>NC_140992.1:76894516-78277185 GCF_052327205.1 Somniosus microcephalus
AGAGCGCGAGCGGGCGGGGAGTGAGAGAGCGCGAGCGGGGGGGGAGAGAGAGTGCGAGCGGGGGGGAGAGAGCGCGTGAGCGGGGGGGGGAGAGAGCCTTTCTCCTCTCCCCCCCCCTCTCTCTCCCCCCTCTCTCCACCCCCTCTCTCCTCTCCCCCCCTCTCCTCTCCCCCCCTCTGCTCTCCCCCCCCTCTCTCTCTCTCCTCCCCCCCTCTCTCCACCCCCCTCTCTCCCCCCTCTCTCCCCCTCTCTCCTCCCCCCCTCTCTCCCCCCTCTCTCCTCTCCCTCCCCCCTCTCTCCCCCCCTCCCTCCCCCCTCTCCTCTCCCTCCCTCCCCCCCTCTCTCCTCTCCCTCCCTCCCCCCCTCTCCTCTCCCTCCCTCCCCCCCTCCCTCTCCGCGGATCAGCGCCTCAGGGCCGGCCGATGCGCGGGCTAGCGCGTGGAGTCCCGGCCGGACTCACCTTAGCTGCGGTCCGGGCCGACATTGACGCGCACGCGCTGACTCCCGCCCTCCCGAGCTGGTTTCAAGACGGCCGGCAGGCCCGGTTGCCGGGGTAACCCTTCCCGCTCTCCAAGCCCCGCCCGAGATCCGCACTCCCGAGAGCCCCACCCCCCCGCCCGAGCCGAGCGGGAAACAGAGAGAGACGCCGCGTCCTGCTTATGTCCCGTGACCCTCGTGGCTGACGCCGTTGCCCCGGGTAACGTGACGACGGGGGGTGGGGGGGGAGCTTAGCAGAAGCCGTGGGACAATTACCTAGCTCGGGCGTGGCTGGGCAGGAAAGGCCCAGGCTTTGAGGCCTAGGTTATGAGGCCTTACAAAAACGGGGAAAGGTAGGAAAAAGAATCTTCAGGTTTACAAATGAATTAAGTTTTTTTTAAAACAATTTAATAAAAACAATTTTTTTTTGCTGGAAATGTAGGTTTGAAAAGAAAAACGCAGAAAGCGGGAAAAGAATGGAATCAAGATGGCTGACACTCACCTCGGTTCAGAATGATAAGGCCCGCCCACACACGCACCGATTGGTCAACCGTCAGGTCACCGAAGCGTAGGATTGGTCAATCGTCCCGTCACTCGACCGTAGGAGGGCCCGGCCGCACGCGCCAGGAACCCGCCGTATGATTGGTCGACCTCGATGTCACTCTATCACTAATGAGATGCTAATGAGCGGAATGTTGAACGTTTTTTGGATACCGTGGGCGCGATTTTTGTCCGGCCGAAACGTAAATACACCTATGGCCGGTCCGTAATCGTAAGCTTTCTTTTGACGTGACGTGCGTGTAGGTACGCTCTATAACTTTCGAACGTATAGAGAACGGACAGACAGACAGACAGACAGACAGACAGAAGAGGTCTTATATAGATATAGATAAGAACACAAGGAGACACAACACTGTCAATCATTGCGATTTTGACAGCAGTCCTGCCTCCAAACCCACACTCTGAGCGCAGGCAAAATTCCGGCATTAGTGTCTGTCTTTTGTGTGCCTTTGCCTATCCTAGTGCTCCTAAGCAGTGCTGCCCCAGTGACTGCAGCATGGCTGGGGGAAGGCTGCTGACTTTCAGTCAGGAACACTGCAGATGGCCTTGCAGGATGACCTCGAGCAGCTCTGGGCCTAAAAGGCCCAGCTATAGACTGCACCACCTCGTCATGGGCGACAGCAGTCTGGGCTGACTGGTTGACAGGCAACTGCAATGGCACTGGCAGAGTGACAGTGGTGGAAGTACGAATGCTGTCATCCTGAGAGAGGACAGCAGGTTCCTGCTCCATGGAGCTACTGCCACTCCCCTGGGGTGGTGCCTCAGCATTCCTAGCCATCTATTGGAGGACAGATTGCTGGACTGCTGTGAGACCCCCCAAGCCCCTTTCCACACTCATAAACCCAGCCATGATGGCAGCAGTCTGAGTTTGCATGGCAGTAAGCTGAGCTTGCATGAGAGCAGTCTGAGCTTCCACTGCAGCACTCAGACATTGGATCGATTCTGCTTGTGCTGCATTGGAAGTTGCGACATCGCCCATCACATCCAGCATCATGGTTGGGTCCACAAGTGTTCTAATGGAGTTGCCCATCACTTTCATCCTGGAAATCATGAGCTCCAAGCCCTGTGCAATGTTGGAGCCGGACTCCTCCATGCTTCTTGACAGTGACAAGAGACTCTCTGGCAGGCCTACCATTGCACCAAGCATTTCTGTGTGCATGCCGGTCACCCTTCTTCTGAAGACTGCCCATCGAAGTGCTCATCTGAGCCCTGTTCAGCATAACTCGTGTGCGGCCTCACCTTCCAGGAAGCTGGCACCTGTGCTACCCTTTCCCCCTGGCCTGGCTGCAGCCCACTCGTGCCCAGTGACTCACCACGTGAAGATCCCACTGCTATCCTAACCTCTAAAGTTCATGCTGTGCCATTTTCAGAGCTGGTGCTTGTGAGTATCAAATCAAGTGATGGTGCCTCTTCTTCTCCATCACTCTCATCCTCTACCTCTTCCTGCACAGGCTGGGCTGGTGGCAGTTCTAGTGTATCTTGAATGAGAAGGGTCAAGCTGTGGTGAGGGGAGAGGGGGGGAAAGCAAGATGTGCATGCTTACACCATCCATCAGCAGCTTGTAAGTGAGAAGAGATTGTGGGATGAGGGGGAAGTGGGATATGAGAAGAAGGATTGGTATGAGCATACTGTCATCATCGATGCTTTCAGCCTCGCCAATCACCATGGCCTCAGTGACAGCCCCTCCAATGATCTCCAGCACAGTCTCCTACAGCTGAGTTGGGCTCTGCAGCCGTGCTTGCCCCTGTCATTTTGCTTCTGCTCACACCAGGTAGAGCCACATTGGCCTGCAAGAGAAAGGGAAGTGTGTCAGTGAGTGTGGTGCAATGTGTTTGGGTGATTTGCCTGTCATGGTTGAATAGCTGGAATTGTGTGCAAGTTGTGAGATGTGGGTGTGAGGCTTGCAGCAGTGGTAAGTGTATGAGGATGAGGTGAAGCTATGATTGTGAGGTATGAGTCATTATTGCTAGAGATAGTTGGTCGTTGAGTGATGGGGTGTGGTGCATTGAGCAGTGTGTAAGGTTAGTGGTGCAGATGGTGGGATATGGCATTTGAAGATGAATTCATTCACTTGACCACTTGTGTGAAGTTATTAAACTTCTTCCATTTGCACTGGACCCATGTCCTGGGGGAAAGACTGGTGGCACAGATTGCTTCAGCGACTTCTTCCCACTGCCTTCGAACAGTGTGTCTGGAAGGCCTCCTGCCCCACTGCAGGTAGAAGACCTCTCTCCTCCTGGTCCCCTGCACCAAGGCCTCCGTGCTGACTACTCTTTATTATATTTTCAGTTTCTAAGTGTTTTTCTATTACAACTTTGAGTAAGGATTCCATTACCTTTCCTACCACTGACTTTAAGCTAATTGGTCTATAGTTTCCTGGATCTGTTCTATCTCCCTTTTTAAATGTAGTTTTAAGGCATGTGATATTAAGCCATGCATTGGTATCTGGGCATTGCCATGGATCCAACTATTAGACTGTAGTCAGTACAACACTACTCCACTGTTGAGCTACCTATTTTAAAGTAGATTAGTGGTTTTGCTTCATGCTACAGTCATAAGAGCAGATTGTCATGTCTGATGCTCTGCATAAATGAACTCCTATGCAGTTCCTTGTCTTTAAGTGGCTACATCCCTTGAAATTGCACTGACACCGCAATTTTTCGGTTCCCTATAATAAGCCTAAGTTGCATTTGGTGCTGTGAATGATTATGTAATGGATGTAACCTATGAAAATTGCATACTATTAGCACACTACCACATTAAAAAAATTTGCACCAGTTCTTAATCACTCTGAAGTGAATTTGATAGGGCACAAAAATCTAACCCATAATGTTAGTGCAGCCTAAATGTGGAGTTATGTGAAACTACTTTGCACTAAAGCTAGAGTTATAAATCTCCCGATCTCTTTAAGGAGCTGATAATGCAGTTATGGCACAAATGAGCTAAACCATGTCCAGTACTAAAAGGTCAGCTCAATTAAATACTTTTCTGGCACTCCCCCTGCTTAGTTTATGACACACTGGAAGTGATGGCGATAGGTTGTGGGGGTGGATGGGAATATTTGGTGCCAGCAATCTCCTAAGGGCTGCTGGCAGCATGTGGAGTGCTGGCAATTTTTCTTCAGCAGAGGGGGCGAAGGGCAGCAAGCACATAGAACGTCAATTTCAATACCCGTTCGAAATGGTTGCTATGCAACTGGCGTGGAACCTAGGCACACTAGACACTTTGTGGGGAGACCCCTCTAAGTGCAGCCTTAATGAACCTTCTGCACAGTGATACAGCCCCTGTCGCAATAAGGAAAATAAGCAACAACAAAAAAAGTAAGATTTAAAAATGATATCTGTAAGAAACCTACTCGTATAGGCCAGGCCATCACACACTGGTGCACCCATTTTAAATGGTGAACAAGCAGTGAGAAAACCACAAGATCCAGTGTGGAAATGGAATTTCTGTGTATGAAACTTGTGCTGGTAGCCAGAGCAGCCTCAATATTCCTGCCATTTTCTTTTGCCACAAAATGCAATCCGAGAGCTTGTGTGCCCAATTTCACGACACAGTCATGCCCTCAGAGGCTTCATGACGCCATCGGGACTTAGAGTATGTAATTACATATGCATCCAGAAGAGACATCTTAGTCCTGGAGGCGAGACTATCATTAATTTGGTAACTATTAGCTGGACTCTTGGTGATAAATAAAGATGTTGATCTTGTAAATTTCTTTCCAATTTTATTCAATCTAGTGCCAGACAAATATTACTCTCCCTCAATGACGAGCATCCACTTGACCTTCTAATGCAAGTACTGTGAAACACACTGACTCATATCTCCTATGTCCTCCAACCCATCAAAATAGTCCTGTCACACCAACTCACATCTGTTTGAGTCTCTGATTGAACCATGTTCACATAAGTTAACAGACTAACATTGCCCTGCTGTTCACAGTAAAGCTGGCCTAACAACACCTATTCCCAGAATCACAATTTTCTCTACTCACCATCTTGCATTTTCTCTGGTTCATGGTGAATATATATACACCCTGACCACTTGCATTTAAATCCGGCAGCTGCCATACTGACATTAGAGTAACAACAGAAAATATGGAATGGAAAAAGCTACTTAGACCATCAAAGCCATTCCTACTGCAGATTGTGAACAATGTTTATTCCCCCAGGCTCCTTTCAAATGAATTCGTCTTCTCAAAGAGGTGATAGCCACAAGACAATCTTCTAAGAAGATAAAACTTCTTTGAATACCCTTAGGGACTCCCAAAATAATTGAGGAAAAATTCCAAAACATCAATCTAATTCTGTAATCTACATTATTCAACTCCAAACATTTACATTTCATAAGTGACACTACCATAATCTATCAAGATTGGAATCATAATATTCCATTGTGGTATATTTATCATAAATTTCAATACTATTCTTACCTAGATATTCATCCAGTTCTTTTTCAATGTAGCATTACAGGGCTCGAGATGCACTGCACCTATGAGGCTGGACTGTTGGTGAATGTCCTTGCCTGGGCTGTTTACATGATGCAGAGGCACTCCTAATGCAGGTCTACATCCTACAGGAATGTAGCTGCAGACTCCTGGCCACTGGCACCAGACCTTCTGGCTGCTGTTGGGGCCTTCTGGCTGCTTCTCTCCAACACCAAAGATCGTCCTGGGAGAAGTACTTCCAAAAAATCAAATGATAACGCGCCTCAATGAATCTTCCGGCTGCCCCTGCCACCCACACAGACCCTACGATCCACAACAGGTCTCCATATCCATTTGATCTCCAGGTGCAAAGAAGGTGGAAATCGCCCCGAATTGCTTTTGAAAGGAGTCTAGTTTCATATGTCTGCTACATTAACGTATTGTTGCTCTCCTCAGCCCCCTGCAATGCCTTCATGTCTTTCAAAGTATAAGGCATACCAATCGCATTCAATATTCCAAATGTAGCCATACCAATAAGTTAGCATAACTTGCTTTGACGTAATTAAATGTCCTTGAGATATATCCTAGTCTTTGATTTGTCTTGTTCATATTAGTCTCACATCGATTAGATCATAAATTGCATACCCCAGTCATCAACTCAGCATCCTGTTGGTGCCCCTGTTTTGTTTGTTTGTATTATGTGGTTTTCAAGTTCCCTGAAATTAAATTTAAAACAATTGATACCTCACCCTAATAGTGACAGTAACTGGGTTCTATAAACATCAATAGTGACAGTAACTAGGTAATCTAAATCAAATGCACAACTCAGTTGTAATGTTTATTAAAAAATCACATTGTAAGTGGTTTGAATCAGAACTTGGCAGTTTTGTGGTTCAACGCCACATTGTGGCCTATTTTCACAAGACCATCTAGTAATTTTGTGTATCTTCGGTAGGTATGTGAATATACATAAATGTACGGACTTGCCATGGATAAACAGTACACACATCAATTGTAGCCTTGCCAATCTTAGTATATTTCCTGTATTATAGAGGATGTATAAATTGTGTCTTTTTTATACTACAACTGTTTTAGGACAATTTCTACTTTTCACATTACTTGCCAGGGTTATTCTTTAATAGTTTTCGGTAGTAACTACTTGCAAGTTTTATTTACTGTGAAGTAAAATGACCTATATCCATCATCTATCTCCTTGAAAAGGAAAACACCTTCAGGAATAAATCATTTTCATGGTGGAGCAGAGAAAAGTCAGTGTAATCTACATTGCTAATATTAGTTACTGTTGTTTAAAGTCTTGCAGTGATAAAATATACTTATCTTTCTCAAACACTCCTGATATTTATTAACGTATTACTATAAAAAGTAATTCATTGTTGTAAAAGGGTGCATTATAATGGGATGTGTTGAGTCTGTGGTTTCAATTGCAGTTATACTGAATAACAGGACACAGACTACAGAAGTAAGTAAACAGGTCTTTAGTGATTGAGGGTCAGGGCTGAACTGGGATACACTTTGCTCCGCAGGGTTTATATACCGGTGTGGTCACCACCGGTACTACAATGTACAGGAGCCATCAAAAAGTAGTCCATCACCTTAAGGTATCCTCTTAAGGTGGTACAGGTTACATACACTACAGTTCCTCCCCTTTTAGCTTAACAGTGTACACCCCAAATTAAACATTACATGGATAACATATATACAATTTACACACAACTGTTCAAAGATTCAGACTCTGAGGAGGCCTCCTGATCCGGACCGGATAATGCCTTTCAGGGGTCTCTGGTTCTCGTTGCTGGGGTGACTCATCCACTTAATCTCCTATGGATTGAACATCATCAGGTACGTTCGAGTCTGAGGTAGATGCTACAGGTTCAATAAGTTCTTCAACTGGTGTCTCTGCCGTAGACATGGGGTCGACCCTTGTTCTTGATTCCACAAGTTGGTCAGCATGACGTCGTATTACGTTCTCTCCAACGTCTACCGTGTACATCAAGGGTCCTTGTCATGCATGAATTGTTCCAGGTTGCCATTTACCATCCCTATAGTCCCTGGCCAACACTGGTTGTCCTATTTCGAAACTACGAGTGGCCTTGTTATTTACATGCTGGAATTGCTTGTTTTCGACTTCCCTTCGCACATTGGCCTAGAAATTCAGTTGGCGCCGCGCCAGGGCTTTAGCGCCGGAAATTTAGCGCCGGCGCTAAGTCCCCCTGCGCGCGCCAAAAATTCAGTAGCGCCGCGCCCAAACGGCTGCCGGCGCTACAGGAGGGTGTCAGCGCCTCGAAATGGGCGCTGACTGCCGCATTGCGGCGCAATTCCGGCGCTGCGGCACCCGATGCGGTGCGGCAGGCTGGGGAAGTGCAGGCCTCCTCCTTCAGTTAAGGAGGAGCTGCCTGCACCCGCCCGCTGACCGTTGAAATCTTGAAAAAAATGAGCCCGGCACCTCGGAGAAGTGCCGGGCTCACAGGCCAGACGCATCTGTTCCGCGGGGGGGGGTGGAGGAGTCCGGGGAGGGAGGTGCGGGCAGGCGGCCGGCGGGAAAGCGGCCGGCCGCCGCGCGACCTTAATGCGCCGGCGCTAACTCGCGTAGGACTCTGCTGAAACATCGTTAGTTGCGGCTGCCACGGGCGAGGCGGCCGCAACTCAATTTCGGCGTTGGGGCCCGTCACCACGGCAACCGGGACGCTGCGCACACCGATGACGTCATCGGTGCTGGCGCAGCGCAACCGGTCTAACGCCGATGGCAGGGCCCCACTGAATTTACAAACCGGCCATAACTCCGGCGCTAGGCCCTCTAGCGCCTCAAATGGGGCGCTAACCCTACTGAATTTTCAGCCCATTGGGTTTTAACAAATCCAACCGGGACTGCAACCTTCTGTTATAGAACATTATGGCAGGGCTTTGATTTGTCACTGAATGCGTGGCGTTTCGATACGCCATCAGGAAATTGTCCACCTTGTGTTGTAGTGGAATATGGTCTTCACTCATGGGGCTAGATTTTCAGTTGCTTGCGCCAGCAGTTAGCGCCTTAAGAGAAGTAATTTTCGGGCGCTATGCGTGTAGCGCCCGGGCGCAGCGCAGTTTGCGCCCCGCCCCAAATTAAGTTGCCTGTTAGCGCCGGCGCAAAGTTTAGCGGCCGCCCGGATGCGCACGCAGAAAATGACGTCACATCCTCGTGCAACGCCCTTTGGCCGCCCCGAATCCAAACTTCAGTCGGACCGCCCCATTGTGCGGCTGGCGTCCAGAGCGTTTGTAAAATGGAACGCAACACACCCTGGGGAGCGCAAATTAAAGGGCACTCCTCCTGCACTATAAACGGCAGTCTGCATGTGTTGTGTGGAAGGATGCAGTGTGTGTTGTTCTGAATGGCGTATTTATGTTTCCGGACACCACCACCACCACCACCACCACCACCACCACCACCACCACCACCACCACCACCACCACCACCACCACCACCACCACCACCACCACCACCACCACCACCACCACCACCACCACCTCCTCCTCCCAGACTCTGCCTTTGAAAAAAAACACATGCACCCTTCCCCTTTAAGAGCTCACTGGCACCAGAGTGTCTGCTGTGCGCTGCGCCCGAACTCGGGCGCTGCGCTCTGCACCGCCGGCTTAGCGCCTAAAGATAGTAGTGGAACGCCTCTTTTAGCGCTCCACCAACCTCTTAGGGCGAAGCCACTGAATTTCCGGCAAAGGGGCGCTACTTTGGGGCGGGCGCTAACTTCAGGCGGGCGCTAAGGTTAGCGCCCCAAAACTGTCTATACTGAAAATCTAGCCCATGGCCTTTATCACCTTTTTGAACGTTTGAACAAATCTCTCGGCCAACCCATCTGTAGCCGGATGATATGGGGCAGATGTATAGTGTTTCACCCCATTCTTTTTCATGAATTTCTGGAATTCTTCTGACACGAACTATGGTCCGTTGTCTGAACATATTTGCTCCGGCAACCCATTCCTTGCAAATATGGTTCTTAGAACTGCGATCGTCTTCTCAGGGGTAGTGGTCGATATCTTAATCACTTCTGGCCATTTAGAATGTGCATCTACTGCTATCAAAAACATGGAATCCATGAATGGACCTGCAAAGTCGATATGCACACGTTGCCATGGGGCTGAAGGCCATTCCCACGGATGCAGCGGTGCAATTGGAGGTGCATTTTGAACTTTTTGGCACCCTGAGCAGCTTTTAGTCAGATCCTCTATTTGTTTGTCGATACCTGGCCACCACACATAAGCCCTAGCAAGGCTTTTCATCTTGACTCCCCCCAGATGACCTTCATGCAATTCTTTCAGAACTCTCTCTCTTAATTTCGGTGGCATAGTGGTTAGCACTGTTGCCTCACAGCGCCAGGGACCCGGCTTCGAATCCGGCCTCGGGCGACTGTCTGTGTGGAGTTTGCACATTCTCCCCGTGTTTGCGTGGGTTTCCTCCGGGTGCTCCGGTTTCCTCCCACAGTCCAAAGATGTGCGGGTTAGGTTGATTGGCTATCATAAATTGACCCTTAGTGTTAGGGGGATTAAATACGTGGGGTTACAGGGATAGGGTGGGATATATGTTGGTGTAGGGGTTACGGGGATCGGGTGGGATATGTGTCGGTGCAGGCTCGATGGGCCGAAATGGCCTCTATCTGCACTGTGGCGTTTCTGTGATTCTGTGATTCTGAATAATCACCCTTGTTCCATACATCAATGTTCCTTGACATACGGGCAGCTGTTCTCGTCTGGCTGAGAATGCTGGTAACAGTGGTTCGCCATGTGCTGGCCATCCCTTCACTGTCAAGTCGTAGACCCGAGACAGTGTCGGGTCATTTCGGGTCTCTCTCTCAATACCCGCATTGGTGACTGGTAAGCATTCGATGATGGTCGAGTGAAACATCTCTACAGGGCCAACTGCCGGTGCCTCTTCCGCTGTAGGTAGTGGCAGGCATGACAGCCCATCAGCATTACCATGTTGCTTTGTACCTTTGAATTCAATATCATATTGATGTGCCCCTAGGAAAAGGGACCATCTCTGAAGCCTCTGCGCCGTCATTACCGGAACACCCTTCTTAGGGTTGAAAATGGAAACCAACGGCTGGTGATCTGTCAGCAGCGTAAACTTTTGGCCTTGCAGGTAATGGTTAAATTTCTTAACTCCCCACACGAGGTTGAGAGCCTCCCTATCTATCTGGGCATAGTTGCGCTCAGCGGAGGTCAATGATCTGGATGCGAAAGCGACTGGCCTTTCCGAGCCATCTGGAAACTTATGTGAGAGCACTGCCCTGATACCATATGGAGAAACATCACAAGCTAAGCGAATAGGCAGCGTTGGGTTAAAGTGAGCCAACACTTCCTTAGAGGTGATCAGTACTTTGCTCTTTTGAAAAGCCCGCTTACAATCATCGCTCCACTTCCATGGTATTCCCATTTGCAAAAGAGTGTTTAGCGGGTGTAACACCGTGGATAAATTTGGAAGAAACTCATGGTAATAGTTAACCAACCCGAGGAACGACCGCAACTGGGATACATTTTCCGGTGCAGGAGCTTTTTCAACAGCTTCGATCTTGTCAGGTGACTTATGGAGCCCCTCCCGGTCAATGACGTGGCCGCAGTACGAGATTCGCTTTTGAAAGAACTCGCATTTCTGGCGGTTAACTCTGAGCCCATATTCTTTCAATCTGATGAGCACCTGCTCCAAATTCGCGAGGTGATCATTATCGTTATCTCCTGTAATCAGGATGTCATCCAGGTAGCATTGTGTGCCTGGAATTCCCTGCAATACCTGCTCCATGGCCCTTTGCCAAATCGCTGGAGCCGATGCCACTCCAAAAACCAGTCTATTATACTGATATAAGCCCTTATGCGTGTTGATCGTGAGATACTGACGTGATGCTTCATCAACTTCCATCTGTAGGTACGCCTGCGCCAGGTCTATCTTAGTGAAGTGTTTCCCGCCAGACAGCGAAGCGAAGATATCTTCAATCCGTGGAAGCGGATATTGCACCGTGTGAAGAACCGGATTAACAGTGATCTTGAAATCGCCACAGATGCGAACCTTCCCAGGTTCCCCCGGCTTGTTGCTCAACGAACGCTTCATGACAGGAACAATGGGTGTAGCCCATTCGCTCCAGTCCACCTTTGACAGTACCCCTGAATGTTCTAGCCCTTCCAGCTCTGCTTCCACAGCAGGTCGTATCGCATAAGGCACCGGTCTGGCTTTGAAAAATTTTGCGTTTGCATGTTCTTCAACCTTGATGGTTGCCGTAATTCCTTTCAGTGTTCCAAGTTCCTGTTGGAACACCTCCTTAGCATCGTCTAAGATTTTGGACAGTCATTTAGGTTTGGCGTCATCCTCCTTACAGGCATCTACAGTCAGTGCTTGTATGGAATGCCAGTCCACATTTATTCTCCTGATCCATTCCCGTCCCAGTAGTGGCGGACCTCCATCAGGTAACACATACAAGCCCATTTTCTGACTTTCTTTACCATTGTAGACCACGTTTACTTTTATCTTTCCTTTGGGGTATACTATTTGCCCCGTGTATGTTTTCAATACAATCTCCGTATCCCTCAGGGGAATGTGCGAGAATAACCTTTTGTAATCTTGCTTATTCATGACCGTTAATGCCGACCCAGTGTCCAATTCCATCTTCACTTGGACTCCTGCTATCCGAAGCGTGACCCAGATAGTTTGGTGGTCTGCTGTGTTACCCACATTATGTATTTTCAGACAACCCAGTTGCTTACTGCTGGAGTCTGAATCCATCTTCTGTTCATCCGAACTGTTCTCTGTCACCTTGTGTACTTTTTTGTACTTCTCCTGCGGTGACTTTTTGCTGCTGGTCTTCTTTCCTGACCGGCATACTCTTGCTATGTGACCAAGTTTGCCACATTGCCTGCATTCTTTATCTTTGAACCAGCACTGGTTCTGGTCATGCGTTGTCCTTCCACAACGATAGCACTTTACTGTGCCCAATGCCATTTCATTGGTGCTGAATTCCAATGGCCTTTGCTGTATCTCTGCAGCGCCTCGTGCTGCTGCCTTGTGGGATGCTGCAATGCTGAAAGCTTTGTCCAGCGTAAGGTCCTTTTCCTCTAGCAGTCGCTTCTGGGTTCCTTCCCTTAGGAGCCCACACACAAACTTATCTCTCAGTGCGTCTGCTAGTCCTGTTCCGAACTGGCAGTACTTTGATAACTTGCGCAGTTCTGTTAGGAATTAAGCGTTGCTTTCTTCTTTAAGTTGAATTCTTTTGTAGAATTTAAATCGTTCCGCTATCAGCAGTGGCGTGGGGTTTAAATGCTCCTGCAGGATAGTAACAATATCCGCGAAACTCTTCCCTACCGGTTTGTCTGGTGTTACCAGGTTCCTTAATAACCCGTACGTCTTCGCACCCATTGAGTTTAATAGGGTTAGTGCTTTCTTATCATCCGGTACCTCATTCGTTGTACAGTAAACTTCGATGCGTTCCACATAAGTGGCCCAATCTTCCACATCATTATCAAAAGCAGTGATGTTACCCATTTTTGGCATCCTTGCTGAGTTTCTCCTTCCCCTTTGGATATTCTTATTATTATTATTTTTTTTCAAACTGGCGGCTTTTCCCGCGCTTGGCGGCTTCTCCCGCGCTTGTCTTCTTCCCCCGCCGACTCAAAATGGCGATTTCCACGCTGTTGCCGTCCACGCCTCCCAGCGGTCCTTTATTTTTCCCTGCGCTGCTGCTCTTGTTCCCCCGCCGCTCCCGCAGTCCTTGTGGCCATAAACGCTTTTCTGGCTGCTGCGCGTCTCTGCCCGATTGCAGTCCGGCCCCTGACACCGGCTGCGGTTGTGTTCTCCGCCCTTTTCGTCGTTTTCCCTCCCCTTCTCCCAGTGACAACACGGCCGATTTCCCCCCCGTGCCGCTCGATCGGGCTTGCCCGCCGCTGTCGTAGAAGGGATGCTCACTGATGCTTGACTTCGTGGTCAGCAAACCAACCCGGTTTCCGATGGCCTCCCGTGCAATGCAGGATGTTGAGGGCGGATGCCCTTTTTCGATGCCCGTTTCTGAGGACGAAGCTTCCTTTGATGCAAAACTGCCGCAAGGTAAGATCAGACTCGTCGCCACTGTTGAGTCTGTGGTTTCAATTGCAGTTAGACTGAATAACAGGACACAGACTACAGAAGTAAGTAAACAGGTCTTTAGTGATTGAGGGTCAGGGCTGAACTGGGATACACTTTGCTCTGCAGGGTTTATATACCGGTGTGGTCACCACCAGTACTACAATGTACAGGAGCCACCAAAAAGTAGTCCATCACCTTAAGGTATCCTCTTAAGGTGGTACAGGTTACATACACTACAGGATGATTGCTATGAATCATATAGATAGGGCTCTAAATTATATGCAGCTCTGATACTATATTAATCTGAATACCATGGATGAGTTTAAGTTATTATTCAATTATGCAGTATGTTGCTTTAAACCACAAATATGTCAGTGCACACAAAACAACTAGTCGGGTATTATGTAAGACACTGAATGCATTCATGTTAATAACACTTGTTTTGATTTAATGAGCAACACACTATAAACTATTTCTCATTACCCCTGTTAAAACTATATTTAAAAGTACATTTGTAACTGAATATTCAGTAAAGTCTCGACATTTTTTAATTCAATTCAAAACAAAAACATATTACAAAATGTGTGAGATTAGAAATTCTGTCTGATCATTGACACTAATGAAGATTGTCTGTTCACTGGTTCCTGGATTAATCATGATAAAGCTGCTCCACTTGGGTAATAATGGCCGGAAATTTTTGTACCTGGGCGGGTCAGGTGCGAGCGGTCGGCGTGGCGGGTCGTGACCCGCTGTTGCTTCCATCCCACTGCAGGGATCGACTTTGTGATAATGGGGCCTATTAAGCCCACCCTGCGCATTACCCGGCCCTATTAAATGGTGCGGGTCTGATGACGTCATCCACGACACGTTTTCAGCCGGGATATTTAAAGGAGCTATAGCCACATTGCATTTGAAGGTTCATCTAGGAGTGTGCAGTCACTGCACTGGAGGCTTTGATTGCTCCAAACAGTTGGAAAGATGGCTGCACAGAGGCAGAGGGCTGCACCCAGGTTCTCCGATGACTCCCTCCATATGCTTCTGGAGGGAGTCAGAGCATGCAGGGAGGTCCTCTTCCCTTCCAATGGATGGAAGAGTCCTCCACAGGAGAAAAAAGAGCCTGGCTACAGATTGCAGAGGAGGTCAACAGCAGGGATGTGTTCAGGAGGACCCGGGTGCAGTGCCGGAAATGTTTCAATGATCTCATTAGATCTGGAAAGGTGAGTACTAACCCACACTCAACTTCATCCTGCTGTGCCTCTCATCACATCCCCATCACACTGCCTTCCCAACCCTACTCCTGCACATCATTACTCACACCAACTTACCTTGCATGTCCACCCATCCCTCTCTCTCTCTATCTACATTATCACATCCTCATCTCACTAGCCACCCCTCACACTCAGCCTCATCCTAATGGAATCATACCAACTAACAACAGCCAAGGAGGCCACTTGGCATTGCCACCCCACTCCCTCATAGTCTCCCTCTAAAGATATAACCCATCCATCATTCTCACTCAACCTTCTCTTTTTTCTTTCTTTGCAGGAGAAGACAGTGCACAATAAGAGGAAGAGGGAGAGAGCTGGAGGTGGCTCTCCATCATTTGCCACCCTCACAACAGCACTGTAGATGGCGTTGGAAGTCTCGGGAGTGGCCAAGCAGCTGGAGGTGGGGGATATCTCAGCAACCTGGTGGCAGAATTACATATCATACAGCTACATGGCATACAGCAGTCACTCATATGGGGACTGATGTCATCAGCCACTGAATGGTCATCATGTGCATAATGGTATCTGTACCCATTCTTCATATGGCATATTTAACTCATCTCTTTACTCTCCCACAGGTGCATCAAACACCCCACCGCCCCCCCCCCCCACCCACTGTCCAGGTGGAAGAGCAAGATTACTCCTCAGACGAGCCTCCAGCCTCTGAGGGCGCAGCGTCACCAGATATGAGCACACCCAGCACCCGTGCAGAGACGCACACCTCGGTGGGTCCCACGCGAGATAGAGACATGTTGTCACCGGGTCCGTCACAAGTCACAAGTGAGCAAGAGCTGATGATGGAGACAGGGATAGCAGTGGAGAATCCCAACCGGAGGGAGCAGGACACTCCCAGCTCTGCTCAGCTGCATGCAGTCGCTGAGCCTCAGGGGCCATCCAGAAAGAGCGCTATCCTGGAGGAGCAGGAAGAAGTGCAGGAGGCCCTGACAGGTATTGTGAGTGTGATGTCTGCAACTGTTCAGAGAATGGACGAGTCCATCTCCAACATGAGCACCACCATGTCGCAGGCGATGGTGATTGTAAGCTCTTCCATGGATAGGATGGCCACCTGCATGAAGCCACTCATGCGCCACTCACAGGACCATATGGTCTCTATGGAGAATAGATGGCTATCTATAGAGAATAGATGGCTGTCTATGGAGCATAGATGGCAGAGGCTCATAGACCTCCTGTCTAGGAGGGAAGTCAGAGTAGACGTGGGTCCTCATGGCCCCATTGATGTGCAGCAAGGTGCTCGCCAGCTCCTTGCTAGAAGGGAAGTGCAGGTGGCCCATGAGAGGGCTGACAGTGAAAGGGGAGAGGGAATGTGGGCTCCTCTCAAAGCGCTTACACTTCTCCCCCATTGCCACCCCCTCAGTCAGAGCCCAGAGCTCCTCCGATCACGATGGCTGAGTCTGCCCCTGCACAGCCACAGGAGGAACAGACTTTGATGGGGCCATCACAGGCTCCAAAACCTAGAGGACATCCACCAAGAGTGTCCAAGCAGACACAACAGGGAAGTGAGCAAGTTGCCTCTACCTCTGCTGAAGCCACAGGGGTAGCACCTTGTAGAAGCACCCGGAAGATAAAGATGACACACAATGGAGGGCAATGGATGTTGTCTATGTGGATTTTAGGAAGGCATTTGACAAAATATCGGTAGCAGTGGAAAGAATTAACGCGCACTTGGAGAGGTTTAATCTAATTAAGGAGAGCCAACACGGATTTGTAAAAGGCAGATCATGTTTGACTAATCGAATTGAATTTTTTGATGAAGTATCAGGGAGGATCGATGAAAGGAATGCAATGGATGTTGTTTACATGGATTTTAGGAAGGCGTTTGACAAAGTACCACATAGAAGGCTGGTTAACAAAATTGAGGCTCATGGAATAGTTGGGTCAATGGCAGCTTGGCTAAGGAATTGGCTTTAGGACAGAAAGCAGCGAGTTGTGGTAAATGGTTGTTTTTCAGACTGGAGGATGGTAGACAGTGGTGTTCCACAAGAAGCGGTGTTAGGGCCACTGCTTTTTTTGAAATATATAAATGACCTGGATATTGGAATACAAAGTAGAATTTGTAAATTTGCCTATGACACCAAACTTGGAGGTGTGGCTAACAGTGAGGATGATACCAATCGACTGCAACAGGACAGAGAAAGGCTAGCAGAATGGGCAAACAAGTGGCAGATGGAATTTAATAAAGAGAAGTGTGAGGTGATGCATTTTGGCAGAATAAACAGGGAGAGGCAATATGTACGGTTCCCAAAATACCCACATTCCCCAAAAGTTATGGATAAAGGGATCCTGTATGGACAAGTTATTAAAAAGTGTACCCAAAATGGCTTCTGAGACCTCGTGACCAAGGCTTGCAGGATTTTAAAAGCAAGGCCCTGCAGAAGGCAGGCCCATTCAAATCCTGAAGCGAAACCTAACATGCATGGATCTGTGAAAGATTTTGCCATTTTCTAAAGCCAGACAGCTAGGTAAACACAGAATATGCATTCTTCACCTTGGAACAGATCAAGTCAGGATGGACCTAATCTTGATGCCATTAACTTTTCGCATATATAATCAGTAACAGCTCACAGGTAGCTGCCAAGCCAGGAAAGATGATTTAATTTCATAAATAACAAACAGCCAGGATATCGAAGCCATTAAACAAGGAGACAACTGCCCCAGAAGTCATTAAAGTGAATGACTGTAATCATTTTAGACGAGCCTGGCAAAGTTAGACAAAGAACTGACCTGATTTGGCACGCAGATAAAGGGTGAAGAACCGAGTATTATTGTAGGCCCACCGGTAGCTCTCACTCTCTTGCTCGCTCTCTTGCCTCTTGCCTCTCGCTCTCTTGCTCGCTCCCGACACTGAGGGTGCCCATTACAACACCGGGGGCCAAACACGGGGAGGAGAGCGAAACCGAATCGAGCACGCACAGGACACACAGGCCACAAACGGGCAGACGAGACGAGATGAGACGAACGGTAAAACCGATAGGCAGAGAAGGGCAGCAAGAAGAAGCGTTGGGGGACAAACGGCCTAATTATAAGCTGGCGTTTGAAGCTTGGGTAGCAAAATCATATTAACAGTAAAAACCGTCAACCGAGCCCCAACCGCAAAAAAAACCGTCGGCAACCAAACCGCCACCAGAAGAACAACCACTTCCTGCAAGGTGAAGTACCCCACAAAAGACTAATCTGACGAAGGAAAAGAGGGGTACTTCACACAGACAACTCCATCGCCGCGCCCTGTGACCACGTGATGACGGCAGGCCCAAAGGACAAGAGCGAACCCCAAAAACCACGACCGGCTTAATCGACAGGTTTCGAACCGTAAAAGAACCCCATTGTTGAGCATGAATTCCTGGCCCCTCGTAGCTTAATATAGTTAGGTATTGGGGTGGGATAAGGATAAGGGGATTTTTAATGTGTTTGTTCCCTCGATGTGTCGTGTGTTCCCCATTCCCATATAAGTGTAATTTTATATGCCTGTAATTATTCCAGTAATTCCCAGTATTGTGTTTTATTGTGCCTTTAATAAAAATTGCGGTTTTCTTGCACCAAACCACTTGTCTACTCTATTTTCTGTATCACTGCCTGTACCTAAGTCCGGTGTCTAGAACCCAGGGGTGTGGGAGCGATTCAAACCGCTCAGAGACAGTCAGGGGCAGAGCTGACTGGGCACATGCCTCCCCCTACAAATCTACACTTAATGGCACAGTTTTAAAGAGTGTGCAGGGACAAAGGGACCTGGGAGTTAATGTGCATAGGTCCCTGAAGGTGGCAGGTCATATTGAGAGAGTGGTTAACAAAGCATATGTGATCTTGGGCTTCATAAATAGAGGTATTGAGTACAAAAGTCGAGAAGTTATGCTGAATCTTTGTAAAACACTGGTAAGGCCACAACTGGAGTATTGTGTCCAGTTCTGGTCACCACACTTTAGGAAGGATGTGAAGGCTCTTGAGAGGGTGCAGAGGAGATTTACTAGAATGGTTCCGGGGATGGGGGATCTTAGCTACAAGAACAGGTTGGAGAAGATGGATTTGTTTTCATTAGTGCAAAGGAGGTTGAGGGGTGATTTGATAGAGGTGTACAAGATTATGATGGGTTTGGATAGGCTAGACGGGGAAAGGCTGTTCCCACTAGTTGATGGTACAAAGCCTCGGGGACACAGATTTAAGGTTTTGGGCAACAGATACAGGGGGGAGGTGAGGAAAAAAAATTTTACACAGCGAGTGGTGAGGACCTGGAAATCGTTGCTGACAGAAGTGGTGGAACACTCAATGTTTTCAAGGGGGGACTGGATAGGCAATTGAGGGAAATAAACTTTCAGGGTTATGGGGATAGAGCAGGGGAATGGGACTGACTGGATTGCTCTACAGAGAGCCGGCACAGACTTGATGGGCTGAATGGCCTCCTTCTGTGCCGTTATGACTTGATGACTCTATGACAAGTAGATTCACAAGGGTAGCCACTTGGGTGTTTTAGTCAATGTTAATGCCAAGTTTCCGTTAATGTATTGTCAACCATTAAAATCTTTACTTTCACCAATTTCCCATCTTGGACACATTTGTGTGCACCTTTGGAAGTGGCTTAGTGAGTTGCAGTGAATGGTGAGACATAACGATACCGCCAGCAATGGTGGTCAGTGTGAAAGGAATGGTTTGGTTACTGTAAGGATCCCTCCTGCTGTTGCTGTGGGGTGGTGCCAACCTGTCGCAGCATGTGACAGCCATATGGGTGTACTGCGTAAAGTTAACTAAATCTGGCCATGATGAGGCCATTCCCTGGTCTCCCAGGCAGCAATGCACTCAGGTGCTGGTGGGATCTGGGCTGCAGGTTCCTCCTGCTTCAGCTCCTCCTCATCTTCCAGCTGATGCTCCTCCTCCTCCTCCTCCCCCTGTTCCTCCTCCTCTGAAGATGCTGTGCGCTCAGTGCCTTGCTCCTCATGCAGCGCTAATCCTCGCTGCTGTGCTATGTTGTGCTGGGCGCAGCAGACCACGATGATTCAGGAGACCCTGGTTAATGTGTACTGAAGGACTGCTCCAGATCTGTCAAGGCATCTGAAGCACATTTTGAGCATGCCTATTGTCTGCTCTATGACACATCTGGTGGAAATGTGGTTTTCATTATATCTCTCCTTGCCCTCAGAACTTAGCCTCCTCAAGGGTGTCAAGAGTCACGTCTTCAGTGGAAAGCCCTTGTCTCCAAGTAGCCAGCTCTGTTTGGAGGAGCGAAGAACTGAGGGGGGGTGGACTGGTGATGGACGAAAGAGTCATGGCAGCTGCCAGGGAATTTGGCGCACATATGCATGATTATCTTTTTGTGGTTGTAGACCAGCTGCACACTGAGGGAGTAGAAAACCTGTCGGTTCACAAACACTCCCTGATGACACTTTGTGCAGTTGATGACACCCTGCACCTGTGGGAAGCCAGCCAGAGCCACAAAACCGAGTGCCCGCCCAGTAACACTGGCTTCATCAGTGGGAAAGCTGATATAATTGGCTGACTTGTCAAACAGGGCATTGGTGACCTGTGTGATGCATCTGTGGGCAGCTGACTGCGAGATGCAGTAAATGTCTGCTGTAGATCCCTGGAAGGAGCCTGAGGTGAAGAAGTTGAGGCCACTGGTAACTTTGTCAGCCACTGGTAAGGCATGTCCACCCACTCCTCTGCAGGTCTTGCTCCAGCAATGTGCAAGTGTCTGCGACGACATGGCACAATAGCCTGAGCATCCTTTGGCACTGCTGCTCCGTCATGTTGAGGAAGCTCATCCTCTGCCTGTATACCCTGTGTTGGGGTTATCGACTCCGGCGTGGTGCAGCCCTGCGCTGATGCCCTCTGTCCTGTGGAGCATCAGGTGGGTGAGGAGAATGTTGGTGTTGTTGTTGGCGCTACTGGTGTGCCTTGTGCTGCTGGTGTTGGGGCTCATCGTGGTCTGATTCTGAGGACCAAGGTGAGACAGTATAATCCACACCCATGCTGATGGAATAGATGGCAGGTCAAGTAGAGATCAGAGGACAAGTTGTTAATGGAGTGATAGGTTGTAACAATGAGGTGAGACTGGATGAGACTTTGCTGGAAACACTTGCAGCCTATAAAAAGCTAAATGTGTGCTTGGAATGCAGTCAGCAACAGCTTCTGCCTGAGTAAAGTGATCAGCTGTGAGGTGGAAGGTTTCATAGGACATTTCATGCTGTCATCTAATCAGCTGGAGCAATGTCCACTCAACTCCCGCCTCAGGCTGACAGACTTGGTTCCCGAGCTGCGTGAATCCCGTGGGCAGCCAGGGAAATTCGAAAGGTAGGCTGAACAAAGTCCTTAAGGGTCTGACAACCACCTGTTAATGATTTGAATTAGGTCACCGCCTCTGCCGGTCGGGTCGCTGCCTGAGGGAA
This sequence comes from Somniosus microcephalus, assembly GCF_052327205.1. Lineage (NCBI taxonomy): Eukaryota > Metazoa > Chordata > Chondrichthyes > Squaliformes > Somniosidae > Somniosus > Somniosus microcephalus. Next base: position 76,915,754 of record NC_140992.1, read on the forward strand.
ATGCGCGTGGGGACAGGATGACGGCAGGTTCCCGACCTGCTCCAACCTTTTTCAAATTTCCCACCGACCTGCCTCCAATCACATCTGCACGGACCCCAGAAAATTCTAGCCAATATGTATATTCCACTGCTGTGTGGGACAGTAACATTCACTAACAAACATAAAATCAATGCAAAGAAACTCTTCTTGAATCACACAATACTTTGTTTTTTGAATTGCCAAAGTGGATAAAAATTACTCCAAGCTGTTGATACATATTTTCATCACATGGGTAGATTTTTGACTTATGGGCATTAAAAATCTCCTGGACAGAGCACAGAGAGGAAAATTGGGCTAGAAGGATTCCACACCAGTAAGAGAACCTGCCTATATTTTCCTTCCATTTAAATTAATGGAAGGAAAATCCAGTGGGCTCCATATAGCAATCGTGCAATTTCTCCCAGCCAGATTATCATCTCTGGGAAATGTTTCACATGCAGGTGGAAAAAAATCCCATTGGCATATCCATTCCTCCAGATTACCAAGGCATCGCTAGAGCTTTTCTGATACTATTTCTGAGTTCATAGACAATACCCAAATGGAATGTCCTCAGCCAACTGAGAGAAAGCCCCAATCCTTTGTTTGGGTATTTGAATAGCATTGGCATAAATAAGGAACAAGAATGGGGTGAAAACGAAGCCCTGGAGAACTCCTGTCATTGGGTAAAACTAAGTGGCTATTGCTGTCCTTATTTTAACACCAACTGAGTGCTTTGCCAGGAAGTTTGATATCCATCAAATTAGCTCACTGGGGATGTTGAACTGAGAGATGGCTTATCATACTCCATTGTTGAAAGCCTTTTCCACATTCAGTAACACCACCAATATGCTCTCTTTCTTGTTAAAGGCTCAGAGAAAGTTTTGTGAATCATCACAAATTGTCACTGGTGCTTGTTCTTTTTCTGCACCCTGTTTGATCTGAGTTGAAAAAATCAATTTCCTCGAGGCGATAATGCAGGCGGTTCACCTTCTCCGTAACATCGTCCGTCTCCGCCCCAGCCTCAGCTCATCTGCTGCTGAAATCCTCATCCATGCCTTTGTTACCTTTAGTCTTGACGATTCCAATGCTTTCCTGGCCACCCCACACCCTGCACTCTCAATAAACTTAAGCACATCCAAAACTCTGCTGCCCGTATCCTAACTCACACCAAGTCACGTTCACCCATTACCCCTGTACCTCTGTGCTCGCTGACGTACATTGGCTCCCGGTCTGGCAATGCCTTGATTTTAAAATTCTCATCCTTGTTTTCAATTCCCTCCATGGCCTCGCCCCTCTCTATCTCTGTAATCTCCTCCAGCCCTACAACCCTCCGAGATCTCTGCCTTCCTCCAATTTTGAATTCTGACCTCTTGTGCATCCCAAATTTTCTTCACTCCACCACTGGCATGCCTTTAGCCGACTAGGCATTAAGCTCCGGAATTCCCTCCCTAAACCTCTCTGCATCTCCACCTCTCTCTCCTCCTTTAAGATGCTCCTTAAAATCAACCTCTTTGACCAAGCTGTCACCTGTCCTAATATCTCTTTATGTGGCTCGGTGTCACATTCTGTTTGATAATCGCGCCTGTGAAGCACCTTGGGACATTTTGCTACATTAAAGGAGCTATATAAATGCAAGTTGTTGTTGTTGTTTTCTGTGATCATTCTTGCAGCAACCTTGTCAAGGGGCTGATAGTTCAGTAATTGCTGGAGTCACTAGAGTCTTTGCCTGATTTGTGAACCATTGTGACCACTGTTGTGTATGTAATATGTGTGCTACTTTGAACCTATGGACAGGACTGCACTACTTGTTGGGCGTAGTGATACGCAGTACCACTCCTGGCCATAGGGGTATAAATAGTACTGTGGGTACTGATCTCCCCTCAGTTCCCGCCTGTGGGCATGAAGTAAAGACCTACGTATAGTCCCTACCTCCAACCAGTAAAGACCTGTTTGAGTTATACGTTTAAGTCTTTGTGTTAATTGTTCAATACAATACACATACTTAACACTGGCGACGAGTCAGGTTCTTACCCTGCGGCAGTTGAAGAGAGGTTTCAAACATCACCACCCCACTAGAAGCGACAGGCTTTAGGACTCTGAAGCCTCCATCAGCGACTGAGCACTGGAGTGCAGCAAACATCCTGACAGCTTCCAGCGACTGACAGAAGTCTTTCTGCAGTTTCCTTGTTCAACCTAGGTGGTGGGGTAAGCCGTGCAGTGTTGGCTGCAAAGACAGGGCTGGGGAAGTTGGAGAAGATAAGGGCGATCGCAATCCCTGATAAGAGCCGCGTTGAAACACGCGAGCGGGTAAGCCAGAGCCCGGGAGGGAGCGAGCAAGAGCCGCGCGAGCGGGTGAGCCAGAGGCCGGGAGCCGCTTCAAGTGCGAGGCACAGCGCGGGCCAGCGATCGGGACCAAAGATAAGGGCCGCACTCGGACTGAAAGGCGCGGCGGCTGCAGAAGCTCAAGGTGCGAGAGCCGCGGTGCACAGCGCGGGCTATCGATCGGAACCAAAGATAAGGGCCGCACTCGGGGGCTGAAGGGAGACGGCGTCGGGGGACGGGTGAAGACCGCCAAGCGCGGGAAAACTGCCATTTTGTGGGCGGAGGACGACGGCAAGAGCGGGAAGCCGCCATCTTTGATAACAAGTAAACAAAATAAAATCTGAGAAATTGCAAATCTACAATGCCTAAACACGGGAATATTAGCACCTTTGATAGTGACCTCGAAGATTGGGCCATATATGTTGAAAGAGTAAAAAATTATTGTAAGGCCAATAAAATTCATGACCAAGATAAAGCTCTAACATTATTAAATTTAATGGGTGCGAAGACATACGGGCAATTGAAACACCTGTTATCACCAGATGAACCGGCGGATAAGACGTTCGATGAGATTGTTACTGTCCTGAAAGATCATCTAAACCCCACGCCGCTGATGCTAGCGGAACGATTTAAATTTTACGACAGAAGGCAGCTACAGCATGAAAGCAATGCTGAATATTTGCTGGAATTGCGTAAATTAGCGAAATATTGCCAGTTTGGAACGGGACTGACAGATGCACTACGAGACAAATTTGTGTGTGGTTTATTTAAACAGGATACACAAAAGCGACTGCTCGAGGAGAATGAGCTGACGCTTGAGAAGGCGGTCACTATGGCAGCAGCACACGAAGCCGCAGCGAGAGGCACGGCAGTAATGCAGCTACGGTCACCGGAGCTCAGTGCACACAAATTGGGTGTGAGTTCTGGCAAATGTTATCGTTGTGGAAAGACAACGCATGATCAGAACCAGTGTTGGTTTAAAAACCAAGAATGTAGAACTTGTGGTAGGCTTGGACATATAGCTAGAGTATGCAGGTCAGGGAAGAAGACCAGCAACAAGAAGTCACCGCAAGGAAAATACGCAAAGGTACACAAGGTGACCGAACAGGAGTCCGATTCAGACGCTAGCAGTAATGAACTGGCTAGCTTAAGCTGTAATGAACTGGCTAGCTTAAGAGTACTCAACGCTGGTAAGGGTGCAGACCTCCAGACAATTTGGGTCACTCTTCAGATAGAAGGAGTCCAAGTAAAACTGGAATTGGACACTGGATCGGCATTGACGGTCATAAATAAAAAAGATTACGGAAAGTTATTCCAACATATTCCCCTACAGGATACGGGGATTATATTGAAAACATACACGGGGCAAAGAGTGTACCCCATCGGGAAAATAGAGGTTGCAGTGGTCCACAAGGGCGAAGACAGTCAAATAATGGACTTATATGTGATATCTGAAGGAGGTTCTCCACTACTAGGACGGGAGTGGATTAGGAAAATGAATATGGACTGGCATTTCCTACAAACAATAACGAGTGAGAACTCGGTGAAGATAGTCGGCCCAGACTCTGGAACGGATGATGGTATGCCCAACTCAGGTGCAAAAGACAAAGTTTCAGCACAGAATTCCACTGAGCAACAACAACATAGTTTAACTGTGGATTCTGAGTCTGGCAAGTCTACTGATGTGCCCATTTCTGAGGGACACCGGGCTCGAACTCAACTCCATTTCAAACTACAACAGCAATTAGAACAAATGCTTCGCCGTTGTGAGCAAGAGTTGAATGCAACGAAAGAGTTCTTTGATACAGAGTTGGAGAATCTGGAAAGACAACAGAAGCAGCTGATGGAGAAAATGGAGCAGGAGCACACAAAACGTCTGATGTCAGAGGAGTTAACGGTCAGCCAACTCCTGCATATGCTGAAGGACAGGACTCTGAAATGGGAAAAACTTGAACATGAACTTCAATATTCAAACGAAAGGGGTTCGGAGCTCTCAAAGGTTATTGGAAGAGCTGAGGTGGCAACACAGACTGAGATGACTGCAACAGAGCAGCCCTTGGATGCCAAAAGTACGCTGACTCACGTCAACGTAGAACAACAGACCGCTGAAACAGCTGCTCCGGTAGAGGGATTGAATAGTCCAATCAATCAATCTCCAAAAGAAGTTGAAGTAGTAAAATCTCAAATGAGGTCATTAGTAAACGACTTGCTGAAAGCCCAGAAAAAGCTGGATGAAGAGGTACGCATGAAGAAGTCTCTTCAGGAAAGATGTCTGGACTTGGAACAAAAGCTGGCTAACGCCCAGCTGGGTATGGAGGAAATAGAAGACCCTCTCGCTGGCCTAGATCAGGACGACACCGAATATTACTATGTCCTGTCCTGCCCAACTTGTAACTTCGACTCCCACCATACAGAAATCATGGAGGAGCACCGAAAGTCTACGGAACATCGGGAGAAGGTGGCTCTACTACGGAAAAAGGAGGGAGAGAAGGAGGAACTGCGCATGCAGCTGGCAGCTGACAGTGGAGCCCAGAGAGTCTCCAAGAAGCAGAAAAGGAAAAGTCGAAACAGAAGATGACCCATCTGAACCATTATTACCTCTACCAGATCACACACGTGGTCCCTCCGAACGGAGCCAATTCAGTTCGGAAGTTCAAACTGTTAAATCCATGGAAGGACTATTGAATGAGTCACTCCAGCAACGTGAACCGACTCCACCACAGAGATTGAATCTGTGAACTGTTTTCCGCAGAGACTGAATCTGTGATCTGTTTTGACATGAAGTTATCTATGTATCTATGTTATTCTGTTATGTAAACCTGAAGTTATATATGTATATATGTTATTACGTTATGTTAAATGGGGAGATGACTGTAAAGCTAGGAAGGGAGGAATGTTGTGTATGTAATATGTGTGCTACTTTGAACCTATGGACAGGACTGCACTACTTGTAGGGCGTAGTGATACGCAGTACCACTCCTGGCCATAGGGGTATAAATAGTACTGTGGGTACTGATCTCCCCTCAGTTCCCGCCTGTGGGCATGAAGTAAAGACCTACGTATAGTCCCTACCTCCAACCAGTAAAGACCTGTTTGAGTTATACGTTTAAGTCTTTGTGTTAATTGTTCAATACAATACACATACTTAACAACCACAGGGTAATTTCCCGCATCACAGGAAATGGCCCAGCACTAACGACTTAGTGAACATCTCAGCTTTCAACGTCATCCTCTTGTCAGATGCCTTACTGAGCATACATTTGGTGAAACCATCTGCTCCTGTTACGTTCACTCAATATACACCTAAGGTAGAGTTCAGCAGCAGTAATTGGCTGACCTAAGGCAGTTGCATTGCTTCCCAGTTCATTTTCTTCTCCATTACTTTCAATGGCTGTTCTCAGAGGTTGGAATAATTCTACTTTTACGGATGTAATGATCTACTTCCTTTTCCTAGCTCCTGGTGAATTCCTTGTAATTTGCTTTAGTGCAAAGATGATCTTTGAAGAACTCGCTTTCTATGAGTGTATCTCTGTACTGTAGCCCAGGGAATACAACGTCAGGAATGTTTTGCACTGGCTCTTCCCTGTAGCTCTGCAGATGTCAAATTGTTTGAAGTGTTGCTCTCATTCAACCTTTCATGGGAGATTTTAATTACCCCCAAATAAACTGGCAAGAAGATGTAGCGAAAGGGATACAGCAAATTAAGATTTTACAATGTCTGCGATTTTGCCTCCCTGGGCGAGTTCATGGCGGGAGAGGTCGGTGGCGGGCCGCAAGCCTGTTGATGTCTTCACCCCACTGAACAAGATCTTACCTTAATGGGCCTTGTTAAGCCCGACCGGCGCGTTACCTGGCCCAATTAAAAGGTGCGGGTCTGGTGACGTCAGCACTGACGCGTTTGGTGCTGGTATATTTATACAGAGGCCTGGAATAATGATCCAGAGACGTGAGTTCAAATCCCACCACAGCAGCTGGGGAATAGAAATTCAGTTAACTAAATAAATCTGGAATAAAAAGCTAGTATCAGTACTGGTGACCATGAAACTATCGGATTGTCGTAAAAACCCATTTGGTTCACTAATGTCCTTTAGCAAAGGAAATCTGCCGTCCTTACCTGGTCTGGCCTATATGTGACTCCAGACCCACAGCAATGTGGTTGACTCTTAACTGCCCTCTGAAATGGTCTAGCAAGTCATTGTAAAAAACCACTACGAAAAATAATAAGAATCAAACTGGATGGACCACCCGGCATTGAGCTCAGCACTGGCTACGGACACAGCAATGGCACACCCAGCCCAGTCGACACTGCAAAGTTCTCCTCACCAACATCTGGGGACTTGTGCCAAAATTGGGAGAGCTGTCCCACAGACTAGTCAAGCAACAGCCTGACATAAACATACTCACAGAATTATACCTTTCAGCCAATGTCCCAAACTCCTCCTTCACCATCCTTGGGTATGTCCTGCCCCACTGGCAGGACAGACCCACCAGGGGTGGCGGCACAGTGGTATACAGTCAGGAAGGAGCGGCCCTGGGAGTCCTCAACATTGACTCTGGACCCCATGAAGTCTCATGGCTTCAGGTCAAGCATGGGCAAGGAAACCTCCTGCTGATTACCACCTACCGCCCTCCCTCAGCTGATGAATCAGTATTCCTCCATGTTGAGCACAACTTGGAAAAAGCACTGAGAGTAGCAAGAACATAGAATGTACTCTGGGTGGGGGACTTCAATGTCCATCACCAAGAGTGGCTCAGCAGCACCACTACTGACCGAGCTGGCCGAGTCCTGAAGGACATAGCTGCCAGTCTGGGCATACGATAGGTGGTGAGAGAACCAACACGAGGGAAAAACCTAAACTCGAGGGAAAACCTAAACTCGAGGGAAAAACGTAAACTCGAGGAACAGCACCTCATCTTCCGATTAGGCACTTTGCAGCCTTCCGGACTCAATATCGAGTTCAACAATTTCAGATCATAACCTCGGCCCCTATTACATTTTGACTTATATTTTTTTCCACCCCTTTGTTTTCGGTCTTCCCTTCCCCCCCCCTTTTCATTTTTTTTCTCTCTCCCACATGGCAGCTCTGTCTCATCCTGCCAGTACACTTCACACCTAATCTCAGCCATCTTTTGTCTCCACTTGTCCTATTACCATTTCGTCTGGTTTTGAATACCTCTTAGTGTCTCTTACTTCTTTTGTTCTATCGCAGCCCTGCCTTCGATCTATTTTATTTCCTTTCCAGTTTTGAAAAAGGGTTTCGACCCGAAACGTCAACTCTAATTTCTCGCCACGGATGTTGCCTGGCCTGCTGAGTTTTTCCAGCATTTTCTGTTGTTATTACGAGGGAAAAACCTACTTGATCTCGTCCTCATCAATCTACCTGTCGCAGATCCATCTGTCAATGACAGCATTGGTCGCAGTGACCACCACACAGTCATTGTGGAGACGAAGTCCCATCTTCACACTGAGGACACCCTCTATCGTGTTGTGTGGCAATACCACTGTGCTAAATGGGTTTAAATTCAGAACAGGTCTAGCAGCTCAAAACTGGGCATCCATGAGACGCTGTGAGCCATCAGCAGCAGCAGAATTGTATTCCACCACAAACTGTAGTCTCATGGCTCAGCATATCCCTTGCTCTACCATTACCACTAAACCAGGGGATCAACCATGGTTCAATAAGTCGTGTAGAATAGCATGCCAGGAGCAGTACCAGGTGTACGTAAAAATGCGGTGCCAACCTGGGGAAGCTGCAACACAGGACTACATGCATGCTAAAAAGCGGAAGCAGCATGCTGTGGACAGGGCTAAGTGATCCCACAATCAATGGATCAGATCAAAGCTCTGCAGTTCTGAATTCTGACCTCTTGCAGCATCCCCGATTTCCTTCACTCCACCACTGGCAACCGTGCCTTCAGCCGCCTAGGCCTTAAGCTTTGGAATTCCCTCCCTAAACCTCTCTGCCTCTCTACCTCTCTTTCCTCCTTTAAAACGCTCCTTAAAGCCTACCTCTTTGATCAAGCTTTTGGTCACCTGCCCTAATTTCTCTTTATGTGGCTCGGTGTCAAATTTTGTGTCTTATACTCCTGTGAAGCACCTTGGGTCGTTTTACTATGTTACAGGTGCTATGTAAATACAATTTTTTGTTGTTGCTGAGAAATATATCCCACTAAAAAGCAAGAACAAACTAGCCAATATTGACACACCAGGAATGAATAAATAAATAAGGGCAAAGTTGAAACTAAAGAAAAAGGCATATACGAAGTACATAGGCCCAGATATTCCGATCTCTACAGGTGGGTACGTGCTGTGTACCCTCCGGTAGGGACATCGGAAATGCCGGTTTCAGGCATGCACAGCGCATGCGCTGAAAACCGGCATTTCCGATCTGTCAAGAATGTTCTTGACAGATCCTCTGGCTGCCCTGGAGCAGGTCCTCTGCGGGCAGATAGTCCGCTTTTTAGAGACCCTCCTCCCGCAGAAGACCTTTACAATTCTTATGCCTGGGTAAGAGGTGAAAAAAGTAAAAAAAAATGTTTTCAGTCATTTATCATTTAAAAATACTTTAAGAAATGGTAAGTTTATTTTTAGCCCCGTAAAAAACTTTAATTATTTTTTTCAAAAAATTAAATTTTTGTTTAAAATATTTTATTTTTTGTAATTTCAACTAATTTTAAAAAGGTGATAGTTTTTCTTTAATTTATTTAATGTTTTACAGTGTTTTTGGGGTGATCTCCATTCATATATTTGACAGGTCTATCTGTCAAGTGTATGGAGGAAGATTCCCTTCTTTGATTGGCTCCCCATGGCCCACGTGATCCCAGGGACGCTTGCAAACCGCCTGCGCCTCTGGGATACGTAGGCCCTGCACACTTGGGGTTGGAGAGGCCCAGGATCGGAAGTATACGCACCTCGGGAGCCCTCAGGTAAGTGTGTAGATTTTTTCCAGATTGGAGGCCTCCGCACGCGGGTAGCCTCCGATCGGAAAATACGGCCCATAGACAACAAAGGAGAGGATGACAAAAGAGAATAAGAAAAGATTAGGAAAGAAGTAAAAAAATCATTTAGGAAGGCAAAGAGGAACTTTGAAATTAAGTTATCAAGGAATATAAAAAGAAGTAGTAAAGTATTCTACAGACACATAAATAACAAAAGAAAAATTAGGATAGGGATAGAGCCACTAAGGGATACACATGATAAACTCATAGGTAATGACAGCAAAATGGCAGAAATATTAAATAATTACTTTGCAATGGTATTTAGCAGGGAAACTAATAAGGTGGGCACGACATTAGAGGAAGCGATGAAAAAAGATATAGAGATGTTTAAGATAGATAGGGGCAGATAATTGATACACTAATCAAATTTAGAAAGGAAAAAACCCCATGTCCAGATAGATTGAATCCCCACATATTAGAAGAAGTTATGGAAGAGACAGCAGAGTCATTTTACATACATACTATGTGGAGTCAGCAGACAAGTAGTATAATGGATAGCAAATGGCTACAAATCAGAGAGTAGGGGTTAAAGGCAGTTACTCAGAGTGGCAAAATGTGGGAAATGGTGCTAAGACCACTGTCGTTTACCATTTACATAAACGATTGGGACTTGGGAATCGGAAGTACAATTTCAAAATTTGCGGATGATACCAAATTGGGGGGTGTAGTTCAACATTCCTTCTAAGCTGCGCGGCCGTGCAGCCCGGGACCGGCTTTTCTAATGTTAAATTTTGCGCCTGCATAAAACTGTGAATGGGCTGCGCAGCCCCTTAATGGGGCCATCCACCCCAAAAAAAATTTAGGGGGAACATTGGTGTAGTTAATACAGAGGAAGACTGCGACAAAATACAGGAAGACATGCAGAATGGGGTGTAATTGGCAAATGAACTTCAATATAGATAAGTTTGAGGTGGTATATTTTGCTGGAAGAATAAGGAGGCCACATAATGCTTGGAAAATAAATATCTAAATGAGGTAGAGAAGCACAGGGATCTGGGGGTACTGATATCCAAATCACTAAAACAAGTGACAGAGGTTAATAAGGCCATTTAAAAAAGCAAACAAAGTACTGTGGTTCATTACTAGAGGGATAAAACTGTAAAGCAGAGAAGTTATGTTAAATTTGTATAGAACCTTGGTTATACCACACTTGGTGGGAAAGATTGGGTGGCGCCCCTTTTGGGGCACTAACATTGACGGGGCCCTCTGCCAGAAATTCATTAGTAGTGCCCCAAGCAGGAGGCGGGGCACTACTAGAAGCGCAACACCTCCTTCTTGGGGCACTACAACTGAATATCGCAGCGCTGCGTGCAACGGTGCCACGCCCATCAGCACATGGCGGCACGTCATTGCAAGCCTCCTCCCCTGATTAAAGGGGAGGGGCCTAGCGCTGCACGCACCGGGGTCCTGCTAGACCACCGGGTAGCAGGGTGCCGTGAAAACAGCCCAGCATTCAAGAAGAATGCTGGGCTGTGCGATCATGGCCGGCACCCCGAGAAAAAAAGGGGAAGGGGGCAGGTGCTGGCAGTCAACCATAGAAAAATGGCCGCCCGACACCTGCCCCTTTTACTAGCGCCGCCGCCGCTGCAAAAAACACCCCCCTGACCCTGTCGGACATATCGTCCGACGATAGGTCAGGGGGCACAAGCGATGTTTGCAGCCGGGGCGCAAGCGGGGCGCTGCGCACGACGATGACGTCATCGCTGGTGGCGCAGCGCCACAGGGCGCTAAAGGCTACTGCTGCTGCTAACGGGGATTTGTGCCCCATTAGTGCCCCCCGGGGATGCTAACGAGAGGCGCAAATCAACCCAATATTTCCCCCTTAGGGTATTGTGAACAATTCTGGACTCCATATTATAAAAAGTATATGGAGGCACTGGAGAAGGTGCAAAAAAGGTTTACAAGAATTATACCAGAACTGAGAGGTTATACCTATCAGGAAAGATTGAACAGGCTTGGTCTCTTTTCTCTAGAAAAGAGAAGACTGAGGGGTGACCTGATAACCGGACTGCTGGAGTTCAAGGTGAAGGCCCACCATCACCTCTTCAGTGAAATTAGGGATGAGCAATAAATGCACATTGCCAGTATTAACCGCATCCTAATAACAACTAAAAAGAAACACTGTTCCACCCTGAACAGCTCTATGCTTTAATCTGATGTTATTACTTAAATAACATTAAACTATAAACTGACCATTCAAAACACATTGGGAGAACCTAGATTTGCAAAGATAGCAAATGACTTGAACTAGGTTGATTGGGCAGTCCTACGAGGCAGGGACATTACTAACACAAAATGGAATGCGCTCAAAACTATTTTAATGTAAAAGGAAGCTATCCATGTTCCAAGAGTTAAAAGCAGAATATTACTGCCACAAAGGAGTGGAAACTCTACCCTCATTTATTTTGTTAAATAATTTGGTTCTGATGCTGCTAGATCCATACCAGAACTGGCAAATGCGCTAAATCCCGAACTTGTGATCTGTCAAGTTACGAAGGAAAAGATGATCCACTGCGACTTTTAAATCCTCATTTATGGCGAATCGTTGGGCTAATTACCCACCAACTTCTCATCAATTTGCACAGCGTAAGGGGAGGGGGATGAGAAAATTGCAATTTCAGGGCCATAATAATTCAAAACAAACACATAAAAGAACCTACCAGGCAGCTGTAAAGGCTCGGTTTGAGGGATGAGATTGCTTTAATCTTTTGTTTCAATCTTGCAGAGCCAATCTACTCATTTCAAAATTGAATACAAACCAAATAACTGTATTGGCACTTTTAAAACTGAAAAATTCCCCTCCTTTGTGCCTCCCGGGGGGGTGCTAACGGGGCACAAAGGCCTTTTCGCCTGGCCGCGACACTGACCTCGCCTCCTGCCAAATTCCACAGGAGGTTAGCAGTGGCACTATCAGGTTGAGCCCTGATCTCATGCACCCGGAGATCATGATGTCTACTCCGGGCGCATCGCCCCGGCAGAGAAATTGCCCTTCACCTCCTGCAGCAGCACCGGGCGATGGCAGTGACTGCTGCAGGGGACGTGAGCAGGGCAGCCGGCCGCTAGCGGGGCAGAAGGTAAAGGTGAGGTGGCCGGCCGCCCTGAAAAAACAGTCGGCTTTTTGAAAAAAAATTTTTTTGTTGCTCCGGACACGGGTCTGATTGCATGGCACCCCCGCTCCGCGGTGCTGCAGGCAAGTTAAAAAAAAAACTGCAGAGTTTGCAGCGTGGGGCCCGTCCCTTTAATTCAGGGAAGAGCCCCTGCAATGCGTCAGTGCCACGTGGCCCAGTGCGTGGCGCTGCTGAGTCGTACGCTCCACTTCCCTCAGAGCAAAAAGTGGGAATTTTAGAAAGGCTGGAAGAGGCTAGCACCTGTCGCTAACTTTTCCAGCTTTTCTGATTTAGCGCCCCAATCAGGGCTCGAGGGGAATTTCTAACACAATCGATCTACTTTAATCGACAAAAGAGTTTGGTCGTCACAATTCTGAGGTGACAGGGTTTTGCGTTCGTATATTATTTATATATATATTAAATAACCTTATCAAGATTTCAACTTCTTGTCAGGTCATTTACAGATATATGGAAATGTATTGATGGAAGCTTGCAAGTAAAGTTGGATTCCAATTGACCTGCATCTTTCTTTAAAGCATAATAGTCAAAGGGGGCTTTATATGTTTCCTGATTGGTTAGTGACAGGGGTACTGCCACACGTAATCACAGGTATGCTTATGCACCACAGTGCACCCCGGGGATCCGTGGGCCACGGTGCGCCCCTGGGATCCGTGGGCCACGGTGCGCCCCTGGGATCCGTGGGCCATGGTGCGCCCCAGGGATCCGTGGGCCATGGTGTGCCCCGGGGATCCGTGGGCCACGGTGCGCCCCTGGGATCCGTGGGCCACGTTGCACCCCTGGGATCCATGGGCCATGGTGCACCCCTGGGATCTGTGGGCCACGGTGCGCCCCTGGGATCTGTGGGCCATGGTGCGCCCCTGGGATCTGTAGGCCACGGTGCGCCCCGGGGATCTGTGGGCCATGGCGTTGTGCCCCTGGGATCCGTGGGCCACGGTGCGCCCCGGGGATCCGTGGGCCACGGCGTTGTGCCCCTGGGATCCGTGGGCTACGGTGCGCCCCGGGGATCCGTGGGCCTCGGTGCGCCCCTGGGATCTGTGGGCCACGGTGCGCCCCGGGGGTCCGTGGGCCACGGCGTTGTGCCCCGGGATCCGTGGGCCAATACGTTGCGCACAACTCGGCAGCATTTCAAAGCAAGTTTTTGTTTCGGGCTCTGCACCAGGTAAGTGCGGATTTCGTTCGGAGGTCGGCGGCGTGCTCCTTAGCTACGCCGCTGACCGCAATTTCCGGGCCATAATGTTGTATTTTTACCACTCTCACTTGTTCTGTTTCTCAGAAAAAAAATTAAGAAACTTCCAGTGACACAAGGGATAGGGACAATGTTACTAAAAAATCATGCCACGATTCTTTTCTAACTTCCAGATGTTTATGGGAAAATGAACAAGCACACTACTTCAAATGAGAAATTATAAATGCTAAATTTATGAAAACAAGAAGTGAGTCACTTATTTTTATCTTCTGGCATGTTCTAATTTTGTTGACGTTACTCCAAAGAGGTCTTTGGAGAATTTATTTTAAATGCAGCTGTCATCATAAATGTGTTTTGTCAGTCAAGGTTAAAAGCTCATATATCTGATAGATCTTTAGGTATCTATAATTGCTGATTTTACCCACATGCCCACATGATTTAACATTTAACTATCAGATGTTGTATTTAGACAATAACTAACATGAAGATGTGTATTTATCATGACTTTCAAGGCACCAGGGATGGCTTTGGGCCATCATACAATGGACCATGATGCACTAAAACTTAGATAAACATGCACCATTGAGTTCATTATTCCCATTAAATAATTGTTGTGTATTTTGTGTTAGCAATTGTAAATGTATTTTCAGTTGCTTTCAGAGATTCTATTAACTTCACAGTCGTAGTTCTGATTATGTGCTGAGAGCTGAGCAAAACTGTTTATTGGAGATTTAAAATGCTGCTCATGCAATCCTTACTCATAATCTAATTGATAGCACTGCAATTTTAACAGCTTTAAACTATGGCTGGAAATGGTATGTCTTCGCACAAAGTGGATAAATATGTAGTTTTCTACTTTATATTTAAACAAATGTTTTAGTGCACTACAATTTTTTCAAGTTGTTATATTTTTCATTAATTTCTAAATCAGACCTGACTCCATGCAATTTATCTCACCTGCGAAAAGCTGCTGTCAATTGAGATGGAGGCAACAACACTAGATTAAGCTCTGTGAACTATTCAACTCAGTCTCCTTTTTACTGCATAAATTATTTTTGTCCCAATCACTAACCAATTTACCTGAAGTGCTGTGTTAATTCATTGATCAAGACAGTTATGAAATCCAAGTTGATCATATTTGAATAAATTATTTAGTCTTAAATTTGTGTATTGTAAACACAATTCTATTTTGCTTCATTTATTTATTGAATGTTAGAGATTAAAAATTAAGTAAAGATATTTTCTGCACAAAAATGATATAATATAAACGCATGTTACAAATAGGCAGTTTTGCTGCAGTCCTTGTAAAAATAAAGGCCAGATGGATTGCATTGTTGAGGGTTTGAAGCAAGGTATGCTCTGTTCCTCCGATAAAATTAGTTTGGTGATGTAAATGCAAATTAATTCAAGGTAACTCGTCCAATTTCTTATCCTAACCCAGATTATCCATTGTATTTGTCTGATAATCTATAAATGGCATCAAACTATGCAGATGAAAATATAGCTCAGCATCTATAGGGTATTGTGCTTGTTTGTTGCAAGAAGCTATTTGTAGTTTGAAGTGTATATTGTTTATATTTCTGAATGTGATCTCATCAAGTTTTACCTGATCACTCAACTTCATTGTTGATTGCATTTCTGGACGAAATCTCACCAGGTTTAGCTGTGATGCCGAATTCAAAGGAAATTATGTGCATAACAGTAGCAATTCATCCATGAATTTGGGATTCGATGAGAAGGAAAGTGTCAGTTATGTCAGGTTTGCATACCTCATATCCAAGGACACTGAGACTGCAAGGAATAAGAAAGGATAATATCAAGCAGCATTTGTCTATCCACAGACGATGTTGTTTTTAAAAGAATTTCTCAGTTGTTTAATGTAATTAAAGTTTAAGGACGAGTATTCCAGAGGCCTGGACTAATGATCCAGAGATGTGAGTTCAAATCCCACCACGGCAGCTGGGGAATTTAAATTTAGTTAATTAAATAAATCTGGAATAAAAAGCTAGTATCAGTAATGGTGACCATGAAACTATTGGATTGTCATAAAAACCCATCTGGTTCACAAATGTCCTTTAGGGAAGGAAATCTGCCGTCCTTACCTGGTCTGGCCTATATGTGACTCCAGACCCACAGCAATGCGGTTGACTCTTAACTGCCCTCTGAAATGACCTAGCAAGCCACTCAGTTGTAACAAACAGCTATGAGAAACAATAATAATAAATAAACTGGACAGACAACCCGGCATCGACCTCAGCACTGGCTACGGACACAACAACGGCACACCCAGCCCAGTTGACACTGCAAAGTCCACCTCACTAACATCTGGGGACTTGAGCCAAAATTGGGAGAGCTGTCCCACAGACTAGTCAAGCAACAGCCTGACATCGTCATATTCACAGAATCATATCTTTCAGCCAATGTCCCAGACTCCTCCATCACCATCCCTGGGTATGTCCTGTCCCACCGGCAGGATAGACCCAACAGGGGTGGCAGCACAGTGGTATACAGTCAGGAGAGAGTGGCCCTGGGAGTCCTCAAAATTGAATGTCCATCACCAAGAGTGGCTCAGTAGCACCACTACTGACTGAGCTGGCCAAGTCCTGAAGGATACAGCTGCCAGATGGGGTCTCTGGCAGGTGATGAGAGAACCAACATGAAGGGAAAACCTACTTGACCTCGTCCTCACCAATCCACCTGTCGCAGATGCATCTGTCCATGACTGCATTGGTAGCAGTGACCACCACACAGCCCATGTGGAGACGAAGTCCCGTCTTCATATTAGATTCAGAACAGATCTAGCAGCTCAACCCTGGGCATCCATGAGGCGCTATGGGCCATCAGCAGCGGCAGAATTGTATTCCACCACAATCTGTAACCTCATGGTCCAGCATATCCCTCATTCCACCATTACCATCAAGCCAGGAGACCAACCTTGGTTCAATGAGGAATGCAGAAGAGCATGCCAGGAGCAGCACCAGGCTTACCTAAAAATGAGGTGCCAGCACAGGACTACGTGCATGCTAAACAGCAGAAGCAGCATGCTATAAGAACATGATAAGAATATAAGAACATAAGAAATAGGAGCAGGAGTAGGCCATTTGGCCCTTTGAGCCTGCTCCGCCATTCTATAAGATCATGGCTGATCTTCTACCTCATCTCCACTTTCCTGAACTATCCCCATATCCCTTGATTCCCTTAATATACAAAAATCTATCAATCTCTGTCTTGAATATACTCAACGACTGAGCCTCTACAGCCCTCTGGGGTAGAGAATTCCAAAGATTCACCACCCTCTGAGTGAAGAGATTTCTCCTCATCTCCATCCTAAATGGCCGACCCCTTATTCTGAGACTGTGATTCCTGGTTCTAGACTCCCCAGCCAGGGGAAACATCCTCCCTGCATCTACCCTGTCAAGACCTGTAAGAATTTTGTATGTTTCAATGAGATCACCTTTCATTCTTCTAAACTCTGGAGAATATGGCCTAGAAATTGGCCTGAGGCGCCCAAGCGGCGCAAAGTTCGCCTGGGCACTGGAATTTGCGCTGCGATTGCCGCATTAGCGATCACCGCAAATTCAGTTGAAGTGCCCCTAGAGGGAGATGGGGCGCGGCTCGAGGTGCTCCGCGTCCCTCTTAGGGCGCTAAAAGTGAATTTTACAGTGCTACATGCCGCAGCGCCACACGCTGCGGCACGGCACGCTGTGGTACTGCAGGCCTTCCTCCCACTGTTAAGGGGGAGGGGCCTGCAACAGCGCGAGCCCCAATCGCGAGTGCCGGCAAAAGAGCCCAGCACCAAGGAGAAGTGCCGGGCTCTCGGGAAACAGCCGGCAATGCCGCGGGGGGGGCGGGAGCAGGAGGCCGGGGACGGAGGTGCTGGCAGGCGGCCGCCAAAAAAGCGGCCGCCCCGCACCTCCACCTTAACTTGCGCCTCTGCCAGCGCAGCAAGGCCCCGTGAACCGGGCGCAGGTAGCGAACGGCGCTACAGTGGCGTTCGCTACCAAATATCGCGATCGGGGCGCGAATGGGGTGCTGCGCACACCGATGACGTCATCGGTGGCGGCGCAGCGCAAAAGGCTAACGCCACCATTAGCGCCCCTGCTGAATATCGCGGGAGGCGGAGCCAGTGGCGCTACAGCCACTGACTGCCTCTTTAGGCGCTAACAGGTGGTGCTTCTCACCCAATTTCTCCCCCTATAGGCCTAGTCTACTCAATCTGTCCTCATAGGACAATACCCCCTTGAAGCCTCCTTGCATCCTCCTCACAACTTACATTCCCACCCAGCTTTGTATCATCAGCAAACTTGGATATATTACATTTGGCCCCCTCATCCAAATCATTGATGTAGATTGTGAATAGCTGAGGCCCCAGCACTGATCCTTGCAGTACACCACTAGTTTCAGCCTGCCAACCCAAAAATGACCCGTTTATTTCTACTGTCTGTTTTCTGTCCATTAACCAATCCTTAATCCATGCTAGTATATTACCCCCAATCCCATGAGCCCTAATTGTGTTTAATAACCTCTTGTGTGGCATCTTATCGAATGCCTTCTGAAAATCCAAATACACCACATCCACTGGTTCCCCTTATCTATTCTGCTAGTTACAACCTCAAAAAACTCCAGCAGATTTGCCAAACATGATTTCCCTTTCATAAATCCGTGTTGACTCTGCCCAATCCTATTATTATTTTCTAAGTGCCTTGTTACCACATCCTTAATACGATAGCAAAATACTGCAGATGCTGGAAATCCGAAATAAAAACAGAAAATGCTGGAAAATCTCAGCAGGCCAGGCAACATCCGTGGAGAGAAAATAGAGTCAACGTTTCAGGTGAAAACCCCTTTGTCAAGACTAAAGAAGCACAGGAAATGAAATGGATTAAGAGGCCAGGCTGGGAGAGAACAAAAGAGAAGAAGATTCATTAAGAGGTATTCAAAACGAGACAAGATGGTGATAGGACTAGTGGAGACAAAAGATGGCTCTAGATTAGGTGTGAAATGCGCTGGCAGAATGGGAGACAGCTGCCATGTGGGAGAGAGAAAAAAAAAGAAAGGGGGGGAGGCCAAAACAAAGGTGTGGATAAAAAATATAAATAAAAATGTAATGGGGGCCGAGGTTATGATCTGAAATTGTTGAACTCGATATTGAGTCCGGAAGGCTGTAAAGTGCCTAATCAGAAGATGAGGTGCTGTTCCTCGAGTTTACGGTGAGCTTCCGTGGTACAATGCAAGAGGCCAAGGACGGTGAGGTCCGAGTGGGAATGGGGCGGTGAATTAAAATGGCAGGCGACCGGAAGCTCGGGGTCACCCTTACGGACTGAACGGAGGTGTTTCACAAAGCGGTCACCCAATCTGCGTTTGGTCTCCCCAATGTAGAGGAGACCACATCGTGAGCAGCGAACACAGTATACTAGATTGCAAGAAGTACAAGTAAATCGCTGTTTCACCTGGAAGGGGTGTTTGGGGCCCTGGACAGTGGGAAGGGGGGAGGTATAAGAGCAGGTGTTACATCTCCTGCACTTGCACGGGAAGGTGCCAGGTGAAGGGGAAGGGGTGCTGGGGGTGATAGTGGAGTGGACTAGGGTGTCTCGGAGGGAGCAGTCCCTACGGAATGCTGAAAGGGGAGGGGAGGGGAAGATGCGTTTGGTGGTGGGATCACTTTGGAGGTGGCGGAAATGGTGGGTGCAGCCGTGCACCTCTGTGCAGTGCTTGTCAGTATTTGCAGCACCTCAATGCTGTAGAACACTGACAGCACAACTGTCAAATAAATTTGCGCGTCGTCCCTTTAAGGAAACCGGGTGGTGACACACCAGCAAAAGACGTCATCAGACCCGCTTCCTTCAATTGGCCGGGAAACGCGCTGGGCGGGCTTAACAAGCCCAATCGGGGAAAATCATTTTGGACAGCAAGCTGGAGCCAGCATCGGGACCCGCCACCGACGTTGCCCCCCACAGATCCACTGAGGTAGGGGAAATCATGGCCGATTCAACTGGAAAAGCAAACAGTATTTTGTAACATAGGGTTTAAAATTAAAATTAAATGTCCAATTGGCAATTTTCCTCTTTTACATAATAATAACAAGAAATATTTAGTCTCTTTCAACAATTGTTTGAAAGCAAATAAAATGCTTATCTGGTTTAGTCCACTCAGTGCATGCAGCCCTTTTTTACTAAACAATCATGTTTTTTAAATTATTTCTTTTTATTTAAAAGTTACAAAATTGGATGAGATATAATACAGCTGCAAACTCCCAGAGGTTTTCTCTGCAAGAGGGTTCAGTGACTGGCATGACAAGGGCATTACAAATCGAGGCAAGCTGCTCCACAAAGGTCATTCCTGTCCTTTCAGCAGCTAGTCAATGAATTATTTTCTTTTAATTGGCTTCAAAAATGCAACTCAAAATTAGGGAAAGCGTAACAATTGGCTTTAATCATGTTTAACATTCTAACAAGTCATACTAAGAGGTATTTAGCAATATTTTAAGTGAAACATAATAATCACATTCACGGGATTAAATCAAATATTCAGACCTGCGTAACAGAATACAGCAACTTCGCATAGTTGCATAGAGAGCTCATTTCTACCAAGGAATATGGGCATATTTTACTCTTTAGTGCACGCTGCACTGAGCTTTTCATACCGGGAGTGTATATTGGGAATTCTGGCATGTATCTCCCACAATTTTTCATCCATTCATTTTTTTACCTCATCATTAAATATTTCATCACTTTTCATGGAGTATTTTATGCCACCCCTTTTTTTCTTATGAGCAGGATTTGTCCATATTAAATTTCATCCTCTCTTGTTCTGGTTTACAGTAACCTATGTATATTTTCCAGCCGATTTTGTATTTCCCAATCTGCCTTTCCAAAATCAACTGCTAATCTAACCAATTGAGTTTCTGAATTCAAGCAATTATTGTAAATTCAAAACAGAAGAGGACCAACATCAATCTCTCAGAACCCCACTCAGTACATTGCCCATCTAAGATAACATCTCTAACAATTACCCACTGCTTTCTACTCCTCAACCAATTCCTTATCCATTCCCAACTTATGCCTGATCCTTACTGATTTGAGCTTTCTTGTAGCTTTTCATATAGAACTTCATCAGATCCTTTTTGGAAATCTAGATATAACATGTCACCGAGCTTTTGAGGAAGAGACTTCGGATGTCAGTTCCTCAAAAAGGTCACAAAGGCTGTTTAGGCAGCATCTTCCCTGACACCAAGCTGCTGAGAGAGAAAGAGTAAAATAGTTACAGAGGTAAGTAAAGCTGTATGAGTGGTAGAGGATGTGCATTGGCACCAGAGTCTTCACTTACCTTGGCTACCCTTGTGAGATCATTGAACCTCTTCCTGCATCGTGGGGTAGTTCCTGGGCTTGTGAAAGTTGCCTGACTGCCTCTGCCACTTCCCTCCAGAGATTCTGCACCTCAGTGCCCATCAGATGGTCCCTCCTAGTCCTCAGTTCTTTCACCAGCACCTGCATGGTGCATCAGGCAATCCTGGAACCCTTCTAGCTGTTGACACCCTTGAGGCTGCTATTTCTTTTGCCTGCATGCTGAGAAGTTATGCTATCCTTTAATTGACTGCAACCTTTTAACCAGAACTGAATATTCCTCCCTCCCAGTGGCAGTAATCCAATGATGGGTAGTTTTCAGGTCTCTAAACCTACCTGCGTGGCTTATGAGTGTTCTGATATAAAATTGTAGCGAGTTGGCAGTGGTTTCAATAGGCAAGAGTTCAGACCACAGCAAACCCACCAACAGGAGGAGAGTTCAGGCCCAGAGGTCACCATGAGTATTGACAGAGCATCTTCCGACAATAATACCAAAAAAAATACATTAGAAATTCCTTGAACATGCATACGTGGAGACTGTGAATCCTTCCTTCCTCTAAATCTTTATCTCCTGATCTTTGACCCAATTTTACTAAAATAATTTTTTCCCTGAAAGAGTTAAAGTAGGAATGTAAATGAGTATTTGGAATCATAAGAGAATGGAAAATTAATTGCTGTTGACAAGTACCTCTGAATTTGTTTTGAACTTATTATTTTTTAACTTAATGCATAGTCTAATGATATTTGTTTGCACTCAATAGAGATCTTCCCTTATGTGAATCATTGTCTATTATATATTTTTCCCTATGGGCATTTTTATGTAAGGTAATAGGAATTTATTTCCATATGAAGAAATAGGATAATTTAATTGTATGAATAATTTTCTCTGATTATGACTTGGGAACAATAGATTAATGGGGTTGTTTTGAATTTTATTTCTTCTATGCCCATTTACTTCTACAATTATTTTTTGTTTTAGTTGGTTCCGTAATTTGTTGTTCTCAGATGTTAGTGATATTTCAAGAGAGCAGAAAGAAAGGACATAGATTTCTAAGGCTTGGAAATGTTTGCCTTATATAAATGCATATCTCTGTATCCTTTTTGTGACATGCTTTTGAGATATACTTTACTGCTTAATTTCTCTCAAATGCACCAAAAGTTAATGGCCCATAATTTGCGCCCCCTACGGGTGCATATGAGGTGCATACACGCCTGTAAGGGCCGCGCAAGTTCCGGGTATTCGCGCGTGAACTGTATGCACGAAAACCCAGAACTTGCAATCTGTCAAGAAACAACACATCCCCAGGAAACATAGAAACATAGAAGATAGGAGCAGGAGTAGGCCATTCAGCCCCTCGAACCTGCTCCACCATTTAATGAGATCATGGCTGATCATCCAAATTCAGTACCCTGTCCCTGCCTTCTCCCCATATCCCTTGATCCCTTTAGCCTTAAGAAATATATCTAACTCCTTCTTGAATATATTTAATGAATTGGCCTCAACTGCCTTCTGTGGTAGAGAATTCCACAGGTTCACCACTCTCTGGGTGAAGAAATTCCTCCTCATCTCAGTCCTAAATGGCTTACCCCTTATCCTTAGCCTGTGACCCCTGATTCTGGACTCTCCCGCCATCGGGAACACCCTTCCTGCATCTAGCCTGTCTAGTCCTGTTAGAATTTTATAAGTTTCAATGAGATCCCCTCTCATTCTTCTAAACTCTAGCGAATATAAGCCTAATCAACCCAATCTCTCTTCATACGTCATTCCTGCCATCCCAGTTATCAGTCTGGTGAATCTTCGCTGCACTCCCTCCATGGAAAGAACATCCTTCCTCTGATAAGGCGACCAAAACTGCACACAATACTCAAGGTGTGGTCTCACCAAGGCCTTGTACAACTGCAGCAAGGCATCCTTGCTCATGTACTCGAATACTCTTGCTATGAAGGCCAACATACCATTTGCCTTCTTAACCGCCTGCTGCACCTGCATGCTTACCTTCAGCGACTGGTGCACAAGGACGCCCAGGTCTCGTTGCACTTCCCCTTCTCCCAATCTATTGTTGTTCAGGTAATAATCTGCCTTCCTGTTTTTGCCACCAAAGTGGATAACCTCGCATTTATCCACATTATGCTGTATCTGCCATGCATCTGCCCATTCACCCAACCTGTCCAAATCATACTGGAGTTTCTCTGCATCCTTCTCACAACACACATGCCCACCCAGCTTTGTGTCATCTGCAAACTTGGAGATATTACATCTAGTTCCCTTGTCTAGATCATTAATATATGTTGTGAATAGCTAGGGTCCTAACACCTAGGTTCCTGCCACTCGGAAAAAGACCCGTTTATTCCAATTCTTTGCTTCCTGTCTGCCAACCAGTTCAATATCCAAGTCAGCACCTTACCCCCAATCCCATGTGCTTTAACTTTGCACGCTAATCTCTTATGCGGGACCTTATCGAAGGGCATCCACGAGCAGAGAGTTGGGCTATTTGTCCAACTTCTGCCCAGCGAATGCCCATGAAATTCTTACATCTGCTTTAACCAGTGTAAGAGTTTAAAAAGACATAATAATAATTTTTTTGCAATCATTTATACATTAAAAAACCTGTACAATAATGTAAGCTTATTTTTAGCCCCTTTAAAACATTTAAAATTATTTTTCAAAAAAATAAATTTTTATTTTAAATATTTAATTAAATGGAATTTTAATTCATTTTAAATATGTAATAAAAATTATTTGATGTGTAGATGTATTTTTTGGGGTATTCCCATTCATGCTTGTGGAGTTTCTGTACATATGAAATTCTCATAAGCATGAATAAGGATCCCCTTCTTTCATTCGTTGGGCTGGCCCACATGATCCTAGGGACGCTTGTGAAACGCGGGTACCCGGAGAGGCCCAGGACCGCGAATCTCTGTACCTCCCGGACCACCAAGTACGCGGGCATTTTATTTGCGGGAAGCCTCCGACTGCAAATTCAAGGTCAATATTTTATTGCTTACACATGTAGCTATGTTTGTGGCAGTGATATGCATAATTATTCAGCAACAATTAGTATTTCTATAGCATTCCTCCTGCAGAAAGATGTCTCAAAGTCCTTCACAGTGCAGAGCGCGCCAAGCAGAAGGCAGAAGGACAAGACAAAAAAAGTTGTGAGGTGTGCTGAAAACCCTATTGGCAAGAAAGTTTTTAAGGAGGCTATTTCAAGCATGGAGGGGATTGGCAAGGAGGAGTGATTCTGGGAAATAGTTGAAAGAGCAGCCACTAACAGTGGAGTAGAGGCAGTAGGAAACAACAAGTAACCCAGTATCAAAAGAGTAGAGGTGTCATGCAGGGATGTCTGGCTGGAGAATTTCCCTGACATAGGGTGATGTGAAGCTATGGAGGCATTTAAAAGCAAGGACAAGGATCTTGATTCATTTCATTGAGATCCAGGGAAACAGTAGAACATGGCAAGAACAGGATGATGTGAGTGCATGACTTGTGCGAGTGAGAACATGAGTTGGAATTTGTAAAAACGGAAAGGCCAGCTAGCAGCTTTAGAGAAGTCAAGCCTTCATGTGATAAAAGACGTAGGGCTAGAAATTTGGCTCTTTTGCGCCTGCCGTTAGCGCCTCTGGGGGGCGCTAACGGAGCGCAAATGGCTTATTGCCCAGAGTGGGGTGGGGGCGAAAAAGGCGCCTCCCGAGAAATTTGGCGGGGTGTTGCTGAGGCACTACCCGATAGCGCCGCGCCCCTGCCATTAGCGCCCCAGGCTGCTGCGCCGCCACCGATGACATCATCGCTGTGCACCACGACCCCTTAGTGCCCCACCGCGTCCCCTTACGGCCCCGCGGCAGAAATTCAGGTGCACCCTGCGAGGCTGCCGTGGACGATGTCAGCGCCAGCCTCTCGGGTCACGAACTGGGCCGACCTCTCCTTGCGGGGTGGTATTTAATGTGGAGGTGTGGCCGCGACCCATGCCGCCATTTTCTTTTTTTGGCCAACCTCTAGGTCGGCCCTACGTAGTGGGCTGTGGCATGGTCCTGGCCGCCATCGCACAGCCCGGCACCGTGTCAGGGCGTAACCGAAATTCACGCCCATTGATTAGGGTTTTAGGTGCAGTTATAATCATAGACTGATATAGCACAAAAGGAGGCCATTCAGCCCATCATGTCTGTGTCAGCTCTTTGGTAGGGCTGCCCAATTAGTTCCACTCCCCACTCCCCTGCTCTTTCCCCAAAGCCGTGTCAATTTTTTCCCTTCAAGTATTTATCTAATTCCCTTTTGAAAGTTAGTATTGAATCTGCTTCCCACCATTTCAAACAATGCATTCCAGATCACAACAACTCAGCGTAAAAATACATTTTCTCATGTAACCTTTTGTTAACAGTTTCTTATTTATTCTATCAAAACCTTTCATGGGGGAGCGAATGTTAGAGAAGTGGGAAGAAAGCAGCCTTGGTAGTGAATTGGCGTGGAGAAAGATACTTAGCTTGGCTTCAAGCAGTATGTCAAGGCCCACATCTCCAGACTTAGTCCGAGGTTACATCAGGGTGGCTGATAGATTCATGGTCATAAAGCACATGATTGCAGGTAGGGCCTGAAGGTGATAAATCTGGTTTTCCTGATATTAATCTCTTGCAGCTAAGTTTAACGGAGACAAATAAGGCAATGAAGCTGGTAGATGTAGAGGAGGGTGAATTTAGATGAGGCTAAAATTGCTAAGGATGAGGAATTATTGGTGCAGAAACTGAAACGGCATAGAGAATTAAGTGAAGAGTGTGCCAAAAGCCTGTGATGATCAGTAGACAAGGAGGA
Organism: Somniosus microcephalus; assembly: GCF_052327205.1. NCBI lineage: Eukaryota > Metazoa > Chordata > Chondrichthyes > Squaliformes > Somniosidae > Somniosus > Somniosus microcephalus. The sequence goes on from NC_140992.1 coordinate 76,941,554, forward strand.
TATTGAAGGAGTGGTAGTGGGTGAGTATACAAAAATGGAGAAGGAACCAGAGGAATAAGAGGATAGGTGAGCTTGGATCTGGAGACGAATACCATGGGCTCGATTTTAATGGAGGAGGCGGGTTGGAGTCAGGTTGCCTGGTGGGCGGGTTTCGGACCCACTGCCAGTTTCAGCCGCCCCCGATGTCACATTTTGACTTTGTTGGACCAATTAGTCCCGTCATGCGCGCTGCCTGCTGCAATAAGTTGGAGTGGGTGTGTTGGTCTGCACTGATGAGATCTTTGCTGCACTTGTTTTTAAGGGCTCCATGCACCCTCAGCCTCTCATTTCTCATTGCTGCTGCTGCCAGAGAGGGCCAGGATCACCATGAGTGCTGCCACAGGCAAGAAAGCTGCTCCTAGATTCAATGACGACTCCCTGCAAGCTCTTGTAGAGGGAGTAAGAGGGCGCAGGGACATTCTGTTTCCTGCCAATGGCCGCAGGAAGCCTCCTCAACAGATGACGGCAGCCTGGCTGGAGATAGCTGAGGAGGTCAGTGCAAGGTCGCTGTGTGGGCGCACCTGGCACCAGTGCCGCAAACGCTTCAATGATCTTGTCCGAACATCAAAGTGAGTATCACATCACACTGACCTTCACTCTGCTCCCTTCTCTTCTCATCACCAGCATTCTGCATTGTCAGCCTCCTCGTTCACATCCCACCTTATCCTTATTTCCCTTGCACCCTTACCTTTCTACCTTTCTCTCTGTACTGAATCACTTCGCCATCCTGCTATGTAGCCCTCACACTCGCGCTCACTGTTATGCAATGACAACAACTAACAACGCACAGGGAGGCTCCTTCCTCTTGCCACCTCACTCCATCCTGGCCTCCCTCTAAGATTCTACCTTATAGATTCTTCACACTCCTCACTCCATCATTCTTGCTGAAACTGCACTCATGTCTTTCCTTGCAGGAAAAGATAGCCCACAATAAGAGGGAGAGAGCCAAGACAGGAGGAGGCACACCATCACTCGCCACATTAACTCACATTGAGGAAGCTGCTCACGACATCATAGGAGGTGGCGAGGAGCTGGAAGTGGGGGCCGGATAGACGGGCGCACTAGAGGAAGCTGGTGACAGAATGCATTTTCATCCCTCGCTTTTACAATTCCTGATTGACTGCAATGGCATATGTTGCTCATAGAGATTGACTTCTGATCATCTGCACAATAGGGTGGCCCCGATTTTCGGCTTGTGTGGGAAATGGTTGGGTTTCCCCGAATGTGGGGTTTCTGACACACGTAAAAAAGTGTCAGCCAGCTCCACGCAATTTTCCCTCGTGGCCAATTAATTCCCAGTATGTGGGAAGCCTTGTTAATTGTCCAATTCGAGTCAGAAATCCCCACAGTATGATGTCATCATTCGTGGTGCTTTCAAGGTCCATAGCAAGCATTGCATCATCTGAAGGCTTCCAAACAAACCATACAGGATGGCAGAGGAGCCTGCAGCAGCTGTGGCCAGTGCCAGAGCCCGAGCTGCCTTCAAATTCGACGAGGCTTCACTGCAGGCATTATTGGATGGGGTTAGGGCCCACAGGGAGATCCTCTTCCCTAGGTCAGGGGGGAAGAGGCCTCCCACTAAGACCAATGCTGCATGGATGCAGGTGTCAGCAGATGCCAACTCGCTGGGAGTCACCAGAAGAACCTTGGCATTACATCTCTAACTCCTTCCTTTACTCCCCCACAGTACCATCCAGAGCCCCCATCCTCACTGTGGAGGAGGAAGAAGCTGTGCAGCCAGACTCCTCAGAGGAAGCTCCAGCCTCTGAGGGCACAACGTCAGCAGAAGTAAGCGCACCCAGCACCAGCGCAGACACTCACACCTCAGGGGGACCTTCGAGACATAGAGTAGTGTTGTCACCTGGTGTTTCACAGCTGACAAGTGAGCCTCAGCAGATTCTGGAGACAGGGACAGCAATGGAGAGTCCTCGTCGGATAGCGCAGGACTCTGCCAGCTCAGCTCAGCTGCGCTGCATGTCGACCCTCTGCCTCTGGGTCCATCCGCAAGAGAAGAGGTGATGGATCTCCATGCACAGATGCAGGAGTCTCTGGCAGGTTTTGTCTCCAGGGTGGCTGCGAGTGTGGAGCGAATGGAGGAGTCCATAGCGACCATGAGCAGAGCCTTTGTGGAGTCATTGGCGCAGGAACGCATCACCATGGAAAGGTTGGCAACCTCCATGGAGGAGATAACTCGCCAGGGTACGGAAAACATGGTGAGTGCTCATAAGAGAATGACATCTCTTGAGGAGCGTTGGCCATCTGTTGAACAGAGAAACCAGATCTTCATGGAAGTCCTTCTGAGTAGGACTGCCAGTGCAGAAACGGGTCCCCATGGCCCCCTAAAGCGCAGCAAGGTGCTCTCAAGCCACTTCCAAGCGCTGGCCCCTTCTGGCCTGTGCAGCTTCAGGTGAGTGAGCAGCAGCCTGGTGCTCCTGTTGCTGATCCTGCTGTTCCTGGTTCTGCTGCTGCCGCCTCTGCTGCTGGAGATCCTCTAATGGCAAGAAGGGAAGGAAAAAAAGGCGTCCCATGCTTCTCCTAGATGCCTCCGCTGAGGAAGCGCTGAGTGAGGGTGGCGAGAGGGGCTTCCCAGGAGATCGCATTGGAGAAGTGTGTGAGGCTCCAACCTTCCACAGCTGTGCCTAAGCCTTGAAGAAGTCGCCCCAAACCTGCAACAACAAGGTCCTTCAGCATACAAGTGCTGTCCCTTTAAATCGCAGCTTCTCCGATTGACCTGCAGCTGACAGCAAGCAAGCCGGCAAGCTTCACGCCAGGTCTCATCAGTGGGGTTCCCCGCAGGCGTGTTTGATGTGGGGAAATCCCCAAAGTCACAACGGCCCCGGAAAATCTACTTCAACGAGGTTATTATTGGTCATTAGTGTGCCGACGACCAGTCCCGCCAGCTGCGGCCGGGACTGAAGCGGCTCGCGGAGAAACGGCGGTCCGAAAGTCAGACGGGGTGGGGAATCAGGCGGGGGGGGGGGGTCCTGACCTGTTTTTTCGGCGATTTTAGGCCCCCGGCCGCATGAAAAGCCACCCGACGGCTGCCAGAAAATTGACCCCGATGTGTCTGCTACCTCCAAATCTGATGTCTAACTCATGCCTTTACTCTCGAACAGGACCATCGAGAGTGCAGATAGGCACACCTCGCTGGGTCCTTCGCGACATAGAATAGTATTGTCACCTGGTGTATCGCAGCTCACAAGTGAGCATCAGCAGATGCTGGAGACAGTGACAGCAGTGGAGAGTCCTCGTCGTAGGTCGTAGGACACTCCTAGCTCAGCTCAGCTGCATGTGGACCCTGTGCCTCTGGGGCCATCCAGAAAGAGAGCGGTGCTGGAACTCCAGGAACAAGTGCAGGAATGTCTGACAGGGTTTGCATCCAGGGTAACTGTGAGTGTGGAGAGAATGGAGGAGTCCATCTGTAAAATGAGCACTGCATTTGTGGAGGCAATGGTGCATGAACGTGCCGCCATTGAGAGGGTGGCAACCTCCTTGGAGGACATAACTCACCAGACTCAGAGGAGCATGGTGACTCTTCTAAATAGATGGTCTGCTATGGAGGAGAGACACCAGAGGTACATGAACGTCCCCGTTATGAGGACTATCAGTACTGCTACGGGTCCTCATGGACCCACTGATGTGCAGCAGGTTGCTCTCCAGCCCCTTGCTAGCAGTGAAATGCGGGTGACCCATGAGAGGGATGTTGGTGGCAGACAACAAGGAAGTGTGGGCTCCTCGCCAAGCGCTCACACGACAATGCTACTGCGGAGCCCTCGGTCAGAGCCCCAGGTTCCTCACCCAACTGAGATAGCCATCTCAGCCCCTGCACAGCCGTAGAAAGAGCAGACTGTGGAGGAGCCATCACAGGCTCCCAACCCCAGAGGACGCCCACCAAAGGCGTCTAAGCAGGCGCAGCACTTAAGTGAGCAAGGTGCCTCTACATCTGCTGAAGCCACAGGGGAAGTACCACGTAGGAGCACACGTAAGAGGAAGTTAAAGCACTAATAGTCATAAGGGTAGTCACTTGGGTGTTTTATACTGTCGTTAAATATCAAGTGTCATCCTTTTGTGATGTAATTAAACAAACGTGATGTCAAAGAGTTGAGGTTCTGGCCTATGTGTTCTGGGAAATGGAAGTTCAAGAGTGAGGACTCAGGGCTAATTCCATTTATAATGACAGATGATGCATGAGGTTTTGAGACCTCCATCTGCCAGCCACCTGTGTTTGAAATGTAAGCTTACTTTGTGAAGGAATACGTCATATAACATATTCAGAAAAAGACACCATTCTATGAAAGAATTCTGGCCTTATTTAAACATGACAAACTGGGTCTGGAAATCTAGAAACCGAACCATGAAAAAGCTGTGATAGCATTCTGGCTATTGAGATAAGATAAGTTGTTGACACTGAATCAATAACCTTATTGAAACGGAAGGTTAAAGGCTCCTGACAGACTGAACCTTTGGGAACAAGACCATGGCCCAGAAATTCAGGTCGGGGGCTTCCCGCGGGTGCAAGCCCCTGACCTGCACTTACCTTGTGCGCCGGCCGTTGTGCTGTGGGCCCGCGTGGGATTCCAATCCTGGGCCTCCTCCAACTGCCGGCGCGCAGTGCTTGCGTATCCCAGGGGCGCAGTTAGTTCAATGCGTCCCCTGGGATCACGTGGGCCGTGGAGAGCCAATGGTAGCAGGAAATGCTTCATTCATAAGTTTGACAGGAAGAGCCCCAAAACATCACTAAAACTTCAAATAAATTTTTTAAAAACCATCACATTTTTAAAATAACTATAAATTACATGAAATAACTATTTTAAACAATAATTTAAATTTTTGAAAAATTTAATTACATTTTCTAAAGGGGCTAAAAATAAACTTACCTTTCTTTAAAGTATTTAAAAATAATAAACCTGTGGAAAAAATGTTTTAATTTTAATTAATTCACCACTTACCTTGTTAAAAGCAGGCCTTGCACCTGCTTTTTAAAAGTGTAACTGCTGGAGACTTACCCTCCTGGAAAAACCTGGAAAAAAAACGTAAGTTCGATGCGCACATGCTGCCTCTTTGGCACACGCATTCCACCTCTGAAATCCTTCTTTCAGGGGAACGGAAGTGCCGGTTTCCTGCGCATGCGCAGTTCATGCACGAAACCGGCACTTTCGTTGGGCCGACGTGTGAGTACCCCGTGCGTACTCGTGCTTTGGGACCCGAATTTCTGGGCCAATAGTTCACCCTGTACAAAGTGCTCTAATTTACACCTCGTAAAGAAGCACATAAAAGTAACAAACATCTGCCTTCATAAAAATGATACCAAGTAAAGCGTACCTGCTGCTACACCGGTTTTTATGATAAACTTAGAACACCTAGAGGAGAGACATGGGCCCCGATTTTCGGCTTGTGTGGGGAATGGTCGTATTTCCCCGAATGTGGGGTTTCTGACACACATAAAAAAGTGTCAGCCAGCCCCACTCAATTTTCCCTCAATTGGCCAATTAATTCCCAGCATGTGGGAAGCCTTGCTAATTGTCTAAATCGAGTCAGAAATCCCTACAGTATGATTGTAATGATATCAGCAAATAGTGATGTTATTTGCCTGTTTGATTATCATGTCTTACCAGCATAGTTGCCTGATTGATTGCTTGTGCCTGACCAGCAGAGGGCATGTGACCGAGAGAAGCAAGGCAGTTAGTTTAGTTTCAGTTTCGTTCTAGATGCATCACTAGCATAATGGTGTCTCCTGAATGCTGTATAAAGAGTTGAACAGACTTTAGATTAAAACTCATTCTCTTTCATAAATGTCTCATCATTGAACCCACAAAGAAATCAATACATGGTGTCAGAAGTGATTGAAAGAGATGAAGAGAAAAAATCTGAAGTTAAATCAGCTCTCCACAGATTAGCAAGCCAAAAGAGAACATCGTTACTTACCATTAGAGAATAGCTAACGAAGTGAAAAATGGAAGGTTTACTCCCACCGGCGATGCTTCAGTTAACAAGTAATGTGGCTGAAAATTGGAGGAGATTCAAACAACGTGTGAGGTTGTATTTAGTGGCAATCGGAGCTGACGAGAAAAGTAATAAAAGGAAATCGTCACTGTTCTTACATGTCGTGGGTGATGACGCGCTGGAGGTGTATAATAACTTCACCATCGCTGTTGATGGAGACAAAATGAAGCTAGATAAAATAATGGAACAGTTTGAGGCCTACTGCATACCTAAACGTAACGTGACGTTTGAGAGGCACAGATTTTTCACATGTGTACAGAAAACGGGTGAGACTATTGATCAGTATGTGACTGAACTGAGAAACAGAAGCAAATCGTGTGAATTTGGGGGACTGACAGACTCGCTGATAAAAGACAGACTGGTGTGTGGTATTCCAGATAATGGTCTAAGGGAAAGACTGCTAACAGAGCAAGATCTAGACCTGGGAAAAGCCATAGCACTGTGTAGGGCTACAGAGACTGTGAAGTTGCAGGCAAAGGAGCTGTTCAGTGACAGTAGCTGCAACGTGGATGCAGTGAGTAAGAACAGACACAAACCGTTTAACAAAAAGAGCGCCAATGTGAAAAAAGAGGCGTGGCCAGCGAACGAAAATGAAAGGGACAATCGAAAGTCATGTGGTCGATGCGGTACACAGCATACACCAAAAAAGTGTCCAGCATATGGTAAAAAATGCAATAGTTGCAACAAAAACAACCATTATGCCCGTTGCTGCAAGAACCAAGCGCAACAAAGCAAGGTCCATGCAGTAGATGAAAGCGAGATGGAGGAGTTCAATGTAGATGTTGTGTCTGAAAACAAAGAAGAAAAAAGAGACTGGATGTTGACACTAAAAGTGAATGACATACATATTCCATTTAAATTGGATACTGGAGCACAAGTTAATGTGATATCAGAGACTGATTTTAAGAAAATTAGACCCAGACCAAAGATACATGGAATCAAAGTGAAAGTGACAGGATACACAGGCATTGATATACCAGTGAAAGGAAGATGCATTGTCAAAGTAACACACAAGGACAGAGAGCACACACTAGCATTAATCGTGGTGCCAAAGGATGTGCAAGCCATACTAGGTTTAAAAGCCTGTGAGAGACTGAACCTGGTAAAGAGAGTCCTCGTTGTGAAAAGCGAAGGAGAGACAGTCTATGATGAACGGAATGTTGCGTACACACCGGGTAAGCTGATATATACAGCAGACACGTTGTCCAGAGCTGTTGACCCAGGAGAGCCCGCAAACACAGTGAAAAGACTGATGTACAAGGCAAAAGACAGTGGAACTGACTTCTACCAGAGAATGCTTGTATACCGCACAACGCCGCTCAAGTGTGGTATGTCACCAGCCCAACTCCTGATGGGACGTCGGCTAAGGTCAAACCTACCCATCCCGGAGAACCTCCTGAAAGCAAAAGAGGGGGAGAAAGTGAGGAAGTTCAAAGAGCAACAGAAAGAAAAGCAAAAGTACTACTATGACAGAGGAACACAAAACCTACCTGAACTCCACACTGGTGACCAAGTAAGGTTCAAAGACAAAACAAACACATGGACTCAGAAAGGAACTGTCCTGAGTGAAGTTCAACCAAGATCATACACCATTCAGACAGATGAGGGTGCTGTTCTGAGAAGAAATCGTAGGGATCTTCTCATGGGACCAGCCACAGCAGGTCAAGAGACTGATACTGTTGAACAACCTGATCACACAGCTGAGAACCAATCATCTGAGGCAACAACTCAGATTCAAGGACAATCAATCAGAAAATCCTCAAGACATGTGAGGCCTCCTGAGAGACTCAATGAGCAAATTTAAGGACTATTGTTATAGAAGGAAGTAATGTTATCTTATTCTTTCTTCAAGTTCTAGTGTATTGACATATTTCATGTGAACACACAAAGCAAGGTTAAAAAACCTTGATCATGATAATGATAATGTAAGTTCATTAAGTGTTACAGTTAAAATGCAGATTAATACAAAGAAAACATGTTGTTAGTTAAAAGTAAAATACTTTTGTTTTAAGAAAAGGAGATGTAATGATATCAGCAAATAGTGATGTTATTTGCCTGTTTGATTATCATGTCTTACCAGCATAGTTGCCTGATTGATTGCTTGTGCCTGACCAGCAGAGGGCATGTGACCAAGAGAAGCAAGGCAGTTAGTTTAGTTTCAGTTTCGTTCTAGATGCATCACTAGCATAATGGTGTCTCCTGAATGCTGTATAAAGAGTTGAACAGACTTTAGATTAAAACTCATTCTCTTTCATAAATGTCTCATCATTGAACCCACAAAGAAATCAATACAATGATGTCATCATTCGTGGTGCTTTCAAGGTCCATGACAAGCACTGCATCCTCTGAAGGCTTCCAAATGAACCATACAGGATGGCATTGGAGCCTGCAGCAGCTGTGGACAGTGCCAGACCCCGAGCTGCCTTCAAATTCGACGAGGCTTCACTGCAGGCATTATTGGATGGGGTTAGGGCCCACAAGGAGGTCCTCTTCCCTAGGTCAGGGAGGAAGAGGCCTCCCACTGAGACCAATGCTGCATGGATGCAGGTGTCAGCAGATGCCAACTCGCTGGGAGTCACCAGAGGAACCTTGGCAATACATCTGTAACTCCTTCCTTTACTCCCCCACAGTACCATCCAGAGCCCCCGTCCTCACTGTGGAGGAGGAAGAGGCTGTGCAGCCAGACTCCTCAGAGGAAGCTCCAACCGCTGAGGGCGCAGCGTCAGCAGAAGTAAGCGCACCCAGCACCAGCGCCGACACTCACACCTCGGGGGGACCTTCAGGACATAGAGTAGTGTTGTCACCTGGTGTTTCACAGCTGACAAGTGAGCCTCAGCAGATTCTGGAGACAGGGACAGCAGTGGAGAGTTCTCATCGGAGGGCACAGGGCTCTGCCAGCTCAGCTCAGCTGCACTGCATCTCGACCCTCTGCCTCTGGGTCCATCCGCAAGAGAAGAGGTGATGGATCTCCATGCACAGATGCAGGAGTCTCTGGCAGGTTTTGTATCCAGGGTTGCTGCGAGTGTGGAGCAAATGGAGGAGTCCATAGCGACCATGAGCAGAGCCTTTGTGGAGTCATTGGTGCATGAACACAGCACCATGGAAAGGTTGGCAACCTCCATGGAGGAGATAACTCACCAGCATACGGAAAACATGGTGAGTGCTCATAAGAGAATGACATCTCTTGAGGAGCGTTGGCCATCTGTTGAACAGAGAAACCAGATCTTCATTAAAGTCCTTCTGAGTAGGACTGCCAGTGCAGAATTGGGTCTCACTGGCCCCCTAAAGTGCAGCAAGGTGCTCTCAAGCCACTTCCAAGCACTGGCCCCTTCTGGCCTGTGCAGCTTCAGGTGAGTGAGCAGCAGCTTGGTGCTCCTGGTGCTCATCCTGTTGTTCCTGGTTCTGCTGCTGCCACCTCTGCTGTTGGAGATCCTGTAATGCCAGGAAGGGAAGGTGCCAAAGGCCTCCCATGCTTCTAGCAGATGCCTCGGTTGAGGAGGTCCTGTGTTAGGGTGGTGAGAGGGGCTTCTCAGGAGCTCACACTGAAGAAGTGTGTGAGGCTCCAACTTTCTGCAGCTGCTCCTAAGGCTTCAAATAGTTCCCCCAAGCCTTGATCAACAAGGTCCTGCAGCCTGCAAATGCTGCCTCTTTAAATCTCTTCAGCCCTCAGCGACCTGCTGCTGCAAGCAAGCAAGCCAGCTGTTTTCACGCCAGCTCTCATCGGCGGGGTTCCCCGCAGGCGGGTTTCAGGTGGGGAAAGCCCCAAAGTCACAACGGCACGGGAAAATCATCCTTAACAAGGTGATCATTGGTGATTAGTGCTCCGACGAGCAGTCCCGGCAGCGGCGGGCGGGACTGAAGCGGGGCGCGTGGAAACGGCAGTCCGAAAGTCGGACGGGTCGGGGAATCAGGCGGGGGGGGGGTCCCGACCCGCTTTTTCCGCGATTTTCGGACCACGGCCGCAGGAAAAGCCACCCGACAGCTGCCTGAAAATCGGGGCCATGGTTCTGTAGTGCTACCAGCTGAGGTGACTGTAAGAATTGTAGGGGTCAGCAGAAAAATCACTAGAGACAATTAACTTACATCAGCAGAAAACCTTAAAGGAAATACCACTGGAAGAGGGTATAAATATTGAACTCTCAAATGGGATAGTAGACTCGCTTAAAGGGGCAAAGCAATTCTCGGTTTCAGAGCCAGCTCTGTAAGTCTCCAACTCTTTGTACCTTGGGGATCAAAGGTACAGTATTTGATTTTGGTGGATATCCTGAATAAAACTAAGAACTGTAAAACTGTAGCAAAGTTAAGATTTGAGAGTAGGTTCTCTGATAATAGAATTGTAAGCTTTCTTTTTTTGGAACTGTTAATGTTGTGATTGACTCACCAACTGTAAATTATATGTCGGTTCTTTAATAAATCTATATATTTTTAGAATTGTCTTACATAATACTTCTGTATCAAACTCGCAAACTCAATCTCTTTGGTGGGGAGTTTCAGAATTCTGGGGGAGTTTTCCGGACCCTCATAATATCCGGAACGTTACAGTCTAGCTAAACTTATTAAAAGTGCTATCTGGAGGACGGTAACATTTTCAGGTTGTTCCTTTCCTTTAGGGAGAGATAGTCCGGATCTTTAGACCCAATTAAGCGTCTTTAGGATTCGGCTACCTCAAACTTTAGTTGAAAGTGAACTTCTGAGGAATATGCCTGATCCGGGGCTAGGACTAGTAATTATCCCTTCAACGTGAATCTGGCATGGATGAGTGCTTCCCTTGCCAGACGGCCAGCAATGTGGTCGCGTGCGGCTGCATTGGCCACATCCGACCCCACAATGCATGGCTCCTCGTCCCCCTCATCATCCTCCTCCTTGTCCTTTTCCTCGTCCTCTTCCCCTTCTTCTTAGAAGTGTGTGTGCTAAGCCACTTATTCGTCCGGCAGCACTAAGCCGCGCTGCTGTGCGATGTTGTGCAGGGCACAGCAGATCACGATGATTCTGGACACCCTGGCTGGTGCATACTGCAGGGCTTCACCAGATCTGTCCAGGCATCGGAAGCGCATTTTGAGCAAGCCGATGGTTTGCTCGATGATGCTTCTGGTGGGTAAGTGACTCAGATTATAGCACTGCTCAGCCTCGTTTGTTGACCTAATCGGTGTCATAAGCCACTTTTTCAGGGGATAGCCCTTGTCGCCAAGTAGCCATCCAGAAATTTGGGTTGGCAGATGGAAGAACTGAGGCACCGTAGACTGGTGCAGCATGAAGGAGTCAAGGCAACTGCCAGGGCAGTTAGCGCAAACATGCATGATGATTTTCCTGTGGTTACACACCAGCTGGATGTTCAGGGAGTGGAATCCCTTGTGGTTGACAAATACAGCTGGGTTGTGATAGGGGGCCCTAATGGTTATATGTGTGCAGTCTATGATGTCCTGCACGATTGGCAAGCCTGATATATTGGCAAAGCCAACCGCACACAGTCACACTTGGGCCATCCGTGGAGAAGTGGATGTAATTGTGGGCCTTTGCAAAGAGGGCATCAGTGACCTGCGTGATGCAGGTGTGTGCGGCCGACTGGGAGATAACGCTGATGGCTGCAACTATCCCTGGAATGAGCCCGAAGCAAAGGCGTTGAGGGCGGTGGTGACTTTGGCAGCCACTGGTAAGGAGTGTCCACCCGCTCCTCTGGGCTCCAGGTGTTGGTGCATCATTGCGCAGACATCAGCAACTATGTCTCTTGAAAGTCTCAGCCTCCTTTGGCACTGTTGCTCAGTCATGCTGAAGAAGCTGATTCTCTGCCTGTAAAACCTGTGTTGGTGGTATCTCCTGCAGTGAGGTGCAGTCTTGCGCTGATGCCCTCTGTCCTGTGCAGCATCAAGTGGGTGAAGAGGAGGTTGGCGCTCCTGGTGCTGGTGCTGCTGTTGTGGCTGCTTGTGGTACTGTCATGCTGCTCTTCCTCCGAATCTGACAACCAGGATGAGAGGATATAAATGGTTCCCATACCATTGCTATAGATTTCAGTTGAAGCAAGAAGCTTGCAAGCACACAGTCAAAGTGGCCTGAAATTATTCCAATCAGGTCACACTGCAGATGGCTGTCAGCTTGAACAGTCACAAGGTCAGTAGATTTGCAAAATCTTATCCCAAACCTCCAACAACAAAGTTGTGGCATTTGAATGTCAGCCATGTTGCAGGAGTACTTTTAAGCGGCTGCAGCAATTGACAACAAATCATGTCCTCGAGAAACCTGACTCATTGCAGCTGGCGTGTTTCTCAGAAGACGGGAATCAGGAGCCAAAAGCACCAAAATCGGAATCGCAGATTAAAACAGGATTAGCAAGGCACTTAACAGGCTGTTAACTGCCTTAACTGCCTGTCCCACCGTTTGGCATTGGGTCACTTTGGGAGCGGCTGACCCGACACTTACAAAATTAACATGGGAGCAGGTTGGCAGGTTTTTCCAATTTTCACTGCCGATCCACCTCCAATCCCACCCTCTGAGGTCCATTAAGATTGCGCCCCATGTTTCCATAGTGTGGTTTAGATGGGAAGCATTGATGGAATGTGAAACCGGGTGGAGCAGACTTGGTGAATGGGAAGAAGTTGGCAATAATGAGCCAGGTTTCAGTCAGAGCCAGAATGTTGATGGGCTCCTCCAAGGTGAGGTCATGGATTGGGAGGGCCTTGTTCATGAGAGAGCAAACATTTTTCAGGATGGAATGATATGGTAGCTGTAACTTCACTGAATGGGTTGGAGGGTTAGGAAGGGGAAACTCGCTAGAAAGAATGATTCAAAAAGGGTGCAAGTGGAAGACAGGAGGATTCAGGAGGTTTAAGAAATTTACATCAAAGAAGGAAGGAGGGAGCAAATGCACCAGGAGAATGGAATAACGTGCTTTGGGTGGCTACTGTGGTGGAACTGCCTGGATGTGTCATGATGGATATGATGAAGGGTGCTCAGGTTGAGGCACAGGGAAACAAGAAGCTAATCCAGCAGGGCAAAATATCTGTGGTGGCAGAAGGAAAGGAGTTCTTTTGGGAACAGCGATGATAGAGCTGGAAAATACGGTCATCATGGTATCATTTCTTGGGAACAGTCAGCAGGGCATCAGAAGTTTAGATTGGACAGAGGGACAGAAGATGGGAAAGTGGAGGAGACTAAGGCAAAAAGGAAGTGAATAGGCTGGCAAGAAGCATAGGTTTGCAGCAGCAGCAATTATTTATGGGCAAGAAAATAGTGCAACAATGCTTATAGCATTACAGCTGAAAGTGGCCGTCAATGATGCTGTGATTACAGGAGAACATTAATGGAAGAAGAATAAATTAACTTATATTTATATAGGTCACTCATGTCCTCAGGGTGACCCAAATTACCTCACAGCCAATGAAATACTTTTCAAGTGTACTCACTGTTGTTATGTAGGCAAGCGTGGCAGCTAATTGGTATCCAGAATGGTTCCACAATCAACAGTGAGATAAGTGACCAGTTAAGTATAAATATTGACCAGGACACCAGGATCTTTTACATACACTTAAACAGGCAAATGGGGTGTCAGTTTAACGTCTCATTTGAAAGACAGCACTTCTGGCAAGACAGTACTCCCTCAATACTGCACTGATGTATCAGCCTAGACTATTTGCTCAGGTCCTGGAGTAAAGCTAGTTTCAGGTGAGGAGTAAATGCAGGCTCTGAGAATAATCAATAGTATTGTGCAATGATACATTTAAACCGTAAGTTCGTTATTTGGAACCTCACCCTATTAAAGGGCAAAGATATTGCTGTTTAAAAAAAAGAGTATAATTTGCATTCTTTTCAGAAACTCATTTAAATGATGGTGAAGATAAGAAACCAAAGAAGAGACAATGGCCTAGAAATTGGGTATAGCCCCGCCAGCTCGTTTGCGCCGTAAATTTTGCGCCCGCCGCGGAGCCAGTTGTGCCCGCCCCATATTCACTTTCAGCGCCCCAAAGCGGAACCGGGCGCTGTTCCAGGGTTTGGCCGCCCCGCTTGGGGCGCTGAAAGTGAATTTCAGCGCTGCCGGTCCCGCTGCGCCACCCGATGCGATGCGGCAGGCTGCTGTACTGCAGGCCTCCCCCTTCTCTTAAGGGGGAGGTGCCTGCAACGGCCGGAGCCCCGATTGCAAGTGCCGGCAAAAGAGCCCGGCACAACGGAGAAGTGCCGGGCTCCACGGAAACCAGCCGGCAATGCCGTGGGGGGGGTGGTGGAGGAGGCCGGGGAAGGAGGTGTGGGCAGGCGGCCGCCGAAAAAGCGGCCGGCCGCACCTCCACCTTAAAGCGCCCCGCTAAGGCGGCTGTAAGGACCCGGTCTCCCGATGTTGTTAGCGGCCGCCATGGATGAGGCGGCCGCTACTGAAGATGGGGATCGGCGTGGTTTCGGGCGGTACCGGGGCACTGCGCACACCGATGATGTCATCGGTGCCGGCGCAGCGCTACCGGCTAACACCGATGTTAGGGCCCACCTAATTTCAGGCGCGACGCAACTTCCGGCGCAACCCACTCTTTCGCCCCTAATTGGGCGCAAACGCAAGTGAATTTCTAGGCCAATAGGTTCAACTATTTTTCCTCATTCCCCTCCAGGACGATTATGTAATTTTTATTTATAAATGAGTTTCTGTGACTTTGGAGCACAAATTCTTACCCTGTGTTGCGTCTTATTTTAGTTAAGGGATCTCTTACTGGTAATTTAATCCCCTTTTAACGATATGTGCAGTGAATAACCAAATTTCATTTTCTTGCTTACTGAATATTGGAGTTATTTAGAAAAATCCCTGTGAATTGTTATCATGTTTTGGATCCAGAAATAAAATAAATATCTTTATTCTAAATCTTAATTCCCTGGAAAAGCATCTAAAATACATAAAATATTAAAACTGCAGATAAAGTTGACATTTTCAGATTTTGAATCCCAGATTGAGACAATGCCATATTTTCCATAAACCTCCTCAATCTTTTTCACGTGAGAGCTCTGTTTTTCTCTCCAGTTTCTGAGTTGGAAGTGTGTATCAGTGGATCGATGACCATGCCTTGTGCAATTGGCTTCTTTAATAAAATATTTAATTCTAAATTATGGAAAATAAACATTTTGTTGCTAAGATTCTATGGCCTAGAAATTCAGTTGGCTGCGCCAGCCGTTAGCGCCTTAGGAGGAGTAGATCTCGAGCGCAACTTCAGTAGACATTTAGCGCCGGCACAAAGTCATTGCGTGCGCTCATCTGCGCGCGCAGATCATGACGTCATTTCGTCGTGCAACGCCCTTTGTGCGCCCGGAACCGGAACTTCACTCGCGCCACCCCATTGTGCGCCTGGCGGCCCTAGCGACTGTTGAGTCGAACGGTGCTCATCCGATGCGGGCCGTGGGGAGCGCAAATTAAAGGGCACTCCTGCAGTAGAAAAGGCAGCCGTTTTGCAACACCCCTTCTTTGGGAGGAGGAGGAGGAGGAGGAGGAGGAGACCGGTACCACATAACAAACTGATGGAGAGAAGCCCTCCCCAAAAACACACAAATACACTAGTCTCGGCCTTTCAAAAAAACAAATCCACCCTCCCCCTTTAAGAGCTCACCGGAGCCAGAGTGTCTGCCAGCAATCAGCAGCTCGCCGCACCTGCCCTGCTCCCAACTTCCGGTGTTAGCGCCCCGGGCTGCTGGCTTAGCGCCTAATGATAGTCGTGCATCGCCTGTTTTAGCGCAGCAGCAACCTCTTAGGGCGATGCAACTGAATATCGGCGAAGGGGGCTCGACTTTGCGCCGGGCGCAAACTTTAGCGGCCGCCCGACTTTACCGCCCCAAAAGTGGCTATACTGAATTTCTAGGCCTATATTAATAGCATTTATCATGGATTCATTTAAATTTTATGATGCCATACACAGGAGCCCATGCAAATAAACAGGAAGCAACCTTATTCAAAGGACACAACTTTCTTTTTTGCTTTTGCTACAAAATAAGCAAAAAAAAAACGAATGAAAATGAGAGCAGGCAGTATGTAATCTTGAAGTGCGGTATAAACTGTGTCATGGCCTTGAGACATGTCTAGTTAAATCAAACCACAGCTGGATTGCAATCTTTACTTACCTGGAATTCTAGTCAATTACTTTCTTTAGGCCAAAGCATTATGGAGGTGTAAGTAGATCTGGTAATCAAACCACTTATCAGTTGAGAAACCAAACTGCGTCAAATAAAAAAATAATCTACCAAATTAGATTGAGGCCCTTAAACTTGCAACGTCCAAGTGATTTAAATTTGCTTTATATAGTACTAGCTGGGGGTGCCAGGCATTGCCAGGGCTGTTTTGGGCCGTGCGGTTTACGGCTGGGCGCTGCCGCTCCCGTGGTCTGTGTCAGTCTTTCCCTCCCTGACACTCCATCTGTCCCTCCCCCTCTCTCTCCCTGCCCCTCTCTCTGTCTGCACCCTCTGTCTCTCCCTCCCCATCTCTGTCTCCATCCCCCTGTCTCTCCCTGCTTTCCTCTCTGTCCCTCCTTCCCCTCTCCCTCCCTCCCTCCCTCCCCTCTCCCTCCATGGCGCCGCGGGGCCTAGTGCTTGAGGCCCGGCTGGGCTTTAGAGCCGATACGGAGCCCAGCTGATTACCCGGTGCGCCCGGACGACGCACCGCGGGTCGCGCGGTTTACGGCCGGCCAATGCCGCTCCCCCACCCGCACTGTGTCTCGGGCCGAGCGGTTGTGAGGCCCGGCCTGAGTGAGTTGAACTCACCTCCCGCTCCCGGAGCCGCAATGTGGGGGTTTGTTTGGCTGGTGCTGTAGCTGTGGGAATGAAAAAAATGGCGGTGAAGTTTTGGGAGGCTGCAGGATTAGGCCCGCCCACAGACGGCGGATTGGTCAACCATCAGGTTACTGAACTGTAGGATTGGTCAACATAGAAACATAGAAGATAGGAGCAGGAGTAGGCCATTCGGCCCTTCGAGCCTGCTCCGCCATTCAATGAGATCATGGCTGATCATCCAAATTCAGTACCCTGTCCCTGCCTTCTCCCCATATCCCTGGATCCCTTTAGCCTCAAGAAATATATCCAACTCTTTCTTGAATATATTTAATGAACTGGCCTCCACCGCCCTCTGTGGCAGAGAATTCCATAGGTTCACCACTCTCTGGGTGAAGAAGTTCCTCCTCATTTCAGTCCTAAATGGCTTACCCCTTATCCTTAGACTATGACCCCTGGTTCTGGACTCCCCGGCCATCATAAACATCCTTCCTGCATCTAGTCTGTCCAGACCTGAGAGAATTTTCTAGGTTTCGATGAGATCCCCTCTCAATCTTCTAAACTCCAGTGAGTATAAGCCCAATCGACACAATCTCTCCTCATACGTCATTCCTGCCATCCCAGGTATCAGCCTGGTGAATCTTCGCTGCACTCCTTCCATGGCAAGAACATCCTTCCTCAGGTAAGGTGACCAAAACTGCACACAATACTCAAGGTGCGGTCTCACCAAGGCCCTGTACAACTGTAGCAAGACATCCTTGTTCCTGTACTCGAACCCTCTTGCTATGAAGGCCAACATACCATTTGCCTTCTTAAACGCCTGCTGCACCTGCATGCTTACCTTCAGCGACTGGTGCACAATAACACCCAGGTCTCTTTGCACTTCCCCTTCTCCCAATCTATTGCCATTCAAATAATAATCTGCCTTCCTGTTTTTGCCACCAAAGTGGATAACCTCACATTTATCCACATTATAGTGCATTTGCCATGTTTCTGCCCAATCACCCAACCTGTCCAAATCGTACTGGAGTTTCACGACATCCTCCTCACAGTTTACCCTTCCACCCAGCTTTGTGTCGTCTGCAAATTTGGAGGTATTACATCCAATTCCCTCGTCCAGATCATTAATATATATTGTGAACAGCTGGGGTCCTAGGACCGATCCTTGCGGTACCCCACTAGTCACTGCCTGCCACTCGGAAAACGACCCGTTTATTCCAACTCTTTGCTTTCTGTCCGCCAACCAGTTCTCTATCCAAGTCAATACCTTGCCCCCAATCCCATGTGCCTTAATTTTGCACGCTAATCTCTTATGTAGGGCCTTATCGAAAGCCTTCTGAAAGTCCAAATACACCACATCCACTGGTTCTCCCTTATCTATTTTACCAGTTACATCCTCAAAAAATTCGAGTAGATTAGTCAAGCATGATTTACCTTTTGTAAATCCATGTTGACTTTGTCCGATCCTGTCACTGCTTTCCAAGTGCTCTGCTATTCCATCTTTTATAATAGACTCCAGCATTTTCCCCACTACCGATGTCAGGCTTACCGGTCTATAATTCCCCGCTTTTTCTCTACCACCTTTTT
Organism: Somniosus microcephalus; assembly: GCF_052327205.1. Lineage (NCBI taxonomy): Eukaryota > Metazoa > Chordata > Chondrichthyes > Squaliformes > Somniosidae > Somniosus > Somniosus microcephalus. The sequence goes on from NC_140992.1 coordinate 76,959,902, forward strand.
TGAATAGTGGGGTAACATTAGCTACCCTCCAATCCATGGGTACCGTTCCAGAGTCTATCAAGTTCTGGAAGATGACCAGCAATGCATCTACTGTCTCTAGGGCCACTTCCTTAAGTACCCTGGGATGTAGACCATCAGGCCCTGGGGATTTATCGGCCTTCAGTCCCATCAATTTTCCTAACACCATTTCCCTACAAATACTGATTTCTTTCAGTTCCTCCCTTTCATCAGGACCTATGTTCCCTGACATCTCTGGGAAGTTATTTGTGTCCTCCTTTGTGAAGACAGAACCAAAGCATGTATTTAGTTGGTCTGCCATTTCCTTGTTTCCCATTATAAATTCCCCTGATTCTGACTGTAAGGGACCTATGCTTGACTTCACCAATCTTTTTCTCTTCACATATCTATAAAAGCTTTTACAGTCAGTTTTTATGTTCCATGCTAGCTTACTCTCATATTCTATTTTCCCTTTCTTAATTAATCCCTTTGTCCTCCTTTGTTGACTCCTAAACTGCTCCCAATCCTCAGGATTATTGCTTTTTCTAGCCAATTTATATGTCCTCTCCTTGGATCTTATGCTATCCCTAATTTCCCTTGTTAGCCACGGTTGAGTCACCTTTTTTGTTTTATTTTTATGCCAAACTGGGATGAACAAATTCTGTAGCTCATCCATTCGGTCTTTGAATGTTTGCCATTGCCTATCCACTGTCAACCCTTTGAGTGCCATTCCCCAATCAATCCTACCCAACTCGCTCCTCAGACCATCGTAGTTTCCTTTATTTAAATTGAGGACCCTTGTCTCTGAGTCAACTACTTCATTCTCCATCTTAATGAAGAATTCGATCATATTATGATCGCTCCGACCCAAGGGGCCTCGTACAACAAGATTACTAATTAATCCTTTCTCGTTACATAATACCCAGTCTAAGATGGCCTGATCTCTGGTTGGTTCCTCGACATATTGGTCCAGGAAACCATCCCGTAAACACTCCAGGAATTCCTCCTCCACAGTATTGTTACTAATTTGGTTGGCCCAATCTATATGTAGATTAAAGTCACCCATGATGACTGCTGTGCCCTTATTGCATGCTTCTTTAATTTCCCTTTTAATGCCATCCCCAACCTCCGCCTTACTGTTTGGAGGTCTATATACCACTCCCACTAATGTTTTTTTCCCCTTAGAATTTCTCAATTCTACCCATACAGATTCCACATCATCAGAGCTAATATCCTTCATTACAATTGTATTAATCCCTTCTTTAACCAGTAATGCTACCCCACCTCCCTTTCCTTTTTGCCTATCTTTCCTGAATATTGAATACCCCTGGATGTTGAGTTCCCTGTCTTGGCCATCCTTGAGCCACGTTTCCATAATCCCAACCAAATCATATCCGTTTACCTCTATTTGCACAGCCAATTCATCCACCTTATTACAAATGCTCCTCGCATTAAGACACAAAGCCTTCAGGCTTGTTTTTTTAATGCTCTTAGACCTATTAGAATTATTATTTACTGTGGCCACATTTGATTTAAACTGTTGATTTCTCTGACTGCCACTTTGTTTTTCTCCTTCCTATCTTTTGCTTTTATCCCTGTTTCCCTTTCCTCTGTCTCCCTGCTCAGGTTCCCAACCCCCTGCCATTTTAGTTTAAACCCCCCCGAACAGCACTAGCAAACACTCCCCCTAGGTCATCAGTCCCGGCCCTGCCCTGGTACAAACCGTCCCATTTGTACTGGTCCCACCTCTCCCAGAACCGGTTCCAATGTCCAAGGAATTTGAATCCCTCCTCCTTGCACCATTCCTCTAGCCACGTATTCATTTGAAATATCCTCCTATTTCTACTCTGACGAGCACATGGCACTGGTAGCAATCCTGAGATTACTACCTTTGAGGTCCTATTTTTTAATTTACCTCCTAACTCCCTATATTCTGCTTTTAGGACCTCATCCCGTTTTTTACCTATATCCTTGGTGCCTATGTGCACCACGACAACTGGCTGTTCACCTTCCCCCTCCAAAATGTTCTGCAGCCGCTCCGAGACGTCCTTGACCCTTGCACCAGGGAGGCAACACACCATCCTGTAGTCTCGATTGCGGCCTCAAAAATGCCTATCTATTCCCCTTACAATTGAGTCCCCTATCACTATAGCTCTTCCACTCTTTTTCCTCCCAGCCTGTGCAGCAGAGCCACCCATGGTGCCAGGAAGTTGGCTGCTGCTGCCTTCCCCTGATGAGTCATCCCACCCAACAGTATTCAAAGTGGTATATCTGTTGGAGAGGGGGATGGCCGCAGGGGATTCCTGGACTACCTGCCTGCGCCTCTTACTCTGCCTGCTGGTCACCCATTCCCTTCCTGCCTGTACACCCTTTACCTGTGGTGTGACCAACTCGCTATATGTGATATTCACGACGTCCTCAGCATCGCGAATGCTCCAAAATGAATCCATCCGCAGCTCCAGTGCCGCAATGCGGTCTGTCAGTAGCTGCAGCTGGACACACTTCCTGCACACATGGTCGTCAGGGACGCAGGAAGCAGCCCTGATTTCCCACATAGAGCAGGAGGAGCACACTACGGGGCTGGGCTGTCCTGCCATGACTTACCCTTTAACTAATTAATTAAAATTAAATGAATCCCACCAATTTCACTACAGTTAAATGATATATTTAAGGGCCCTGGTTTACAAACTGTCCCCGCTGCACCACAGCAAACTTAAAAACTATAAACCACAGACTTAAAGTTTTAAAATGAGAGAAATACTCCAACCAATCACCTACCTGTTTTGTGGTGACGTCACACCTCGAATACTTTTTACCTCTCTTCTTGCCTGAGATTGGAGATTGGTACGCCTACCTGAGCCTCTGGGGCCTTTTGTAGTCGCTCTGCCGCTCTGCTCTGCCTCCAGCCACTGCCGATGCCGCACTGAGGCCTACCTGAGCCTCTGGGGCCTTTTGTAGTTGCTCTGCCGCTTGTCACGTCACTCAATGCTAATGAGAGGTAGGATTGGTCAACCGCTAATGAGCGGATTTTTGAGGATTTTTGAACATTTTTTGTAGACTGTCCGAACAATTTTTGTCTGACCAAAATGTAAATATGCCTATTAGACTCCCCTAATGATAAGCTTTCTTTTGATATAACATGCGTGTAGGTACGCTCTATAACTTTTGAGTGTATAGCGGACAGACAGACCGACAGACAGACAGACAAACAGACAGACAAACCAACCGCTTTATATATATATATATAATAAGATATTAAAAATCATTACGTAAATCTACATATATAACTTCCTGTGGGGACATCCTCCCCTTCATCAAAGGACCTGGATCTCTGTCAAGTTTGCACTGAAGATAAGGTTTAATGCTCCCTTTCAGAAACAGAAGTGCTCAAAGTGATAATTGGTATGAAATCTAGAAAGGCTAAGTAACGATAGATTTTCAATAGAATTGTGTCAAAAAAATTGGCCCTTCATTGACAATTTTTGCCATTCCATTTTTTGCCATCATGCTGGAGATGGAGCAGGAGCAGGAGAGGATGGAGGGAAAGAGAGTACCACTGGCAGTATATGAGAAGGATGTACACTTCGAGATATAACCACCTTGCCCCCACCCAAAGAATTCACAGGCGCCCCAGATCCTATGATGATCTTAATGAAGAGCTCTGTGTTGGAATAATGTGCTTTACCAAAAAGGCTAGAGCAGAGATGTACACCCTACTACATAAAGACCAAGGTCATCTGCCCATAAGATTCTGCCTGTGGCTGTGAAGTTCACGACCCCACTCAAGTTTTCCAGTACAGGGTCATTTTAAGCAGCCACAGGGAACCTGGAGAAACACCATAAATAGCAGTTACACCATTTCACCGGAGCTGAGCGGCAGACCTGCGAGAGGCACAGAGTCAGCAAGAGCAGGATAAAAAGAGCGCGGAGAGGAGGCCTGGGTCTGGAGCTGTGCAGCGGACCTGCTAGAGGCACAGAGTCAGTGAGAGGAGGATAAAAAGAGCGCGGAGAGGAGGCCTGGGACCAGAGCTGAGCGGTAGACCTGCAAGAGGCACAGAGTCAGTGAGAGGAGGATAAAAAGAGCGCGGAGAGGAGGCCTGGGACCGGAGCTGTGCGGCGGACCTGCGAGAGGCACAGAGTCAGCGAGAGGAGGATAAAAAGAGCGCGGAGAGGAGGCCTGGGACCGGAGCTGTGCGGCGGACCTGCGAGAGGCACAGAGTCAGCGAGAGGAGAGAGAGAAGTAAAAAGCAATCGAAGTGCGACATCACTAGAAAGCAGTTAAGTGATTGGTTGGTGAGTATATTTCCCTTTCTCGCTTTTTTCCAAACTTAAATTTAGTGGTTTGTAGTTTCTAGGGTCTCTGTTGTGTAGCAGGGACTGCTGGTAAACAAGGGCCCTTGAGTATATCATTTAATTGTAGTGTAATTGGTGGGATGGATTTGATTTAATTTAGTTTGAATTAATTAAAGGGTACATCATGGCCGAATAGCTCAGCGCCATGGTATGCTCCTCCTGCACTATGTGGGAAATCAGGGACACTTCTTTTGTCCCTGACGACCATGTGTGCGGGAAGTGTATCCAGCTGCAGCTACTGGCAGACAAAATTGCAGCGCTGGAGCTGCGAATGGATACATAGTGGAGCATTTGCGATGCTGAGGACATTGTGGATAACATGTTTAGGGAGTTGGTCATACCGCAGGTAAAGGCTGCACAGGCAGGAAGGGAATGGGTGACCACCAGAAGAGTAGTAGGTGCAGGCACATAGTGCAGGGGTCCCCTGTGGCCAACTCCCTTTCAAACAGATATACCACTTTGGAGATTGTTGAGGGAGATGGCTTATCGGGGGAAGACAGCAGCAGCCAACTTCCTGGCATGGTGGGTGGCTCTGCTGCACAGGACAGAAAGAAAAAGAGTGGGAGAGCTATAGTAATAGGGGATTCTATTGTAAGGGGAATAGATAGGCATTTCTGCAGCTGCAAACGAGACTCCAGGATGGTATGTTGCCTCCCTAGTGCAAGGGTCAAGGATGTATCGGAGCGGCTGCAGAGCATTTTGGAAGGGGAGTGTAATGTATATACCTTTAAAGGGGGAACTATCTTTTACAGCTCATGTATACTGCAGTACTGGCAGTGACCAAACCTGTATATAGCACTGAGTAGTAACCTGTACAGATCAGTTCCCGTGTGAGCCACGTTGAGTAAACACCTGTTATACCATTCTCCTGCAGTCTGTGTCTTATTATACACAGGCACAACATTGGCGACAAGGCAAGTTCGAACCTACCTGCAACTCTGCATCACCTCCCGGGGATTCGTTCCTGGAGATCAGTGGATTGGAGGTCAAGGCCAGAGACTCGGGCGCCAACCACGGGCAACCGCCCAGTCATCCAGCAGAGACTCGAGAATTGCGGGGGAGGCTGTCGAGAGCCAGGCTTGGCTTTCCAGTCGAGGTGGTCCAGTGAAACGGGCTGGCAACAGATAGTGCGCAGACCCTTCCCGGACAGCGGCGGGTTAGAGCCCAACCGAGCGGCACAGACAAGGGCCGAGCAGCGTCGACGGGGGAGAGAGAGAGAGAGGGCAGAGCACACAGGGTGCAGCCGGTGTTCAGGGGCCGAGCAGCGTCGAAGAGAGGGAGAGAGAGATGCGCAGAAACCCGTGAGGCGCCGCCATTGCCACGAGGACCGCCGAGAGCGGCGTTGGCAGCAGCGCAGGAGAAGCGCGCGAAACCTACAGGGTGCCGCCATTGCCATGAGAACCGCCGGGAGCGGCGTTGGCAGCAGCGGGGGAGGAAGGAAAGTGTGGGAGACACCATTTTAAGCCATTGGGAGACGCCATTTTAAACCACACCCAAAATGCCGAAGAGTGGCAGTATCACCGCGTTTGACAATGAAGTCGAAGATTGGACTACATATGTCGAACGAATAGAAGTATACTGCAAGGCAAATGAGGTGTCAGATGACAAGAAAGCGTCGGTATTGTTAAATTTAATGGGTGCAAAGACGTATGGTTTATTACGAAATCTAGTAACCCCAATGAAGGCAATGGAAAAGAGTTTTGAAGACATAGTAACAATACTACAGGAACATTTAAACCCCACACCGCTGCTGATAGCAGAAAGATTCAAGTTTCACAAATGGAACCAGCATAAGGATGAAAGCAATGCTGATTATTTAACAGAACTGCGCAAACTATCGAAACACTGCCAGTTTGGAGCGGGACTGGCAGATACCTTAAGGGACAAGTTTGTGTGTGGGCTTCAAAGTGAAGGAACCCAGAAACGGCTTTTATCTGAAAAGGAACTTACGCTGGAAAAGGCTTTCAGCATTGCGGTATCATGTGAAGCAACAGCACGGGGCGCTGCAGAGATACAACAGAGACAGCAAGAATATGGCACAAACGAAATGGCATATAGAACAGAGAAGAGCTATCGCTGCGGCAGAACAACACACGACCAGAATGATTGCTGGTTCAAAGACAAGGTGTGCAGAGAGTGTGGAAAAGTAGGACACATAGCACGAGTCTGCAGGTCGGGAAAGAAAACCAGCAATAAGAAACCTACCAAAGAAAAGTACAAGAAGGTACATAAGATGACGGCGAATAGTTCAGACGAACAAAAGAGTGATAACGACTCCGAAAGCAGGGAACTGAGTTGTCTGAAACTACATAATGTGATCACAATGGAGGGTCACCGAACCATTTGGGTCACTCTCAAGATAGCAGGAGTCCAGGTAAAGATGGAATTGGACACAGGATCAGCCCTAACAGTCATAAACCGATGGGACTATGAGCTGCTATTCTCACACATACACTTGAGAGACACAAAAATTATTTTGAAGATGTACACGGGGCAAAAAGTCTACCCCAAAGGAAAAATAAGGGTGACCGTTATATATAATGGTAAGGAAACACCAAAACTAGACCTGTATGTATTGCAAGATGGAGGACCACCATTACTGGGACGTGAATGGATCCAGAAAATACAACTGGATTGGCATTCCATACAGGCACTGACTGTGGCTGACAAAAAGGATGACGACGTCACACTTGAGCGACTGTCAAAGATCTTAACTGACGCGAAAGAAGTGTTCCAGCAAGGACTCGGAACACTAAAAGGCATGACAGCGACGATTAAAATTGAAGAAAACGCAAGCCCAAAATTTTTTAAGGCCAGACCGGTACCTTATGCGATCCGCCCAGCCGTCGAAGCAGAGCTGGAGAGTCTGGAACGTTCAGGTGTACTGTCCAAGGTGGACTGGAGCAAGTGGGCTACACTCATCGTCCCTGTGATGAAAAAGTCGTTGAGCAGCACGCCTGGGGAACCAAGGAAGGTTCGCATCTGTGGGGACTTTAAGGTAACAGTAAACCCGGTCCTTCACACCATACAATATCCACTTCCGCGGATTGAAGATATTTTCGCCTGGCTATCTGGAGGGAAACGCTTCACTAAGATTGATCTGGCCCAGGCGTATCTGCAAATGGAGGTAGAAGAAGCATCAAAAAAATACCTCACAATAAATACCCATAAAGGTGTCTACCAATAGAACCGGCTAGTATTCGGGGTAGCATCAGCTCCGGCTATTTGGCAGAGGGCAATGGAACAAGTCCTGCAAGGGATCCCAGGGACCCAGTGTTATTTGGACGACATCCTGGTCACGGGCGAAAATGACAGTGATCACCTCGCCAACCTGGAGCAGGTGCTCACTAGATTGCAGGAATATGGGCTCCGAGCTAACCGCCCCAAATGCGAGTTTTTTAGAAAACAGATCTCGTATTGTGGCCATGTTATCGATAAAGAGGGGTTACATAAATCCCCAGAGAAGATTGAGGCAGTAGTCAAGGCTCCAGCACCGCAAAATGTGTCACAACTGAGGTCGTTCCTTGGGCTGGTAAACTACTACCATATGTTCTTGCCAAATTTGTCTACAATACTACACCCACTGAACACCCTACTGCAAACTGGGGTGCCATGGAAGTGGAGTGACGAATGTAGACGAGCTTTCCAGAAGAGCAAAACACTAATCACATCGAAAGAGGTATTGGCCCTTTACAACCCGGCATTACCAATTCGGTTGGCATGTGAGGCGTCATCCTAAGGCATTGGAGCGGAGCTGTCGCACAAATTCTCGGATGGCTCAGAGAGGCCAATAGCCTTTGCGTCATGATCACTAACCTCAGCCGAGCGTAACTACACCCAGATTGACAGGGAGGCCCTCAGCCTAGTGTGGGGAGTGAAAAAGTTCAATCACTATCTGCATGGGCAGAAATTCACCTTGCTGACTGATCACCAGCCACTTGTCTCCATTTGTAATCCGAAGAAGGGCGCTCCGGTGATGACTGCGCAACAACTACAAAGATGGTCACTTTTTCTAGGGGCGCACCACTATGAGATTGAATATAAGGGCACGAAACAGCATGGAAATGCTGATGGGCTATCACGCCTGCCACTGCCTACTGCGGAGGAAGCACCAGCAGTGGATCCTGTCGAAATATTCCGTTCGACTATAGTTGAATACCTACAGGTAACTAACGCTTGTATCGAAAAGGAAACTTGAAATGACCTGACTCTGTCTCGGGTATATGATTTGACGGTGAAGGGATGGCCAGCACATGGCGACTCACTGTTGCCAGCATTCTCGACAAGGAGAGAACAGCTGTCAGTGTGCCGGGGGACCTTGATGTGTGGATCCCGAGTGGTAATTCCACCCAAGTTTAGGGATAGATTGCTCAATGAGCTTCATGAGGGTCATCTGGGAGGGGTAAAAATGAAAAGCCTAGCCAGGGCTTATGTGTGGTGGCCAGGAATCAATAAACAAATCGAGGACTTGACCAAGAGCTGCTCAGGCTTCCAGAAAGTCCAAAATGCACCACCACAGGCCCCTCTACACCCATGGGAGTGGCCCTCATCTCCATGGCAACGGGTGCATATTGATTTTGCTGGTCCATTCATGGACTCAATATTTTTAATAGCCGTGGATGCGCACTCGAAATGGCCTGAGGTCATCAAAATGTCCTCCACCACCACGGAGAAAACTATTGCAGTCCTACGGACCATTTTTGCCAGGAATGGCTTGCCAGAACAGATTTGCTCCGACAACGGACCACAGTTTGTGTCCGAAGAGTTCCGGAGGTTCTTGAAAAAGAATGGGGTAAGGCATTACACATCCGCCCCGTATCATCCAGCCACAAATGGATTGGCTGAGTGGTTCATACAAACCTTTAAGAAGGCAATAAAGGCTATGTACAATGACAACATTCCGCTGCAGCACAAGGTGGACAATTTCCTGTTCGCCTACCGGAATGCGACACATGCAGTCACCAACCAGGCCCCAGCCATGATGTTCTTTAACTGAAGGTTAAGATCTCGCCTGGATTTGCTCAGACCAAACGTACGAAGAGATGTTGAGAGTAAGCAATTCCAGCAGATCCATGAGAAGCCAACAAGGAGCTTCAATTAGGGCAACCAGTCTTAGCCCGCGACTACCGAACAGAAAAATGGCAGCCAGGAACGATATGCACACAGCAGGGCCCACTAATGTACACAGTGGACGTTGGGGAGAGCATCGTGAGATGCCATGCTGACCAGAACCTAGAGTCACAGGAACAAGTCAACCCCATGCCTCGCCCATACGTACTTGGTGATGAACCCGACGTACAGGTCGCATCTACCCCAGAAACAGCAGCATCGGAAGCTGATGAACCAACCGACGACAGGGGGCCAGAATCGCCTCCGCACCAAGAGCAAGACACTCGGGAAAGGCGCTGTCCAGAAAGGATCAGGAAGCCTCCCCAAAGACTGAATATATAAATAGACTATTTTCAGCTAAAGTTGCATGTTAAAAGTGTTCATTGTAATTAGTTTGATATTTAATTGTTAAATGAGTGTTATGGTACTGTTAATCTAAAAGGGGAGGAATTGTAATGTATATTCCTTTAAGGGGGGAACTATCATTTACAGCTCACGTATACTGCAGTACCAGCAGTGACCACACCTGTATATCGCACTGAGTAGTAATCCGTACAGATCAGTTCCCGTGTGAGCCACGTTGAGTAAACACCTGTTATACCGTTCTCCTGCAGTCTGTGTCTTATTATACACAGACACAACAGGGAGGGTGAACAGCCAGTTGTCGTGGTGCATATAGGTACCAACGATACAGGTAAAAACCGGGATGAGGTCCTAAAAGCTGAATATAGTGGATTAGGAGGTAAATTAAAAAATAGGACCTCAAAGGCAGTAATCTCAGGATTGCTACCAGTGCCACGTGCTAGTCAGAGTAGGAATAGAAAGATATTTCAGCTGAATACGTGGCTAGAGGAATGGTGCAAGGGGGAGGGATTCAAATTCCTGGGACATTGGAACCGGTTCTGGGGGAGGTGGGACCAGTACAAACTTGATGGTTTGCACCTGGGCAGGACCGGGACCGATGTCCTACGGGGAGCACTTGCTAGTGCAGTGGGGGAGGGTTTAAACTAAAATGGCAGGGGGTTGGGAACCTGTGCAGGGAGACAGAGGAAATGGAAACAAGGATAGAAGCAAAATACAGGAAGGAGAAAAGCAAAAGTGGTAGTCAGAGAAATCAAGGGTTTAAATCAAACATGGCCACAGTAAATAATAATTCTAAAAGGTCTAAGAATGTTAAAAACCAAGCCTGAAGGCTTTGTGTCTTAATGCGAGGAGCATTCGTAATAAGGTGGATGAATTAGCTGCGCAAATAGATGTGAACGGATATGATATGATTAGGATTACGGAAACATGGCTCCAGGGTGACCAAGGCTGGGAACTCAACATCAATATTCAGGAAAGACAGGCAAAAAATTGTTGGTTAAAGAGGAGATTAACACAATTGTAAGGAAGGATATTAGCTCTGATGATGTGGAATCTGTATGGGTATAGCTGAGAAATACCAAGGGGCAGAAACCGCAAGTGGGAGTTGTATACAGACCCCCAAACAGTAATGCGGATGTTGGGGATGGCATTAAACGGGAAATTAGAGACGCGTGCAATAAGGGCACTGCAGTTATCATGGGTGATTTAATCTACATATAGATTGGGCTAACCAAATTAGTAGCAATACTGTGGAGGAGGAATTCCTGGAGTGTATACGGGATGGTTTCCTGGACCAATATGTCGAGGAACCAACTAGAGATCAGGCCATCTTAGACTGGATATTATGTAATGAGAAAGGACTAATTAGCAATCTTGTGCGAGGCCCCTTGGGGCGGAGCGATCACAATATGATAGAATTCTTCATTAAGATGGAGAGTGAAGTAGTTGACTCAGAGACTAGGGTCCTGAATTTAAATAAATGAAACTACAATGGAATGAGGCGCGAGTTGGGTATGATTGATTGGGGAACGTTACTCAAAGGGTTGACAGTGGATAGGCAATGGCAAACATTTAAAGATCGCATAGATGAACTCCAGAATTTGTTCATCCCTGTTTGGTATAAAAATAAAACAAAAAAGGTGACTCAACCGTGGCTAACAAGGGAAATTAGGGATAGCAAACGATCCAAGGAGAGGTCATATAAATTGGCCAGAAAAAGCAGTAAACCTGAGGATTGGGAGCAGTTTAGGATTCAGCAAAGGAGGACAAATGGATTAATTAAGAGGGGGAAAATAGAGTATGAGAGTAAGCTTTCAGGGAACATAAAAACTGAATTTTAAAGGTTTTATAGATATGTGAAGAGAAAAAGATTGGTGAAGTGAAGCGTAGGTCCATTGCAGTCAGAAGCAGGGGAATTTATAATGGGGGACAAAGAAATGGAGAACAATTAAATACATACTTTGGTTCTGTCTTCACAAAGGTGGACACAATTAACCTCACAGAGATGTCGGGGAACATAGGGTCTAATGAGAGGGAGGAACTGAATGAAATCAGTATTTGTAGGGAAATGCTGTTAGGGAAATTGACCGGATTGAAGGCCGATAAATCCCCAGGGCCTGATAATCTACATCCTAGCGTACTTAAGGAAGTGGCCCTAGAAATAGTAGATGCATTGCTGGTCATCTTCCAAAATTCTATAGATTCTGGAACAGTTAGCTAATGTTACCCCACTATTCAAAAAAGGTGGTAGAGAGAAAATGGGGAATTATAGACCGGTAAGCCTGACATCGGTAGTGGGGGAACTGCTCGTGTCAATTATAAAAGATGGACTCACTTGGAAAACAGTGACAGGATCGGACAAAGTCAACATGGATTTACAAAAGGTAAATCGTGCTTGACCAATCTACTTGAATTTTTTGAGGATGTAACTGGTAGAATAGATAAGGGAGAACCAGTGGATGTGGAGTATTTGGACTTTCAGAAGCCTTTCGATAAGGTCCCGCATAAGAGATTAGCGTGTAAAGTTAAGACACATGGGATTGGGGGCAAGTTACTGACTTGGATAGAGAACTGGTTGGCAGACAGGAAGCAAAGAGTTGGAATAGTCGAGTCTTTTTCCGAGTGGCAGGCAGTGACTAGTGGGGTACCACAGGGATCAGTCCTAGGACCCCAGCTATTCACAATATATATTAATGATCTAGACGAGGGAACTAGATGTAATATCTCCAAATTTGCAGATGACACAAAGCTGGGTGGGTGTGTGTGCTGTGAGGAGGAAGCTGAGAAACTCCAGTATGATTTGGACAGGTTGAGAGATTAGGCAGATGCATGGCAGATGCAGTATAATGTGGATAAATGTGAGGTTATCAACTTGGGTGGCAAAAACAGGAAGGCAGATTATTATCTGAACAGCAATAGATTGGGAGAAGGGGAAGTGCAACGAGACCTGGGTGTCCTTGTGCACCAGTCGCTGAAAGTAAGCATGCAGGTGCAGCAGGCAGTTAAGAAGGCAAATGGTATGTTGGCTTTCGTAGCGAGAGAGTTCGAGTACAGGAACAAGAATGTCTTACTGCAGTTATACAGGGCCTTAGTGAGACCACACCTTGAGTATTGTGTGCAGTTTTGGTCACCTTATCAGAGGAAGGATGTTCTTGCCATGGAGGGAGTGCAGCGAAGATTCACCAGACTGATAACTGGGATGGCAGGAATGACGTATGAGGAGAGATGGGGTCGATTGGGCTTATACTCACTGGAGTTTAGAAGAATGAGAGGGGATCTTACTGAAATTTATAAAATTCTAACAGGACTAGACAGACTAGATGCAGGAAGGATGTTCCTGATGGCAGGGGAGTCCAGAATCAGGGGTCACAGTCTAAGGATAAGGGGTAAGCCATTTAGGTATCAGAGATGAGGAGGTATTTCTTCACCCAGAGAGTGGTGAATCCTGTGGAATTCTCTACCACAGAAGGCAGTTGAGGCCAATTCATTAAATATATTCAAAAAGGTATTAGATGTATTTCTTAAGGCTAAAGTGATCAAGGGTTATGGGGAGAAAGCAGGGACAGGGTACTGAATTTGGATGATCAGCCATGATCTCATTTAACGGCGGAGCAGGCTCGAGGGGCCGAATGGCCTACTCCTGCTCCTATTTTCTATGTTTCTATGTTTCTCCAGGCTTTCCATAGATTGTCCACTGAAGTTATGGTGGATGATCGGGAGAAATTCTACAAAAATTCTATCCCTTAATTCCCAAGCACCCCCAGTGCATTACATCTGTTTTACATGGGATTCGTGCTTCTGAACTACCAATGGATATCAAAATGAGCTGATCATTAAAAACAAAATCTCAGTTTCATCACAAATTAGTTATTGTTTTGTAATGGATAGGTGTAAAAAATATAACAAGGAATTACCGTCTTGAAAAATATATGTTTACAGATTGATTTATCTCTATTATAGGACAGGCGTGCAATGCGACCTTAATTTTGTCCAATGTGATGGAGATGAATTTCTCTGATTTTTGACAAGCTGTATAATAATATGAAATAATAATATGAAATAAACAAAATGCTCAGATTAACATAAATGGCCAGTGTAAAGAAAAATAGTTGTATCGTCACTTAATGAATACTTGTACAAGATGTAATACAGACTACATATGTTATGCTGGAAATAGTTGCCCTGCTTGCACTATTACATGATCATTTGATTCAACGAGCTGGACCTTGACTTTCCATTGACTGAAATGGAAATAAAAACTGGTCGAGATGTAAAACGGGCTGCCTACTCGCTATCACCTCTTTTACATTATCGCACAAAGTCAAGATCTACCCAATTCCTAGTAATCAATTGGTCTGAAACGAAAATCTGGATAACACAAACATTTATCTGGTTGTGCAAAGGTCAGAAATTAAGTTACATGGCCAGATGCCAGGAAAGGGAAATTGACAATATTCAAATAATTCTGGACAAGGTAAGCGGACTAAAGAAAGAAAGAACTTGCATTTACAACTACGCTTTTCACAACTTCAGGACGTTCTAAAGCGATTTACAGCCAATGAAGTGCAGTCACTGTTGTAATGTAGGAAATTTGGCAGCCAATTTGCGCACAGCAAAATCCCACAAACAACAAAATGATAGTGATCAGATAATCTGTTTATGTGATATTGGTTGAGGGATAAATATTGACAGGATACCAGGGAGAATTCCCCTGCTCTTCTTCAAAATAGTGCCATAGGATCTTTTACATCCACCTTAGAGGGAAGACCTCGGTTTAACATTTCATCTGAAAGATGGCACCTCCGACAGTGAAGTACTCAAGTCTCTGGAGTGGGACTTGAACCTACAACCTGTGGCTCAGAGGTGAGAGTGCTACCACAGAGCCACAGCTAACACCTAAGAAATGGAAGATGGAGTTTAATGCCGATAGATTTTAAGTAATGCACAGGATATTAGTATACAAATGGGTAAATATAAGGAAAAGTGAAAGATTTTGGTGGTAATAAGTAACCATTAACTAAAAAGTATCCGGGTAATGTGAAACTGTTACCAACCGGACTAATCGCAGCAACATTTTATCTCTTTATACGTCATTTGTAATACATTTTGAATATTTTGTTGAGCTTTGGTTATCCGACCTTGAAAAGGAGTTTAGAGAAGAATTAATATAATAATTCTGGTTCTTCTGTTCTTTTGTAACAAAGTTGTAAACCCATTCTTTATAAACAGTTTTACAATTTTGGTACATATAGTGCACAGCAGAAATCTTTCCCACAGACTGAAAAATCTTCTCTTTCCCCCACATAGTAGTAGATATATGAAACAGACCACAGCAAAAATAGTTGGTGCTGTATCACATAAGCCATTTGACTCGATAAGCATCTATTTAAGAATGGGACTGATGATGAGAAGGATGAGCATTTTCACGAATGATCAAATATTCTATGAAACACGATGGTTCACGTCCTGCTGAGACTATTGATAAGTCACTTGTGAAATGTAGCTGACCAAGTATGGTTTATATGTTTGGATTAATATTCTGGAGTTTTGCCTGATTGTATTTTACATTTTCAGCCATTGTAAAGATTATCTTCCCATGTTTGAAATATTTCTTGTATACATTGACTCCTGTTGTTTCATTTTCTACACACTAATAAGGAAACAGTGGAGTAGATTTTGCAGCCCGGATGGAAAACGGATGTTACAGATTGGCCGTCCATTATAGAAACGTTCAATTTTTATTCCCAAGCCTTTGACAATTCTTCAAAAACATTTTAGCAGGAGAAAATGACTGACAGCAACAGTTACATTGGACAGAAATCCAATATCACTTTCTAACGCTCTTGTTTACTCACATCTGCTAACACAGAGGTAATAACACCCTAAATAGCTGTTCCGAATTTCAGAACTAGCTTTGATATTCTCTCGGGTACAACCATGCTGGTCACTCCTGTAAGTGGTCTGAGTGCCTAATGTTTAAAAGTGTGCCTACACTGTCCAATATCCAATTAATTATAGAATAACGTTACCCAGGGGTGTAGCATTAGGACCCCTTTGTGATCTGAACTGAATGTTATGGGTATATCACTCCTGTACTTGCTGACTTACATTGGCTCCCAGTTAAGCAGCGCCTCAATTTCAAAATTCTCATCCTTGTTTTCAAATCCCTCCATGGCCTCGACTCTTCCTATCTCTGTAATCGCCTTCAGCCCCACAACCCTCCTGAGATATCTGCGCTCCTCTAATTCTGCCCTCTTGAGGATCCCTGATTATAATCGCTCAACCTTTGGTGGCTGTGCCTTCTGTTGCCTAGGCCCTAAGCTCTGGAATTCCCTGCCTAAACCTGTCTGCCTCGCTACCTTTCTTTCCTCCTTTAAGATGCTCCTTAAAATCTACCTCTTTGACCAAGCTTTTGGTCACCTGCCCTAATTTATCCTTATGTGGATCGGTGTCAAATTTTTTTTGTCTTATAAAATACTCCTCTGCAGCGCCTTGGGATGTTTTGCTACATTAAAGGCACTATATAAATACAAGTTGTTGTTGTTGTTGTTGCAGTATGATTTTCATCTCCTGTTGTAAAACCGTTCTATTCTAATTTGCATTTCTTTAAGACCCATCCGAATCCCAAGTGCTAATATAACCCAAATGTCATATCTTACCTTATTTGCATAATGATTCACAACTACAGGTGCAGTTCTGTTGGATCTAGGGATGACACCCTGGTCGGAGATGAAAATTTTAAGGGATGGGGACCCAAGGAGGAAATTGATTTTTACAGCTTCTTGAGAGCATTAAAATACTTCTCAACCATCAGCAGCCTCTGCCAATGCATGGGATTAGGAAGTGGCACACCAGGGTGATGGGAAAGGGACCCGTAGGTTCAAGCATGAGTCTGTAGACAAGTGACAGTACAGCCCAGCACTTGTCCTCCTCTTTGATGGCTGCTGAAGTCAAGGTGGCACTGCATAAGATGCTTGTAAGGAGGGTTTTCCTCTGTGCCACATTACAGCACAATCCTATGGGTCAGCACTACAGCATGGCTGCAAGAAGGTGCAGTCAAGTTTCAGGCCACAGCAGATTGTTACTGTCCCTGCACATGTACAAGCTCTATGTTGCATGGTAGCCAGTGATATCCTTGCAGTAGATGGTAGAGTTCAACACATTCCCCTGTGCTGACCCGAACTCTGTGAAGGAAGGTTACCAGTGTCATTCCTGGGTGCACTTACTAGAGCCTGCAGAAATGGTTTGGCATTTTGACAGGTGCAGACAGGCAGGCAATGCTGGCTCCTCATCACCCTGGCATGCCTTCTTTCATACAAAAACTGTAATCTTGGCTCAATGTTAGCACTCTCTCCTCTGAGTCATAAGGTCGTGGGTTCAGAGCACATTCCAGAAAATTAATAACTACATTGTGCAACTAGGGATGGGGTGAACAATAAATTCCAGTTACTTGAGCACATAATCTAGGCTGATACTTCAATGCAGCACTGAGGGAGCGCTGCAATGTCGGAGGTGCATCACTTTCAGATAAGACGCTAAATTTAAGTGAACAGAAAAGATCCCATGGTACCGTTCACAAAAGATATGGGGAGTTTGCCCCCAGTGTCTTGGCCAATATTTATCACTCAACCAGCATCACTAAAACATTATGGGGGCTAAATTGATCTCTGTAGCACCCATTCTTTGGGCGCTATGCATTAACCTAATGCTTAAAAATGGGATTTGAGATGCGCACACTCACTTCAGATGGGAAAAGCATAGGACACCATCTTGGTAAAGGGGTTTGCACGCGTGCACCTAATGACTGCCGGCAGCATGCCAAGCAGACAGATTATGACATCAATCAGTGTGCAATGCTGATTTGACTTCAGCACTGCCATTTATGTAATTCACAATCCAGCCAATGCCCTGTCTTAACCTTGCACAGCTGAACATGACATCAAACGGCATGAAGGATCCCCCACCAGTGCTATTTAAAGGGATCAAGAACAACATACAGGTTAGTTGTTGGATTATTTATTTTGGCTGCTGGTGCAATTGTACGAGTTTTGGAGCTTTCCTATACTTGGCTAAACTTTGAATACTCTGCAGGTTGTGGTCTGGCTGGTGCTGAAGTACTTTTCTGTTTATTTAAAAGCTTGTGCTGAAACAAGTTGCTTCCAGACATGGGTGGCCTGGTACGGCTTCCACTAGGAATTGAGCATGATTGGGAGAATGAAAAGAGTCAATGCAGAGCAGGCCAAGCTGCTAGAAGAGGGAGGAGGAGGAGGGGGAGAAGGGCTTTCAGCAGGAGGCCATATCTTCCAAGGGCGTTTAGGGAGAAATTCACTTACCTCAACTTCAGCGAGGACCAATGCATAAGACATCTCCACTTCACAAAAGAGGTCATGACTGAAATCTGCCAATTGCTGCAGCCACAACTGCAACCTCAGCCAGCGCATCATGCAGGTCAATGCCCATTATCCAGGCAACAGTAACTATTTCTTCATTCTACGGCAGTCCTCTATGCCACCATAGCAACTCAAAGGCTGGCTACTGGGCGTCAGGGGTTATTCACCCATGACTTGGCCCAGGAACCATGCACACATGCATATAAGGCCTACCATGAGAGCTATGCTGCCACATGGTACTTTATAGAGCACATCATCGACATCCTCAAGCAACACTTCTGCAGCATGGTCTGCTCTAGAGGAGCCCTGCAGCACTCAGCTGAGTGGGTATGAAGATTTGTGGTAGTATGCTGCATGCTGCACAACCTCACCATTATGTGTCAACAGTCCTTGCCATCACCTATCAGGCGAGAAGCTGAAGAGCAGGAGGACGAGGAAGAGGAGGAGGAGGGAGTGCAACTGGAATTGGAGGAAGATCAAAAGGGAGGCTACAATGTAGACAGCCCCTTTCTGCCCAGGCTCTACGTGATTAAATAATTCATGATCGATATCATTAACCTCAACCGCACCTCCCCGCTCACCAACAGTTCCACACTCCTTACCTTTCCTCCATCACTGACCATCACATCGTCCTCTTTCCAACAACAGAAAAATAAAAACCACTAGGAAATGCACATTCTAATCCAATTTTATGAATTAAATCATTAGTAAACTAATCACCCTTGTGCATTCCCTTAGTGCCTGTCTTCCATGTGCCTTTGCCTATCATAGTGCTCCTACGAGGTGCTTCCCCAGCGGCTGTAGCATTGCTGGTGGAAGGCTGCTGAGCTTCAATTGAGGAGACTGCAGAAGGCCTTGGAGGGCGACCTCAAACATCTCTGTGCCTAGATGGCCCAGCTTCAGACTGCACTATCTCGGCTTTGGCTGCAGCAGTCTGGGCTGGCTGGCTGAAAGGCAACAGCAAGGGCACTATTGGAATGTCAGGGGTGGGAGCAGGAATGCTGTCATCCTAAGAGAGGACAGCAGGTTCGTGCTCCATGGGCCACAGCCACTCTCCCAGGGTGACACCTCAGCAATCCTACTTATCTGTTGGAGAACAGATTGCTGAACTGCTGTGATGCCCTGGAAGCCCCTTTGAACAGTGGTATCCAGAGCCACGATGGCATCTGTCTGAGCTTGCAAGGCAGCACTCAGATCTTGATGGAAGCAATGGAAGCTGGCTCTGCTGTAATGCAAGTTGACATCGGCCTTCAGACACTGCATCATGGTGGGTTCCACAGGTGTGCCGATGGAGGTGACCACTCATTCCAATTTGGAAAGGATGAGCTCCTAGCTCTGCGCTAAGCCCTGTGCCAAGTTGGTGCAGGACTCCTCCATGCTCCTTGAGATTAAGTGCAGGCTTTCTGGCAGGCCTTCCAGTGCACCAAGCATTTAGTTGTGTACACCCATCAGCCTTCTTCTGTAGCCTGGCCTATCAAAGTCCTCAACTGACTCCTCTGCAGTAGAACTAGTGTGCGATCTCGCCCTCTGGCAAGCTGGCACCTGCACTATCCTTTCCCCCAGCCCTGGCTCCTATGCACTTGTGCCCGATGTCTCATCACTTGCAGATCCCTCCTCCATCCTAGCCTCTAAAATATGCAGAGTGTCAGTCTCTGAGCTGGTGGCTGCGAGTGGAAAATCGAGTGACGGTGCCACTTCATCTTCACCATCTTCTTCCTCTTCCTCCTATGATTGGGAAGGTTCCAGTACTTGGGTATCTGAAATAAAAAAGGGACAAGGGTTGGGTTGTGGTGAAGGGAGAGAAGAAAGTAAGAAATGTGTGCTTACACCATCTGCAGCTTTTGAGTCAGAAGAGAATGTGGGGTGAGGGAGAAGTGGGAAGAGCGAAGGAGGATTAGGTACGCAGATACCCTCATCATCGATCCCTTCAACCCCACCAGTGGCCATGCTCAGTGATGCTCCATCCCATGATGGCCAGCACTGCCTCCTCCATGGGGGTTAAAACATGCAGGCACGCTTGTCCTTCTCCAGTTCTTTCCTGCTGCTTCTTGTTATGCACCACCTTCTCCTGCAAGAGGGAAGTGTGTCAGTGTTTGGGTGATGTGGCTGTCATGGCTGAATAGCTACCAGTGTGTGCGAGCTGTAAGTTGTGGGTGCAAGACTTGCAACAGTGCTAAGTGTGTGAGGCTGTGATAAAGCATATGAATTGAAGGATTGAGTACTGATTGATAGAGGTTGTTGGTAGGTGGGAGTTGGGGGTGTAGTGAATTGAGCAGTGGATGAGGTTAGTGATGCAGTTGGTAGGATGTACCATTTGAAAATGAACTCACTCACTTTGATAACTCATGTCAGATCGTTAAACTTCTTCCTACACTGCATCCATGTTCTTGGAGCAACACTCCTGGCATTGACCTCCACCACTACATGTTCCCATTGCTTCCTGAGAATATGTCTGGAGGGCCTCCTGCTCCCCTGTGGATACAGGGGGCTGGATTTTCCAAGCCCAGAGGAGGCGGGACGGCCAGTAAATTCAGAGAAATTGGGGGTGGATGGTAAACCTGCCTTTGTGCCCATTTGCCAGGAGGCAGGAAGATGTGCAGCTTCGGGTCCCGTCTCCTGGAGGCAGGAAAAGCATTTAATCCTTTTAACTGCCTGTTAACAGGTAATTAACAGGCAGGAAAAAGGATTAGTGTTATTTTACCTTCACAGGTGAAGGCTTCCTGACCTCGGAGAACCCTGCCAGGTTGGAGGAGACGTTGAGGAGGTCTGCAGTGGTCGGAGGCACCTGGAAATAAGGTGTAGAGGTGAGTGATGGGTGCAAATGTGGAGTGGTAAGTATGCAAGGTGAGTGAAAAGTTTAAAAAAGTGTTCACTTACCTTGTTTTCCTTCCATAGCCTTTAGCCACGCTGGATGGGGAGAACGGACATCCTCCTTGTCAATTTCAGGTAATGGCCGATGGACCCTTCAATCCATCAGACATCTGAAATTTACAAATTTGCAATGTTTGATGAGTCCTCACCACAAAGTCTCATCAAACAAAAGAGAATGTCAGTGTTTGACAGCTTCACAGAGCTGTCAAATGCTGTCATTTTTCCTTTCAAGAACTCTTGACAGATAGCACGTCTGACATTGACATGATCTGTCAGTGACTTCTTCCCTAATTGGCCTGCTGAGCCTGCAGGGTGGGCTTAACAAGCTCAATCAGGGGAAAATCCCTCTGAATGGTCAGGCGAGGATGGAGCCGGGACATTGACACGACAAGCAGCAGTCCCGCCTCCAACTCGCCTCCATTCACAAAAGCCAGCCCAGGATGTTTCTCCTTCTTTCGACCTCTTCCACCAAGACCTCCAATGCAATGTCTGAAAACCTTGTTGCATGCTCTCTCACATGTTCAGCCATTCCTCAAAGTATCACAGCCCAGATTCAATTTTCTAAAAAATCCCACCACTTCTTTAAGAGGTGCTGGCTGCCTTTAAATAGCGCTAGCTACCCATGATATCGGGACCCGCTGATGTGTGCAGTCAATGAACAGCGCGGGTAGCACTGGCTATATGCAGAAATCATGTAAAACAACAGGCAGCACCAATTCAATGTGCTGTCTGCAACGCAATGAACAGGCGCAGGTTAGTTGTGCAGCGCGATCCCCACGCCCATTTTTGGGGGTTAGCCAATTTAATCCTCATTAACTAGCCATTATCTGATTGCTGTTTATGGGACCTTGATGTGCACAAGTTGGTTGCTGTATTTCCCAACAAAACAACAGTGACGACAATTTCAAAAGTACTTAATAGGCTGTGAAGTACTTTGGACCATCCTGAGGACATGAAATGTGCCATATAAATGCGCATCCATCCATCCTTCCTTCCTTCCTTCCTTTCTTTCTTTCATTCTTTTTTCTTTCTTTCTTTCTTTCTTTCTCTCTCCCTCTCTCTCTGTCTCTCTCCTCTGTAGAACCTTCCAGTATAAGGGTTAGGCAGGTATTCATATCTCATTGTGATGCAACTGGGGAGTGGTGTGGGGGCGGGGGGCAGTGGCTGCTGATGCAACTATCATTGGGAAAAGGAGCCTCCACCAAGAACATCTGCCAAAGTGAGGTTTGCTACTTCTCTCTGTAGATGCTGGGATGTGGGTGCAGGCAGGAGAACCCAGAGCACTTCTCGGCAACCTGACCTGCCTGGCCACCGCAAGTCCACTTTTCCTCTGAACATGTCAGCGGGAGGGATTCCTGGTGGCAAACCCTCTGATGCCAATAGAAGGAGCATGGGGCAAAATAAATAACCCCATTCTGAGGCAGTTACTGGCAGGCGTAGGCAATGAAAATCAACATCCTGGACTCTGTAAGAAACAGTTATTAGATTCATGGATGAAGTTTGACTCTTAGAACAGAAATTAAAACTGCAGTTAGGGATAAATGGGGGAAGTATCAGCAAGGTCAAATAACAAACACTGAGAGGCCTGAAAGTGATAAGGGGATCGTAAAATGCAAGACAACACAGGGTGGTGGTACCATAGCTAGACAAAATGAAATCGAAAAGTCATGTCCTTAAAGAAACATAACAAAACATTCCTCAGAAAGATAAGAGAAAGGCCTCGTCAGCCAGGCAAAAGGGGGCAGTGAGAAATGTTTTCCCACAGCACACATGGGGCTAAAAATTCAGTGGCCTGCGCCACCAGTTTACGCCCAAAGAGGGCTTTTGCGCCACTGTGCCAACCTACCGCCATATTTAGCGGGGCGCTAATGGCGGCGTTAGCCAGTAGCGCTGCGCCGCCACCGATTACGTCATTGGTGTGCGCAACGCCCCGCTATCGCCCCGCTGGCCATATTTGGTTGCTGCCGCCTCCCCCACGCCGGCCGCTAACAGCGACCGGTACACGGGGCCTACCTGTGCCGGTAGTGGGGCGAGTTAAGGTGGAGGTGCAGCCGGCCGCTTTTTCGGCGGCCGCCTGCCCGCACCTCCTTCCCCGGCCTCCTACACCCCCCCTGTTAAGTCTGTGTGTTCCAGTTGTATTAAGATTAATTACTGACACAGACTACAAGAATAAAGTTCAACAGGTCTTTACTAGTTGGAGGTCAGGACTATACTAAATACAATATCACTACACAGTACTTATAGACCGGTGGTCACCACCGGTATTACGTATACAGCAGCCAGAGAAAGTAGTACATCTCTTAAGGTGGAACAGGCTTAAGTTCTCTTAAGGTGGAACAGGTTACATACACCACAATCCTCCCTTTTTAGCTTAACAGTCATATCCCCATTTAACATAACATCATAACATATATACATATATAACTTCAGGTATAAACAGTTCAAAGGTTCAGTCTCTCAGGAGGCCTTCTGATTCGGTTTGGATAACGCCTTTCAGTGGTCTCTGATTCTTGTTGCTGAGGTGACTCTTCTTGTTGGTTTCCTATGTATTGGACGTCATCATCAGGTACAGTCCCTGCCGAGGTAGATGCTTCAGGTTCATTAACGTCTTCCACAGTTGTCTCTGTCGCAACCATGGGTTCGACCCTTGCTCTTGATTCTACCAGTTGATCCGCATGACGCCTTATCACATTGTTACCAATATCTACTGTGTACATCAGAGGTCCTTGTCTGGCCCGAATTGTTCCGGACTGCCATTTTTCGTTTCCATAGCCCCTTGCCAACACTGGTTGTCCTACGTCGAAACTTCGAGTGGACTTGTTATTAATATGCCGGAACTGTTTGTTTTCCACTTCCCTCCGCACATTTGGTTTTAACAAGTCCAACCTGGACCGCAACCTCCTGTTATAAAACATCATGGCAGGACTTTGGTTAGTCACTGCATGAGCGGCGTTTCGATATGCCATTAGGAAATTGTCCACCTTGTGTTGTAACAGAATCTGATCATCGTTCATGGCCTTTATTGCCTTTTTGAATGTTTGGACAAATCTCTCGGCCAACCCGTTTGTCGCCGGATGATATGGGGCAAAGGTATAATGTTTCACCCCATTCTTCTTTAAGAATTTTTGGAATTCTTCCGACACGAACTGTGGTCCGTTGTCTGAACATATCTGTTCTGGCAATCCGTTCCTTGCGAATATTGTTCTTAACACCGCAATTGTCTTTTCTGAAGTAGTGGTATTCATCTTGATCACTTCTGGCCATTTGGAATGTGCGTCCACCGCAATTAGGAACATGGAGTCCATGAATGGACCAGCAAAGTCAATATGTACGCTTTGCCATGGGGCTGAAGGCCATTCCCATGGGTGTAGCGGTGCGATCGGAGGTGCATTTTGCACTTTTTGGCACCCAGCGCAGCTTTTTGTCAACTCCTCTATCTGTTGGTCAATGCCCAGCCACCATACATAAGCCCTAGCAAGACTTTTCATCTTAACTCCCCCCAGATGACCTTCATGCAGTTCCTTTAGAACTCTTTCCCGTAACTTGGGAGGAATAGTCACTCTTGTCCCGTACATCAAAGTACCATGGCAGACGGACAGCTGGTCTCGCCTTGCCGAGAATGCCGGTAACAGAGGATCACCATGTGTTGGCCATCCCTTCACTGTCACCTCGTAAACTCGGGACAGTATCGGGTCGTTCCTGGTTTCTCTTTCAATACTTGCATTGGTGACTGGTGAACACTCGATGATGGTCGAATGAAATAACTCAACAGGGTCAACTTTCGTCGTCTATTCTGCTTCAGGTAGTGGCAGGCGCGACAGCCCATCAGCATTGCCATGCTGCTTTGTACCTTTGAATTCTATTTGATATTGATGTGCCCCTAGGAAAAGGGACCATCTCTGGAGTCGCTGTGCTGTCATCACCGAAACACCCTTCTTAGGGTTAAAAATGGATACCAACGGCTGATGGTCTGTCAGAAGTGTGAATTTTTGGCCCTGCAGGTAATGATTAAACTTCTTCACTCCCCATACAAGGCTGAGAGCCTCCCTATCGATCTGCGCATAGTTGCGCTCAGCGGAGGTCAATGATCTGGATGCAAACGCGACTGGCCTTTCCGTGCCATTTGGCAACTTGTGTGAGAGTACTGCCCCAATACCATATGGAGAAGCATCACAAGCCAACCGAATAGGCAGTGTTGGGTTGAAGTGAGCCAACATTTCCTCTGAGGTGATCAATCCTTTGCTTTTGCGAAATGCCTTCTTACAGTTTTCGCTCCATTCCCATGGCACCCCCTTCTGTAAAAGAGCGTTCAGCGGGTGCAGTACCGTGGATAGATTCGGTAGAAACTTATGGTAATAGTTAATCAATCCCAGAAACGACCTCAACTGAGAGACATTATCCGGAGCGGGAGCCTTTACAACTGCCTCTATCTTGTCAGGAGACTTATGAAGCCCCTCCCGGTCAATGACATGACCACAGTACGAGATCCGCTTCTGAAAGAACTCACATTTCTGCCGATTAACTCTAAGTCCATACTCTTTCAGTCTGTTGAGCACCAGTTCCAAGTTTGCGAGGTGTTCTTCATCACCATCACCTGTAATCAGAATATCGTCCAGGTAACATTGTGCGCCTGGAATTCCCTGTAATACCTGGTCCATGGCCCTCTGCCAAATTGCCAGAGCCGATGCCACTCCAAAAACCAGCCTATTATACCGGCACAAACCTCTATGCGTGTTGATCGTGAGGTACTGGCGTGACTCTTCATCAACCTCCATCTGCAAGTATGCCTGCGCCAGGTCTATCTTGGTGAAGTGTTTCCCGCCAGAAAACGAAGCAAAAATATCCTCAATCCGCGGAAGCGGATACTGCACCGTGTGAAGCACCGGATTAACGGTGATCTTGAAATCTCCACAGATGCGAACCTTCCCTGGTTCTCCTGGCTTGTTGCTCGAAGGACGTTTCATAACGGGAACAATGGGCGTAGCCCACTCACTCCAATCTACCTTAGACAGTACACCTGAACGTTCTAGCGCTTCCAGTTCCGCTTCTACAGTAGGTCGTATTGCATAGGGTACCGGTCTGGCTTTGAAAAATGTTGGTTGTGCATGTTCATCAACCTTGATGTTTGCCGTAATTCCTTTCAGTGTTCCCAGTCCTTGCTGGAACACCTCTTTAGCATCATCCAATATTTTGGACAATCGTTTAGGTTTGACATCTGTTTCCCCGGAATCTACCGTTAGTGCTTTTAAGGAGTGCCAGTCCATATTCATTTTCCTAATCCACTCCCATCCCAGTAGTGGTGGACCTCCTTCAGGTAGCACATATAAGTCCATTACTTGGCTTTCTTCGCCCTTGTGGACCACTTTTACCTCTACCTTTCCGATGGGGTACACTCTTTGCCCCGTGTATGTTTTCAATATAATCTCCGTATCCCGTAGGGGAATATGTTGGAATAACCTTTTGTAATCTTTCTTATTCATGACCGTCAATGCCAATCCAGTGTCCAATTCCATCTTTACTTGGACTCCTGCTATCTGAAGAGTGACCCAAATTGTCTGGAGATCTGCATCCTTACCAACGTTGTGTACTCTTAAGCTACGCAGTTCATTACTGCTAGCGTCTGAATCTGACTTCTGTTCGTTCGAACTGGTCTTTGTCACCTTGTGCACCTTTATGTATTTTCCTTGCAGTGACTTTTTGTTGCTGGTCTTCTTTCCTGACCGGCATACTTTAGCTATGTGGCCAAGCCTGCCACACGTTCTGCATTCTTGGTTTTTAAACCAACACTGGTTCTGATCGTGTGTTGTCTTTCCACAACGATAACATTTTACAGTACTCAAACCCAATTTATTTGTACTGCGTTCTGGTGACCGTAGCTGCATTACTGCCGTGCCTCTTGCTGCGGCTTCGTGTGCTGCTGCCATAGTGACCGCTTTCTCAAGCGTCAGCTCATTCTCCTCGAGCAGTCGCTTTTGTGTATCTTCTTTTAATAATCCACACACAACTTTATCTCTTAGCGCATCTGTCAGTCCCGTTCCAAACTGGCAGTACTTTGCCAGCTTACGCAATTCCATTAAATATTCAGCATTGCTTTCATCCTTCAGCTGCCTTCTGCTGTAAAATTTAAATCGTTCCGCTAGCATCAGCGGTGTGGGGTTTAGATGATTTTTCAGGACAGTAACAATCTCCTCGAACGTCTTATCCGCCGGTTCATCTGGTGATAAAAGGTGTTTCAATTGCCCGTATGTCTTCGCGCCCATTAAGTTCAATAACGTTAGTGCTTTCTCTGCATCTGGGATTTTATTTGCTTTACAATAATTTTGTATGCGTTCTACATACATGGCCCAATCTTCGATGTCGCCATCAAAGGTATCAATGTTCCCATGTTTAGGCATCGTTGCAATTTATTTTATCCCAAGATGGTGGCTTCCCGCTCTTGCCTTCGTCCTCCGCCTACAAAATGGCGGTTTTCCCGCGCTTGGCGGTCTTCACCCACTGGCTGCAATGGCGTTTGGCGTGCCGCTGCTGCTCCCCTTTCCCAGCGGTTAGTAACTCCCCCGACGCTGTCTCCGCTTCACCGCGGCTCCCTCGGGCATTAGCGCTTCCCCGATGTCGCGCCTCGCAGCCCTTCTTGCAGCCCGGTTATTAGCACCGGCTGCGTTCGCCTTCACCGCGGCTCTCGCGCCTTCAGTCGCCCCAGACGCTGCGCCTTTTTGGCCCGATAGCGGCCCGGCCCTTATCACCAGCCGCGATCGATGTCCCCGTGCTGCGCCTTTCGGCCCGAATGCGGCCCGGCCCTTATCTCCGGTCGCGATCGATCTCACCGCCCTCATTCCTCCGTCTTCCTCCACCCGTCTGTACAGCCAACGCGGCCGACTTTCTGCTCGCGTCGTTGACCGGCTTACCCACCACCGAGGTAGAAAGAAGATAGCTGACTGCCGCTGATGGAGGCTTCGAGTTCAGGATGTCTTCTGCACTCCGGGTTCTCGATGCCTGCCGCGCGACGTGTCTTCCAGCAGGGTGATGAGGGTGGATGCCTCTCTTCGACGCCCGTTCTGCGGACGAAGCCGCCGTGGATATAAACTGCCGCAGGGTAAGAATCAGACTCGTCGCCACTGTTAAGTCTGTGTGTTCCAGTTGTATTAAGATTAATTACTGACACAGACTACAAGAATAAAGTTCAACAGGTCTTTACTAGTTGGAGGTC
The DNA here is from genome assembly GCF_052327205.1 of Somniosus microcephalus. Classification (NCBI taxonomy): domain Eukaryota; kingdom Metazoa; phylum Chordata; class Chondrichthyes; order Squaliformes; family Somniosidae; genus Somniosus; species Somniosus microcephalus. The sequence continues at coordinate 76,988,192 of NC_140992.1, forward strand.
AGGACTATAGTAAATACAATATCACTACACAGTACTTATATACCGGTGGTCACCACCAGTATTACGTATACAGCAGCCAGAGAAAGTAGTACATCTCTTAAGGTGGAACAGGCTTAAGTTCTCTTAAGGTGGAACAGGTTACATACACCACACCCCCCCCCGCGGCATTGCCAGCTGTTTCCAGAGAGCCCGGCACTTCTCCTTGGTGCCGGGCTCATTTGCCGGCACTCGCGAGCGGGGATCGCGCTGTTGCAGGCACCTCCCCCTTAAGAATGAGAGGAAGGCCTGCAGTACCGCAGGCTGCCGTGCCGCAGCGGGTGGCGCTGCGGCACTTTACACGCCGATATTCAGTTTCAGCGCCCCAAGCGGGGCGCCGAAACCCTTGTTTAGCGGCCGGCTTCCACTTGGGACGCTGAAACTGCATTTCCCGCTGGCGCAAGTGGCTCCGCGCACAGCGGTAATTCCGGCACCCAGGCGAGCTGGGCGCCCCTAACTGAATTTCTAGGCCATGGATTATAGATGATTGACAATAGATAGATTACAGCCCACCGAAAAAACTATAAGAATAGAGGGCTGAGAGTGGGAATCAGTCAGCGAGGGGCGAAGGCTTCTTCGAGGTGGAAATCACTGCTGGCTCACCTCCAACAGCCAGAGGGACGAATCAACAGAGGCGACTGCTGTTACTGACTGCAGAGACTTGCTGACCCAAGACCTCTACGCTGCCTTACCAGACCTCCAACCAACCGTCCATCCGGTCGTGACATTCCGCTTCGGGGAGTCATAGATCGCTTTCTACTGTCACAGGTTGTATGTCTATTATACTCAGCTTAAACCATATGTAATATCTGATTATGCTTTGAAACTGTAGCTCTTTAATAAAAGCCTTGCAACTTCTAAAACCCTGTTGGGTAATCTGTGTGAGCCTGTGATCCTGAATCTTACATTGGTATCAGAAGTGGGATCACGGAGTTAGGAGTTGTAAAGTTCCGGTTGGGATGACCGGAGGGACCGGTCAAACACGCGTGATCGTTGCTTAGACTGTGTATAGTGTTTTTTTTCTCTCTGAAAGAAGGGAGCGGTCCGGTCGAATGCACGTGATGGTTGCTTAGACTGTGTATAGTGGGTTTTTTCTCTCTGAAAGAAGGGAGCGGTAAAGAGCTTGTTGAAAGGTAAAACCAGAAATACAATGGCATTGGCATGTCATCGAGAATTATTAATAGACAGCCTGGCAGAAAAGGTCGGTAAGGCTGTGGCCACGGGAGTTCTAGGAATTTTAGAAGATAGTAGCGGGAACTATGATTGCATTCTCGACAAACTTTCGGCAGACATCCACCAAAACAAACTTAAGTTGAAGAAGGGCCGGGATCAGTTGGCGTATGGGGCACATCTGTTTGCTGAACGAGTAAATCTGGAGGCTAAAGGGTTAAGGGAGTTAACGTGTCAGCTGAAGCAGGACAACTCCGAGCTCCGCACCCAGCTGGCCCGGGAGCAAAGAGAGAATGAGAAAGCACAGCGTGCCCAAAGGAAGCTAGACCAGATCCTAGATAATGACATTGAGTTACAGGTAGAGAACCGTAGGTTGAGGGAGGAGTTGGAAGATGCGAGGGGGGCAGTAAGGGAACTGAATCGACAGCAAAGCACCGCTTCCCCTGAGGCAGACCGCGCCCTGTGCCTAGAAAAAATCCAACAGCTGCAGGCACAAATTAGCCAACAGCGAGCAGTAGTGGCAGCTGTCTCCAAAATTAAACCGGCAGATCCCGACTCTTGTTGGGACGGTTTCGGACAGATCCCTACTCCCTCCGCTCCCCCGGCTCCGCCTTCGCTGTTGGGGGGGGGGGGTGGAAGCAGACAAGATGCCAGTGTGCGTGGTCACCCGATCAATGGCAGAATCCGAATCCTCGGTTCCAGTCCCCTCAGGGTGCAAAGGAGAAGAAGGAGCAGAGCAGACCCCCTCGAGCACTACTAATAGGATAGAGACAACTACCTGACAGCCCCTTACTGCAGTCGAGGTCGGGACACTAAAAAATAGCTTGGGAGCGCTGGGAGTCCGCACAGACCCCCTCGAACTCAGGCAGCATTGGAGGATTTTTTAAATTTCTCATCCAGAACTAGAAGGGAGCGACCTTAAACAGGTCCTCCTGGAGGCATGTTCCACAGATCTGAAACAAGAAATGGGTCTGGGCATTATAGAAGGGAGTGATGTTGAGGATATGGAGACAGAGATATGCCGGGTGTTGGGGGAGGGTAGCCTGGACTTCCACCAACTCCTTGCTAACACCAAACAGGGCCCTGCAGAGAGCCCCAACGTTTTCGGGCAGAGACTTCATGATATCTTTCAGCGCACCAGAGGGGGGAGAAGGGAACACTACGACAACCCAGGCTTCAAAACCCTTTTCCTTAATGGCCTCCAACCATTGGTCCGCACGCGCTAGGTGTTTACGTTTCTAAAGACACCCACTGGGAAAAACTGCAGATTCACACCCAGGCTGCGTGGGACCAGACCCATGCCAACATCCCTCAAGGTGCAGTAGCGGCCGTTGAAGGCCCGCTGCCTAACCAGAGGTCAGGGGAGCCCAGAGCATCCGCGCCACGGATAAACAACTCAATACGCTGCTTTCGCTGTCAGCGTCTAGGCCACTATGCCCGCCAATGCCGCAACTCCCCAAGGCAGGTAGGCCCCGACGCAACTGACCAGCGGCTTGAGAGAGTGGAGGCAGCCCTAGCCGCCCTAAGCGTCAGTCAGAAAGCCCTACCGGTCTCCGTGGTACAACAGCAGGATGGGTCATTTCCTCCACCACCCACATTATGACTCCCAGATGGGGGAGGGGCTTCCCCTCTCCAACACGATGAGCATGGGAGGCCGGTAGTCCGCATTGTTGATTCAGGAGGCCATCAACAACAAATGCTGGTCGACTCTGGCTCCTCTGTCACCATTATCCACGATCCCCACCCCGACCCCACTAAGGGTGTGCCCCAGCTCCTATCAGGTTTCGACAATTCAACCCAGACGACCATACAAGGGTCTCTTCCCATAGTATTGGACATAGGAGGGGCGCAAGTCGCGGTCCAAAACCGCATCTATATGTCCATGCGTACCGGCCAGGGAATATTCGGCAGTGATGTGCTCGGCAGTCATCGGGCAGTGATTGATTATGCCAACAACTGTATCTGGTGGAACCTTCAAAATGGACCTCCCAGCGCACTCGGTATTCGCGATTAAAAAATCAGAGGACTATGAACCAGTTACCTCTGCAGACCCGGAAGTCCGGGCTATCTTAGAATCAGTCCCAGGAGTATTCGCGACCCACAAACATGATTGCGGGGGCATGACCGAACCTGAGGAGATTAACGATCCAGTCCACGCTCCCGTAAAACAATACTCATAGCCTGGTTCTGCTCCTACTTCTTGTGTTCTAATTCTGTGTTAGATTTCAGGAGATGGTTTTATTCCTGTTCCTGGCTGGGGTGGAGATCGCTTTTACAGAAGGTAAGTACTGTAGAAAATATAGGGACAGAGTGATCTCCTGGAAGAGTTTCGATCGCCTAGATGGGTCGGAGAGGAATTTCCCAGATTTTTTCTCCCAAATTGGCCATTGGGTTTTTTATCTGGTTTTTCGCCTCGCCCGGGAGATCACATGGGTTCGGGTGGGATGGAGAGTGATAGAAGATTTGAGGTTAGGATCAGATCAGCCATGATCTTATTGAATGGTGGAGCAGGCTCGAGGGGCCGATTGGCCTACTCCTGCTTCTATTTCTTATGTTCTTATACCCAGCCGAGAGTATACCATATATTCGAGCGACCATCGAGTCATTGTTAAAGCAGGGTGTTGTCCGCAAAGGCACATTTACAACTAACTCCCCTGTCTGGCCAGTCAAAAAGCCAGATGACAGCTGGCGGGTAACTGTCGACTATCGTAAGCTCAATTCAGTTACCCCCGCTTGCGCTCCGGTGGTTCGAGAAACACCCACCCTACTCTCACAGATCCCCAATGGCAGCAAAGTCTTCTCCACCCTCGATATCTCTAATGGTTTCTGGAGCATCCCTGTAAGGCAGGAAGATCAGTTTAAATTTGCTTTTACGTTTGAGGATCAGAGTTATAGCTGGACGTGCCTGCCACAAGGGTTCCATAACACCCCCACCATTTTCCACAAGCGTATGGCTGGGGCCCTGAAGGACTTTTCACGGCCCTCCTGTTTGCTCCAGTATGTTGATGATATCTTGCTTGCTACCACAGACCGCGCCGAGCACTTGACACTCCTTCAGGAATTACTGCAGCTACTTTTAAAAGCTGGACTAAAAGTTCACCCACGGAAAGCCCAACTGGTACAGGAGAGTGTAACCTTTTTAGGCGTCCGAATTGGAGCTTCCAGCATCAGCCCGGATCAGCATAAGATCGAAACCATTCAGCGCCTACCCCTGCCCACTTCAAAGACCGCCCTGCGTTCCTTTCTCGGGCTGGTGGGATACCAGCGGACTTTCATTCCACGATTTGCAGAAACAGCAGCACCGCTCTATCAACTACTTAAAGGAAACGATGACCAAGTCCAACTCGGTTGGCCTAAGGACTGTACAAATGCAGTGACACTGCTGAAGCAAGCTGTCGCACAGGCTATGTGTCTGGTTTCAACCAAGCCCAGCGAGCCCTTCCACATGGAGGTAGGGGCCACAGGGAAAAGCCTCGCGGCCACCCTATGTCAAGATAACCAAGGCAGACTACTACCTATCGCCTACGCTTCAAGAATCCTAAGGGGGGCTGAACTGACTTACTCTGCCTGTGAAAGACACCTGCTGGCCACCTTTTGGGCCGTCAAACACTTTACCTACATAACAGGTTTCAATCATGTGATACTACACAGCCCACACACGCCACTCAACCTGCTGCTACGACTGGGGAACACGCTAGTATCATCTGCTCGACTGAGCCACTGGACATTGGAACTGACCCAACGTGACTTGGAGGTCACTCCCAAACGAATTACTTTGCTGCCCCAGTGACTCTTATACGACGGACCCCCACACGAATGTCCCCTTCCCCCGCTGGACTTCCACACCTCTGCAATCCAGGCAGAACCAATTATGGGGGCACTGGATGTCTTTATTGACGGATCATCATTCCACAAGGATGGTAAACCCTACACTGGGTTTGCCGTTATCCTACCAACTGAGGTTATCCAATACAGCTGCACCCCTCATTCTGCGCAATATGCCGAGGTAGCTGCCCTCGTAACCGTCATTCAGGTTACCACCTCCCAAAGCATTAACATTTGGTCCGACAGTGCCTATGCTATCAACACCTTGCTATCCTTGCCAATGTATGCGCGGAATAACTTTTGTACCACCGACGGTAAACCCCTGTTACATGCCACCTTGTTCCAGGTCTTGGACGTGGGGTTGCAGGGACGTACGGCACCTGTTTATGTGGGTAAGGTTAAGGCACATTCCCAGTCCATAGAGCCGTTGGCTAGAGGTAATTCCACTGCTGATCAGGCCGCCAAGCAAGCTGCTATAAACGCCCCGATATGGGAGCGACCCTGGGAACCCAATGCCCTCTCTGTGGGAACAATCAGCTCAACCAACGACCTAGCCTCCCTGCAGGCCATGTATGACCCTTACTCTATAGTCATTGCATGGCACCAGCAGGGCCAGCCCCTGCCAGCCCCTGCCAGCTCCAACCCCCTGGGCCTCACTCACCTTCCTCTACCAGGACCCGGTCAGCACCCTGACGCCCATCCTCATTCTGTAAAGATCACCCTGGAGAAACTCTCCACCACTGCCTGGTACCCCGGTTGTAACAAAGACTTTGAAAACAGGGTCCATAGGTGCCTGGCGTGTCTTCAGCACAACCCAGGCAATCACTCTAATAGGGCACTGCCAAACGGGCCCTGGACACATGTCCAAATTGTCTTCATAGGCCCTCTAGCCATGGCGCCCCTGGGCTACAAGTACTGTCTGGACCTGATAGACAAATTCACAAAATGGATTGAGGCCTTCCCCTGCACCGCTCTCACGGCAGCAAAACTGCTATTGTGTGAGGTGGTCTGCAGGTGGGGAATCCCGATGAAAATCCCCCACAAACTACACATAGCACACCACCCACAATCATCAGGAGTGGTGGAAAGGGGGAACCGGACCCTTAAAACTATGTTGAAAAAGTTTTGTGCAGACTACCCCGCACAATGGGCTAACATGCCGCCCATGTGCCTGATGGCAAAAAGAGCAACCCCACATAGCACCACGGGTATTTCACCTTATCAGGCTATGACGGGGCGGCTAATGAGGACACCGGCCCACCTCCTCACTCCATCTCTCACCCCACTCCTGCAAGGGGCGGCCAACCAGAAATGGTTGGAATCAATGATAGAACACATTCTGAAAACAAATGAGTTTGTAGCCCAACAGACCGGGAAAAGCCAACAGCAGATAAAAAAGTACTTTGACAAAAAAGTTCAGCCTTTTGAGTATCAGATTGGGGATGTGGTGATGGTCCTAAATTACCTAAAAAGGAAACATGCCTTTGAACCTAAATGGGTGAGACCCTGCCCAATCTTAGACCGAGCCAGTCCCGCGGTATACCTGGTCCAAATCCCAGATAAGAGGGGGAAGAAAAGGCCCAGGTGGTACCACATCAATCAGTTAAAAACTGTGAAAGAATAAATACTCCACATTTTCTGTTATAGGTCACGGCACAGGATGGCTCCGCTCAAGATTCTGATGGAACTGGCAGCAATTATCAGCATCATCCACCCGATGAACATCATCGTGAGACAAGGAGTCATCCTGCGACCTACTAACGAGTCCACAGAGGACAACACTATCTCAGAGGATGGGTGTAATATGACTTTCTATTGTAATTACTGCAGCTGGGTGAGGCCTTATCAAACGGATGGGGAGACGAGCCAATAACTTAGAATTAGCTAGAATAGTTAAGAGCAAGGTGTGAGAAGTCAATAAGGATATTTCCTTCTCAAAGAAGGGAATTTGTAAGAAACAGTTATTAGATTCATGGATGAAGTTTGACTCTTAGAACAGAAATTAAAACTGCAGTTAGGAATAAATGCGGGAAGTATCAGCAAGGTCAAATAACAAACACTGAGAGGCCTGAAAGTGATAAGGGGATCGTAAAATGCAAGACAACACAGGGTGGTGGTACCATAGCTAGACAAAATGAAGCCGAAAAGTCATGTCCTTAAAGAAACATAACAAAACATTCCTCAGAAAGATAAGAGAAAGGCCTCGTCAGCCAGGCAAAAAGGGGCAGTGAGAAATGTTTTCCCGCAGCACACTTGGATTATAGATGATTGACAATAGATAGATCACAGCCCACCGAAAAAACTATAAGAATAGAGGGCTGAGAGTGGGAATCAGTCAGCGAGGGGCGAAGGCTTCTTCGAGGTGGAAATCACTGCTGGCTCACCTCCGACAGCCAGAGGGACGAATCAACAGAGGCGACTGCTGTTACTGACTGCAGAGACTTGCTGACCCAAGACCTCTACGCTGCCTTACCAGACCTCCAACCAACCGTCCGTCCGGTCGTGACATTCCGCTTCGGGGAGTCGTAGATCGCTTTCTACCGTCATGGGTTGTATGTCTATCTATTATACTCAGCTTAAACCATATGTAATATCTGATTATGCTTTGAAACTGTAGCTCTTTAATAAAAGCCTTGCAACTTCTAAAACCCTGTTGGGTAATCTGTGTGAGCCTGTGATCCTGAATCTTACAACTCCTGAATTTTAAGCTGATGTGCCTCAATAATTCTGAGACTCGAAGGTAGCAGAACAAAACAAGGCTTTTATTAACTTAGAACGAAACACGTAAGCGAGAGAGATGTCGTCCTTCTGGAGATTGGGGCTAGACTGAAGCTAGCTTACAAACGGGGCCAGGTATGGGCGGAGCCCTACACACAGCACATTCCAGCACATTCCAGTATACAATACAGCACATTCCAGTACACAATACAATGAGGTCTGGGGGAAGGGAAATGACACTGAAACCGATCTCAGTCACAGGCAGTGATGAATGGAAATATTTCATCACATTCACCCCTTCTATAGATTTAGTCTGTTCGGGGGTTTGATAGTCCTCTGCGACCGACGTGGCTGTTGCGGTGCCGCGGGTGTCGGCTGGGTGTCCCCGGTAGCCTCCTGGGTCTCTGCCGGGGGTGCCGCCAGGGTTGTTGAAGGGGTAGTTGGTGGGGGTGCCGTTGGTCGGTGTTCTTCCGGGGGTGATGAAAGAGTAGTGGGTGGGTAAGAGTTGCTGTGATCGTCGTTGCCGCTATTGCCGTGGTTGTTGTCGATGCCGGCTGGGGCGACGTCTTTTATGGACACGGTGTCCTCCCTTCCGTCGGCGTGCCGGACATATGTGTATTGGGGGTTGGCGTGGAGTAGGTGTACTGGCTCCACGAGAGGGTCCATCTTGTGGCCCCTCACATGCCTTCGCACGAGTACCGGACCTGGGGTGGAGAGCCATGACGGCATGGATATGCCTGAGGTGGATTTCCGGGGAAAGACAAACATTCGTTCATGAGGCGTGGTATTAGTGGCCGTACACAATAGCGACCGTATCGAATGGAGCACATCCGAGAGGACTTCCTGCCAGCGGGAGATAGGGAGGCCCTTGGTCCTTAGAGCTAGAGTGACTGCTTTCCATACTGTCCCGTTCTCTCGCTCCACTTGGCCGTTACCCCGGGGGTTGTAGCTGGTGGTACAGCTCGTGGCGATCCCCTTGGACAGCATGTACTGGCGTAGCTCTTCACTCATGAAGGACGCCCCCCTATCCGTATGGATGTAGCTCGGCATACCGAACAGGCAGAACAGGCTGTTGAGGCATTTAATGACCGTGGCGCTGGTCATGTCTGGGCAGGGGAAGGCGAATGGGAACCGGGAGTATTCGTCCACAATGTTCAGGAAGTAAACATTGCGGTCGACGGACGGGAGGGGGCCCTTGAAATCTAAGCTGAGCCGCTCAAAGGGCCGTGTAGCTTTGATTAAGTGGGCTCTATCTGGGCGGTAGAACCGAGGCTTGCACTCAGCGCAAGTGCGGCAGTTCCTGGTCAGGGACCGAACTTCCTCAATCGAGTAGGGTAAGTTACGGGACTTTATGAAGTGGAACAGCCGCGTGACCCCTGGGTGGCAGAGGTCGTTGTGGAGGGTCTGTAGCCGATCCCCGGTGGCGCTGGCACACATCCCTCGTGAGAGGGCGTCAGGGGATTCGTTAAGGGCCCCTGGCCGGTAAATGATGTCGTACTCGAAGGTGGAGAGCTCGATCCGCCACCTAAGAATCTTATCATTTTTAATCATCCCCCTCTGTTTATTATTGAACATAAACGCTACCGACCGCTGGTCGGTAAGTAGGGTGAAGCGTTTGCCGGCTAGGTAGTGGCGCCAGTGGCGCACTGCCTCCACGATGGCTTGGGCCTCCTTTTCCACGGAGGAGTGTCTGATCTCGGGCCCTTGGAGGGTCCTCGAGAAGAAAGCTACGGGCCACCCCGCCTGGTTGAGGGTGGCCGCCAAGGCGAAGTCAGACGCATCACTTTCCACTTGAAATGGAGTGTTCTCGTCCACTGCCTGTAGCGTGGCCCGCTCAATATCCTGCTTAATGCTTTTGAAGGCGGCGTGGGCCTCAGCAGAGAGCGGGAAAGAGGATGCTTTCAAGAGGGGGCGGGCTTTGTCGGAGTAGTTGGGGACCCATTGGGAATAATAAGAAAATAAACCCAGGCACCTTTTCAGGGCTTTGGGAGTGTTGGGCAGGGGCAGCTCCCATAGGGGGCGCAATCGGTCGGGGTCTGGCCCGATTTCCCCATTCTCCACCACGCTGCCTAGTATGCAGAGGTGCGTGGTGTTGTAAACGCGCTTGTCCTCGTTGTAGGTGAGGTTGAGTTTTTGTGCGGTTTTCAGGAACCTCTCAAGGTTCGAGTCGTGATCCTGCTGGTTGTGACCGCAGATGGTGACGTTGTCGAGGTAGGGGAAGGTTGCCTGAAAGTGGTGGTCATCGACCATGCGGTCCATCTCCCTCTGGAAGACCGAGACCCCATTCATCACCCCAAAGGGGACTCTGAGGAATTGGTAGAGGCGTCCGTTCACCTCGAAGGTGGTGTACGGGCGGTCCTCTGGTCTGATAGGGAGCTGGTGGTACGCTGACTTGAGGTCGATGGTGGAGAACACCCGGTATTGGGCGATTTGGTTCACCATTTCTGATATGCGGGGTAGCGGGTAGGCGTCTAGTAGGGTGTACCTGTTGATCGTTTGACTATAGTCGATCACCATCCGTTTCTTCTCGCTACCCCTTACCACTACCACTTGGGCGCGCCACGGGCTGTTGCTGCGTTCAATAATGCGCTCTTTCAGGAGCCTGTCTACCTCGGTCGCGATAAACCGCCTGTCCTCCCAGCTGTACCTCCTGCTTTTGGTCGCTATTGGCCGGCAGTTAGGGGTAAGGTTCGCGAATAGCGAAGGCGGCTTTACCTTCAGGGTAGCCAGACCGCACACTGTGAGGGGCGGCTGGGACCCACCGTACTTGAGCGTGATGCTTTGGTGGTTGCACTGGAAATCCAGGCCCAAGATCACGCTCGCACATAGGTTCTTCATGATTAATACTTTAAAATTATCATATACAGTTCCGTTAACGCACAATTGTACCGTGCAGTAACCCAGAATGGTCGATGTCTGGGTTTTGTCAGCCATAGAGATGGTACCCTGAGTAGGGACCACCTTTAGGGAGAGTTGTTGTGCCAGTTCTGGGTGGATAAAGCTCTCCGTGCTTCCACTGTCAATTAAGCATTTAACCCGGCACCCGTTTACCTCGATGTCCACCATTGATCTGGATAACGGGTGCGGCCTGGTCTGGTCCACTGTGGCCGATGCCACTGTAGGGCCCTGATCGATACAAGATGGCGTCCACGCTGTCTGCTCACAAGATGGCGGACCCCACGAGGTCGGGCAAGATGGCATCCAAGATGGCCGCTCCCACGGCGCACACGCGGCGGTGGCAGGTTTTCCGGCGGGGTTCCCTCTGCACACCTTCCCGAAGTGCCCCTTCTTACCGCACTTAAAGCAGGTGGTGCCTTTCGCCGGGCACAGGTTTCTGGTGTGATTTGGCTGCCCGCAGAAGTAGCAGTTGGGTCCCTGACGCGTCGCGGCTGTCGTAGGGCTTCTGGGGGGAGAGCGGGGCCCAGCCGGTGTCGGGCTGTCGGGCGGGGAAGATGTCTTCCAAGATGGCGGCGCCCTCGGTGCACACGTGGCGGCGTGGACGGCGCGGGCTGAAGAGTAGGCGTCCGAGTTTCTCTGGGCCACATCCAGGGATCGCGCGGTGTCCGCAGCCTGTTTCAGGTCCAACCCCGTTTTTTCCAGCAGTCTTTGCCGGATGTAAGTGGAGCTGAGGCCTGTGATGAAGGCATCGCGAACAAGCTCGTCAGTGTACACCACGGCTTTTACATCTCGGCACTTGCAGTCTTTGCCAAGCATTTTCAGGGTGCTTAGGAACTCCTCCACCGATTCCCCAGGTCGCTGTGCGCGGGTGGCGAGCAGGTGCCTAGCATACACCTCATTCGTAGGCTGCTGGTAATGCGCCTTTAAGATGTCGCAGGCGGCCAGGTACGTCTCGGCATCTTGGATGAGGGGGTAAACCCGGTGGCTTACCCAATTCCGCAGAATTCCGAGTCTCATCCTTGCAGCGTCCGTAGCGTCTTTGACGGCTGCGGAATTGTCCAGGAAGAATTCCATACACTCAAACCAGTGTCCGAAGCGTGCTGATGCGTCCGGAGCATGTTGATCCAAATCCAAACGTTCAGGTTTCAGGAGTTGATCCATAGCGTTGAAAAAATAAGTTAATAAAATTGATGTGCCTCAATAATTCCGAGACTCGAAGGTAGCAGAGCAAAACAAGGCTTTTATTAACTTAGAACGAAACACGTAAGCGAGAGAGATGTCGTCCTTCTGGAGATTGGGGCTAGACTGAAGCTAGCTTACAAACGGGGCCAGGTATGGGCGGAGCCCTACACACAGCACATTCCAGCACATTCCAGTATACAATACAGCACATTCCAGTACACAATACAATGAGGTCTGGGGGAAGGGAAATGACACTGAAACCGATCTCAGTCACAGGCAGTGATGAATGGAAATATTTCATCACATAAGCTTCCAGTTCTGGGCCAAGAACTCTTTATAACTCTTTGTTCAAAACCTGATTGCCGTGACCAGGGATTTCCCTTTTTTCTATTAATTCTGACCAAAGGAAGCAGAGGTTGACATCATCCTGTGTAGAGATTTGTCAGCAGGCCTGTCAACCAAACTGACTATCCCCTCCTAATGCTAGATTCTCTGCAGATACCTCATGCCCACATGAATAAAAATTGCCTTCACACCAATAAATGATGGCCATCTGGAACGAGATGACAAGTTGATTTACGTCCCTGGTCATCCTGGTGATTGGGACCGAGATGAGACAATAGATCCTCACTGCATCAGTTTGAAATAAGTTGTGACAAATCCCAAACTGGCTCACCTGGCTTTATTACACATTGCCAATGCCCGCAGCCTTTGGCTTTTCTTTTTTAAATATACGCAAATCCACTTTGTTTTAAAGTATACCTCAATCCCAAAATCCTGTCTGTTCAGAAAAAAAATCAAAAATCCAAAAACATGACAATGACGAACTGAAAAAAAATCTGTTTGTAGGCTAGCTGTTATGATATATATTCTACTGGGACTTTGTAGGATATTGAATTAATGAGTATTTTAAAGAAGATCAATTGAAAGCAAGGTAGTTCATATTAAATGCATTTTTATTTCAAATGGTAAAGATCAACAAAAGGGACTGGATAATATAGTAATTTAACACACTGTCCTTTCAACTCTTGAACTGGGTCTGAATACAGGCTAGGTGGGATGAATGTTTCCATTGTCTATTGACTATAAGGATGAAATGAGTTTGGGCAATATCCACATAGCTCCATAATGAGACAGAGTTAGAGAGTTTTAGACATAGACATAGAAGATAGGAGCAGGAGTAGGCCATTCAGCCCTTCGAGCCTGCTCCGCCATTCAACGAGATCATGGCTGATCATCCAAACCCTAGCACCCGGTCCCTACACCGACAGCCATCCCACCCAAACCCTATACCCGTAACCCCGTAACCCCACGTATTTAATCCCCCCTAACACTAAGGGCCAATTTTTATCATGGCCAATCAACCTAACCCGCACATCTTTGGACTGTGGGAGGAAACCGGAGCACCCGGAGGAAACCCACGCAAACACGGGGAGAATGTGCAAACTCCACACAGACAGTCACCCGAGGCTGGATTTGAACCCGGGTCCCTGGCACTGTGAGGCAACAGTGCTAACCACTATGCCACCGTGCATAGTTTGATGGGGGGAATTTTAACCCCTAACAATGGCAAGAGAGGGACGGGGGGTGGGGGTAGAAGCAGGGGGTAGGTTAAAATTTCAATAATTGGAAACCCGACCCCAACCCGCCTCCAAAGCAGCCACTTCTGCTTTTTAACTTTTTACCTCAACTTATCTGTTGCCGAAACCCTCATTCATGTCTTTATTACCTCTAGACTTGACTATTCCAATGCACTCCTGGTCGGTCTCCCTAGTTCTACCCTGCGTAATCTTGAGGTCATCATTCTGTTGCCCATAACCTAACTCAAACCAAGTCCCACTCATGAACCGCCCCTGTGCTCGCTGACCTACATTGGCTCCCAGTTAAGCAGCACCTCAATTTTAAAATTCTTATCCTTGTTTTCAAATCCCTCCATGGCCTCACCCCTCCTTATCTCTGTAATCTCCTCCAGCCCTATAATCCCCTAGACCTCTGCGCTCCACCGAGTCTGGTCTTTTGAACATCCCCAATTTTAAATGCTCCACCACTGGTGGTCGTGCCTTTAACTGCCTAGTTCCTAAGGTCTGGAATTCCCTCCCTAGATCTCTCCACCTCTCCACTTCTCTTTCCTCCCAAGGCTGGGAACTCAACATCCAGGGGTATTCAATATTCAGGAAAGATAGGCAAAAAGGAAAGGGAGGTGGGGTAGCATTGCTGGTTAAAGAAGGGATTAGCACAATTGTAAGGAAGGATATTAGCTCTGATTAGCTCTAGACAAGGGAACTAGATGTAATATCTCCAAATTTGCAGATGACACAAAGCTGGGTGGGTGTGTGTGCTGTGAGGAGGATGCCTAGAAACTACAGGATAATTTGGACAGGTTGGGTGATTGGGCAGAAGCATGGCAGATGCAATATAACGTGGATAAATGCGAGGTTATCCACTTTGGTGGCAAAAACAGGAAGGCAGATTATTATGTGAATGGCAATAGATTGGGAGAAGGGTGTGGTAAACCACTGTTATTGTATATTGTTACCTCTGGGTGGCGCTGTGTACCAAGGCATGCCTCAGCTGACTCCGCCCACATGACCAGGTATAAAGGTGGGGGTTTCGCCGACTCACTTCCTTCTTGGAACCAGCCACCCACGAGAGGCATGCTCTGTTCTCTAGTTAATAAAAGCCTTTTCATCACCTTCCTGATTCATCGTCTTTTATGGAGTAATTGATAAGCGTATCAATTTTATTAACTAGAAGTAAAATGGCGACACCTGAACAGCAACAACAGCAGGCGTTGCTGCGAGCCCTCAGACCGGCATGCCTGGACCTCGACCCTCAAGCAGCGGGTTCATCAACCAATTTCGAACACTGGCTGAGCTGCTTTGAATCCTTCCTAGGAGCCTCCGCCGTGACATCGGAGGAGAACAAACTAAAAGTTTTGACCGCCCAGGTGAGCCCTCAAGTATATACGCTCATCCGGGACGCTACTACGTACACGGCGGCCCTTGAACTACTAAAAGGGCAATACACGCGCCGAGTGAACACAATTTACGCCAGACACCTCTTGGGATCCCGCAGGCAGCAACCGGGGGAATCGGTAGAGGCATTTTTACGGGCGTTACAGACACTCTGCAGAGACTGCGACTGTAAGGAGGTAACGGCTGCGGGGCACGCGGAGGGACTTACTTGTGATGCCTTCGTCAGGGGCCTCCAGTCCGACTACTCCCGGCAGAGACTGCTCGAAAGCAAGGAGCTCGACCTGAAGATGGCCGTAGCCCTTGCGCTCTCGCTAGATGCGGCCCACCGAAACCTCGAAGCATACTCACGTAACGGCGCCGCGCCATGGCCATCGCGACCGTGGGACATGGGACCGCTGCCCCCGGCACCAACTGCTGCAGCGATGTCCCGAAATCAACTGGGACAGCCGCCCCCGGTAAGAACCGCAGCGATGCCCCGTAACCAGGCCCAAAAATGCTATTTCTGTGGCCAGTTAAAACACCCTAGAGCGCACTGCCCGGCTAAGACCGCTACCTGCTCGGGCTGCGGGAAGAAAGGCCATTACGCCAATGCCTGCAGGGGGAAACCAGCGAACGCCAGCAGCGCCGCGTGCGAACCATGGGGGCAGCCATCTTTTCCGCCATTTTGTGCACCTCCGGCCGCATGGCCGCCGCCATTTTATTCGCCGCACTCAACCGCCACTTCATCTCCGGACTCGACCACCGTCTCGTCAGACGACCATATCGACTCACTAAGCCATACACTGGCCTCCGTTACGCTGGATCAAGCCCTCCCTCATCATCTATCCAGCTCCATGATGGATATCACGGTAAACGGCCACGCCACCACTTGCCTAATCGACAGCGGGAGCACAGAGAGTTTTATTCACCCAGACACGGTAGTTAGCCACTCCCTCACGGTCCTGCCGACGTGCCATCGGATTTCTATGGCGTCCAAGTCCCATTCAATGGACGTCGGCGGCTACTGTGTGGTGACCCTTTCGGTTGGGGGCACAGAATATAAAAATTTTAAACTTCTAGTCCTGCCCCGTCTCTGCGCTGCCGTGCTGCTAGGGTTGGATTTTCAGTGCCACCTTAAAAGTGTCACATTAGCATACGGTGGACCCCTCCCCCCACTCACGGTCTGCAACCAACACCTTTTAAATCGCCCGCCGCAAACCACCTGCAGCCTTTCCACACTAAAAGTCCCCCCCCCTCCCTTGTTCGCTAACCTCACCCACGACTGTAAACCCATCGCTACCAAGAGCAGGCGGTACAGCGCCGGGGACAGAGCTTTCATTAGCTCTGAGGTGGAGCGGCTATTGAAGGAGGGCATTATCGAAGGGAGCACTAGCCCCTGGCGAGCCCAGGTTGTAGTCGTTAAAACCACTGATAAACGCCGCCTGGTCATTGACTACAGCCAAACCATAAACCGGTACACTCAGCTGGACGCATACCCCCTTCCTCGCATATCTGATATGGTCAACCAGATTGCGCAATACAAAGTATTCTCCACCATTGACCTTAAGTCAGCATACCACCAGCTCCCCATCCGCCATGAGGACCGCCAGTATACTGCCTTCGAGGCGAACGGCCGCCTCTACCACTTCCTTAGGGTTCCCTTCGGCGTCACCAACGGGGTTTCGGTCTTCCAAAGGGAGATGGACCGGATGGTTGACGAGAACGCGCTGCAGGCCACCTTTCCCTATCTGGATAACGTCACCATCTGTGGCCACGACCAGCAGGACCATGACGTTAATCTAGAAAAATTCCTCCGTACGGCCCAACGGCTGAACCTAACGTACAATAAAGAGAAATGTATGTTTCGCACCAAACGCCTCGCCATTCTCGGCTGCGTGGTGGAGAACGGAGTCATCGGGCCCGACCCCGACAGAATGCGCCCCCTAATGGAGCTACCCCTCCCCCACTGCCAAAAAGCACTGAAGAGATGCCTGGGGTTTTTCTCCTACTATGCCCAGTGGGTTCCCCACTATGCAGACAAAGCTAGACCCCTCATCAAATCCACCTCCTTCCCCCTGACACCAGAGGCGTGTGCAGCCTTCACTCTTATCAAGAGCGATATCGCGAAGGCCACAATGCACGCAGTGGATGAGTCGATCCCCTTCCAAGTGGAGAGCGATGCATCCGACTTCGCCCTAGCTGCGACCCTTAACCAGGCGGGCAGACCCGTGGCCTTTTTCTCAAGGACCCTCCAGGGCCCCGAGACCCGACACTCCTCTGTCGAAAAGGAGGCCCAGGCTATTGTGGAAGCGGTGCGTCACTGGAGGCATTACCTGGCCGGAAAACGGTTTACCCTGCTCACTGACCAGCGTTCAGTAGCTTTTATGTTTAATAATAAGCAGAGGGGCAAAATCAAGAACGACAAGATCTTGAGGTGGAGAATCGAACTCTCCACCTACAATTATGATATCTTGTACCGGCCCGGGAAACTAAATGAGCCCCCAGACGCCCTATCACGTGGTACATGCGCCAACGCGCAGGTTGGTAGACTGCAGACCCTCCACAATGACCTCTGCCACCCGGGGGTCACCAGGTTCTTCCATTTCATCAAATCCCGTAACCTGCCCTACTCCATCGAGGAGGTCAGGACCATGACCAGGAACTGCCAAATCTGTGCCGAGTGCAAACCGCACTTTTATAGGCCGGACAGAGCAAGCCTGATCAAGGCCACTCGCCCCTTCGAGCGCCTGAGCGTCGATTTTAAAGGGCCCCTCCCCTCCTCTGACCGCAATGTGTACTTCCTCAACATAATTGATGAGTACTCCCGTTTCCCGTTTGCCATCCCTTGCCCAGACATGACCAGTACCACGGT
The DNA here is from genome assembly GCF_052327205.1 of Somniosus microcephalus. NCBI lineage: Eukaryota > Metazoa > Chordata > Chondrichthyes > Squaliformes > Somniosidae > Somniosus > Somniosus microcephalus. The sequence goes on from NC_140992.1 coordinate 77,005,847, forward strand.
CATCAAATGTATGAATGACCTCTTCACCTTGTTCGGGTTCCCTAGCTATATACATAGCGACAGGGGCTCATCTTTCATGAGCGACGAACTTCGGCAGTACCTGCTAGCGAGAGGTATTGCTACGAACAGAACCACCAGCTACAACCCCCGGGGGAACGGCCAGGTGGAAAGAGAGAACGCGACGGTTTGGAAGGCCGTCCTCTTAGCCTTAAAATCTAAGGGCCTTCCGACCTCTCGCTGGCAGGAGGTCCTCCCTGCGGCGCTCCACTCCATCCGGTCACTGCTTTGTACTGCCACTAATGCCACCCCTCATGAGCAAATGTTCGTTTTCCCCAGGAAGTCCACATCGGGAACCTCGCTACCGGCATGGCTGACTTCTCCTGGGCCCGTCCTACTGCGGAGGCACGTAAGGACCCATAAAATGGACCCCCTGGTCGAGAGGGTGCACCTCCTACACGCCAACCCCCAGTATGCCTGGGTGACATACCCAGACGGGCGGGAGGACACGGTCTCCATACGAGATCTCGCACCCTCGGGTACCCCTGAACTACCACCGTTATCCCCCACCACCCCTCCCAATCCAACCCCTGTAGACGACATGCCGGAGCCCCAGGACCCTTCGTTGACCACCCAGACACCAGATCCGACGTTGGATGCTGCAACACCGCCGCCGCCACCACGACGATCAGGACGTCAGACAAGGCCTCCTGATAGACTTAACTACACGAACTTGTAGTACCCTTCACCCCGCCGGACTTAATTTTAAACAAGGGGTGAATGTGGTAAACCACTGTTATTGTATATTGTTACCTCTGGGTGGCGCTGTGTACCAAGGCATGCCTCAGCTGACTCCGCCCACATGACCAGGTATAAAGGTGGGGGTTTCGCCGACTCACTTCCTTCTTGGAACCAGCCACCCACGAGAGGCATGCTCTGTTCTCTAGTTAATAGAAGCCTTTTCATCACCTTCCTGATTCATCGTCTTTTATGGAGTAATTGATAAGCGTATCAAAGGGGAAGTGCAACGAGACCTGGGCGTCCTTGTGCACCAGTCGCTGAAGGTAAGCATGCAGGTGCAGCAGGTAGTTAAGAAGGCAAATGGTATGTTGGCCTTCGTAGCGAGAGAGTTTGAGTACAGGAACAAGGATGTCTTGCTGCAGTTGTACAGGGCCTTGGCGAGACCACATCTTGAGTATTGTGTGCAGTTTTGATCACCTTATCTGAGGAAGGATGTTCTTGCCATGGAAGGAGTTCAGCGAAGATTCACCAGGCTGATACCTGGGATGGCAGGAATGATGTATGAGGAGAGATTGGGATGATTGGGCTTGTTCTCGCTGGAGTTTAGAAGAATGAGAGGGGATCTCATTGAAACTTATAAAATTCTGACAGGACTAGACAGACTAGATGCAGGAAGAATGCTCCCGATGGTCGGGGAGTCCAGAACCAGGGGTCGCAGTCTAAGGATAAGGGGTAGGCCTTTTAGGACAGAAATTAGGAATTTCTTCACCCAAAGAGTGGTGAACCTGTGGAATTCTCTACCACAGAAGGCAGTAGAGGCCAATACATTAAGTGTATTCAAGAAGGAGTTGGATATATTTCTTAAGGCTAAAGGGACCAAGGGGTATGAGGAGAAAGCAGGAACCGGGTACTGAACTTGGATGATCAGCCATGATCGCATTGAATGGCGGAGCAGGCTCGAGGGGCCGAATGGCCTACTCCTGCTCCTATCTTCAATGTTTCTATGTTTCTATGTTAACATTGTGGCAGAACCACTGAATGACTCTGGCTAACTGTATATAATTCTCTTTAATGATGTTCCAACACCAGCCTAAACCTGTACCATTGTGTTAGGCATTACTGTGTTTTGTATATAGAGTTTGCATGTACGGGGCATAGCCCCTTTAAGAGCGCGGGAAAACGCGGGCAAACGCGATGACGTCATGTCGCAAACCACGGGACTGCCCAGTTAGTCCTCGTGGCATCTCCGTTGAGTAAAGGCCTGTTTGATTGTTCTCTTGTGTCGATCTCCGTTATTCGTAGGAATTCGTTAATTCCTACATTGGTGACCCCGTTTTTATGAACGCTTTCACAAAAGAAGAGCACAGCATGGAAGCAAACGCCATTTCGCTGAAGCTACCACAGTTCTGGGAGCAGCAAGCGCCCTCATGGTTTATTCAGGTCGAGGCCCAGTTCGCCCTGAGGAACATCGATGCGGATCAGACCAAGTATCTTTATGTGGTCTCCGCACTCGACAGCTCTACCGCCTCTCGGATCATCAGCCTCCTCGAAAACCCCCCAACGGAGCGCAAGTATGAAACCCTCAAAGCACGGTTACTGCAGGTTTGCGGGCTCATGAAATCGGAGCGCGCCTGTCGATTACTCGCTATGCCCGGGCTCGGGGACTCCAAGCCTTCAGAGTTGATGAGCCAAATGCTCACACTCCTGGGCTCAGAACGGGAATGTTTCCTGTTCCGCGAGATTTTCCTCAGCCAACTGTCTGAACAGGTACAAGCTGCCCTGGCCAGATCTGAAGTTGAAGACTGCGCAACACTCGCTGCGGAGGCTGACAAAATTTTCGCTGTAACTCGTCAGTACTGCGCCGCCACTAGCCACCCATTCCCCGCAGACACTGCCCCAGCTCGTCAGCCTGCTCGACTGTGTTTCTACCACGCGCAGTTCGTCGCGAAGGCGAAGCGTTGCCGCCCTCCCTGCAGTTTTCCCCAAACAAAACAACAACTGACACTGCGACCACTGAGGAACGGGTCTGACGGGCGCCCCGCGGCCGCGATGGCGATCTGCAACACGGGAAAATTGCTGTTCATCACCGATACTCTCTCCGGTCGTCATTTTCTGTGCGACACCGGAGCGCAGTGCAGCATTTTACCCGCGTCCGCCATCGATGTGCAGACGGGGAAACACGGCCCCACCCTTGAAGCGGCCAATGGCGGAGCAATTCGGACCTTCAGCAGACGGCGAGTGGAGGTGTGCCTCAGGGGGCAACGTTTTCACTGGGATTTTGTTACGACCAAAGTTTCCCAGCCCCTCCTCGGTGCGGATTTCCTGTGCGCCAACAGCCTCCTGGTCGACGTCAGGAACCGGCGGCTGATCAATGCAGCAACTTTTAATTCTCTTCCGTGTTACCGCAGTAAAACTACGTCACGCACCGTCTCCTGTGCGTTCCCGACTCCTGATGAGTTCGCTCACCTGCTCGGCGAATTCCCTGACCTGACAAGACCCACGTTCTCCTCCACAGCCACGAAACATGGTGTGGAACACCACATCACCACCAACGGCCCCCCGGCCTACGCGCGGGCCCGGCGCCTGGAACCTGGCAAGCTGGCGGCCGCAAAAGCGGAGTTCGCAACCATGGAACGGTTAGGGATTTTTTGCCGGTCGAATAGTCCCTGGTCCTCACCCCTCCATATCATCCCGAAGCCTGGCGGTGGATGGCGGCCATGCGGCGACTATCGATGCCTAAATGACGCCACCACTCCCGATCGGTACCCGATCCCCCATATCCAGGATTTCTCTGCCCATTTGGCAGGGAACAGCGTGTTCTCTAAAGTCGACCTCGCCCGGGGCTACCACCAGGTCCCAGTTCATCCACAAGACGTCCAGAAGACTGCAGTCATCACCCCATTCGGCCTCTTCAAGTTTTTACAAATGCCGTTTGGGTTAAAGAATGCCGCCCAGGCTTTCCAACGCCTGATGGACTCCATGCTGCGGGACCTCAAGTTCCTCTTCATCTACCTGGATGACATTCTAATTGCCAGTCCTACTAAGGAAGAACATACCTGTCACCTACGCACCCTTTTTCGACGCCTCAGCCAACACGGCCTGATTATCAACCCGGCCAAGTGCCAGTTTGGCCTGCACCAAATTGACTTCCTGGGGCATCGCATCACCTCAGAGGGAGCGGTTCCTTTACCTTCGAAGGTAGAGGCGGTGACATCCTTTCCATACCCGCAGAACATAAAGGCCCTGCAGGAATTCCTAGGCATGGTAAACTTTTACCACCATTTCGTGCCTAAGGCGGCACAACTCATGCAGCCCCTGTACGAGGCCCTCAAGGGCAAGACTGGCAAGAACCCAGTAGACTGGACGGATGACATGGCCCGAGCATTCGCCGACACCAAAAGCGCCTTAGCCAACGCCACCATGCTGGCGCACCCGCTGCCAGGAGCCACCATCGCCCTCACCACCGACACGTCGGACTACGCAGTTGGTGCCGTGCAACAGCAGTGGGTGAACGGGATGTGGCAGCCGTTGGCATTCTTCAGCCGTCAACTATGGCAGAACGAGAGAGCATACAGCACGTTCGACCAAGAGTTGCTCGCCCTTTTTCTGGCCATCCGCCATTTTCGGTTCCTCCTGGAAGGACGTCCTTTCACCACCTTTGTGGACCATAAGCCGTTGACCTTTGCAATGTCCAAGTCCGCCGAATCGTGGTCAGCCCAACAGCAGCATCAACTGACCTACATATCCGAATTCACCACGGATATACGGCATGTGGCCGGTAAGGACAACCTGGTGGCAGACTGCCTCTCCCGCGCTTTCGTCAATACGGTTCATTTGGGCATCGACTACGCCCTCATGGCAGTGGACCAATCCTCAGACCCAGAAGTCCAAGCTTACAGAACGGCCATCACTGGCCTCCAGTTGGCCGACGTCAAGTTCCATTCGGCAGGTACCACGCTGTTGTGTGATGTCTCCATACAGGATCCTTGCCTTGTCGTGCCGGTCATCTGGCGCCGCAAAGTGTTCGACGCCATACATGGGTTGTCACACCCTGGAATGAAGGCATCCCAGAAACTGATATCAGCGAAATTTGTATGGCATGGCATGCATAAAGATGTCCGCGACTGGGCCAACACCTGTGTGGTCTGCCAAAAGGCCAAGGTACAGCGCCACATCAAAGCTCCGTTGGCCTCCTTCACAGTTCCGGAGTGACGTTTTGACCATGTCAGCGTGGACCTGGTAGGACCACTCCCACCCTCCCATGGTTTTTCACACATCCTGACCATGGTTGACTGCACCACCAGATGGCCAGAGGCAGTCCCCCTGTCATCCACTACTTCGGTGGACGTGGCCAGGGCGTTCATTTCCTCCTGGATCGCCCGTTTCGGAGTGCCCACAGATATTTTGTCAGACAGGGGACCGCAGTTTTCCTTCGAACTCTGGAATGCAGTGGCCCAAGGACTCGGTGTCAAATTACACCGCACCACAGCCTACCACCCACAGACGAATGGCCTCTGTGAGCGCTTCCACTGCTCAATGAAAGCCGCCCTGAGGGCCAGCCTCCAGGACGCTGGATGGGCAGACCAGCTACCGTGGGTTCTGCTGGGCCTTCGCACGGCCCCCAAAGAAGACCTTCACTCTTCATCAGCGGAACTCGTGTATGGTCAGCCGCTGCGAGTCCCACGGGACTTCCTGCCAACATCGACGGAGTCCTGGTCCACGTCTGCCCAGCTTGCTAGTCACCAAGAGGCGGCCAGATGTTTCGCACCAGTGCCCACTTCGCACCACGGGCTGCAGAGGTCACACGTTCCCACAAAGCTTCACAAGGCTGAATACGTTTTTGTTCGCCATGACGCACATAGGGATCCGCTCAAGGCCCCATATACCGGTCCCTTCCGCGTGTTGGAAGCAGGGGACAAAACCTTCACGGTAGATGTCGGTGGTAAACCGGACCACATTTCGGTCGACCGCTTAAAGCCAGCACATTTGGACCTCGACCGTCCCGTTGAGACAGCACAACCGCCGAGACGGGGTCGGCCACCCATCGTCGTTACGGCAGACCAAGTGCGACCGCCCACCAGACCGCCAGCCGCCCTGCAGCCTCTGCCTCGAGAGTACAGGAGTCGTTCTGACAGGCTCATCAGACACCCTCACCGTTTAACTTTTTCCGTTAAAGCGAATTCTGGGGGGGCGCATGTGGCAGAACCACTGAATGACTCTGGCTAACTGTATATAATTCTCTTTAACGATGTTCTAACACCAGCCTAAACCTGTACCATTGTTTTAGGCATTACTGTGTTTTGTATATAGAGTTTGCATGTACGGGGCGTGGCACCTTTAAGAGCGCGGGAAAACGCGGGCAAACCTGATGACGTCACGTCGCAAACCACGGGACTGCCCAGTTAGCCCTTGTGGCATCTCCGTTGAGTAAAGACCTGTTTGATTGTTCTCTTGTGTCGATCACCGTTATTCGTAGGAATTCGTTAATTCCTACAACATGCTCATTAAAACCTACCTCTTCGACCAAGCTTTTGATCATCTGCCCTATCATCTCCTTATATGTCTCGGGGTCAATTTTATTTGTTGATAACACTCCTGTGAAGCACCTTGGGATGTTTTATTACATTAAAGGTGCTATATAAATATAAGTTGTTTTTGTTACCAGAGGCAGATTTGGGTGTTTGCGAGTAACCACCTCTGCAGAGGTGGATTACTGATTATATTTAAATGAGGCAGTTTTAAAGAGATTTTTACTGTGAGTTGAATTTAATGCTTCCTGCACGGGTTACCTGGGGTTCGGGAAAGTCCCCATTTAAATGGAGGAGGCAGCTTATCAGGTACTGTTTGGCCGGGGATGGGGGGGAAATGGGTGAGACGTGGGAGCACTTGGAGTGGAGTTCCCACTTCCATGATCGGCTGAATGGCCTCCTCCTATGTTGTATCATTCTATGATTTTATATTTAATAATGTTACTTTATGACACAATGGAGAAAAATATTCCTTTCATCAGCATTTGCATCCATCATTTTAATGACAGTCAAGAAAATCGATCATGCTTCCCAGAAAGAGAATTCTTTTCTTTCACATGCTGTTAAAGGTCCAAACTCCAGTAATAAATTCCAGTAAAGACCTAGTGGAACAAAGTGAGCAAACATAAATATTGGAAATGAGCCAATGATTATTGCTATTGTATTCAGCCAATGAACAAATGAGGTCACAATGTAATCAACTGAAACCAGTAATAAAAAATATAGACACTGGTTTATAGATTACATCTGTAGTTGCTGTACAGAGACAAATGGCTGCCAATGCATTGTCTTCTGTTGGTACATGTAAATCTTAAAAGAGTGGTGAAACTAGAGGTGTGCAGCATTTATCCTCACTGGATACACTGATCTCATTTCACAGTGAAACAAATGTTATAGGCCATGATTTTCCCTACCTCGGTGGATCCATGGCGGGCGAGGTCGGTGGCGAGCTGTGGCTTCGCTGCTGGCTCCATCCCGGCCTCCAACATGACTTTCCCCTGCTTGGGCTTGTTAAACCCGGTCCAGTTGAAGGAAGCAGGTCTGATGACGTCATTTGATGACGCGTCATCAGCGGGTTTTCTTAAGGGGGCCATGCGCAAATTTAGTTTGACATTTGTGCTATCAATGTTCAACAGCATTGAGGTGCTGTAAACACTGACAAGCACTGCACAGAGGTTCACGTCTGCACCCAGGCTCTCCCATGATTCCCTCCATTTGCTTATGGAGGGATTCACAGCTTGCAGGGAGGCCCTCTTCCCTACCAATGGGCAGAAGATACCTCCCCAGGAGACCAATGCAGCCTGGTTCCACATTGCACAGGAGGACACAAGCAGGGATGTCGTCAGGAGAACCAGGCTGAAGTGGCGCAAACCTTTTAATGATCTCAATAGATCACAAAACGTTACTGCAAAGCCACACTCAACCTCATCCTGCTGTGCCACTCATCACATCCTCATCACTCTGCCTTCCCTACCCTACTCCTGCACGCCCTTACTCACACCAACTTATCTTGCACCTCCACCCATCCCTCTCTATCTACATTATCAGTTCCCCATCTCACTAGCCACCCCTCACACTCACTCTCATCCTAGTCCAATCATACCAAATAACAACACATTTGTGTGTTTTAGCCAATGTTCATGTGAAGTTTCTGTTAATGTGCTGTCAAACATTGAAATCTATATTTTCAACACTTTGTATTATTGGACAGATTTGTGTGCACATCTGGAAGTGGCTTAGTGAGCTGCAGTGAATGGTGAGACATAACAGTACCCCCCGCAGTGGTGATGAGTGTGAAAGGAATGGCTTGGTTCATTGTAGGGATGCTTTATGTTGTTGGGGTGGGGTGTTACCAACCTGGCACATCATGTGGCAGCCAGGGTGTACACTGTCAAGTGAAGTAAATCTGGCCATGGTGAGGCCATCCCTGGCGTCCCGGGCAGCAATGTGGTCGGGTGCTGATGCCCTCTGTCCTGTGCAGCAGCAGCTGATTGCAGAGAAGGTTGGTGTTGTTGTTGGTGCTGCTGGTGTGCCTGGTGATGCTGGTGTTGGGGTTAATCGTGGTCAGATTCTGAGGAAATAGAAACCGTACCCATGCTGATGAAATAGATGGCAGGTGAACTTGAGATGACAGAAGCGATCTGTCAATGGTGAGAGAGGTTGTTCCAATGAGGTGACACTGGACAGAGAGTTAGCTCCAAACACTTGCAACCTACATAAAGCTCAATCTGTCTTCCAAATGCAGTAAGCAACAGCTTCTGAGCTTGAAAAGTAAACAGTTGTGAGATGGGAGCTTTTAAAGCACATTTCAAGCTGTCAAGTAATGAGATGATTCCATGGCAATTCAACTTCCGCCTCAGTTTAACAGATGTGATCCCCGAGCAGCGTGGACCCCATTGGCGAGCTGGTAAATTCTAAGTGTGAGCTCAAAATTGTTGGTAATCCTCTGTTAACAAGGTCATAATGACCTGACTTGCCTCCCCCGCCGCTGCTGCGTGTTGGGTCTGCTCAGCGCTGACAGACCCGACATTTGGTAAAGGTGTATGGCAGCGGGTTGACAGCAAGGTCCCGACCCACTGTCAAAAAAAAACACTTTCCCACCTAATCTGCCACTGATCGTGCCCATTGACCCCCGGGAAATTCCCCCCTTAGTTTTGATTTAAATATGAGATCCAATTTTTGGTTTTCAATCCACCTGAGTTTGGTTGGATCTGGGGTGTGAAAACAATTGGGGAACAATTCTGCCAGCTACCCACCAGTCACTATCAATTACAGGGTATTTTGCCAGAAGTGAAGATGACTTTTGTCTACATCCATCAAAATACCCCATCCACCACCCTAAACATTCATTCCCTCCACCACTGGCGTACCATGGCTACAGTGTGTACCAACTACAAGATGCACTACAGCAACTTGCTAGGGCTTCTTCGACAGTACCTCCAAAACCCACGACCTCTACCACCTAGAAGGCAGCAGGCACATGGGAACACCAACACCTCCAAGTTCCCCTCCAAGTCACGCACCATCCTGGCTTGGAAATATATCGCCGTTCCTTCATCGTCACTGGGTCAAAATCCTGGAACTCCCTACCTAACAGCACTGTGGAAGTACCTTCACCACACGGACTGCAGCGGTTCAAGAAAGCCACTCCCCACCAACTTCTCAAGGGCAATTAGGGATGGGCAGCGACGCCCACATCTTGTGAATGAAAGAAAAATAGAAGTGGATGCGCTCAAATATCACGGTAATAATGGAATGGTGTCATTTTCCACCTGTAATGCGATAGTGACACAGAACATAAAGTACACCAGCAGATAATTGACATCCAGTGTTGTTATGTTGGGTGGGAGTGCATTAAGATCTTATGATACCCCATTGAAGAACATAAGAACATAAGAAATAGGAGCAGGAATAGGCCACTTGGCCCCTTGAGCCTGCTCTGCCATTCAATAAGATCATGGCTGATCTTGGGCTCAAAGCCACTTCCCTGCCTGCTCCCCATAACCCTTCACTCCCTTATCTTGCAAAAATCTGTCTATCTCCACCTTAAATGTATTTAATGACACAGCCTCCACAGCTCTCTGGGGAAAAGAATTCCACAGATTTTCGACCCTCTGAGAGAAGAAATTCCTCCTCATCTCAGTTCTAAAAGGGCGACCCTTTATTCTGAAACTGTGCCCCCGAGTTCTAGATTTCCCCACGAGGGGAAACACCCTCTCTGCATCTGTCCTGTCGAGCCCCCTCAGTATCTTATATGTTTCAATAAGATCACCTCTCATTCTTCTAATTTCCAATGAGCATAGGCCGAACCTGCTCAAGCTTTCTTCATAAGTCAACCCTCTCATCTCTGGAATTAACCTAGTGAATCATCTCTGAACTGCCTCTAATGCAAATATATCCTTCCTTAAATAAGGAGACCAAAACTGTACACAGTACTCAAGGTGTGGTCTCACCAATACCCTGTACAGTTGTAGCAGGACTTCCCTGCTTTTATACTCCAACCTCCTTGCAATAAAGGCCAACATTCCATTTGCCTTTTTGATTACTTGCTGTACCTGCATGCTAACTTTTTGTGCTTCATGCACAAGGACCCCCAGGTCCCTCTGAACTGTAGCATTTTGCAATCTCTCTCTGTTTAAATAATAATTAGCTTTTTTATTTTTCCTGCCAAAGTGGATAACCTCGCACTTTCCCACATTATACTTCATCTGCCAAATGTTTGCCCACTCAGTTAGCCTGTCTAAACCCCTTTGCAGATTCTTTGGGCTCGATTTTATCATTGGGGTCGGGCTGGGGCGTGTCAGGTCGTTTTCGTGTCAGGGCCCCGACTCCGATGTGAAGTGCGAAAAAAGTGCGATTTTCCCCTAATTGGGCACTTGATTTCCAGCGTGTGGGAACCCCTGGCACAATTAGTCTTTCCATCCTGAAAGTCGCCTCCGATGATGTCATCAGTGCTGCTGGATTTAAGGCCTGCAAGCAGCCTTGCTTCTTCTAGAGACTGGAAACGCTTTGGACAATGTATGAAGGACTTCAATTACTGACCATGTCCACCAGCAAGCAAAAGTGTGCACCTCGTTTTGATGAGCCCTCTCTCCAAGCTCTGGTGCAGGGAGCAATATCTAATAAGGAGGTGCTCTTCCCTTCCTCAGGGAGAAAAAAGCCACCACAACAGACTAAAGCTGTGTGGCTGCAAGTGGCTCAGGAGGTCAATGCCATTTCTATGTGCCGCAGAACCTGGCTGCAGTGCAGGAAGAGGTTTCATGACCTTTTCCGCACAGGAAAATGAGTATGATTTTCTCATCACCTTCAATCTCATCCCCATCACCGCTCATGTAAGGGGTGGCGGGTGGCGCATCGCATGCGCCCAGTCAGTTATGCCCCTGACTGTTGGTGAGCGGTTCGAATCGCTCCCACGCCCCTGGGTTCTAGACACCAGGCTTAGGTGCAGGCGGCGATACAGAAAAGTCGAGTAGACAAGTGGTTTGGTGTAAGAAAACCAAGATTTTATTGAACAGAGATAAAACACAGTCTTATGAGAAATTACTGGTAAACAATTACAGGCATAAACAAAATAACTATATACTTATACAGGGAATGGGCAACACACAGCACATCGAGGGAAAACAAGACTACATTAACAATCCCCTTATCCTTATCCAATCCCTTTACCTAACTAGATTAAGCTATGAGGGGCCAGGAATTCATGCTCACCGAGTCAAAATCTGCTGAGTTCAAACGGCTGTGGGGTTTGGGGCTCACTCTTTGTGCTCTCTGGAGCCTGCCATCGTCACGTGGTCTCAGGGCACTGCAAGGGCATCGTCCAGGTAAAGTACCCCGAGGTTAAAGTTTTTGCTTGGGTACTTTACCTCACAGGGATGATGGTTCCTCTTCCTCGGGCGGCAGTTGGAGTTTGCATGAAGATAGTCGCAGGTTGGCTGGATTGAAGGCCTGATTATTCGAAGCGTTCTTCAATCTTCTCCCAATTCATCTCATCTCATCTCATCCCATCTTACCTCATCTCATCTTGTCTCGTCTCATCTCACCTCGCCTCGTCTCGTCCCGCCTCATCTGGCCTGGTTTGCCCGTGTTCACCTGGTGCAATGCCGGGCGTCCCTGATGGAGTTGGGAAAGACACGGGCAGTGGCCAGGCAGCAAGCGCGGGAGGGGAAAAAGAGCAGGAGCCATGAGGGCAAGGAGCAAGAGTAAGAGACAAGGGGAAGAGAGCGATTGCTACTAAGGCCTACAGTTATACTCCTTTCGATGGCCCTTATCTGCGCGCCAAATCAGGTCAGTTCATTGTTTCACCTTTGGCGGGCTGTTTTAAATGATTATAGCAATCTAAACTAACTGTTTTTAGATGGTCGTTTATCGCACCTAATCGCCTGATGTCCAGGCTGTATTGTCATTAATGCATTTTAATCGGCCTGTGCAGCCTCGGTCGCTTCCCTAAGCTGTTTCCGATTATTTATGCGGACAAACTAATGGCCTTGCTCTTAGGCCTAACTGGGGTGATCTGTTCCAATCCGACAAAATGCATATTCAGTGTTTGCTGAACTCTCTCGGTTTTCAAACACAAAAGTAATTTTTCACAGAAATGCATTTTAAGTTTCGATTTCCCAAAACAGCTTGTTCTGTGCTGCAGAGTCCAAGCTTTTAAAATCTTACAGACTTTTGTCACGAGGTGCGGACGCCATCTTTTGGGTACCCTTGTTAAATTGTCCATAGGGTCCCTTTATTAATAACCTTGGGGAAATGTGGGAATTTTGTGAATCTTACACTCCCCCCCATGATTCTAAAACTTGCTTGAAGTATCATCCTTACACGGTGAGCAAAATTTTTCTGACCCTCCATAGTCAACCTTCCCCTGTAATTACCTATCTAATATACCCACAACACATGCACTTCCCATTCCGTGAAAATGTAGTGTACATAAGCATACCCAGAATAATTACAGTCTTTTACACACATCCAAGCATGGTGGGGACCAACACCCCTGCACTACTTGGTACACAGACATCTTTATTAGCAACACGTCGCAAAATCTTTATTAAAAACAACAAACAAAAAAAAACAACAATCTTTAATCAAAAATACAAGGAAATGCTCAAACAGGTGTATCTCCCTCCACCCTCACATAATGTCCCTTCCAGATCCTCTGGTTTCGGAATTCTAGCAACTGACCTTTTCCCTTACATTGAATGCATACTAGATGCAACACTATCCCTAACTGGCAAACCTTGAGAATGTGGGAAGCCAGTCTGACCCACGAAGGGACCTCTATGTTATTGAAAATGTCCCACCAGGATGGAATCACAATATCCAATATCTTAGCCCCTATCTCTACTGTTTTCTGCTCTAGAGTGTAAAAATGTTTCTGCGAAACTATAACGGCTTTGAGTATTTTGGTGAGGTGTTCAGGGAGAGGGGGAATTTCGTAGCCGAAGTGCGCTACGTACTTCTGCAAATTGGTAAAATTCTCTTTTACAGTGAGGTGAACAATGGAGGGTTCAGGAATGGGGACAATTCGCTCCTGGGCCACTTGAACTTCTGCCTCGGGTTTAAAAGAGAAATTGCTGTCACTAACCGGACACCAGCTATGCTGTCCATGCTGGTAGTGGGACGCACCTGTGGTGACACAATATGTCCCACCTCCTATATATGCTACCTGCGGGGGAACATGGCCTTGTACCATTGCCTCCATGGTACAATTTATAGGCTTCGCGCCAGCAGCTCTGAACCCGCACTGTGGTTTTGAATAGGCATTCAAGTGCTGGGGACACAGAAATATGTGTGCTCCCCAGCTCCGGCACCCTGAGAGGTCAGTACCTGTCATAGCGTGCTCCCACTTTATGACGTAAGTTGGGACCACTGTGAAACGAATGTACGTACCCCATTGAATGACTTCAATGTTCACAACCCTGTATACCGGTGCAGGTCGGGCTGTCCTACCCATGACCGGCATCCTAACTACTACTCCCATGATCGTGTGGTTGGACCGTCCACAATCCACGGGGACTGGATAGGCTTCGGAAGCTAGCTGGAGTTGGCACGGGCTTAATGCGTTCTCAAACGGGTGGAGGGCTGCGAGGTGCTTGTTGCTGATCCAGGAGGGAACTAAACCCTGTTTTAAATCCTCCAGATTACTGCGGCCTTCGCCCAGCAACCACGCCCATATAGCATGCACGCCTCGTTCTCCGCAGCCTGGTCAGAAGCATTTCTGTCTTCCCTTATGAGGGCATTTACCGTTTTGGCGTGCTTCTCCAACTCCGCTATAATCTCCTTTAAATGGACCATCATGGCCTGGTCCTCATGTAACTCAGAGCCCACCACCTTGTTCTCATCCATTAATATCTTCCTTAACTGTGTTTCAAACCGTTTATCTGGGTCTGCAGCTCTATGTCATCCAAACTGTTGATGACAGAGGACCCAGTATTAAACGCAGTAAAAACATCATTCCATACTCCCCTTCTTTGTATCTCTGCATTACCCAAAACCTCTCGGTGTGTGGTGTACAGTTCGGTTTTGTCCACATGGGCGAAATCGAACTCATAAAACTTCTTGAACATGTCCTTTAATAGGGCCTGGTATAGCTGCTCTGTTTCCTTGGGACACCACGCCGGTAAATGTACCTCGGTGAGATTTAAAATCACGGAGGCTACCGCATAGTGTACCCGCTGGTACAGCATCTGATCGGTAGGCACTAGCACCAACCCATTCCCTGGTCCCTTGGTGGTGGTGGGGCACCCTTCCCTGGGTAACCTCGCCACCTGCGCCATGGGCAGGGGCTCTCGGGGGTGGGTTACCAGCTCAGTGGCATTGACTGGGATCGGGGAGAATGGGACCGCGCACACCTTCCGGATGGTATCCCACTTCATCCCCTCCCCGGTGTCGTGTCACTGCCGGTGGAAAACAATGGATATGCCTGAGGGGCAGACCTTCTCCGACCCCCACATACAGATGTAAATTGTGTTGGGACAAGTTCCCACCACTTGTCCCAACACACGCTTAATCCCCCATGAGTCCCTGTAATCGTCCGGTGGGTATTGTTCCCCAACCGTTCCCACTCGACTGCGGGGCTTCTCATATCTTTGCTCAGCTTCCTGAGCCACCACCACCTATCCAGATGAATATGTCCCTTGCACGTTAAACATACACGCTTCCCTACGGTGACGCTGACCCTTGTGGTAACGACCCGTACCCTGGGGCACAGGAGGGAGGCCTCCCCGTACATGAACCCGGTCTGACTGGAGTACTGAGACGAATTAGACCCCAGCCACCCTGGCCACCTTCCCTCGTGGACGTAGACGACGGTCTCCTCGGCATCCCGTTCGCCACTTCCATCGATTGCTATCGGCGCTCTATCTCCGGAGCACCCATAGATGTGGGAGTCCTCTACATCACCCCTCTTTTCCAGGCTCAGTCCCATCAGGGCAAGTAGGATTACGATCCCCTTCATCCTGACAGTCTTTCTGCAACAGATACAAAAACATACAGCCAGGTCCCCAAGAGATTCTTTGGCTTGGGTGAAGCATTCGAGCCTTGCGGCCTCGACTCAAATACACACACTCTTAGCAGATTACTTACTTAATTAAAGCTACCCATCACCTTACTTAACTTAAGCTAAAACACCCAAACTTAAGCTAAATACCTAACCTAAAATTATAAACATGCATTACCTAAACTATATACATCCGCCGCCCATCTCCGGGTGGCCAGGCTAATTCCTGGTTGGGTTGCGGCACACCGTTTCCTCCGGCGTGGCCGCACCATCCTGCACTGTTGGTCCCTCACTGCCCGTGGCTGCTGGCTGAGGACCTCGGTCCCTGGACCTCCCCCTAACTCGAGGGGCAGCCCTTGTTAACTGGAGAGCTGGTGACCATGGCTTTCTCAGTTGGGGCGTCCGCGGGGACCTTCTAGGGACTTTGGTGGGTGGGGCTTTTTTGGCTGATGGGCCTTGAACACGAACCGCTGCTCCCTCAGGCTTGACCTCTCCCGAAACTGGGCTAAGGGTGGGGTTTTCGCCCTCAGGCCCCTCCTCATCTGGATCCCAGAAGAGCGGGGGAATGTCCCAATCGATGGGCGGGATGGCCCCTCCCTTTAAGCAAGCCACAGCGCCTGCCTGTGAAGTCTGTTAACTCACTCCAACTGCAGGCTGAGGATCTTTATCCTCAGACCTTACCCCAACTGGCTGTTTTCCCCTCTAAGGTCAAAAAAGCTTGCACTGGTTGATATGAAACCAGTTTGTGCGCCGGGGCATCTTCACGGCATATACCATGGGGCTGGCTTTATCTACAGTGCTGTAGGGCCCCATGTATAATGGTTCCAAACTCCCTACTCGGGCATAGTTTCTCACCATGACCTGATCTCCTACCTCCCACTCGTGGTGCTTTCAGGGTTCGAGCAGCAATCGGTTACTCCGATGCTGCTTTCCCATGTTCCCAGCCGCCTGCTCGTGGACCTGCTTAAGGTGCTCAAAGGGGTTTCGGGCAAGCCTGTCCCAGTTTACCTTCCTCAGCTGACCCTCCGTGAGCACCGGGGATAGTACATGGGTGGGGGTCTGCATAACCCTGCCTGTCATCAGCTCGTACGGGGAGTACCCCGTGCTTTTAGACTGGCTGGCCCAGATCCCCATCAGAACCATCGGTAGGACCTCGGCCCATTCACGGGGCGAGTCCACCGTTTCCTTCCTCAACCTTTCCTTTAGGGTCCTATTCATTCTTTCCACATTCCCGGATGACTGTGGGTTGTGGGCCACGTGCCATTTCCCCTCGGTGCCTAACAGCATAAGAGTATTCTGCATCACCTGTCCGGTGAAGTGACTCCCTTGGTCGGACTCCACATACTGTGGTAGTCCCCACCGCGAGAACACTTCCCGGACCAGGATCCTGGCAGTACCCGGAGCTGTGGCTGTTCTGCAGGGGAAGGCCTCTACCCATTTGGTGAACATGTCCACCAGGACTAGACAGTACATATAGCCTCCCTGGGCGGTGGGCAGGGGCCCGATGTAGTCGACTTGTAATGACTGCCATGGTCCCTCCACCCTCCTGATGTGTCCCATAGGTACCTTCCTTTTGTGGGGTCAGAGTTATTAGCAGCGCACACAAGACAGCCTGCACAGAACTCGCGGACATCTTCCCTGAGTCCCGGCCACCATCCCGCCTGTTCCACGCCGCTGCCAGGTGGTCTCAGGCCCGGGGTATCCCGCTCCTGGACCCTCATGGGCCAGTTGAAGGAATTCCCTCCAGTGCTGCTGATGCACAACCCACTGTTCCCCCCGGAACAGCATGCCCTCTTTGACGGAGATGGTTGCTGTGCCATACGGACCTTCTACCCTTTTTCCCTTGGTTACTGCACCAAGGACTGCTTTGAGGACGGGGTCTTGGGTTTGGACCGTCTTAAGGTCCGGGGCTAACGCTATCCCTGCACTCACTTGGGTCCCGTCCCTATCTCTGACTGCCGCCATGGGTCTGGACCCAAATGGGTCCCAGAAAGTGCCTGTTCAAGCACCCTCCTTGGCGAGCAAGTCAGCCTGCTGGTTGCCTTGGCCGTGGGGTTCTGTGGAGGAATGGGCCTTCACCTTGTGGATGAAAACCTCCCCTCCCTCCCCCACTGCTGCCAGGATCTTTTCCAGCAGGGGTTTTACTGTGAGGGGTCTCCCGTCGGCGGAGGTGTATCTGCGGCAGGACCAGATGGCCAGGTACTCCGTACACGAATTGCACGTGAACATGCTGTCCGAGCAAATCGTGTAGGGGGTGGGGAAGATTTTGGGGTGTGTAATGACATACACTAATGCGAACAGTTCAGCCTGCTTGGCGCTCATGGTGCTGGGGAGCTTAATTGCCAGGGCAATGTTTGCCGCTGGGTCGTAAACTCCACACCCCGTGAGACGCTCGCCAGCAGATACCGTGCTGGAACCGTCAACATAGATCTCGCGGCCTGTGGGATGCATCCCGGCCCGTAAACCTATGCTCACTTCTCAAATCCCTTCTATGGAACACCGGTGGTCTGTTCCAGGATATACCAGGTTGGCTGTGAGCTTTGGCTCACAGAGGCCCTTCAGCTTAAGATCCATCTGCGAGAGGAGCAAGGTCCAGCGGGCAATGCGGGCACTGCTCACTGTTCCATCCTTGATCCTCCCGTCCAGAAGCATCTGGATAGGTGTATGATGGGTGTGGAGGGTGATGGGAGAGGTACCTGTGAAGATCAACGATCTTTTCACAGCCCAATGTGTGGCCAAGAGGCGCCGCTCACAGTTGGAGTAGCTCCTCTCCACATCCGTGAGTATCCTGGAGGAGTAGACCACTGGCCTCAGCCGGCCATGCCGCTCTTGGAGCAGCACAGCACTCAGGCTGTCCCCGCTGGCTGCTACCTCCAGGAAAAACTCTTTCCCCCCATCTATAGCCCCTAGAGCTGGTGTGGTCTGCAAGTCTTTCTTGAGCCTGACAAATGCTGCCTGGCAACCCCCATCCCAAAGCCACTCCATTCCCTTGTGTAGGAGTTGGAGCAGAGGGGCTGCTATGGCTGCATAGTCCTCAATAAAGTCTCTACAATACCCGCTCAGCCATAGAAACGACCTCACACCCGTCACTGTGTTGGGGACTGGTAGCTCTTGTACCGCTTCTCTCCTAGCCTTATCTATGACCCTTTCTCCAGCGCGCACGGTCAGGCCTAGGAATTTCACCAACTGCTGGCCGATCTGCGCTTTCTTGGGGTTTACCTTAAAACCCTTTTGCCCAAGCAGCTCCAGCAGTTCGGCCAATAGTGGGCCATGCTCCGCTCTCGAATCGGTGAAGAGAAGCAGGTCATCCACATATTGTACCAACTGTCTGGGCTGGCTGAACTCCTTTAAACTGATTGCCATGCACTGATGGAAAATGCTGGGGCTATTATGGAAGCCCTGAGGCAAGCAGTTCCACATGTACTGTTGCCCTTTAAATGTAAAGGCAAACTTGTACTGATCCTCCCTCCTTAAAGGGATGGATCAAAACCCGTTGGAAATATCCAGCACCGTGAAAGTGGTCGTGGATGCTGGAATACTTCCTATCAGGTCAGCAACTGCTGCTACCGTGGGCGCATAGGCTGGGATGTTACTATTGAGCACCCGATAGTCCACCGTGGCCCTCCAGGAATTGTCCGGCTTTCTAACTGGCCACAATGGAGAATTCACGTGGGTAGCTATCGGTCTCAGAACTCCCTGCTGTACTAACAAGGACATGGCTGCTTCCATGTCTGGCTCTGCTTCCCTGGGGAAGTTATACTGTTTCTGTGGTCGGGCCATGGGGTCCCCGTCTACGCTGACCTCAAACCCTTTGACCCTCCCACAGTCGTGTTTGTGGGTGGCAAATGTGGCCAGGTGGGCCTGCACAAATGCCTGGAACTCCTGTGGGGTGTTACTGACCATAAGCTCAAGGTTATAACCCTCTTTGGGCTTCATGGTGCATAGGGTCCCCTTCACTTCCTTTCCTGGGATCACTACTACCACACCGTTCTTTACTGTACCTGCCCCACATAGGCAATGATTTCTCAAATCTACTAGGATCCCGTGGCCTACAATAAAGTCGGCTCCCAGGACCCCTCTTCCACCCTCCACTTCCCATTTCATCAGGACACAGGTCCACTTAGAGCAGAGCGGTCCTAACCGAATGGCGAGCGGGATGGAAAACGAGCCAGCCTGTTCTTTGACTTTGAACCCCGACAGACTGTATGGGACCCCGTTAGATAGAGGCGAGGTGGTGGGGTTAACTGAGTAGACCACGGTGCATGATGCCCCGTGTCTAACAGATAGGTCCCCATCACCTTTTCTAACTCCATCTCCAAGAGGGATCTTTTCCATTCATCATATCGGAGAGAACACAGGTAAACAGGCTGCGCTGGCTCTAGTCAGGGCTGTGGGTTGGATGGGGCTGATGGGGTCAGAGCACCGGTAGCGGCTGCTACTCTCCCCTGGCCAGTCAATAAGGACCTCACGGTGTCCAAAAGTGACTCGGCCGCTGCGGAAGTGATTCCTGCCTCCGCCATTTGGGCTGGGGCTGTGGAATTCTTTCCCTTGTTATCTTTCCAAGGGTTCTTGCACTCCTTCCACCAGTGACCATCCTTCCCACACCCGTAACAATTCGTCTTTGTGTTGGGGGGGTTATTCCCTTCCTGGTGCCACTGTTTCCTACCTGGTCTGGGTTTTACCTCATTCACCTTTCCCTTAGGTGGGTGTGCATCGGCTCCCCTACCATTTTTATAGGCTAGAGTCCACTGCCTAATCACCGTAAGTTCAGTGGTCTGGGGGTTTTGGGGTTGAACCAGACTTCTGCCTTGGCCCGGACCTGTGGCAAGCTGTTCGCCACCAGGCAACGGAGCCAGTGGGCCAGGGGATCCCCGTTCAGGAACCCCCAGTTCGGCGCCCCCGGGCAGGCCCTCCGGTACGCCGGCCATAAGTCCACGAAAGCCTGCGGGGTTTCCCCTGGGAGCTGGATCATCTTCTCCACACGGGAGAAAGGACTTCCCTCATTCATCCTCATGGCCTCCAGAACTGCATCTCTAAGCTCCTCGTACCCGCTCTGCCCCCTTTTACACTCGTCAGAGAGGGATTGGAGGAGACTACTCTCCATGGAGAAGAGCAGCTTCTTGGCCTGCTCAGCGCCATCGCAGTCGTTGACGCTGGCTGCCTGCTCTATGTCCCTGAAGTGGACCGAGGGGTCTCCCTTTTCGGAGAGCTTTGGGATATGGTTCACCATAACCCTAAGCTGTTGGGTGC
The DNA here is from genome assembly GCF_052327205.1 of Somniosus microcephalus. NCBI lineage: Eukaryota > Metazoa > Chordata > Chondrichthyes > Squaliformes > Somniosidae > Somniosus > Somniosus microcephalus. The sequence continues at coordinate 77,026,361 of NC_140992.1, forward strand.
TACAGGGTAATACGAACTGGTTTTGCAGGGGACCCTCATTGTTGCCATTGACGGGTGGGCCGAACCTCCGATGCCGTGCTGGGCACATCGGTCCCGGCTCCGACCTCTCTGGCGGGGGTTGCTCCACCTCTGCCTCCACCTCTGGCTCCACCCCCCCCTTGCTGCCAAACCTCGCTGAAACTTGGCGCTACGGGTGGTTGTCGTGAGATCTCCTCTCCCTCAACCGGGTCGTCCCTGGGCACTACCGGTGACGTTGGAACGGTCCTCCCCTCGTTCCCCATAAAATCCGCCTGGCCTGCCTTTGGGCTTATGAGGCATACCATGCCTTTTGCCTTCCGGAGGGCCCGGCTCAGATTTTCTATCCGCTCTTTACAGGAGCCGTGGTAATAATTTTCCAAACTCCCTGGACTCAGCAAAGGTCCCGGCAGACTGGAAAACTGCTAATGTAACACCCTTATTTAAAAAGGGCAGTAGACAGAAGGCTGGAAACTATATACCGGTTAGCCTAACATCTGTGGTAGGTAAAATTTTGGAGTCCATTAATAAGGAGACAGTAACAGGACATTTGGATAATCATAATTTAATAGGACAAAGTCAGCATGGTTTTATGAAGGGGAAGTCATGTTTGACAAATTTGCTGGAGTTCTTTGAGGAAGTAACATATAGGGTGGATAAAGGGGAACCAGTGGACGTAGTGTATTTAGACTTCCAAAAGGCATTTGACAAGGTGCCACACAAAAGATTATTGCTTAAGATAAAAAATCACGGGATTGGGGGTAATATTCTGGCATGGATAGAGGATTGGCTATCTAACAGAAGGCAGAGAGTTGGGATAAATGGTTCATTCTCAGACTGGCAATCAGTAACTAGTGGTGTTCCGCAGGGGTCAGTGCTGGGTCCCCAACTCTTTACAATCTATATTAACGATTTGGAGGAGGGGACCGAGTGTAACATATCAAAGTTTGCAGATGATACTAAGATGGGAGGGAAAGTAGGGAGTGAGGAGGACATAAAAAACCTGCAAGGGGACATAGACAGGCTAAGTAAGTGGGCAGAGATTTGGCAGATGGAATACAATACTGGAAAATGTGAGGTTATGCACTTTGGCAGGAAAAAATCATAGAGCAAGTTATTATCTTAATGGCAAGAAACTGGAAAGTACTGAAGTGCAAAGGGATCTGGGGGTCCTGGTGCACGAAACTCAAAAGGTTAGTATGCAGGTGCAGCAAGTGATTAAGAAGGCCAATGGAATGTTGGCTTTCATTGCTAGGGGGATAGAATATAAAAATAGGGAGGTATTGCTTCAGTTGTACAAGGTATTGGTGAGACCGCACCTGGAATACTGCATACAGTTTTGGTGTCCATACTTAAGAAAAGACATACTTGCTCTCGAGTCAGTACAAAGAAGGTTCACTCGGTTAATCCCGGGGATGAGGGGATGGACATATGAGGAGAGGTTGAGTAGATTGGGACTCTACTCATTGGAGTTCAGAAGAATGAGAGGCGATCTTATTGAAACATATAAGATTGTGAAGGGGTTGGATCGGGTGGATGCGGGGAGGATGTTCCCAATGATGGGTGAAACTAGAACTAGGGGGCATAGTCTTAGAATAAGGGGCTGCTCTTTCAAAACTGAGATGAGGAGGAACTACTTCATTCAGAGGGTGGTAGGTCCATGGAATATGCTGCCCCAAAAAGCTGTAGAAGCTGCATCATTACATAAATTTAAAACAGAAATAGACAGTTTCCTAGAAGTAAAGGGAATTAAGGGTTACGGGGAGCGGGCAGGAATTTGGACATGAGTCTTGGTTCGGATCGGACATGGCCCTGTGGGTAGCGGAGCGGGCCCAGGGGCCATGTAGCCTGATCCTGCTCCTATTTCGTGTGTCTAACTCTGTTAGATTCAGGAGATGGTTCTGTGATAGTAGATTGGCGGTTAGGATCAGATCAGCCATGATGTTATTAAATGGCGGAGAAGGCTCGAGGGGCCGATTGGCCTACTCCTGCTCCTATTTCTTATGTTCGTATGTTCTTATGCCTCCTCAAACCCGTGTTCGCTAGCTAGCTTATACGCTGCCTTTAACTCCTGTACTTTCTCTTCCTGTTCCCTAATCTGCCTTGCCAAGCGGACGTTCTTCTCCCGCAACCTTAACTCATTTCCCTTGGCCTCGGTGACTTGGCACCATAGGTATTCCAACTGGGCCTTGTGTTCTCCAATTAGATGCACTCTCTCCTGATTCAAGGCCTGCAAAGCTACTAACAACTTCTCCCCTGCCAGAGCCTTATCCTGGATCTCCAAGGCTGACTCCCTTAACTCGACTGCCTGTGCTGCAACGAGCCTGTCCAAAAGCTGGACCTGCTTTTTGAAACACATCAGCCAGACTGCCTTCTCTAAGGACTTCTTCTCTTCCTTTCCCTCTGTCCACTTAGCTGCTGTATCTACCGGACGCCCAGCCCTTAACAGAGTGGTGATCCACTTCTTTGTGATATTCATCTTGCTAAACACATAATCAGAAATCCTTTCCTCCATCATGGTTTGCTCATCCGAACCATTGTCTACTGTATTGCAACCCTGTTGCCGGTGTCCTGCCGCAGTCGCCATTTTCTGTAGGGGGTGGCGGGTGGCGGGTGGCGCGTCGCGTGCGCCCAGTCAGTTATGCCCCTTGTAACGTCCGTGTGTAATTGGGACATGGACTGCAGAAGTTGGTTATAACAGGTGTTTACTGAATGGAGACAAAACTGGAACTACTATACAAAGTTACTTCACAGGCTTATATACAGGGGTGGTCACTACTGGTACTGCAGTATACAGGGGCTGCAGAATATAGTTCCTTCTTCAAGGTACATACACTACAATTCCTCCCCTTTTAGCTAAACAGTACATAACAGTCAATTAATTATTAAATAACATTTACAATTACAGTTGCTATATACATTAGCTGAAGTTAATCAATTATAAATTCAGTCTTTGAGGAGGTTTCCTGATTTTGTCCGGATAACGCCTCTTTGGGGTATCAGGTTCTTCTGGCAAAGTTGATTCGGGATCAACGTCGTTGTTTGGTTCGTCTGTTTCCAATATCACTGATTCTGAGGTAGATGCAATTGGTACTTCGGTTTCATCACCAGGTGTATAGGATCGTGGTGTAGATTTGACGTTTTCCAGTGACTCTAGAATCTGGTCAGCATGGCGTCTTACAATGCTCTCTCCAACGTCCACGGTATACATTAGAGGTCCTTGCCGTGTGCAGATCGTTCCTGGCTGCCATTTCTCTGTGCGGTAGTCCCGGGCCAAAACTGGTTGACCTATCTTAAAACTCCTGGTTGGCCTTTCATTCATATTCTGAAACTGCCTGTTCTCCACATCTCTTCTGATGTTTGGCTTAACCAAATCCAAGCGGCATCTTAGTCTTCGATTTAAAAACATCATGGCTGGAGTTTGGTTGGTAACCGCATGTGTCGCATTCCGGTAGGCAAACAAGAAGTTATCCACCTTGTGTTGTCGGGGTATGTCTTCATTACACATTGCCTTGATAGCCTTCTTGAATATTTGAACGAACCTCTCAGCCAATCCATTGGTGGCTGGATGATATGGGGCGGATGTGTAATGCTTAACACCATTGTTCTTTAAGAACCTCCGGAACTCTTCAGACACAAACTGTGGTCCATTGTCGGAGCAAATCTGTTCAGGCAGCCCATTTCTGGCGAATATGGTTCGTAAGACTGTGATAGTTTTTTCTGTGGTGGTTGAGGACATTTTTATTACCTCTGGCCACTTTGAATGTGCATCCACCGCAATTAAAAACATCGAGTCCATAAATGGACCAGCAAAATCAATGTGTACCCTTTGCCATGGAGATGAGGGCCACTCCCATGGATGTAGAGGGGCTTGTGGTGGGGCGTTTTGGACCTTCTGGCATCCTGTACAGCTCTTGGTCATCTCTTCGGTTTCTCTATCGATTCCCGGCCACCACACAAACGCAATTGTGGTGTATGTGCCTTTAAGAGCCCCAGGTGTGCTGTAATGCTGGTAATTGCCACTCGGGCTATATAAGCCTGTATATTGTGTATATCCGTTAGAACCCCCCCCAGACTTTGCTTAGTAAATACCTATGAACCAACTCCTGTCTTCAGTGTCTTTATCAACACACGGACACTACAGTGGCGACGAAGTGGAAACGGACTTACCTGCAATTCGGCAGCACCTCAAGGACATCGATTCCTCGGGCGTCCAGAAGACTCAAGGAAGTGAGAGAAGCTGTGGTATCACCAGCTGGCCAAGCTGGTGGCAGGTACTGCGCTAATCCTTCCTGGGCATCAGGCTGGGGCTCCAGCGGCTGGCTCTACAGCTGAGACAGGCAGCGAAATCGGAGGCAAGCAATAACGGACTGGGAGGGAGCACTCGGGAGACGGCTGGCGCGGCAAGCAGGTCAGCATTCAGACCTCCGGCGGGAACGAGTCTCCAACAGTAAATTTAAAAAAGAGAACGGAAACCGCAGTAAACAGGGTTGTTATCGGCAGCAGCGGCGGGAAAGCGCGGGAAGCGCCATATCTTTGCTACAGAAAAGAAAAAAAAAGCGCGGGAAGCGCCATATCTTTTCTGAAATGCCTAAGTCTGGCAATATTGATGCTTTTGATAGCGAAATAGAGGATTGGACTACATACGTGGAAAGAGTAGAGGTATATTGCACTGCAAATAAAATAGAAGATGAAAAAAAAGCTTCAGTACTTCTGAACTTAATGGGCGCAAAGACATACGGGCTGTTACGACATCCTTGTAACAGGAGAAAACAACAACGAGCACCTTGCCAATTTGGAGCAGGTGCTCACTAGGCTGAAAGAACGGGGCCTACGAGCGAATCGCCCCAAGTGCGAATTTTTCCAAAATCAGATATCATATTGTGGCCACATAATTAATAATGAAGGGTTGCATAAGTCACCTGAAAAAATTGAAGCGGTTATAAAAGCCCCAGCACCTGAAAATGTTTCACAATTAAGGTCGTTCCTGGGATTAATAAATTACTATCATAAATTTTTACCGAACTTATCAACTCTTCTACACCCGCTTAATAAACTTCTACAAACAGGAGTGATTTGGAAATGGAACGAAGACTGTAAACGTGCCTTCCATTAATGCAAAGACTTAATCACATCCGAAGAAGTTTTGGCTCATTACAACCCATCACTGCCAATCAGACTGGCGTGCGATGCATCCCCTTACGGCATAGGAGCAGTATTATCCCATAAATTCCCTGATGGCTCAGAACGGCCGATAGCTTTTGCGTCACGCTCATTAAACTCAGCTGAGCGTAACTATGCCCAAATCGACAGGGAAGCACTCAGCCTGGTATGGGGAGTGAAGAAATTCAACCATTACCTACACGGACAAAAATTTACCTTGTTGACTGACCATCAACCCCTCATCTCCATATTCAACCCTAAAAAAGGTGTTCCCATTATGACAGCGCAAAGGCTACAGAGGTGGTCCCTTTTTCTAGGGGCACACCAATACAACATAGAATACAAAGGGTCAAAACAGCATGGGAATGCTGACGGTTTATCGCGCCTACCGTTGCCAATGGTAGAAGAGGCACCTACAGTAGACCCAGTAGAGATGTTCCACTCTACCATAGTGGAATGTCTACCAGTGACAAATTCTGCCATTGAAAGGGAGACGAGAAATGACCCGACTCTCTCATGGGTCTACGATTTAACAGTGAAGGGATGGCCAGCACATGGCGAACCACTGTTGCCAGCATTCTCGCAAAGAAGAGAACAGCTGTCAGTGTGCCGAGGAACCTTGATGTGTGGATCCAGAGTGGTGATTCCACCCAAACTCCAGGATAAAGTGCTAAAGGAGCTTCACGAGGGGCATCTGGGTGGAGTGAAAATGAAGAACCTAGCTAGGGCGTTTGTATGGTGGCCAGGTATCGATGGAGACATCGAAGAAATGACCAAGAGCTGCCTAGGATGCCAGAAGGTCCAAAACGCTCCACCACAAGCCCCTCTACATCCATGGGAGTGGCCCTCATCTCCCTGGCAAAGGGTGCACATCGACTTTGCTGGTCCATTTATGGACTCAATGTTCTTAATCGCGGTTGAATTCAGAAAGTTCTTAAAAAACAATGGGGTTAAGCACTACACGTCCGCCCATACCATCCCGCCACCAATGGATTGGCTGAAAGGTTTGTCCAGACCTTCAAGAAGCCCATAAAGGCCATGGGTAATGAAGACATAAAACTTCAGCACAAGGTGGATAACTTCTTATTCGCATACAGGAAGGCAACACATATGGTTACCAACCAAACTCCCGCCATGATGTTCTTCAATAGAAACCTAAGATGCCGGCTGGATTTGGTCAAGCCCAACATCAGAAGGGACGTGGAGAACCGGCAGTTTCAAGGCATGAATGAAAGGCCAACTAGGACCTTCCAGATAGGTCAACAAGTTTTGGCCCGGGACTACCGTACCGAGAAATGGCAGCCTTGAACTATCTGCACACGACTAGGACCACTGATGTATACAGTGGACATCGGAGAAAGCATAATAAGGCGCCATGCTGACCAAATCATAAAGTCATCCGAAAAGGGACAACCTACAGCACAACTCTACACATCTAACGATGAAGTAGAGATACCCATATCTACCTCCGATCCGGTGATACTGGAACCCGATGAACCCGACACTGGCATTCAAGCTGAATCAGCCTTGCCAGAAGAACCTACTACACCACCAGAAACTACTACACCCCCGAGGCATTATCCGGACCGAGTCAGGAAGCCTCCTGAGAGACTAACTTATAATTAATTAACTACAGCAATGTATATTATTTTGCTTATAACATGTAATTAATAATTACTTAAAATATGATGCACTGGTTAGCTAAAAGGGGAGGAATTGTGGTGTATGTGCCTTTAAGAGCCCCAGGTGTGCTGTAATGCCGGTAATTGCCACTCGGGCTATATAAGCCTGTATATTGTGTATATCCGTTAGAATCCCCCCCAGACTTTGCTTAGTAAATACCTATGAACCAACTCCTGTCTTCAATGTCTTTATCAACACACGGACACTACAGCTCTGGCTAAGTTCTTCATTTTTACCCCTCCCAGATGACCCTCATGAAGCTCATTGAGCACTCTATCCTTCAATTTGGGTGGAATTACTACTCTGGATCCACACACCAAGGTTCCTCGGCACACTGACAGCTGCTCTCTTCTCGGCGAGAATGCTGGCAACAGTGGTTCGCCATGTGCTGGCCATCCCTTCACCGTTAAATCATAGACCCTGGAGAGTGTCGGGTCATTTCGTGTTTCCTTTTCTATGTTTGCATTCATCACAGGTAGACATTCGACTATGGTCGAGTGGAATTTCTCCACAGGATCCACTGCAGGTGCTTCATCCACCGTCGGCAACGGTAGGCGCGACAATCCATCAGCATTCCCATGCTGTTTAGTTCCTTTGTACTCAATGTCATATTGGTGTGCCCCTAGGAAAAGGGACCACCTCTGTAGCCGTTGTGCTGTCATTATCGGGACGCCCTTCTTAGGGTTGAAAATGGAGACAAGAGGTTGATGATCAGTTAGTAGAGTAAATTTCTGACCGTGCAGGTAGTGATTGAACTTCTTCACCCCCCACACCAGGCTGAGGGCCTCTCTGTCAATCTGGGCGTAGTTATGCTCGGCTGCAGTTAACGAGCGTGACGCAAAAGCTATCGGCCTCTCTGAACCATCAAGGGATTTATGTGACAGTACCGCTCCAACGCCGTAGGGAGACGCATCACACGCCAGTCTTATCGGTAGTGATGGGTTGTAGTGAGCCAATACTTCTCTTGAAGTGATCAGGCCTTTACACTTCTGAAAGGCCCGCTTACATTCATCGCTCCATTTCCATGCTACTCCAGTTTGTAGCAGGGCATTCAGTAGGTGCAGAATTGTGGACAAATTCGGCAAAAACTTATGGTAGTAATTCACCAATCCAAGGAATGACCTCAGTTGCGACACATTTTCAGGCGCTGGAGCCTTATCTACCGCTTCAATTTTGTCAGGCGACTTATGTAACCCCTCTTCATCAATCACGTGGCCACAATACGATATTTATTTCTTAAAAAACTCGCACTTGGGGCGATTGGCTCGTAGCCCATGTTCTCTTAGTCTAGTGAGCACCTGCTCTAGGTTGGCAAGGTGTTCACTGTCATTTTCACCCGTCACTAGGATGTCGTCCAAGTAACACTGAGTCCCCGGAATCCCTTGCAGGACTTGTTCCATCGCTCTTTGCCATATAGCCGGAGCTGATGCAACTCCGAATACCAGTCGATTGTACTGGTAAAGACCTTTGTGAGTGTTTATCGTGAGATATTTCCTAGAGGATTCTTCAACCTCCATCTGCAAATATGCTTGCGCTAGGTCAATTTTTGTAAAACGTTTCCCTCCAGATAGTGAGGCGAAAATATCTTCTATCCTCGGAAGAGGATACTGTACTGTGTGAAGGACTGGGTTCACAGTCACCTTGCAGTCCCCACAGATGCGAACCTTCCTTGGCTCCTCAGACTTATTGTTTAACGTTTTCTTCATGACAGGAACGATGGGTGTCGCCCACTCACTCCAGTCTACCTTACTTAACACGACTGCATTCTTCAGATTCTCCAGCTCTGCCTCGACGGCTGGGCGAATTGCATACGGTACCGGTCTTGCTTTGAAAAACTTGGGAATTGCATTCTCTTCTATTTTTATCGAGTCGGTTACGCCTTTAAGAGTTCCCAGTTCTTGTTGAAATACCTCTTTAGCGTTAGCCAAGATTTTTGACAATCGTCCAGGTGTGACGTCATCATCCTTTTTACCAGCCACCGTCAGTGCCTGAATGGAGTGCCAGTCTAAACTTATCTTTCTGATCCATTCACGTCCCAATAATGGTGGTCCACCATCTTGCAGTATGTACAGATACAATTTCTGTATTTCCTTGCCGTTGTATTCGACAGGCACCCTTATTTTCCCTCTGGGGTATATTTTCTGTCCCGTATATGTCTTCAAGACAATGGATGTGTCTTTTAAGGGTATGTGTGAGAATAGCCGCTCGTAGTCTCGCCGATTCATGACGGTCAGGGCTGATCCTGTATCCAATTCCATTTTGACTTGGGACCCTGCTATCGTGAGGGTGACCCAAATGGTTCAGTGATCCTCTTTTATGATTACGTTGTGTAGTTTGAGACAGCTTAGTCTCTTGTTCCCAGATTCACTATCGCTCTTCTGGTCTTCGGAACTACTGTCCGTCATCTTTTGTACTTTCCTGTACTTTTCCTTAGTAGTCTTTTTGTTGTCGTTAGTCTTCTTCCCGGACCTGCAAACTCGTGCAATGTGTCCCATCTTTCCGCATTGCCTGCATGTTTTGTCCATGGACCAGCAGTCCTTCTGGTCATGGGTTGTTCTGCCGCAGCGATAACATTTTTCAAATCCCCGTGTCATTTCATGGGTGCTGTATTCCTGTGGCTTTTGCTGTATTTCTGCAGCTCCCCTTGCTGCTGCTTTGTATGATACTGCCACGCTGAAAGCCTTATCTAGCGTCAGCTCTTTCTCTGAGAGTAACCTCTTCTGGGTTCCTTCACTCAGGAGTCCACAGACAAATTTGTCCCGTAGGGTATCTGCCAGTCCTGCTCCGAACTGGCAGTGCTTTGATAGCTTGCATAGTTCTGTAAGATAATCAGCATTGCTCTCATCTTTATGCTGATTTCTCTTGTGGAATTTAAATCTTTCTGCTATCAGCAGCGGTGTAGGATTTAGGTGTTCCTGTAGGATATCAACAATTTCATTAAAACTCTTCGCCATCAGTTTGACTGGAGTGATCAGGTTCCGCAATAGGCCGTACATTCTTGCGCCCATTAAGTTTAGTAGTACCGATGCCTTTTTCTCATCGGCTACTTCATTTGCCTTGCAATATACTTCGACTCTTTCCACATACGTGGTCCAGTCTTCTATTGCATTATCGAAGGCAGTGATATTGCCTGTCTTTGGCATCTTGGAGATCTAAGATGGCGCCTCCCATGCTTTGCCTTCTTCCCCGATTGAACAAAATGGCGCCTCCCGCGCTTTGCCTTCTTCCCCGTTGGATTAAGATGGCACCTCCCGCGCTTTCTGTCTTTTCCGCTGCTGCTAGCGCTGTTGCTGGCGTTTTTATGCCTTGATGGCGACGCCCTATGGTCTTCGCGCACTTCCCCCCTGCGCTGCTGCCAACGCCGCTCTCCGCGGTCCCCGTGGCAAACTACAGCTCCTCGCGGCTTTCTGCAGTTCTAATTTCTTTTATTTTAATTACTGTTCCCGTCGTCAGAGCAGACCCTATGGGACACTTTCCTCCCTCTTCTCGGGTCTGTATGCTGCCCGGCTTCGTAGCACCGGCCGCGCTCTGTGTGCTCCATCCTCTCTCTTTCTCTCCTCTTCCTGACAACGCTGCTCGGCCCCGTTGAAAAGCCACCCGATCGAGCTCTAGTCCGCCGCAGCCCAGGAAGGATCAGTGTACTACCTGCCACCAGCCCGATTAGCTGGAACACCATAGACTGGATAACCAAGCCCAGCTCTCGACAGCCTCTCCTGCAAATCTTCGAATTCGATGAATCAGAGGGCGGTTGCCCACGGTCGACGCCCGTTTCTTCTGTTTGTTTTTTTTTTCTTTTTGGATTTCTTCCTTCTGGCCTCGACCTCTAACAACTTTGCTTCAGGGATGGATCCCCGTGAGGTGGTGCAGAACTGTAGTAAGTTCGGATCTGTTCGTCGCCAGTGTAACATCCGTGTGTAATTGAGACACGGACTGCAGAAGTTGGTTATAACAGGTGTTTACTGAATGGAGACAAAACTGGAACTACTATACAAAGTTACTTTACAGGCTTATATACAGGGGTGGTCACTACTGGTACTGCAGTATACAGGGGCTGCAGAATATAGTTCCTTCTTCAAGGTACATACACTACACCCCTGACTGCTGGTGAGTGGTTCGAATCGCTCCCATGACCCTGGGTTCTAGACACCGGACTTAGGTGCAGGCGACGATACAGAAAAGTCGAGTAGACAAGTGGTTTGGTGTAAGAAAACCAAGATTTTATTGAACAGAGATAAAACACAGTCTTATGAGAAATTACTGGTAAACAATTACAGGCATAAACAAAATAACTATACTTATACAGGGAATGGGGAACACACGGCACATCGAGGGAAAACAAGACTACATTAACAATCCGCTTTTCCTTATCCGACCCCATTCCTAACTAGATTAAGCTATGAGGGGCCAGGAATTCATGCTCACCGAGTCAAAATCTGCTGAGTTCAAACGGCTGTAGGGGTTGGGGTTCGCTCTTTGTGCTCTCTGGGGCCTGCTGTCGTCACGTGGTCTCAGGGCGCTGCAAGGGCGTCGTCCAGGTAAAGTACCCCGAGGTTAAAGTCTTTGCTTGGGTACTTTACCTTGCAGGGATGATGGTTCCTCTTCCTCGGGCGGCAGTTGGAGTTTGCATGAAGATAGTCGCAGGTTGGCTGGATTGAAGGCCCGATTATTCGAAGCGTTCTTCAATCTTCTCCCAATTCATCTCATCTCATCTCATCTCATCTCACCTCGCCTCATCTCATCGCACCTCGTCTGGCCTGGTTTGCCCGTGTTCGCCTGGTGCAATGCCGGGTGTCCCTGATGGAGTCAGGTAAGACACGGGCAGTGGCCAGGCAGCAAGCGCAGGAGGGGAAAAAGAGCAGGAGCCACGAGGGCAAGGAGCAAGAGTAAGAGTCAAGGGGAAGAGAGCGATTGCTACTGAGGGCCTACAGTTATACTCCTTTCGATGGCCCTTATCTGCACGCCAAATCAGGTCAGTTCATTGTTTCACTTTTGGCGGGCTGTTTTAAATGATTATAGCAATCTAAACTAACTGTTTTTAGATGGCTGTTTGTCGCACCTAATGGCCTGATGTCCGGGCTGTATTGTCATTAATGCATTTTAATCGGCCTGTGCAGCCTCGGTCGCTTCCCTAAGCTGTTTCCGATTATTTATGCGGACAAACTAATGGCCTTGCTCTTAGGCCTAACTGGGGTATTCTGTTCTAATCCGACAAAATGCATATTCAGTGTTTGCTGAACTGTCTCGGTTTTCAAACACAAAAGTCCTTTTCACAGAAATGCATTTTAACTTTCGATTTCCCAAAAAAGCTTGTTCTGTGCTGCAGAGTCCAAGCTTTTAAAATCTTACAGGCTTTTGGTCACTAGGTGTGGACGCCATCTTTTGGGTACCCTTGTTAAATTGTCCATAGGGTCCCTTTATTAATAACCTTGGGGGAAATGTGGGAATTTTGCGAATCTTACACTCATCACCAGCACTCTGCTTTGCCAACCTCTTCCTCCAAATCCCACTTGACACTGACATCCCTGCACCCTTACCCATTCCCTCTCTCTCTATGGTCACATTCACTTAACTATTCGACCATGCAGCCCTCGCACTCCCTATCGCTGTGACGCAATGACAACAATTTACAACACAAAGGGAGGGCCCTTTGTCTCCTTCTAAGCATCTATGCTATGGATTCTCTACACTCACGTCTTCATTCTCACTCAAACTCCACTTGTCTCCTTCATTGCAGGAAAAGAGAACCCACAATAAGAGGGAAAGAGCGAGGACAGGAGGAGGGTCACCCTCAGTAGCCCAGCTCACCACCTCGGAGGAGGCGGCCCTGGAAATTGCCAGGATCGAGGAGGATTCCCAAGTGGGGGATGGACACGCGTGCGTATCGCAGCAAGCTGGTGACAGAATAGTTTGGCATCTCTCTCACTGACATTGCATGAGCGACTGATAATGATCCTGATACTCTAACAGATTGACTTATAATCATCTGCACAATTCAATGTGCATGCAACCTTTACCTCACATCTCTAACTCTTTCCTTTACTCACCCACAGGATCATCGAGAGCCCCCGTCCCCACTGTTCAGGAGGAAGACCCTAAGCTTCCAGACTCCTCAGAGGAAGCAGCAACCTCTGAGGGTGCTCCGTCAGCAGAATTATGCGCACCCTGCACCAGCGCAGACACTCAAACCTCGATGGGATCTTCGGGACATAGAGTAGAGTTGTAACCTGGTGTATCACAGCTCACAAGTGAGCATCAGCAGATGGTGGAGACAGGGACAGCAGTGGAAAGTCCTCATCACAGTGGAGAGGATGCTCCCAGCTCGGCTCCGCTGCATGTCAACCCTGTGCCTCCGGGTCCATCCAGAAGGAGAGCGGTGCTGAAACTCCAGGAACAGGTGCAGAGTCTCTGGCAAGTTTTGTCTCCAGGGTCGCTGCGAGTGTGGAGTCCATCGCTAACATGAGCAGAGCCTTTGTGGAGGCATTGGTGCTGAACACATCACTACTGAAAGGATAGCAACCTCCTTGGAAAGGATGGCTACCTCCATGGTAAGGCTGGCTACTGTAGTGACTTGGGTGTAATGTTGTGTTTAATTTTGAAAAGCCATCAGTTGCTTATTGTCATAAAAAATTCTGATGGCAAACTGTTGCAATTGTGGCGTGTGTCATTTCGCTAATGGGATTCCACATTGAGGGCTTAGGGCGATTGCAATTGTCAGTATGGTGGTCAGAGTGATAGGAATCCGCAGGTTCTTGGCCATTGTCAATGGTCTGATAAGAAGGTGCAAGGCAAAATTGTTTGATTGTGCAGGCTAAGCAAATTAAGCCAAGATGAGTGCGTCCCTTGCATCCCGGGCAGCAATGTAGTCGCGCGCTGGCGCCTTCAGGCTTGTGCAGCTTCAGGTGGGTGAGCAGCAGCTTAGTGCTCCTGTTGTTGCTGCTGCTGTTGGTGCTGCTGTTGTTCAGGGTTCTGCTGCTGCCACAACTGGTCTTCGTCTGTATCTGATGTCTAGGAGGAAAAGAAATAAATGGTTCCCATGCTTCTGGTATATGCCTCAGTTGAGGAAGAGCTCAGTCAAGGTGGTGAGAGGGGTTTCCCAGGAGGTCACACTGGAGATGGGTGTCAGGCTCCAAACTTCCACAACAATGGGTATGCCTGCTAAAAGTTCCCCCAGACCTGAGACAATAAAGTTCTGCCACCTGCAAATGATGATTGCTGAAAACTCCTTTTTAATGGTGGAGCTGCAGCTGTTAGTAAGCAGTCCACTTGTGAGGCCGCCAGGATTCACTGGCGTGTTGCAGAAGAGACATGCAGGATGTGGGAAAAGTGGTAAAATCAGCATGGCGTCACATCTCTAACTCTTTCCTTTACTCCCCCACAGGACCATCAATTAATTAATGGGATTATAGAGGCACTTAACTGGTTGTTAAGGGCCTATCTTGCCTCTTGAAGGCGGGATGGAAACGGGGTCAGAAAACACACATTTGGGAAAATTGCTTGGAGGCGGGATGGAGGAGGTATCGGGCCCGCCCACCATTTTTTGCGATTTTACCACCTCACACGCCTCCAATCCCGCCTCCTCAGGCCTGGCAAAATCAAGCCCTTTGAGCGGAACAGGTAGATAAGGTGGTTAAAAAGGCATATGGGATACTTGCCTTCATTAGCCGAGGCATAGAATATAAGAGCAGGGAGGTTATGATGGAGCTGTACAAAACGCTGGTGAGGCCACAGCTGGAGTACTGTGTGCAGTTCTGGTCGCCTCACTATAGGAAGGATGTGATTGCTTTGGAGAGGGTGCAGAGAAGATTCACCAGGATGTTACCTGGGATGGAGCGCCTCAGCTATGAAGAAAGACTAAACAGGCTGGGGTTGTTTTCCTTGGAGCAGAGAAGGCTGAGGGGGGACCTGATTGAGGTGTACAAAATGATGAGGGGCATAGATAGGATAGATAAAGAGGAACTTTTCCCCTTAGTAGGGGGGTCAATAACAAGGGGGCATAGATTCAGGGTAAGGGGCAGGAGATTTAGAGGGGATTTGAGGAGGAACTTTTTCACCCAGAGGGTGGTTGGGATCTGGAACTCACTGCCTGAAAGGGTGGTAGAGGCAGGAACCCTCACAACATTCAAGAAGCATTTGGATGAGCACTTGAAATGCCATTGCATACAAGGCTATGGACCAAATGCTGGAAAATGGGATTAGACTGGACAGCGATTGATGGGCGGCGCAGACACGATGGGCCAAAGGGCCTCTTTCTGTGCTGTAAAACTCTATGGCCTAGAAATTCAGTGCCCTTAGCGCCGATTTTGCGGCGCTAGAGGGCCTAGCGCTGCAATTGGCGCCGGTTCCTAAATTGCCTGGGGCCCTTCCGCGGCGGTAGACCGGTAGCGCTGCGCCGGCACCGATGACGTCATCGGTGTGCGCAGCGTCCCGGTTGCCGTGGTAACCCGGCCCCAAGCCGAAATTCAGTTGCGCCCGCCTCGCCCGTGGCAGGCGCAACTAAGACTCTGGCAACAGAGTCTTCCCCCAGTGTGCGCCGGCGCATAAAGGTGGAGCGGCGGCCGGCCGCGTTCCCGGCGGCCGCCTGCCCACACCTCCCTTCCCGGACTCCTGCATTCCCCCCCCGCGGCCCTGATCAGTGTCTCATGCGAGCCCGGCACTTCCCCGAGGTGCCGGGCTCAGATGTCGGGTCAATCCGCCGGACAGTTGTCGGCTGCAGGCAGCTCCTCCTTAACAGGAGGAGGAGGCCTGCAGTTACCCCGCCTGCCGCACCGCATCGGGTGCCGCAGCGGGGGATTAGCGCCGGGAAACCCAAGTTCACGCCCGTTTTGAGGCGCTAAAGGAGGGTTTTAGCGCCCGCCGCCGTCTGGGCCCGGCGCACCCGAATTTTCGTCGGGCGCTGCCGCATTACCGCTGGCGCAAACTTTCTGGCGCTACAGCCCTGGCAAGACCAGAACCCAATTTCTAGGCCTATGACTCCAAGGGCTAGATTTTCAGTATAGACAGTTTTGGGGCGCTAACCTTAGCGCCCGCCCGAAGTTAGCGCCCGCCCCAAAGTAGCGCCCCGTTGCCGGGAATTCAGTGGCTTCGCCCTAAGAGGTTGGTGGAGCGCTAAAAGAGGCGTTCCACTACTATCTTTAGGCACTAAGCCGGCGGTGCAGAGCGCAGCGCCCGAGCTCGGGCGCAGCGCACGGCAGACACTCTGGTGCCAGTGAGCTCTTAAAGGGGAAGGGTGCATGTGTTTTTTTCGGAGGAGGAGGAGGAGGAGGAGGAGGAGGAGGAGGAGGTGGTGGTGGTGGTGGTGGTGGTGGTGGTGGCCGGAAACATAAATACACCGTTCACAACAACACACTGGATCCTTCCACACAACACATGCAGACTGCCGTTTATAGTGCAGGAGGAGTGCCCTTTAATTTGCGCTCCCCAGGGTGTGTTGCGTTCCATTTTACAAACGCTCTGGACGCCAGCCGCACAATGGGGCGGTCCGACTGAAGTTTGGATTCGGGGCGGCCAAAGGGCGTTGCACGAGGATGTGACGTCATTTTCTGCGCGCGCATCCGGGCGGCCGCTAAACTTTGCGCCGGCGCTAACGGGCAACTTAATTTGGGGCGGGGCGCAAACTGCGCTGCGCCCGGGCGCTACACGAATAGCGCCCGAAAATCACTTCTCTTAAGGCGCTAACTGCTGGCGCAAGCAACTGAAAATCTAGCCCTATGACTCTATGAGTCCTCTGCACAACTTGCTTTCTCACCCATCTTTGTATCATCCGCAAACTTGGCTACATTACACTCGGACCCTTCATCCAAGTCATTAATATAGATTGTAAATAGTTGGGGCCCCAGCACCAATCCCTGTGGCACCCAACTAGTTACCGTTTGCCAACCAGAAAATGACCCATTTATCCCGACTCTCTGCTTTCTGTAAGTTAGCCAATTCTCTATCCATGCTTATATATTATCCCCAACTCCATGAGCTCTTATCTTATGCAGTAACCTTTTATGTGGCACCTTATCGAATGCCTTCTGGAAATCCAAATATACCACATCCACTGGCTCGCCCTTATTCACCCTGCTCGTTACATCCTCAAAGAACTCCGGCAAATTTGTTAAACATGATTTCCCTTTCATAAAACCATGCTGACTCTGCTTGACTGTATTATAATTTTCCAAATGCTCTGCTACTGCTTCCTTAATAAAGGACTCCAGCATTTTCCTAATGACAGATGTTAGGCTAACTGGTCTAAATTTTCCTGGTTTCTGTCTCCCTCCTTTCTTAAATAGTGGTGTTACATTTGCAGTTTTCCAATCCACTGGGACCTCTCCAGATTCCAGGGAATTTTGGTATATTGCAACCAATGCATCCACTATCTCTGCAGCCACTTCTTTTAAGACCCTGGGATGCAGGCCATCTGGTCCAGGGGACTTGTCGTCTTTTAGTCCCATTATTTTACCAAGTCCTTTTTCCTTAGTGATAGTGATTGTCTTCAGTTCCCCCCTCCCTGTGGCCCCTTGATTATCCATTATTGGGATGTTGTTAGTGTCTTCTACCATGAAGACAGATACAAAATATTTGTTCAGAGTCTCTGCCATTTCCCTGTTCCCCATTATTAAGAATGTAATTGATTGGAGGAAAATGAATTGTGTTGTCCATCAGCAGAAAGTTGAAATCTTTTCAAAAAATTGGCAATCGCCTTCAGCTGACCTGCAGGCAGTCAGCCCATTTCACTGTTGCTGGTGCCTGAGGCCTGTAGCACCCATTTTTCTCTCCTTCCTCAAGAAGGCTCCAATGTGCAGGGGGAAAGTCCACTGGGAGCCTGCCAACATTGTTTAAGTGAGGCTGACCCCAGAAAGTTTCCCAGGATCAGTGGCAGGCAAATTAGGCAGCATGCAAAGCCTGCACTGCTGACTTTCTGTTGGGTTTCCATTGAAGTGGAAATTCCCATCAATAATGACTTGTGACTAATAACCGTAACTTCTGTATTCCTGTTTAAAAATGTGCCCATTTAAACTGTTTTCCAAATCTATTATTGCCTGTTATTAAAATCATTAGTGTCATTTTAACTCCTTTTCATTAATGTAAGCTACTGGGTCTGGTGATTCTTCATGATGTGCTAGTAAGGCGTGATTGTCACAAGGTTGTGAAAAATACAACATGCCAAAAAGATCTTAAAATAATTCCCAAGGAGAACACTGAAGGAGGGTCTTAAACTGTTCAAGCAACAAAAATAAAACAAATACTAAATAATACCCTTGCACACTAATGACCTCATTGTATAATTCCTGACAGAAATGTCTTTAAAAATTTTGGTTTGAATAACAGTTACAAAATAAGGAAGACTATAAAAGGTTCTGTATAATTTTCAAGTGAAAAAGAAAAATACTGAGTAGTCTACCCTGAAGTTCACTTAACCTAAACTTGCTAAAAGAGCAAAGTTTCACAAAACCTATGAAACATTTGCTGACCGCATGGTTACCACAATGTGTTTTGCCCTATTTGTTAATCTGAGTGATGTTAATGCAGTGATAAATTCAGCAATGTGATGCTGATGTTTACTAATTATAATACAAAGAATTAATATTTCCCAGTTAGCCAGTGTATTCATTGATGTACCTCGGTGTCTTGATATCACATGCTAGTACTGCTGTCCTTCCATTTCAGAAGAAAGTAAACAAATTAGCTTTCATGCAGTGTCCAAAGCATTAGACACTTAAGACAAATTTGCTATGGTTACTGGGCTCAGCAAGGCAGATAAAATGCATAACAAATATTGATGTTTAAAGCACTGAGTACTGCTGATAACCAAATTTACTGACATGAATACAGATAACTTCTTAGAAGGTAGTACAACTATATCTGTGGAACAATTGCTCATTAATTAGGAACAATAGAACCATGGAAGGTTACAATCTGGAAGGAAGTCATTCAGCCTAGCATGTCTGTGCTAGTTCTTTCCTCCAGCAATCCAAAACCAATCTTATTGGTTTTCTGTCTCTTATTGGTTCCAAATTATCTGCTTTAATTAGTTACCCACTTTTCGCTTAAAATGAGCAATAGTCTCTGCCTCAGCTACTTAATATTATGCTGCAACAATCTGCTGTTTAAATAAGTTTCTCCTAACCTCTCTCCTCATTCTTGGTAACAATTCTATACTGATAACCCTTCATCACAAACTCCCCCAATCTCTTGACCTTCTCTGCTCCAATGGAAAAGCCCCCCTGTCTTTCTCCATAACTATAATTTCTCATCCATAAACTTGAATTCATCTAAAACTCTGCTACCCGTATCCTAACTCACACCAAATCCCATTCACCCACCACCCTCGTGCTCCCTGTCCTAAACTGGCTTCCGGTCCGACAACACCTTGATTTTAAAATTCTCATTCTTGATTTCAAATCCCTCAATGCTCTCACCACTCCCTATCTCTGTAACCTCCTTTGGTCCTACAACCCTCCAAGATCTCCGAGTCCGGTAGGCTGTAAAATGTCTAGTTGAAAGATGAGGTGCTATTCCTCGAGCTTCCGTTGAACTTCATTAGAACAGTATAGGAGGCCAAGGACAGAGAGGTCAAAGTGGAAGTGTTCCTGACTCAACACTGAGTTCAACAATTTCAGATTATAACCACTGCTCCCATTTTTTCGGACAGCAGATGTTGGTACCATCTCCTTTTGCCTCACACCATCATCCCTTTTGTCTCTTAATCTCTCCTGCCTTCCACTCTATCACAGACCTTCCCTTTTGTTCTTTTCTCCCCTCCTCCCTTTCCCTGCCTCTGTACTTGCTTAAAACCTGTTTAGAAACATAGGGGGAAAAATTCAGTATTGCGCCGTTTGGGGCGCCATTATCGGCCGTGCGCAAAGTTTAGCGCCTGGTGCTAATTATCGCCTCCGACGGCAAACTTGGCTTTTATTGCCCCTGAAGGTGATTGGAGCGCTAAATCAGGCACTACACACCTCTCTTAAGGCGCTAAGGCCGAGGAGCGAGGTGCTACCTCACAGTGCTGGCGAAGCTCATGTGATGTCAGTCAGCAATGGAACACAGACACACTGGCACCGTCCAATTCTTAAAGGGGAGTTCTGATGAATGGTCATCGACCTGAAACATTAACTCTGTTTCTCTCTTCACAGATGCTGCTTGACCTGCTGAATTTCTCCTGCATTATCTATTTTTATCTTAAAGGGGAGGGTTGATCTTGCTCTCCATCCACATCCTGCTCATTGCAGCCTTGAATCTCGGCCTGAATCTTAGCCTGGAGAGACCTGTACATCAAATCTGCTGGAAAGAACAATGGAGAGAACCAGGGAAAGAGCTCAGAGTGCAGCCCGCATAGTCTCTTCTAAATCGATATAAGGAAGGGCAAATCAAAATCAATCCGCAAAGTGCTGCTCAGTACCCAAAACTCCTTCACACAGCGTTGAATCTCTCCAGAAGTCTCTCTCTCTCTCTCAGAATGCGTTGTGCAAAAATGTCACCAACAAAAAAAGGCAGGAAGCGGTCGCATTTAAATAGCGCTCCCCCAGTCCCTTACTGACTGCAAAATGCTCCCCTCAACCTGTCGTTGCTAGCGGCAGGCGGTAAGGCAGGGGGCACCAATCAATATCCGGTCTGGGGTGCTACCGGGGCGTTGTGCACGCGACTGACGTCACGATCTGCCGGCGCAGGAGATCGTGGCGACAGTGTTTAGCACCACCGCAAAATGTCTGGTTAATTTCGCGAGCGGCGCAAACATCGCCGTGCCCGAAAACTAGTTGCTTTGCGCCCCATTAGCGCCCACTTAAGGTGCTAATGGGAGGTGCAGACAACTGAATTTCTCCCCCATAGAAACATAGAAGATAGGAGCAGGAGTAGGCCATTCGATCCCTCGAGCCTGTTCCGCTATTTAATGAGATCATGGTTGATCATCCAAATTCAGTACCCTGCACCTGCCTTCTCCCCATATCCCTTGATCCCTTTAGCCTTAAGAAATATATCTAACTCCTTCTTGAATATATTTAATGAATTGGCCTCAACTGCCTTCTGTGGTAGAGAATTCCACAGGTTCACCACTCTCTGGGTGAAGAAATTCCTCCTCATCTCAGTCCTAAATGGCTTACCGCTTATCCTTAGACTGTGACCCGTAGTTCTGGATTCCCTTGCCATCGGGAACATCCTTCCTGCATCTAGTTTGTCTAGTCCTGTTAGAATTTTATAAGTTTCAATGAGATCCCCTCTCATTCTTCTAAACTCTAGTGAATACAAGCCCAATCGACCTAATCTCTCTTCATACGTCATTCCTGCCATCCCAGGTATCAGTCTGGTGAATCTTCGCTGCACTCCCTCCATGGCAAGAAAATCCTTCCTCAGATAAGGCGATCAAAACTGCACACAATACTCAAGGTGTGGTCTCACCAAGGCCCTGTAAAACTGCAGCAAGACATCCCTGCTCCTGTACTCGAATCCTCTCGCTATGAAGGCCAACATACCATTTGCCTTCTTAACCGCCTGCTGCACCTGCATGCTTACCTTCAGCGACTGGTGCACAAGCACACCCAGGTCTCGTTGCGCTTCTCCTTTTCCCAATCTATTGTCATTCAGATAATAATCTGCCTTCCTGTTTTTGCCACCAAAGTGGATAACCTCGCATTTATCCACATTATACTGCATCTGCCATGCATCTGCCCAATCACCCAACCTGTCCAAATCATACTGGAGTTTCTCAGCATCCATCTCACAGCACACACGCCCACCCAGCTTTGTGGCGTCTGCAAACTTGGAGATATTACATCTAGTTCCCTCGTCTAGATCATTAATATATATTGTGAATAACTGGGTTCCTAGCACCGATCCCTGCGGTTCCCCACTAGTCACTGCCTGCCACTCGGAAAAAGACCTGTTTATTCCAACTCTTTGCTTCCTGTCTGCCAACCAGTTCTGTATTCAAGTCAGTACCATACCCCCAATCCCATGTGCTTTAACTTTGCACGCCAATCTCTTATGCGGGACCTTATCGAAAGCCTTCTGAATGTCCAAATACACCATATCCACTGGTTCTCCCTTATCTATTCTACCAGTTACAATCCTCAAAAAATTCCAGTAGATTAGTCAAACATGATTTACCTTTTGTAAATCCATGTTGACTTTGTCCAATCCTGTCACTGTTTTCCAAGTGCTCTGCTATTACATATTTGATCTCTAACTTTTTCCAGTTCTGATGAAAGTTCATCGACCTGAAATGTTAACTTTGTTTCTCTCTCCACAGATGCTGCCTGACCTACTGGGTATTTTCAGCATTTTCTGTTTTTATTTCAGATTTCTACCATTTGCAGTATTTTGATCCTGAATTTGTAATACTAAGCTACAAAACAGGAAGAGCTATCCTTAAACATTTTAGTACAAGTAATATTATGAATAACATGGGAGAAGTTTGGATGCCACATTTACAAAGTCACATTTACAACTGCACTGATAAAATTAAGCAGCCATTTAGGCCAATTGTTCGGGGATTCCAATTATCTTCCACCAAAGATATGGCAGATGATCAAAAGAACCCCCATGGAAAATATACCCCACTATTCTTATGTTTCAATTGATACAAATAAAATACAGAAACTAATAACACTATTTTGTAATACTTTACTAAACAGCAATGTTACAGCGATTATAATGCTAGAAATGTTACAGATTTTATCTGTTTTGCCTCATCCAAGTATTTATTGTAAGATAAAATACCAATTGATAATATATTGTGGTTCAGTGCAGCAATTGCAGCTATTTGTTATTTTCTACTTACTTAGAACGTAGGGGCTGGGAAATTTCCTACCTTAGTGCCGACCATTAATGCCATTTTTCTGGAAAAAATGGTGGTCAGCTCGCTTCCACCCGCTTCTGGCGCAAGACACAGCAGCCGCATTCTGGAGAGGTCGATAGAGCTGCTGATGCCAGCACTCGCTTCTCCAATGCAAATGTAAAGATCGTGACGTCAATCGGCACGCAACGCCTGATTTGAGACACGACTGCGATTTTGGACATCATCACACACCATAATACCCTCTCCTAACCACGCATGGAAGAACATCTGTGCAGCAGTGCGGCAGAGACACTGTCAGTGCTTCTTAAAGGGACACACACATCTTTCAGGTAAGTTTTGATTTCAGCTTTTGAAGTGTTTTTGTTATATTTTATTGGTGCAATGCATTTAAAAAGTTGTTAAAGTGCACAGGGAGCGCAGGGAGTGCTGCTGGATGCTTGCAAAGCTTTGGATGTTCAAGGAAGGCCAGTGAGAAAACCACTAACAGAAACAATTAACACTATTTTGTAATACTTTACTAAACAACAATGTTACAGTGATTATAATGCTAGAAATGTTACAGATTTTAGCTGTTTTGACTCATCCAAGTCCTGAGGGGCATAAGGAGATGAAGCAGAGGCAGCAAAAGGAACAAGCTTCTCACAGAGGGAAGAGGAAGAAGCAAAAGCAGAAGATGCAGAAGAGGATGACACAGAAGAGGAGGAAGCAAAAGGAAGGATGCAACCCAGACAGCCCCTTTCTAGCTGGGATATCCAGGATCAAATCATCCACCTGCGGTACCAGTGACCACAACCCCAGTTCCCCTTTCAACAATGTCCCACACCTTTCCTTCCCTCTGATACTGACCATCACAGCGTCCTCTTGGCCACAATGCTGAAATAAAAGCATCCAACTTTATCCATTTATGCATCCAATATTGTATAAAAAAAACAACTAGTCACCCTTGTTATTCCCGTAGTGACTGTCTTGCAAGTGCCTTTGCCTATCCTAGTGATGTCACACAGTGCTACCCGAGTGGCTGCAGCATGGCTGGTGGAAGGCTGCTGACTTTCAGTGGGGACACTGCAGATGGCCTTTCAGGATGACCTCAAGGAGCTGGTGGCTGGGAGTGTCAAATCCTCCTCCTCCCTCCTCCTCCTCCTCCCTCCTCCCTCCTCCTCCCTCCTCCCTCCACCCCCCTTGTATATCAGAAGATATTGTGGGATGAGGGGCAAGTGGGATGTGAGAAGGGGGATAACATATAAGGATACCACCATCTTTTATTCTCTCAGCCCTGCCGCTGGCCAAGGTCTCAGCCATGCCCCTGCCAAGAATGACCAGCATCGTCTCCTCCAAGGGGGTGAGGTGAAGCTAGGAATGTGAGGTGTGCCTCATGTTTGGTAGAGATTGTTGCTCTGCTATCTGCTGAAGTCAAAGATGATCTTGTGAGGGTATGTGGTAAAACCAGTCAGCTGAAATAAAGTGGAGGGTTCTCAGTTCAATTTTTATGGATGTTATGAATTTCCCTGGATCCCTGGGACACAGGAAGCGTAGACCCACGTAAGAAGTGGTCTGAGATGTTGAATGGCAAAAAAAGTCATCTGGGGTAAAAAAAAAACTGTAACAATAGTGGTGCAAAAGTGAGATGGAGTATCACTAACATACCAATGAACTAAATCTTAAGTAGGTGAAGCAGTAGCCGATGAGAGTAATTAAAAATCTCCACAAGGGCTGAGAGAGACGTAAGCTTGTTTAGCTGCTGAGAGAAAAGCAGAGGTGCATACCTGTTAGAGGTACTGAAACTTGAGGAAAGGAACAATGCAAAAGCAATGCCACTGATTCAAGGCAAAGGAAAAGGAGAGACAATACCAACGTCCCCTGGAACTGCTAGAGGAAGGGGTGGGTGGTTTTGGCAGAGGAAAGTGAGGCCCATTAGAACTTAATGTGGTCCAGCTAGACCTAGAAATGTATGGCTAAGCCAGATGTACATCGATACGCTAAAATCTGTGGCCCTTGGACTTGAGGGAACAGAGATGGGGACTGTATCAGAGTAACAATTAGGATGGGAGACAGTCAAAGTTTTGCTGAAGCCTAGGACATCAAAGGTGGAAATGAGGCAATGGTTGAGCAGATCAACAGTTGCTGAGGTATTGTGATGAATGGGGACCAAAGGCTGGGCAGTTTGAAGTTTGAGAGTGCAATTGCAAATTACTTAGGAGAGAGTTTTATTTCCAGGAATGGACACAGAAGGAAGTGGGGTTGGAAGTGGGTAGAGGATCTGGCTGATGAGGGATACAAGGATGTGGTCTGAAATATACATGTGAGTGATTGAGACTGCAGGACTAGGGAAGCTGTGAGAGATGATGAGCTTGAGGGGTTGGCCGTGAGTATGAGTAGGAGAGTTTACATGGAGAGAGACGTTAAGAGAGGAAAGGGGAGAGATTTAGGGAAGATGAATTTAGCAAAGTGAATTCAGAAAAGAGAGGACAAGGTGAGCTAAGATGGTGACTGAAATCTTCAATGATGAAGAGTCATTCAGTACAAAGGCTGAGGGAGAAAAGGAGGCAGGATATCTTAAGGGGAAACTTAGGGATGGGGCTTAAGAGAAACAAGAGACAGCAAGGATTTTAAAGGGGCAGTGAGAGGACTAGAACAAGGTGAGGTACTCAAAGGAGGAGAAGGTACCAGATGAGTAGGGGGAAAGTCTGGGTGATGAGGGCCATGCTACCACATGGTAGTGTCACCTTGCCCACTATTAAAGCCTCCCCTTCTGGCTATATTTTCCACCACTTGCCCCATCCAAACTACTGAGGCCATAGCAAGTACTATTCTAGCCAAAGTTCAGACAATGGTATATCAACTGACCTAGTGAGACTGTGAATGCCATCTGCCCTGTCCATTAGATATTGTCATTCTGCACTGGGCACAGATGTACCAGACCTTATTGTGGATGACTGTATTGATATCCAGGCTTTGACTGAAATTTGGCTCACAGAACTGCCATGAAAAAATAAATTATAGGTTAGAGCAACAGTCATAACTGTATTTGCTGTTTCCTGCTTACTCGAGGAGATAGCTAAGCTTAATAACTGCTGTAAAATCTATATTGTGCCATTGCAATGATTTAATTTTTCATTTACTGTTTAATAAATCTGTTTGGCATTTAAAACCTGAAGCATGGCTGGTGTAATGTTAATCTGCCACCTTCCGAATTCATAGAGGATCACGTGAGGGCACATGATGAAACCAAGAAGCCAAAGTAAGGGGAAGGCAGTTCTCTGTTCAATCATTGTGCATGCTACAAATTTTCCTAGATATTGCACAAGTAAAAGCATTCTCTGGAACATAGGACCCTAAGAGAATCGTCTGGGATGCTGAAACCAAAATAAATATCTATAGTTAATTTTTTTTAAGCCTTTTCTCCAATTTTTTACAACAGTTTTTTGGATGCTTTTCCTGGTTTTCATCCAGTGCCTTTCCTGGTTTACTCTGGATGCCTTTTCACTAACAGTTTCTGTAATGTATATACCTTTAAGGAGGGAACTATTTTTTACAGCTCATGTATACTGCAGTACCGGCAGTGACCACACCTGTATATAACACTGAGTAGTAATCTGTACAGTTCAGTTGCAGTTTGAGCCACGTTGAGTAAACACCTGTTGTACCGTTCTCCACAGTCTGTGTCTTATTATACACGGACGTAACATTGGCAACGAGGCAGGTTCGAACCTACCTGCAACTCTGCATCACCTCCCGGGGATTTGTTCCTGGAGATCAGTGGATGGGAGGTCAAGGCCAGAGACTTGGGCGTCGACCACGGGCAACTGCCCATTCATCCAGCAGAGACACGAGAATTGCGGGGGAGGCTGTCGAGAGCCAGGCTTGGCTTTCCAGTCGAGGTGGTCCAGTGAAACGGGCTGGCAACAGGTAGTGCGCAGACCCTTCCTGGACAGCGGCGGGCTAGAGCCTGACCAAGCGGCACAGCAAAGGGCCGAGCAGCGTCGACAGGGGAGAGAGAGAGAGAGGGCAGAGCGCACAGGGCGCAGCCGGTGTTCAGGGGCCGAGCAGCGTTGGAGAGAGGGAGAGAGAGACGCGCAGAAACCCACAGGGCGCCGCCATTGCCACGAGAACCGCCGGGAGCGGGGGAGGAAGGAAAGCGCGGGAGACGCCTTTTTAAGCCATTGGGAGACGCCATTTTAAACCACACCCAAAATGCCAAAGAGTGGCAGTATCACCGCATTTGACAATGAAGTCGAAGATTGGACTGCATATGTCGAACGAATAGAGGTGTACTGCAAGGTAAATGAGGTGTCAGATGACAAGAAAGCGTCGGTATTGTTAAATTTAAAGGGTGCAAAGACGTATGGTTTATTACGAAATCTAGTAACCCCAATGAAGCCAATGGAAAAGAGTTTTGAAGACATAGTAATGATACTAAAGGAACATTTAAACCCCACACCGCTGCTGATAGCAGAAAGATTCAAGTTTCACAAACGGAACCAGCATAAGGATGAAAGCAATGCTGATTATTTAACAGAACTGCGCAAACTATCGAAACACTGCCAGTTTGGAGCGGAACTGGCAGACACCTTAAGGGACAAGTTTGTGTGTGGGCTTCAAAGTGAAGGAACCCAGAAACGGCTTTTATC
This sequence comes from Somniosus microcephalus, assembly GCF_052327205.1. NCBI lineage: Eukaryota > Metazoa > Chordata > Chondrichthyes > Squaliformes > Somniosidae > Somniosus > Somniosus microcephalus. The sequence goes on from NC_140992.1 coordinate 77,053,628, forward strand.
TGAAAAGTACCTTATGCTGGAAAAGGCTTTCAGCATTGCGGTATCATATGAAGCAGCAGCACGGGGCGCTGCAGAGATACAACAGAGACCGCAAGCATATGGCACAAATGAAATGTCATATGGAACAGAGAAGTGTTATTGCTGCAGCAGAACAACACACGACCAGAATGATTGCTGGTTCAAAGACAAAGTGTGCAGACAGTGTGGAAAAGTAGGACACATAGCACGAGTCTGCAGGTCGGGAAAGAAAACCAGCAATAAGAAACCTACCAAAGGAAAGTACAAGAAGGTACATAAGATGACGGAGAATAGTTCAGACGAACAAAAGAGTGATAACGACTCCGAAAGCAGGGAACTGAGTTGTCTGAAACTACATAATGTGATCACAACGGAGGATCACCGAACCATTTGGGTCACTCTCAAGTTTGCAGGAGTCCAGGTAAAGATGGAATTGGACACAAGATCAGCCCTAACAGTCATAAACCGATGGGACTACGAGCGGCTATTCTCACACACACCCTTGAGAGACACAAAAATTATTTTGAAGACATACACGGGGCAAAAAGTCTACCCCAAAGGAAAAATAAGGGTGACCGTTATATATAACGGTAAGGAAACACCAAAACTAGACCTGTATGTATTGCAAGATGGAGGACCACCATTACTGGGACGTGAATGGATCCGGAAAATACAACTGGATTGGCATTCCATACAGGCACTGACTGTGGCTGACAAAAAGGTTGACGACGTCACACCTGGGCGACTGTCAAAGATCCTAACTGACGTGAAAGAAGTGTTCCAGCAAGGACTCGGAACACTAAAAGGCATGACAGCGACGATTAAAATTGAAGAAAACACAAGCCCAAAATTTTTTAAGGACAGACCTTATGCAATCCGCCCAGCCGTCGAAGCAGAGCTGGAGAGTCTGGAACGTTCAGGTGTACTGTCCAAGGTAGACTGGAGCGAGTGGGCTACACCCATCATCCCTGTGATGAAAAAGTCGTTGAGCAGCACGCCTGGGGAACCAAGGGAGGTTGGCACCTGTGGGGACTTTAAGGTAACAGCGAACCCGGTCCTTCACACAGTACAATATCCACTTCCGCGGGTTGAAGATATTTTCGCCTCGCTATCTGGAGGGAAACGCTTCACTAAGATTGTTCTGGCCCAGGCGTATCTGCAAATGGAGGTAGAAGAAGCATCAAAAAAATACCTCACAATGAACACCCATAAAGGTCTCTACCAATGCAACCGGCTGGTATTCGGGGTAGCATCAGCTCCGGCTATTTGGCAGAGGGCAATGGAACAAGTCCTGCAAGGGATCCCAGGGACCCAGTGTTATTTGGACGACATCCTGGTCATGGGCAAAAATGACAGTGATCACCTTGCCAACCTGGAGCATGTGCTCACTAGATTGCAGGAATATGGGCTCCGAGCTAACCGCCCCAAATGCGAGTTTTTTGGAAAACAGACCTCGTATTGTGGCCACGTTATCGATAAAGAGGGGTTACATAAGTCCCCAGAGAAGATTGAGGCAGTAGTCAAGGCTCCAGCACCGGAAAATGTGTCACAACTGAGGTCGTTCCTCGGGCTGGTAAACTACTACCATAAGTTCTTGCCAAATTTGTCTACAATACTACACCCACTGAACACCCTACTGCAAACTCGGGTGCCATGGAAGTGGAGTGACGAATGTAGACGAGATTTCCAGAAGAGCAAAACACCAATCACATCGAAAGAGGTATTGGCCCATTACAACCCGGCATTACCAATTCGGTTGGCATGTGATGCGTCACCCTACGGCATTGGAACGGTGCTGTCGCACAAATTCTCGGACGGCTCATAGAGGCCAATAGCCTTTGCGTCACGATCACTAACCTCAGCCGAGCGTAACTACGCCCAGATTGACAGGGAGGCCCTCAGCCTAGTGTGGGGAGTGAAAAAGTTCAATCACTATCTGCACGGGCAGAAATTCACCTTGCTGACTGATCACCAGCCTCTTGTCTCCATTTTTAATCTGAAGAAGGGCGTTCCGGTGATGACAGCGCAACGACTACAAAGATGGTCACTTTTTCTAGGGGCGCACCACTATGAGATTGAATATAAGGGCACAAAACAGCATGGAAATGCTGATGGGCTATCACGCCTGCCACTGCCTACTGCAGAGGAAGCACCAGCAGTGGATCCTGTCGAAATATTCCATTCGACTATAGTTGAATACCTACCGGTAACTAACACTTTATCGAAAAGGAAACCCGAAATGACCCGACACTGTCTCGGGTATATGATTTGACGGTGAAGGGATGGCCAGCACATGGCGACTCACTGTTGCCAGCATTCTCGACAAGGAGAGAACAGCTGTCAGTGTGCCGGGGGACCTTGATGTGTGGATCCCGAGTGGTGATTCCACCCAAGTTAAGGGATAGAGTGCTCAATGAGCTTCATGAGGGTCATCTGGGAGGGGTAAAAATGAAAAGCCTAGCCAGGGCTTATGGGTGGTGGCCGGCAATCGATAAACAAATCGAGGACCTGACCAAGAGCTGCTCAGGATGCCAGAAAGTCCAAAATGCACCACCACAGGCCCCTCTACACCCATGGGAGTGGCCCTCATCTCCATGGCAACGGGTGCATATTGATTTTGCTGGTCCATTCATGGACTCAATGTTTTTAATAGCCGTGGATGCGCACTCGAAATGGCCTGAGGTCATCAAAATGTCCTCCACCACCACGGAGAAAACTATTGCAGTCCTACGGACCATTTTTGCCAGGAATGGCTTGCCAGAGCAGATTTGCTCCGACAACGGACCACAGTTTGTGTCTGATGAGTTCCGGAGGTTCTTGAAAAAGAATGGGGTAAGGCATTACACATCTGCCCCGTATCATCCAGCCACAAATGGATTGGCTGAGAGGTTCGTACAAACCTTTAAGAAGGCAATAAAGGCTATGTACAATGACAACATTCCGCTGCAGCATAAGGTGGACAATTTCCTGTCCGCCTACCGGAATACGACACATGCAGTCACCAACCAGACCCCAGCCATGATGTTCTTTAACCAAAGGTTAAGATCTCGCCTGGATTTGCTCAGACCAAACGTACGAAGAGATGTTGAGAGTAAGCAATTCCAGCACATCCTTGAGAAGCCAACAAGGAGCTTCAATGTAGGGCAACCAGTCTTGGCCCGTGACTACCGAACAGAAAAATGGCAGCCAGGAACGATATGCACACGGCAGGGCCCACTAATGTACATAGTGGACATTGGGGAGAGCATCGTGAGACGCCATGCTGACCAGATCCTAGAGTCACAGGAACAAGTCAACCCCATGCCTCGCCCATACGTACTTGGTGATGAAACCGACGCACAGGTCGCATCTACCCCAGAAACAGTAGCATCGGAAGCTGATGAACCAACCGACGACAGGGGGCCAGAATTGCCTCCGCGCCAAGAGCAAGACACTCAGGAAAGGCGCTATCCAGAAAGGATCAGGAAGCCTCCCCAAAGACTGAATATATAAATAGACTATTTTCAGCTAATGTTGCATGTTAAAAGTGTTAATTGTAATTAGTTTGATATTTAATTGTTAAATGAGTGTTATGGTACTGTTAATCTGAAAGGGGAAGAATTGTAATGTATATACCTTTAAGGGGGAGAACTATTTTTTACAGCTCATGTATACTGCAGTACCGGCAGTGACCACACCTGTATATAACACTGAGTAGTAATCTGTACAGTTCAGTTGCAGTTTGAGCCACGTTGAGTAAACAACTGTTGTACCGTTCTCCACAGTCTGTGTCTTATTATACATGGACGTAACAGTTTCAATTTAATCCTATCTGTGGTTGCCCTCCCTGCACCCCACAGTGTCATACAGTTCTAAAAGATTCCTTAGAGGAAAGTGATCAAAAACATTATCTGTACATGGTCATGTTTGTTAGGTCACCTGTTGATATTGTAGTTAAAGCTTCATCTCTTTATGATTTAATGCTACTTCCATTGGTCACAGCTTCAGAACGGTGCAAGTGGTTATGATAGCCTTGTACTTTAAACTATGTAACCTATGGTTATTACCCCGCCCCCCGCAGAAACATATGGGCCTAGAAATTGGATATAGCCATGGAATGGGCAGTGTTAAGGCCAATCGATATTAAGCTACGCCATCTGAAAATGGTCTAGGTAGCATGCAAAATTGTGCTCACTCTTCATTAACATGATTATAGTCATGATTTCAGCACTAAAACTGCTGCTCATTGGCTTAATGTTCAGTAGGTGGACAAACATCGGGGCCAGTCTAATTCACAGCCATGCTTGGCACAGGCTTTTTCCACTACTTAAAGGGGAGGTGCATTGATGCTGTAGTACCTCATTGTCAGGGCAGTTGGATTTGCAGCTCCCCCAACAACCAGAAGGAGAATCTCAAGGACAAGCAGGAGTTGTGTACATATAGAAATGGCAGATCGTCACACCAGGGAGAGAGCCAGGAGGTTCTCCGATGAAGCTCTGGAGGCACTTGTAGTGGCCGTGGAGAGGAGGCGGGCTGTCCTCAACCTGCAAAGTGGAGATAGCGGACCATGTGACAGCCAGCACTGTGATGCTATGGTCTGCCATCCAGTGTGGGAAGAAGTTTAATGACCTCACACGGGTGGTCAAGGTGAGTGAAGGCTTCAGCAAATGTCATATACCACCATCTGCACCACAAGCCTCACACACTGCTCAATGCACCACACCCCAGCACTCACCTACCAACAATCTCTACTTATCACCACTCACACCCCTTAATTATTTCAGCTTTGTGCCCAGGATGATGCTGTGATATTCCATGAGATAGGGATGGTCTGATGGGGATGTGGTGAGCAACGGGTATTTGGAGTCTGATGAGCCGTTCACGGTGAGCCCATCCGGAAGGACAATTGGCTGCCTCCTCCCTCCCTCCTCTTCCTCTTGCTCCTCATCATCCACCTCGTCCTCTTCCTCTTCATCCTCCTCCTGAGGTGGTGCTGCAATCACTGGTGGCAAGGGCTGTGCCCTCATGATGGCCAAGTTGTGAAGCATGCAGCAGACCACTATGAAATTGGACACATGCTCCGCCGAGTACTGGAGAGCTTCTCCTGAGTGGTCAAGGCAGTGGAACCTGAGTGCTGAGCACATGTGTTGGGGTTGCAGAAGGGAGTCATGAGCCAGATGCACAGCGGATAGCCCTTGTCTCCGAGCAGCCATCCTCGAGTTTGCTATGGTGGCTGGAAGATTGCTGGCACACCGGACTGACACAGGATGAAGGCATCATGGCTGCTGCCAAGATAGTGGGCATTGACATTGAGGAATCACTGTGTGTGATCGAACACCACCTGCACATTAAGTGAGTGGTAGCCTTTGCGGATCCCAGAATTGTTATGCGACGCCCACTAAACCATGTGTGTGTAGTCGATGGCACCCTGTACCATGGGGAAGCCTGCCATCCTGGCAAAGCCACATGCGCACTCGTCCTGTTTCTCTCTGCACAGAGAGAGATGATAACATCGTCCATTCTCCTGGTGTAGAGAGCCTCAGTGACCTCCCAGATGCAACGATGGATGGTGAACTGTGAAATATTAGCTATGTCTCCTACTGCAGACTGGAAGGATCCGCTGACGAAGAAATTGAGGGCGACGGTGGCTTTGACTGCCACTGGAAGAGCCATGGTCTCTCTGCTCTCAGGCTGCAGGTCTGGTTGCAGAAGGTGGCAGAGTTCTGTGACCACCTCCTTGGTGAAGTGGAGCCTCCTAATACACTGCTCCTCATTTAAGTGGAGGTAGGAGAAGTGCTGTTGGAAGACCCTAGGTTGGTAAGGCCTTCGGTTGAAAGCCCTCCTCTTCCTTCCTTTATCGCATAAGTTCCCGTCTTCCTCGCTGCCTCCGCTCCCTCTGCCAAAGATCCTGGAGCGCAAGGTCAACTGCCAGTACAGCCTCCATGACTGTGAATAAGTGTTGCGAGCAGAAGCCTTTTTTAAAAAATGAAGGCGTTTTGCACTTGCAACAGCATTCCCTGTTAACTTAGAACCTTGAAAGAACGTAATAAAGCTGGTGGAGTTCCAGAAAGTAGCACAGAGCCAGTCAAACTGTATAACCATGTCAGGTGTAACTGATTGCTGTTGATCCCTTTAAATAGTGTCTCTAGCCAAGCTGTTCCAGTATAGCTACAACATTGGCATCTATCCGACAATGTGGAAAACTGCCCAGGGACGTCCTGTCCACAAAAAGCAGGACAAATCCAACCCGGCCAATTACCGCCCCATCAGTCTACTCTCAATCATCAGCAAAGTGATGGAAGGTGTCATTGACAGTGCTATCAAGCGGCGCTTACTCACCAATAACCTGCTCACTGATGCCCAGTTTGGGTTCCGCCAAGGCCACTCGGCTCCCGATTTCATTACAGCCTTGGTCCAAACATAGACAAAGGAGCTGAATTCCAGAGGGGAGGTGAGAGTGACTGCCCTTGACATCAAGGCAGCATTTGACCAAGTGTGGCATCAAGGAGCCCTAGTAAAACTGAAGTCAATAGGAATCAGGGGAAAAACGCTCCACTGGCTGGAGTCATACATAGCACAAAGGAAGATGGTTGTGGTGATCGAAGGTCAATCATCACAGCCCCAGGACATCACTGCAGGAATTCCTCAGGGCAGAGTCCTAGGCCCAACCATCTTCAGCTGCTTCATCAATGACCTTCCCTCCAACATAAGGTCAGAAATGGGGATGTTCGCTGATAATTGCACAGTGCACAGCGCCATTCACAACTCCTCAGATAATGAAGCAGTCCATGCCCATATGCAACAAGACCTGGACGACGTTTTGGCTTAGGCTGATAAGTGGCAGGTAACATTCACACCACAGAAGTGCCAGGCAATGACCATCTCCAACAAGTGATAGTCTAACCACCTCCCCTTGACAATCAATGGCATTACCATTGCCGAATCCCATATCATCAACATCCTGGGGGTCACCATTGACCAGAAACTTCACTGGACCAGCCACATAAATAATGTGGCAACAAGAGCAGGTCAGAGACTAGGTATTCTGCGGCGAGTGTCTCACCTCCTGACTCTCCAAAGCCTTTCCACCATCTACAAGGCACAAGTGAGGAGTTTGATGGAATACGCTCCACTTGCCTGGATGAGTGCAGCTCCAACAACACTCAAGAAGCTTGACACCATCCAGGACAAAGCAACCCGTTTGATTGGCACCCCATCCACCACCTTAAACATTTAGTCCCTCCACCACCGGCGTACCGTGGCTGCAGTGTGCACCATCTACAAGATGCACTGCAGCAACCCGCCAAGACTTCTTCAACAGCACCTCCCAAACAACTCGACCTCTTCCACCTAGAAGGACAAGGGCCGCAGGCGCATAGGAATACCATCACCTCCAGGATCCCCTCCAAGTCACACAACATCCTGACTTAGAAGTATATCGCCATTCCTTCATCGTCGCTGGGTCAAAATCCTGGAACTCCCTACCTAACAGCACTGTGGGAGTACCATCACCACACGGACTGCAGCGGTTTAAGAAGGCGGCTCACCACCTCCTTCTCGAGGGCAATTAGGGATGGGCAATAAATGCTGGCCTTGCCAGCGATGCCCACATCCCATAAGTGAATAAAAATGTTTTTAAAAATATCGCTGCTGGAGCCTTCTCCTTCTTCTGAACGCTTGACCTGCCTGTCGTTGTTAAGGCATGCCGGTAAGTTGAACAGCAAAACTCCAATGCTGCAGATCGGGCATCAAGTCAGCGTTGCACACTCACTGATGTCACAATCTCATTAACTTCAATCCCTTCAGCAATGCATCTATTGGCAGCGCTGCCGGCCTTTGCAAATGGCAACCGCCGCGGGACCCGCCACCAATTGACAGGAGCGTGGTGGCCGCTGTATTTTTGCCATATCATGGCGGTAATGGGTGGCGTTAAACACCCGAATGTTTAGACCCTATAGCTCACTGCTCTGGGTGCAGCCTTGATTCATTACTGCTCACAGTAGTTAAAAATAAAATTTCACAGGAACCAAAGGCAAAGGGTATTTAATTTATTCTTTTTATTCTCCACATCTAATTAGAAAAAACACTGTTACATTTGGATAGCTTTAATCTCTGGAGCACAATCCTTAATGTAACTGCAGCAAGACCAGATATGTTATAATGATTGACCTTATTTCTTTACAAGAGCTGCATCACCATCCATTACTGCAGCTCAACTTGATGGATCTGAAGGCCATCCTTGTCCTGAGGACTAAAAGAAAGGGCTGTGAGTAATCTCCTGTTGAGCATTTTGTAGGTTGCACATATTCTGGGCTTGCTTGTCCAAGTGACTCGCCACATAAATCAGAGAACTTGAAGTTGTCATGCAATATGATTAGAGTGCATTTTATAATAAGGTCACTTATATTTTAAAACATAGGGAAATAGCCAAATATTGAAAACCGAGCCTGCTTTCTGCCAGGTGGAATATTGTACTTTAGAAAGATATTATGCTTTTGGCTGAATTTTAATCAGCCTGCTTCAACCACTCAATGCTAAACGGAATAGAGACATTGTTCTGCACAGTCTTAAAATCTTCCAGTGTAGAAGATTATTAATCAAAGGACTAGTTTGCCTGATCATCTACTGCAACTAGACCTTTAGAGCAGATGTGGAATTTAGACCTACTCAGAGTAGGTTTATAAAAATCACATACAAACCACATACAAAGCAGCAAACCTGAGGATTGGGAGCAGTTTAGGATTCAGCAAAGGAGGAAAAAGGGATTAATTAAGAGGGGGAAAATAGAGTATGAGAGTAAGCTTTCAGGGAACATAAAAACTGACTGTAAAAGCTTCTATAGATATGTGAAGAGAAAAAGATTGGTGAAGTCAAGCGTAGGTCCCATGCAGTCAGAATCAGGGGAATTTATAATGGGGAACAAAGAAATGGGTGGCCAATTAAATACATACAGAAAATGCTGGAACAACTCAGCAGGCCAGGCAACATCCATGGAGAGAAAATAGAGTCAACGGCCTAGAAATTGAGTTTGCGCTGCGCCAGGGCTTTAGCGCCGGAAGTTAGCGCCGGTGCTAAGTCCCTTTGCGCGCGCCAAAAATTCAGTAGCGCCACGCCCAAACGGATGCCGGCGCTACTGAAGGGTTTTAGCGCCTGAAAACTGGCGCAACGCGCCGCATTGCGGCGCTATTCCGGCGCTGCGGCGCCCGCTGCGGTGCGGCAGGCTCGGGAAGTGCAGGCCTCCTCCTTCCGTTAAGGAGGAGCTGCCTGCACCCGGCCGCGGCCCGCGCAAATCTCTTCAAAAATGAGCCCGGCACCTCGGACAAGTGCCGGGTTTGCATCTGTTCCGGGGGGGGGGGGGGAGGGGGGAGAAGTCCGGGGAGGGAGCTGCGGGCAGGTGGCCGGCGGGAAAGCGGCCGGCCGCCGCGCCTCCTTAAAGCGCCGGCGCAGACTCCGGCAACACTCGTTTGCCGGAGTCTTAGTTGCGGCTGCCACTGGTGAGGCGGCCGCAACTGAATTTCGGCTTGGGGCCGGGTTACCACGGCAACCGGGACGCTGCGCACACCGATGACGTCATCGGTGCCGGCGCAGCGCTACCGGTCTACCGCCGCGGAAGGGCCCCAGGCAATTTAGGAACCGGCGCCAATTGCAGCGCTAGGCCCTCTAGCGCCACAAAATCGGTGCTAAGGGCACTGAATTTCTAGGCCAACGTTTCGGGTCGAACCCTTTGTCAAGACTGAAGGCCAGGCTGGGAGAGAACAAAAGAGAAGTGAAGAGACATTAAGAGGTATTCAAAATGAGACAAGATGGTGATAGGACTAGTGAAGACAAAAGACGGCTCTAGATTAGGTGTGAAATGCGCTGGCAGAATGGGAGACAGCCGCCATGTGGGAGAGAAAAAAGTGGGGGGAAGGGCCAAAACAAAGGTGTGGATAAAAAATAAGTAAAAATGAAATGGGGGCCGAGGTTATGATCTGAAATTGTTGAACTCGATATTGAGTCCGGAAGGCTGTAAAGTGCCTAATCAGAAGATGAGGTGCTGTTCCTCGAGCTTACGTTGAGCTTACGTGGAACAATGCAAGAGTCTCGGAGTACAGTGAGGTCTGAGTGGGAATGGGGCGGTCAATTAAAATGACAGGTGACCGGAAGCTAGGGGTCATCCTTACGGACTGAACGGAGGTGTTCGCAAAGCGGCCACCCAATCTGCATTTGGTCTCCCCAATGTAGAGGAGACCACATCGTGAGCAGCGAATACAGTATACTAGATTGCAAGAAGTACAAGTAAATCGTTGTTTCACCTGGAAGGGGTGTTTGGGGCCCTGGACAGTGGGAAGGGGGGAGGTATAAGGGCAGGTGTTGCATCTCCTGCGCTTGCATGGGAAGGTGCCGGGCGAAGGGGAAGGGGTGCTGGGGTGATAGAGGAGTGGACCAGGGTGTCTCGGAGGGAGCGGACCCTACGGAATGCTGAAAGGGGAGGGGAGGGGAAGATGCATTTGGTGGTGGGATCACTTTGGAGGTGGGGGAAATGGCGGAGGATGATCCGTTGAATGTGGAGGCTGGTGGGGTGAAAGGTGAGGACAAGGAGAACCCTATCATGGTTCTGGGAGGGAGGGGCAGGGGTGAGGGCAAAAGTGCGGGAGATAGAACGGACACGGTCGAGGGCCGTGTCAACCGCGGTAGAGGGGAATCCTCGGTTGAGGAAAAAGGAAGACATGTCGGAAGCACTGGTGTGGAAGGTGGCATCGTTGGAGCAGATGCAGTGGAGACGGAGAAACTAGGAGAATGGAATAGAGTCCTAACAGGAGGCGGGGTGGGAGGAAGTGTAGTCCAGGTAGCTGTGGGAGTCAGTGGGCTTGTAGTGAATGTTGGTCAATAACATATCCCCAGAGATGGAGCCGGAGAAGTCGAGGAAGGGAAGGGAAGAGTCGGAGATGGACCATGTGAAGGTGAGGAAGGGTGGAAATTGGAGGCAAAGTGAATGAAATTGTCTAGTTCAGGGCGAGAGCAGGAAACGGCACCGATACAGTCATCAATGTACTGGAAAAAGATGTGAGGGAGGGGACCTGAGTAGGACTGGAACAAAGAGTGTTCCACATATCCCACGAAAAGGCAGGCATAGCTAGGACCCATGCGGGTACCCATAGCAACACCTTTGATTTGGAGGAAATGAGTGGAGTCAAAGGAGAAGTTGTTCAATGCGAGAACAAGTTCAGACAGGCGGAGGGGGGTAGTGGTGGATGGGGACTGGTTGGGCCTCTGTTCAAGGAAGAAGCGGAGCGCCCTCAGTCCACCCTGGTGGGGGATGGAGGTGTAGAGGGATTGCACGTCCATAGTGAAAAGGAGACGGTTGGGGCCAGGAAACTGGAAACTGTTAAAGTGGCGGAGGGCGACCGAAGAGTCGCGGATGTAGGTGGGAAGAGACTGGACAAGGGGAGAAAAGATAGAGTTGAGATAGGAAGAGATAAGTTCGGTGGGGCAAGAACAGGCTGAAACGATGGGCTACCAGGGCAGTCCTGTTTGTGGATCTTGGGAAGGAGGTACAAGCGGGCTGTGCGGGGTTGGGGAACTATGAGGTTGGTGGCTGCGGGGGGAAGATCTCCAGAGGAGATGAGGTCAGTGACAGTCTTGGAAACGGTGGTTTGATGTTTGGTAGTGGGGTCATGGTCCAGGTGGAGGTAGGAGGAGGTGTCGGAGAGAATTGGCATTCAGCTTCCGCTAGGTAGAGATCAGTGCGCCAAACAACAACAGCATCGCCCTTGTCAGCAGGTTTAATGACAATGTCAGGGTTGGATCTAAGAGAATGGAGTGCTGCTAGTTCAGAGGGAGGTAGGTTGGAGTGAGTGAGGGGAGCAGAGAAATGGAGACGGCCGATGTCACGGCGGCAGTTAGCAATGAAAAGATCTAGAGAGGGTAAGAAGCCAGGGGGAGGGGTCCAAGTAGAACAGGAATTCTGAAAGCGGGAGAAAGGTTCAGCCATGTGGGGGGAAGACTCCTGGCCAGAGAAGTGGGCACGGAGACGAAGGCGGCGGAAAAAGAGCTCAACATTGTGCCGGGCTCGAAATTCATTGAGGTGGGGGCGTAAGGGAATGCAGCTCAAGCCTTTGCTGAGGACTGATCGTTTGGGGTCAGAGAGGGGAAGGTCAGAGGGGATAGTGAAGACGCAGCAGGGGGTGAGATTGGGAGAAGGGGGGGTCAGAGGAAAGTGAAGGAGAAGACGGTTCCGGAGGGGCATTGGTGTTCAAGAGTTGATGAAGCTTGCGATCCTTGACATCGGAAAGGAAGAAAAAAAGTTTTTTGTTGAAGCGTCGGATGAGTCAAAGGATGAAATGGAACTGTGGACCCGGACAGCTTTGAGATAGAGTGCGTCGGTGCTGCTGAAGAGAGAGGTCGAGAGTGTTCATGTGGCGCCGCATGGCATTGAGCGTGAATCTCAAAATGCGGCGAGAGCAGTAGTTCGAGGAACGATGAATATCTTGGAGATATTTGTAATCCTGGGTGGATCCGAAACACGAAGGGTGGAAGTTTAGTTGGAATCCACGTGGAATAAGTCGGAACTGGAGACAGTTGCTGAGGAAAATGATGTGGCTGTGAAACCGAGTCTTGGCAGATACCTGATCAAACACGAGAAGGGAAACTGAAAGTAATGAAGATGAACAAGGTTGAAGAGCCAAACGGAGATCCCGTCGAAGAGAAGAGCAGAATTTCTTCAAGGTAGGCATTCCTAGAAGAGGTGTGGCAGTGAACCAAACACTAGTACGATAGCAAAATACTGCAGATGCTGGAAATCCAAAATTAAATACATACTTTGGTTCTGTCTTCACAAAGATGGACACAAATAACCTCCCAGAGATGTTGGGGAATATCGGGTCTAATGAGAGGGAGGAACTGAATGAAATCAGTATTTGTAGGGAAATGGTGTTAGGGAAATTGACGGGATTGAAGGCCAATAAATCCCCAGGGCCTGATAATCTACATCCTAGGGTACTTAAGGAAGTGGCCCTAGAAATAGTAGATGCATTGCTGGTCATCTTTAAAAATTCTATAGACTCTGGAACAGTTCCCATGGATTGGAGGGTAGCTAATGTAAGCCCACTATTTAAAAAAGGTGGTAGAGAGAAAACGGGGAATTATAGACTGGTAAGCCTGACATCGGTAGTGGGGAAAATGCTAGAGTCCATTATAAAAGGTGTAATAGCAGAGCACTTGGAAAACAGTGACAGGATCAGACAAAGTCAACATGGATTTACAAAAGGTAAATCATGCTTGACTAATCTACTGGAATTTTTTGAGGATGTAACTGGTAGAATAGATAAGGGAGAACCCGTGGATGTGGAGTATTTGGACTTTCAGAAGGCTTTCGATAAGGTCCCGCATAAGAGATTAGCATGCAAAGTTAAAGCACATGGGATTGGGGGTAAGGTACTGACTTGGACAGAGAACTGGTTGGCAGACAGGAAGCAAAGAGTTGGAATAACCGAGTCTTTTTCCAAGTGGCAGGCAGTGACTAGTGGGGTACCACAGGGATCGGTGCTAGGACCCCAGTTATTCACAATATATATTAATGATCTAGACGAGGGAACGAGATGTAATATCTCCAAGTTTGCAGACGACACAAAGCTGGGTGGCCATGTGTGCTGTGAGGAGGATGCAGAGAAACTTCAGTATGATTTGGACAGGTTGGGTGATTGGGCAGATGCATGGCAGATGCAGTATAATGTGGATAAATGTGAGGTTATCCACTTTGGTGGCAAAAACAGGAAGGCAGATTATTATCTGAACGGCAATAGATTGGGAAAAGGGGAAGTGCAACGAGACCTGGGTGTCCTTGTGCACCAGTCGCTTAAGGTAAGCATGCAGGTGCAGCAGGCAGTTAAGAAGGCAAATGGTATGTTGGCCTTCATAGCGAGAGTATTCAAGTACAGGAGCAAGGATATCTTGCTGCAGTTGTACAGGGCCTTGGTGAGACCATACCTTGAGTATTGTGTGCAGTTTTGGTCGCCTTATCTGAGGAAGGATGTTCTTGCCATGGAGGGACTGCAGCGAAGATTCACCAGACTGATACCTGGGATGGCAGGAATGACGTATGAAGAGAGATTGGGTTGATTGGGCTTGTATTCGCTAGAGTTTAGAAGAATGAGAGGGGATCTCATTGAAACTTATAAAATTCTGTCAGAACTAGACAGACTAGATGCAGGAAGGATGTTCCTGATGGCAGGGGAGTCCAGAACCAGGGGTCACAGTCTAAGGATAAGGAATAAGCCATTTAGGACAGAGATGAGGAGGAATTTCTTCACCCAGAGAGTGGTGAACCTGTGGAATTTTCTACCACAGAAGGCAGTTGAGGGCAATTCATTAAATATATTCAAGAAGGAGTTAGATTTATTTCTTAAGGCTAAAGGGATCAAGGGATATGGGGAGAAAGCAGGGACAGGGGACTGAATTTGTATGATCAGCCATGATCTCATTAAATGGCGGAGCAGGCTCGAGGGACCGAATGGCCTACTCCTGCTCCTATCTTCTATGTTTCTATGTTTCTTTGTACCTTTAAAGGAAACTATTATATGGAAACAGCAGCTTAATTTTTTCGCATAAGGGCTAGTGACATGAAACCTTGCTCAGTGCCTGCATATATCAAAAAATCGCAGGCAATGGAAAATTATTGGGCAGTTACTCCCAGTGGCGGTAATTTTAAATTTTGCCAATAGTGTCAAAAGGACAATATTGGATTGGCCGCCCGTTCATGCACCTCTCCCAATTTTCCTTTCTACTAACTTCAATGGAAAGGGAAATCAGGAGAGGTATAACAGGTTGCCGTTCTGATATCGCCCATTTTACACTATCACCAAACATTATAATTACCCCCAATATCTTTTTATAATGTTCTTTAAAAAAAAATCATATTTACGTATTTACAAAGAGATGTAGCCCAAAGCAAATAGCACATTAATATCAAAAGGACTCAAGGTTAAATGAATCCAGAAACTTTTCAATGAATTCAATACTGTCAACCTATCTCGCATCTAAGCTGTAAATGGAAAAATCTATGTATTAAAAAAAAATGAAATTTAACACTTACTCACCCATAAGCTGCTCAGTAATAGTCAGTCATGTTCTGCCAGAACCACTCGGCTCCATATATCAGCACAGATTTGAAATGGGACATGGATGCAAGAACTCAAAGCCAGAGGAGAGGCAAGAGTACTTGCTCTCAACATCAAGGCAACATTTGACCAAGTATGGAACCAAGGATCCCTAGCAAAACTGAAGTCAATGAGGATCAAAACAAAACCTTCCAATGGCTGAAGTCAATCCTGCCACAAAAGAAGATGGCTGTGTTGTCAGAAGCCAGTCAACACAGTATCAGAACAACACTGCAAGAGTTCCTCCGAGAAGTGTTATCTTCAGCTGCTTCATCAATGACCTTCTCTCCACCATAAGATTAGTAGTGGATCTGTTCGCTGATAGAATTACAGAATGATAAAGTACAGAAGGAGACCATTCAGCCCATCGTGTCTATGCCGGCCCTTTGAAAGAGCTATTTAATTAGTCCCACTCCACTGCTCTTTCCCCATAGCCCTGCATTATTTTTCCTTTTCAAGCATATACAGCATCCAATTCCCTTTTGAAAGTTACTATTGAATCTGCTTCCACCACCCTTTCAGGCAAATCGTAATAACTCGCTGGAAAAAAAATATTCTAATCCTCTCCCCTCTGAAGATCAGCTTCATTCACAACTCTTCTGATAATGAAGCAGCTCATGCTTGCTTACAACAGGACCTGGACAATATTGAGGCTTGGGCTGGCAAGTGGCAGCTAAAATTTATGCTACATAAGTGCCAGATAATGATCATCTCAAACAAGAGAAAGCTCAGTCACCTCTTATTGACTTTTAATGGCACCTCTATTGCAGAGTACCCAACCATCAACACCTGGAGGTCACCACTGACCAGACCCTTAATTGATTCCAGCATTGTCTGTGATGCCATAAGAATTGGTGAACTATTGAGATAGCTCCACTTACACCATGAGGATGATTGAATATGTTGACAGTCAACAATTGTCACCTTAGTAGAACACAGTGTGATGTGATTGAAAGGTAGCTCTGTTTATAGTCAAGGATAAAATATGCTTCCGCCACAATAATCTTTTTCCTATTTCTTTTAGAATTTAGATATGTTATAATGTCAATACAAATTAAAGCACTGTTGCAAAAGTATTAAATTCCTATTAAGAGAAAAGTTTCAAAACTTACTTGCAGTGATAGGAAAACTATTACAATGATTAACTTCTACAAATAACTAAGTGATACCTATATTCAAAAATTGAATACATTAAATTTTAGGTTGATAAAGAAACACAATTAAATGTCAGCAATATGTACAAGACTATCATATTTCATGTTCTACTGTGACTGAGAATTCTACATATTAACAAACTGTTCCTCCTACTGCTATCCATAATAAATGTCCAATTTTTCAGTAGTGATGGGAGAATCGCAGAAGAGCACAATTCTATATTCAGAATGTTCCGCACTCAGGTTCCTGTCAATTACGAGTCAGAACACAGGAATTAAAAACCTGGGTTAGCATTGTGAGTATATTTATGAAATTCACCTATGCTATGAAAGATTTTTAAGTAGTCAGACACCCTTATCTTCATGCCAAGAAATATAATTTTCTACAATCATGGGAAACTGAAGTATTTGAAATGATAGTGATACACTATCCATGTAGCAAATTGACACAATCTTATCAAAGATGGTCTTGTGTTTGATTCTCAGAAACTGGTGATTGAAAGCTAACTTCTGGTGATCCCAGATAAACAGGCCTATCTCACCTTACATCAGAAACTCTTATGCGAATTTGAAGACAACCAATACCAGAAGAAACTCCCTCAGTGAAAGCCCCAGAAATGAGTTTCAGGCAATCTATCTACAGAAACTGTGGGACTGAAGAAAGCATTATTGTATATATTTAAAATAAATTTAATGGAAAAATTATGAATATAGAAGTTGTGGATGTGTTTTTAGTTGCATATTTGCATCTTCCATTTGCTGAGTGATTAGTTGGGCAGTGGTAACTGTGATACTGTAAATTATTTGCATTTGATTTCAGGCAAATTCATCTCAGTCCTCCTCCTCCCACACATACCTTAATCTCAGTGTCCAGGAAGCATTTATACACTGTTCAAGCTTCAGTGTCATAAATTAACGGACATTATGCAAGTTATACACTCATTATTCTACTGGTAAATTATGCCATATACTGTATATTGCATGTTAATACTTATGAAGATAAAATTATCATGAGGTATGTTGATTTAAATGTGCAATATTTGAAATATTTAATATATATGGTTAAAATAAGAATGTTTAAGCCCTTGCAAGCTTAATAAATGGATTCAGAATATATTCCCTAGAATGTTCTTATAGGTACTGGGCCTATCCTTTTCTTCTGTTTTTTTCTTACGAGAAACTAGCTTTTGTATTTGTGCTCTACTTATGACAAAGAAAACAATTTGTTATATTAACGGATCCTGAAAAATGCTTGCTGTGATAAATTCACAGCACAAAATTGGCATCCAGGACAAAGACAACACTGCAGCTGGTCAGCAATACACATATCTGTCAACTGCAGATCCTTAAGAAATTATTCCTGACTGACTGAAGTATTTGAAATGAATAACCATGAACAGTAGCTAAAAAAAGCACAGCTATCAAAGGTACATTCTTTTGTTGTTGCTCCAGTGCAGCATACTATATTTTGATCCGTCGTTCAGATTTGGGGAGTACATGATAGCAAAATGAGCTGTTATTATTTGCCCTGTGGTAAAGTGTTTTCAGGAAATTGGAATTTTTTTCTCCATTGTTGGTGGTTCTATCAGAGAGCTGTCATTTTAAATATCGAGGAATTCGAATGTGTGTTTAGCTCTTGAGGTAGTAATACAGTAGGTTTATGTGGCTCAGAATTTTGATATGGGCGGAAGTGATTCTAATCACGATTATGTTGCTGAAGAGGCCAGTTTTTCAAAAGCTTCAATAGACACCGAGTTGGACATCTAAAGAGAAAATGGATCTGCAGCAAAGGTTCTCTTACTTAATTTGAAGCTTTGCGACAAAGAGCAGATGTGCACAGCAGGGACTTAGTACAAATACAGTAACTATTGCAGCTACTAAATTTTCCCAAAAGGAATAAGTTGGCAAGAATGCCAGGCCAAAGTATATTTGAACAAGGAGAGGTGTATGACGAATGAATGATTTCTGGTGAAAATTTACTGCAGCGTACTTCACTACTATGTGAATGTAGTTATTCAATGATGTGTAGAAACTATTGAGGATTTCACAATGTTTATGGATGACACATTTTCAAGTATTTGCTGTGTAAACATTGCACAGTGCACAATTACTGAGTTCAAAACAACAAATGATTGCCACATTCATATAGTGTCATGAATAGTATGTACTATTGGCTTCAGTTATCATTTTTTTAAGTGTTCAGTACAGAGCTTCCGGTTTGTGGATTCTGTTGCTGCCTGCTTCTTTTTGGTACTGTGTGACAGAGGTATTACTGAACGTTTATTACACTTTTTCAATATGAATAATATCACAACCTGAGGCTAGACTCTGAAAGGACTCTGCAATCATTTTTCCATTGTAATTATTCATTCATGTCATCAAAGTAAATCCTTGAGCTAATAGCATGCTTTTAAAATTCTGACAGCTAATGGTCCCTATTAAAATCCATTGCTGAAAAGTTCACCTTGCATTTCATTGTCAAAGTTATGTTGCTCCCTTCCATTCATATAACGGCATTAATTTCATCAGTTGAACAGATAATATGAAAATCATGGTTGAGAATCAACCTATGACATATTCAGTTAAATAAAACAATGAGAAGTGAACAGGGAAAAACATACATTTAGGTATCATATTGAAGGTGTATGTGCATACAATCATATAGGCTTTCAGAACTTCAAACCTTTAAATATAGCTGATTTTCTATGGTGTTGTCCATGGGCCAAATGATGCTTAAAAATGACACCAAAGAGTTCAAAGTAAGTTAGCATAAAAGAAGGATTCGACTCAGTAGCCTAGATTTTCCATCAGGTCTGCCCGATTTATGGGTGTAAATCAGGTGAACCCAATTGGATTATAGGGCAGAGTTCTTTGATGCCGGAACTCCACCCACTTGTAAAGCACTCATTTTATGTCATAATTTCTAGTAGTCACAGGAAGCATTTGTCCATTTTTGAGAATTTGCCTGTAAAAGCTTTTAAATATTAAAAAATATTTAATTTACTAAGAAACTAATGTGTACACCAATAAAATTAGTAAATGGTTCTGTATAGTTTATTTAAATCATTTTCAGTTTTTTAAAATCAGGTTACTCACAGGTGGTGGACTAGACACTCTGATTAAAAATGCTTCTTTTTGGTGATAAACCCGTTTTCAGCTGTATTAATCAAATTGCACCAGGTTACCGCTCTTAAATACTTGAATGATTTTTTTTGTAATGCAAGGGACAAAAAAAAATTATGTTCTAAAACAATGCACAATTGCGCTGGTTCATGGAAGTGTTTACGTTTGTGATTATGAATCTCAAGAAGAAAAATGGGATGAAAGAGTCTACATTGAGCCCTTAATGGGATGGAGCAGTCAGGCCCTTAAATAAGACTTTCATTGGTTTTTGATGGGATAAAATTAATAAAGCCTCGTGCCCTGAAGGGGACCCTGATGTTCGTGATACTTTGTCCTCACATCCCTCTGTCAGTGATAAAGACAAGAACGTTTAGCTCTATAGCTCAGTTACCGTACCAATTGTGACTTCAGTTAGCCCCTATGGTTACTCAAGGGGAAAGAGCTAATAGATGGAGTAATATTTTCTATTCAAAAAGGTTGAAGGTTCCAGGGTAATTTCCAAGTAACCACCGGGTAATTTATAATTGTCATATTCTATCTGTTAAATATTAAATTCGGTATGTGGAGGTGTGCATTTCATTGAAAACTTTCACGACACCCGTGCCCCTATGGGCAAATCCATTATCTGTTATCAGTTACACTTCTAACTGCAAAACTAAGATAAAATAGTAAAGTAACTGCTCTTAATTGTTCAATACTTGGAGTCACAAACCTCTGAAACATCTCTGAGATTTAAATCCCAGTTCTCAACCAGCCTTCACCGTTTCATGCGATGGTGCCAGTGCAATTGTCACATATGTTGGAGCACACACCTGCCCCCATTGCATTTTCTTTGGAACCCCATTGCTTTAAACAGATCCACAGTCCAGTTGTTTCAGAGAAGCATTGATAGATGTTCATCC
Organism: Somniosus microcephalus; assembly: GCF_052327205.1. Taxonomy (NCBI): domain Eukaryota; kingdom Metazoa; phylum Chordata; class Chondrichthyes; order Squaliformes; family Somniosidae; genus Somniosus; species Somniosus microcephalus. The sequence continues at coordinate 77,073,941 of NC_140992.1, forward strand.
CCTACGAGTGTAAGTGTCAGGATGCACCCGCTGGTGACTTCCAGCGCTGACCCTACCAAAGTATGCAGGGTCACGGGGAGGTCTCCCTATTTACGTAATCCAGGCAGGTGGCATACCACCAGGGACACATCTCAGGTTCTGCTGGTGGAGGAAGGCCACAACATGTAGCAGAGAGTGGTGCCCACTTCAGGGAGGTTGCTAGGACACCTCCATACAGCTGTCCTGAGTGGCCCATTGGCTACTTTTATAAGGGAGACATTAAAAAAACTACAAAAAATCTGATGGGATAGTGAACCCCCAGGTGTGCCCCACTTCCACCAGATGGTAGACTGATATGGCCCCTCTCACTTAACGTGCAGGCCTGCTGCTTTTCTGCCAACCTGGCAAAGGAAAGTCCCATCCCCTCTGACAAAGAGCATCATATTTGGGGTGAACAAAAGAAACTGACAGCGAAGACCAAGACCCAGTGCATCTGGATCCAGGCTTAATTTCTGGCCCTTTTGCCATACTTATGGGTGGAGTGCATTGGAATGCTTCAGCTTTTCAGCCCCACTCTGTTCTGTATATAAGCATGTGTAGACTTTGTTAGGAAGAAGTTGAAGACCCTCAGACCTGATGTTTTACATGTGTCTTCACATCTGGCACTGAGTTGGCAGGCATCAGCTCTTTAGTGTGGAGCCCATGCCCTTCTGGAAACAGGCAATATGTGCCTGAGAGTGCTGCTTCATTTTCTTGCTTCTTGGAAGGAACTCACCGCATGGGAAAATTGCAAGGCAAAGATGCTGGCAGCACTTCTTTGCTAGAATAATAATGAGCTGTATTGTCACAAAATCCAATTTTCCTCATTTTTCTTCCTCAAAATCATCATAGGAGATTTTTGGGAACAGGACAAAATCATTTGATTCCTTTTTTGGTTTGCAGTCCAACCTTCTTGCCATTTTACCAGTAGTGTCACCATATTTTACAAAGTTCATCTCCTCTGCTTTTACTAATGGATAAAATATTCACTTTATAATTGTATCGACTTGTATCTTACTTTTGAATTCTTTCTGTGTCCCTTTTCTACCGATTTGCTTACCTCATTGTCTCTCTATATTTGGTTCTGACATACTTCTGCTCCTTGCCATCTTGAATCAGTTTACCTGTGCTTTTCTTACTCTTCCTATACTTTTTCTTTATTTGTCTCCTAATGTCGCTATATTCCTCTCCCTTTCTTTCTATATATCTCTCTTTATGTCTCCTGCTCTGTGTTACATACAAAGTCAGCCATAGTTAGATGGACAGGGCAAATGATTTGTTGCTCAGATCTGCTCAGAACCCATCATTTTCACTGCCTCTGGGGCGGGTTATGCCAAACTCTGCACTCAGGCAAAAATACTCGTTTCACACAGTCAGTATAGAAATTCATAGGACGTTGTGCCATGACAAATCACTTGACCCAATAATAAATTGATCCAGCTTTACAGTCCACTTTCAGATAATGAATTATTCCATACTTACAATTACATAATGGATTATTTCATCTTTACAGTCCACTTTCAGACAATGAACTATTTTGTGCTAACATATATTCCATATTAGATTTCAAACTTTTTTTTTAAGAAGACAAAAATTAAAATATGGGCCTTCAGTTTGATTTTCTAAACTCCGTTAACTTCAGATAGGACTTCTTTACTTTTTTACAATTTTCCTTTATCTGATTTTTTTTTCTCACATACTTTGTCTACTTCATATAGTCAATGTGGTCACTTTTATCTCCATTTGTTTTTTCAGCTTTCTGTAATATTGCATCTCTTCTGTTTCATTCAGCTCCATCCAGCTTTGTGTCTCTTATCCTTAGAGTCTAGGTCCAGTTGGCGTTAGACAGTAGCAGAGTAGTTGAGATGGAGGCTGGGTGAGAATGGGGAAATGGCAGAAAAATTCTGCAGAGTGAAGCGAGAACAGGTCAAAAGCTGAGGGAATGCTTGGAGCAATGTTGTAAAGACCCAATAGTGGGCTGTAAAAATATTGTCAGGGTGGCTGGGAGACAAAATAAAAGAAGAAAATAAACTTAAGATACAGGAGCGATGTTGCACATGTATAAACAGATCCTGAGGGAAAACTGTCATTAGCGGTGGCATAACGAGGGTTAGGGAACTTGTACAAATAGGAAGTGGAACAGCCTGAAGGCAGGCATGGAGTAGGTGAGGGAAGCCTAAAATAATCTATCTCAGTTGTGGGTAACTTGAAGCCACTAAGACAGGAAGGTCTGTGCAGGAGAAACCTGCTGCACCTGTTTTTTAAGATGGCCTAGATAAGCGTACAGATAAGCCTAGTGGTGTTTTTTGTGAATTTCTTAATTTTTTTGTATCATTATTATGTTATAAGTTATATTTTTTGGGCTATACGTGGGATGGGTGAGAATGGTAGCTATTGAAAGCAGTTTACAAAATTGAATAATTTGATTGGTTTAATAATGCTTACTGGATGTACATTGGTAGATTTATCCTACTTTAGAAAATGGAATGCTATTTGATTGGTTGTCTGGTTGTCTTTTAGTCAACAGGATATTGGAGCCAATCAGCATTGTTATAAGAACATAAGAAATAGGAGCAGGAGTAGACCATACGGCCCCTCGAGCCTGCTCCGCCATTCAATAGGATCATGGCTGATCTGAATCTAGACTCACGTCCACTTCCCTGCCCTCTCCCCGTAACCCCTAATTCCCTTATCTGCTAGGAAATGACTGGTTTGTGATTTGTTGCCATTTTATCAATACATTGTTTGAGTTAATCATGCTTTTTTTCCTAGATACAGGTGAAACTTATATGTGTAACGGGACTTTCCCATGCCCTAAAGAGACACACTAGATGCAAGACTTTTAATTATTCAGATGAATGCCTGTATTTTCCTAAGTATGGGTGTTAATATCATCTGACGTAAATTTGGAATTTAAACAGCAAAACAGCTTTGAAATATATTTCATAAATGTGGCATAATGCCTAACAGTAATGAGTGCAATTGAATTAGTTATGAAACAATTAAACCAATTAAAGGCTGGGATGTCTTGAAGCTACCATTTTATGGAAGTATTAAGGCAACTTTTAGGTTTAGTACGACCACTCCATTAGTAAAAAGACAAATCATTAACGTAGCCCTAGCAGGAATTAATTCAGCAGATTAACTTTTCATTTTTTTAACTTTTAGGAAACCACTTCAAAGAGCTGTCAAGCAGTTGTAGGACTTTTAAGCAAAACACAACTTAATGGCCCAGATTTTCCTGTCATTTTAAAAACGTAAAATTAAATTTTTTTATTTTACTTTCCCTTTCTTTCTCTTTTCTCTCTCTCTTATCCAATCTTTCTTTATCTTTCTTTCTCTTTCTGCATCTGATTTGACATTGAATTCACCTTCTAATTTACACTTCCTTCTCAGTTCTTGTTCTGTTTATTTCACAATCCTTCAATCTGATTGATTAAGGAGATGCACAGTTGCTTGCCCTGTTCACTCAGGTCCCAGATGCCTGGTATCCCTCGCTGCGTCATTATCAGCTCGCACTTTCAGCAACTTGCCATGCACAAAATTTAAAAACCTAAACATGCAAGGGCAAGTTTAACTAACAGTAGATGCCATTAGATGCCCTGCTACAGCAAAATTTGGCCCATAGAATTATACACTAGTCCAAAAGCTATAGACTTCAGGGCCTAGGAAAACGGGGCGCCAGTCTCGCCTGGGCGCCAGAAGTACCGCCCTGGAAGGAGCCGCGAGCGCCAGCCCGATATTCAGTTTGAGCACCCCAAACAGAAGCGCGGCGCTGCTCGAGGCGCCCCGCATCCCTCTTGGGGCACTGCAACTGAAAATCGCAGCGCAACGTGCCGCAGCGCCACACACTGTGGCACGGCGTGCTGCGGTACTGCAGGCCTTCCTCCCCTTCTTAAAGGGGAGGGGCCTGCTGCAGCGCGATCGGAGATCGCGAGTGCCGGCAAAAGAGCCCGGCACCAAGGAGAAGTGCTGGGCTCTTGGGACACAGCCGGCACTACCCGGCGGGGGGGGGGGGTGCTCAGGAGGCTGGGGACGGCAGCGCGGAGAGGTGCTGGCAGGCGGCCAACAACAAAAATGGCCGCCCCGCACCTCCTTTAATTTGCGCCTCTACCGCCGCAGGTAGGCCTCCCTGAACCGGTCGCAGAATGCGACCGGCGTTACAGCGGGGGGTGCTACCAAATATCGCGATCGGGGTGGTAGCGGGGTGCTGCGCACACCGATGACGTCATCGGTGGCGGCGCAGCGCTACAGGCTAACGCCGCCATTAGCGCCCCGCTAAATTTAGCGGGAGGTGTGGCCAGTGGCGCTAAACCCACTAAGTGCCCTCTTTGGGCGCTAACTGGTGGTGCAGCCCACCGAATTTCGAGGCCCAGGTTTCCAAAACTAACATGTAGTTAATATTGATGGAAGCAAATAGCAGCCTCTCATATTTTTTTTTATTATTCGCTTATGGGATGTGGGTGTGGCTGGCAAGGCTAGCATTTATTGCCCATCCATAATTGCCCTTGAGAAGGTGGTGGTGAGCTGCCTTCTTGAACCGCTGCAGTCCGTGTGGTGAAGGTATTCCCACGGTGCTGTTAGGTAGGGAGTTCCAGGATTTTGACCCAGTGACGGTGAAGGATCGGTGATATACTTCTAAGTCAGGATGGTGTGTGACTTGGAGGGGAACTTGGAGGTGGTGGTGTTCCCATGTGCCTGCTGCCCTTGTCCTTCTAGATGGAAGAGGTCGCGGGTTTGGAAGGTACTGCCGAAGAAGCCTTGGCGAGTTGCTGCCGTGCATCTTGTAGATGGTACACACTGCAGCCACGGTATGCCGGTGGTGAAGGGTGTGAATGTTTAAGGTGGTGGATGGGGTGCCAATCAAATGGGCTGCTTTGTCCTGGGTGGTATCGAGCTTCTTAAGTGTTGTTGGAACTGCACTCATCCAGGCAACTGAAGAGTATTCCATCACAATCCTTACTTGTGCCTTGTAGATGGTGGTGTAAGATTCGCAAAATTCCCACATTCCCCCCAAGGTTATTAATAAAAGGGACCCTGCATGGACACTTTAAAAAAGGGTACCCAAAAGATGGCATCCGCACCTCGTGACCAAAAGCATGCAAGATTTTTTTTAAAAGCTTGGGCTCTATAGCAGCAAAAGCAACTTTGGGAAATCAAAACTTAAAATGCAGTTTCTGTGAAAAGGACTTTGTGTTTTGAAAGCCAGACAGCTACACTGAATATGCATTATGTCAGATCATAGACAGATCAAACCCAGTTAGGCCTATGCATGAGGCCATTAGTTTGTCCACATAAATAATTGGAAACAGCTTATGGAAGCCATCAAGGCTGGACAGGCCGATTAGAATGCATTAATGACAATACAATCTGGACATTCAGGCCATTAGGTGCGATAAATGGCCATCTAAATCCAGTTAACTTAGATTGGTATAATCATTTAAAACAGCCCACCAAAATTGAAACAATGAACTGACCTGATTTGGCGCGCAGATAAGGGGCCATCGAAGGGAGTATAACTGTAGGCCCCCAGTAGCAATCGCGCTCTGCTCTCTTGGCTCTTGCTCTGCTCTCGATTCTGAACTCTTGTCGGGCCTTGGGCTGCCGCCGCCCGTACTCGTACTCTGGCCTCGTGGCGGGTTCTCTCCTCGCTCCCCGCAGTAAGTTTTCAGCAGTCAAGGACATCCATGCCAAGCGCAGGGGAGGGGAACGAGACCCGAGTCCAAAGTCACCCAGGACACACGGGCCACGAGAGAGGGCAGAGGAAACGAGGCGAAATGAGACGAGACGAATAGAGATGAAGAAGAAGGTAACAACTCGATAAGAGCAGAGCAGGGCAGCGAAAAACTAAGCCTAGTTATAAGCTCACAGACAGTCAGGGGCATAACTGACTGGGTGCAAGCGCCACCCGCCACCCCCTACAGAAAATGGCGACCGCGGCAGGACACCGGCAACAGGGTTGCAATAGAGAAAGATTCGGATGAGCAAACCATGATGGAGGAAAGGATTTCTGATTATGTGTTTAGCAAGGTGAATATCACTAAGAAGTGGATCACCACACTGTTAAGGGCTGGGCATCCGGTAGATGCAGCAGCTAAGTGGACAGAGGGAAAGGAACACAAGAAGTCCTTAGAGAAGGCAGTTTGGTTGATGTGTTTCAAAAAGCAGGTCCAGCTTTTGGACAGGCTCGTTGTAGCACAGGCAGTCGAGTTAAGGGAGTCAGCCCTGGAGATCCAGGATAAGGCTCTAGCCGGGGAGATGTTATTAGTAGTTTTGCAGGCCTTGAATCAGGAGAGAGTGCATTTAATGGGAGAACACAAGGCCCAGTTGGAATACCTACGGTGCCAAGTCACCGAGGCCAAGGGAAATGAGTTAAGGTTGCGGGAGAAGAATGCCCGCTTGGCAAGGCAGATTAGGGAACAGGAAGAGAAAGTACAGGAGGTAAAGGCAGCTTACAAGCTAGCGAGCGAACAGAGGTTTGAGGAGGCAGACCACAGCCCCTGTAAAGAGCGGATAGAAAATCTGAGCCAGGCCCTCCGGAAGGCAAAAGGCATGGTATGCCTCATAAGCCCAAAGGCAAATCAGGCGGATTTTATGGAGAGCGAGGGGAAGACATTTCCAATGTCACTGGTAGTGCCCAGGGATGACCCGGTTGAGGGAGAGGAGATCTCACGACCACCATCTGTAGCGCCAAGTTTCAGCGAGGTTTGGCAGCAAGGAGGGGTGGAGCCAGGGGTGGAGCCAGAGGTGGAAGTGGAGGTAGAGCAACCCCGCCAGAGAGGTCGGAGCCGGGACCGATGTGCCCAGCACGGCATCGGATGTTTGGCCCACCCGTCAATGGCGACGATGAGGGACCCCTCCAAAACCAGTTCGTGTTACCCTATAACACCCAACAGCTTAGGGCTATAGTCAACCATATCCCGAAGCTCTCTGAAAAGGGAGACTCCTCGATCCACTTCAGGGACACAGAGTAGGCAGCCAGCATCAACGACTGCGATGGTGCTGAGCAGGCCAAGATGCTGCTATTCTCCCTGGAGAGTAGTCTCCTCCAATCCCTCTCTGACGAGTGTAAAAGGGGGCAGAGCGGGTACGAGGAGCATAGAGATGCGGCTCTGGAGGCCATGGGGATGAACGAGGGAAGTCCTTTCTCCCGTGTGGAGAAGACGGTCCAGCTCCCAGGGGAAACCCCGCAGGCTTTCGTGGACCAGCTGTGACCGGTGTACCGGAGGGCCTGTCCGGGGATGCCGAACCGGGGGTTCCTGAACGGGGATCTCCTGGCCCATTGGCTCCATTGCCTGGTGGCGAACAGCTTGCCACAGGTCCGGGCCAAGACAGAAGTCTGGTTCGACCCCAAGAACCCCCAGACCACCGAACTTACGGTGATCAGGCAGTTGACTCTAGCCTATAAAAACGGTAGGGGAGCCGATGCACACCCACCCAAGGGGAAGATGCATGAGGTAAAACCCGGACTGGGTAGGAAGGAGTGGCACCAGGAAGGGAGTAACCCCCCCAACACAAAGACGAATTGTTACGGGTGCGGGAAGGATGGTCACTGGCGGAAGGAGTGCAAAAACCCTTGGAAAGATAACAAGGCAAAAAATTCCACAGCCCCAGCCCAAAAGGCGGGGGCAGGAATCCCTCCCGCAGAGGTCGAGTCACTTTTGGACACCATGTGGTCCTTATTGTCTGGCCAGTGGAGAGTAGCAGCCGCTACCGGTGCTCTGACCCCGTCAGCCCCATCCAACCCACAGCCCTGACTAGAGCCAGCGCAGCCTGTTTGCTTGTGTTCCCTCCGATACGATGAATGGAAAAGACCCCTCTTGGAGATGGAGGTAGAAAAGGTGATGGGGACCTATCTGTCGGACACGGGGGCATCATGCACTGTGGTCTACTCAGCTAACCCCAACACCTCGCCTCTCTCTAACGGAGTCCCATACAGTCTGTCGGTTTCACAGGCAAAGAACAGGCTGGCTCGTTTTCCATCCCGCTCGCCATTCGGTTAGGACCGCTCCGCTCCAAGTGGACCTGTGTCCTGATGAAGTGGGAGCTGGAGGGTGGAAGAGGGGTCCTGGGGGCTGACTTTATTGTAGGCCACGGGATCCTAGTAGATTTGAGGAATCATTGCCTATGGGGCGCAAGTAAAGGAAAGAACGGAGAGGTAGTTGTGATAACAGGAAAGGAAGGGACGGGGACCCTATGCACCATGAAGCCCAAAGAGGGTTATAACCTCGAGCTTATGGTCAGCAACACCCCACAGGATTTCCAGGCATTTGTGCAGGCCCACCTGGCCACATTTGCCACCCACAAACACGACTGCGGGAGGGTCAAAGGGTTTGAGGTCAGCGTAGACGGGGACCCCATGGCCCGACCACAGAAACAGTATAACTTCCCCAGGGAAGCAGAGCCAGACATGGAGGCAGCCATGTCCTCGTTAGTACAGCAGGGAGTTCTGAGACGATAGCTACCCACGTGAATTCTGCATTGTGGCCGGTTAGAAAGACAGACAATTCCTGGAGGGCCACGGTGGACTATCGAGTGCTCAATATTAACATCCCAGCCTGTGCACCCACTATTGGCCGAACTGCTGGAGCTGCTAGGGCAGAAGGGTTTTAAGGTAAACCCCAAGAAAGCGCAGATCGGCCAGCAGGAGGTGAAATTCCTAGGCCTGACCGTATGCGCTGGAGAAAGGGCCATAGATAAGGCTAGAAGAGAAGCAGTACAAGAGTTACCGGTCCCTAACACAGTGACGGGTGTGAGGTCATTTCTATGGCTAACCGGGTACTGCAGGGACTTTATTGAGGACGATGCAGCCACCGCAGCCCCTCTGCTCCGACTCCTACACAAGGGAGTGGAGTGGCTTTGGGATGTGGGTTGCCAGGTGTAGGATTCGCAAAATTGAACATTGTCCTATAAGGGTCTATTGGCAGAAAAGGCCTTAATTTTAAAGACTGTTTTAAAAGAAGCCCAGAAAAAGGGGCACACAAAATGGCCGCCAGACCCCGTGACCAGCTTTTTGGGACATTTTAAAATGGTCCCTGCAGTCCACAGACAGCTTTTGTGGATTCAGCCCACAGTAAGTTCTGGAATGCAATTTCGGAGAATGCGAAACCAGACAGAACCCCATACATATGGATTGGATGCAGATCCAATCAGATCGGCCTGTAGATAAAGGCCATCATAATGTTTACCCAGACAAAGGGAAACAGCTTCAAATTCAAAGGGGGACATCAAGACCCATTAAAGACAATACAAGGTCATTCCAGACCAGAGATGGCAGTTACCGGCCATCCCGAAAGTACTTTAAACACAATGACTACCCCTCTGTGCTACAAGCCCGCCAAAAGTTAAACAAAGACTAACCTTGATATGGTGGGAGATAAGGGCCTCCATGAGAAGTATAACTGGAGACCTGGGGTAGCTATTAGGGTTGGGAGAGAGAGCAGTGTGGAAGAGCAAGAAGAGCATTGTAGAGATCATTTTCGAGAGATCGTTCGGGGGTCCGAAGAAGGTGCAGTTCGGTTAGGAGTTCGGGTTCGGTAGAGAGGCTGTTCAGACTCGGAAGAAGAAGACGATTCGGTAGACGATTGGGATCGGAGACGTTTTGAAGACTTTTCTAACTGGGACTGGTGAGCATGTTTCTGGCCCCTCATAATCTAATCTAGCTAGGTTTAGGGGGTAGGCATTTTTTAGGGGATAATTAACAATGAGTTGTTGTCCCTCGATGTTCTGTGTGTTTCCCGATTTCATGGTGAACCTTGTAAAGTATAACATGCCTGTGGATATATTGGTTAGTACTGTATTATGATTTGTTTTTCCCTCCCATGTACCTTATTGGCTTACATTCAATTTTTCGTTTATGCAACAAAATTTCACTTTGTTTCATTAAACTTGGTCTACAGAGTATTCTCTGCATTGTAGTTCCTGCCTCAAAGACCAGTGTACAGAGCCTAAGGGGTGAGTGGGTCGAACCACTCGGTAAATTACTGTGCAAAAGAGAGAGAGGTCTCACCAGAGAGAGAGACCTAGCAAGAAAAAACCCTTACACAGGCAGCATTTGTCAGGCTCAACATAGACTTGCAGACCGCACCAGCTCTAGGGTCCATAGATGGGGGGAAAGAGTTTTTCCTGGAGGTAGCAGCCAGTGGGGACAGCCTCAGCGCTGTGCTGCTCCAAGAGCATGTGGAGAGGAGCTACTCCAACTCTGAGCGGCACCTCTTGGCCACACATTGGGCTGTGAAAAGATAGCTGATCTTCACAGGCACCTCTCCCATCACCCTCCTCACCCATCACACACCCACCCAGATGCTTCTGGACGGGAGCATCAAGGATGGAACAGTGAGCAGTGCCCGCATTGCCCGCTGGACCTTGCTCCTCTCACAGATGGATCTTAAGGTGAAGGGTCTCTGTGAGCCAAAGCTCGCAGCCAACCTGGTTTGGGAAGTGAACATAGGTTTACGGGCCGGGATACATCCCACAGGCCACGAGATCTATGTAGACGGTTCCAGCACGGTATCTGCTGGCGAGCGTCTCACGGGGTGTGGAGTTTATGACCCAGCGGCAAACATTGCCCTGGCGATTAAGCTCCCCAGCACCATGAGCGCCCAGCAGGCTGAACTGTCCGCGGTGGTGTACGTTGTTACACACCCCGAAATCTTCCCCACCCCCTACACGATTTGCTCGGACAGTATGTTTAGGTACAATTCATGTACGGAGTACCTGGCCATCTGGTCCCGCTGCGGATACACCTCCGCTGACAGGAGACCCCTCATAGTAAAACCCCTTCTGGAAATGATCCTGGCAGCAGTGGGGGAAGGGGAGGTTTTCATCCACAAGGTGAAGGCCCATTCCTCCACAGAACCCCGCGGCCAAGGCAACCAGCAGGCTGACATGCTCGCCAAGGAGGGTGCCCGCACAGGCACTTTCTGGGACCCATTTGGTCCAGGCCCATGGCGGCAGTAAGAGGTAGGGACGGGACCCAAGGGAGTGTAGGGGTAGCGTTAGCCCCGGACTTTAAGATGGTCCAAGCCCAAGACCCCGTCCTCAAAGCAGTCCTCGGTGCAGTAACCGAGGCAAAAAGGGTAGAGTGTCCGTACGGCACAGCAACCCTCTCCGTAAAAGAGGGTATGCTGTTCCGGGAGGATCAGTGGGTTGTGCCGCAGCAGCACTGGAGGGAATTCCTTCAACTGGCCCATGAGGGTCCAGGAGCGGGACACCCCGGGCCTGAGAACATCTGGCAGCGGGTGGAACAGGCGGGATGGTGGCCGGGACTCAGGGACGACGTCCGCGAGTTCTGTGTAGGCTGTCTTGTGTGCGCTGCTAATAACCCTGACCGCCATAAATGGAAGGTACCCATGGGACACGTCAGGAGGGTAGAGGGACCATGGCAGTCGATACAAGTTGACTACATCGGGCCCCTGCCCACCGCCCAGGGAGGCTATATGTACTGCCTAGTCCTGGTGGATGTGTTCACCAAATGGATAGAGGCCTTCCCCTGCAGAACAGCCACAGCTCTGGGTACTGCCAGGATCCTGGTCCGGGAAGTGTTCTCAAGATGGGGACTACCACAGTATGTGGAGTCCGACCAAGGGAGTCACTTCACCGGACAGGTGATGCAGAATACCCTTATGCTGTTAGGCATTGAGGGGAAATGGCATGTGGCCCACAACCCCCAGTCATCCGGGATTGTGGAGAGGATGAACAGGACCCTAAAAGAAAGGTTGAGGAAGGAGGCAGCGGACTCGCCCCGTAAATGGGCCGAGGTCCTACCGTTGGTTCTGCTGGGGATCCGGGCCAGCCAGTTGAAAAGCACGGGGTACTCCCCGTACGAGCTGATGACTGCCAGGGTTATGCGGACCCCCACCCATGTACTAGCCCCGGTGCTCACGGAGGGTCAGCTCAGGGAGGTAAACTGGGACAGGTTCGCCCGAAACCTCTTTGAGCATCTGAAGCAGGTCCACGAGCAGGCGGCTGGGAACATGGGAAGGCAGCATCGGAGTAACCGATTGCTGCTCGAACCCCGAAGGCACCACGAGTGGGAAGTGGGAGATCAGGTCATGGTGAGAAACTATGCCCGAGTAGGGAGTTTGGAACCATTGTACATGGGGCCCTACAGCATTGTAGATAAAGCCAGCCCCATGGTATACGCCGTTAAGATGCCTCGCCATACGAAATGGTTTCATATTAACCAGTGCAAACTGTTCAAACCTGAAAGGGGAAAACAGCCAGTTGAGGTAAGGTCTGAGGATAGAGATCCTCAGCCTGCAGCGGGAGCGAGTTCACAGACTGCACAGGCAGGCGCTGTGGCTTGCTTAAAGGGAGGGGCCATCCCGCCCATCGATTGAGACACTCCCCCACTCTTCTGGGATCCAGACGAGGGGGAGGGACCTGAGGGTGAAAACCCCGCCCCGAACCTAGGTGTAGAGGGGGAGGGACCTGAGGTCGAAAACCCCACCCCGGACCCAGCCATGGGACCTGGGGGCGGAGACTCTCAGCTTGCAGCAACAGGCTGCGAAGAATTACCTGCCCCTAGCCCAGGTTCGGGAGAGGTCAAGCCTGATGGAACAGCGGTTCGTGTTAAAGGCCCATCGGCCAAGAAATCCCCACCCGCCAAGGCCCCTAGAAGGTCCCCACGGACGCCCCAGCCGAGAAAGCCATGGTCACCAGCTCTCCAGTTACCAAGGGCCACCCCTCGAGTCAGGGGGAGGTCCAAGGACAGAGGTCCTCAGCCAGCAGCAGCCACGGGCGGCGAGGGACCAACAGTGCAGGACGGTGCAGTCACGCCAGAGGTAACGGTGGGCCGTAGTCCAAGCAGGAATTAGCCTGGCCGCCCGGAGACAGGCGGCAGATGTACATAGTTTAGGTAATTTAAGTTTTGGTTATCATTAAGTTTAAGTATTTAGCTTAAGTTTGGGTGTGTTAGCTTAAGTTAAGTAAGGTGATGGGTAGTTTTAATTAAGTAGTAATCTGCCAAGAGTGTATGTATTGGAGTCGAGGCCTCAAGACTCGACTATGCTTCACCCAAGCCAGAGAATCTCTTGGGGACCTGGCTGCATGTTTTGCACTTCTTTGCAGAGAGGATTTCAGGATGAAGGGGAGCGTAATCCTATTCGCCCTGATAGGGATGAGCGTCGGAAAGCGAGGCAATGTGGAGGACTCCCACATCTCCGGGTGCTCGGGAGAAAAGGCTCCAGTGGTGACTGCCGGGAGCAGCGAACAAGGCACGGAGGGACCTGCCATCTAAGCCCACGAGGGAAGATGGCCTGGGTGGTTGGGATCCAACTCCACCCGGTACTCCAGCCAGACCGGATTCACCTACGGGGAGGCCTCCCTCACCTGCCCCAGCTTACAGGTTGTGGCCTCACGGATCGGGGTCACTGAGGGGAAACGCGTGTGCCTGACTTGCACAGGACAGATTCCCCTGAGAAGATGGTGGTGGCTCAGGAAGCTGAGCACGGACATGGGGGATCGCACCGCCGACTGGGAACGGATGGGAAACGACACCCACCGAACGGTCACCGGGACCCAAGAAGGGACTAGTGTATGTTGGGACAAGTGGTGGGAATCGGAACAGGGGATCTATGTCTGTATGTGGGGGTCGAAAAGGGCCTGCCCTACGGGCGTATCTATCATCTTCTCTGCAGCCTGGCAGGATAAGGGGAAGGAGGTAGAATGGGATTCTCACCTACACACATGCATAGTCCCGCGGTACCCAGCCCTGGTCAAAGCCACCGAGCTAGTGGCGCGCGCCCGAAAGCCCTTGCCCACGACGCAGGCAGCAAGGACACGCCAGGAGGGGTGCCCCACCACCACCAAGGGACAAGGGAATGGGCTGGTATTGGTGCCTACGGATCAGGTACTGTACCAGGGGGTGCACTACGCGGTAGCCTCCGTGATATTAAATCTCACCGAGGTACATTTACCGGAGTGGTGTCCCAAAGAAACAGAGCAGCTGTACCAGGCCCTATTAAAGGACATGTTCAAGAAATTTTATGAGTTCGATTTTGCCCATGTTGACAAAACTGAACTGTACACCACACACCGAGAGGTTTTGGGTAATGCAGGGAGACAAAGAAGGGGAGTATGGAATGATGTTTTTACTGCATTTAATACTGGGTCCTCTGTCATCAACAGTTTGGATGACATAGAGCTACAGACTCAGATAAACGGTTTAAAAACACAGTTAAGGAAGATATTAATGGATGAGAACAAGGTAGTGGGCTCAGAGTTACATGAGGACAAGGCCATGATGGTCCATTTAAAAGAGATTATAGCGGAGTTGGAAAAGCATGCAAAGACGGTAAATGCTCTCATAAGGGAGGACAGAAACGCTTCTGACCAGGCTGCGCAGAAGGTGGTGTGCGTGCTATACGGGGCATGGTTGCTGGCCGAGGGCCGCAGTAATCTGGAGGATTTAAAACAGGGTTTAGTCCCCTCCTGGATCAGCAACAAGCACCTCGCAGCCCTCCACCCGTTTGAGAATGCATTAAGCCCGTGCCAACTCCGGCTAGCTTCCGAAGCCTACCCAGGCCCCGTGGATTGTGGGCAGTCCAACCACATGATCATGGGAGTAGTAGTTAGGATGCCGGTCATGGGTAAAACAGCCCGACCTGCACCAGTATACAGGGTTGAGAACATTGGAGTCATTCAAGGGGGTGCACACATTCGTTTCACAGCGGTACCGCCTTACGTCATAAAGTGGGAGCACGCTATGACAGGTACTGACCTCTCAGGGTGCCGGAGCCGGGGAGCACACATAATCCTGTGTCCCCAGCACTTGAATGCCTATTCAAAACTGCAGTGCGGGTTCAGAGCTGCTGGCGCAAAACCTATAAATTGTACCATGGAGGCAATGGCACAAGGCCATGTTCCCCCGCAGGTAGTATATATAGGAGGTGGGACATATTGTGTCACCAGAGAAGCATTCCACTACCAGCATGGACAGCATAGCTGGTGTCCAGTTAGTGACAGCAGTTTCTGTTTTAAACCCGAGGCAGAAGTTCAAGTGGCCCAGGAACGAATTGTCCCCATTCCTGAACCCTCCACTGTTCACCTCACTGTGAAGGAGAATTTTACCAATTTGCAAAAGTACGTAGCGCACTTCGGCTATGAAAACCCCCCTCTCCCAGAACACCTTACCAAAATACTCAAAGCCGTTATAGTTTCACAGAAACATTTTTACACTCTAGAGCAGAAAACAGTAGAGATAGGGGCTAAGATATTGGATATTGTGATTCCACCCTGGTGGGACATTTTCAATAACATAGAGGTCCCTTCATGGATCAGACTGGCTTCCCACATTCTCGTGGTTTGACAGTTATGGACAGTGTTGTATCTAGTTTGCATTCAGTGCAAGGGAAAAGGTCAAACATTAGAATTCCGAAACCAGAAGTTCTGGAAGGAACATTATGTGAAGATGGAGGGAGATACTCCTGTTTGAGTTTCTTCCCTTGTATCTTTGATTAAAGATTGTTGTTTTTTTTGTGTTTGTTGTTTTTAATAAAGATTTTCGCGACACGTTATTAATAAAGATGTATGTGTACCAAGTGGTGCAGGGGTGTTGGACCCCTCCATGCTTGGATGTGTGTAAAAGACTGTAGTTATTCTATGTCTGCTTATGTACACTACATTTTCGTGGAATGGGAAGTGCATGTGTCGTGGGTATATTAGATAGGTAATTACAGGGGAAGGTTGACTATGGAGGGTCAGAAAATTTTGCTCACCTTGTAAGGATGATACTTCAAGCAAGTTTTAGTACCACAGGGGGGAGTGTAACATTCGCAAAATTCCCACATTACCCCAAAGGTTATTAATAAAAGGGACCCTGCATGGACATTTTAAAAAAGGGTACCCAAAAGGTGGCGTCCGCACCTCGTGACCAAAAGCCTGCAAGATTTTTTTAAAAAGCTTGGACTCTGTAGCAGCACAAGCAGCTTTGGGAAATTGAAACTTAAAATGCAGTTTCTGTGAAAAGGACTTTGTGTTTTGAAAGCCAGACAGCTATACTGAATATGCATTATGTCAGATCGTGGACAGATTAAACCCAGTTAGGCCTAATCATGAGGCCATTAGTTTGTCCGCATAAATAATCGGAAACAGCTTATGGAAGCCATCAAGGCTGGACAGGCCGATTAGAATGCATTAATGACAATACAATCCGGACATTCAGGCCATTAGGTGCAATAAACGGTGATCTAAATCCAGTTAACTTAGATTGCTATAATCATTTAAAACAGCCCGCCAAAATTGAAACAATGAACTGACCTGATTTGGCACGCAGATAAGGGGCCATCGAAAGGAGTATAATTGTAGGCCTCCAGTAGCAATATAACTAGGCGCTCTTGTTCTAGGCCTCCAGTAGCAATATAACTAGGCCCTCTGCTCTCTTGTCTCTTGACTCTTGCTCTGCTCTCAACTCTGACCTCTTGTCGATCCTTGGGCTGCCGCCACCCGTACTCTCGCCCTGGCTTCATGGCGGGTTCTCTGTTCGCTCCCCGCAGTAAGTTTTCAGCAGTCAAGGACATCCATACCAAGCGCAGGGGAGGCGAACGAGACCCGAGTCCAAAGTCACCCGGGCCACGAGAGAGGGCAGAGGAAATGAGGCGAAATGAGACGAGACGAATAGAGACGAAGAAGAAGGTAACAACTCGATAACAGCAGAGCAGGGCAGCAAAAAATGTATCGATAAAGGCCAAGCGCCTAGTTATAAGCTGGCGCTTGGGGGGAAGAATCTTGCTGAAAACTGCAAATAACGCAGGTGTCCACACCGCAATGAATATACTGGTGTTTGATGCTTGGGTAGTAAAATTTAAGCAGTAAAGACTGCCAACCGTCCTATAGACACAACGTTACCGCCGACGACCGCCCGAGGGAGAAGAAGAAGAGAACCCATCGCGACGAGACGACGATGGTAGCTGAGGAGAAGAAAGGTGTGTCGCAGCAGCAGCTCCAGCACCGCGCCCTGAGACCACGTAGTGACGGGGTACCTAAAAGGACAGAAGACCAAACCTCAAAACCCGCATCCGTGAAAACAGCTGGCTTTGGATTGGTGAGCATGAATTCTGGCCCCTCATAGCTTAATCTAGTTAGGTATAGGGGGTTGGATAAGGATAAGGGGATTGTTAATGTAGTTCTTTTTCCCTCGATGTGCCGTGTGTTCCCCATTCCCTGTATAAGTATAATTTTCGTATTTGCCTGTATTTTATACTAGTGACTTCTCATAAGACTGTTTTATTTTCTGTTATAATAAAATCTTGGTTTTCTTATACCAAACCACCTGTCTACTCGAGTTTTCTGTATCGCCGCCTGTACCTAAGTCCGGTGTCTAGAACCCAGGGGTGTGGGAGCGATTCGAACCGCTCATAGACAGTCAGGGGCATAACTGACTGGGCGCACACGCCACCCGCCACCCCCTACAGTGGAAAGGCTTTGGGGAGTCAGGAGGTGAGACACTCGCTGCAGAATACCTAGCCTCTGACCTGCTCTTTTTGCCACAGTATTTATGTGGCTGGTCCAGTGAAGTTTCTGGTCAATGGTGACCTCTAGGATGTTGATGATGGGGTATTTGGTGATGGTAATGCTGTTGAATGTCAAGGGGAGGTGGAGACTCTCGCTTGTTGGAGATAGTCATTGCCTGGCACTTCTGTGGCGCGAATGTTACCTGCTACTTATCAGCCCAAGCCTGAACATTGTCCAGGTCTTGTTGCATGCGGGCATAGACTGCTTCATTATCTGAGGAACTGTGAATGGTGCTGAACACTGTGCTGTCATCAGCGAACATTCCCATTTCTGACCTTATGTTGGAGGGAAGGTCATTGATGAAGCAGGTTGAGCCTAGGACACTGCCCTGAGGAACTCCTGCAGCGATGTCCTGGGGCTGTGATGATTGACCTTCAACCACCACAACCATCTTCCTTTGTGCTAGGTATGACTCCAGCCAGTGGAGCATTTTCCCCCTGATTCCAATTGACTTCAGTCTTACTAGAGCTCCTTGATGCCCTTGTTCAAATGCTGCCTTAATGTCAAGGGCAGTCACTCTCACCTCACCTCTGGAATTCAGCTCCTTTGTCCATATTTGGACCAAGGCTGTAATGAGCTCGGGAGCTGAGTGGTCTTGGCGGAACCCAAACTGAGCATCAGTGAGTAGGTTATTGGTGAGTAAGTGCCACTTGATAGCACTGTTGATGCCACTTTCCATCACTTTGCTGATGATTGAGAGTAGACTGATGGGGCGGCAATTGACCGGGTTGGATTTGTCCTGCTTTTTGTGGACAAGACATACCTGGGCAGTTTTCCACATTGTCAGATAGATGCCAGTGTTGTAGCTGTACTGGAACAGCTTAGCTAGAGGTGCGGCTAGTTCTGGAGCACAAGTCTTCAGCGCGATAGCCGGGATGTTGTCGGGGCCCATAGCCTTTGCTGTGTCCAGTGCGCTCAGCTGTTTCTTGATATCACGTGGAGTGAATCAAATTGGCTAATGACTGGCTTCTGTGATGATGGGGACCTCAGGAGGAGGCCGATATGGATCATCCACTCGGCACTTCTGGCTGAAGATGGTTGCAAACACTTCAGCCTTGTCTTTTGCACTCGCGTGCTGGGCTCCACTGAGGATGGGGATATTCATGGAGCCTCCTCCTCTCGTTAGTTGTTTAATGGTCCACCACCATTCACGACTGGATGTGGCAGGACTGCAGAGCCTTGATCTGATCCGTTGATTGATAAACTATGTGTTGCAAAGCAGATTGCCTCCTAAATATGAATAATAAATACATGTGAAATCTGAAGATAAAGGTCAGGCATATGTGACAGACCTAAGCCAGAAAGTGAGGGCTGGATTTTACTCCATTTGTCAAATTAATGATGGGAGGAGACCTTCACCCACACAAGTGACTCCACCGTTAAACCATAAAAGTTTCCTAAGAAGGGCCTTATTATGTATTCGGCATTTGTTTGTATGACTCATACCGCTCGCTGCCTGTTGGTTGATTGCCGTTTGGGTAAATGTGGTTCTCGAGACGTGGTGTTGGGAATCAGCTGGTTTGAAATATTTTTCTGCTTGGCACTGGGTTCTCCTTGGCTGCCCTTTCTTCCTGCTGCTGCTGCATCGCCTGCATTGCTCTAGCTATTTGGGGAAGTTTCCTCCTCTGTGCCCTCTAAGACGATACCTCTTTGCAAATTGAACTTGCACAAAATGCAGCACCCTGACTTGGAGATGAACCAGACTGTATTGCTGCCCCCTCCCCACTTCCCACAGACCAATTTAAGTGCCTAAAATGTGCCTTCAACATAACAAGTCTGTGCTCATTGCTAGCCGTGGTAGCAGAATGGGCCTTGCTGTAGCAGTACACTGCTTTTTGTCCTGATGAAGTGCAAGGTTGTCATCAGCCAAGGCTGCAGAGGGTAGTTTTGATCTTCCAGGATTCAGCCAGCAGCTTGCCTGTTTGCTTGAAAGAGTAATGGTAGCATGAGCTGCCTTAATAGAAAGCTGCCAGGAAAACAAGCAATGGCATGTACGATGCAGTGTTGTCGGTCATAGTTGAGCTGGGGATTGATGAAAGGAACATATATGGGTGTCATCTATGACCCCTCGGACCTCAATAAATCCTACTAAAATTGCATAGCCTTGACACTTTGATGACAGACACCTATCAAGAAGCTGACAAACTGGCTTGCTCGAAAGAAACCAAGGCTGTGATTTTAATCACCTCGGCGAGTTGGTGGTGGGCGACGTCGGTGGTGGGTCCCGACCCCCCTGCTGCCTCCATCCCGCTCTGTGAAATTACATTCCATTGAAAGGGCTTTTTAAGCTCGCCCAACGCATTTCCCAGGTGAATTAGAGGAAGCAGGTCTAGTGACGTCATTTCATGACGCGTCATCAGATGGTTTCCTTAAAGGGACCATGCCCAACTTTATTTTGACATTTGTGCTGTCAGTGTTCTACAGCAGTGAGTTGCTGCAAACACTGACAGTGACTGCACAAAGGTGCACAGCTGTACCCAGGTACTCCCATGACTCCCTCCACATGCTTATGGAGGGAGTCAGAGCACACAGGGAGGATCGCTTCCCTTCCAATGGGCGGAAGAGACCACCCCATGAGACCAAGACAGCCTGGTTGCACATTGCATGGGAGGACACAAGCAGAGATGTCATCAGGAGGACCTGGGTGCAGTGGCGCAAACCTTTCAATTATCTCATTAGATCACGAAATGTTATTACAAAGCCACACTCAGCCTCATCCTGCTGTGCCTCTCATCACATCCCCATCACTCTGCCTTCCCTACCCTACCCTTGAACATCCTTACTCACACCAACTTACCTTGCACCTCCACCCATCCCTCTCTATCTTGTAAGATTTGCAAAATTTCTGCATTTCCCCAAAGGCTGTTATTAATAAACGGGACCCTGCATGGACATTTTAAATCAAAAAGGGTACCCAAGATGGCGTCCGTGCCTCGTGGCAGAAAGCCTGTGGGATTTTAAAATGGACTCTGCAAGGCAGACAGCTTGTGGATCGAAACCCAAAGCTGCAGTTTACTGTGAAGAGAGACTTTGGCCTAGAAATTCATTGTAGCCACTTTTGGGGCGCTAAAGTCGGGCGGCCGCTAAAGTTTGCGCCCGCCGCCAAATCGAGGCCACTTCTGCGATATTCATTAGCTTCGCCCTAAGAGTTTGCTCGAGCGCTAAAACTGGTGCTGGACGCCTCTCTTTAGGCGCTAAGCCGGAGGTGCTGAGCGAGAGCGCCCAGGCTGGGCGCAGCGCAGGTGCGGCCATCTCGTGATTGACAGCAGACACCCTGGCGCCGGCCAGCTCTTAAGGGGGAAGGGTCGACTTTGTCTGCTGCCACGCCCTGGATAGTGGAGCCCTCCAGCTAGGCCTGAACACTGCTGCTGGACCCAAATAGCGCCTGAAGCCATGCAGAGGGCCCGTGAACGAGCGCAGCGCTTCTCAGAGCGTGATCTGAGTTTGCTGGTTGGTGGTGTGGAGAAGAGGCGCCATATTTTGTACCCGGACAATGGCAGGAGGGCGCCGCTCCGCGCCTACCGGAGAGCCTGGAGGCATGTCGCCAGCAAGGTGTCAGCCAACAGCAAGGTCCCCAGGACCGGTGTCCAATGCCGCAAAAAGTTTAATGACCTCACGCGGATTGTCAGGGTGAGTACCCTTTCCAGTGACCTCCTCATCCTTGCATGTGCACCTCACATTATGGGCAAAGGGACCTGAAAGCCCTAATTGCCAGCCCTCATCCAGCAGCTATGGAACAGCCATGAACATCAATTGCACATTCTGCACTTAACACACTGGCCAAGCTATTCCACCATGGGAGGCAGTGCACACAAGATCAGGGCGACACACTGGCCAGGCTCTTCCACCATGGGAGGCAGTGCACACAAGATCAGGGCGACACACTGGCCAGGCTATTCCACCATGGGAGGCAGTGCACACAAGATCAGGGCGACACACTGGCCAGGCTCTTCCACCATGGGAGGCAGTGCACACAAGATCAGGTGACACACTGGCCAAGCTATTCCACCATGGGAGGCAGTGCACACAAGATCAGGGCGACACACTGTACTTAGAGGCCGTCCTTTCTCTTGCAGGCGAAGCTGGCTAATAATCAGAAGAGCCGGACTGCGACCGGGGGAGGCCGACCCCAGATCCAGCCGCTCACCAAGCTTCAACATCGCGTGGAGCGCATCATGGGTGCCCGGGTGATTGGCCCTGTTGCATGTGGAGATGCCGACCCTGTTCTGGGCACCAATGGTAAGGACATCCACGTTTGGACCTCTCTCGTCCCACTTGCGCATCAGATCTACATCCTTTGCCACTGTCCGACCAATGCGCTGAATGCCACCACTCATGCATCCCTCACTGACGCCCTCTCCTCACTCTAAAGCTGCTTTTGTGCCTTCCTGGTTTCAGATGGTGAGGAGGAGGTCCCTGAACTTGCCAGTGACAGCCCCTCAGAGGAGGAGGAGGAGGAGGAGCAAGAGGAAGGCGGCCCATCAGGGGAACCCTCAGCCGTGGCAACCCATGCCAATGTAGGGAACATGTCTTCCCTGGAGGGGAGCGTCGCGGAAGTGTCGGAGGGGAGGGGAGCTCATGAGACCTGCGGCCTGCAGAAACGCGGGAGGGGGGTGCCAGCTCGGCGGCCTTCTCCCCAGAGGGGGGAAGGGTCGGAGGGGAGTCCAATTGCTGGGCCCAGTGGCCTCCAGCAACGCAGGAAGGGTCGGCCAGCTCGGCGGCCTTCTCCCCAGAGGGAGAGTCCGGCCTCCAGTCTGGAGATGGTCTTCGCCGAGGAGATGGAACGCCTCGAGGACTTGTCCGCGGACTCGGAGCGCCGGCACACGGAGCTCATGGGGGTAGTGGCACGGTTGCCTGAGGCCATCGAGTCCCCCTCTCGGAGTGTCACCGACGTCGGGGCCTCACAGGCCATCAGTTTGGTGGAATTCGGGGCAGAGCAGGCAGCGAGTCGGGCGGCATTCGGGGCAGATCAGGCAGCGTGTCGTGCGGCATTCGGGGCAGCTCAGGCAGCGAGTGGGCAGCTGATCAGTGGTGCCGTGCAGTCACTGGGTGCTCTGATGAGGTCACTGAACAGGTCAACACGGGCACTCACTGCTGCCACACTCGCTGTGTCAGCCAGGCATCGCCAGGGCACCCGGCGCGCTGCAGCAGCACAGCGGTCTGTCCCTCGGCAGATTGGTGCGCATGCTGCAGTGCTGGCCCGGGCGAGTGCCAGTGTCTCAGGCGACCAGCGAGCGCCTGCCATCCGCCAGCTTGCCCCCATTCCTCCAGCTGCCACTGCCACTCCCCCAGTGGAGCTGCCAGGAGCTGCTGCAGCGACTGATGCTGGCCAGCCACAGCTGCAGCATTCAACAGCCGCCTGCTCGACGGCCAGACCTCGACTAGGCCGACCCCCAAGGGCATCTGCCGTCACGACATGTGCCCCTCTGGAGCCCGCCCCCCAGCCTTGCAGCAGCCAATGGCCTTACTTTGAGGAGGAGCAGCAGGGCGGGCAGGGGCCACACAAAGATGGCCAAGGCATCGCCCTAGCGGGCCAAATAGTCGAATGTGTGGCCAGTTGTGTTTGTTTTTTGAGGCCGAGAATTGGATGTTTGTTTTTTGAAGGCCGAGGATGTGATGTTTGTTTTTTATGAAGGCCGAGGATGACGGCCATTTTAGTTGCACTGTTTTGTTAATCCTCTCCAGGTTGTGGGAGCGAGTAATGTGTTTGAGTGTTTTTTGGGGGTTTCGTCTGTTTTTGGTTTTCATGTGGGAGGGGCCCTGAGTTTGTACAATAAAGCATTTTATTTATTAACATTGTCCATGTTTGATCTTTGAAGTGTTTGTTGCCTTAACCGGCTGAGGGCTTGCGGAGCGGCTGCAATCATGTTCTTTCATTGGCACAAGCCATTCCCTGACAGGGGGCCTAGAAGTGACGTTCAATAAGCCGCCGACGGGCGGCCCTTGGACCTTGTGCCTCCCTCCTGGGCTAGTACTCCTCGTCCTCCTCCTCCTCATGCTCCTCCTGCTCCTCCTCCTGAGGTGGGGGTCCAACGTGAGGTGGCAGTGCCGGAGTCCTGTGGATAGCCAGGTTGTGCAGCATGCAGCAAACGACGACGAATTGGGAGACTCGGTCCTGCGAATACTGGAGGGCTCCCCCGGAGCGATCGAGACAGCGGAACCGTTGCTTGAGGACGCCGATTGTTTGTTCTATGATGTTCCTGGTCGCTTGATGGCTCTCGTTGTATGCCTCTTCAGCAGGGGTCGTGGGCGCACGGAGCGGGGTCATGAGCCAGGTACACAAAGGATAGCCTTTGTCCCCGATAAGCCATCCTCTTGGGGGAGGCTGTGCCTGGAACATGTCAGCCACAGTTGTCTGTCGCAGGATAAAGGCATCGTGGCTGCTGCCTGGAAAGCGGGCATTGACAGCTAGGATGCACTGCCTGTGGTCACACACCAGCTGTACGTTGAGGGAATGGTAGCCCTTCCGGTTGCGGTAATCCTCGGCATGCTCCAGAGGTGCCCGCAAAGCCACATGCGTGCAGTCAATGGCACCCTGCACCATGGGGAAGCCCGCTATTCTTGCAAATCCCACTGCACGCTGCTGCTGCTTGTCCAGGGTCATGGGGAAGGAGATGAATTGATGTCTCCTTGTGAAAAGGGCTTCGGTCACCTGGCGGATGCAGCAATGCACGGCGAACTGGGAGATGTTAGCGATGTCCCCAGCAGCGGATTGGAAGGAGCCGGTGGCATAGAAGTTGAGAGCCACCATCACGTTCACTGCCACCGACAGAGACGTCCTGCGCATCAGCTGTGGCTGCAGATCTCTCTGAAGCAGCTGGCAGATGTCTGCAACCACCTCCCTTCTGAATCGCAGCCTCCTTACACACATCGCGGCAGACATGGTCAGATAGGAGGACTGCTGGCGGTATACCCTGGGTGGGTAAGGCCTCAGTTGGCGACGCCTGTTGCCCCCTCTGCGTCTAGCCAGGGCTGCCACTCTCTCACGGCGTCTGTAAGCCCTTCTGGCATAAGGCTGAAAGTCAGTGTTGGCACCCAATGCAGCCCCCATTATATGCTGGGAAACAATGAGCTCTCAATGAAGGCAAAGATAATTGCTAAGCTCTGGCCTGAGCCAAAAATACCTGTCCTAGTGTTGGTCCAAACCAGTAAGCTCTCCTCCTTGGTCTCTCTCCAAAAAACCGTTGCACAAGAGTGAATGCTGCAAAATGGCTGCCCTTTATAGTTGTGAGGGTGCCAGTCAGTTCCTTCTGTAAACCTCTAGATGGCACCTTCACTTGTTTGTTTTCTAGCCCTTTGTTAATTGTTTTCTTGCTTCCCTCTTTTGTAAGACCAAAATAAATTAGACAAATAAACTGTAACAAAAACTCTAATAAGTTTTATTTAAAGATTTAACAAATCAAATTAAAATTTGGTCGTTTAAATCAATTATGCACTCCAGTCCCCGCGGCGCCCACCGTTCACGGAAGCGCTCAAGCGCGCCGGCGGACACCGCGTGCTTCATCTCCAGGGCCACCCGGGCGCGAACATGGCCGCGGAAGCGAGGAAGGCAATCTGGCTGGATGACCCCCTCGAGCGCCCGCTGCCTGGATCAATTAATGGCTTTTTTTAACAGGCCCAGGAGCAGATCTACGAGGAGGTCCTCCAACCTGCCCGCTCCCCTCCGCACCGGGTGACCGTAGATCAAGAGCGTGGGACTGAAGTGCAACCAAAAATCGAGGAGCAGCCCCTTCAAATAATGGAAGAGGGGCTGCAACCTCACACAATGAACATAGACGTGGAACACGGACTCCTCCAGACCGCAGAACAAACAGGCGGTCTGGGTGTCCGTGAACCTATTTAACAATATATTGCACGGGACTGCTCCGTGCAACAACCTCCAGGCCAAGTCCCCAATAGAACAAGGGAGGACTCCCGCATAGAGAGCCCTCCATTGGGGACCTCCGCCTCCGCCGGAAGGCAAAACGGCACGCCACGGCGTGTCCGGATGGCAGGCGAAGATGACAAAGTGGAAGGTGTGCAGGAGCAGCCCGTACAGGAAACCCCTCCGTGCGGAATGAAAAGGCACGGAGGGCATCTCCTCGAGACGGCTCAAGTTGTGAGGCGCCGATCCCCGAGGGGAGTTTCGGGGAAGGGCGCCGATAAGGAATTCCATCCGAACGGGGGAAAGCTCGGACGGGATCGCCCGCTTGAGCCGCCTCGATACACCTCGTGGCGCCGGGGTGCAGCGTCGCTTTAACCGCCTCGATGGCATCGACCACGAGCCAGACGTTGTCCCAAGACATGCGCCGCGCCAACTCCTCCGGCGCCATCCAGCCCGCTCCTCCGCCATCGAGTAGGTCCCCGACTCTAGTCACCCTACCAGGCACAGCCCTGCGTTCCGCCAGCCACCCGAACTCGCGGACGTGGAGGTGCGGATTCCTGAACAGCGGCTCCCGGAGGACAGCCGCCATTCCTGACGGGGGAGAGCTCCGCCTGGAGGCGACGTTGTTCCAAACCCATAGCAGTTCCTGGTAGAAGACAGGCAGCTCCCGCAGGCTGGCACGCCTGCCGCCCACTTCCAAAAATAGGAGCTGCATGTCGTAATTGAGGCCGTGCAGCTGGCGGAAAAAATACGTCGCCAGCGCACACCATCTCGGAGGATTCTCGACGTACAGGTATCTCTGCAGCGTCTGAAGACGGAAAGTCGTAGCCTGGGTGCGGAGGCACACCAACGCCTGACCGCCCTCCCTAAGCGGGAGACTCAGAACCGCGGCAGAGACCCAGTGCTTCCTTTTGTCCCAGAAGAAGTCGACGAGCTTCTTCTGTATCTTGGCGACAAACGCAGGGGGGCGGGTCAAAGTGACGAACCGGTACCACAACATGGCGGCCACCAGTTGGTTTATGACCATCGCTTGGCCCCTGTAGGACAACACTCGGAGCAATCCTGTCCAGCGTCCTAAGCGAGCGGTGAATTTGGCCTCGAACTCTTGCCAGTTCGCCGGCCAGGCGTCCTCAGCAGGGCTGAGGTAGACTCCCAAGTAGAGTAGGTGCGTGGTACTCCAGGTGAAGGGCCTGAACTCCTCCGGCAGGGAGTCCACCCGCCACTGACCCACCAGGAGTCCAGAACATTTCTCCCAGTTGATCTTGGCGGAGGATGCGTCCGAGTAAATCTGCTGGTATTCCCGCATCCTCCGCAAGTCAGCGGGATCCGTGACCGTGAGGAGCACGTCATCGGCGTAAGCCGAGAGGACCACCTCCACGCCCAGCCCTTGCAGAGCCAGTCCCGTCAACCTCTTCCGCAAGAGGCGCAGGAAAGGCTCTACGCAAACGGCATATAACTGGCCGGACATGGGGCATCCCTGACGCACCCCACTCCCGAAGCGAAGGGGCGCCATCAAGGACCCGTTAACTTTAATCAGACACTCCGCGGCGGCGTACAGAAGTCGGATCCGGGCAACAAAATGCGTCCCGAACCCGAATGCGCGCAGAGTCCCGAAAAGATACTCGTGATCCACCCTGTCGAACGCCTTCTCCTGATCCAGGGAAAGGAAGGCGACCGACAGACCAGCCCTCTGGGAATGGTGGACCAGGTCCCGGACCAGATGGATGTTATCATGGATGGTCCGGCCCGGGACCGTGTAGGACTGGTCGGGGTGGATCAAGTGGGCCAGCACGGCGCCTAGGCGAGCAGACATAGCCCTGGCAAAGATTTTATAGTCCGTGCTGAGGAGGGAGACCGGGCGCCAGTTTTTAAGGAGGCAGAGATCACCCCTCTTAGGCAGCAGGACAATAACCGCCCTGCGCCAAGAGAGGGGCATCTCCCCGGTCGCCAGACTTTCCCCCAGGACCCGCGCGTAGTCGCCCCCCAAGACGTCCCAGAACGCCCTGTGGAACTCCACGGTCAGCCTGTCCAGCCCCGGGGACTTTCCCCTAGAGAGCTGGCGGAGGGCGTCGGTCAGCTCCCCCAAACTCAGAGGAGCGTCCAATTTTTCGGCGTCCTCCAGGCCGACCTTCGGCAGGTCCTCCCACAAAACTCCGCGCGCATCCTCGCTGGACGGATCCGGAGAGAACAGAGCCCCGTAATAGGTGCGGGTCTCCACGCGGATTCCGTCCGGATCCGAGACCAGAGATCCGTCGTCGGCCAGCAGCTCCAAGAGCTGCTTACGGACCCCCCGTCTTTTTTCAAGCGAGTAGAAGAAGGGGGAGCCGCGGTCCAGGTCCCGCAGGAACTGGATCCGCGACCTCACTTACGCGCCTCGGGACCCGACGAGCTGCAGGTCCTTCAGCGCGCCCTTCTTCTCTTCGTACACCATCCGCAGGGCCGGGTCCTCGATGACTTGACCGAGACGGGACTCCAGGTCGAGCACCTCCTTCTCCAACTGCCCGACCCGGGCCTCCCGCCTCTTGGTCGACCCCTTCGCGTACTCCTGACAGAAGAGACGGATGTGAGCCTTGCCCACATCCCACCATAGCCTCAAGGAGGGGAAGCCCCCCCGCTTCCTTCTCCAGCCGGCCCAGAACCGACTAAACGAATCCCGGAACCGTGCGTCCTCCAGCAGCAGGTTGTTAAAGTGCCAATACACGGACCCCCCCCGCGCGCGCAGCGGAACGAGCTCCGCCCACACCAGGTGGTGGTCCGTGCACGGCACCGGCCGCATGGAAGCCGCCGGAACGCAGGAGACGTATGCCCGGGCAATGTAGAGGCGGTCGATCCTGGACGCTCCTCCCCCAGACCTCATGTAAGTGAAGGCGCTGGAGTCGGGATGGAGATTTCGCCAGACGTCCACCAAGTTGAGGGACCCGACCAGGTCCCTCAACTTCTTCATCGCCGCCGGGCATGGCAGGGTGCCCGTGCGGTCCCTCGCCTCGAGGGTACAATTAAAATCCCCCCCAATGATGACGCACTCGCCCGCGTCGATGGAGCCCAGAAGAGTGGACACTTCTTCAAAGAAGCGCGCTTGCTGCGCACCGGCCCCAGGGGCGTACACGTTCACTAGATGGAGCCGCACGCCCCCCAGGCGAACAGTGACCTGGAGCAAGCGGCCCGGCACGAGCTCCTTGACCCCCAAGATCTCCGGCTGAAAATGCGGGGCCAGCAAGATAGCCACCCCACTGGAAACACTGGAGAGGTGACTCATGCTGACCCCTCCTTGCCACTCCAGGAGCCACATGGCCTCATCTCCCAGAACGGTGTGGGTTTCTTGCAGGAAGCACACCGCATACTTCCCGTCCCGAAGGACCGAAAAGTTATTAAATCTGCGGCTAGCTTCCCTGCTGCCGTTGATGTTGAGGCTGGCAATGGTTATCTTCATTTCAGAAGCATAGATCAACCTCTACTTATTTCTAACGGGGGAAGGGAGAGCGGCCGCTAGTCAACCGCCACTCCCTTAGCAGCCCAGTGAGGAACGACCGGAAGTGACGCAGCTCGGGCGGGCTCACGCCCGCGTCCGCGCCCATGGTCTTGAAGGCGACGCGGGCCGACCCGACGAGCAGCGCCAGCCCCGGCCATCTGTCGAGGGCCAGCCGGGTCCTGCGACGACCCTGGCACGTGGCCACAAAGTCCCGGAGTTCCTCGATGGGAATGAGGGGGGTCCCGGCGAGGGACGGGAGGTCATCCATCGCCTCATCGGCGATGGAATCACAGTCGTCCTCCGCCCCCACCACCGAGTCCCCGTCCTCCTCCGGGGAGTCGCCACCGGCGGCCGACCCGTCCGTCACGCAGAGTGCAGCGAGTGGCTCGGCCGCAACGGCCGGCCCCGCCTCCGCCCGGATCCCACCCCCAGGATCGGTGGCGGAGGATTCCTCCCTGGGCTCCTGCAGGGGCGCCGGGCCAGAAGACGGCGGCGGTTCGGAGCCCCCCTCCGCCCCAGGCGCCGGAACGACCGGAGAGACCGGAGAGACCGGAGAATATGTAAATCCGATCTCCTCCAAGTCGCCCGGCGCCAGAGACACAGACAGAGGGCCTTCCTCTACCACGCCACCGGCCTCCTACCCAGCAGAAGGGGTATTTCTGGTAAAATCCTCGACGAGGTCGAGCAGCACCTGGGAAAAGTCCGGGCCGCTCTGGGCGAGCTCATCTTCCGTGAGCTCGCCCGACCCAGACTCCAAGCCGCCCGACTCGTCGAGGGGTAACGCCACCGATAGGGGATCGATCTCAGCCGCGGGTTGTTCCGCGACCCCCCCCACGGGCAGGGTCTCGTTCCCATCCCCGGGAGGCACGAGCTGGGCAGACACCTCTGCCTCAGCCTCCCCAGGGACAGGCGACCCCCGCCGATCACTTACGATGGTGACAGCGGTGGGGTGGGGCGCAGTACCCGCGGCGGGCGACGACTCCCCCTGACCGGAGGGACCTTCCTCCTCCCAGTCCTCCTCCTCATCCTGGGGGTCGCGCCTTCTTTTTAAAGTGGAGGGATAGGGGGAGACCTCCATTTCTTCAGGGGCCTCCCCTGCTCCCTCCGGTGGAGCAGTTTCGTCGGGTCCCTCGGGCCCAAGCCCGGCCGCAGGTCCTAACACTCCCGCCTCTGCGGTTGCGGCCACATGCTCGTGCACGAGGTCCCCCCCACAGTCGCCCCCCGCGATCATCGCGGCAATGCTCTCAGGCGTCAGGGGCTCCATATCATGGGGCACGCCCTCCATGGGGGGACCCGCCCTACGGTGTTTATTTTTCCCCCGCGCCTTCCTCCCGACCGGACACACTTCCTCCCCCTCGCCGGAGGCCTGGATGGCATCGACCTCCGACGACGACCGCACCCCGGTAGTATTTGTTTGGGGGGGGGGGCATGGCCAGTCCCGGGGGGAGGAGCGGCGGCGGCGCCAGCCTTGGCCACGCCAGACGACCTGGCGGCCTTGGAGGCGGGGCAATTTTTACGTACATGCCCCACCTCCTTGCAGGCGTGGCACCGCACGCCGTCCGTCGTCCAGAAGACGCGGTGAAGGGTCCCCTCATGGAGGACCGAAAAAGCCCCGTCAGTCTCCCCCTCCCGCGCCAGCTGAACAAAGGCCTGGCGCCGGAAGGAGAAGACATGGCGAAGGCTGGCATCCCGGAATCCGAGCGGGATCGGCGCGATCCCCGACCTCACCTCCCCAAGTTGGTGCAAGTGGGGGAGGAGGAGCTCACTCAAGATGTAGGGCGGGACGTTCGATAACACCACCCTCTGCACGGTGGCCTCAAGAGGGTCCACCGGCAGGAAGGTCCCGCCCACGGTGAGCCCCTCGGCGATGGCCAGGGCCACCGCCCGCTCCGACTCCAGGAAAAACACAGCCTTCCCATACATTTTCGAGGTGGCGAGTATGACTGGAGGGCCGACAACCCCAGCCATGGCCTTCACGCACGCCTCGACGATCATGTTGGGGTGGGTGTAGCTCTTCACCCCAAGCTTCTTTGTTATCAGGCGGAACGGCGACGGGGCAGCAGCAGAAGCGGGAGTAGCCGTGGCTTTGGTCGCCACCGCCGCATAATTTCTTGCCGGCCCCGTCACCGCCGCAGATGTGGACGCCATAGTGGGGTGGATCTTTAAAGAGCTACACACACCCCAAAGTCACAGGCCTGAAGGTGTTAATGGCCTTGGTAATAAAAGTCTTCCCTTGAGCAGAGGGAGTGTAAAGTAACTGGCCCGCCTCTCCCCCTGATGGAATTAATTGGGAGAGGGGCCTTCCTTCCCTCTGCTCAATTGGCAATTAGTAAAAAGGAGGTGCCTTTTAGGGAGGCAAAGAGAGGACAAAGAGAGAGAGAAAGGGGGGGTGGGAAGGAGGGGGGGGCCGCAAAGGCAGGGTCCTCACTCAAGGTGGTATTCGGTGGGTGGGTGTCGGCAGGGTGCACTCCCCGATGGAAAAACAAAAGTCTTAGCAGATGGTGTTCGGGCAGGGGGAGAAGATGTCTTCGCCTGGGTAGGCTGGAGAAAGCCCAGGCTCAGCCCCACACCAGGTCTTCTAAATGTAAAGGAACAAGCTTCACCTGGGCAGGCTCCAGCCAACCCAGGCCAGGCTTTCCAGCCCGTCTTCTTTCCTCCCCCCGCCTAGAATGCAAAGTCTTTAGGGGAATACAAAAAAGACACCCACCTGCAGATGTTGAAGATGCAGCTCCTCCCCTCCTTCCAACTTGGAGCTGAGTGGTATTCCTCTCCCCTCTCTCCCTCTCCTGGGCTGGAGGCCAAATTGGGAGGCAGTGATGGAAGGCCTCTCCAGTTATAATGCTGGCCTCCTCCTCTGTCCTCTACTCCTCCCTCTCCAGGCACCTCGGTAGATGTAGATGGTTTGTAGTTGGTAGGTTGCTGCTAGTGGTGGCCTGGGGTCACTCCTTCCCTTCCACTCCCAGGCCAAGGCGACCACCACCTCTTACATAGCAGCAGCAGCAGCAGCACAACCTGCTACTAAGAGAGCAAGTTCCAGAATGAACTCCTGTGACGGTGCCAGTCAGTTCTTTCTCTAGCCTCTAGATGGCACCTTCACTTGTTTGTTTTCTAGCCCTTTGTTAATTGTTTTCTTGCTTCCCTCTTTCTGTAAGCCCAAAATAAATTAGACAAATAAACTGTAACAAAAACTCTAATAAATCTTTAAATAAAGCTTAACAAATCAAACTTAACAAATCAAATTAAAATTTGGTCGTTTAAATCAATTATGCACTCCAGTCCCCGCGGTGCCCACCGTTCACGGAAGCGCTCGAGCGCGCCGGCGGACACCGCGTGCTCCATCTCCAGGGCCACCCGGGCGCGAACATGGCCGCGGAAGCGAGGAAGGCAATCTGGCTGGATGACCCCCTTGAGCGCCCGCTGCCTGGACCAATTAATAGCTTTTTTTGCCAGGCCCAGGAGCAGACCCACGAGGAGGTCCTCCAACCTGCCCGCTTACCTCCGCACCGGGTGACCGTAGATCAAGAGTGTGGGACTGAAGTGCAACCAAAAATCGAGGAGCAGCCCCTTCAAATAATGGAAGAGGGGCTGCAACCTCACACATTGAACATAGACGTGGAACACGGACTCCTCCAGACCGCAGAACAAACAGGCGGTCTGGGTGTCCGTGAACCTATTTAACAATATATTGCACGGGACTGCTCCATGCAACACCCTCCAGGCCAAGTCCCCAATAGAACAAGGGAGGACTCCCACATAGAAAGCCCTCCATTGGGGACCTCCGCCTCCGCCAGAAGGCAAAACGGCACGCCACGGCGTGTCCGGACGGCAGGCGAAGATGACAAAGTGGAAGGTGTGCAGGAGCAGCCCGTACAGGAAACCCCTCCGTGCAGAATGAAAAGGCACGGAGGGTATCTCCTCGAGACGGCTCAAGTTGTGAGGCGCCGATCCCCGAGGGGAGTTTCGGGGCAGGGCACCGATAAGGAATTCCGTCCGAACGGGGGAAAGCTCGGACGGGATCGGCCCACGTGCTTGAGCCGCCTCGATACACCTCGTGGCGCCGGGGTGCAGCGTCGCTTTAACCGCCTCGATGGCATCGACCGCGAGCCGGACGTTGTCCCAAGACATGCGCCGCGCCAACTCCTCCGGCGCCATCCAGCCCGCTCCTCCGCCATCGAGTAGGTCCCCGACTCTAGTCACCCTACCAGGCACAGCCCTGCGTTCCGCCAGCCACTCGAACTCGCGGACGTGGAGGTGCGGATTCCTGAACAGCGGCTCCCGGAGGACAGCCGCCATTCCTGACGGGGGAGAACTCCGCCTGGAGGCGACGTTGTTCCAAACCCATAGCAGTTCCTGGTAGAAGACAGGCAGCTCCCACAGGCTGGCACGCCTGCCGCCCACTTCCAAAAACAGGAGCTGCATGTCGTAATTGAGGCCGTGCAGCTGGCGGAAAAAATACGTCGCCAGCGCACACCACCTCGGAGGATTCTCGACGTACAGGTATCTCTGCACCGTCTGAAGACGGAAAGTCGCAGCCTGGGTGTGGAGGCACACCAATGCCTGACCGCCCTCCCTAAGCGGGAGACTCAGAACCGCAGCAGAGACCCAGTGCTTCCTTTTGTCCCAGAAGAAGTCGACGAGCTTCTTCTGTATCTTGGCGACAAACGCAGGGGGGGGGATCAAAGTGACGAACCGGTACCACAACATGGCGGCCACCAGTTGGTTTATGACCATCGCTCAGCCCCTGTAGGACAACATTCAGAGCAATCCTGTCCAGCGTCCTAAGCGAGCGGTGAATTTGGCCTCCAACTCTTGCCAGTTCGCCGGCCAGGCGTCCTCGGCAGGGCTGAGGTAGACTCCCAAGTAGAGGAGGTGCGTGGTGCTCCAGGTGAAGGGCCTGAACTCCTCCGGCAGGGAGTCCACCCGCCACTGACCCACCAGGAGTCCAGAACATTTCTCCCAGTTGATCTTGGCGGAGGATGCGTCCGAGTAAATCTGCTGGCATTCCCGCATCCTCCGCAAGTCAGCGGGATCCGTGACCGTGAGGAGCACGTCATCGGCGTAAGCCGAGAGGACCACCTCCACGCCCGGCCCTTGCAGAGCCAGTCCCGTCAAGCTCTTCCGCAAGAGGCGCAGGAAAGGCTCTACGCAAACGGCATATAACTGGCCGGACATGGGGCATCCCTGACGCACCCCCCTCCCGAAGCGAAGGGGCGCCGTCAAGGACCCGTTAACTTTAATCAGACACTCCGCGGCGGCGTACAGAAGTCGGATCCGGGCGACAAAATGCGTCCCGAACCCGAATGCGCGCAGAGTCCCGAAAAGATACTCGTGATCCACCCTGTCGAACGCCTTCTCCTGATCCAGGGAAAGGAAGGCGACCGACAGACCAGCCCTCTGGGAATGGTGGACCAGGTCCCGGACCAGATGGATGTTATCATGGATGGCCCGGCCCGGGACCGTGTAGGACTGGTCGGGGTGGATCATGTGGGCCAGCACGGCGCCTAGGCGAGCAGACATAGCCCTGGCAAAGATTTTATAGTCCGTGCTGAGGAGGGAGACCGGGCGCCAGTTTTTAAGGAGGCGGAGATCACCCCTCTTAGGCAGCAGGACAATAACCGCCCTGCGCCAAGAGAGGGGCATCTCCCCGGTCGCCAGACTTTCCCCCAGGACCCGCGCGTAGTCGCCCCCCAGGATGTCCCAGAACGCCCTGTGGAACTCCACGGTCAGCCCGTCCAGTCCCGCGGACTTTCCCCGAGAGAGCTGGCGGAGGGCGCCGGTCAGCTCCTCCAAACTCAGAGGAGCGTCCAATTTTTCGGCGTCCGCCAGGCCGACCTTCGGCAGGTCCTCCCACAAAACTCCGCGCGCATCCTCGCTGGACGGATCCGGAGAGAACAGAGCCCCGTAATAGGCGCGGGTCTCCGCGCAGATTCCCTCCGGATCCGAGACCAGAGATCCGTCATCGGCCAGCAGCTCCAAGAGCTGCTTACGGACCCCCCGTCTTTTTTCCAGTGAGTAGAAGAAGGGGCAGCCGCGGTCCAGGTCCCGCAGGAACTGGATCCGTGACCTCACGTATGCGCCTCGGGACCCGACGAGCTGCAGGTCCTTCAGCGCGCCCTTCTTCTCTTCGTACACCAGCCGCAGGGCCGGGTCCTCGACGACTTGACCGAGACGGGACTCCAGGTCGAGCACCTCCTTCTCCAACTGCCCGACCCGGGCCTCCCGCCTCTTGGTCGACCCCTTCGCGTACTCCTGACAGAAGAGACGGATGTGAGCCTTGCCCACATCCCACCATAGCCTCAAGGAGGGGAAGCCCCCCTGCTTCCTTCTCCAGCCGGCCCAGAACCGACTAAACGAATCCCGGAACCGTGCGTCCTCCAGCAGCAGATTGTTAAAGTGCCAATACGCGGACCCCCCCCGTGCGCGCGGCAGAATGAGCTCCGCCCACACCAGGTGGTGGTCCGTGCACGGCACCGGCCGCATGGAAGCCGCCGGAACGCAGGAGACGTATGCCCGGGAAATGTAGAGGCAGTCGATCCTGGACGCTCCTCCCCCAGACCTCACGTAAGTGAAGGCGCTGGAGTCGGGATGGAGATTTCCCCAGACGTCCACCAAGTCGAGGGACCCGACCAGGTCCCTTAACTTCCCCGTCGCTGCCGGGCATGGCAGGGGGCCCGTACGGTCCCTCGCCTCGAGGGTACAATTAAAATCCCCCCCGAGGATAACGCACTCGCCCGCGTCGATGGAGCCCAAAAGAGTGGACACTTCTTCAAAGAAGCGCGCCTGCTGCGCACCAGCCCCAGGGGCGTACACGTTCACTAGATGGAGCGGCACGCCCCCTAGGCGAACAGTGACCTGGAGCAAGCGGCCCGGCACGAGCTCCTTGACCCCCAAGGTCTCCGGCTGAAAATGCGGGGCCAGCAAGATAACCACCCCACTGGAAACACTGGAGAGGTGACTCATGCTGACCCCTCCTTGCCACTCCAGGAGCCACGTGGCCTCGTCTCCCGGAACGGTGTGGGTTTCTTGCAGGAAGCACACCGCATACTTCCCGTCCCGAAGGACCGAAAAGTTATTAAATCTGCGGCTAGCTTCCCTGCTGCCGTTGATGTTGAGGCTGGCTATGGTTATCTTCATTTCAGAAGCATAAACCAACCCCTACTTATGACTAACGGGGGAAGGGAGGGCGGCCGCTAGTCGACCGCCACTCCCTTAGCAGCCCAGTGAGGATTAGTCGGAACTGACGCAGCTCGGGCGGGCTCACGCCCACGTCCGTGCCCATGGTTTTGAAGGCGACGCGGGCCGACCCGATGAGCAGCGCCAGCCCCGACCATCTGTCGAAGGCCCGCCGGGTGCTGTGGCGACCCTGGCACGTGGCCACAAATTCCCGGAGTTCCCTACTGGGAATGAGAATGAGGGGGGTCCCGGCGAGGGGCACGAGGTCATCCATCGCCTCATCGGCGATGGAATCCAAGTCCTCCTCCGCCCCCACCACCGAGTCCCCGTCCTCCTCCGGGGGGTCACCACCGGCAGCCGAACCGTCCGCCACACAGTGCGCATCGAGCCCCGCCTCCGCCCGGATCCCACCCCCAGGATCGGTAGCGGAGGATTCCTCCCTGGGCTCCTCAAGGGGGGCCGGGCCAGAAGACGGCGGCGGTTCGGAGACCCCCTCCGCCCCAGGCGCCGGAACGACCGGAGAGACCGGAGAGTCCGGAGAATATGTAAAACCGATCCCCTCCAGGTCGCCCGGCGCCAGAGACACAGACAGAGGGACCTCCTCTACTACGCCACCGGCCTCCGACCCAGCAGATGGGGTAATTTTTGTACACACCTCGACGAAGTCGAGCAGCACCTGGGAAAGGTCCGGGCCGCTCATCCTCCGCGAGCCCGCCCGACCCGGACCCCAAGCCGCCCGACCCGTCGAGGGGTAATGCCACCGATAGGGGATCAATTTCCGCCGCGGGTTGTTCCGCGACCCCCCCCCACGGGCAGGGTCTCGTCCCCACCCCGGGAGGCACGAGCTGGGCAGACACCTCTGCCTCAGCCTCCCTAGGGACAGGCGACCCCTGCCGTTCGCCCGTGATGGTGTTAGCGGTGGGGTGGGGCGCAGTACCCGCGGCGGGCGACGACTCCCCCCGACCGGAGGGACCTTCCTCCTCCCGGTCCTCCTCCTCATCCAGGGGGTCACGCCTTCTTTTAAGTGCGGAGGGGTAGAGGGAGACCTCCATTTCTGCAGAGGCCTCCCCTGCTCCCTCTGGTGGAGCGGGTTCTTCGGGTCCCTCGGGCCCAAGCCCGGCCGCAGGTTCTGGCGCTACCGCCTCGGTGGTCGCGGCCACAGGCTCGGGCACGAGGTCCCCCCCACTGCCGCACTCCGCGATCAATGTGGAAACGCTCTCGGGCGTCAGGGGCTCCATATTATGGGGCACGCCCTCCACGGGGGGACCTGCCCTACGGTGTTTAGTCTTCCACCGCGCCTTCTTCCCGACCGGACACCCCTCCTCCCCCCCGCCGGAGGCCTGGATGGCATTGACCTCCGACGACGACCGTACCCCGGTAGCATTTGTTTGGGGGGGGGCAACGGCTAGACCCAGGGGGGGGGGGGCGGCGGCGGCGCCAGCCTCGGCCATGCCAGACGACCTGGCGGCCTTGGAGGCGGGGCAGTTTTTTCGTACGTGCCCCACCTCCTTACAGGCGTGGCACCGCACGCCATCCGTCGTCCAGAAGACGCGGTATAAGGTCCCCTCGTGGAGGACCGAAAAGGCCCCGTCCGTCTCCCCCTCCCACGCCAGCTGCACAAAAGCCTGGCGCCGGAAGGAGAAGACATGGCGAAGGCTGGCCTCCCGGAATCCGAGCGGGATCGGCGAAATCCCCGACCTCACCTCCCCAAGTCGGTGTAAGTGGGGGAGGAGGAGCTCACCGGAGATAAAGGGCGGGATGTTAGATAGTACGACCCTCTGCGCGGTGGCCTCAAGAGGGTCCACCGGCAGGAAGGTCCCACCCACGGTGAGCCCCTCGGCAATGGCCAGGGCCACCGCCCGCTCGGACTCCAGGAAGAACACAGCCTTCCCATACATTTTCGAGGCGGCGACTATGGCCAGAGGGCTGACAACCCCAGCCATAGCCTTTACGCACGCCTCGATGGTCATGTTGGGGTGGGTGTAGCTCTTCACCCCAAGCTTCTTTGTCATCAAGCGGAGCGGCGACGGGGCGGGAGTAGCCGTGGCTTTAGTCGCCACTGCCGCATATGTTCTCGCCGGCCCCGCCACCGCCGCAGATGTGGACGCCATAGTGGGGTGGATCTTCAAAGAGCCACACACACCCCAAAAGTCACAGGCCTGAAGGTGTTAATGGCCTTGGTACAAAAAATGTCTTCCCTTGAGCAGAGGGAGTGCAAATTAACTGGGCCGCTTCTCCCCTTGATGGTATTAATTGGGAGAGGGCCCTTTCTTCCCTCTGCTCAATTGGCAATTAGTAGGTAAAAGGAGGTGCCTTTTAGAGAGGCAGAGAGAGGACAAAGAGAGAGAGAGAGAGGGGGGGTGGGAAGGAGGGGGGAGGCCGCAAAGGCAGGGTCCCCACTCAAGATGGTATTCGGGGGGTGGGTGTCGGCAGGGTGCACTCCCCGATGGAAAAATAAAGTCCTAGCAGATGGTCTTCGGGCAGGGGGAGAAGATGTCTTCGCCTGGGTAGGCTGGAGAAAGCCCAGGCTCAGCCCCACACCAGGTCTTCTCAATATAAAAGGGAACAAGAAGCTTCACCCGGGCAGGCTCCAGCCAACCCAGGCCAGGCTTTCCGGCCCGTCTTCTTTCCTCCCCCCGCCTAGAATGCAAAGTCTTTAGGGGAATGCACAAAGACACCCACCTGCAGATGTTGAAGGTTGCAGCAGCTCCTCCCCTCCTTCCAAGTTGTAGCAGTGTGGTATTCCTCTCCCCTCTCTCCCTCTCCTGGGCTGGAGGCCAAATTGGGAGGCAGTGATGGAAAGGCCTCTCCAGTTGAAATGCTGGCCTCCTCCTCTGTCCTCTACTCCTCCCTCTCCAGGCACCTCTGTAGATGAAGATGGTTGGAGGTTGCTGGTAGTGGTGGCCTGGGGTTACTCCCTCCTCTCCACTCCCAGGCCAAGGCCACCACACACTCTCCCCACAGCAGCAGCAGCAGGAACAGCACAACCTGCTCCTCAGAGAGCAAAGTCCAGAATGAACTCCTGTGACGGTGCCAGTCAGTTCCTTCTGTAACCTCTAGATGGCACCTTCACTTGTTTGTTTCCTAGCCCTTTGTTAATTGTTTTCTTGCTTCCTGTGTTAATTCTTAACGGCCTGTTAGCTGTTCATGGGTTGCACCTGGTTTTCTTGGTATATAAGGTCTGTGGTTGCTTCACTCCTTGCTCAGTCCTTCCGGGGACTAACCGTTGCTCTGTGGCTCCTGGCTTTAACTAGCTGGTTGCCATGGTTCTCTCGAGTTCTGTATTTAAGATGTAACTAAGTCTGTGCCCTTGTTTCTTAGTCTTGATATAGGTGCTGGACTGGACTGGCGTGTTGCCATGCTGGCGCTTGTCTTGAGCTCTATTGAGAAGCCTGTTACCTCTGCGGCAGCCCCTCATGATAGCTTGTTTCGAGTCTCATCTCGGCAAGCTGGTTGCGCTTGTGGTAAGCTTATCCCAGCTCAGAATGGACAAGTATGTTGCCTCATGGAAGCTGTCCTGAGTTCCTATTCTTGACTAGCCGTTTTGTAACTTGTCTCGAGTTCTATGTATATTGTTCTTCTCTCGAGTTCTATGTATGATGTGGTGTTCTTGTCTCGAGTTCTTGCGTATGCTGTTGTGTTCCTTGTATGAATCTAGTTATGTGTGAATCTAGTTAAGTAATGAATAAAGTACTGTTCCTTAAGATTGTATACCTGCCTCTAGCCTGGTTTCTGCACTTGGGTCCAGAACCTACCTTGCCTGGAGCGCCCGGCCCTGTATCTACACGGCCCGTGGCTCCCCAACCCTGACAATAGTGCAGGGTAAGTGCCCTTTAATTAGCGCTCCCCGCGGCCCGCCTCGGCTGTGTATTGTTCCACTTCACAGTCGTTCGGGCCGCCCGGCGCACAATGGGGCGGCGTGAGTGAAGTTCCGGTTCGGGGCGCACAAAGGGCGTTGCACTAGTAAATGACGTCATGATCTGCGCGCGCAGCAGGGCGCGCGCTAAGATTTTGCGCCGGCGCTAAATGTGTACTGAAGTTGGGGCGAGGCGCAGATCGCGCTGCGCCCGGGCACTAAGCGCCTAGCGCTCAAGATCTACTCCTCCTAAGGCGCTAATGGCTGGCGCGCCCAACTGAATTTCTAGGCCTTTGTGTTTGGAAACCAGACAGGACTCTGAATTATGTATTAGACCGAATTGGAGACGAATCTAAATTCAGTTTAGGCTTATAGTTAAGGCCATCAAGCAGTCTACATATATAATCGGAAACAGATTAAGAGGGCCATCGAGGCTGGACAGGCCCATCAAGGAACATTCATGACAATACAAGTCAATTAGCGGGCCGGTAGATGTGATTACCGGCCATCTAAAAACAGTTAGTATGGATTGCTACCATTATTTTAAATAGCCCGCCAAGATTAAGATAAAGAACTAACCTGATTTAGTGCGCAGATAAGGGTTTTCGAAAAGCGTATAATTGAAGGCCCCCGGGTAACAATCGCGCTCTTCTCTTCTCTCTCTGCTCTTCGGCCCCTCGCCCTCGTGGCTGTCACTCTTTCCCCGTCCCGCACTTACCCCCTGGCCTTTGCCCGTGCCTTTTGCCACTCCATCTGGAAATCACCCCGGCACTGCATCGGGCGGACACGGACAATTCAGGCCAGGCGAGGCGGGACACGATGAGGGGAGGAGGGAAGACCGACTGAAGAAGACCAACTGAGGAGATGAACTGAGGGGAGGCTTCGAATTATCGGGCCTTCAGCCTCAGCCAACCTGCGACTATCTTCATACAAACTCAAACTGTCGGCTGACGACGAAGAATCATCCCTGCAAGGTAAAGTACCCAAACAGAGACTTTAACTTTGGGGTACTCGAACCTGGACAACGCCCTTGCAGCGCCCAGAGACCATGTGATGACAGCAGGCTCCAGAGAGCACCAAGAGCGAACCCCGAACCCCACCGCTGTTTTGAGTCCAACAAACCCTTTTGATTGGTGAGCATAAATTCTGGCCCCTCATAGCTTAATCTAGTTAGGTATAGGGGGTGGGATAAAGATAAGGGGATTGTTAAGATAGTTGTTTCTCTTTATGTGCCATGTGTTCCCCATTCCCTGTCTAAGTATAGTTATTCTTTTGTATTTTTGCCTGTAGAAGTGTACACTAGTAATTTTCCATAAGATTGTATCAATTTTTCCTCTTCAATAAAATCTTGGTTTTTGTTTAGATCCAACCACCTGTCTACTCGAGTCTTCTCTGTACCACCGCCTTGTACCTAAGTCCGGTGTCTAGAACCCAGGGGCGTGGGAGCGATTCGAACCGCTCATAAACAGTCAGAGGCATAACTGACTGGGCGCACGCGCCACCCCACAGGCCACCCCCTACAGAAATGACGACCGCGGCAGGACACCGGCAACAAGGTTGCGATGCAGTAGACTGTCGTTCGGATGAGCGAACCATGATGGAGGAAAGAATTTCTGATTATGTGTTTAGCAAGGTGAATATCACTAAGAAGTGGATCACCACTCTGTTAAGGGCTGGGCGTCCGATAGATGCAGCAGCTAAGTGGACAGAGGGAAAGGAACGCAAGAAGTCCTTAGAGAAGGCAGTTTGGCTGATGTGCTTTAAAAAGCAGGTCCAGCTCTTGGGCGGGCTCATTGCAGCACAGGCAGTCGAGTTAAGTGAGTCAGCCCTGGAGATCCAGGATAAGGCTCTCGCAGGGGAGAAGTTATTAGTAGCTTTGCAGGCTTTGAACCAAGAAAGTGTACATTTAGTGGGAGAAAACAAGGCCCAGTTGGAAAACCTACGGTGCCAAGTCACCGAGGCCAAGGGAAATGAGTTAAGGTTGCGGGAGAAGAACGCCCGCTTGGCAAGGCAGATCAGGGAACAGGAAGAGAGAGTACAGGAGGTAAAGGCAGCATCTAAGCTAGCAAGTGAACAGGAGTTTGAGGAGGCAGACCACGGCCCCTGTAGAGAGAGGATAGAAAATCTGAGCCGGGCCCTCCGGAAGGCAAAAGGCATGGTATGCCTCATAAGCCCAAAGGCGGGCCAGGCAGATTTTATGGGGAACGAGGGGAGGACAGTTCCAACGTCACCGGTAGTGCCCAGGGACAACCCGGTTGAGAGAGAGGAGACCTCACGGCCACCACCCGTAGCACCAAGTTTCAGCGAGGTTTGGCAGCAAGGGTGGGTGGAACCGGGGGTGGAACCCGAAGCGGAGCCAGAGGTGGAGATGGAGGTAGAGCAACCCCCGCCAGAGAGGCCGGAGCCGGGACAGATGTGCCCAGCGCGGCATCGGAGGTTCGGCCCACCCGCTAATGGCGACATTGAGGGACCCCCTCCAAAACCAGTTTGTATTACCCTTTAACACCCAACAGCTCAGGGTTATGGTCAACCATATCCCGAAGCTTTCTGCAAATGGAGACCCCTCGATCCACTTCAGGGAAATAGAGCAGACTGCCAGCGTCAACGACTGTGATGACGCTGAGAAGGCCAAAATGCTGCTATTCTCCCTGGAGAGTAATCTCCTCCAATCCCTCTCTGACGAGTGTAAAATGGGGCAGAGCGGGTACGAGGAGCTTAGAGATGCGGTTCTAGAGGCCATGGGGATGGATGAGGGAAGTCCCTTCTCCAACGTGGAGAAGACGATCCAGCTTTCTGGGGAAACCCCGCAGGATTTTGCGGACCGGCTGTGGCCGGTGTACCGGAAGGCTTGCCCGGGGACGCCGGGCCAGGCGTTCCTGAACAGGGATTCCCTGACACATTGGCTCCGTTGCCTGGTGGCGAACAGCTTGCCACAGGTCCGGGCCAAGGCCGAAGCCTGGTTCGACCCCAAAGATCCCCAGACCACAGAACTCACGATAATTAGGCAGCTCACTCTGGCTTACAAAAACAGTAGGGGAGCTGATGCACACCCACCCAAGGGGAAGGTGCATGAGATAAAACCCGGACCGGGAAGGAAAGAGTAGCACCAGGAAGGGAGTAACCCCCACAACACAAAGACCAATTGTTACGGGTGTGGGAAGAATGGTCACTGGCGGAAGGAGTGCAAAATCCTTGGAAGGATAACAAGGGAAAGCAGCCCACAGCCCCAGCCCAAAAGGCGGGGGTAGGGACCCCATCCGCAGAGGTCGAGTCACTTTTGGACGCCATGAGGTCCTTACTGACTGGCCAGGGGAGAGTAGCAGCCGCCACCGTGTTTGCTCCGATATGATGAGTGGAAAAGACCCCTTTTGGAGATGGAGATGGAGGTGGAGAAGGTGACGAGGACTTATCTGTTAGACACGGGGGCATCATGCACCGTGGTCTACTCAACTAACCCCATCGCCTCACCTCTCTCCAGCGGGGTCCCATACAGTCTTTCGGGGTTCATGGGTAGAGAACAGGCTGGCTCGTTTTCCATCCCGCTTGCCATTCGGATAGGACCGCTCCACTCCAAGTGGACGTGTGTCCGATGAAATGGGACGTGGAGGGTGGAAGAGGGGTTTTGGGGGCCGACTTTATTGTAGGCCATGGGATCCTAGTGGATTTGAGGAATCACTGCCTTTGGGGGGCAGGTAGAGTAAAGAAC
Organism: Somniosus microcephalus; assembly: GCF_052327205.1. Lineage (NCBI taxonomy): Eukaryota > Metazoa > Chordata > Chondrichthyes > Squaliformes > Somniosidae > Somniosus > Somniosus microcephalus. The sequence goes on from NC_140992.1 coordinate 77,117,541, forward strand.
AGTGAGATCGTAGTAATCCCGGGAAAGGAAGGGGACCCTCTGCACAATGAAGCCCAAAGAGGATTATAACCTCGGGCTCATGGTCAGCAACACCCCACCAGGGTTCCAGGCATTTGTGCAGGTCCACCTGGCCACATTTGCCACTCACAAACACGACTGCGGGAGGGTCACAGGGTTTGAGGTCAGCGTAGACGGGGACCCCATGGCCCGACCACAGAAACAGTATAACTTCCCCAGGGAAGCAGAGCCGGACATGGAAGCAGCCATGTCCTCGTTAGTGCAGCAGGGAGTTCTGAGACCGCTAGCTACCCACGTGAATTCTCCGTTATGGTCGGTCAGAAAGCCGGACAATTCCTGGAGGGCCACGGTGGACTATCGGGTGCTCAATAGTAACATCCCAGCTTGCACACCCACAATAGTAGCAGTTGCCGACCTCATCGGGAGTATTCCAGCATCCGCAACCACTTTCACGGTGCTGGATATTTCAAATGGGTTTTGGTCCATCCCTGTAAGAAGGGAGGATCAGTACAAGTTTGCCTTTACGTTTAAAGGGCAACAGTACACGTGGAACTGTTTGCCTCAGGGCTTCCACAACAGCCCCAGCATTTTCCATCAGTGCATGGCCGACAGTTTAAAGGATTTTAGCCAGCCCAGACAGTTGGTTCAATATGTGGATGACCTGTTCCTGTTCTCTGATTCGAAAGAGGAGCATGCCCGCTATTGGCCAAACTGCTGGAGCTGTTAGGACAGAAGGGTTTCAAGGTAAATCCCAAGAAAGCGCAGATCGGCCAACAGGAGGTGAAATTCCTCGGTCTAACCATGCATGCTGGAGAAAGGGCCATAGATAAGGCTAGGAGGGAGGCGGTACAAGAACTACCGGTCCCTAACACAGTAACGGGTGTGAGGTCGTTCCTGGGGCTAACCGGGTACTGTAGAGACTTCATTGAGGACTATGCAGCCACCGCAGCCCCTTTGCTCTGACTCCTACACAAGGGAGTGGAGTGGCTTTGGGATGAGGGTTGCCAGGCAGCATTTGTCAGGCTCAAGAAGGACTTGCAGACCGCGCCAGCTTTAGGGGCCATAGATGGGGGGAAAGAGCTTTTCCTGGAGGTAGCAGCCAGCTGGGACAGCCTCAGTGCTGTGCTGCTCCAAGAGCGGCACGGCCGGCTGCGGCCGGTGGTCTACTCCTCCAGAATACTCACAGATGTGGAAAGGAGCTATTCCAATTGTGAGCGGCATCTTTTGGCCACACATTGGGCTGTGAAAAGATCATTGATCTTCACAGGCACCTCTCCCATCACCCTCCTCACCCATCACACACCCACCCAGATGCTTCTGGATGGGAGGATCAAGGATGGGACAGTGAGCAGTGCCCACATTGCCCGCTGGACCTTGCTCCTCTCACAGATGGATCTGAAGGTGAAGGGTCTCTGTGAGCCAAAGCTCGCAGCCAACCTGGTATATCCTGGAACAGCCCACCGGTGTTCCATTGAAGGGGTTTGGGAAGTAAACATAGGTTTACGGGCCGGGATACATCCCATAGGCCGCGAGATCTATGTAGACGGTTCCAGCACGGTATCTGCTGGCGAGCGTCTCACGGGGTGTGGAGTTTACGACCCAGCGGCAAACACTGCCCTGGTGATTAAGCTCCCTAGCACCATGAGCGCCCAGCAGGCTGAACTGTCCGCGGTGGTGTACGTTGTTACACACCCCGAAATCTTCCCCTCCCCCTACACGATTTGCTCGGACAGCATGTTCACGTGCAATTCGTGTACGGAGTACCTGGCCATCTGGTCCCGCTGCGGATACACCTCCGCTGACGGGAGACCCCTCACAGTAAAGCCCCTGCTGGAAAAGATCCTGGCAGCAGTGGGGGAGGAAGGGGAGGTTTTCATCCACAAGGTGAAGGCCCATTCCTCCACAGAATCCCGCGACCAGGGCACCCAGCAGGCTGGCTTTCTCGCCAAGGAGGGTGACGGCACAGGCACTTTCTGGGTCCCATTTGGGTCCAGACCCATGGCGGCGGTCAGAGGTAGGGACGGGACCCAAGGGAGTGTAGGAGTAGCGCTAGCCCTGGACCTTAAGATGGTCCAAGCCCAAGACCCCATTCTCAAAGCAGCCCTCAGCGCTGTTGCTGAGGGAAAAGGAGTAGAAGGTCCGTACGGCACAACGACTCTCTCCGTTAAAGGGGGCATGCTGTTCTGGGGGGAACAGTGGGTTGTGCCACAGCAACACTGGAGGGATTTCCTTCAACTGGCCCATGAGGGTCCAGGAGCGGGACACCCCGGGCCTGAGACCACCTGGCAGCGGCTGGAACAGGCGGGATGGTGGCCGGGACTCAGGGACGATGTCCGCGAGTTCTGTGCAGGTTGTCTTGTGTGCGCTGCGAACAACCCTGACTCCCACAAAAGGAAGGTCCCTATGGGACACGTCAGGAGGGTAGAGGGACCATGGCAGTCGATACAAGTCGACTACATCGGGCCCCTGTCGACTGCCCAGGGAGGCTATAAGTACTGCCTAGTCCTGGTGGACGTGTTTACCAAGTGGGTAGAGGCTTTTCCCTGCAAGACAGCCATAGCTCTGTGCACTGCCAGGATCCTGGTCTGGGAAGTGTTCTCGCGGTGGGGACTACCACAGTTTGTGGAGTCCGACCAAGGGAGTCACTTCACCGGACAGGTGATGCAGAACACCCTGATGCTGCTAGGCATCGAAGGGAAATGGCACGTAGCCCTCAACCCCCAGTCATCGGGGATTGTAGAACGAATGAATCGGACCCTGAAAGAAAGGTTAAGAAAGGAAACAGTGGACTTGCCCCGTAAATGGGCCGAAGTCCTACCGTTGGTTTTGATGGGGATCCGGGCCAGCCAGTCTAAAAGCACGGGGTACTCCCCGTATGAGCTAATGACTGGCAGGGTTATGCGGACCCCCACCCATGTACTAGCCCCAGTGCTCACGAAGGGTGAGCTCAGAGAGATAAACCGGGACAGGTTTGCCCGAAACCTCTTTGAGCACCTGAAGCAGCTCCATGAGTGGACGGCTGGGAACATGGGAAGGCAGCATCGGAGTAACCGATTGCTGCTCGAACCGAGAAAGCAACATGAGTGGGAAATAGGAGATCAGGTTAAGGTGAGGAATTATGCCCGAGTAGATAGTTTGGAACCATTGTACATGGGGCCCTACAGTATTGTAGATAAAGCCAGCCCCATGGTATACGCCGTGAAGATTCCCCGGCGTACAAAATGGTTCCATATCAACCAGTGCAAGCTGTTTAAGCCCGAAAGGGGAAAACAGCCAGTTGGAAAAAGGTCTAAGGGTAAAGATCCTCAGCTTGCAGCAGGAGCGAGTTCACAGACCGCACAGGCAGGCGCTGTGGCTTGCTTGAAGGGAGGGGCCATCCCGCCCATCGATTGGGACACTCCCCCACTCTTCTGGGATCCAGACAAGGGGGAGGGACCTGAGGGCAAAAACCCCGCCCCTAACCCAGGTGTAGAGAGGGAGGGACCTGAGGTCGAAAACCCCACCCCGGACCCAGCCATGGGACCTGGGGGCGGAGACTCTCAGCTCGCAGCAGCAGGCTGCGAAAAGTTACCCGCCCCCCAGCCCAGGTTCGGGAGGGGTCAAGCCTGGGGGAGCAGCAGTTCGGGTAATAGGCCCAGCGGCCAAAAAAGCCCCACCCGTCAAAGCCCCTAGAAGGTCCCCACGGATGCCCCAGCCGAGAAAGCCATGGTCACCAGCCCTCCAGTTACCAAGGGCCGCCCCTCGAGTCAGGGAGAGGTCCAAGGACACAGGCCCTCAGCCAGCAGCCATGGGCTGCAAGGGACCAACAGTCAAGGATGGTGCAGTCACGCCGGGGGTAGCAGCGAGCCGCAGTCCGACCAGGGATTAGCCTGGCCGCCCGGAGATGGGCGGCGCATGTATATAGTTTAGTTTAAGTTAAGTTTAAGTAAAGTGTAATTATTTAGCTTAAGTTTGGGTGTTTATAATTTAAGTTAAATAAGATGATGGGTAGTTTTAAGTTATGTAACCTGTTAAGAGTGTATCTTTGGGTCGAGGTCGCGGGACCCGACCATGCTTCACCAAGCCAGAGAATCTCTTGGGGACCTGGCTGCATGTTCTTTTACATCTTTTTGCAGAAAGATTTTCGGGATGGAATGGATCATGATCGTATTCACCCTGATCGGGATGAGTGTAGAGAGGAGGGGCGAGGTCCAGGACTCCCACATCTACGAGTGCTCAGGAGACAAGGCGGCCACAGCGATCGATGGGAGTGGTGAACGGGATGCGGAGGAGACCGCCGTTTACTTCCATGAGGGAAGGTGGCCAGGATGGCTGGGATCCAATTCGTCTCAGTACTCCAGCCAAACTGGATTCACGAGGGTCAGCGTCACCATTGGAAAGCGAATATGTTTGATGTGTAAAGGACACATTCCACTGGATAGGTGGCGGTGGCTCAGGAAGATTGAGCAAGGACATGAGGAACCCCGAAGTTGAGTGGGAACGGTTGGGAAACAACAGCCATCGGACGATTACCGGGACTCATGGAGGACTAAGCGTGTGTTGGGACAAGTGTTGGGAACCGGATCAAGGGATTTACATCTGTATGTGGGGGTCAGAGAAGGTCTGCCCCGCAGGCATATCCATTATGTTACACCGGCAGTGGCACGACACTGGGAAGGGGATAAAGTGGGATGCCAGCCGGAAGGTGTGTGCGGTCCCGTACTCCCAGATCCCAGTCAATGCCACTGAGCTGGTAACCCGCCCCCGTAAGCCCCTGCCCACGGCGCAGGCAGCGAGGTTACCCAGGAAAGGTTGCCGCACCGCCACCAAGGGACCAGGGAATGGGTTGGTATTAGTCCCCACCGATCAGATGCTGTACCAGGGGGTACACTACGCAGTAGCCTCCGTGATTTTAAATCTCACGGAGGTACATTTGCCGGAGTGGTGCCCCAAAGAAACAGAGCAGTTATACCAGGCCCTATTAAAGGACATGTTCAAGAAGTTTTACGAGTTCGATTTTGCCCACGTGGACAAGACCAAACTTTACACCACACACCGGGAGTTTTTGGGTAATGCAGGGAGGCAAAGAAGGGGTGTATGGAATGATGTTTTTACTGCATTTAATACTGGGTCCTCTGTCATCAACAGCTTGGATGACATAGAGCTGCAGACCCAGATAAACGGTTTAAAAACAGTTAAAGGAGTTATTACTGGATGAGAACAAGGTAGTGGGCTCGGAGTTGCATGAGGACCAGGCCATGATGGTCCATTTAAAAGAGATCATAGCCGAGTTGGAAAAGCACGCAAAGATGGTAAATGCTCTCATAAGGGAGGACAGAAATGCTTCTGACCAGGCTGCGCAGAATGAGGTGTGCGTGTTATACGGGGCGTGGTTACTGGGCGAGGGCCACTGTAATCTGGAGGATTTAAAACAGGGTTTGGTCCCCTCCTGGATTAGCAACAAGCACCTCACAGCCCGCCAACCTTTTGAGAATGCATTGAGCCCATGCCAACTCCGGCTAGCCTCCGAAGCCTACCCAGTCCCCGTGGATTGTGGGCAGTCCAACCACACAATCATGGGAGTAGTAGTTAGGATGCCGGTCATGGGTAGAACAGCCCGACCCGCACCGGTATACAGGATTGAGAACATTGGAGTCATTCAAGGGGGTGCACACATTTGTTTCACAGCAGTCCCGCCTGACGTCATTAAGTGGGAGCACGCTATGACAGGTACTGACCTCTCAGGGTGCCGGAGCTGGGGAGCAGACATAATCCTGTGTCCCCAGCACTTGAATGACTTTTCAAAACCGCAGTGTGGGTTCAGAGCTGCTGACGCGAAGCCTATAAATTGTACCATGGAGGCAATGGCACAAGGCCATGTTTCCCCGCAGGTAGCATATATAGGAGGTGGGACATACTGTTTCACCACCGGCACGTCCTGCTACCAGCATGGACAGCATAGCTGGTGTCCAGTTAGTGACAGCAGTTTCTGTTTTAAACCCGAGGTGGAAGTTCAAGTGGCCCAGGAGTGAATTGTCCCCATTCCTGAACCCTCCACTGTTCACCTCACTGTGAAGGAGAATTTTACGGATTTGCAGAAGGACGTAGCACACTTTGGCTATGAAATTCCCCCTCTCCCTGAACACCTTACCAAAATATTCAAAGCCGTTATAGTTTCTCAGAAACATTTTTACACACTCGAACAGAAAACAGTAGAGATAGGGACTAAGATATTGGATATAGTGACTCCACCCTGGTGGAACATTTTCAGTAATATAGAGGTCCCTTCGTGGATCAGACTGGCTTCCCACATTCTCATGGTTTGTCAGTTAGGGATAGTGTTGTATTTAGTTTGTATCCAGTGTAGGGGAAAAGGTCAGTGGTCAGAATTCCGAAACCAGAGAATTTGGAAGGAACACTATGTAAAGGTGGAGGGAGATATGCCGGTTTAAGTCTTTTCCCTGTATTATAAGTAAAGGATTGTTGTTTCTTTGTGTTTGTTATTTTTAATAAAGGTTTTTCTTTTGTTGTTTTTTCCTGCGACACGGTTTAATAAAGATGTGTGTACCAAGTGGTGCAGGGGTGTTGGACCCCCTCCATGCTTGGATGTGTGTGTAAAGTCTGTAATTTTACTCTCTGTATGCTGATGTACACTACATTTTCGCGGAATGGGAACTGCATGTGTCGTGGGTATATTAGATAGGTAATTACTGGGGAAGGTTGATTGTGGAGGGTCAGAAAAATTTTGCTCACCTTAAAAGTATGATACTTCAAGCAAGTTTTAGTATCACAGGGGGGAGTGTAAGATTTGCAAAATTTCTGTGTTTCCCCGAATGCTGTTATTAATAAACGGGACCCTGCGTGGATATTTTAAATCAAAAAGGGTACCCAAGATGGCGTCCGTGCCTCGTGGCAGAAAGCCTGTGGGATTTTAAAATGGACTCTGCAACGCAGACAGCTTGTGGATCAAAACCCAAGCTGCAGTTTTCTGTGAAGAGAGACTTTGTGTTTTGTAACCAGACAGGACTCTGAATTATGTATTAGACCGAATTAGAGACGAATCTAAATTCAGTTTAGGCCTATAGTTAAGGCCATCAAGCAGTCTACATATATAATCAGAAACAGATTAAGAGAGCCATCGAGGCTGGACAGGCCCAACAAGGAACATTCATGACAATACAAGTCAATTATTGGGCCGGTAGATGCGATTACCGGCCATCTAAAAACAGTTAGTATGGATTGCTACCATTATTTAAACTAGCCCGCCAAGATTAAGACAAAGAACTAACCTGATTTGGCGTGCAGATAAGGGTTTTCGAAAAGCGTATAATTGAAGGCCCCCGGGTAGCAATCGCGCTCTTCTCTTCTCTCTCTGCTCTTCGGCCCCTCACCCTCGTGGCTGTCGCTCTTTCCCCGTCCCGTGCTTACCCCCTGGCCTTTGCCCGTGCCTTTTGCCACTCCATCTGGAAATCGCCCCGGCACTGCATCGGGCGGACACGGACAATTCAGGCCAGGCGAGGTGGGACGCGACGAGGGGAGGAGGGATGACCGACTGAAGAAGACCAACTGAGGAGATGAACTGAGGGGAGGCTTCGAATTATCGGGCCTTCAGCCTCAGCCAACCTGCGACTATCTTCATACAAACTCAAACTGTCGGCCGACGACGAAGAATCATCCCTGCAAGGTAAAGTGCCCAAACAGAGACTTTAACTTTGGGGTACTCGAACCTGGACAACGCCCTTGTAGCGCCAGAGACCACGTGATGACAGCAAGCTCCAGAGAGCACCAAGAGTGAACACCGAACCCCACCGCTGTTTTGAGTCCAACAAACCCTTTTGATTGGTGAGCATAAATTCTGGCCCCTCATAGCTTAATCTAGTTAGGTATAGGGGGTGCAATAAGGATAAGGGGATTGTTAAAATAGTTGTTTCCCTCGATGTGCTGTGTGTTCCCCATTCCCTGTATAAGTATATTATTCTTTTGTATTTTTGCCTGTAAAAGTGTACACTAGTAATTTTCCATAAGAGTGTATCAATTTTTCCTCTTCAATAAAATCTTGGTTTTTATTTACATCCAACCACCTGTCTACTTGAGCTTTCCCTGTATCGCCCTTGTACCTAAGTCCGGTGTCTAGAACCCAGGGGCGTGGGAGCGATTCGAACCGCTCATGAACAGTCAGAGGCTTAACTGACTGGGTGCACGCGCCACCCCACAGGCCACCCCCTACAATCTACATTATCACTTCCCCATCTCACTAGCCACCCCTCCTACTTACCCTCATCCTAGTGCAATTGTACCGACTAACACCACACAAGGGTAGCCACTTGGGTGTTTTATCCAATGTTCATGTAAAGTTTCTGTTAATGTGGTGTCAAACATTGAAACCTTTATTTTCAACACTTTGCATTTTTGGACAGAGTTGTGTGCACTTTTGGAAGTGGCTTAGTGAGTTACAGTGAATGAAGAGACATAACGGTATCCCCTGCAATGATGATGAGTGTGAAAGGAATGGCTTGGGCATTGTAGGGATGCTTTATGGTGTTGGTGTGGGGTTGTGCCAACCTGGCACATCATGTGGCAGCCAGGGTGTACAGCATCAAGTGAAGTAAATCTGGCCTTGGTGAGGTCATCCCTAGCCTCCTGGGCAGCAATGTGCTCGGGTGCTGATGCCCTGTGTCCTGTGCAGCAACAGTTGATTGCGGAGAAGGTTGGTGTTGTTGTTGGTGCTGCTGGTGTGCTTGGTGCTGCTGGTGTTGGGGCTGATCGTGATCGGATTCTGAGGACCAAGGTGAGACAGTATAAAGGGCACCCATGTTAATGGAATAGATAGCAGGTGAAGTACCGATGACAGAAGCACTCTGTCAATGGTGAGAGAGTTCTTCCAAAGAGGTGATACTGGATGGAGAGTGGAAAGTGGAAAGCCTGCAGAATCTGTTCTGGAAATGGACTGAGAAACAGCTTGTGGCTGAGGAAAGTGAAGATCTGTCAGGTGGGAGTTTTACAGGAAATTTGAAGCTGTCAAGTAATCAGCTGGAGCAATGGCCACTGAACTCCCACCTCAGGTTGACAGATATGGTCCCTGAACAGCGTGGTTCCTGTGGCCATGAAGTTAAAGTGAAAAGGTAAATTAAAAAAGCCTGTTAATGATCTCTCAACAAGGCAATAATGAGCTTAATTGGGTCCCCTGCTGCTGCCTGTCGGGTCTGCTCAGCGCTGACAGACCTGACATTGGGAAAGGTGCGTGGCGGCAGGTTGACAGCGGGGCCCCGACCTGCTGTCAAAAATAACCACTTTTCTACCCGACCTGCCACCGATCCCGCCCGGAAAATTCTGGCCAAAGCATCAGTAACTTGCCTCATGCATCTGGGAACAGTAGACTGGAAAATGGTAGAAATATCGCCCGAGGCAGTCTGAAATGTTACTGCGGCAAAAAAAATCACTAGCAGTTGTGTGCCGGAGATGGGCAGCCGATCAGGGCATGTGGCACAATTCCCTCATGGCTTTTCTTGTATAGCAGAGCTTTCTCATGCACCACTCCTGGGTGAGGGGTGGGTAGGAGCAATAGAGTTTTGAAATTCTGCTGGGTGAGTATCGCCAGGTGGCTGCGACATGCCTCCTGTGCAGTCTGACCGGCCTACATTCCATTCATTCTTCCTCCTGTTCTTCCTCCAAAACAAAAAAGTGCAAGGATATTCCCAAAGGGAATGCCATAGGGCCCTGTGTAAAATGGTACGATCCCAAAAATTGAAAGCCATAAAGCTGAAGCATCCTTGGTAAGTGTTGAAGTGGCAGAGAATTGCAAATAAAATGAAGTGAAAGATAAGGACCTGATACATTTACTCTGTAACACGTTGAAATCACTTCCTCCTTTATCATTATGCCTTAGTAATGGAGGATGAATGTCTTATGCAGCTGTCAATTACCGTAGGTGGGAATGAAGCCGAAATGTGATGGATGACATCACAATGCCATTATGCCTTCATGAAAATATGGTCGCTGGAAATTGGGCAGTCACTTCCTGTACCTGAAGTCAATTCTGAAAATTGGACAGCCACAAAAATCAGCAAGGTCCCACCGCCATCATCTGATAATGCAGCATAGTGAAGGCAGAGAACTCCAGCAAAAGTGTCTGTACATTGTGATTAGGAGCACTGAATTTTCCAATTTTGCTTTCTGCTCTATTCAGAAAGAAGTAGCCAGCACTGAAGTCTGCTATTTGCTGTGTTTTGACAGGACACAGAAGAAAATATGGGTGTCTGTGAGCTGAGTGGGAAGGAAGTCCCATAATCAGTGTGCAACATATTGGAAGGGATTGTGTGTTTTTTCCTTGAGTTAGATCATTGCATGCATGTAATAACTCCAGGGCAGTAATGTCACAGGAAATGGGAGATGACAATGGTGGAAGTTACATTGAGTGCAGTGACACTAATGCAGATTAATTGGAAAGTGACAATGTCAGCATTTTAAGACATGGCTTTTGGGCAGCTATACCCCAGGAAATGGGAAATTACAGTGATGATTGTGTCAACGACTACGAGAATATATGAGAATATTGTAAATGTGAAACAAAATGTGTGGCTCTATAGTGAAAACAGCAATGCAGTTACTCATCTCACGTAATAAAAATGTAAATGTGAAATCCAGCTGCAATACAATGAGTTTGTTTTTTGTGCATACACAATAGCAACTTCAACTTTTCTTGTTGCAATGTATAAGAACACAAAATATGTTTCTGTTTAATTAAAGATACACCATTTTGGAACACAAAAACTACCTTGGGAGCAGAGTACTTCCGCGTAACATCAACAACTTGCATTTAAATAGCGCTGTTAACAAAGGCATAAGGAAAAAATGGATGCCAAGCCAAAGAAGGAGAAATTTAGGAGGAATGGGGAAAAGCTTGATCAAAGAGGTGGATTTTAAGGATGGTCTTAAAAGAGGAGAGAGATGTGGAGAAGCATAGGGGTTTAGGGAAAGAATTCAAGAACTTGGGAGCTGAGCAGTTGAAAGCACTGCCACCAATGGTTTGGCAAATGGAGCGGGGTGAATATGCAATCATAATTAGAGGAGCAGAGACTTCAGAGAGGTTGGACAAGATGTAACAAAATTGTAAACATGTTGTTAAAGAATTTGTTTATTATTGTGCTACACCCGGTGCCCAAAGAACATCTCCCCCCACCAAACAGTTGGGAAATGTAGTATCTTTAATGGCTGAAAGTAGAATTGTTAGAATAAGAATTAATGATTAAAAAGAGCTTGCAATTGCCAATCTCAATTCTCCATTTTACTATTGGGGGTTTATTCAATGCTGTTAGTAAAACCACCCAAAAGAGTCAAATTCTCAACAATAGCCAGATTTCTTGTAACACAATAGAAGACATCTATATGTGTGGTTAAATAATTAAAATCAGGCACAACCAACCTCAAATGCTTTCACTCACAATTCCCACTTTATTTGACAAGAAATTACAAAATTCAGATCATCAACGCCTGTTTTATGGATGCTACAAGTGCCCTTAGAGCTCCAAAATGGCGACACACATACACTTGTGGGGTGCATCACGCTGGACATCATATTGGTGCAGGCGTTAGCATGCATGCAGTGAACGACCGCCGGAAGTATGCAGTGCAGGCAGATCATCACATCAATCAGCTTGCAATGCTGATTTGATACCAGCGGTGCCACTTTGGAGCTCAATTCTCCAGCTAATGCCCCCTCTTAACCTCGCACAGCTGAACACACGTTCAGCAGCAGGAAGGACCCCCCACCAACGCTACTTAAAGTGATCATCAACTAATTACAGGTTAGTTGCTCGTTGATTTCTTTTGGCTGTTGCTATGATTCTACAAGTATTTGGTGCTTTCTATAGTTATTTCAAGTTGTAAAAGTCTACAGGGAGTGGTATTGCAGGTGCTGAAGGAATTTGTGCTGAAACAACAGTTCCGCTGTCTGGACTGCTCTGGAGAAGCCCTGCAGTACTCGGCAGAGCGAGTGTCAAAATTCGTGGTGGTCTGCTGCATGCTGCACAACCTTGCCATTATGAGCAGCTGAGGAGGAGGAAGAGGAAGGGAGGAGACAACCTAAACACCCCCATTCTGCCCGGGCTGTCCATGAAGAACTCATCTGACTGCGATACCAGTAACTGCAACCCCAATTCCCCATTCAACAACAGTCGCGCACCTTATCCTCCCGCTGTCACTGACTGTCACAGCACCTGCTTGGCCACAATGCAAAAATAAAAGACTCCACAAATTTATAAAGTAAATCATGCCATATTGCATACAAATGTAAAATAATCAGCTTTGTGCATTCCCTTAGTGCCTGTCTGCTGTGTGCCTGTGACCGCCCTAGTGCTCCTATGCAGTGCTACTCCAGTGACTGCAGCATGGCTGGTGGAAGACTGCTGACTTTCAGTGGGGGAGACTACAGGTGGCCTTGGAGGACGAACTCAAGTAGCTCTTGGCCTAGAAGGCCCGGCTGCAGACTGTACCATCTCAGCATGGGCGACAGCAGTCTGGACTGGCTGGCTGACAGGTAACACTGGTGGAGTGGCAGTGGTGGGAGGATGAATTCTGTCATCCTTAGAGAGCACAGCAGGTTCATGCTCCATGGAGCCAGTGCCACTCTCCCAGGGCAGAGCCTCAGCAATCCTAGTAAACTGTTGGAGCACAGATTGCTGGACTGTTGTGATACAGTGCAAGCCCCTTTGAACATTGTAATCCACTGCCATGATGGCAGCAGTCTGACCTTGCATGACAACAGTCTGAGCTTCCACTGCAGCACTCAGATGTTAAGTGGCTGCTGCTTGTGCTGCAATGGAAACTGAGGCATCGGTCATCAGATGATGCATCATGGTTGAGTCTACAAGTGTGCTAGTGGAGTTGGCCACCAGTTCCCTCCTGGAAAGGATTGCCTCCAAGATCTGTGCAAAGCCCTGTGTCAAGTTGGTGCCAGACTCCTCCATGCTCCTTGACATTGCACTCAGGCTTTCTGGCAGGCTTCCCAATGCACCAAGCATTTCATTGTGCATACCCATCAGCCTTCTTCTGAAGCCTGCCCCATCAAAGTCTGCATCTGAGTCCTCTGCAGCATAATTCGTGTGCGACCTCAACCTCCAGATATGGATATGCCACCTTCTAAATTACGCGCTGTATCAGTATCTGAGCTGGTGGTTGCGAATTTTAAATTGAGTGACGGTGTGTCTTCATCATCACTGTCTTCTTGCTCTTCCACCTCTGCCTGGCCAGGTTGCAGTTCTTGGCTATCTGAAAGGAGAAACGCACAAGGGTACGGTTGTGGTGAGGGGAGCATTGGAAAGTAAGAAGTGCGTGCTCACACCTTCTGCAGCTTATAAGTCAGAATATATTGTGGGATGAGGGGGATGTGGGATGTGAGAAGAAGGATTAGCTTTGAGGATACCATCATCTTCGATGGTTTTAGCCCCACCGCTGGCCATAGCCTCAGCACTGGCCATTCTAATAATGGCCAGTCCTGTCTCCTCCATGGGGGTTAGGACATGTAGGAGCACCTGCCCCCCCACTGGTTAGTTCTATAGAAACATAGAAACATAGAAAAATAGGAGTAGGAGTAGGCCATTTGGCCCTTTGAGCCTGCGCCGCCATTCAATATGATCATGGCTGATCCTCTATCTCAATACCATATTCCCACTCTCTTCCCATACCCCTTGATGGCTTTTGTGTCTAGAAGTCCATCTATCTCCTTCTTAAATATATTCAGTGACTTGGCCTCCATAGTCTTCTGTGGTAGAGAATTCCACAGGTTCACCACTCTCTGAAATTTCTCCTCATCTCAGTCCTAAATGTCCTACCACATATCCTGAGACTGTGGCCCTTCGTTCTAGACCCCCCAGCCAGGGGAAACATCCTCCCTGCATCCAGTCTGTCCAGCCCTGTCAGAATTTTATATGTTTCAATGAGATCCCCTCTCAATCTTCTAAACTCTAGTGAATACCGGCCTAGTGACCCAATCTCTCCTCATACGACAGTCCTGCCATCCCAGGAATCAGTCTGGTGAACCTTCGTTGCACTCCCTCTATGGCAAGTATATCCTTTCTTAGGTAAGGAGACCAAAACTGCTCACAGTACTCCAGGTGTGGTCTCACCAAGGCCCTATATAATTATAGTATGACATCCTTGCTCCTGTATTCAAATCCTCTTGCAATGAAGGCCAACATACCATTTGCCTTCCTAATTGCTTGCTGCACCTGCATGTTTGTTTTCAGTGACTGGTGTACAAGGACACGCGGGTCCCTCTGTACATCAACATTTCCCAATCTATCACCATTTAAATAATACTCTGCCTTTCTGTTTTTCCTACCAAAGTGGATAACTTCACATTTATCCACATTACACTGCATCTGCCATGTACAGGAAACTTTGTGATATCCGGCACCGACGAGACCGGCATGTCGCCGATCTATCAAAACTGCCAGACATAAAAAATTAATGTTGAAGCATAAGGAGGTTTTCATCTCCGTATCTGACAACAAACACTGTTGCTTAGCAACAGCTTCTAAAGAGTCGGCTGCAGCTGCAAGCATCTGTAGCTGAAGCTGTTGCTATAGCTACAGACCTTGCAGTGGCTGACTAGGAAAAAAAAAGAACGAGATCTAAAAAAACTTACAGAAAACGGCTCCTGATTTTTGCCGTTAGATCGAGTATTCTGGACATACAACCTCCGGATAAACCAAAGTTTCCTGTATTTGCCCACTCACTCAACTTGTCAAAATCGCCTTGAAGCCTCTTTGCATCCTTCTCACAACTCACAATCGTGTCGTCAACAAACTTGGAAATATTACATTTGGTTCCCTCATCCAAATCATTGATATATATTGGCCCAGAAATTCGGGTCCCAACGCATGAGTACGGACGGAGTACTCACGCGTGGACCCGATGGAAGTGCCGGAATCTTGCATGCACTACGCATGCGCGGGAAACCGGCACTTCCGATCCTCTGAACCAAGGGGTTCAGAGGTCGAACACGTGTGCGCGGGAGTCTGCGTGTGCGCGTTGAACTTCCTTTTTTTTTTCAGGTTTTAACGTGCGGGTAAGTCTGTACATTTTAGAAATGTAAAAAGCAGCTGTAAGGACTTCATTTTCAAAGGTAAGTGGTCAATTATTTAAAATTGAAACATTTTTTCCACAGGTTTTTTACTTTTAAATACTTTAAAGCAAGGTAAGTTTATTTTTAGCCCCTTTTTTTATAAAATTATTTTTTTCAAAAATTTAAATTTTTGTTTAAAATAGTTATTTAATGTCATTTATAGTTTATTTACAAAGTGTGATGTTTTAATAACATTTATTTGAAGGTAAAGTACAGTTTTACAGCCTCAGCATTTATACGTTTTGACAGGTCTATCTGTCAAGACTTATGAATGGAGCATTCCCTGCTCCGATTGGCTGCCTGTTGCTCACGTGATCCCAGGGGACGCTTCGCACTAACTACACCCCTGGGACACGCCAGCATAGCACGCCGGCCTCTGGGACAGGCCTCGGAGAGGAATTCCACGCAGGCCAAGAGGTCAACTGCCGGCGCGCTAGGTAAGTGTAGGTCGGGGGCTTGCACCCGCGGGAAGCCCCCGGCCCGAATTTCTGGGCCATTGTGAATAGCTGGGGCCCAAGCACTGATCCCTGCGGTACCCCACTAGTCACCGCCTGCCAACCCGAAAAAGACCCATTTATTCCTACTCTCTGTTTCCTGTCTGGTAACCAATTTTCCATCCATGCCAGTATAGTACCCCCAATCCCATGTGCTTTAATTTTGCACTCTTATGTGGGACTTTATCAAAGACCTTCTGAAAATCCAAATACACCACATCCACTGGCTCTCCCTTATCTATTCTACCAGTTACATCCTCAAAAAACTCCAGTAGGTTTGTCAAACATGATTTCCTTTTCATAAATCCATGTTGACTTTGTCTAATCCTCTTGATATTTTCTAAGTGTCCTGTTATCACATCCTTTATAATAGACTCTAGCATTTTTCCTACTACTGATGTTAGGCAAACCAGTCTGTAGTATCCCTGTTTTCTCTCTCCCTCCTTTTATAAATAGTGGGGTTACATTTGCCACCCTCCAATCTGCAGCAACTGTTCTATAATCTATAGAATTTTGAAAGATGACAACCAATGGATCCACTATTTCCATGGCTACCTCTTTTATTACTCTGGGATGCAGATTATCAGGCCCTGGGGATTTATCGGCTTTCAGTCCCATTAATTTCTCCACCACTATTTTTTTACTAATACTAATTTCTTTTAATTCCTCCTTTTCTCTAGACCATTGGTTCCCTAGCATTTCTGGGAAGTTATTTGTGTCCTCCTGCTGCCTCCAGTTGTGCGCCACCTTGTCCTGCATGTAAGAGGGAAGTGTATCAATGACTGTCGTGCAATATGTTTGGGTGATGTGGCTGTCATAGTTGAATAGCTGGCAGTGTGTGCAAGCTGTGAAATGTGGGTGTGATGCTTCCAGCAGTGCTAAGTGTGTGAGTGTGAGATGAAGCTATGAATGTTAGGTATGAGTCCTGATTGATAGAGATTGTTGGTAGGCGAGTGATGGGGATGTGGTGCATTGAGCAGTGGCTGATGTTGTGTCGGTACCTTTCTACCTAGACACAATTAGAACTCAGAACCCAGAGATTCAAACATGAAGTGCTTTATTCAGGAAGGAAAGGGAAATTCTGGAGAGTTCCGAACAAAGAGAGCTAAACTTAACCAAGAGAACACCCAACCATTTATCTGCTGTGACAGCGCCACCACAGGTGGGAGGAGAACACACAATACATAACATATTCCTCCCCTCTTAAATGAAAGGTCCACATTATTCCTCAACAGGTAAGTTACTTTCAATGCACTCAACTAACCAAGGGTAGAGGTAGACTGCCTCAAACCCTGACTTTACCCTGGGGTTTATTCTGCCCCAGTCTTGTGGGTAAGTCACTAAGCCTACAGATCCAAGCGTCTTTGAGGCCACCGCTCTCTGACAGGATACCGGCGGTCATCGCTGGCTTCCACAGCAGTAGGCATTGACACAGGCCTGGATGGAGAAGGTGCCTGTGTCAGTCGAAAGTCAGGAGTTTGCAAAGGTGGAACAGTCTCTATGACTTCCTGTGTTGGAGAAGAGCACTGTGGCAAAGGATGCTGGTTTGCGGTATCATACGGAGGCAGTTCAGGCCAACCAGCCATTGGAGCCTCTGTGGCTGTCTCTGCTCCTAGCAACAGTTGATCTGTGTGTCTTCTCCAGACGACGTCCTCGGCAGTCTCAACCGTGTAAGACACAGGGCCCATCTGCGCGATCACCGTAGCAGGAACCCATTTCGGTCCAGTGTTGTAGTTTCGAGCTAGGACGTGCTCTCCAGGGTGAAACCATCTCTCCTTGGCTCTTTTCTCTCTCTTTTCAACTTGAGCTTGTTGTTGACAATGGACAACCTGTTCTGCCCTTGGAGGTTTGAGTAAGTCAAAACTTGTCCGCAACTGTCTCTTCATCATGAGCGAAGCAGGGGAAGTTTTGGTTGTGGCATGCGGCTCGTTCCTGTAGGACAACAGGAAGCTGTTCAGACTTTGGTGGATTGAGCCCTGACCTTGCGATGCCTTCAAGGCATGCTTCAAAGTTTGCACGAACCTTTCTGCCAGGCCGTTAGTAGAGGGATGATAGGGCGCAGACCTGATGTGTTGGACACCATTCACATGAAGGAAGGTTGCAAACTCCTGTGATACAAATTGTGGACCGTTGTCACTTACGAGTTGTTCCGGTGAGCCATAACGGCTGAACATCTCACCAAGTTTCTCAATTGTTTTCTCTGCCATGGTAGACCTCATCACAGCGACCTCCGGCCACTTGCTATGAGCGTCCACAACCACCATAAACATCTTCTCTTCGAAAGGACCGGCGAAGTCCACATGTACTCACTGCCACACTTCTGCAGGCCAATCCCAGGGGTGTAGGGTTGCCAGCTGTGGAACATTCCAGACCCTTTGACATGGGGAACATGTTTTGGCTTTCTCCTCCATATTTCCATCGAGACCTGGCCACCAGAAGTAGCTTCTTGCCATTTCCTTCATCCGAACCATCTCACTGTGGCCTGTATGAAGTTGTTGCAGTATAGGTTCCCTCAGAGGTGGCGGAATGATGACATGGCGTCCCCAAAGAAGACAACCTGCCTGGACGGAGAGCTCATTTCTTTTTGAAATGTAAGGTTTCAAACTAGGAGAATCTCCTATAGCTCTCCCTCGAATGACATCGTCCATTACCTCAGACAGGACTGGATCATTGCGAGTGTACCTTCACACCTGAACTGCTGTGACAGGTGCTCCCTCCACTTGTCTAAAGTAGAAGATGTCTATCTGACGAGGCCCTGGGGGAGTAACAGGCAAAGGTAGCCTTGAGAGACCGTCTGCGTTGCCGTGCAAGTCTGATTTGCGATATTTGATGTCGTATGTGTGTCCTGACAACAGTAAAGCCCACCTTTGCATCCTGCTTGCAGCAAGAGACGGAATTCTGGTGTGGGGCCCGAAGATTGATGTCAATGGACGGTGGTCTGTCAGGAGCGTTAACCTTCTCCCAAACAGGTACGGATGAAATTTTCGAATTCCAAAAATGATTCCCAAGGCCTCGTGCTCAATCTGTGCATAATTACTCTCGGCCTTGTTCAAGGTGCGTGATGCAAAGGCGCTAGGTTTTTCTTCCCCAGAAGGCATGATGTGGGATATGACTGCTCCCACACCATATGGTAATGCATCACATGCTAGCTGCATGGGTAGCTTTGGGTCGAAGTGTGTCAGGACCTCCGATTTCAGCAATGCTTTCTTTGCTT
This sequence comes from Somniosus microcephalus, assembly GCF_052327205.1. Taxonomy (NCBI): domain Eukaryota; kingdom Metazoa; phylum Chordata; class Chondrichthyes; order Squaliformes; family Somniosidae; genus Somniosus; species Somniosus microcephalus. Next base: position 77,136,370 of record NC_140992.1, read on the forward strand.
GGGCGAAAGCTTCGTTGCACAGTTCAGTCCATTTCCATGTTTTGCCTTGACATAGCAACTGATGTAACAGCTTCAGCAATGTTGCTAAGTCTGGAATAAACTTCCCATAGTAGTTAAGTAGCCCCAGAAATGAACGTAAATGGCTCACATTCTGGGGTGCTGGGGCCTCCACGATCGCCTTGACCTTTGACGGCGCCTTATGCAGGCCAGTAGCGTCAATCACATGCCCCAGGTACTCAACTGAAGACTGAAAGAATTCACATTTATCCTTACGAACTCTGAGTCCGTACACTTTCAGCCGCAGTAGTGTCGCATCCAAGTTCAGAAGATGATCCTCCTCATTTGTCCCAGTGACAAGGATGTCGTCCAGGTAGCACTGGACTCCTGGCAGTCCACTCAAAATCTGGTCCATTGCCCTTTGGAATAGAGCAGGGGCCGACGTAATTCCAAACGGAAGGCAGCAGTACCTGTATAGCCCCTTGTGTGTCACAATTGACAGCAGCTCCTTTGATTTGTCATCGACATGCATTTGTAGATAAGCCTGGCATAAGTCTATTTTGCTGAACTTTTGCCCTCCGGCCAGGCCCGTAAAAAGATCATCAATGAGGGGAAGAGGGTACTGTTCCGCAGACAGCACCGGGTTAATAGTCACTTTAAAATCCCCGCAGATTCGAACAGATCCATCCTTTTTCAGGACAGGAACAATGGGTGTGGCCCATTTGCTCATGCTCTCAGGCTCCATTCTCGACTAAGGCCTCCAAGCTAGCCTCAACTTTTGGCCTAATTGCATAGGGTACAGGTCGGGCTTTGTGAAACTTCGGCTTGCTGTCAGGTTTAATGTCCAGTCTCACGCTGATCTTTTTCATGCTCCCAAGTTCCCCATTGAAGAGTTCTGCATGTTTGTTTAACACTGCAGTCAGACCTGACTCCCCTTTAGACAGCATGCGGACTGCAGGCCAGTCCAGCGTGATTTTCTCTAGCCACACACGTCCCAGTAGCGATGGGTAATTTCCCTTTACCACATATAGTGGCAGTTTCGCAGTCTGTCCATTCAATTTAACTATCACCTCAATGGCACCTCTCATGGCCACAGGTTCGCCGGTATACGTCTTTAGCACAATGTTTGTTGGCTGAAGGGTAAGATGCTTTAGCATTTTGTTGTAGACAGTGTCTGAAACAAGGGACACAGCTGCGCCTGTGTCCACCTCCATCCGCACTGATTGTCCCTCCACCAGTGGTGACACCCAGTAGCCATTTGAACCACCTGCAACCGTCAGTATGTGCACCTCTTCCTCCTCAGAGGTGTCGCTCCCCTCTGTTTTGCTTGTTCCATCATACTGCACTGAATGAACACTCTTTTTCCTCTCTTGTCCAAATACAGACATTTTGCTTTCATGCTTCCCAGCTCTGTCTGTTTTTTTTTTACCTCTACAGGCGCGTTCAATGTGACCCTTTTTGCCACAATTTTGGCATTCCAGCTCCGTACACCAGCAGTCATTAGCGTGATGGCCCGTTTTCCCACAACGGTAACATGTGCCGTTCCGCGCACCTTTAGGCTCAGACGACACCTTGTGAACTCTCCCTGTTGAACTCAACTGGTGAGCCTCCTTTTCCGCCATCTCCATGGAGACACTAACTTCAATGGCCTTTTCAAGAGTAAGGTTGTCCTCAGTAAGAAGGCGCTTCTGTGTGGCTGCACTTTGCAGACCACACACAAGTCTGTCTCTAATGGTGTCATTCAGCACCTCCTTGAACTCGCAGTGTTCTGACAACCTTTTTAAAGCAGCAATAAACATCGTCACTGATTCCCCCTCCTCTTGATTCCGTTTGTGAAATCTAAATCTCTCAGTAATAACCAGAGGTTTTGGTGAAAAATGTGCTCCAAGAATTTCCACTAGTTGCTTATATGTTTTAGTTCCTGGCTTATCTGGCTGCACAAGGCTGCGAAGTAAATTGAATGTCTTCGGCCCCATTACACTCAAAAAGGTAGGCACGACCTTTTCGTTTGCCACCGCATTCGCCAATACAAAATAGTCAAAACGTTCCATATAAGCGCTCCATTGCTCCACATTTTCATCAAAATCACCGATGTTTCCTAATATAGTAGCCATCTCACGTTTCAAATTAAAATTTCTGTTTACTCACTGCACCCGTAACATTAATGTGATGCTGCAATCTCTGTTCTGAGTATTGTGTAGTCGAAAACAAGAAGTTCCCACAATGCAGATTCATCCGATCCTCATCGCCACTTTTTTGTGTCGGTACCTTTCTACCTAGACACAATTAGAACTCAGAACCCAGAGATTCAAACATGAAGTGCTTTATTCAGGAAGGAAAGGGAAGTTCTGGAGAGTTCCGAACAAAGAGAGCTAAACTTAACCAAGAGAACACCCAACCATTTATCTGCTGTGACAGCACCACCACAGGTGGGAGGAGAACACACAATACATAACAGCTGAGGCTAGTGGTGCAGTTGGTAGGGTATGGCAATTGAAGAAGCATTCACTGAACTTGACCACTCGTGTGAGGTCATTGACCTTCTTGCGGCACTGCATCCAGGTCCTTGGGGCTTGATTCCTGGCATTGACCTCCACGGCTATCTGCTCCCACTGCCTTCTTAGCATGTGCCTGGAGGGCCTCTTTGTCCCCTGCGGATACAGCAAGGCCTCCAGTGCAATGTCCGAAAAACTTGTAGCCCACGCTCTTCCATGTTGTGCCATTCTTCACTGTTTCCCAGGTCATATTCATTTCCTGCATGACTGCCAGTACCTGCTCCAGCCACAATGCACCTCCTCTTTGAAAGGTGCAGACTAGCTTTAAGCAGTGCTTTAGCCAATATCGCTTCTGGCATAAAATCCTGAAGTAGCGTTGGGTGGGTGGACTTTTTCTTCTCCACTTGTCCAGGTTATGGTGCAGAGGAAGATAGGCCAATTTATAATTTTCTGACCCCCACAGGTGCGTACGAGGTGTGTACGCACCTGTAAGGATCTCGCAAATGCGGGTTTCTGGCATTCGAAGCGCATGTGCTAAAACCCGGCACTTCCAATCTGTCAAGAATCCTCTTGACAGATCATCCGCCTGCCCGGAAAAAGGGCCTCCGCAGACAGAGAGTTCCGCTTGCTGCACAACTTCGCCTGCTGGAAATGTTTAAAAATCTTATGCCTGTTAAAAGTAGGCGTAAGGTCTGCTTTTACCAGAATAAGAGATTAAAAAAATTAAAAAATAACATTTTTTCACTCATTAATAATTTAAAAATACTTCTAAAAAGGTAAGTTTATTTTTAGCCCCGTAAAACACATTGGCCTAGAAATTCAGTTGTTTGCGCCAGCCGCTAGCACCTTAGGAGGAGGAGATGTGGGGCGCTAGGCGGCTAGCGGCCGGGCGCAGCGCGATCTGCGCCTCTCCCCAACTTCAGTAAAGATTTAGCGGCGGCGCAAAGCCTTTGCGCGCGCTCAGCTGCGCGCGCAGATCCTGACGTCATTTCATTGTGCAACGCCCTTTGTGCGCCCCAAACCGGAAATTCAGTGGCGCCGGCCTATTGTGCGCCTGGCGCCCCTAGCGACTGGTAGAGGGGAACGGTTCCCAGTCACTGCGGGGCAAGGGGGGCGCAAATTAAAGGGCACTCCTCCTGCAGTAGAAATGGCAGCCATTTTGCAGCACTCCTTCTTTGTGAGAGATGGATCTTTGCAGAGAGACAAAGGTAGAGAGCTTTCTGGTTTGGCTCAACACTCGCACAGGTACTTGTGGCTTCAGGCCACAGCTTTGCACTTGTCTTTAACTTCAGAGCCATAGCATTGATTGGAAACATATAATGGGAGCTGCAATGGGTGCAAACGTTGGCCTTCTCCATAGTCCTGGGCGTTGCACAGATCAAGCAGCAGTGGTCAGGCCTTGCTTCAGGGCTGCAGTGTGCAGGGCGTGGCAGGCAAACAAATCCACCCTACCCCTTTAAGAGCTCACCGGCGCCAGAGTGTCTGCCGTCAATCAGCAACTCGCCGAACCTGCGCTGCGCCCGCCCTCGGGGGTATCGCCCCGGGCCGCCAGCTTAGCGCCTAATGATAGTCGTGCATCGCCTGTTTTAGCGCAGCAGCAACCTCTTGGGGCGATGCCACTGAATATCGGCGAAGGTGGCGCGAAGTTGCGCCTGGCGCAAACTTCAGCGGCCGCCCGGCTGTAGCGCCCCAAACGTGGCTATACTGAATTTCTAGGCCATTATTTTTTCAAAAAAATAAATTTTTGTTTAAAATATTTAATTTAATGTAATTTTAACTAATTTTAAATACGTGATTCAACAAAAAATCATGTTTAACTGTTTTTTAAGTGATCCCCATTCATACTTTTGACAGATCTGTGTGTAGAGACCTGTCAAAAGTGTGCAGGGGGATTCCCTTCTTTGATTGGTTCCCCATGGCCCACGGGATCCCAGGGGCGCTTGCGAAACGCATGTGCCCCTGGGATACCTGGGCCTCTGCATATTTCGTAGAGCAGAGGCACAGGAGTGGAAGTCTCGGGATGTAAGGAGCCAGCAGGTAAGTGCGTAGATTTTTTCCGATCGGAGGCATCGCACGCAGGAAGCCTCCGAATGGAAATTCAGGGCCTATGGCCCAGAAATTCGGGTCATAGAAACATAGGAACACAGAAGATAGGAGCAGGAGTAGGCCATTCGGCCCCTCGAGCCTGCTCCGCCATTCAATGCGATCATGGCTGATCATCCAAATTCAGTACCCTGTCCCCACTTTCTCCCCACATCCCTTGATCTCTTTAGCCTTAAGAAATATATCCAACTCCTTCTTGAATATATTTAATGAACTGGCCTCTACTGCCTTCTGTGGCAGAGAATTCCACAGGTTCACCACTCTCTGGGTGAAGAAATTCCTCCTCATTTCTGTCCTAAATGGCTTACCCCTTATTCTGAGACTGTGACCCCTGGTTCTGGACTCCCCGACCATCGGGAACATCCTTCCTGCATCTAGTCTGTCCAGTCCTGTCAGAATTTTATAAGTTTCAATGAGATCCCCTCTCATTCTTCTAAACTCCAGCAAGTATAAGCCCAATCGACCCAATCTCTCCTCATACATCATTCCTGCCATCCCAGGTATGAGTCTGGTGAATCTTTGCTGCACTCTCTCCATGGCAAGAAAGTCCTGCATGCTTACCTTCAGCGACTGGTGCACAAGGACACCCAGGTCTCGTTGCACTTCCCCTTCTCCCAATCTATTGCCATTCAGATAATAATCTGCCTTCCTGTTTTTGACACCAAAGTGGATAACCTCGCATTCATCCACGTTATATTGCATCTGCCATGCTTCTGCCCAATCACCCAACCTGCACAAATCATCCTGGAGTTTCTCGGCATTCTCCTCACAGCACACATGCCCACCCAGCTTTGTGTCGTCTGCAAATTTGGAGATATTACATCTAGTTCCCTTGTCTAGATCATTAATATATATTGTGAATAGCTGGGGTTCAAGGACCGATCCCTGCGGTACCCCACTAGTCACTGCCTGCCACTCAGAAAAAGACCTGTTTATTCAACTCTTTGCTTTCTGTCTGCCAACCAGTTCTCTATCCAAGTCAATACCTTGCCCCCCAATCCCATGTGCCTTAACTTTACATGCTAATCTCTTATGCGGAACCTTATCAAAAGCCTTTTGAAAGTCCAAATATACCACACCTGTTGTGTATGTACCTTTTCTAGGGACACATCAGTACGACATAGAGTACAAGGGTACAAATCAGCATGGAAATGCTGATGGGCTGTCGCGCCTACCGTTGCCTACGGTGGAAGAAGCACCTGCAGTGGACCCTGTGGAGATATTCCATGCGACCATAGTCGAATGTTTGCCTGTTACAAACGCAAGTATAGAGAAGGAAACCCGAAATGACCCGACACTCTCTCGGGTCTATGATTTGACGGTGAAGGGATGGCCAGCATATGGCGACTCACTGTTGCCAGCATTCTCGCCAAGGAGAGAACAACTGTCAGTGTGCCGGGGGACCTTGATGTGTGGATCCCGAGTGGTAATTCCACCCAAGTTGAGAGATAGAGCACTCAATGAGCTTCACGAGGGTCATCTGGGAGGGGTAAAAATGAAGAGCCTAGCCAGGGCGTTTGTGTGGTGGCCGGGAATCGATAAAGAAATCGAGGATATGACCAAGAGATGCACAGGATGCCAGAAGGTCCAAAACGTTCCACCACAGGCCCTGCTACATCCATGGGAGTGGCCCTCATCTCCATGGCAACGGGTAGACATTGATTTTGCTGGTCCATTTATGGACTCAATGTTTCTAATCGCTGTGGACGCCCATTCGAAATGGCCAGAGGTCATTAAAATGTCCTCCACCACCACGGAGAAAACTATTGCAGTCCTAAGGACCATCTTCGCCAGGAATGGGTTGCCAGAACAGATTTGCTCCGACAATGGGCCACAGTTTGTGTCTGAGGATTTCCGGAGGTTCCTGAAGAATAATGGGGTGAAACATTACACATCTGCCCCATATCATCCAGCCACAAATGGATTGGCTGAGAGGTTTGTTCAGACCTTTAAAAAGGCCATAAAGGCAATGTATAATGACGACATACCACTACAACACAAGGTGGATAATTTCTTGTTTGCTTACTGGAACGCGACACATGCAGTAACCAACCAAACTCCAGCCGTACTGTTTTTCAACCGAAGGCTAAGATGTCGCTTGGATTTGCTCAAACCAAACATAAGACGAGATGTTGAGGATAAGCAGTTCCAGCACATAAATGAGAAGCCAACCAGGAGCATCAAGATAGGGCAACCAGTTTTGGCCCGTGACTACCGAACAGAAAAATGGCAGCCAGGAACGCTATGCACACGGCAGGGACCACTAATGTACACAGTGGACGTTGGAGAGAGCATCGTGAGACGCCATGCTGACCAGATTCTAGAGTCACAGGAACAAGCCAAACCTATACCACAAGCATGTGCACCTGTTAATGAGCCCGAAGTACAGATTGCGTCTACCTCAGAAGCAGTGTTATTGGAAGCTGACGAACCAACCAATGACAATGAGCCGGAATCGACTCCACCGCAAGAACAGGACACTCGAGAAAGGCGCTATCCAGTCAGGATCAGGAAGCCTCCTCAAAGACTGAACTTATAAATGATTATTTCAGTTGATGTATATAGTACCGAGAAAATTGTAATTGTAATTAGTTATTATTTAGTTGTTAAATGAATGTTATGTACTGTTTATCTAAAAGGGGAGGAATTGTTGTGTATGTACCTTTAGGAGAATAACTGGTTTTAGACTGCAGTACCGGCAGTGACCACCCCTGTATAAAAGGCCCTAGCAGGCTTCTGTATTTCAGTCTGACGTTGCCCTCCTGTTCAGTAAAGTACCTGTTAAACTGTTCTCCCGAAGTCCGTGTATTATTGAGGCGCGGACTTTACAACATCCACTGGTTCTCCCTCATCTATTTTACCAGTTACATCCTCAAAAAATTCCAGTAGATTAGTCAAGCACAATTTACCTTTTGTAAATCCATGTTGATTTTGTCCGATCCTGTCACTGTTTTCCAAGTGCTCTGCTATTACATCTTTTATAATGGACTCTAGCATTTTCCCCACGACCGATGTCAGGCTTACTGGTCTATAATTCCCCGCTTTTTCTCTACCACCTTTTTTGAATAGTGGTGTAACATTAGCGACCCTCCAATCCATGGGTACTGTTCCAGATTCCATTCAATGTTGGAAGATGATCAGCAATGCATCTACTATTTCTAGGGCCACTTCCATAAGTACCCTAGTGAGGCGCTATCAATTACTCATAAAAGACTGAGAGTTAGAAGAGTAACCAAAGGCTTTTATTAACAACAGAATGGAGGTCTGCCTCGAGTGGTCGACCGGTCCAGAAATACAAAGGGCTGGGGAGCAGTCACCTTTATACTAGGACCTGTGGGAGGAGTCAGCCGAGGCATGTCCAGGCATGTACACAGTGGAATACAAACAGGACAAACAGGAATACAAACAGTGGTTTACCACATTCACCCCTTGTTTAAAATTGAGTCCGGCGGGGTGAAGTGTATTAAAAGTTAGTGTATTGGAGTCTCTCCGGAGGTCTTGTCTGCCGCTGTGATCGGCGTGGCGACGGCAGGGGTAGTGAAGCTTCCGGCGTCGAGTCCAGCGTAGGCTGTGGCACAGACGTGTCGTCCTCGTAGATGTCGAGCGGGTCGCGGGGCCCAGGCCTGCCATCTGCTGGGGCTGGATATCGGATCGTGGGGGGGGTGGTAGTGGGTAGTGGGTTACTGTGGTCCCCGAGGGTGCAAGGTCTCTTATGGAGACTGTGTCCTCCCGCCCGTCCGGGTATGCGATGTAAGCATACTGGGGGTTGGCGTGGAGGAGGTCGACCCTCTCGACCAGGGGGTCCGTTTTATGGGTCCTCACGTGTCTTCTCAGTAGGACCGGCCCTGGGGACATCAGCCATGGCGGTAGCGATGTCCCTGATGTGGACTTCCTTGGGAAGACAAACATTTTCTCATGAGGGGTGGCGTTAGTGGCAGTGCAGAGCAGTGACCGAATAGAGTGGAGCGCATCGGGGAGCACATCCTGCCAGCGGGAGGTTGGAAGGCCCCTAGACTTTAAGGCTAGCAGGATGGCCTTCCAAACTGTCGCATTTTCTCTTTCCACCTGTCCGTTCCCCCGGGGGTTGTAACTGGTGGTCCTGCTTGTGGCAATACCCCTAGTTAGCAGGTACTGACGGAGTTCGTCGCTCATAAACGATGAGCCCCGGTCGCTATGGATATAGCTGGGGAAGCCGAACAGGGTGAAGAGGTTGTTCAGACATTTAATGACCGTGGCACTGGTCATGTCCGGGCAGGGGAAGGCGAACGGGAAACGGGAGTACTCATCAATAATATTGAGGAAGTACACATTGCGGTCGGAGGAGGGGAGAGGCCCTTTAAAATCAACGCTCAGGCGCTCGAAGGGGCGAGTGGCTTTTATCAGGTGGGCCCTGTCTGGTCTATAAAAGTGTGGTTTGCACTCAGCGCAGACTTGGCAGTTCCTGGTCATGGTCCTGACCTCCTCAATAGAGTAAGGCAGGTTGCGGGCCTTGATGAGGTGGAAGAACCTGGTGACCCCCGGGTGGCAGAGGTCATTGTGGAGGACCCGTAGTCTATCGATCTGCGCGCTGGCGCAGTTGCCACGCGATAGCGCATCCGGGGGTTCATTTAGCTTCCCGGGCCGGTACAAGATCTCGTAGTTGTAGGTGGAAAGTTCGATTCTCCACCTCAAGATCTTGTCATTTTTGATTTTGCCCCTCTGCTTGTTGTTAAACATAAAAGCAACTGAACGCTGGTCAGTGAGCAGGGTAAATCGTTTTCCGGCCAGGTAGTGCCTCCAATGACGCACAGCCTCCACAATCGCCTGGGCCTCCTTCTCAACAGCGGAGTGTCTGGTCTCCGGGCCTTGGAGGGTTCGTGAAAAGAAGGCCACGGGTCTCCCCGCCTGATTGAGGGTAGCGGCCAGGGCAAAGTCGGACGCGTCGCTTTCCACCTGGAAGGGGATGGATTCGTCCACTGCATGCATGGTGGCTTTGGCAATGTCCTCCTTGATACGGTGGAAGGCTAAGCGGGCCTCTGCCGTCAAGGGAAAAGAGGTGGACTTGATCAGCGGACGGGCCTTGTCCGCATAGTAGGGGACCCACTGGGCGTAATAGGAGAAAAACCCTAGGCACCTCTTCAGGGCCTTGAGGCAGTGGGGCAGTGGAAGTTCCATAAGGGGACGCATCCGGTCGGGGTCGGGGCCGATGACTCCGTGTTCCACAACACAGCCAAGGATGGCGAGGCGGTTTGTGCGGAATATGCACTTCTCCTTGTTATATGTCAGGTTTAGGAGTTGGGCGGTGCGGAGGAATTTTTCGAGGTTTGCGTCATGGTCCTGCAAGTCACGGCCGCAGATGGTCACATTGTCCAGATATGGGAAAGTGGCCTGCAACGCATTTTGATCTACCATCCGGTCCATCTCCCTTTGGAAGATGGAGACCCCGTTGGTGACGCCAAAGGGAACCCTAAGGAAGTGATAGAGGCGGCCGTTTGCCTCAAAGGCAGTGTACTGGCGGTCCTCAGGGCGGATGGGGAGCTGGTGGTACGCTGATTTCAGGTCAATGGTCGAGAAGACGCGGTACTGCGCGATCTGGTTGACCATATCAGCTATACGGGGGAGTGGGTAGGCGTCCAGCAGGGTGTAGCGATTTATTGTCTGGCTGTAGTCGATGACCAGGCGCTGCTTCTCGCTGGTCTTAACGACCACAACCTGGGCTCGCCAGGGGCTGGTGCTGCCCTCAATAATCCCTTCTTTCAGGAGCCGCTCCACTTCGGTTTTAATGAAAACCCTGTCCCCGGCACTGTATCGCCTGCTCTTTGTGGCGATGGGCTTACAGTCGGGGGTGAGGTTAGCAAACAGTGGTGGGGGGGTGACTCTGAGTGTGGAGAGGTTGCACCTGGTGCGCGGCGGGCAATTTGGAAGCTGCTGGCTGCGGACTGTGAGTGGGGGTAGGGGTCCACCGTACGCCATCGTAACACTTTTAAGGTGGCACTGAAAATCTAACCCCAGCAGGATGGCAGCGCAGAGGTCAGGCAGGACCAGAAGTTTAAAATGATCGTACACGGTCCCGTCTACTACGAGTGTCACCACGCAGTAGCCGCCGATGCCCGCCGACTGGGACTCGGAGGCCATAGAAATCCGCTGTTGCGCAGGCAGGACTGGGAGAGAGCAACGCCGCACCGTGTTGGGGTGGATGAAGCTCTCCGTGCTCCCAGAGTCAAAAAGGCAGATTGTATCGTGACCATTTACCTTAATGTCCATTGTGGAACTGGCCAGTTGGTGCGGTCTCGCTTGGTCCAGTGTAACGGATGCCAGCGTAGGGGTCGGTGTGTCGCTGCGGGTATCAGATGAGGCGGTGTCGGGGGCCTGCTGCGTCCCGGCTGTCGTCCAAGATGGCGGCGTCCATGATCCCCATGTGGCTGGAGGCTTCCAAAATGGCTGCTGTACCGGTGATTCGCACACGGCCGGGGAGGTCCAAAATGGCGGCCCGCATGGCCCACACGCGGCGCTGCTGGGGTTCGGGGTGGCTTTGGCCCTGCAGACGCTAGCGTAGTGTCCCTTCTTCCCGCAGCCCGAGCAGATCGCGTTTTTCGCCGGGCAGCGCGCTCTGGGGTGTTTTGCCTGGCCACAGAAGTAGCATTTCTGGCCTTGGGGCACTGCTGTCTGGCCTTGGGACACTGCTGCGGTAGTTGGGCCGTTGTTGGGGTGTGGCTGGGGTGGCACGGCGCTATGAGGCGGTCCTACCGTGTCCCAAGCTGTCATTCCCCGCGGCGTCCACGGTGCAGAGGAGTAGGCATCCATGCCCTGGTAGGCTGCATCCAACGATAGTGCGAGTTCAGAGGCCTTGTTGAGGTCGAGGTTACTCTGCTCCAACAGTCGCTGTCGTGTGTAATTGGATCTGTGGCCCGCTACAAAAGCGTCCCGGATAAGTTCCTCTGTGTACACGGCGGCCTTTACATCCTTACAACCACAGGCCCGGCCAAGCACAGACAGTGCCTGAAGGTATTCCACGGTCAATTCCCCAGGTTGTTGTTTACGACTCCCCAGGAGGTGCCTGGCGTACACTTCGTTCACTGGGCGCGTGTACTGGTCCTTGAGGAGCTTGATAGCATCCGCGTACGAGGTCGCGTCTTGGATGACCGAGTACACTCGGTGGTTCACTTTGGAGGTCAGGACATCCAGTTTGTCCTCGTCCGATTTGATTGCTTCGGAGGCGGTCAGGAATTTTTCGAAACACTTAAGCCAGTGAGTAAACTTGGTGGATGAGTCCGCCTCCCGATGATCTAAGTCCAGGCATGCTGGTGTGAGGATCTTCTCCATTATAAAAATGTTGTTAATAAAATTGAGGCGCTATCAATTACTCATAAAAGACTGAGAGTTAGAAGAGTAACCAAAGGCTTTTATTAACAACAGAATGGAGGTCTGCCTCGAGTGGTCGACCAGTCCAGAAATACAAAGGGCTGGGGAGCAGTCACCTTTATACTAGGACCTGTGGGAGGAGTCAGCTGAGGCATGTCCAGGCATGTACACAGTGGAATACAAACAGGACAAACAGGAATACAAACAGTGGTTTACCACACCTAGGATGTAGATTATCAGGCCCTGGGGATATATTGGCCTTCAATCCCGTCAATTTCCCTAACACCATTTCCCTACAAATACTGATTTCTTTCAGTTCCTCCCTTTCATCAGACCCTATGTACCCCGACATCTCTGGGAGGTTATTTGTGTCCTCCTTTGTGAAGACAGGACCAAAATATGTATGTAATTGGTCTGCCATTTCTTTGTTCTCCATTATAAATTCCCCTGATTCTGACTGCAAGGGACCTATGCTTGTCTTCACCAATCTTTTTCTCTTCACACATCTATAAAAGCTTTTACAGTCAGTTTTTATGTTCTCTGCAAGCTTACTCTCATATTCTATTTTCCCCTTCTTAATTAATCCCTTTGTCCTCCTTTGTTGAATCCTAAACTGCTCCCAATCCTCAGGTTTACTGCTTTTTCTGGCCAATTTATATGTCCTCTCCTTGGATCTTATGCTATCCCTAATTTCCCTTGTTAGCCACGGTTGAGTCACCTTTTTTGTTTTATTTTTATGCCAAACTGGGATGAACAAATTCTGTAGTTCATCCATGCGGTCTTTGAATGTTTGCCATTGCCTATCCACCGTCAAACCTTTGAGTGACATTCCCCAATCAATCCTACCCAACTCGCTCCTCAGACCATCGTAGTTTCCTTTATTTAAATTGAAGACCCTAGTCTCTGAGTCAACTACTTCATTCTCCATCTTAATGAAGAATTCTATCATATTATGATCACTCCAACCCAAGGGGCCTCGTACAACAAGATTGCTAATTAATCCTTTCTCATTACATAATACCCAGTCTAAGATGACCTGATCTCTAGTTGGTTCCTCGACATATTGGTCCAGGAAACCATCCCGTAAACACTCCAGGAATTCCTCCTCCACAGTATTGTTACTAATTTGGTTAGCCCAATCTATATGTAGATTAAAGTCACCCATGATGACTGCTGTGCCCTTATTGCACGTTTCTCTAATTTCCCTTTTAATGCCATCCCCAACCTCCGCATTACTGTTTGGAGGTCTATATACCACTCCCACTAATGTTTTCTGCCCCTTGGTATTTCTCAGTTCTACCCATACATATTCCACATCATCAGAGCTAATATCCTTCCTTACAATTGTGCTAATCCCCTCTTTAACCAACAATGCTACACCACCTCCCTTTCCTTTTTGCCTATCTTTCCTGAATATTGAATACCCCTGGATGTTGAGTTCCCAGCCTTGGCCACCCTGGAGCCATGTTTCCATAATCCCAATCAAATCATATTCGTTTACCTCTATTTGTGCAGCTAATTCATCCACCTTATTACGAATGCTCCTCGCATTAAGACACAAAGCCTTCAGGCTTGTTTTTTTAACGCTCTTAGACCTATTAGAATTATTATTTACTGTGGCCATGTTTGATTTAAACCGTTGATTTTTCGGACTGCCACTTTTGTTCTTCTCCTTCCTATATTTTGCTTTTATCCTTGTTTCCCTTTCCTCTGTCTCCCTGCTCAGGTTCCCAAACCCCTGCCATTTTAGTTTAAACCCTCCCCCAGAGCACTAGCAAACACTCCCCCTAGGTCATCGTTCCCGGCCCTGCCCAGACGCAAACCGTCTGGTTTTTACTGATCCCACCTCCCCCAGAACCGGTTCCAATGTCCCAGGAATTTGAATCCCTCCCCCTTGCACCATTCCTCTAGCCATGTATTCATCTGAAATATCCTTCTATTTCTACTATGACTAGCATGTGGCACTGGTAGCAATCCTGAGATTACTACCTTTGAGGTCCTATTTTTTAATTTACCTCCTAACTCCCTATATTCAGCTTTTAGGACCGGAGGCTTCCCGCGGATGCAAGCCTCCGACCTGAACTTACCTAGCGTGCCGGCCATTGTGCTGTGGGCCCGTGTGGCATTCCTATCCTGGGCCTCCTCCAACTGCCGGTGCGCAGTGCTTGCGTATCCCGGGGCGCAGTTAGTTCGATGCGTCCCCTGGGATCACGTGGGCCATGAGGAGCCAATGTTAGCAGGAAATGCCCATTAATAAAATTGACAGGAAGAGCTGTCAAAACTATAAATACTATAAGCCCCAAAACATCAGTAAAAATTCAAATAAATTTTTAAAAAACCATCACATTTTAAAAATAATTATAAATTACATAAAATAACTATTTTAAACAATAATTTAAATTTTTGAAAAAAATTAATTACATTTGCTAATGGGGCTAAAAGTAAACTTACCTTTCTTGAAAGTATTTAAAAATAATAAACCTGTGGAAGAAATGTTTTAATTTTAATTAATTCACCACTTACCTTGTTAAAAGCAGGCCTTGTGCCTGCTTTTTACATGTGTAACTCCTGGAGACTTACCCTCCCAGAGAAAGCTGGAAAAAAAACGTAATTTCAATGCGCACGCGCTGCCTCTCCGGCGCACACATTCCACCTCTGAACCTCTTCTTTCAAGGGAATGGAAGTTCCGGTTTCCCGCACATGCGCAGTGCATGCACGAAACCAGCACTTTCGTTGGGCCTACAGGTGAGTACCCAGCGCGTACTCACGCCTCTGGACCAGAATTTCTGGGCCATTGTCTGCGAAATGCTTAGAAATGTTTCTCAGAGATTAAGGGGACAATTTTCTTCGTGTACTTTAGGCGCTAAAGAGATAAAGGGGTGGCCAAGATGGTGTCTTAAGCTGAAACGCCGATTTAGCCTGCGTTTAGCACAAGACGCCATCTCGGTAAAGGAGTTGAAGCCAGTGCTAGGAACGATCGCCCAGAGGCTTGTTAAACAGCTGATTGCCACTTAAAATGCATGCTAGCACTCATTGAAGAGGCTGCGCGGCATTTTGTTGGCTAGTGCATCAACTAACACCCTCTCCTAACAGCGACCAGCTGTTTGGGACTAAACACAGTGTTGGTGTCGATTTCGAGTGCTACTTAAAGCGATACTCACCACTTAAAGGAATACTCACCTTTTAATGCATACTTGCTGCTGGAGCTGTGAGGAGGACCTCTGAAACATATTGGGAGACTTTCTGGGACACTTTGTCAAGACATCACCAGAAATGCGAGGGTATGTCTATCAGGAAAGGATGAACAAGCTGGGTTTCTTTTCGCTTGAAAAAAGAAGATTGAAGGGTGACCTGATTGAAGGGTGACCTAATTGAGGTCATTAAAATTATGAAATGTTTTGATAGAGTAGATACAGAGAGAGTGTTTCCACTTGTGGGGAAGAGCAAAACTAGAGGCCATCAATACAAGATAGTCACCAAGAAATCAAATAGGGAATTCAGAAGAAACTTCTTTACCCAGAGATTGGTGAGAATGTGGAACTCGCTACCACAGGAAGTGGTTGAAGCGAATAGTATAGATGCATTTAAGGGGAGGCTAGATAAGCATATGAGGGAGAAAGGAATAGAGGATTATGCTAATAGAGTTGGATGAGAAAAGACGGGAGGAGGCTCGAGTGGAGCATAAACGTTGGCATGGACTGGTTGGGCCGAATGGCCTGATTCTTTGCCGTATATCCTGTATAATCCTACATCACCAACACTCGAGCAACATTTATTCTGGAAATTCTCTGAGGACTTCACCTAAAAAGAGTAACATAGAAACATAGAAACATAGAAGATAGGAGCAGGAGTAGGCCATTCGGCCCTTCGAGCCCACTCCGCCATTCAATGAGATCATGGCTGACCATCCAAATTCAGTACCCTGTCCCTGCCTTCTCCCCATATCCCTTGATCCCTTTAGCCTTAAGAAATATATCCAACTCTTTCTTGAATATATTTAATGAACTGGCCTCCACCGCCCTCTGTGGCAGAGAATTCCACAGGTTCACCACTCTCTGGGTGAAGAAATTCCTCCTCATTTCAGTCCTAAATGGCTTACCCCTTATCCTTAGACTATGACCCCTGGTTCTGGACTCCCCGGCTATCAGAAACATCCTTCCTGCATCTAGGCTGTCCAGGCCTGACAGAATTTTATAGGTTTCGATGAGATCCCCTCTCAATCTTCTAAACTCCAGTGAGTATAAGCCCAATCGACACAATCTCTCCTCATACGTCATTCCTGCCATCCCAGGTATCAGCCTGGTGAATCTTCGCTGCACTCCTTTCATGGCAAGAACGTCCTTCCTCAGGTAAGGCAACCAAAACTGCACACAATACTCAAGGTGCGGTCTCACCAAGGCCCTGTACAACTGTAGCAATACATCCTTGTTCCTGTACTCGAACCCTCTTGCTACGAAGGCCAACATACATACCATTTGCCTTCTTAACCGCCTGCTGCACCTGCATGCTTACCTTCAGCGACTGGTGCACAAGAACACCCAGGTCTCTTTGCACTTCCCCTTCTCCCAATCTATTGCCATTCAAATAATAATCTACCTTCCTGTTTTTGCCACCAAAGTGGATAACCTCACATTTATCCACATTATAGTGCATTTGCCATGTTTCTGCCCAATCACCCAACCTGTCCAAATCGTACTGGAGTTTCACGACATCCTCCTCACAGCTTACCCTCTCACCCAGCTTTGTGTCGTCTGCAAATTTGGAGATATTACATCCAATTCCCTCGTCCAGATCATTAATATATATTGTGAACAGCTGGGGTCCTAGGACCGATCCTTGCAGTACCCCACTAGTCACTGCCTGCCACTCGGAAAACGACCCGTTTATTCCAACTCTTTGCTTTCTGTCCGCCAACCAGTTCTCTATCCAAGTCAATACTGTTGAGTCTGTGTTTACAAGTGCAGTTATACTGAATAACAGGACACAGACTACAGAAGTAAGTAAACAGGTCTTTAGTGATTGAGGGTCAGGGCGGAACTGAGGTACACTTTGCTCTGCAGGGTTTATATACCGGTGTGGTCACCACCGGTACTACAATGTACAGGAGCGGTTAAAAAGTAGTCCATCACCTTAAGGTATCCTCTTAAGGTAGTACATGTTACATACACTACAATTCCTCCCCTTTTAGCTTAACAGTGGACACCCCCAATTAATACACCACATGGATAACATATATACAATTTACACACAAGAACTGTTCAAAGATTCAGCCTCTGAGGAGGTCTCCTGATCCGGCCCGGATAACACCTTTCAGGGATCTCTGGTTCCCGTTGCTGGGGTGACTCATCCACTTGATCTCCTATGGATTCAACATCATCCAATACGTTCGAGTCTGAGGTAGATGCTACAGGCTCAATAAGCTCTTCAACTGGTGTCTCTGCCGTAGACATGGGGCCGACCCTTGTTCTCGATTCCACAAGTTGGTCAGCATGACGTCGTATTACGTTCTCTCCAACGTCTACCGTGTACATCAAGGGTCCCTGTCGTGCACGAATTGTCCCAGGTTGCCATTTATCATCCCTATAGTCCCTGGCCAACACTGGTTGTCCTATTTCAAAACTACGATGGCCTTGTTATTTACATGCTGGAATTGCTGGTTTTCGACTTCCTGTCGCACATTGGGTTTTAACAAATCCAACCGGGACTGCAACCTTCTGTTATAGAACATTATGGCAGGGCTTTGATTTGTCACTGCATGCGTGGCGTTTCGATACGCCATTAGGAAATTGTCCACCTTGTGTTGTAGTGGAATATGGTCTTCACTCATGGCCTTTATCGCCTTTTTGAACGTCTGTACAAATCTCTCGGCCAACCCATTTGTAGCCGGATGATATGGGGCAGATGTATAGTGTTTCACCCCATTCTTTTTCATGAATTTCTGGAATTCTTCTGACACGAACTGTGGTCCGTTGTCTGAACATATTTGCTCCGGCAATCCATTCCTTGCAAATATGGTTCTTAGAACTGCAATCGTCTTCTCAGAGGTCGTGGTCGACATCTTAATCACTTCTGGCCATTTAGAATGTGCGTCTACTGCTATCAAAAACATGGAATCCATGAATGGACCTGCAAAGTCGATATGCACACGTTGCCATGGGGCTGAAGGCCATTCCCACGGATGCAGCGGTGCAATTGGAGGTGCGTTCTGAACTTTTTGGCACCCTGAGCAGCTTTTAGTCAGATCCTCTATTTGTTTGTTGATACCTGGCCACCACACATAAGCCCTAGCAAGGCTTTTCATCTTGACTCCCCCCAGATGACCTTCGTGCAATTCTTTTAGAACTCTCTCCCTTAATTTAGGAGGAATAATCACCCTTGTTCCATACATCAATGTTCCTTGACATACGGACAGCTGTTCTCGTCTGGCTGAGAATGCTGGTAACAGTGGTTCGCCATGAGCTGGCCATCCCTTCACTGTCAAGTCGTAGACCCGAGACAGTGTCAGGTCATTTCGGGTCTCTCTCTCAATACCCGCATTGGTGACTGGTAAGCATTCGATGATGGTCGAGTGAAATATCTCGACAGGGTCAACTGCCGGTGCCTCTTCCGCTGTAGGTAGTGGCAGGCGCGACAGCCCATCAGCATTTCCATGTTGCTTTGTACCTTTGAATTCAATATCATATTGATGTGCCCCTAGGAAAAGGGACCATCTCTGAAGCCTCTGCGCCGTCATTACCGGAACACCCTTCTTAGGGTTGAAAATGGAAACCAACGGCTGGTGATCTGTCAGCAGCGTAAACTTTTGGCCTTGCAGGTAATGGTTAAATTTCTTAACTCCCCACACGAGGCTGAGAGCCTCCCTATCTATCTGAGCATAGTTGCGCTCAGTGGAGGTCAATGATCTGGATGCGAAAGCGACTGGCCTTTCCGAGCGATCTGGAAACTTATGTGAGAGCACTGCCCCGATACCATATGGAGAAGCATCACAAGCTAAGCGAATAGGCAGCGTTGGGTTAAAGTGAGCCAACACTTCCTTAGAGGTGATCAGTGCCTTGCTCTTTTGAAAAGCCCGCTTACAATCATCGCTCCACTTCCATGGTATTCCCGTTTGCAAAAGAGTGTTTAGCGGGTGTAACACCGTGGATAAATTTGGAAGAAACTTGTGGTAATTGTTGTGTATGTAATATGTGTGCTACTTGAACCTATGGACAGGACTGCACTACTTGTAGGGTGTAGTGATACGCAGTACCACTCCTGGCCATAGGGGTATAAATAGTACTGTGGGTACTGATCTCCCCTCAGTTCCCGCCTGTGGGCATGAAGTAAAGACCTACATGCAGTCCCTACCTCCAACCAGTAAAGACCTGTTTGAGTTATACGTTTAAGTCTTTGTGTTAATTGTTCAATACAATACACATACTTAACACTGGCGACGAGTCGGTTCGAACCCTGCGGCAGTTATTCCACGGCGGCTTCGTCCAAAGACAGGACGTTGAAGAGAGGTTTCAATCCTCAACACCCCACTCAAAACTGAAGGGCAGCAGAAATCCTGACAGCTCCCAGCGACTGGAAGCGACAGGCATTAGGACCCTGAAGCCTCCATAACCTCGTGGGTAAGCCAGAGCCCGGGAGGGAGCGAGCAAGAGCCGCGCGAGCGGGTGAGCCAGAGGCCGGGAGCCGCTTCAAGTGCGAGGCGCAGCGCGGGCCAGCGATCGGGACCAAAGATAAGGGCCGCACTCGGACTGAAAGGCGCGGTGGCTGCAGAAGCTCAAGGTGCGAGAGCCGCGGTGTACAGCGCGGGCTATCGATCGCACAGAAGATAAGGGCCGAGAGCCGCTTCGGTCGGGAGCCACTTCGCGATCCAGCGATCGCATCCGCTGATAAGGGCCGCACTCGGGCGATCGCGGCGAAGATAAGGGCCGCACTCGGGGGCTGAAGGGAGACGGCGTCGGGGGACGGGTGAAGACCGCCAAGCGCGGGAAAACCGCCATTTTGTGGGCGGAGGACGACGGCAAGAGCGGGAAGCCGCCATCTTTGATAACAAGTAAAGAAAATAAAATCTGATAAATTGCAAATCTACAATGCCTAAACACGGGAATATTAGCACCTTTGATAGTGACCTCGAAGATTGGGCCATATATGTTGAAAGAGTAAAAAATTATTGTAAGGCCAATAAAATTCGTGACCAAGATAAAGCTCTAACATTATTAAATTTAATGGGTGCGAAGACATACGGGCAATTGAAACACCTGTTATCACCAGATGAACCGGCGGATAAGACGTTCGATGAGATTGTTACTGTCCTGAAAGATCATCTAAACCCCACGCCGCTGATGCTAGCGGAACAATTTAAATTTTACGACAGAAGGCAGCTACAGCATGAAAGCAATGCTGAATATTTGCTGGAATTGCGTAAATTAGCGAAATATTGCCAGTTTGGAACGGGACTGACAGATGCACTACGAGACAAATTTGTGTGTGGTTTATTTAAACAGGATACACAAAAGCGACTGCTTGAGGAGAATGAGCTGACGCTTGAGAAGGCGGTCACTATGGCAGCAGCACACGAAGCCGCAGCGAGAGGCACGGCAGTAATGCAGCTACGGTCACCGGAGCTCAGGGCACACAAATTGGGTGTGAGTTCTGGCAAATGTTATCGTTGTGGAAAGACAACGCATGATCAGAACCAGTGTTAGTTTAAAAACCAAGAATGTAGAACTTGTGGTAGGCTTGGACATATAGCTAGAGTATGCAGGTCAGGGAAGAAGACCAGCAACAAGAAGTCACCGCAAGGAAAATACGCAAAGGTACACAAGGTGACCGAACAGGAGTCCGATTCAGACGCTAGCAGTAATGAACTGGCTAGCTTAAGCTGTAATGAACTGGCTAGCTTAAGAGTACTCAACGCTGGTAAGGGTGCAGACCTCCAGACAATTTGGGTCACTCTTCAGATAGTAGGAGTCCAAGTAAAACTGGAATTGGACACTGGATCGGCATTGACGGTCATAAATAAGAAAGATTACGGAAAGTTATTCCAACATATTCCCCTACAGGATACGGGGATTATATTGAAAACATACACGGGGCAAAGAGTGTACCCCATCGGGAAAATAAAGGTTGCAGTGGTCCACAAGGGCGAAGACAGTCAAATAATGGACTTATATGTGATATCTGAAGGAGGTCCTCCACTACTAGGACAGGAGTGGATTAGGAAAATGAATATGGACTGGCATTTCCTACAAACAATAACGAGTGAGAACTCGGTGAAGATAGTCGGCCCAGACTCTGGAACGGATGATGGTAAGCCCAACTCAGGTGCAAAAGACAAAGTTTCAGCACAGAATTCCACTGAGCAACAACAACATAGTTTAACTGTGGATTCTGAGTCTGGCAAGTCTACTGATGTGCCCATTTTTGAGGGACACCGGGCTCGAACTCAACTCCATTTCAAACTACAACAGCAATTAGAACAAATGCTTCGCCGTTTTGAGCAAGAGTTGAATGCAACGAAAGAGTTCTTTGATATAGAGTTGGAGAATCTGGAAAGACAACAGAAGCAGCTGATGGAGAAAATGGAGCAGGAGCACACAAAACGTCTGATGTCAGAGGAGTTAACGGTCAGCCAACTCCTGCATATGCTGAAGGACAGGACTCTGAAATGGGAAAAACTTGAACACGAACTTCAATATTCAAACGAAAGGGGTTCGGAGCTCTCAAAGGTTATTGGAAGAGCTGAGGTGGCAACACAGACTGAGATGACTGCAACAGAGCAGCCCTTGGATGCCAAAAGTACGCTGACTTACGTCAACGTAGAACAACAGACCGCTGAAACAGCTGCTCCGGTAGAGGGATTGAATAGTCCGATCAATCAATCTCCAAAAGAAGTTGAAGTAGTAAAATCTCAAATGAGGTCATTAGTAAACGACTTGCTGAAAGCCCAGAAAAAGCTGGATGAAGAGGTACGCATGAAGAAGTCTCTTCAGGAAAGATGTCTGGACTTGGAACAAAAGCTGGCTAACGCCCAGCTGGGTATGGAGGAAATAGAAGACCCTCTCGCTGGCCTAGATCAGGACGACACCGAATATTACTATGTCCTGTCCTGCCCAACTTGTAACTTCGACTCCCACCATACAGAAATCATGGAGGAGCACCGAAAGTCTACGGAACATCGGGAGAAGGTGGCTCTACTACGGAAAAAGGAGGAAGAGAAGGAGGAACTGCGCATGCAGCTGGCAGTTGACAGTGGAGCCCAGAGAGTCTCCAAGAAGCAGAAAAGGAAAAGTCGAAACAGAAGATGACCCACCTGAACCATTATTACCTCTACCAGATCACACACGTGGTCCCTCCGAACGGAGCCAATTCAGTTCGGAAGTTCAAACTGTTAAATCCATGGAAGGACTATTGAATGAGTCACTCCAGCAACGTGAACCGACTACACCACAGAGATTGAATCTGTGAACTGTTTTCCGCAGAGACTGAATCTGTGATCTGTTTTGACATGAAGTTAT
The DNA here is from genome assembly GCF_052327205.1 of Somniosus microcephalus. Classification (NCBI taxonomy): domain Eukaryota; kingdom Metazoa; phylum Chordata; class Chondrichthyes; order Squaliformes; family Somniosidae; genus Somniosus; species Somniosus microcephalus. Next base: position 77,158,814 of record NC_140992.1, read on the forward strand.
CTATGTATCTATGTTATTCTGTTATGTAAACCTGAAGTTATATATGTATATATGTTATTACGTTATGTTAAATGGGGAGATGACTGTAAAGCTAAGAAGGGAGGAATGTTGTGTATGTAATATGTGTGCTACTTGAACCTATGGACAGGACTGCACTACTTGTAGGGCGTAGTGATACGCAGTACCACTCCTGGCCATAGGGGTATAAATAGTACTGTGGGTACTGATCTCCCCTCAGTTCCCGCCTGTGGGCATGAAGTAAAGACCTACGTGCAGTCCCTACCTCCAACCAGTAAAGACCTGTTTGAGTTATACGTTTAAGTCTTTGTGTTAATTGTTCAATACAATACACATACTTAACAGTAATAGCTAACCAACCCGAGGAATGACCTCAACTGGGATACATTTTCCGGTGCTGGAGCTTTGACAACAGCTTCGATCTTCACAGAAGATTCACAGAAACCCCACAGTGCAGATAGAGGCCATTTCGGCCCATCGAGCCTGCACCGACACATATCCCACCCGATCCCCGTAACCCCTACACCAACACATATCCCACCCTATCCCCGTAACCCCACGTATTTAATCCCCCTAACACTAAGGGTCAATTTATCATAGCCAATCAACCTAACCTGCACATCTTTGGACTGTGGGAGGAAACCGGAGCACCCGGAGAAAACCCACGCAAACACGGGGAGAATGTGCAAACTCCACACAGACAGTCGCCCAAGGCCGGATTCGAACCCGGGTCCCTGGCGCTGGGAGGCAACAGTGCTAACCACTATGCCAGGTGACTTATGGAGCCCCTCCTGGTCAATGACGTGGCCGCAGTACGAGATTCGCTTTTGAAAGAACTTGCATTTCTGGCGATTAGCCCTTAGCCCATATTCTTTCAATCTGATGAGCACCCGCTCCAAATTCGCGAGGTGATCATTATCGTTATCTCCTGTAATCAGGATGTCATCCAGGTAGCATTGTGTGCCTGGGATTCCCTGCAATACCTGCTCCATGGCCCTTTGCCAAATCGCTGGAGCCGATGCCACTCCAAAAACCAGCCTATTATACCGATATAAGCCCTTATGTGTGTTGATCGTGAGATACTGTCATGACACTTCATCAACTGCCATCTCTAGGTACGCCTGCACCAGGTCTATCTTGGTGAAGTGCTTCCCGCCAGACAGCAAAGCGAAGATATCTTCAATCCGCGGATGCGGATATTGCACCGTGTGAAGAACTGGATTAACAGTGATCTTGAAATCGCCACAGATGCGAACCTTCCCAGGTTCCCCCGGCTTGTTGCTCAACGAACGCTTCATGACAGGAACAATGGGTGTAGCCCATTCGCTCCAGTCCACCTTGGACAGTACCCCTGAACGTTCTAGCCCTTCCAGCTCTGCTTCCACCGCAGGTCGTATCGCATAAGGCACCGGTCTGGCTTTGAAAAATTTTGGGTTTGCATGTTCTTCAACCTTGATGGTTGCCGTAATTCCTTTCAGTGTTCCCAGTCCCTGTTGGAACACCTCCTTAGCATCGTCTAAGATTTTGGACAGTCGTTTAGATTTGACGTCGTCCTCCTTACAGGCACCCACAGTCAGTGCTTGTATGGAATGCCAGTCCAAATTTATTCTCCGGATCCATTTCCATCCCAGTAGTGGCGGACCTCCATCAGGTAACACATACAAGTCCATTTTCTGACTTTCTTTATTATTGTAGACCACATTTACTTTTATCTTTCCTTTGGGGTATACTATTTGCCCCATGTATGTTTTCAATACAATCTCCGTATCCCTCAGGGGAATGTGCGAGAATAACCTTTTGTAATCTCGCTTATTCATGACCGTTAATGCCGACCCTATGTCCAATTCCATCTTCACTTGAACTCCTGCTATCCAGAGCATGACCCAGATAGTTTGGTGGTCTGCTGTGTTACCCACATTATGTATTTTCAGACAACCCAGTTCCCTACTGCTGGAGTCTGAATCCATCTTCTGTTCATCCGAACTGTTCTCTGTCACTTTGTGTACTTTTTTGTACTTCTCCTGCGGTGACTTTTTGCTGCTGGTCTTCTTTCCTGACCGGCATACTCTCGCTATGTGACCAAGTTTGCCACATTGCCTGCATTCTTTGTCTTTGAACCAGCACTGGTTCTGGTCATGCGTTGTCCTTCCGCAACGATAGCACTTTACTGCATCCAATGCCATTTCATTGGTGCTGAATTCCAGTGGCCTTTGCTGTATCTCTGCAGCGCCCCGTGCTGCTGCCTCATGGGATGCTGCAATGCTGAAAGCTTTGTCCAGCATAAGGTCCTTTTCCTCTAGCAGTCGCTTCTGGGTTCCTTCCCTTAGGAGCCCACACACAAACTTATCTCTCAGTGCGTCTGCTAGTCCTGTTCCGAACTGGCAGTACTTTGATAACTTGCGCAGTTCTGTTAGGAATTCAGCGTTGCTTTCTTCTTTAAGTTGAATTTTTTTGTAGAATGTAAATCATTCCACTATCAGCAGCGGCGTGGGGTTTAAATACTCTTGCAGGATAGTAACAATATCCGTGAAACTCTTCCCTACCGGTTTGTCTGGGGTTACCAGGTTCCTTAATAACCCGTACGTCTTCGCACCCATCGAGTTTAATAGGGTTAGTGCTTTCTTATCATCCTGTACATCATTCGTTGTACAGTAAACTTCGATGCGTTCCACATAAGTGGCCCAATCTTCCACATCGTTATCAAAAGCAGTGATGTTACCCGTTTTTGGCATCCTTGCTGAGTTTCTCCTTTCCCTTCGGATATTATTTAATATGATTACTTTATTTAATTTTTTTTAAATTTAAGATGGCGGCTTTTCCCGCGCTTGGCGGCTTTTCCCGCGCTTGTCTTCTTCCCCCGCCGACTCATGATGGCGATTCCTGCGCTGTTGCCATCCACGCCTCCCAGCGGTCCTTCCTGCCTTTATTTTCCTTGCGCTGCTGCCCTTGTTGCCCCGCCGCTCCCGCGGTCCTTGTGGCCATAAAACGCTTTTCTGGCTGCTGCGCGTCTCTGCCCCGATTGCATTCCGGCCCCTGACACCGGCTGCGGTTGTGTTCTCCGCCCTTTTCTTCATTTTCCCTCCCCTTCTCCCACTGACAACTCGGCCGACTTCCCCCCCGTGCCGCTCGATCGGGCTTACCCGCCGCTGTCGTAGAAGGGATGATCACTGCCTGTTGCTGATGTTGGACTTCGTGGCCAGAAAACCAACCCGGGTTCCCGATGGCCTCCCGTGCGATGCAGTGCTCAGCAGAGTGTTGAGGGCGGATGCCCTTTTTCGACGCCCGTTTCTGAGGACGAAGCTCCCTTGAATGCAAACTGCCGCTAGGTACGATCAGACTCGTCGCCACTGTTGAGTCTGTGTTTACAAGTGCAGTTATACTGAATAACAGGACACAGACTACAGAAGTAAGTAAACAGGTCTTTAGTGATTGAGGGTCAGGGCGGAACTGAGGTACACTTTGCTCCGCAGGGTTTATATACCGGTGTGGTCACCACCGGTACTACAATGTACAGGAGCCGTTAAAAAGTAGTCCATCACCTTAAGGTATCCTCTTAAGGTAGTACATGTTACATGCACTACAAATACTTTGCCCCCAATCCCATGTGCCTTAATTTTGCACGCTAATCTCTTATGTGGGACCTTATCGAAAGCCTTCTGAAAGTCCAAATACACCACATCCACTGGTTCTCCCTTATCTATTTTACCAGTTACATCCTCAAAAAATTCCAGTAGATTAGTCAAGCATGATTTACCTTTTGTAAATCCATGTTGACTTTGTCCGATCCTGTCACTGCTTTCCAAGTGCTCTGCTATTACATCTTTTATAATGGACTCTAGCATTTTCCCCACTACCGATGTCAGGCTTACTGGTCTATAATTCCCCGCTTTTTATCTACCACCTTTTTGAATAGTGGCGTAACATTAGCTACCCTCCAATCCATGGATACTGTTCCAGAGTCTATCGAGTTCTGGAAGATGACCAGCAATGCATCTACTATTTCTAGGGCCATTTCCTTAAGTACCCTGGGATGTAGATTATCAGGCCCTGGGGATTTATTGGCCTTCAGTCCCATCAATTTTCCTAACACCATTTCCCTATAAATACTGATTTCTTTCAGTTCCACCCTTTCATCAGACCCTATGTTCCCCGGCATCTCTGGGAGGTTATTTGTGTCCTCCTTTGTGAAGACAGAACCAAAGTATGAATTTAGTTGGTCTGCCATTTCTTTGTTTCCCATTATAAATCCCCCTGATTCTGACTGCAAGGGACCTACGCTTGACTTCACCAATCTTTTTCTCTTCACATATCTATAAAAGCTTTTACAGTCAGTTTTATGTTCCCTGCAAGCTTACTCTCATATTCTATTTTCCCTTTCTTTATTAATCTCTTTGTCCTCCTTTGTTGAATCCTAAACTGCTCCCAATCCTCAGGATTATTGCTTTTTCTGGCCAATTTATATGTCGTCTCCTTGGATCTTATGCTATCCCTAATTTCCCTTGTTAGCCACGGTTGAGTCACCTTTTTTGTTTTATTTTTATGCCAAACTGGGATGAACAAATTCTGTAGCTCATCCATTCGGTCTTTGAATGTTTGCCATTGCCTATCCACCGTCAACCCTTTGAGTGCCAGTCCCCAATCAATCCTACCCAACTCGCTCCTCAGACCATCGTAGTTTCCTTTATTTAAATTGAGGACCCAAGTCTCTGAGTCAACTACTTCATTCTCCATCTTAATGAAGAATTCCAACATATTATGATCGCTCCGACCCAAGGGGCCTCGTACAACAAGATTGCTAATTAATCCTTTCTCGTTACATAATACCCAGTCTAAGATGGCCTGATCTCTGGTTGGTTCCTCGACATATTGGTCCAGGAAACCATCCCGTAAACACTCCAGGAATTCCTCCTCCACAGTATTGTTACTAATTTGGTTGGCCCAATCTATATGTAGATTAAAGTCACCCATGATAACTGCTGTGCCCTTATTGCACGCTTCTTTAATTTCCCTTTTAATGCCATCCCCAACCTCCGCCTTACTGTTGGGAGGTCTATATACCTCTCCCACTAATGCTTTTTTCCCCTTAGTATTTCTCAATTCTACCCATACAGATTCCACATCATCAGAGCTAATATCCTTCATTACAAGGTGCTACACCACCTTATTGGACACCTTATTGGCGTCACCAGGAGAAAGGGAATGCTTGGTCATGGGCATCTTGCTAGTGGTCCCCTTGGTCTGGACGATGAATGGGAGGACATGGGACCAGACAGAGCAACACCAGCTGCTATAGGAGAGAGTGACAGGAGAGCGAGAAGGGCGATGTGATGTCCTTCCTCCCCTGTGGGTGCAGGACATCTCTCCTCCTCTGGACCTTGTCCATCAGGACCTCCAGTCTGCATCTGAGAACCTATGTGCCCTCTACCTTGGTCCCTGAACCATTCTGCAATGTGTCGCTGTGTGCCAGCCAGAGCACTCCACACCTTCAGTGGAATTGGGTGCGAGAAGCCCACAGATACTGCTCCTTGAAAATTGCGTCTAATCAGCACTTGTGTGCTCAACCTTTGAGAAAGGTATGGTTGTTATGACAACAACAAAAAACACACTTTCATCTGAAAACATACAAATAGATTATTTACCACCATATTTTACTTGAGTAGAGACTAATATTAAAAAAGAGGTATTCTCCTCCGCGATTCCACCCATAATTGGGCATGGATACAGCAGAGAATGAGGGAAAAATTCATGGGCAGAGGACTACCACCACCTCACCGGCCCGGTCAGGATTTCTCTCTCCCTGCCCCTGCCAAGACCGTCACTGGTCGTTCCTTCCCTGCCCATCACATTTAAATGGAAGTGGGGGCGAGTGGGGCCCAGCTGCTGGAGGAGTTTGTTCCTATCTGGCTCGTTTACTTTCACTTTCCAGGGCTGGCATGTGAAAGGTGGCAATATACCCCCAAAAAGGATGGTAAAGGTCTTGAGGTCTCACTGTGGAAGGAGGAGGCCTTTCAGTGGGCTCCTCTACCTCCAGCTGGTCCCAAACATTTATCTGCTGAAGGTCTGAGTCCTTCAGTGGGAGTCTTGATCCGATCTTCAGGGCAGCTTTTTCCCTTTTAGGTTGCTTGATGCCTGTTGTTACAGTACCATCCCCGCTGCAGCACTTTCCGAACTTTCACTGGGATGACATGTGGGAGGGATCATCAAACGAGGCCATATGGGTCAAATTGAAAAACAAAAAAAGGGGCGATCACACTGCTGAGAGTGTACTACAGACCCCCAAACAGTGAGAGGGAGATAGAAGAACAAATATGTTAACAAATTTCTGAGAAGTGCAAAAACTATATGGCAGTAATAGTAGGGGATTTCAACTACCCCAATATTAACTGGGATAAAATTAGTGTGAAGGGTATAGAAGGTGCGGAATTCCTAAAATACATCCAGGAGAATTTTTTAGCCAATATGTAACAAGCCCAACAAGGGAGAGGGCGGTTTTGGACTTAGTTTTAGGGAATGAAGCTGGGCAGGTAGAAGGTGCATCAGTGGGGGAGCATTTTGGTGCTAATTCTGTTAGATTTAAGGTAGTTATGGAAAAGGACAAGGATAGACCAGGAATAAAAGTTCTAAACTGTGGAAAAGCAAATTTTGCTAAGCTCAGTGTGGATTTAGCCATAGTGGACTGGAAACAGCTACTTGAAGTTAAATCAGTGTCAGAGCAGTGGGAGGCATTCAAGGACGAGATCCGAAGGGTTCAGACCAAACATGTGCCCTTAAAGAAAAAAGGTGGGACTAACAAATCTAGAGCCCCCTGGATGTCTAGAGGCATGCAGAGTAGGATAAAGAAAAAAAGGATGGCGAATGACAGATACCGAGGGCTAAATACTCCAGAAGCTTTAGAGGAGTACAAAAAGTGCAGGGGTGCAATTAAAAATGATATTAGGAAAGCAAAGAGAGAGCATGAAAAATTCTTGGCAAGTAAAATCAAGGAAAACCCAAAGATGTTTTATCAATATATTAAGAGTAAGAGGATAACTAAAGAAAGGGTAGGGCCTATTAGAGATCATGAGGGTAATCTGTGTGTGGAAGCAGGAGATATCGGTAGGGTTCTTAATGAATACTTTGCGTCTGTTTTCACAAAGGAGAGGGGCGAAGCAGACATTGCTATCGGTGGGGGGGGAGGAGTGTGAAATATGAGATGAAATAAACATAGTGAGAGAGGAAGTATTAAGGGGTTTAGCAGCTTTAAAAGTGGATAAATCCCCAGGCCCGGATGAAATGTATCCCACACTGTTAAGCGAAGCAAAAGAGGAAATAGCAGGGGCCCTGACCATCATTTTCCAATCCTCTCTGGCTTCAGGTGTGGTGCCAGAGGACTGCTAATGTGGTACCCTTGTTTAAAAACGGAGAAAACGGTAGACCGAGTAATTACAGGCCAATCAGCCTAACCTCGGAGGTAGGAAAATTATTGGAAAGAATTCTGAAGGACAGGATAAATCTTCATTTAGAAAGACACGGCTTAATCAAGGATAGTCAGCACGGATTTGTTAAGGGAAGGTCGTGTCTGACAAACTTGATTGAATTTTTTGAGGAGGTAACAAGGAGGGTAGATGAGGGTAGTGCATTTGATGTAGTGTATATGGACTTTAGCAAGGCTTTTGACAAGGTTCCACATGGCAGACTGGTCATGAAGTTAAAAGCCCATGTAAGGGGTTTCCTCTCTCCGAGGTCGCAGAGGTTTCTCTCGCCAGAGGCCTCTCTCTCTCTTTTGCACAGTAAAACCTTGAGTGGTTCAACCCACTCACCCCTTAGGTTCTAGACACTGGACTTAGGTGCAGGAATGACAATGCAGAGAATACTCTTATAGACCAAGTTTAATGAAACAAAATGAAATTTTATTGCATAAGGAAAAACAAATCAAATGCAAGCAAATAAGAGGGTACATGGGAGGGAAAAACAAATCATAACAATACAGTACTAGCTAAAATAGATATAGGCATATTATACTTTACAAAAGTCATCAGGAAATGGGGAAACACACGGAACATCGAGGGACAACAGCTCATGTTAATTATGCCCAAAATGCCCACCCCCTTAAAACCTATCTAGATCCGATTATGAAGGGCCAGAAACATGCTCACCAATCCAGCTAGGAATTGTAAGGTTTTGAAACAGGTCTGCATTTTGATCCTTTCAGACGTCCTGTCTCCTCGTGGTCAGCGCTGCGGGCTGCGAGCTGCGACACGCCTTCTCTTCCTCGAGGTGAAGGTCACGGACAGGCTGGATCTCAGTGGGCCTGGACGTCGATATGAGGGACGGTCAACTGTTTGACCACTTTCAAGAGGTCTCTTCTAGCCAGTTACCATTTTCACATAGGTTTCCTCTGTAGGGCTGCTGCCTTCTTGTCTCGTCAACAGCCCGGGGTTGGTCGATGATCTCCCGATGGTTACCCTGGGGCGGGACGCAGGCTCGAATTGCCTTCTTGATAGCTGCTTCGTCTTCTTCAACGGTTAATCGCTGATCTCTCTCATCGCCCCCCGATGGCTACCCTGGGTTCCCCAAATATACTTCTCAGGAGAAGCCTTTATCTCCCGCCAAATCAAGGTCAGTCTTTGTTTAACTTTTGGCGGGCTTGTTGCACAGCGGGGTATTTATTGTATTTAAACTGCTTTCGGGATGGCCGGTGATGGCCATCTCTGGTCTGGAATGACCCTACATTGTTTTGAATGTCTTCTTATTGTCTTTAATGGGCCTTTGATGCTCCCCTTATGAATAAGAAACTGTTTCCCTTTGTCTGGGTAAACATTTAGATGGCCTTTATCTACAGGCCGATCTGACTGGATCAGCATCCAATCTTTATGTATGTGTTAATGTCTGGTTTTGTTTTCTCAGAAACGGCTTCCAGAACTTATTGTGTGTTGAATCCACAAAGGCTGTCTGGGGACTGCAGGAACCATGTTAAAGTGTCCTAATAAGTCGGTCACGGGGTCTGGCGACCATTTTATATGCCCCTTTTTCTGGGCTTCTTTTAAAACAGTCTTTTAAAATCAAGGCCTTTTCTGCCAAAGGACCCTTATAGTACAATATTAATTTTGTGGATCTTACAGTTCCCTCTGATGATACTATAACTTGCTTGAAGTATCATAATTCTGGGTGAGCAATATTTTCTGACTCTCCATAATTAAACCATCCCCTGTATTTACCTATCTATGACCCCACGACACATGCATTTCCCGTTTCAGAAAACCTACAGTGTACATTAAGCATCTATAGATGGCAATACATTGGATTTAAAATCTGACACATTCACTTCCAGGCGTGGAGGGGGGCCTAATACCCATACACCACCTGGTTCATACATATTATCTTTTATTAACAACAACTCACTTAATGAATTTCAATAATAAAAATAAAGTACACACACAAAATAGCACATGAATAAACATCAAACATAGAGGAGGGAGGGAAACTTTAACTTTATACATAGCAGCAAAATTTAAACGGGTGTCTCCTCTTCTACCCGCACATAATGTTCTCTCCATTCTCCTCTGTTCTCACACTTCTGCGAATGTCTGACCTTTTTACAGTGTACAAACAGTAAATAAATCACAATGAAAACCTGACACACTACAAGGATGTGAGAGGCTATCCTAATCCAAGAAGGGACTTCTATATTAGTGAACAGATCCCACCACGGTGGGGTTACTATGTAAGGGGTCGTTTTAACGAGCTTGTGGTGTGCGAGATCGGTTTTGATTTCACACTGCTCGTGAGCAGTTCCGAAGCGCTCCCCCCTCACCGGTTCTAGACACTGGGCTTATTGCCAGACCACCTTGATGTGTTGGCCCAACTTGTGACTCGGAAGACAAATGGATCAGGTGAGACAAGGTAAGTTTTAAATCAAAGGTATCTTTATTTTTAAGGAGAATAAAACATAGAGAATGAAGAAACAATGCAGACAAAAACCATGAACACGCCTCTCAATGGGAACTAAAATTTAACACACAAGAGTTACTTTGACTATCATAATACATCAATTCTAGATCAGCAATATAATAAAACGGGGGTGGAGAAAGCGCACGACACAATGAAGGATGAATAACACTCCCGAATTACAAAGCCCTTAATATTAAAAACCCTCCCGTCTCTACAGTATACCTCAACTAGATCAGCTAGGTGGAGTTGGGCCTCTATGCTCACCAGGGTTTTTAAAACTGTCCTTGACCTTGGTGCTCCTGTATCGTCCGGGATCTCCAATCTTCCTTATGGGACCGGCTCCTGAACCTGCTCTCCTGCTCGAACTTGTAGGCCCTCTGTGCTCCTCGAACCTCCCCAGGGTTTTAAAACTGTCCTTGACCTTGGTGCTCCTGTATCGTCCGGGATCTCCAATCTTCCTTATGGGACCGGCTCCTGAACCTGCTCTCCTGCTCGAACTTGTAGGCCCTCTGTGCTCCTCGAGCCTCACCAGGGTTTTTAAAACTGTCCTTGACCTTGGTGCTCCTGTATGAAACTGTGTTTTTTGTTAATGTCTCTTTTTCCCCCAACAGTTTTACTGTTTTCTTGCCCTTATCTTGGCGCCAAATCAGGGGTTTTCTTTTGTTAAAGTAATGGGCAGGCTGCTTTGACAAAAGCAGGTACTTTATTTTAATGTCTTGTAAATGAAACTAATGGGATCTGTCCTGTGTCCCTCTGAGTTTGGTACAGATAATAGGTTTTATCTGTGCTCTGCGATTTCAGAGATGGGTTTGCGTTTTGCTAGCAATTAACACACCTTGAGGTGTAAATACTTTTGTTTTGACTTCGTTACTACTGTAACCATTTTTCCATATCAATTGCAGTCAGTTCTGGAATCTTCTAATCGGTGGTGACTCAGGTTTCTTTAAGATACTGCAGTAGTATGTCCTTCTGAAATGAGTCATGTGATCTGCCAACTCCATCTTGTGTTCATAAAATGTGGCCATTTCAGGGGTTTTACAATGTAGACTGTATTTTCCTGGATTTTTGCGAATCCTACAGTCCCCCCTGTGATACAATGGACATCTCAAATCGTCTTTTGTATCATGAATGTTTGAGGGTGAGCATAAATCTGTCCCCCCCCCAACTGACCTTCCCCGTAGTTTACCTGACTATGGAGTGTACCTCGCACACGCACTTTCCTCATCCCGAAAACGGAATTGAGTAGATATCCCCTACCGGAGAAACATTTATGCTATGTACAGACTCACCTTAGAGTCATAACCCGACGCAACACAATCTTTGTTATAATACACCAAAAACAGATGGAATAAAAACATTTAGCTACACGGGCGAGTCCCCGTTTATGCTGACATAGTGGCCCCACCAATTCCGCTGACTAGGGAACTCCCTGTCGTGTCCCTTCCTCCTACACTGGACACAGACCAGGTACAGAACGATCCCTACCTGGCACACCACTAAGACGTGGGAAGCCAGTCTGACCCATGATGGGATCTCTATATTATCAAAAAGGTCCCACCATGGTGGAACCACTATGTCTTGGATTTTTGCCCCTATGTCGGTGGTTTTCTGCTCTAAAGTAAAGAAGTGCTTCTGAGAGACAGTAACTGCTTTCAGCAGTTCGGTTAAATGTTCTGGGAGAGGGGGAATTGTGAAGCCAAAGTGGGCCACGTACTTCTGGAGATCGATGAAGTTAACCCTGTGAACCAGTCGTTCACGGCGCCCCTTCTTTGTCTCCCCAATTGCTCCCATTCCTTGTGGCCCTCGGTATAGAGTTTGGTTCTATTGACCCCCGCGAAGTCAAATTCGAAAAACTTCTGCAGGGTCTCTTTCAGCAGGGCCTGATACAGCCTTGCCGTTTCTACGGGGCACCATTCCGGCAGGTGCACCTCGGTCAGTTTGAGGATGACCGAGGCCACCGCGTAATGGACCCCCTGATAGGCCATTTGGTCAGTGGGAACCAATACTAACCCGTTCCCTGGTCCCTTGGTGGTGGTGGGGCATCCCTCTGCTACCGTCCGTGGTGTCTGGGTCGTGGGCAGGGGCTGTCGGGGGCGGGTCACTAGCTCAGTGGCATTAACCGCGATTGGGGAGTAGGGGACCGCGCATGCGTCCAAGCGCGATTCCCAGTCTATCCCCCTCCCGTTATCTTGCCACTGGCTGTGGAAAATGATGGAAACACCTGTGGGGCAGACTTTCTCTGAACCCCACATACACACATAAATCCCCTGATCGGGTTCCCACCATTTATCCCAGCACACTGTCAACCCTCCCTGGGTCCCTGTGCTAGTCCGGTGAGTGTTGTTCCCTAACCTTTCCCACTTTCCTCTGGGGTTCCCCATGTCCCTGCTCAGTTTCCTGAGCCACCACCACCTATCCAGGGGGACATACCCCCTGCAGGTTAGGCACATACGTTTCCCCACAGTCACACTGATCCGCGTGGCCTGGATCTTGATCCGAGGACACGACAAAGAGACCTCCTCATATGTGAAGCCAGTTTCGCTTGAATATTTCGTGGCGTTCGAGCCCAGCCAACCGGGCCAGTTGCCCTCGTGGGTGTACCCAGCGACTTCCTCTGCTTCGCGCAGGCCCTGCCCATCGTGGGCCAGAGGCGCAGTTTCCCCAGAGCATCCAAAGATACGGTGATCCTCCGTTTCTCCTCTCCAGGCGACGTTGAGGCCCACCAGGGCCGCGAGGATGATGCCTCCGACTGGCATCATCTTGTTATGATCTGGCGGAGAGATAAAAAAAGGTTTCGAGCCGGGCTCCCTGGGCTCCTCGGCTTGGGTGCGGGGTGAGTGGGTCCCGCGACCCTAGCTCACTTAAAACTTGCCACATTCTACCGCTCCAAAGTGCTACCATACTTCCAGAAGACCACATTACTTATTTTCTAAAATTACAATAAACTAAACCTTATTACCCAAAACTATATAAATATATACATCTGCCGCCCGTCTCCGGGCGGCCAGCTTATAATCTGCGGGGACCGTCGCAGGCCTCCCCCTGCTGCGTTCCCACATCGGTCTCAGCTGCTGGTCCCTGGCAGCCCGTGGCTGCTGGCTGTGGACCGTTTAAACTTCTCGCAGCTTTCTTCCGGGGGGTCCCTCTTATGAAAACCAGCGACCAAACCTTCTTCGGTTGCGGTTTTCTATTTGACCATCTAAGGGTCACCACATATGAGGCTTCCTCGTAGGTCGGACCCTTGGCTGGAGTTTTGGCCCTGGCTGCAGTCCGTGGCTTCCCCATGACTGCCGGCTGTGGGCTTCCTCCCGCAAGCTCCGCCTCCCTAGGCTCTGGGTCAGCGGCAGGCACCTCCCCGCTACCTGGGACTCCAGGTTGAGAGTCTCCGCCCCCAGACGCCACCTCTCTAATGCTGCACTCAGGGGCAAGACCTAAGACCTCCGGCTCCTCCCCTTCACCGCAGTCGGGGGCGGGACCTTCGTCCTCTGACTTGGCTTCCTTGTGACCAGGGACAGGACCTAGGACCTCCGGCTCCTCCCCTTCTGGGTGACCAGGGACAGGACCTAGGACCTCCGGCTCCTCCCCTTCTGGGTCCCAGAACAATGGGGGAGTCTCCTGTGTGGACGGGACAACTCTTCCCCTCACGCAGGCTGCTCGTCCAGCCTGTGTGACCTGTGGCTGCAGCTCCCCTGCAGTTTTTAATTCTTTGCTGCCTTTTTCAGCCCCCGCTGCCTGCTTCCCTGCCTCCGGCTTAAACAGCTTACATTGATTGATGTGAAACCATTTTGTGCGCCGGGGCAGTTTCACAGCATACACCATGGGGCTGGCCTGATCTACGATGCTGTAGGGACCCATGTAAAGTGGCTCAAAACTCGCCACACGGGCGAAGTTCCTTACCATCACTCGATCCCCTACCTCCCAGCGATGGGTTTTACTGGGCTCGAGCAGCATCCTATTTCCCTGGTGCTGCCTCCCCATGTTACCTGCGGACCCCTCATAGATCCTTTGGAGGCGTTCAAGGAGCGTGCGGGCGAATTTGTCCCGATTCACCTCCCTTAGCTGCCCCTCCATTAGGACTGGGGCCAGGACATGGGTGGGGGTTCTCATGACCCTCCCGGCCATGAGCTCATGCGGAGAGTACCCCGTACTCTTCGACTGGCTGGAGCGGATCCCCATGAGGACAAGAGGCAGGACTTCTGCCCACCTTTGGGGCGAACCCATTATCTCTTTCCTCATTTTTTCTTTTAAGGTGCGGTTCATCCGCTCCACAATCCCCGATGACTGTGGATTGTAGGCTACGTGCCATTTCCCCTGAATGCCCAGCAGCATCAGGGTGTTCCGCATTACTTGGCCGGTAAACTGGCTTCCCTGATCGCATTCCACGAACTGGGGCAGTCCCCATCTCGAGAACACCTCCCGCACCAAGATTCTAGCAGTCCCTAACGCTGTGGCTGTTCGGCAGGGCAAGGCTTCAACCCATTTAGAGAACACGTCCACCAGAACGAGGCAGTACTTATAGCCTCCCTGGGTGGCGGGTAAGGGTCCGATATAGTCAATTTGGATTGACTGCCATGGTCCCTCTACCCTCCTAACGTGTCCCATCGGCACCTTCCTCCTGTGAGGATCGGGGTTATTTGCCGCGCACACAAGACAGTTCGCGCAAAACTCCCGGACGTCCTCCCGGAGTCCTGGCCACCATCCTGCTTGTTCCACCCGCTGCCAGGTGACCTCAGGCCCGGGGTGCCCTGCTCCTGGTCCCTCATGGGCCAGTTGAAGGAATTCCCTCCGGTGCTGCTGAGGCACCACCCACTGCTCTTCTTTAAACAGCATTCCCTCTCTTATGGACAGGGATGCTGCACCATACGGGCCTTCCAGTTTCTTCCCCTCGCTAACCGCGTTAAATACCCCTCTCAGGGCAGGGTCCTGAGATTGGACTGATTTGAGGTCCGGGGCTAGCGCTACCCCTACACTCTTCTGGATCCCATCCCTGCCTTTTACAGCTGCCACTGGTCCGGACCCGTAGGAGTCCCAGAAAATGCCGGTCTGGGCACCCTCTCTCACCAGTGCGTCAGCTCGCTGGTTCCCCTGACCGCGAGGTTCTGTGGAGGAGTGAGCCTTCACCTTGTGGATGAAGACCTCACCCTTCTCCCCCACGGCTGCCAGGATCTTCTCCAGCAGGGGCTTTACCACCAAGGGTCTCCCATCCGCGGAAGTGAATCCACGACGGGACCAGATGGCCAAGTATTCGGTACACGAATTGCATGTAAACATGCTGTCTGAGCAAATCGTGTACGGGGTAGGGAAAACTTCGGGATGGGTAACCACATACGCCACAGCAGACAGTTCTGCCTGCTGGGCGCTCATGGTACTGGGGAGTTTAATCGCCAACGCAATGTCAGCCGTTGGGTCATACACTCCGAACCCCGTGAGCCGCTTTCCAGCGGATACTGTGCTGGAACCATCCACGTAAATCTCATGGCCGTTGGGATGTATCCCAGCCCGGAGACCAACGTCAACCTCCCATACCCCTTCAATGGAACATTGATGGGCTGTCCCAGGGTAAGCCAGGTTGGCGGCTAATCTGGGCTCGCACAGGCCTCGTACCCACAGATCCATTTGTGAGAGGAGTAGGGTCCAGAGCGCAATGCGGGCACTGCTTACTGTCCCATCCTTAATCCTCCCATCCAAAAGCATCTTGGTGGGCGTGTGGTGTGTGAGGAGGGTGATGGGGGAGGTGCCTGTGAAGATGGTGGATCTTTTCACAGCCCAGTGTGTGGGCAAGAGCTGCCGCTCACAGACCGAGTAGCTCCTCTCCACGTCGGTGAGCACCCTGGAGGAGTAAACCACGGGTCTCAGCTTGCCATGTCGCTCCTGGAGCAACACAGCACTCAGACTGTCCCCGCTGGCCGCCACCTCCAGGAAGAACTCCCTTCCCCCATCTATCGCTCCCAGGGCCGGTGCGGCCTGCAGCTTCCTTTTTAGGAGCTCGAACGCGGCCTGGCATCCTTCATCCCATGACCACTCCACTCCCTTGTGCAGGAGTCGGAGTAATGGGGCTGCCATGGCCGCATAGTCCTCCATGAAGTCTCGGCAGTACCCGGTTAGCCCTAGAAACGACCTCACACCCTTTATGGTGACGGGGACCGGTAACTCCTGTACTGCCTCCCTCCTAGCCCTATCGATGGCCCTTTCTCCGGCGCGGATGGTCAGCCCCAGGAACTTGGCTTCCTTTTGACCGATCTGCGCTTTCTTTGGGTTGACTTTGAACCCCCTTCTGGTCAGTAGTTCCAGCAGTTCAACCAGCAGTGGGCCGTGCTCCCCGACCGTGTCGGTAAACAGAAGCAGGTCGTCCACGTACTGTACTAACTGAAGGGGCTGACTGAACTCCTTCAGGCTGTCCGCCATGCATTGATGGAAAATGCTGGGACTATTGTGGAAGCCTTGTGGCAAGCAATTCCAGGTATACTGTTGCCCTCTGAAAGTAAAGGCAAATTTATACTGGTCCTCCCTCCGCACAGGGATTGACCAGAACCCATTGGAAATATCCAGCACCGTGAACGTGGTCGCGGATGCGGGGATACTCCCAATGAGGTCGGCCACTGCTGCCACTGTGGGGGCACATTCGGGGATGTTGCTGGTCAACACTCGATAGTCCACCGTGGCTCTCCAGGAATTGTCCGGTTTCTTAACCGGCCAAAGCGGAGAGTTCACATGGGTGGCTATAGGCCTCAGCACCCCCTGCTGTACCAGCGCTGATATTGCCACCTCCATATCAGCCTCTGCTTCCTTTGGGAAGTTGTACTGCTTTTGGGGCCGGGCCATGGGATCCCCATCTGCCCTAACCTCAAAGCCAGCAACCCTCCCACAGTCGTGTTTGTGAGTGGCGAACGCACCTAACTGAGCCTGCACCTCGGCTCTAAATACTTCTGGGATGCCCTCCATCATTTCACCGAGGTCGTAACTCCCTTTCGGCTTCATGGTACACAGGGTTCCCTTCCCATCCTTTCCCGGGATTACTACCACTCCACTTTCCTTTCCAGTGTTGGCCCCCCAAAGGCAATGGTTCCTGAGGTCCACGAGGATCCCATGGCCCACGATGAAGTCGGCCCCCAGGATCCCCTTCCCTCCCTCCGCATCCCATCTCGCCAGGACACATGTCCACTTTGTCTGGAGTGTGCCCAGGCGGATCGAGAGCGGCCTGGAGAACGCACCCGTCTGCTCCGCCCCTGTGAACCCCGATAGGACGTATGGAACCCCGTTAGACAGAGGTGAGGTGGTGGGATTCTCCGTATGGATCACGGTGCATGAAGCTCCCGTATCCAACAGATAAGTCCCCGTTTCCTTCTCTACCTCCATCTGCACGAGCGGTCTCTTCCATCCGTCGTACTGGAGCGCACATAGATAGACGGGCTGCGCAGGCTCCAGTCATTGCGGGCCACTTTGGGAAGGGGTTGGGGGAACCGCTGGACTGGTGGTGGCTGCTATCTTTCCCTTAGTGAGGACCAATGACCTCACTGAAGCCAGCAGCACGTCCAGCAGCTCTGGAGGGATAGTTGGCTCCGTCTCTCTCTCTGGGGCAGAGGTCGGGGGTGCGGCCGGGGCTCGGGCTGGGGCTGTGGGGACCTTTTCCCTTGTGTCCTTCCAGGGATTCTTACAGTCCCTGCACCAATGCCCCTCCTTCCCGCAGCCGTAGCACATTTGTCTGCTTTGGTTGGGACGGCTCCCTTCCTGGCGCCACTCTTTACGGGGCTGGTCACCAGGCCTGACCTCACAAACCTTCCCGTTTTGCTGGGGTGTCTCACTATCCCTCCCGTTTCTAAAGGTGACGGTGAGTTGGCGGATCACCGTCGCCTCCGTGGTCAGAGGGTTTCGGGGGTCGAACCAGGCCATTGCCTGCGTTCGAACGCGGGGCAGGGAATTATTCATCAGGCACCTGAGCCAGTGGACTAACTGGTCCCCGTCCAGGTTCGCTCGCGCCGGCATTCCCGGGCACGCACCCTGGTAGACTGGCCACAGCCTGTCCGCGAACGCCTGCGGGAATTCCCCGGGGAGCTGGACTGTTTTCTCCACCCGGGTGAACGGACTCCCCTCGTTCATCCCCATGGCCTCCAGGATCTCGTCCTTCAGCCTGCCATAATTTTCCTGACCCCTCTTACACCCATCGGGTAGCGTCTGGAGGAGATCGCTACCCAGGGAGAACAACATCATCTTGGCCTTCTCTGCCTCGTCGCAGTCGTTAACACAGGCCGCCTGCTCTATCTCCCTAAAGTGAAGAGAAGGGTCCCCCTTCATGGTGAGCTTGGGGATGTAGCTCACCATGGAGCGCAATTGTTGCGCACCGTGTGGCACCAGGAATTGGTTCTGGAGGTCCCCAGGTTCCCCGCCGTCACCGGGTGGTCCGTACCTCCGTTGTGTCACGGGGTACACCGGTCCCGGTCCCTGATTCTCTCTCGGGCTACCCTGGTCTACCTTGGATTCTTCATCCTCCACCCCCTCCAGATCACAGACCTCTGGAAAACTAGGGGCTAGGGGTGGTGGCTGTGAAATCTCGGGTTCCCTAACCCGTTTTGTTCTGGGGGCTGCCTGCGGGACTTCCCTGCTTGGGTTACCGTTGAACTCAGCCTGGCCAACCTTGGGGCTAATGAGGCATATCATCCCCTTTGCCCTGGCCAATGCCAGATTCAGGCTTTCTATTTCCTGTCTACAGGGGCCGTGGTCTGCCTCCTCAAACCCTTGAGCGCAGGCCAGCTTATAGGCTACTTTTACTTCACCTACCTTTTCCTCCTGTGCCTTCAGTTCCCCTGTAAGGCGGCTAATCTCTGTTTTTAATCTCCTCTCTTTCTCCCTGGATTCTCTTGCCTGATACTCTACGTGTTCTACCCTGAACCTAGCGCTCCCCTCCAGCTCAGCTATCTTGCCCTCCAGCCTTTCTACCTTCCCCCGATGGTCCCGGACCATCGCTGCCCTCTCTTGGCTTATGGCCTCCAGAGCCACTAGCACCTTCCCTTCCGCTGCAACCTTTTCCTGCAGCTCCCGGGACAAATGCTTAATTTTGGTTTCCTTACTGGCCACCGCGTGGTCCAGTACCAGAACCTGCTTTTTATAGCACATAAGCCACACCGCCTTTTCAATGCCCTTGCGGTACTCTTTACTAGCCGTCCACTGGGCGGCTGCCTTTAGGGGACGCTCGGCTCCTAACAGGTCATATACCCATTTTTTTGCTACATTTACATTGCCACACACGTAGGAGGATAACCTGTCCTCCATAACATCTGTCTCACCCGAGTCTTTGTCCACCACACAAGGGTTCTCTAGCCAGTGTCCCATCTGGGTCGCCATTCTGTAAGGGGTCGTTTTAACGAGCTTGTGGTGTGCGAGATCGGTTTTGATTTCACACTGCTCGTGAGCAGTTCCGAAGCGCTCCCCCCTCACCGGTTCTAGACACTGGGCTTATTGCCAGACCACCTTGATGTGTTGGCCCAACTTGTGACTCGGAAGACAAATGGATCAGGTAAGACAAGGTAAGTTTTAAATCAAAGGTATCTTTATTTTTAAGGAGAATAAAACACAGAGAATGAAGAAACAATGCAGACAAAAACCATGAACACGCCTCTCAATGGGAACTAAAATTTAACACACAAGAGTTACTTTGACTATCATAATACATCAATTCTAGATCAGCGATATAATAAAACGGGGGTGGAGAAAGCGCACGGCACAACGAAGGATGAATAACACTCCCGAATTATAAAGCCCTTAATATTAAAAACCCTCCCGTCTCTACAGTATACCTCAACTAGATCAGCTAGGTGGAGTTGGGCCTCTATGCTCACCAGGGTTTTTAAAACTGTCCTTGACCTTGGTGCTCCTGTATCGTCCGGGATCTCCAATCTTCCTTATGGGACCGGCTCCTGAACTTGCTCTCCTGCTCGAACTTGTAGGCCCTCCGTGCTCCTCGAACCTCCCCAGGGTTTTAAAACTGTCCTTGACCTTGGTGCTCCTGTATCGTCCGGCATCTCCAATCTTCCTTATGGGACCGGCTCCTGAACCTGCTCTCCTGCTCGAACTTGTAGGCCCTCTGTGCTCCTCGAACCTCACCAGGGTTTTTAAAACTGTCCTTGACCTTGGTGCTCCTGTATGAAACTGTGTTTTTTATTAATGTCTCTTTTTCCCCCAACAGTTTTACTGTTTTCTTGCCCTTATCTTGGCGCCAAATCAGGGGTTTTCTTTTGTTAAAGTAATGGGCAGGCTGCTTTGACAAAAGCAGGTACTTTATTTTAATGTCTTGTAAATGAAACTAATGGGATCTGTCCTGTGTCCCTCTGAGTTTGGTACAGATAATAGGTTTTATCTGTGCTCTGCGATTTCAGAGATGGGTTTGCGTTTTGCTAGCAATTAACACACCTTGAGGTGTAAATACTTTTGTTTTGACTTCGTTACTACTGTAACCATTTTTCCATATCAATTGCAGTCAGTTTTGGAATCTTCTAATCGGTGGTGACTCAGGTTTCTTTAAGATGCTGCAGTAGTATGTCCTTCTGAAATGAGTCATGTGATCTGCCAACTCCATCTTGTGTTCATAAAATGTGGCCATTTCAGGGGTTTTACAATGTAGACTGTATTTTCCTGGATTTTTGCGAATCCTACAATTATATCTAATATGTTTGCCCCTATTTCTAACGTCTTCTGCCTCAGTGTGTAAAAATGTTTCTGTGAAACGACAACGGCCTTTAATATCTTGGTGAGATGTTCAGGGAGAGGGGGAATGATATATCCAAAATATGCAACGAATCATTGCAGATCGGTGAAATCCTCTTTAACAATGATGTGAACAGTGGAAGGTTCAGGAATGGGGACAATTCGCTCTTGGGCCACTTGAACTTCTGCCTTGGGCTTGAAGCAGAAACTGCTGCCACTCACCTGACACCAGCCGTGCTGTCCATGTTGGTAGTGGGGCGCTGCAGTGGTGACAAAGTATGTCCCACCTCCTATATATGCCACCTGCGGGGGCACATGGCCTTGTGCCATTGTCTCCATGGTGCAATTTATAGGCTTCGCGCCAGCAGTTCTGAACCTGCACTGTGGTTTCGAATAGGCATTCAAGTGCTGGGGGCACAGGATGATGTGTGCTCCCCGGCTCCGGCACCCCGAGAGGTCGGTACCCGTCATTGCATGCTCCCATCGAATGATGTAAGGTGGGACCGCTGTGTAGCGAATGTGTGCACCCCCCTGAATGACTCCAATGTTCTCCGCCCTGTATACTGGGGCGGGTCTAGCTGTCTTTCCCATCACTGGCATTCTTACCACTATACCCATAATGGTGTGATTAAACCGTCCACAGTCCACTGGGACTGGGTAGGCCTCTGAAGCTAGTCTGAGCTGGCACGGACTCAATGCGTTCTCAAAAGGGTGGAGGGCTGCGAGGTGCTGGTTGCTGATCCAGGAGGGGACTAAACCTTGTTTTAAATCCTCCAGATTACTGCGGCCCTCGCCCAGTAACCACGCCCCATACAGCACGCACGCCTCGTTTTGCGCAGCCTGATCTGACGCATTCCGATCATCCCTGATGAGAGCATTTACCATTTTCGCGTGTTTCTCCAGCTCAGCAATGATTTCTTTTAAGTGTAGTGTCATGGCCTGGTCCTCATGTTACTCAGAACCCACTACCTTATTCTCATCCGTCAGTATCTTTCTTAACTGTGTTTTTAAACCATTAATCTGGGTCTGCAGCTCCACGTCATCCAGAGTGTTGATGACGGAAGTTCCTGTGTTAAAAACTGTAAAAATATCATTTACTGTACCCCTTCTTTGTCTCCCTGCCCTGTCCAAGACCTCATGTGGTGTGGTGTATTATCCAGCTCTGTCTACATCAGCAAAGTTGAATTCATAAAACTGTCTGAACATGTTTGTTAGCAGGGCCTGGTAGAATTTCTCCATTTCTTTGGGGCACCACTCTGGCAATCGCACCTCGGTGAGGTTTAAAATCACCGAGGCCACCGCGTAGTGCACCCCTTGGTACAGCACCTGACTTGTGGGCACTAATACCAATCAGTTCCCGGGTCCCTTGGTAGTGGTGAGGCACCCTTCCTTGTGGGCTTTGGCTACCAGAATCGTGGGCAGGGGCTTGCGGGGGTGGGTGATGAGCTCAGTGGCGTTTACTGGGATCTGAGAGTATGGGATGCCGCACACCCGTGTGCTGACATCCCACCTCATTCCTTTCCCAGCATCTTGCCACGGCTTTTGGAAAAAGATGGAGACGCCTGTGGGGCAGGCGCGTTCTGAACCCCACATACAGATGTAAATCCCCTCATCTGGTTCCCACCATTTGTCCCAACAGACACTCAACCCCCCTTGAGTCCCCGTAATAGTCCAATGGGTATTGTTACCCAGTCTCTCCCACTCGACCGTGGAGTTCTTCATGGTTTTGCTCAACTTGCACAGCCACCACCATCGGTCCAAAGGAACATGTCCTGTGCATTGCAAGCAAATCCTTTTCCCGACGGTGACGCTGACTCTGGGTGCGATGACCCTCACTTGGGGGCACATTAGGGAAGTCTCTCGGTACGCAAACCCGGACTGGCTGGAGTATTCCGTAGAGTTCGACCCCAGCCATCCTGGCCACCTCCCCTCGTGGAAATAGGTGGCCGTCTCTTCAACGCCCCGCGCGCCCGACACATCGGTCGCGATGGGGGCTGTGTCACCAGAGCACCCATAAATCATACAGTCCTTGGTGCGGCCCCGATAGGCCCCGCTACACCCGATCACCGCGAACGCGACGAGAATTCCTCTCATCATCTCTTTGGTTCCTGTAACAAATTAAACGATACAGCCAGGCTCCCGAGAGATTCTGGCCGAGGTGAAGGCATGTTCGGGTCTTTCGACCTCGATCCCAAACAACACTCATGCTGGGCAGATTCCAAAATTACTTATAACACTAATCACTTTAATATTTACACACCTTAAACTTAATTAAACTTAAACTTAACTTATATACAGCACCGCCCATCCCCGGGCAGCTTACCTAATCCCTGATTGGACTGCAGCTCGCCGCTCCTTGTGGCGGGGCTGCACTGACCTGTGGCTTGGGTCCCCCGCAGCCTTTTGCTGTCAATTGGGGACTGCGTTTTGCCAGGGATTTCCCAAGTCGGCGTTTACTGAAACCGGGGGAATCGGGCCAAGGTTTTACCGGCTGAGGCATTCGAGCTGACCTGCGAAGAGGTGCTTTGGGCGTGGCTCCCTTAGCGAGTGGACCTTCAGTTGGGACTTTAGCCCTCACAGCCCGTGGCACCTCCACAGCTGCCGGCTTTGGCTCCCTTCCCTCAGGCTCCGCCCCTTTGGGATTTGGGTCTGTGGCAGATGACTCCTCCTCACCTGTCCCTACAGGTGGAGGAACTCCGCCCCCAATTTCTACCTCCCCTAATCTTGAGTCGAGGGCGGGATCTCCGTCCTCCGACTCCACCTCCTCCAGAATCGTGTCAAGGGCGGGGCCTAGCTGTTCGGGCTCCCCCCCGATGGCGTTCGGATCAGGAGAAGGGCCTTGGTCTTCGGGCTCCTCCTCGTCCGAGTCCCAGGCCAGTGGAGAAACCTCCCAGGTGGGCGGGACAGCTTCTCCCTCCAAGCAGGCTGCGGTTCCAGCCTTTGTGGTTTGTGACTTGTTGCACGCCTCAGGCTGAGGATTTTTGCCCTCAGACCTGGCCTCAGTTGTTGGTTCTTTTGCACCCGGCTTGAATAGTTTGCACTGATTTACGTGAAACCATTTAGTGCGCCGGGGCAACTTCACTGCGTAAACCATGGGGCTGGCTTTGTCTACAATACTGTAGGGCCCCATGTACAGTGTGTAGTGTATGTACCTTTAAGAGAGAACTACTTTTACAGCTCCTGTATACTGTAGTACCGGCAGTGACCACACCTGTATATAAGCCTTGAGCAGGCATCTGTACTGTTAGTCTTTAGACTACCCTCCTCCAGTAAACACCTGTTGATTGTAATTTACAGCCTCCGTCTAGTTATTGGAAAACACCATACTTTAAGAATCACGGATTCAACAGTGGCGACGAGGTTGATTCGAATCTACCTGCAACTCTGCATTGCCTTTCAAGGATTCGCTCCGGGAGGACGGTGGAAGAAAGTCGAGGCCAGAAGCGTGGGCGTCGACCACGAGCAACCGCCCAGTCATCCGGCAGAGAGTGAACATCACAGGGGAGGCTGTTGATAGCTGGGCTTGGTTCTCCAGCCACGACAATCCAGCAACAGACTGGCAACAGGTACAGCGCAGACCCTTCCCGGACAGTGGCGGCTGGAGCCGACCGATGGCACAGAAAAGGCCAAGCAGCGTCGATGGGGTAAGAGAGAGGGTGAAGCGCACAGGGCGCAGCCAGGGGTTGAAGACCGAGTGGCGTCGACGGAAAACAAAAAGAGAGAGAGGGTAAAGCACAGCCGGGGTTCAGGACCGAGCGGCAGCAACGAGAGAGGCGCACAGGAGAAAGCGCAGAGCGCAGCCAGGGCTCAAGGGCTGAGCAGCGTCCACGGGGAAAGAAAGGAAGTGCGGGAGATGCCATTGAGCTGCGGAGAAGAAGCGAGAGCGCGGGAGATGCCATTTTAGAAGCCGCAGCGGAGAAGAAGGGCGAGCGCGGGAAGAAAGGAAAGCGCGGGAGATGCCAATTTGAGCCAGCGGAGAAGAAGGGAGAGCGCGGGAGACGCCATTTTAGACAGTTTAAACACACCCAGGGATGCCGAAGAGTGGCAGTGTCACTGCGTTCGACAATTAAGTCGAAGATTGGGCGACATATGTGGAACGCATTGAGGTGTACTGCAAGGCGAATTAAGTGCCAGATGCTAGGAAAGCACTGGTTTTGTTGAATTCCATGGGTGCAAAAACTTATGGCTTACTGCGAAACCTAATAGCCCCAGAGAAGCCAGTGGATAAGGATTTCGAAAGCATAGTGGAAATCCGACAGGACCACATAAACCCCACACCGCTGCTGATAGCAGAAAGATTTAAGTTCCACAAAAGGAACCAGCATAAAGACGAAAGTAATGCTGAGTACTTAACGGAACTGCGCAAGCTATCGAAACACTGCCAGTTTGGATTGGGACTAGCAGATACGTTAAGGGACAAGTTTGAGTGTGGGCTTCAAAGTGAAGGAACCCAGAAACGGCTATTATCAGAAAAGGATCTTACGCTGGACAAGGCTTTCAGCATGGCAGTATCACACGAAGCAGCCGCACGGGGCGCTGCAGAGATACAACGGAGACCGCAAGAATATGGCACCAACGAAATGTCATATGGAGCAGGGAAGTGTTATCGCTGCAGCAGAACAACACATGACCAGAAGGATTGTTGGTTCAAGGACCAAGTGTGCAGACAGTGTGGAAAAGCAGGACACATAGCAAGAGTCTGCAGATCAGGGAAGAAAACCAGCAGCAAGAAATCTCCACAGGAGAAGTACGAAAAGGTACATAAGGTGATGGACAGTAGTTCAGACGAACAGAAAAGTGATACAGACTCCGGAAGCAAGGAGCTGGGTTGTCTGAAACTACATAAGGTAATCAAAATGGAGGATCACCAGACTATCTGGGTCACGCTCAAGATAGACGGAGTCCAAGTGAAAATGGAATTGGCCACAGGATCAGCCCTAACAGTCATAAACCAAAGGGACTACAAGTGGCTATTTTCACATATACCCTTGAAAGCTACAGAGATTGTCTTGAAGACGTACATGGGGCAAAAAGTCTACCCCAAAGGAAAAATAAGGGTGAACGTGATATACAAAGACCAGGAAATACCCAAAATGGACCTATATGTATTGCCAGATGGAGGACCACCACTACTAGGACGTGAATGGATCCGGAAGATACAATTAGATTGGCATTCCATACAGGCACTGAAGGTTGAGGCCAAAAAGGATGACGACGTCACACCTGGACGACTGTCAAAAATGCTAACTGACGCACAAGAAGTGTTCCAGGAGGGACTCGGAACACTAAAAGGCATAACAGCGACGATTAAAATAGAGGAAAATGCAAGCCCAAAGATTTTTAAGGCCAGACCGGTGCCTTATGCGATCCGACCAGCCGTCGAAGCAGAGCTGGAAGGTTTGGAACGTTCAGGAGTACTGTCCAAAGTGGGCTGGAGCGAGTGGGCTACACCCATCGTTCCTGTAATGAAGAGGTCGTTGAGTAATACGCCTGGGGAACCAAAGAAGGTCCGCATCTGTGGGGATTTTAAGGTGACAGTGAACCCAGTCCTTCACATGGTACAATATCCACTTCCACGGATTGAGGATATTTTCGCCTCGCTATCTGGAGGTAAACGCTTCACTAAAATTGATCTGGCCCAGGCGTACCTGCAAATGGAGGTAGAAGAAGCCTCGAAACAATACCTCACGATCAACACTCATAAAGGTCTCTACCAATACAACCGGCTGGTGTTCGGGGTAGCATCGGCTCCAGCTATTTGGCAAAGGGCAATGGATCAAGTCCTGCAAGGGATTCCAGGGACCCAGTGTTATTTGGACGACATCCTGGTCACGGGCGAAAATGACAGTGATCACCTCGCCAACCTGGAGAAGGTGCTCACTAGATTAAAGGAATATGGGCTACGAGCTAATCGCCACAAGTGCGAGTTTTTCCAGAAACAGATCTCGTATTGTGGCCACGTCATTGATGAAGAGGGGTTACCTAAGTCCCCTGAAAAGATTGAGGCAGTAGACACGGCTCCAGCACCGGAAAATGTGTCACAACTAAGGTCGTTCCTCGGGCTGGTGAACTACTACCATAAGTTCTTACCAAATTTGTCTACAGTATTACACCCACTGAACACCCTACTGCAAACGGGGGTACCATGGAAGTGGAATGACGAATGTAAACGAGCTTTCCAGAATTGCAAAGAATTGATCACATCAAAAGAGGTGTTGACCCATTTCAACCCAGCACTACCAATTCGGTTGGCGTGTGATGCATCACCCTATGGTATCGGAGCGGTGCTATTGCACAAATTCCCAGACGGGTTAGAGAGGCCAGTAGCCTTTGCATCTCGGTCACTAACCTCAGCCGAGCGCAACTACGTCCAGATTGACAGGGAGGCCCTCAGCCTAGTATGGGGAGTAAAAAAATTCAACCACTATCTGCATGGGCAGAAGTTCACCTTGCTGACTGACCACCAACCACTTGTCTCCATCTTTAATCCAAAGAAGGGCGTTCCGGTGATGACTGCACAACGGCTACAAAGATGGTCCCTTTTTCTAGGGGCAAACCAATATGAAATAGAGTATAAGGGCACGAAACAGCATGGAAATGCTGATGGGCTATCACGCCTGCCACTGCCTACTGCGGAGGAAGCACCAGCAGTGGACCCAATCGAAATATTTTATTCGTCGATAATTGAACGCTTGCCAGTAACTAACGCGGATATAGAGAAGGAGACCCGAAATGATCCGACACTGTCTCGGGTATATGATTTGATGGTGAAGGGATGGCCAACACATGGCGACTCACTGTTGCCAGCATTCTCATCCAGAAGAGAACAGCTGTCAGTATGCCAGGGGACAGTGATGTGTGGATCCCGAGTGGTAATTCCACCCAAGTTAAGGGAGAGAGTGCTCAATGAGCTTCACGAAGGCCATCTGGGAGGGGTGAAAATGATAAGCCTTGCTGGGCTTATGTGTGGTGGCCGGGGATCGATCAACAAATCGAGGACCTAACAAAGAGCTGCTCAGGATGCCAGAAGATCCAAAATGCACCACCAAATGCCCCCCTACACCCATGGGAGTGGCCCTCCTCGCCATGGCAATGGGTGTGTATTGATTTTGCTGGTCCATTCATGGACTCAATGTTCTTAATAGCAGTGGATGCGCACTCGAAATGGCCTGAGGTGATAAAAATGTCCTCCACCACTACAGAGAAAACAATTGCAGTCCTACGGACCATATTTGCCAGGAACGGCTTGCCAGAGCAGATTTGCTCTGATAACAGACCACAGTTTGTGTCCGAAGAGTTTCGGAAATTTATGGGAAGGAATGGGGTAAGGCATTACACATCCGCCCCGTATCATCCAGCCACAAATGGATTGGCTGAGAGGTTCGTACAAACTTTTAAAAAGGCAGTAAGGGCCATGTGCGATGATGACATTCCACTACAGCATAAGGTGGACAATTTCCTGTTAGCCTACAGAAAGGCAACACATGCAGTTACCAACCAGACCCCGGCCATGATGTTCTTTAACCGAAGGTTGAGATCTCGTCTGGATTTGCTCAGACCAAATGTGCGAAGAAATGTTGAGGATAAGCAATTCCAGCAAATCAATGAGAAGCCGACAAGGAGCTTCAATGTAGGACAACCAGTCTTGGCCCGCGACTACCGAACAGAGAAATGGCAACCCGGAACGATATGCACATGGCAGGGGCCACTAATGTACACAGTGGATGTCGGGGAGAACATTGTGAGATGCCACGTCGACCAGATCCTAACCTCACAGGAACGAGTCAACACCATGTCTCGCGTATCTGTGGATGAACCCGACATACCGGTAGCATCTACCCCAGAAACAGTAGCAGCGGAAACTGATGAACTAACCGACGAAAGGGGGCCAGAATTGCCTCCACACCAAGAACAAGACACTCAGGAAAGGCGCTATCCAGAAAGGATCAGGAAGCCGCCCCAAAGACTGAATCTATAAATGGACTATTTCAGTTAAATGTGCATGTTAAAGTTGGGCTGCTGAGATTTTAGTGTTTTTAGTGTCTAAAGTGGGGAAAAAAGTTTCATTTCAATTTTTAAAAGGTTTTAAAATTAAATTTAGTTCTAGTTAAGTTAGTTTAGTTTAGTTTAGTTTAAGTTTAGATTAGTCTGGACAAAGTAGAGAAGGAAAAGACCGCCAGAAAGACTACCAAAGAAAGAAAAAAAAAAAACCAGAGGGAATTAGAGGGAAAAAAAAAAAGCCAAAGCAAAAAAAAGAAACAAGAGAAGAACTACACAAACCATTGAACGGCAGCCACACGGGGCCTCAGCAGCGGCGGTTGAGTCGGCGGCATCGGGACCGAGTTCGAGGAGGCGAGGTGACTCGGGCCGCAGCCCAGCGGTCCAGCAACCGGCACAGCCGAGGGGACTCGGACCGCATCCCAGAAATTGGCACAGCCGAGGAGATTCGGAACGCAACCTGGCAATTGGCACAGCTGAGGGGACTCGGGCCGCAGCCCAGAAATCCAGCAATCGGCACAGCCGAGGGGACTCGGGCCGCAGCCCAGAAATCCAGCAACCGGCACAGCTGAGGGGACTCGGGCTGCAGCCTAACAATCCAGCATGGGAAAGGCCCGAGGAGCCAGGCCATCAGGCACAGAGACCTCTGAGGAGAAGGGGAGCAACCAGAAGGCTCGCAACCAAGACCGTGAGTACAGGGCCCAGGGAGGGAGGCCGAGGGAAAGGCCCGAGGAGCCAGGCCGAGACAGAGGCCCAGAGACCTCTGAGGGGGAGGGGAACAGCCCGAAGGCACCGGGAAACAGCAGCTCACAGACTCAGACCTGAGAAGGGTGAACCCAGGAGCCGAGGCTCAGGGACCACGGGGTCGGAGAGGGGGACCGGGAAAGTTCGCGAACTGGGAGAGGGAAACACCAAACCCGGGGCCCCAGAAATGCTTATTCTAAGATCAACAATACTTTACCAAAAATGAGCGAATCAGAAGATCCACAACAGCCCCGCTTCCAGATTCCCCCCAACACCGCAAAAAAAGCTATAAAAGCGATCAAGCATGATCAGATGAGAGAAAAACCAGAAACTCTTTTTGCTGACTGTTACAACAATGGGACAAAAAGTAACCTCATTTTCTGCTCAAATCAGCCAGCGGCTTGGATCACAGCAATAAAATCACACTATACCAATGTTAAGCTAGAAAATACCGCAAATGGGTCCATAATGAAAATTAACACACCAGGAGACAGTTCAACCACGACGGTCAACGCGTACAATACCGGAACAATATTAGTGCAAGGCAACCTCGACAAATTTGCAACGGCCTTCAGGACACTGAAAAGATTAACTAAGGGGGGAAGGAACAGCCCCAGAGTGGCCCGCACTCCCCCCAACATTGACAACTTACCAGGAGAAAATCTGCCTGGTCAGGAGGTGAACGAGCCACACAGTTCAAACCAGACACTAACCCCGGGGAACCACAGCCACACGATACAACTGACAAACCCCAGCATAACTACCAGGGAGGAAGCCACACATAGTCCCCCTACCATTCCCAGCTCACCAAGAGAAGAGCAGCATAGCCAGGAAGTGAGTGAGCCTTCCAGGGCCGACCAGCCTAGCCAGGAAGTGAGTGAGCCTTCCAGGGCCGACCAGACACATACCCCGGGATCACACAGCCAGATACAACCAAAAGATAAATTTAATCAATTAGAGATAGAGATGGTTAAACTTAGAGAGGAGTTCCTCAAAATGAATGACGAACAAAAGCAGGAGAGGGAGAGACACAAGAGAGAGCTGAATCTACTTGAGAACCAAGTGAATCTACTTAGGAATCAGGTGAAAGAGCTGCAGGAAAAAGAAGAGAGCCATAGAGGAGAGATAACACCATTAGACCAGCAACCAGAGGCTAGAGATAAGACAAGACAGAGCCGGACGGAACGGCTGCACTCCCACACGGAACAAAAGCAACAGACACACAATACAAGGGGTGCCACACAGACCGACCAGCATACTGATTCGCAATCTTCCCCCACCACCGTGGAACCACAAGTGAGCCGCTCACAAGAGGTACGCACACACCAGACACCCCAGCCCAGCACACACACTATGAGTCCAAGCGAAAGCCACCAGACAGTAAACACAAACAAGGCTGACGTCGTAATACTCATAGACTCAAATGGGAAATTTCTATGGGAGAAAAAGCTATTCCCTAGAAGTAAAGTAGAAAAGATCTGGTGCCCAACAACAAACAGAGCCATGGGATGGCTGACCAAAGCCAGATTAGGCTCCCCCCAACACATAATAATACACACGGGCACAAATGACCTAAAGGCCCAACAGAAAGAGGTAGCAACATCGCTCAGAGCAATGATTAGGAAGGCAAGCAGTACATTTCCAAACACTAGAATCACTGTTTCCACAATATTGCTGAGAACAGACTTCAACAACAACACAATTCATGAGATAAATGCCAGCATAGCAAGAGACTGCGAATCAAACCACAACGTACACCTGGCCCAACACCCCACCCTTGATGAGGAATGTCTTTACGACCACGTCCACATCCAAAGGCAAAAAATATTGATCTTTGCTAAAGCCCTGAAGGACGTCGCTTTTAACCGGGTCCATACCCAGACTCCAAGAGGACACCCCCCCGACCACCAGAGATCAGCGGGGTACATATCAGGAACACTACAAAGACCACCAACACACCAACCGAGACCAGAGAGGATCCCCATGCAAAACAACAATATCAGACCTGCACCACTCCTGTCCCACAGGGGAATAGGACCGCCCCCAGCCAGACAGAGGGAGAGATGCACAGGATGTACGCAATACCTCAGACAGAAACAATCCATTAAGAGACAATAAGCAGATGTGCAGCAGCATCTACTTCCGCTTTATGGATCAAGGACTAATTAATAGAAAGAACGGTAACCAAATTGTATTAACTTTTATAGACAACTGAAGTGATCTTTTTTTTCCCACACTTAGACACGACAAACACGTACCACTCTTTAACCTATCATAGTAAAAGATCAAACTTAACATGAAATCTTTATATATTTTGACCTGGAATATCCAAGGTTTACGCTCTTCAGTGCGAGAAGTGAAGAGTAGGACCCCAGAGTTCATAGATGAAACTAAAGACCTAGATATTATCATTTTACAGGAAACTTGGTATAAAGGAAAAGGACACACTGGCTGTCCCCAAGGGTACACTGAGCTGGTGGTCCCCTCCAATAAATTACCAAGTGTAACCCAAGGCAGAGACTCTGGAGGCATACTGATCTGGTTTAAAACAGAACTTAAGAATTACATCAAATTTATAAAAAAGGGCGAAAACCATATGTGGCTCAAACTTGAGAGGGAGATTATCTCAAACACCCAAGATGTTTACATTTGCGCACTTTATATCCCTCCAATCGATTCCCCGTACTTTAAAGAGGACACCTTCTCCAACATGGAGGGGGAAATTATCCAATACCAGGCCCAGGGGAACGTGTTGATCTGTGGGGACCTCAATTCAAGAACGGGCGAAGAACCAGACTTCACCAATAATCAGGGAAACAATTACGTTTTCGGGAATAACCACATTGACATCCCTTCCCTTCCATACAGGCATAACTGCGACAAGCAGTCAAATACCAACGGAAAACAGCTACTACAGCTCTGTCGAAACCTGGGTCTGTACATTGTCAATGGTAGGTTCATAGGAGACCTCCTAGGAAGATCGACCTATTGCTCACCTCTTGGCTGCAGCACAGTAGACTATATGATTACAGACTTAGACCCATCCTCTTTCAGAGCATTCACAGTCAAACCACAAACAACACTGTCAGATCACAGTCAAATTACTATGTTCCTCAAAAAGACAGAAACAAACAACATAGAAACACAACCCAGTAAACTGTACAACACCAAAAAATCGTACAGATGGGCCAAAAACGACATGGAAAAATACCAGAAAACAATTAGCAATGCATCAACTCAAGCTCTTTTAGACACCTTTCTGGATAACATATACACTCACAATAAAGAAGGCGTAAACTGGGCAGTTATTAAACTAAACAATATTTTTGATAATTTGGCAACAAATGCAAACTTGAAAGCTCGCAAGAACAAACCCAAAACAAAAAACTATGAAAAATGGTTTGACCGAGATTGCCATAACAAGAGGAAAAAACTTAGAAAAATATCAAACCAAAAACACAGACATCCAGAAAACGAGGAATTACGCCTTACTTATTGTCAGACACTAACACAATACAGAAACACACTCAGAACCAAAAAGAGCAATATATTAAGAATACACTCAGCTCCATGGAGGAATCCATTGATTCCAATTGTTTCTGGGAAAACTTGAAAACACTACACAAAAAACAACACGACGATTTGGCCATTCAAAATGGGGACACATGGGTAAACCACTTTGAAAAATTATACCAGAAAAACACACTAAGACCAGAGCAACACCAAATATGCAAAAAACTGGAAAAGCTAGAAATGGCCATAAAAGATAACCAAAACCCGCTAGACACCATAATAACAGAAAAAGAACTTCTTGAAAAACTCAAGGACCTGTGACCAGGAAAAGCCTGTGGGACAGACGGCATACTAAACGAGATGATTAAACACACAGACAACAAAATGAAACTGGCTATCCTAAAACTCTTCAACTTGGTTCTGAGTGTCGGTTATTTCCCTGATATCTGGAACAAAGGACTCATAACGCCCATATACAAAAGTGGGGACAAAATCGACCCAAACAACTATCGAGGCATCTGTGTAAACAGTAACCTGTGGAAGGTATTCTGTAGCATCATAAACAAAAGACTTATAAACTTCCTTGAGGAGCACAATGTCTTGAGTAAAAGCCAAATTGGATTCCTGCCAAACTATAGAACATCCGATCATATCTTCACCCTACAGACCCTAATTGACAAACACGTTCACCATAACAAAAGCAAAATCTATGCATGCTTTGTAGATTTCCAGAAGGCTTTCGACTCCATCTGGCATGACGGTTTATTCCTGAAAATTATCGAAAGCGGGGTAGGAGGGAAAACATATGATGTAATTAAATCAATGTATACAAACAACAAATGTGCAGTTAAAATTGGAGACAAACAAACAAAATACTTCCCACAGGGGCGGGGGGTGACGCAGGGCTCGCCAATCTCACCGACACTCTTTAATATTTACATAAATGGATTGGCAAAACTACTTGAACAATCTACAGCACCCGGCCTCACCCTATATGAATCCAAGGTTAAATTCCTCCTCTATGCAGACGACCTGGTTCTGCTGTCACCAACTAAAGAGGGTCTACAGCAGAACCTGGACCTGCTGGAGTCGTACTGCCAGACTTGGGCCCTGACAATTAATCCCCAAAAAACCAAAGTCCTTGTGTTCCAGCAAAGATCCAAACATCAGGGACCCAAAATAAATTTCACAATAGGAACAACCAAAATTGAACAAACCACTAACTACACATACTTGGGCTTAAAAATCAGTTCTACGGGAAACTTTAAATTTCACAATAGGAACAACCAAAATTGAACAAACCACTAACTACACATACTTGGGCTTAAAAATCAGTTCTACGGGAAACTTCAAACTGGCTGGAATGAACTGAAAGAGAAAGCAAGAAGGGCTTTCTATGCCATCAAAAAATCAATCCAAATAGAAATCCCAATTAGCATTTGGCTCAAAATTTTCAAATCAGTAATTGAAC
Organism: Somniosus microcephalus; assembly: GCF_052327205.1. Lineage (NCBI taxonomy): Eukaryota > Metazoa > Chordata > Chondrichthyes > Squaliformes > Somniosidae > Somniosus > Somniosus microcephalus. The sequence goes on from NC_140992.1 coordinate 77,193,186, forward strand.
CAATTGCACTCTATGGCAGTGAGGTATGGGGACCGCTAACTCAACAAGAATTTGCAAAATGGGACAAACACCCAATTGAGATCCTACATGCAGAATTCTGTAAAAGTATCCTCCGGACTCAAAGGAAAACAGTAAACAATGCATGCAGGGCGGAACTAGGCCAATATCCATTAATAATCACTATCCAAAAAAGAGCCACCAAATTTTGGAATCACCTACAAATGAGCAACCCCCAATGCTATCACTACGACACCCTGAAATGCCAAGAGCTGACCATAAAGAAGAATACCCTCAGTCAACTAGTCCTGGGACTCAGTGAAGTAACTACTAACAATACTAACAATAACCAGCCCCAGGACAGTGACAGGGTAACACAAAGAATTCGACCCAACACAATCGTCGCTAAGCAAAAGGAAAAATATCTGACATATTGGGCAGAAACAACAAAAACCCAAAGCAAACTCAATTGCTACTTGGCCCTAAACAGACAATACAACATAGCTGATTACCTGACCATGGTAAAAGATAACAAACTGAGAAGAACCTTGACAAGGTACAGACTTAGCGAACATAGCCTAGCGATCGAAAAAGGCAGACACAGGCAGACCAGGCTGCCAAGAGAAGACAGGATATGCTCTCACTGCAGTCAGGGAGTAGTGGAGACAGAGATGCACTTCCTCACAGCCTGTGAAAAATATCAGGGCATCAGGGAGAATTTCTACCAAAAATTCTCACAAATATGCCCTGAATTCAGAAATCTGAATGACAACCAAAAACTCCCATTCTTACTGGGAGAGGAGAGAAGCTGTGTAACACTGGCGGCACACTATGTTACAGCTTGCCATGAACAGAGGGACAACCAGTAAACTAAGAAAAGAATATATATAAACAATGCGAATGTATATTTATACACTCAGGGATATACCTGTTTATACACTGTATGAATAGAACTGCGTTTATGTGCTCAACCATAAATGTATTTTGATGCTTTGGCAACATAAGATGTAACTTATCATGCCAATAAAGCGATTTGAATTGTGAATTGTGAAATTGTTAACTGTTATTTGAATGTTATGGGTACTGTTTATCTAAAAGGGGAGGAATTGTAGTGTATGTACCTTTAAGAGAGAACTACTTTTACAGCTCCTGTATACTGTAGTACCGGCAGTGACCACACCTGTATATAAGCCTTGAGCAGGCATCTGTACTGTTAGTCTTTAGACTACCCTCCTCCGGTAAACACCTGTTGATTGTTAATTTACAACCTCCGTCTAGTTATTGGAAAACACCATACTTTAAGAATCACGGATTCAACACAGTAGTTCTAAACTCCCCACTCGGGCAGAGTTTCCTACCATGACCTTGTCTCCTACTTCCCACTTCTGGGCTACGGTGGTGGGGACCGGTGGGTTTTGCACCGATTCCCATCTAGCCTTGTCTATGGCTCTCTCTCCAGCGTGGATGGTCAGGCCCAGGAATTTTACTTCCTGCTGGCCGATCCGTGCCTTCTTTGGGTTTACCTTGAAACCCTTTCTGCCTAACAGCTCCAATAGCTCAGCCAATAGTGGACCGTGCTCCTCCCTGGAATCTGTGAACAGGAGCGGGTCGTCCACATACTGCACTAGCTGATTGGGCTGACTGAACTCTTTTAAGCTTCCTGCCATACATTGATGGAAAATGCTGGGGCTGGTGTGGAAACCCTGTGGCAAGCAGTTCCAGGTGTACTGTTGCCCTTTAAAAGTAAAGGCAAACTTGTACTGATCCTCCCTACTTAAAGGGATGAACCAAAACCCATTGGAAATATCCAGCACCGTGAACGTGGTCGCGGATACTGGAATACTCCCTATCAGGTCGGCAACTGCTGCTACCGTCGGCGCGCAGGCTGTGATGTTACTGTTGAGGACTCTGTAGTCCACCGTGGCTCTCCATGAATTGTCCGTCTTCTTCACCGGCCACAAAGGAGAGTTTACGTGGGTGGCTATCGGCCTCAACACACCCTGCTGCACCAGTGAAGAAATTGCTGTCTCCATGTCGGGCTCCGCTTCCCTGGGGAAGTTGTACTGTTTTTGGGGTCGGGCCATTGGGTCCCTGTCTACTCTGACCTCGAACCCGGTGACCCTCTCGCAATCGTGTTTGTGAGTGGCAAACGTAGTCAGGTGGTCTGACACGAATGCCTGCAGATCTTGTGGGACACTTGCGACCATGAGCTCGAGGTCGTAGCCCTCTTTTGGCTTCACGGTACACAGGGTCCCTTTCCCTTCCTTTTCTGGGATGATGACTACCTCACCTCTCTTACCAGTGCTCGCTCCCCAGAAACAGTGATTTCTAAGATCCACGAGAATCCCGTGTTCCACTAAGAAATCGGACCCAAAGATCCCTTTTCCACCCTCCACCTCCCACTTCATCAGTATACACTTCCACGTGGTGCGGAGTGGTCCTAAATGAATGGAGAGAGGGATGGAGAATGCGCCAGCCTGTTCTTTGCCTGTGAAGCCCGACAGAATATATGGAACCCCGGTGGACAGAGGTGAGGTGGTAGGGTCATCAGTGTGGATCACGGTGCACGATGCCCCCGTATCCAACAAATAGGTCCCTTTTACCTCCTCCACCTCCATCTCCACGAGGGGTCGCCTCCATACATCATATCGCAGCGCGCACAGGTAGACAGGCTGCGCCGGCTCTAGTCATTTGGGCACGGCGGTCGGGGTTTCGGGAACGACAAGACCAGTGGTGACTGCTATCTTCCCCTGCGAGATCATAAGAGACCGCATTTTCTCTAGAATTGATTCTATCGCAGCGGGATCCATAGCTGCACCGGCTCCCTTTGCTGGGACAGGAGCTGCGGCTTGTGCTTGGGCTGGTGCTGGGGCGGTGGTCTGGGCTTGGGCTTGGGCTGTGGGAGATTTTCCCTTATTATCCTTCCACGGATTTTTACAGTCCTTGCGCCAATGTCCATCCTTCCCACATCCGTAGTAATTGAGCTTGGCTTGGGCAGGGCGATTCCCCTCCTGACGCCACTCCTTCTTACTTGGGGCTGTGGGTTTTGCCTCATGCACCTTTCCCTTAGAGGGAGGTACCTCCTGACTTCTACAATTCTTGTATGCAATGGTGAGCTGGCGGAGCACCGTTTCCTCCATGACACCGGGACCTTGGGGGTCAAACCAAGACTTGGCTAGGGCCTGTATCTGTGGCAAGCTGTTGGCAACCAAGCAACGGAGCCAATGAACCCGCTGTTCGGCACTCATTGCAACCCATTCAGGCATGCCCGGACAACTGCGTCGATACACTGGCCACAACATTTCTGCGAAAACCCGTGGGGGTTTTCCAGTTAGCTGCACAGTCCCTTCCACCCGTTGGAACGGATTACCGTCGTCTACTCCCATAACTTCCAAGACCTCATCCCTGAGATCCGTATACCCTTTTCGCCCCCTCTTACTCTCGTCTGAGAGGCACTGAAGGATTGTGCTATCCAGGGAGAAGAGCAGCATCTTCGCCTGTTCAGGATCATCACAATCATTGATGGCAGCTGTCTCCTCTATCTCCCTGAACTGAACTGAGGGATCTCCCTTTACTGTGAGTCTTGGGAGGTGGCTCACCATGGATCTTAGTTGTTGGGCACCGTAAGGCACCACGAGCTGGTTCACGTGGGGTCCGTCCGTGCCATCGTCGGCGTTGGGACCGAACCTCTGGTGCCGAGTAGGACACATTGGTGCTAGCTCCGGCTTCACTACCAGGGGTTGTTCCTCCACCTGTACCACCTTGGCAACCCTTTCTTCCACCACCCCCTTTTCAGGCCAAGTCTCACTATAGCTCGGCGGCGCTGAGGTTTCAGTGGCTGGTGCCGCAACTACTTCGCAAGGAATCGGATGTTAGGACTCCTGCAAAAAGTCAATGTGACTTGCTTTTGGGCTTACGAGGCATACCATGCCTTTTGCCTTAACCAGGGCCATTCTCAGGTCCTCTATGGTCTTTTGGCAGGGGCCATGGTCTGTGCTCTCAAACCCGTGCTCAAGGGATAGCTTGTAGGCTGCCTTGACCTCCACTACTCTCTCCTCCTGTGCTCTTAGCTGTTGTGCGAGGCGGGCATTTTTCTCCCGTATTCTCGCTTCATGGATCTTTGCCTCAGTAACCTGGCATTCCAGATACTCTATTCTAGCCTGATGTTGGCTGGCTACAACTTGGCGTTCCTGATTCATCGCGTGAAGCGCTGTGATGAGTTTTCCCCCATTCATGGCCTTTTCCTCTATCTCTGCTGCCTGGGTTGTGATCTTGTCTGCCTGTGCTGCAACGACTTTGTCCAAAATCTGAACTTGTTTCTTGTAGCACATCAGCCACATTGCCTTTTCCACTGACTTCTTATGCTCTTTGCTCTCTGTCCAACTGATGGCTGCGTCTACCGGATGCCCATCCAGTAAGAGGTCGGAAATCCACTGCTTAGTGAGATTTACCTTGCCAAAGACATTATCTGCTATCCTCTCATCCATTGCATTTCGACCATTCAAACCTGGGTCTAATACATTGCAATCCTGCTGCCAGTGTCCTGCCGCGGTCGCCATTTTCTGTAAGGGGTTCCTCTCTCCGAGGTCGCAGAGGTTTCTCTCGCCAGAGGCCTCTCTCTCTCTTTTGCACAGTAAAACCTTGAGTGGTTCGACCCACTCACCCCTTAGGTTCTAGGCACTGGACTTAGGTGCAGGAACTACAATGCAGAGAATACTCTTATAGAACAAGTTTAATGAAACGAAATGAAATTTTATTGCATAAGGAAAAACAAATCAAATGCAAGCAAATAAGAGGGTACATGGGAGGGAAAAACAAATCATAACAATACAGTACTAGCTAAAATAGATACAGGCATATTATACTTTACAAAAGTCATCATGAAATGGGGAAACACACGGAACATCGAGGGACAATAACTCATGTGAATTATGCCCAAAATGCCCACCCCCTTAAAACCTATCTAGATCCGATTATGAAGGGCCAGAAACACGCTCACCAATCCAGCTAGGAATTGTAAGGTTTTGAAACAGGTCTGCGTTTTGATCCTTTCAGACGTCCTGTCTCCTCGTGGTCAGCGCTGCGGGCTGCGAGCTGCGACACGCCTTCTCTTCCTCGAGGTGAAGGTCACGGACAGGCTGGATCTCAGTGGGCCTGGACGTCGATATGAGGGACGGTCAACTGTTTGACCACTTTCAAGAGGTCTCTTCTAGCCAGTTACCATTTTCACATAGGTTTCCTCTGTAGGGCTGCTGCCCTCTTGTCTCGTCAACGGCCCGGGGTTGGTCGATGATCTCCCGATGGTTACCCCGGGGCAGGACGCAGGCTCGAATTGCCTTCTTGATAGCTGCTTCATCTTCTTCAACGGTTAATCGCTGATCTCTCTCATCGCCCCCCGATGGCTACCCTGGGTTCCCCAAATATACTTCTCAAGAGAAGCCTTTATCTCCCGCCAAATCAAGGTTAGTCTTTGTTTAACTTTTGGCGGGCTTGTTGCACAGCGGGGTAGTTATTGTATTTAAACTGCTTTCGGGATGGCCGGTGATGGCCATCACTGGTCTGGAATGACCCTACATTGTTTTGAATGTCTTCTTAATGTCTTTAATGGGTCTTTGATGCTCCCCTTATGAATAAGAAACAGTTTCCCTTTGTCTGGGTAAACATTTAGATGGCCTTTATCTACAGGCCGATCTGACTGGATCTGCATCCAATCTTTATGTATGTGTTAATGTCTGGTTTCGTTTTCTCAGAAACGGCTTCCAGAACTTACTGTGGGTTGAATCCACAAAGGCTGTCTGGGGACTGCAAGAACTATGTTAAAGTGTCCCAATAAGTCGGTCACGGGGTCTGGCAGCCATTTTATATGCCCCTTTTTCTGGGCTTCTTTTAAAACAGTCTTTTAAAATCAAGGCCTCTTCTGCCAAAGGACCCTTATAGTACAATATTAATTTTGCGGATCTTACACCCATGGGATCCAGGGCAAAGTGTCAAGTTGGATTCAAAATTGGCTCGGAGACAGGAAGCAGAGGGTAATGGTTGATGGGTGTTTTTGTGACTGGAAGGCTGTTTCCAGTGGGGTTCTGCAGGGCTCAGTACTAGGTCCCTTGCTTTTTGTGGTATTTATCAATGATCTTGGCTTGAATATAGGGGGTATGATTGAGAAGTTTGCAGATGATACTAAAATCGGCTGTGTGGTTGATACTGAAGAGGGAAGCTGTAGACTGCAGGAAGATATCAATAAATTGGTCAGGTGGGCAGAACAGTGGCAAATGGAATTCAATCCGGAGAAGTGTGAGGTAATGCATTTTGGGAGGGCTAACAAGGAAAGGGAATGCACATTTAATAGTAGGACACTGAGTAGTGTAGAGGAACAAAGGGACCTTGGAGTGCATGTCCACAGATCCCTGAATGTAGCAGGCCAAGTAGATAAGGTGGTTAAGAAGGCATACGGAATGCTTGCCTTTATTAGTTGTGGCATAGAATACAAGAACAGGGGGGTTATGCTTCAGCTGTATAAAACTAGTTAGGCCTCAGCTAGAGTACTGCATGCAGTTCTAGTCACCACATTACAGGAAAGATGTGATTGCACTAGAGAGGGTACAAAGGAGATTTACAAGGATGTTGCTGGGAGTAGAGAATCTTTGCTATGAGGAAAGACTGGATAGGCTGGGTCTGTTTTCCTTGGAACAGAGGAGGCTGAGAGGAGACCTTATTGAGGTGTATAAAATGATGAGGGCATAGATAAAGTGGATAGAAAGGACCTATTTCCCTTAGCAGAGGGGTCAAAAACCAGGGGGCACAGATTTAAAATAATTGGTGAAAGGTTTAGAGGGGAAATTTCTTCACCCAGGGGGTTGTGGGGGTCTGGAACTCGCTGCCTGAAAGGGTGGTAGAGGCAGAAATCCTAACCACATTTAAAAAGTACTTGGATGTGCACTTGGGATGCTCTAACCTGCAAGGCTACGGACCAAGAGCTGGGAAGTGGGATTAGGCTGGATAGCTCTTTGTTGGCCGGCGCGGACACGATGGGCCCAAATGGCTTCCTTCTGTGCTGTAACTTTCTATGATTCTATGATTCTAAGCTCCCCCTTGGCGGTGAGAATCCAGCCGGGTCCCCTCTGTGTGTATTGGCAGGTAGAAAATAAAGATAATTACAGCATTGGGAGGTTAGTTACCCAATATTAATTCAGCTCTTAAAGTGCTAAATAAATAGCAAGGTAAGTCCAATAGAAAGATGGTGGAGGACCCTGTGTCAATTGTCAATTTCCAAGCAGTAGATGTCTTGTCTTGACTTATCTTATCTAACAATGGTTCATTGGTGCAGTTTGATTTTGTCCATTTTACCTTTGTGCATGTCTGTGATATCATCCAATAACATCTCAGGAAATGTCGGAAGTTACACAACACCAGGTTATAGTCCAACAGCTTTATTTGAAATTACGTGATTTCAAATAAAGCTGTTGGACTATAACCTGGTGTTGTGTAACTTCCTACATTTGTTCTCCCCAGTCCAACTCCGGCATCTCCACACCATCTCAGGAAATGGAAAGGCAAATATGTTACCCTTGTAACTGATAGCAGTGATCTAATAAGGAGAGATGGAATGTTGACAACACTCCACTGTCCCTGACTGATAGGAAATGTGTTCTTCCTTTCTGAGAAAGTGATAGAAGAAGTTCAATTATAGTCTCTCATAGTGAAAGCTGAAGTCCTTTGTAACGTAAATAGGATAGGCGATGTGTAATACTATGTTTATTTCAAAAGTAAGGAAGAACTGATAAGTTATAAACAGAAATAGTGAGGAGGTAGCAATGTATAAAATATATGTTTTGTTGTGTTTTTTAATTAGTTTAATCGTGGCTTATATAGGTAGGCCTTGAATTTATGCCATAGGATAATAGAACATCAATGCTTAACACATTCATCTGAAATCCCTCAATGTGTTATTTTAGCAGAGCAGTTAACCACTTTATTTTAAATGGGTTAATGTATTTCCAAAAATAAGAGTGAGGAATTTTAGACAAATACATGAAGCAGTCATATGTTACTATTCCAGGGAACAATTTCAAGGTGCTAAAAGCTACATTATTACTCTTTTTTTATTCGTTCATGGGATGTGGATGCTGCTGGCAAGGCCAGCATTTATTGTCCATCCCTAGTTGCCCTTGAGAAGGTGGTGGTGAGCCACCTTCTTGACCCGCTGCAGTCCGTGTGGTGAAGGTACTCCCACAGTGCTGTTAGGGAGGGAGTTCCAGGATTTTGACCCAGCGACGATGAAGGAATGGCAACATATTTCCAAGTCAGGATGGTGTGTAACTTGGAGAGAAACTTGCAGGTGATGGTGGAAATGGAGAGAAGATCAATCCACAGCTGAAAGAGAAAATTGGTTAATATTTCTGGAGATGAAAGACCCACTAAACCTGAAATCTCTTTCAGATGCTCACTGATCTGTTTTGAATTTCCAGCACATTTTATTTTACTTTATTTTATTCGTATCTCTGATGATAAATTAAGTTCTATTATCTTAAAGTGACCATAGAAGATTTGGGGATGAAATTCGACTTCAGCAGTAGCACAAAATGGTCGATAGCATATGGGTTCGGACAAAGTCAAGGTGGATTTACAAAAGGTAAATCATGCTTGACTAATCTACCGGAATTTTTTGAGGATGTAACTGGTAAAATAGATAAGGGAGAACCAGTGGATGTGGTGTATTTGGACTTTCAAAAGGCTTTCGATAAGGTCCTGCATAAGAGATTAGCATGTAAAGTTAAGGCACATGGGCCTAGAAATTCAGTTGCTTGCGCCAGCCGTTAGCGCCTTAAGAGAAGAGAAATTCGGGCGCTATGCGTGTAGCGTCCAGGCGCAGCACGATCTGCGCCTCGCCCCAAATTAAGTAGACATTTAGCGCCGGCGCAAAGTTTAGCGCGCGCTCACCTGCGCGCGCAGAAAATGACGTCATATCCTCGTGCAACGCCCTTTGCGCGCCCTGATCCAGAACTTCAGTGGGACCACCCCATTGTGCGGCCGGCGGCCCGCACGCTTGTTTAGTGCAACGCAACAGAGCCGACGCGGGCCCCGGGGAGCGTAAATTAAAGGGCACTTACCCTGCACTATAAAGGGCAGGCATTTTGCAGCAAAACTCTTGTGCAACGGATTTCTGGAGAGAGACCAAGGAAGACAGCTTTCTGGTTTGGGCCAACACTAGCTCAGGTATTTTTGGCTTCAGGCCAGAGCGTTGCAAGTGGCCTCTTGGATATTTGACTGTTTGGCAGCATATTATGGGGGCTGCATGGGGTGCCAACGCTGAGTTTCAGCGTCATGTCCGTAGGGCTCGCAGACGCGGTGTGAGAGGGGCAGCCCTGGCTAGACGCAGAGGGGGCAACAGGCGTCGGCAACATAGGCCTTACCCAGTCAGGGCATACCGCCAGCAGCGCTCCTACCTCAACATGAGTGGCGCGCGATGTGTAAAAAGGCTGAGATTCCGAAAGGAGGTGGTTGGAGAGATCTGCTATCTGCTTCGCAGAGATCTGCGTCCAAAGCTCAGGAGCAGGACGTCTCTGTCGGTGGAGGCGAAGGTGACGGTGGCCTTGAACTTCTATGCCACCGGCTCCTTCCAATCCGCTGCTGGGGACATTGCTAACATATCCCAGTTCGCCGTGCATTGCTGCATCCGCCAGGTGACCGATGCCCTTTTCAGAAGGAGACGCCAATTCATCTCCTTCCCCATGGCCCTGGAGAGGCAGCATCAGCGTGCACTGGGATTTGCAAGATTCGCGGCCTTCCCCTTGGTGCAGGGCGCCATTGACTGTACGCATGTGGCTTTGCGGGCACCTGTGGAGCATGCCGAGGATTACCGCAACCGGAAGGGCTACCATTCCCTCAATGTGCAGCTGGTGTGTGACCACAAGCAGCGCATCCTAGCTGTCAATGCCCGCTTTCCAGGCAGCAGCCACGATGCCTTTATCCTGCGGCAGACAACTGTGCGTGACATGTTCGAGGCACAGCCTCCCCCAAGAGGATGGCTTCTCGGGGACAAAGGCTATCCTTTGTGTACCTGGCTCATGACCCCGCTCCGCGCGCCCAGGACCCCTGCTGAAGAGGCATACAACGAGAGTCATCAAGCGAGCAGGAACATAATCGAACAAACAATTGGCGTCCTCAAGCAGCGGTTCCGCTGCCTGGATCATTCCGGCGGATCTCTGCAGTATTCCCCGGACCGAGTGTCCCAATTCGTCGTTGTTTGCTGCATGCTGCACAACCTGGCTCTCCGCAGGACTCAGGCACTGCCACCTCACGTTGGACCACCACCTCAGGAGGAGGAGCAGGAGGAGCATGAGGAGGAGGAGCAGGAGGAGGAGGAGTACCATCCCAGGAGGGAGCGAGAAGGTCCAAGGGCCGTCGGCGGCTTATTGAACGTCACTTCTAAGCCCCCTGTCAGGGAATGCCTTGTGGCCATGAAGGAACATGAACGCAGCCGCTCCGCAAGCCCTCAGCCGGCGAAGGCAACAAACACTTACAGCAACAAACATGGACACTCTCTGAATAAAGAGAAATCTTTATTTTAGACCAATGAAACCCCTTCCCACATGAAACCCAGAAACATTCAACGGTCCCAAAAAACAGTACATCAAATGACTCACTCCCACAACCTGGGGAGGAATAACTGAACATTTGTACAAAAATGGCCTTCATCCTTGGCCTTAACCCAAAAAACATCCCCAGAAACAAAACAACCATCCCCAAAAGAAACATAGGCATCGCCATATAAAATAACACTTGGCCACACCGTCTACTTATTGGGCCGCGAGGGCGAGACCTTGTTGAGCCTTTTGGGGCCCCTGCCCGGCCTGCTGCTCCTCCGCAAGCTCTGCCCAGTGGCTGCTGCGAGGCTGGGGAAAGGCTCCTGAGGGTCAGATGTCCTTCCGGCAGATGCCCTTGGGGGGCGGCCTAGACGGGGTTTGCCCCTCGAGGGGCCAGCTGGTGATTGGTGCAGCTGTGCTTGGCCAACATCATTCGCAGCCGTTTGCCATTGAGGCGCCACTGGGGGAGTGGCGGTGACGGCTGGAGGAATGTGTGCAATCTGGCGGATTGTCGGCCCTGGCTGGTGATGTGGCACTCTGGCACTCGCCCGGGCCCGCACTGCAGCATGCGCACCAATCTGCCGAAGGGCAGCCCGCTGCGCTGCTGCAGCGCGGCGGGTGTCCAGGCGATGCCTGGCTGACGCAGCGCGTGTGGCAGCAGTCAGTGCCCCTGTTGCCCTGGTCTGCGACCGCAACAGAGCAGCCACTGTCTGGACGGCATCACTGATCAGCCGGCCACTCGCGGCATGTGAGGCCCCGAACTCGCGCACACTACTAGCCAGGGACTCGATCGCCTCAGGCATCCGTGCCACTACCCCCATTAGCTCGGTGTGCCGGCGATCCGAATCCTGGGCCATTTGATCGAGGTGGCGCGCCTCCTCTGAGTTGAACGTGGCCGGACTGGAGTCCGGACTCTCCCGCTGGGGAGCAGGGGGCAGAGCTGCCCAACCCTTGCCACGTTGCCGGCGGCGACTGGGCCCAGCAACTGCACTCCCCTCCGATCCTTCCCCCCTCTGGGGGGAAGGCCGCGGACCAACCGCAGCCCTCCTGGGTTGCTGGACGCCACTGGTCCCAGCAGCTCCACTCCCCTCCGACACTTCCTCCAGGCTCTCCTCCAGGGAAGATGTGTCCACTACTTCGGCATCTGCAGCCACACCTGACTGCTGCCCTGATGGTCCGCCTTCCTGTTCCTCCTCCTCCTCCTCCTCGGAGGGGCTGTCACTGGCAGCTTCAGGGAGCTCCTCGTCACCAGCTGAAAGCAGGAAGGCACAAGAGTAGCTTTAGAGTGAGGAGAGGGCGTCAGCGAGGGAGGCATGACTGGTGGCATTCAGCGCATTGGTCGGACAATGGCAAAGGAGGTAGATCGGATGCGCAAGTGCGACGAGAGAGGTCCAAAAGGTGATGTCCATACCATTGTGGCCCAGACGATGGTCGGCATCTCCACAGGCGACGGGCCCAATCACCCGGGGTCCCATGAGGCGACTCACGCGCTCCTCCAGGGGAGTGAGCTCCTGGATCTGGGGGCGGCCTCCCCCGGTCTGCTCCTGGTGCCTTCGGTTGTTGGCAAGTTTTGCCTGCAAGAGAAAGGACGGCCTGTAAGTACGGTGTGTAGCCCTGATGTGGTGTGCGCTGCCTCCCATGGTGGAATAGCTTGGCCAGTGTGTAGCCCTGATGTGGTGTGCACTGCCTCCCATGGTGTAAAGTGCAGAATGTGCAATTGATGTTCATGACTGTCCCATAGCTGCTGGCTGAGGGCTGGCCATTAGGGCTTTCAGGTCCCTTTGCCCATCATGTCAGGTGTACATGCAAGGATGAGGAGGAGACTGGAAAGGGTACTCACCCTGACAATCCTGGTCAGGTCATTAAACTTCTTCCGGCATTGGACATTGTCCCTGGGGGCATCGCCGGTGGCCGACACCCAGCGGGCGACCTCCCTCCAGGCTTTCCTATAGACGCTGGTGGGAGGCTTCCAGCCAGTGTCCGGGAACAAGATGTGCTGTCTCTTCTCCAAGGCCCTCACCATCACCTTCAAGTCATGGGCTGAGAAGCGCAGGGCACGCTCACGGGCCTTCTGTACCGTTGCCATGGCTCCTTCTGATCACCAGCAGTGTTCAGGCGTAGCTGGAAGGCTGCAGTGTGCAGGCCGTTGCAGCAGACCAAGTCGCCCCTTCCCCCTTTAAGAGCTGGCCGGCGCCGCGGTGTCTGCTGTCAATCAAGAAATGACCGCACCTGCGCTGCGCCCGGCCTCGGCGCTATCCCTCAGCACCGCCGACTTAGCGCCTAAAGATAGGCGTGCATCGCCAGTTTTAGCGCTCAAGCAACCTCTTAGGGCGAAGCTACTGAATATCGGCGAAGTGCCATCGACTTTGCGCCGGGCGCAAACTTTAGCGCCCGCCTGACTTTACCGCCCCAAAAGTGGCTATACTGAATTTCTAGGCCACGGGATTGGCGGCAAGGTATTGACTTGGTTAGAGAACTGGTTGGCAGACAGAAAGCAAAGAGTTGGAATAAACGGATCTTTTTCCGAGTGGCAGGCAGTGACTAGTGGGGTACCGCAGGGATCGGTCCTTGGACCCAAGCTATTCACAACATATATATTAATGATCTAAACAAGGGAACTAGATGTAATATCTCCAAGTTTGCAGACGACACAAAGCTGGGTGGTCATGTGTGCTGTGAGGAGAATGCTGAGAAACTCCAGGATGATTTGGACAGGTTGGGTGATTGGGCAGAAGCATGGCAGGTGCAATATAACGTGGATAAATGCGAGGTTATCCACTTTGGTGTCAAAAACAGGAAGGCAGATTATTATCTGAATGGCAATAGATTGGGAGAAGGGGAAGTGCAACGAGACCTGGGTGTCCTTGTGCACCAGTCGCTGAAGGTAAGCGTGCAGGTGCAGCAGGAAGTTAAGAAGGCAAATGGTATGTTGGCCTTCGTAGCAAGAGGGTTTGAGTACAGGAACAAGGATGTCTTGGTGCAGTTGTACAGGGCCTTGGTGAGACCACATCTTGAGTATTGTATGCAGTTTTGGTCACCTTATCTGAGGAAGGATGTTCTTGCCATGGAAGGAGTTTAGCGAAGATTCACCAGGCTGATACCTGGGATGGCAGGAATGATGTATGAGGAGAGATTGGGTCAATTGTGCTTATACTCGCTGGAGTTTAGAAGAATGAGAGGGGATCTCATTGAAACTTATAAAATTCTGACAGGACTGGACAGACTAGACGCAGGAAGGATGTTCCCGATGGTCGGGGAGTCCAGAACCAGGGGTCACAGTCTAAGGATAAGGGGTAAGCCATTTAGGACAGAAATGAGGAGGAATTTCTTCACCCAGAGAGTGGTGAACCTGTGGAATTCTCTGCCACAGAAGGCAGTAGAGGCCAATTCATTAAATATATTCAAGAAGGAGTTGGATATATTTCTTGAGGCTAAAGAGATCAAGGGATATGGGAAGAAAGCAGGGGCAGGGTACTGAATTTGGATGATCAGCCATGATCGCATTGAATGGTGGAGCAGGCTCGAGAGGCTGAATGGCCTACTCCTGCTCCTATCTTCTGTGTTTCTATGTGTTGCCCGTTTTACATCATGCCTGATTTTATTTTCCATTGATTTGCTATTGCCCGTTTGCACTATTGCCGAAGTCCAATTTCACCCCCATTGCTTGAACATAGTTTGTTTGGATGGGAAATAGCAAATAAAGAAATGTAACATATTGCCATTAAAAATATGCCAGTTTGTACTAATAATTACAGGAAGATTTGTAAAATTGAATACTGATAAATGGATAACTTCTTTGCAAGAAATGTCATGTTTGAATAGAGATTGTGATAAGATCAGGATTCCTTAAACTCCAGATAAATGTAGCTAAGTTGCAAAGCCTTGCACCACAGTCTTCATTCCACAGTTCAGTCTAAAAGAAATAGAACACGCTTACAAAAGAGATATCTTACACAAGTGGTTAGACTCATCTAGGTGAAAGTTGGCAGTGGGTTATTTATATTTAGCATGCTGTGCAATAAAACTGGATTTTTGGGAAAGCATTTTATGCTTGAATCAGGATTTTATATTTAAATATTGTTCTTCATCAGTAGAACAAGTTATTTGTTATAGTCAGTTCTGCTCAGAAACGAGCGTTTTCACTGCCTCTGTTCTGCGACATTATATGCAAATTTCCAGTAGGTAGGCAGTACACTGTGATACATGTGATAAGCAGTGAATTGTGTTACACGTGTAAAGCATGGAATTTGTTGCAGGGTAGTGTGCTGCACCAAGCCGTTTGCCCCATTCACTAGTGATTAAATACTGTACATCAAAACAGAATTTTGGTAGATTGGAATTGTGTGATTACATCAAATACATATTCATCTGAAGTTAATTTCTGCATCTTTTAGTATAGATTTGGTACAGTGCTTCTTTAAATGGTGCTATTTAAGTTTTTTACTATCTTGTTCTCCTATACTAGATTTGGATATATACATTTACCTCATCTGACCAATGGAGCAACAGTTCATGCAGTTAGAGATCTGGACCACTTAATTCTGCTCTGAAAGCTTGTAACTACTTAGTACAGAATTAGTTCTTGTGTCAACTGTTCTAAAACTGATACAGTACACAATTGTATTGGTTGATAGTTAACATCATTTCATCTTGTTCAGTTAAAGAGATGGGAAAGGTTGGATATTCGGGCCCTGGGACCATCACATTGCTGCTCCCCAACAGCCATCTCGGTTCTCTCATATCCCTGACAGCAAACTAGCACTGACATGGCATACATTGGCAGATTACCACCAACTTTAACTTGAACACCTCAAACAGTATTGCCTCTCCCTCTCCGCAACCAGATCCTCCTTGTGCTTCAGAGCAAGGACAAGCTCAAACTCCTGTAGTTATTTTGTTAACCACCTGAGTAATAGTTATTCAATACATGAAGTATTATTGACATTTTCTGTAGTATTTGTTGAATTAATTAATGGTTACAATGAAAATGGTACTGAAATTTATATAGCCAAATATAGTCAAGCAAAAGTTTTTGTTTAGAAATGAGCACAACACAGAAGTTGATTGATCCTACACAAAATATAAAAAACATCACTCATATTTAGAACCTGGACCATACAATCGGCAAAGAAAGGGATTTTACTGATTTCCCACATGTTTACTCAAACATTAGGAAGTGTTGTAGAGCAGATTACACAAATTCCATTTTTGATGGCTGAATGAATCTGGTAGAGCCCTGAAAGACAGCACAGCGATAGACTCAAGAATCACTGCAACTTGCTGCGTTCTACATAATAATAAAGGGTTGCTGCTTCCGGAAGCTGAAGGTGGTGATGATGAAAGGTGGTGGATGGACCTCTCTCCCCATAAGTGCGCAGCACAGGAAGGAGATCGTGAGACAAGACAGCCAAAAGCCAGAGGAAGGAAGGCGAAACTCATAGCCCAATGTTTCCAATAAATGAAGGTTCACTCACCAAATAAAGTCACTTTACACATTTATGTTCTCCCCTCACACCTTCATCAAAGGCTTCTGTCAAGTTCCTTCATAAGAACATAAGAACATAAGAAATAGGAGCAGGAGTAGGCCATTTGGCCCTTTGAGCCTGCTCTGCCATTCAATAAGATCATGGCTGATCTTTTGCCTCATCTCCACTTTCCTGCATGATCCCTATATCCCTTGATTCCCTTAATATTCAAAAATCTATCGATCTCGGTCTTGAATATACTCAACGACTGAACCTCCACAGCCCTCTGGGGTATAGAATTCCAAAGATTCACCACCTTCTGAGTGATGAAATTTCTCCTCATCTCAGCCCTAAATGGCTGACCCCTTATTCTGAGACTGTGAAAGACTCCCCAGCCAGGGGAAACATCCTTCCTGCATCTACCCTGTCAAGCCCTGTAAGAATTTTGTATGTTTCAATGAGATCACTTCTCATTCTTCTAAACTCTAGAGAATATAGGCCTAGTCTACTCAATCTATTCTCATAGGACAATACCCCCATCCCAGGAACCAGTCTGGTGAACCTTCGTTGCACTCCCTCGATGGCAAGTATATCCTTCCTTAGGTAAGGAGACCAAAACTGTACACAATACTCCAGGTGTGGTCTCACCAGGGCCCTATATAACAGCAGTAAGACGTCTTTACGCTTATATTCTTAAAAGACAAACATCTACATTTCCCCTGCCATCATTCCAACTCCTAAAAGTGGAAAGCATATATGGAAATGAACTCAGAATTCTATAGCCCCAATTTTAACCCCCCACACAAAGCAAGAATGCAGCATGCAGGGGTTAAAATAGGGTAGTGTATTTACATCCCCAGTCACGCCACCCTCTTGTCCTCCTCCAATTTAATTCCCAGGTTTCTGGAAGCATGTGAGGTGCCTGCACACAGCCCAAGATTTATAACAATGTTCACAAAACCATGCATCCAAATTTCAGATATGCGTTACCAATGGATGAGGGTCCCCACCTAGCGCATGTAGTAGGACATTACCCCTTGTATGTATTCATGAAACTTGCAACATCTCAAGACTACATCTTTGCTTGCAGGACAAAATGGCACTTTATAGAAAGAAACGGTCCTGGGTTGGCAGACAGCCTGAAGGGATAATTACTAGTCCTAGCCCTTTTCGGGCTACCCCAGATCAGGCGTATTCCCCAGACGTTCACCTTCAACTAAAGTTAAAGATAGCTGATTTCTATAAGATGCTTAACTGGGTCTAAAGGTTCAGACTATCTCTCCCTAAAGGAAAGAAACGACGTGAAGATGTTACCATCCTCCAGATAGCACTTTTCATAAGTTTAACTAGACTGTAACCTTCCGGATATTAAGAGGGTCCGGAATACCCCAGAATTCTGCAACTCCTTACAAAAGAGTGTACAGAAATTGAGTTCGCGAGATTGATACAGAGACAATTCTAAAAATATATAGATTTATTTAAGAGCCGACATATCATTAACAGCTGTTGAGTCAGTCACAACATTAACAGTTCAAAAACAAATAGCTTACATTTCTTATCCTCAGAGATTCTTATTCTCGAATCTTAACTTCGTACATTTTTACATTTCTTATTCTTAATTCTAATCCAGGATATCCACCAAAATCAAATACCTTGATTACCCAAGACTCAGAGTTGTAGGCTTATTGTGGTTCTGAAGCTGAGCATTGCTTGCCCATTTCCAGCGACTTCTGACTGTCTATCTGAAAAAGCTCTACTTTATACCTTTTTTTAGTGGTTTATCCTTTGAGGTTTTCTGCTGATGTAAGCTGATTATCTCTAGTCATCTCTCTGTTGACTTTTTTCTATTTTTACTGTCAATTTAGCTGCTGCATGCATAATTATGTCTCTACCTTTAGGTGTTCCAAAAACTTATCAAAAAATGGCTACAACAGATTTATCTCTTTGATGTAATTCTCATCGAAGGTCTTCCATTCAACTCTTAATATTGGCTTAACTGGTTATTAGCAGACGTTGTATCTCCATGGTGTTCCAAGTTCAATACAAAAACCATGTGATTGCTTGGTGTCATCTATTGAAGTCATATCTTCAAAGTGTTCTGTTGGTATCATACTTACAACATGTAAATTAAAGACACTTCAACCAGGGTGTTTGTTTTCCTACCCATCTTAGTTGGTTATATTATTGACTTATGCTTCCTGTCTTTCAAGTTTAACATAAAAACTATTTGACCAGCAGGTGTTTCTTTTACTTGATGTCATCTTTTCAAAGGCACATGCACCTTTTAATGTTTCTGTGTTCCTTTTCAATGTGTTAGTTTTTAACACTTTACTTGGGTCATTCCATTGTGTTTCTCCCAAACTCCAGACCTTCTGGAAGCGCCAAACTGCTATTTCAATGGGGCCATTGTTTTAGTATTAACAATCAATTCCCATTGCAAAAGCTTGTGATGTTTACAACTTTTGTGTTAGCAAACCATCCCATCTCAGAAGCCTGTATTGACACAGCTTGTGTTGCTGAGACTTTAGATTTTTAAACCCAGTATATCATGTATTAATAAAATCAGAATTCTGTTCATATGATGGTGTATTTTTCTGAAATATGGTTTATTCCTTCACAAGCCCAGAAATACAAACCTTTGACTACCTTTGAATAGGCTACACTGGAATGAATTAACTAGCAAAGGTTAAAGGGAGTAGGAGAGAGTGAGACCAGAGGCCTCCCGAGCTCAGGATGAATGCCATGCTACTCTTGTTATGTCTTCTCCGTTCTTTCACTCACTCACACATTCACTCACAAGCATACACCAGCACACCCATTACACATAGTGGGGTAGATTTTGACTTTTGGGTGGACGTTCGGCAGAGCATGGCCACATCACCAGTGTTAATGGGGCAGCAAGGCTACCGACATCATTTCAAGCCCCATTAATGCCAGGTGAGGACACACAAGATCGACCCTAATATGTTGCAACAGTAGCACTATTTGAAGATATATCTTGCAGTCCACATTTTAACATATTCTTCATCAGTTTTTGTGAAACAGGCTTCTAGTGCTGCCAGTGGCCTTCAGTAAGTCAGCATGTCCCAGGATCCTGCATCAACTCACCAATGGTCACAAGGACCAGCATAGCTACACACACCCTGGAGGATTTAGATAATAAGCCTGAGGAGATAGTGCCAGGTAGTCATAGTACACAAATGAGGAGGAGCAAGTAGTAGTGGCAGTAGTGGAACAAGAAACTGCTTGCCTGAGGGCCAGCTCAATTCCTTCCTTAGTAGTAGTGCCGAGTAACTTGGTCCGCAAGGGGCCTGCATATAAAAGGAGATCACCTGCTTTGAGTCTGTTCAAAATATTTTCACCATCTGGCTAAGAATGTGGAAGACTTTACTAACTGCATTTGTAGGGTCATGCAGGAAAGGTGTTGCAGCATGTGGCAATTGCAGATTCAGTGGAATCTGGAGTGGAGTCCCCAGTGGCACAGGTCCTAAGGCCAGTCGGAGTATTAAATGTTTGCTCAGGCTGCTGCTATAGAAGACTTGGGCTCCAGTATACAAGAAGTTTTGTTGTATGGCTTCAACATGCTGGGAGATTTATGGACAGTGCCATGAGACAGGGCTTCTCAACTATTAGAATTTAAGAAATTAATAATGTTACTTATAAAACTGGTAATATTAACATAAATGAACATGTTGTTTTAGAAAGAATTAAGAACTTGAAAATAAAAAGAGGAGCCGGGCCGGATGATATCCACCCAAGGGTCCTCAGGGAGATGGGACATGTGCTGTGCAAGTCCCTAGCCTGTATTTTCAATAGCTCATTGCACTCTGGAATGGTTCCTATAGACTGGAAGGAGACTAATGTTGTCCCCATCTTTAAAAAAGGTGGCAAGGCCGACCCGAGTAACAATAGACCCATTAGTTTAACATCAGTAATAGGTAAGATGCTTGAGGGAATTATTAGTTATGCAATATATGAATGCTTGGATAGAGAGGGACACCCAACATGGCTTCATAAAAAGATCATGGGCTAGATTTTCAGTTGATAGCGCCAGCAGTTAGCGCCTTAAGAGAAGTGATTTTTGGGCGCTATGCGTGTAGCGCCCGTGCGCAGCGCAGTTTGCGCCCCGCCCCAAATTAAGTTGCCCGTTAGCGCCGGCGCAAAGTTTAGCGCCCGCCCGGATGCGCGCGCAGAAAATGACGTCACATCCTCATGCAACGCCCTTTGTGCGCCCCGATTCCAAACTTCAGTCGGACCGCCCCATTGTGCGGCTGGCGGCCGGAGCGTTTGGAAAAAGGAACGCAACACAACCAGTGCGGGCCCCGGGGGGCGCAAATTAAAGGGGACGTGCTCTCCGGTATAAAGGCCAGCCTTTTTTCAGAAAACACTCTTGTGCAATGCATTTCTGGAGACACAACAAGGAGGATAGCTAACTGGTTTCAAGCAGCAAGAGCTCAGGTATTTTTGGACTCAGGCCAGAGCGCTGCAAGTGGCCTTTTGGAAACTTGAGTGTTTGCCAGGATTTGATGGGGGTTGCATGGGGTGCCAACGCGGAGCTGCAGCTCCATGTCCGTAGGGCTCGCAGACGCATTGTGAGAGGGGCAGCCCTGGCTAGAGGCAGAGGGGGCTACAGGCGTCGGCCACGTAGGCCTTACCCAGTCAGGCTATACCGCCAGCAGCGCTCCTACCTAAACATGAGTGCCGCGCGATGTGTTAAAAGGCTCCGATTCCGAAAGGAGGTGATTGCAGAGATCTGCCACCTGCTTCGCCGAGATCTGCGGCCAAAGCTCAGGTGCAGGACGTCTCTGTCGGTGGAAGTGAAGGTGACGGTGGCATTGAACTTCTATGCCACCGGCTCCTTCCAATACGCTGCTGGGGACATAGCAAACATCTCCCAGTACGGCGCGCATCGCTGCATCCGCCAGGCGACCGAAGCACTGTTCAGAAGGAGAAGCCAATTCATCTCCTTCCCCATGGCCCTGGAGAGCCAGCATCAGCGCGCATTGGGATTTTCCAGACTCGGGGAATTCCCCTTGGTGCAGGGCGCCATTGACTGTACGCATGTGGCTTTGCGGGCCCCTCTGGAGCATGGCGAGCAGTATCGCAACAGGAAGGGCTACCATTCTCTGAATGTGCAGCTGGTGTGTGACCACAAGCAGCGCATTATGGCAGTCAATGCCAGCTTCCCAGGCAGCAGCCACGATGCCTTTATCCTGCGGCAGAGTACTGTGCATGACATGTTCCAGGCACAGCCTCCCCCAAGAGGATGGCTACTCGGGGACAAAGGCTATCCTTTGTGCACCTGGCTCATGACCCCGCTCCGCGCGCCCAGGACCGCTGCTGAAGAGGCCTACAACGAGAGCCATCAAACCACCCGCAACATCATCGAGCTAACTATTGGGGTCCTCAAGCAGTGGTTCCGCTGCCTTGATCGCTCCGGAGGAGCTCTCCAGTATTCGCCGGACCGGGTCTCCCAATTTGTGGTGGTTTGCTGCATGCTACACAACCTGGCTATCCGCAGGACTCAGGCACTGCCACCTGATGTTGGACCAGCACCTCAGGAGGAGGAGCAGGAGGAGCATGAGGAGGAGGAGGAGGAGGAGCAGGAGTACATTCCCAGGAGGGAGCGACCAGGGCCAAGGGCCGCACGACGCCACCTTATTACACGGTACTTCTAAGCCCCCTGTCAGGGAATGGCCAGGGGCCATGAGGGAAGATGAATGCAGCTGCTCCGCAAGCCCTCAGCCAGCGAAGCCAACAAACACTAACAAGAACAACCATGGAGACTGCATGAATAAAGATAATTTTTTATTACACAAAAATGAAAAGCCCTTCCCACATGAATCCCCAAAAACAATAAACGGGCCCCACAAAAAGCCCAACAAACGACTCACTCCCACAAACTGGGGAGGAGTCACTCCACCTTTCTTCAAACCGGGCCTCAACGTCGGCCTAACGCAAAAAATAAGCCCTCCAACAACACAACCATGGGCAAAATAAAGATGGCCACCGCCATATAAAAGGAAAGCTGGCCACACCCTCTACTGAGTGGCCCGCGAGGGCGAGACCTTGCCCAGCCTTTTGCCTCCCCTGCCCGGCCTGCTGCTCCTTCGCAAGCTCTGCCCAGTGGCTGCTGCGAGGCTGGGGGAAGGTGCCTGAGGCTCAGATGCCCTTCCGCCAGATGCCGCTGGGGGGCGGCCTACACGGCGTTTGGGCCTCGAGGGGCCGTCTGCTGAGTGGCGCACCTGAGCCTGGCCACCATCAGCTGCAGCCGCTTGCCCTTGACGCCCCAGTGGGGGAATGGCGGCGACAGATGGCGCAATGTGGGCCAGCTGGCGTCTGGGATGCGCTGGCTGGTGCTGTGGCGCGGTGGCACTCGGCCGGGCCCGCACTGCAGGATCCGCAACAATCAGCCGAGGGGCGGCTTGCTGGGATGGCCCAGCGCGGCAGCTGCCCTGGCGATGCCTGCCTGAGACAGCGCGTGTGGCAGCAGTGAGTGCCCCTGTTGTCCTGGTGTGCGCACGCATCACATCCGCCAGGGTCTTGACGGCATCAGTCAGCATGCGGCCACTCGCGGCAGTTGCTGCCCCGAACTCGCGCACACTGGTCGCCAGCGACTCGATGGCCTCAGGCATGCGCCCCACCACGCTCATGAGCTCCGTGTGGCGCCGGTCCGAATCCTCGGCCATCTTATCCAGCTTCCGCACCTCCTCCGAGGTGAAGGTGTCCGGACTGGTGTCGCGACTCTCCCGCTGGGGAGGAGGGGGCCGAACTAAGGGACCCTTGCCACGTTGGTGGCGGCGAGTGTGCCGATCAGCAGCACTCCCCTCTGATCCTTCCCCCCTTTGGGGGGAAGGCCGCGGGCCACGCGCACGGCTCCTGGGTGGCTGGACGCCACTGGTCCCAGAAGCTGCATTGCCCTGCGACAGTTCCTCCAGGCACTCGTCCAGTGAGGAGGTGTCAAGCATTTCCTCCTCTCCTGCGGGACGTGGCTGTTCCCCCGATGGTCCGGCTTGCTCCTCCTCCTCCTCCTGCTCGGAGGTGCTGTCACTGGCAGCTTCAGGGTCCTGGTCGTCACCAGCTGAAAGCAGGAATGCACAAGAGTAGCTTCAGAGTGAGGAGACGGCGTCAGCGAGGGAGTTAGGACTGGTGGCATTCAGCGCATTGGTGGGACAGTGGCAAAGGAGGTAGCTCGGATGGGCCAGTGCGACGCGAGAGGGCCAAAAGGTGAGGTCCTTACCATTGCCGGGCAGTGGAGGGTCGGATACTCCGCACGCTGTGGGGACGATCACACGGGCTCCCATGAGCACACACACGCGCTCCTCCAGCCGAGTGAGCTTCTGCAGCTTGGCGCGGCCACCCCTGGCACGGGCCTGGTGATTAAAGGCTACTTTAGCCTGCAAGAGAAAGGACGGGCTGTAAGTGCGCAGTGTAGCCCTGATGTAGTGTGCACTGCCTCCCATGGTGGAATAGCTTGGCCAGAGTGAAGCCCTGATGTAGTGTGCACTGCCTCCCATGGTGGAATAGCTTGGCCAGAGTGAAGCCCTGATGTAGTGTGCACTGCCTCCCATGGTGGAATAGCTTGGCCAGAGTGAAGCCCTGATGTAGTGTGCACTGCCTCCCATGGTGGAATAGCTTGGCCAGAGTGAAGCCCTGATGTAGTGTGCACAGCCTCCCATGGTGGAATAGCTTGGCCAGAGTGAAGCCCTGATGTAGTGTGCACTGCCTCCCATGGTGGAATAGCTTGGCCAGAGTGAAGCCCTGATGTAGTGTGCACAGCCTCCCATGGTAGAATAGCTTGGCCAGAGTGAAGCCCTGATGTAGTGTGCACAGCCTCCCATGGTGGAATAGCTTGGCCAAAGTGTAGAGTGCCGAATGGCCATTTGATGCTCATGACTGTCCCAATGCTGCTGGCTGAGGGCTGGCCAATAGGACTTTCAGCTCCCTTTGCCCATCATGTCAGGTGTACATGCAAGAATGAGGAGGAGACTGGAAAGGCTACTCACCTTGACAATCCTGGTCAGGTCGTTGTATTTTTTACGACATTGTTTGTGGGTCCTGGGGGCATCGCCGGTGAACGTCACCCTCTGGGCGATCTGCTTCCAGGCTTTGGTGTAGTCGTGGTGGGTTGGATTCCTCCCACTCTCTGGGAACAAGATCTTGCGCCTCACCTCCAGAGCTGTGACCATTATGTCCAGATCACCCTCTGAGAAGCGCAGGGCACACTGACGGGCCTTCTCTGGCGTTGCCATGACTCCATGGGGCTGAGCAGCAGTGTTGAGGCCTCTTTGCAAGGCTGCAGTGTGCAGGGCGTGGCAGCAGACCAATTCGTCCCTTCCCCCTTTAAGAGCTGGTCGGCGCCACGGGGTCTGCTGTCAGTCCAAAAATGACCGCACCCGCGCTGCGCCCCGCCTGGGCGCTATCCCTCTGGACCGCCAGCTTAGCGCCTAAAGATAGTAGTGGAACGCCTCTTTTAGCGCTCCACCAACCTCTTAGGGCGAAGCCACTGAATTCCCGGCAACGGGGCGCTACTTTGGGGCGGGCGCTAACTTCGGGCGGGCGCTAAGGTTAGCGCCCCAAAACTGCCTATACTGAAAATCTAGCCCCATGTCTTACAAATCTAATTGTATTTTTTGAAGAAGTGACAAAGTTGGTGGATGAGGGAAGCCCACTAGACATTGTTTACTTAGACTTCCAAAAAGCTTTTGATTAGGTACCACATAAGAGGCTTCTCTATAAGATCAAAAACTCTGGTATTAGTGGTAGTATATTGAGCTGGACTGAGAACTGGCTGGCAGGATGTAGGCAAAAAGCAGCTATAGATGGATTTGGATCTGTTTGGAAATCCGTCATCAGTGGTGTCCCGCAGGGATTGGTGTTGGGAGTGTTGCTCTTTACTAATTTTATTAATGATCTGGATGTAGTTGTTGGGGGCACGATCTGAAAATTTGCAGATACAATGATCTGTGTGAGTATTAGGACTGTAGATGTTGCTCGGCTGCTTCAGGCAGATCTTAATGTGTTGGGAGATTTGGATCATAACTGGCAAATGATGTATAACTTAGATAAGTGCAGTGTTATGCATGTGGGCAGGGCAAATGCTCAACATTCATACACCCTTCAGGGAAAAGCATTAAAGAAGGTGGAGATAGAAAGAGATTTGGGCATTCAAGTGCATACATCTTTAAAGGTACATGAGCAATGCTGTGAAGTGATAGTGAGAACAAATAGGGTGTTGGGGTGTATCCATAGGACAATTGAGTACAAGGCGAGGCAAATTATTTAGTCCTTGTACAAGAATTTAGTCAGGTCGCCCTTGGAGTACTGCGTCCAGTTTTTGTCTCCTCACATGGTGGGTGATGTTGAGGCTTTGGAAAGGATGCAGAGGAGGGCCACTAGACTAATTCCCTGTTTAAAGCATCTTAGTTATCAAGATAGGCTAATAGATTTGGGACTCTACACTTTAGAGAAGCGTAGACTTAGAGGTGATCAGATTGAGGTTTATAATGAAGGGAATAGGCAGAGATCACCTCTTACAGAAAGTAGGTACTTCAGGGAATTCAGGGCCAGAGTGATCCCCTGGACTAGTTTTGATGGCCTAGGTGGGTCGGAGAGGAATTTCCCAGATTTTTTTCCCCAAATTGGCCTGTTTTTTAAAAAATCTGTTTTTTTGCCTCTCCCAAGAGATCACATGGTTTCAGGTGGGGTGGCATGTATATATTGGGATACACAAGATATCGCAATTGTGTGAGACAGCTCGATGGACCAGAGAGTCTTTACCTGTCCGTCATTGTTCGCATGTCTGTTTGTGTGTTCTCAAATCTCAGTGCTACCCTCAAGCTGAGTCCACCTAATTCAGTGATCATGTTGTGAGAGTGCCCAGTAGTAGGAGCATGGCTGGAAAAGGTCTAGATGAAGCTTTTATTTCTCAACACACCTGGTTCATCCATTCCCCCTGCACAAGTGACAGTAGGTATGCCAGAAAGCTGGGAGGGCCAACTCGCCACAGCAATGACAGATGTTCTGAAACAGTTTCAGGGCCATGTTAGGAACTAGCATAAAAAGGTACTGGTCTACTAAAACCCAAGCAGCACCCACTTAAACTAGCCAGCACAATTATTTCTTCCACTGGGGAAACATTTAAAAGTAATCACAGGTTCAAAGAAAGAAGTTGTCTGCAATACGTCAGCACTAAGGGGAAGCACCATTGAAAAAGATACTAACACCAGTGATACATAACACAAAATAAATGAATAAACTACATAACACCAAATAAATGAATAAATTGGGTTGAATGTATTTGAACTTTGTCAGAGAGTTTCTTTCTTGATTGAATAAGGTGCCCCCACAGATGTTAGTTGAAGAAGTGCAGACGGCACTTGAAGCCACATTATTGACCTTATTGGATTGGAGAGTTACTTAACAAGCAGTTCAGGTACTTGCTGGATGAGCACCAAGTGCACCAGTCTTCTTGGCTACACTGGTGTTTTTGCAATGACTTCATCTTGGTCACTGTTTGAAATCTACTCTGGCCTTCCTTGCAGGTTGAATTTCTCTTCCCTCATGGTTATGAAGACTATAAGTAGCTGTGACCTGTAGAAACATCTAAAGCACTACTTCGAGTAGCCAATGGTACATTCCATAATGATCCTTGTAGCTGTATATGCCTCATTGTATTTGTACTCTGTTTCTGTAAGTGGCGGCCGCAAGCAAATAGTTATCCAGGACTCATGAAGTTAGCCTTGGTTCCTTCCAGTTAGGCTTTGCCTTCAAATAAGCTTGGCACAGATGACTGATACAAAATTAAACCATCTGGGCTGCTGCCTGGGAAGCAGGCATTGACCTGCATGATACAGTGTTAGTGGTCATTAACCAGCTGCATACTGATGGGGTAGAATCCTTTTCTGTTCATGGAGGCCATGGCACTTAAAGAAAAAAAAGACTTGCATTTATATAGCGCCTTTTACAACCACCGGAGGTTCCAAAGCATTTTACAGCCAATGAAGTACTTTTTGAACTGTAGTCATTGTTGTAATGTAGGAAACGGGGCAGCCAATTTGCACACTGCAAGCTCCCACAATCAGCAATGTGATAATGACCAGATAATCTGTTATAGTGATGTTGATTGAGGGATAAATATTGGCAGGGACACCAAGGGAGAACTCCCCTGATCTTCTTCAAAATTGTGCCTTGGGATCTTTTATGTCCACCTGAGAGAGCAGACGGGGCCTTGGTTTAACATCTCATCTGAAAGATGGCACCTCTGACAGTACAGCGCTCCCTCAGCATGGCACTGGAGTGTCAGCCTAGATTTTTGTCTCTAGAGTGGGACATGAACCTACAACCTTCTGACTCAGAAACAACGGGCTCGATTTTGCCAGGCCCGAGGAGGCGTGTGAGTTGTTAAAATTGCCAAAAATGGCAGGCGGGCCCGATCCCACCTTTATCCGGCGTCCGAGCAATTTTCCCCAAAGTGTGTTTTCTGACCCCCTTTCCATCCCAC
The DNA here is from genome assembly GCF_052327205.1 of Somniosus microcephalus. Classification (NCBI taxonomy): domain Eukaryota; kingdom Metazoa; phylum Chordata; class Chondrichthyes; order Squaliformes; family Somniosidae; genus Somniosus; species Somniosus microcephalus. Next base: position 77,220,734 of record NC_140992.1, read on the forward strand.
CTCCAGGAGGTGGGATAGGCCCTTAAGGCTCTTAACAACCACGTAAAAGCCTCTATAAACCCATTTTGAGAGGCCTTTCTGATTTGTAGTCATTCCCCCCATCCTTCACGCCTCCTCTGGAACATGCCAGGTAATGCTGGCGGCCTCACAAATGGATTGCTTATGAACAGCTGCAGCTCTACCATTACAAAGGAGTTTTCACCACTGATCATTTGCAGGTGGCAGAACTTTGTTGCTTCAGGTCTGGGGGAACTTTTAGCAGGCATACCCAGTGTTGTGGAAGTTTGGAGCCTGACATCCATCTCCAGTTTGACCTCCTGGGAAACCCCTCTCCCTACCTTAACTAAGCGCTTCCTCAACTGAGGCATATACCAGAAGCATGGGGACCATTTAATTCCTTTCCTCCTGGACATCAGATTCGGATGAATACCAGCCGTGGCAGCAGCAGAACCATGAGTAACAGCAGTGTGAAGGAATAAGCAATATACCTATTCAGAAAAATACACCATTCTATAAACTAATTCTGACTTTATTAAAACATGACAAACTGGGTTTGAAAATCTGGAAGCCTCAACAATGGAAAAGCTGTAAACAGCATACAGGATATTGAGATAAGATAAGTTGTTGACACTGAATCAATAGCCTTATTGAAGCAGAAGGTTCGAGGTTCCAGAAAGTCTAAAGCCTTGGAAAGAACACAATGGTACACCAAATTAAAGTGTCTTAAACCAACACTTCGGAAAGGATCACATAAATTAAAGAAACATATGCCTTCGTAGAAATAACATCAAATGAAACACGGAGACACGAACCTACAACCAGTGCTACAACCAGTTGAGGTAACTAAAAAACAATGGTGCACCCGGTTGAGGTGTTTTTAATTTACATGTTGTAAAAAGATACAAAGAGAAGTCTTTGGTAAGAATGACATCAAATAGATGCACCAGCCATCACATTGTTTTTGTGTTAAGCTTGAGACACCTACACAGGAGACACAATTCTTAATGCTACAAGCTGATCTAACTGTAAAAATAGCAGGGGTCAACAGAAAAATGACTAGAGATAATTAGCTTGCATCAGCAGAAAACTTCAAAGGATATACCACTGACAAAAGGGTATAAAAATTGAACTTTCAAATGGGAAGACAGATTCACTTGAAGGGGCAAAGCAATTCTTAGGCTTCAGGGGCAAGCTCTGTAAGTCTTGAACTCTTTGTAACTTGGGTATCAAAGGTATTTGATTTTGGTGAATATCCTGGAATAAGATTAAGAAATGTAAAAGTGTAACAAAGTTAAGATTTGAGAATAAGAATCTCTGATAATAAGATTGTAAAAGCTTTTTGTATTCGGAACTGTTAATGTTGCGATTGAATCACCGACTGTAATTACATGTCAGTACTTTAATAAATCTATATATTTTTAGAATTGTCTCACATAGTACTTCTGTATCAAACTCGGGAACTCAATCTCTGTACACTCTTTGGTGAGGAGTTGCAGAATTCTGGGGGAGTTTTCTGGACCCTCATAATATCCAGAATCTTACAGTCCAGCTAAACTTCTTAAAAGTGCTATCTGGAGGACGGTAACATCTTCAGATTGTTCCTTTCCTTTAGGGAGAGATAGTCTGGACCTTTAGACCCAAGTAAGCATTTTTAGGATTCGGCTACCTCTAACTTTAGTTGAAAGTGAATGTCTGGGGAATACGTCTGATCCGGGGTAGCCCTAAAGGGGCTAGGATTAGTAATAATCCTTACAGTTGGTGCCCAATGTGTGTGTTAACGAGTTGATACGGAACCTATACTTATATTTATAGCTATAATCTGTATCCATCTTGTAGATTGTTAAGTATAGAAGGAGTGTTTTACTGACAGTGGTACTAAGACCCAGATTTAAGTCTCTAGAGATGACAAGTCCCTGATCAGGCCTTGTAGAACTTAAATCAGAACTCCCTCAATATACCATTGAGGTCTAGAAATTTCTTATAAAGTTCATATTAAACCCTAACCGAGGTTAGGTCCTGACGAAATGGCAAACCCTATCAGAATTGGCCAAGTCTTTTTATTAGGAAATTCAAATGATTGCTTTATTAGGGGAAATAATCCTATCCCTGTACCTCCACAAAAACAAGTGATAATTTTTGAAATAGAAGGCTTTGATGCCGGCGGATCCGTTAGAACTCATGGCATGATTGATGTTGATCCCCAGAACCAGGGGATACAGAAAATGAGATAATCAAACAAATACTCCAAATCCACTAAATTCCTTAATGATAAGGTGCACACCCGCAAAATTGGGAGGCCTAATGAACGGTGCCCAACAAGGTGGTGGCAACCATGGCAGAATAGTAGGACCTGGAGTACCCTATGCTCCTGGGGGCCATGGATTCCAGTTAAGGTGGCAAGCTCATGATGAAATAACTTACCAGAATCTTCGAGAAATCTATAGACAGCTTAGAATCCATTATAATCAATGCCGATAGACACTAGCTCAATCTTATCTAAATGCTGGAGGTGCAATGATTACTGGTCCAGTAAGCCAACCCCAGCAACCACACATTGCGGCCCTAGGTCAAGTAAACCTGATCTCTGTCGACACAATGTGTGGTAGACCGGGAAACACCAGCCAGGAAAAAACCTGCTGGATTCTAACTAACCTTGATAAATTGGAAACCTGTTGCCAAGATTGGAATGCCCAACACCTGAGACAACTATTACAAATGATACTAAGTTCAGACTTAATTCCCCCATTAAACCAGTGTAACAACTGGGTTCAAATATACGCCTATGTTCTCACAGCAACTCAGGGAGGTTCCATCAAGGAAATACTCACTAATACAGCCACAACTAAAGGGTTGGTAGCTGCCTACCGATTAGGCAGATTACTTACACAGGATAACTGGGACATTGTCCATGGTTGCCTGGCCCTCAAACTTGCCTGTGAGGGTGCTCTAAATGATTATCGAGATAACCAACAAAGATGGGATAATGTCAATCGCATTATCCAATTAAATCATGACCACTTAGGTCTACCCCAAACTGAACCTATAATGGGATCAGAAACTAGGGATAAAAAAACCTGAGAAGGTACCTTTGGTACTCAGAAACAAGGACTGTATAGACCCAAGTCTCAAGTCCACCCCGCCCAGACACAAACTCGTGGCTTGGGACCCCCAAGAGGGTATTCCAGAAGGTTTACACCCCCAACTCGCCCACAATATGAGAAAGATTTCTCCCCAGAAAGATGGGATAGATGAGGGGCTAGACCTCGAAAGGAAAGCGAAGGACAGTGGACTCCCTATGGGGACAGCTTTTACACTGGCCAAAACTATCAGAGAGCCATGGGAGAATACCGAGAAAACCAAAATGGGGATCAAAAAGATTCCCGGCAGAACCAACGTCCACCCCAACAGGAGGATCGTCAAAATAATAAACGGTCCGGCAAACCTCCTAAGGGATTTGGGAAACATGATACACCCAAGAGGGAGGAACAAAAATCAGTTAAAATAATTAAAGACAAAGCTGCAAATGAAACTCAGGATCCTGAGGATGAACAATCCCCAGATTGGAGGCCTGGCAAACAGCCAGGGCCTCTTGAACTCCCCTATACCCTGGCAACCTTGCCCACAAACACACAAGTGAAGGCCCTGTTTGATACAGGAGCTGATTACACTGTAATAGATCCTGCAATTATAAAAACTAAGTGGACAGATTTGGGGAGCACAATTTGTAAAAGAACATTAGGGGGATTCACATAAGACAAAACAAAAATAATTAATTTTTACAAAATACCTATTATTATATATGGAATCACGGTGACCTTAGATGCAGGACTGGTACCACAATTGACCTGTTCCCTCATTATAGGACAACCAGGCATGAAACATTACCTTAAAATCTCAACCAGACCTGTAGAAGCATCCACAGACCAGGATAACAGGGAAAAACATGTTCAGACACAACTTGATCGAACTTGCCTAGAGGGGGAGGCAAAGACCTCCTCGAGCAACTCATTAATAGATACTACCCTTATCTACAACGCCATCCAAATCAATGTGCAAAGATAGACCTCAAATCCCACCCACTTGATGCTGGCTGGCACAAACCTAAAAAACAGTGGCCTATTCAAGACCACAAAGGAAAAGTAGATCTCCTAACAACGCTCATAGAACTAACAGAACAAGGTGTCTTAATCAAAATGGCATCTAGAACTAATTCACCATTGTTTGGTGTTGCTAAACCAGATGGGAGGTGGAGATTAGTGGTCAATTATACAGTCTTAAATAAGGTAACGGCCCCACACACTGCACAACACCAAAATTCCACAGCCCTTCTCTCTGGAAGCACGAGGGAAAAATATAAATCTTGTATTGATCTAGCAAACGGCTTCTGGTCTGGTCACATCCAATCAAAAAAGCTGATTGGCCAAAAGCAGCGATGACTGGGTGTGGTAAACCACTTTTATCGTTCACTATCGTTACACTATGGTTATCACTGTTTATATCGTTACACTATGGTTATCACTGTTTACACTGTTGTATCACTACACAAGGTCACCTCTTGCCACGCTGTTATACCTGGGCTGACCACAGCTGACTCCGCCCATGGCTCCGCCTGCTTGCCCAGGTATAAAGGTGGTCGACTGGCTGGTATTCCTCCTTGTTGGATCCGATCACCCACGAGGGTGGGCTCTGTTATTTAGCCAATAAAAACCTATAGTTACTAACTTAACTCGTCGCTTTTCATGAACTGAATTGATAGGTATATCAATTTTATTGGCTAAATTTTGAAATGTCTACAACGGAGCAGCCAAACGACCAGTCAGACGTACAGCCCCAGCCAAACGGCCATCCACAACAGCCCCAGCAGCCGGCCTGGCTACGAGCCCTCCGGCCGCCGTACCTGGATCTAAACCCACAGGCTGCGAATTCAGCCCTCGACTTCGAACACTGGCTGAGCTGCTTCGAAGCCTACCAGGGAGAATCCGGCGTGCCTCCGGCATCCAAACTAAGAGTTCTGACCGCTCAGGTGAGCCCTAAAGTATTTGCACTCATCCGGGACATTGCCACATACGAGGACGCCCTCAACCTGCTAAAAGAACAGTATCGGAGCCCTGTAAACTCAATGTACGCCAGGCATCTCCTAGGATCCTGCTCGCAACAGCCAGGAGAGTCGGTTGATGATTTCTTACGGGCGCTGCAAATACTCGGCAGGGACTGTGACTTTAAAGCTGTAACAGCTGCAGAACATACAGATGGAAACATCCGAGATGCCTTCGTGAAAGGCCTTCGGTCAGACTACTCACGGCAAAGACTGCTGGAATCAAAGGACCTCGACCTGAAAACAGCTGCTATCCTCGCTCGCTCCTTGGAAGTGGCCCATCGGGGCCTCGAGGCATACTCCAGGTACTGTGCTGCGTGACCCTGGGACTCGGGCCCGACCCCGGCCGCAATACCCCTCGCACCGCCGCCTCTGGGACCTACCACAGCGTCGGTGTTCCGGAACCGATCGGGACCGCCACCCCCGGTACCGGCTGCGACATCGGAGCCCCGCGATCGGGCCGCCGGCTGCTTCTTCTGTGGCCAGGTGAAACACCCGAGGGCGCGCTGCCCTGCAAGAAACGCGACCTGCTCCGACTGCCACAAGAAAGGCCACTTCGCGAAGGCCTGCAGGGGGAAAGCCACAGACGCCAGCAGTGCCTCATGCGAGTTGTGGGGGCGGCCATCTTTCATCAAGGCCACAGATGCCAGTATCCCCTCGTGTGAGTCGTGGGGGTGGCCATCTTTGATCAAGGCCACCGACGCCGGCAGTGCCTCATGTGAGTTGTGGGGGCGGCCATCTTCTCCGCCATTTTATTCAACGTCGTGGGCGCCGCCATTTTGTTCACCACACTCGACCGCCACCTTGTCTCCAGACTTGACCACCGCCTCACCCGCAGACTACAGCAGCTCGCTCAGCCATACACTAGCCTCCGTCACACTTGACCAAGCTCGCCCGCATCACCTGTCTAAGTCCATGATGGACATCAAAGTAAACGGCCACGCCACGACCTGCCTGTTCGACAGCGGAAGCACGGAGAGTTTCATCCATCCAGACACGGTGAGCCACTACTCCCTCACTGTCCGGCCAATGCGCAACCGGATCTCGATGGCGTCGAGGTCCCATTCTACAGACATCAGCGGCTACTGTGTTGTGACCCTGTCGGTTAGGGGTACGGAGTATAAAAATTTTAAACTTCTCGTCCTGCCCCAGCTCTGCGCTGCCGTCCTACTAGGGCTGGATTTCCAATCCCACCTTCAAAGTGTCACTTTGGCATACGGTGGACCCCTCCCCCCACTCACAGTCTACAACCAGCAGCTTATAAACCGCCCACCGCGTACCACCTGCGGCCTATCCACCCTCAAGGTCCCGCCCCCCTCCCTGTTCGCTAACCTCACCCGCGACTGTAAACCCGTCGCTACCAAGAGCAGGCGGTACAGTGCCGGGGACAGAGCTTTTATTAGCTCCGAGGTGCAGCGACTCCTGAAGGAGGGCATCATCGAGGGAAGCAACAGCCCCTGGCGTGCCCAGGTCGTAGTCGTTAAGACCGGCGATAAACGCCGCCTGGTCATCGACTACAGCCAAACCATAAACCGGTACACCCAGCTGGACGCATACCCCCTTCCCTGCATATCTGATATGGTCAATCAGATTGCACAGTACCGGGTATTCTCTACCATCGACCTTAAGTCGGCCTATCACCAACTCCCTATCCGCCCTGAGGACCGCCAGTATACCGCCTTCGAGGCGAATGGCCGCCTCTACCACTTCCGTAGGGTTCCCTTCGGCGTCACCAATGGGGTTTCGGTCTTCCAAAGGGAGATGGACCGGATGGTTGACCAGAACGGGCTGCATGCCACGTTCCCTTATCTAGATAACGTCACCATCTGCAGCCGCGACCGGCAGGACCATGATGTTAATCTGGAGAGATTCCTCCGTACGGCCCAACGGCTGAACCTCACCTACAATAAGGAGAAATGTGTGTTTAACACCTCGCGCCTTGCCATCCTCGGCTGCGTAGTAGAGAACGGAGTCATCGGCCCCGACCCCGAAAGAATGCGCCCCCTCATGGAGCTTCCCCTCCCCCACTGTCCAAAGGCGCTGAAGAGAACCCTGGGGCTCTTCGCCTACTATGCCCAATGGGTGCCCAATTATGCAGACAAAGCCAGACCCCTCATGAAGTCCACCTCCTTCCCCCTGACGGCAGAAGCATGCGCAGCCTTCTCCCTCATAAAGGGAGACATTGCTAAGGCCACAATGCACGCGGTGGATGAGTCTATCCCTTTCCAAGTGGAGAGCGATGCATCCGACTTCGCCCTAGCAGCAACCCTTAACCAGGCGGGGAAACCTGTGGCCTTCTTCTCAAGGACCCTCCAGGGCCCTGAGATCCGACACTCTTCGGTCGAGAAGGAGGCCCAGGCGATCGTGGAGGCAGTACGACGCTGGAGGCATTACCTGGCAGGCAAACGATTTACCCTCCTCACCGACCAGCGCTCGGTCGCTTTTATGTTTAATAACAAGCTGAGGGGCAAAATCAAGAACGACAAGATCTTGAGGTGGAGAATCGAGCTCTCCACCTACAATTATGATATCTTGTACCGGCCTGGTAAACTGAACGAACCCCCAGATGCTCTATCACAAAGTACATGCGCCAACGCGCAAATTGATAGACTGCAGACCCTCCACAACGACCTCTGCCACCCCGGGGTCACCAGACTTTACCATTTCATTAAGGCCCGCAACCTGCCCTACTCCATCGAGGAGGTCAGGACCATGACCAGGAACTGCCAAACCTGTGCCGAATGCAAACCGCATTTCTTTAGGCCGGACAGAGCAAGCCTGATCAAGGCCACCCGCCCCTTCGAGCGCTTGAGCATCGATTTTAAGGGGCCCCTCCCGTCCTCTGACCGTAATGTGTACTTCCTCAACATTATTGATGAGTACTCCCGTTTCCCCTTTGCCTTCCCCTGCCCAGACATGACCAGTACCACGGTCATCAAATGCCTGAACGACCTCTTCGCCTTGTTCGGGTTCCCGAACTATATACATAGCGACCGGGGCTCATCCTTCATGAGCGAGGAACTTCACCAGTTCCTACTAGCGAGAGGTATTGCTGCAAGCAGGACCACCAGCTACAACCCCCGAGGGAACGGCCAGGTGGAAAGAGAGAACGCGACTGTCTGGAAGGCCGTTCTCTTAGCCTTAAAGTCTAAGGGCCTCCCAACCTCTCGCTGGCAGGAAGTCCTCCCGGCAGCGCTGCATTCCATCCGGTCACTGCTTTGCACTGCCATTAACGCCACCCCCCATGAACGAATGTTTGTTTTCCCCAGGAAGTCGACTACGGGAACCTCGCTACCAACATGGCTGACTTCTCCGGGGCCCGTCTTGCTGCGAAAGCACGTGAGGGCCCATAAAATGGACCCCCTGGTCGAGAGGGTGGACCTCCTGCACGCCAACCCCCAGTACGCCTATGTGGCATACCCAGACGGGCGGGAGGACACAGTCTCCTTACGAGACCTTGCACCCTCGGGCACCCCTGAGACACTACCGTTACCCCCCACCACCCCCCCAAATCCAGCCCAGGTAGACAGCATGCTGGAACCCCACGAGCCTTCGCCGACCACGCAGACACCAGCATTAACATCGGATACTGCACCACCGCCGCCGCTGCTGCGCCGATCAGAAAGGCTTACGAGGCCTCCGGACAGACTGACATACCCGAACTGGTAGTACACTTCACCCCGCCGGACTCAAATTTAAACAAGGGGTGAATGTGGTAAACCACTTTTATCGTTCAGTATCGTTACACTATGGTTATCACTGTTTATATCGTTACACTATGGTTATCACTGTTTACACTGTTGTATCACTACACAAGGTCACCTCTTGCCATGCTGTTATACCTGGGCTGACCACAGCTGACTCCGCCCATGGCTCCGCCTGCTTGCCCAGGTATAAAGGTGGTCGACTGGCTGGTATTCCTCCTTGTTGGATCCGATCACCCACGAGGGTGGGCTCTGTTATTTAGCCAATAAAAACCTATAGTTACTAACTTAACTCGTTGCTTTTCATGAACTGAATTGATAGGTATATCACTGGACCCGATGGTTATCAGTACTGCTGGATCAGAATACCCCAGGGATTTCAAAACAGTCCCGTTCTCTTTTCAGCCCACATCATTGACCTTTTAAAAGACCTACCTAACGTCAATTATTATGTGGACGATATATATCTGTCACATGACAATCTCCAAGAGCAAATGAAAGCCATTGATAGTGTTTTATCCAGACTTACAACAGCTGGGTACTTAGTCAACATAAAAAAGAGTCAACTAGTTAGGGAAGAGGTAGATTTTCTGGGCCTGTGAATAACTGGAAACGGTAGAGGATTAACTCAAACCTATAAAGAAAAATTAGCCATCATTCAATATCCTAAAACACTGAAAAATCTGCAAGCAAGTTTAGGACTCCTGAATTTTGCTCGATCCTTTACTCCAACCTTTGCCAAGCTCTCAGCACCCCTATATGCTAGAGTGGGCGAAGCAGCAAAAGGACCATTCATATTTTCACCAGACGATTACTCAAAATTGCAACAATTATGCCGATAAGTAGAAAAAGCCATAGACCTGGAACAGAGGGACTTACAAGTTCCCCTCAATATTCATCTCAGGTCATCACCTAAAGTGGCAATTGCAGTTTTCTATAATGAAAAGAGCATAGTGCCCATTCAGTTCCATTCTTATAACTTTTCCAATGTCAAAAGGAGGTACATTAAAAAAGAAAGGGTCATGACTATGGTAGTCCAATGCCTCATCAAGGCACGAACCCTTCAAGGGAAATACCCCATTACCATCTATACTGAGATTCCCGATTTAAGATCAGTATTGAGGATGGCCTCTGATGATATTGGAGCCACCCAGATCCAATATGATAAATGGGCATCATTCTTGAATGATCCTACACTCATTTTTAAATTCCTCTCCCCGGAAATGGACTTAGAGCATCTCCCCATCATGGAGGATGATGATACGGAGGAGGGAATCAGACAAATACCAATGAGACCGCTTACAGAGTACCATCAAGTCATTTACTGTGATGGATCTTCAATGATGACGATTAAAAAAGGGACATCCCAACAATCCTCAGCTGGGATAGGGATAGTAGTAGGTGTTAAGTCTGTTTGTTATAGTGATAATTACTACACAGACTACAAGAGTAAATTCAACAGGTCTTTACTGGTTGGAGGTAGGGACTATACTGAATACAATATTAATACACAGTGCTTATATACCGGTGTGGTCACCACCGGTATTACGTATACAGCAGCCAGAGAAAGTAGTACATCTCTTAAGGTGGAACAGGCTTAAGTTCTCTTAAGGTGGAACAGGTTACATACACCACAATCCTCCCTTTTTAGCTTAACAGTCATATCCCCATTTAACATAACATAATAACATATATACATATATAACTTCAGGTATAACAGTTCAAAGGTTCAGTCTCTCAGGAGGCTTTCTGATGTGGCTTGGATAACGTCTCTCAGTAGTCTCTGATTCTTGTTGTTGAGGTGCCTCCTCTATTTGGTTTCCAATGTATTGGGTGTCATCATCATCAAGTACATACCCTGCCGAGGTAGATGCCTCAGGTTCATTAACGTCTTCCACAGTTGTCTCTGTCACAACCATGGGTTCGACCCTTGCTCTCGACTCTACCAGTTGATCCGCATGACGCCTTATCACATTATGACCAATATCTACTGTGTACATCAGAGGTCCTTGTCTGGCCCGAATTGTTCCGGACTGCCATTTTTCGTTTCCATAGCCCCTTGCCAACACTGGTTGTCCTACGTCAAAAGTTCGAGTGGTCTTGTTGTTAATATGCCGAAACTGTTGGTTTTCCACTTCCCTCCGCACATTTGGTTTTAACAAGTCCAACTTGGACCGCAACCTCCTGTTATAAAACATCATGGCAGGACTTTGGTTAGTCACTGCATGATCGGCGTTTCGATATGACATCAGGAACTTGTCGACCTTGTGTTGCAGCGGAATCTGATCATCGTTCATGGCCTTAATTGCCTTTTTGAATGTCTGGACAAATCTTTCAGCCAACCCGTTTGTCGCCGGATGATATGGGGCAGAGGTATAATGTTTTACTCCATTCTTCTTTAAGAATTGTCGGAATTCTTCCGATACAAACTGTGGTCCGTTGTCCAAACAGATCTGTTCTGGCAATCCGTTCCTTGCGAATATTGTTCTTAACACCGCAATTGTCTTTTCTGAAGTAGTGGTATTCATCTTGATGACTTCTGGCCATTTGGAATGTGCATCCACCGCGATTAGGAACATGGAGTCCATGAATGGACCAGCAAAGTCAATGTGTATGCGTTGCCATGGGGCTGAAGGCCATTCCCATGGGTGTAGCGGTGCTATCGGAGGTGCATTTTGCACTTTTTGGCACCCAGCGCAGCTTTTCGTTAACTCCTCAATCTGTTGGTCAATACCCGGCCACCATACATAAGCCCTAGCAAGACTTTTCATTTTAACTCCCCCCAGATGACCTTCATGCAGTTCGTTTAAAACTCTTTCCCTTAACTTGGGAGGAATAATCACTCTTGTCCCGTACATCAAGGTACCATGGCAGACGGACAGCTGGTCTCGCCTTGCCGAAAATGCCGGTAACAGAGGATCACCCCGTGTTGGCCATCCTTTCACTGTCACCTCGTAGACTCTGGACAGTGTCGGGTCGTTCCTGGTTTCTCTTTCAATACTTGCATTGGTGACTGGTAAACACTCGATGATGGTCGAATGAAATAACTCAACAGGGTCAACTTTCGTCGTGTCTTCTTCTTCAGGTAGTGGCAGGCGCGACAGCCCATCAGCATTGCCATGCTGTTTCGTACCTTTGAATTCTATTTGATATTGATGTGCCCCTAGGAAAAGAGACCATCTCTGGAGACGCTGCGCTGTCATCACCGAAACACCCTTCTTAGGGTTAAAAATGGATACCAACGGTTGATGGTCTGTCAGAAGTGTGAATTTTTGGCCCTGCAGGTAATGATTAAACTTCTTCACTCCCCATACAAGGCTAAGAGCCTCCCTATCGATCTGCGCATAGTTGCGCTCAGCGGAGGTCAATGATCTGGATGCAAACGTGACTGGCCTTTCCGTGCCATTTGGCAACTTGTGTGAGAGTACTGCCCCAATACCATATGGAGAAGCATCACAAGCCAACCGAATAGGCAGTGTCGGGTTGAAGTGAGCCAACACTTCCTCTGAGGTGATCAATTCTTTGCTTTTGCGAAATGCCTTCTTGCAGTTTTCGCCCCATTCCCATGGTACCCCTTTCTGTAAAAGAGCGTTTAACGGGTGCAGTACCGTGGATAGATTTGGCAGAAATTTATGGTAATAGTTAATTAATCCTAGAAACGACCTCAACTGAGAGACATTCTCCGGAGCGGGAGCCTTTACAACTGCCTCAATCTTGTCAGGAGACTTATGAAGCCCCTCCCGGTCAATGACATGGCCACAGTACGAGATCCGCTTCTGGAAGAACTCACATTTCTGCTGATTTACTCTAAGTCCATACTCTTTCAGTCTGTTGAGCACCAGTTCCAAGTTTGCGAGATGTTGTTCATCACCATCACCTGTGATCAGAATATCGTCCAGGTAACATTGTGTGCCTGGAATTCCCTGTAATACCTGCTCCATGGCCCTCTGCCAAATTGTTGGAGCTGATGCCACTCCAAAAACCAGCCTATTGTACCGGTACAACCCTCGATGCGTGTTGATTGTGAGGTATTGGTGTGACTCTTCCTCAACCTCCATCTGCAAGTACGCCTGCGCCAGGTCTATCTTGGTGAAGTGTTTCCCGCCAGACAATGAAGCGAAAATATCCTCAATCCGTGGAAGCGGATACTGCACCGTGTGAAGCACCGGATTAACGGTGATTTTGAAGTCTCCACAGATGCGAACCTTCCCTGGATCTCCTGGCTTGTTGCTCGCAGGACGTTTCATAACAGGAACAATGGGTGTAGCCCACTCACTCCAATCTACCTTAGACAGTACACCTGAACGTTCTAGTGCTTCCAGTTCCGCTTCAACAGTAGGTCATATTGCATAGGCTTTAAAAAATTTTGGTTGTGCATGTTCATCAATCTTGATGTTTGCCGTAATTCCTCTCAGTGTCCCTGCTGGAACACCTCTTTAGCATCATCCAATATTCTGGACAATCGTTTAGGTTTGACATCTGTTTCCCCGGAATCTACCGTTAGTGCCTTCAAGGAGTGCCAGTCCATATTCATTTTCCTAATCCACTCCCGTCCTAGTAGTGGTGGACCTCCTTCAGGTAGCACATATAAGTCCATTACTTGGCTTTCTTCGCCCTTGTGGACCACTTCTACCTCTATTTTTCCGATGGGGTACACTCTTTGCCCCGTGTATGTTTTCAATATAATCTCCGTATCCTGCAGGGGAATATGTTGGAATAACCTTCTGTAATCTTTCTTATTCATGACCGTCAATGCCGATCCAGTGTCCAATTCCATTTTTACTTGGACTCCTGCTATCTGAAGAGTGACCCAAATTGTCTGGAGATCTGCATCCTTACCAACATTGTGTACTCTTAAGCTATCCAGTTCAGTACTGCTCGCGTCTGAATCTGACTTCTGTTCGGTCAAACTGTTCTTTGTCACCTTGTGTACCTTTGCGTATTTTCCTTGCGGTGACTTTTTGTTGCTGGTCTTCTTTCCTGACCGGCATACTTTAGCTATGTGGCCAAGCCTGCCACATGTTCTGCATTCTTGGTTTTTAAACCAACACTGGTTCTGATCGTGCGTTGTCTTTCCACAACGATAACATTTCACAGAACTCAAACCCAATTTGTTTGTACCGAGTTCCGGTGACCGTAGCTGCATTACTGCCGTGCCTCTCGCTGCGGCTTCGTGTGCTGCTGCCATAGTGACCGCCTTCTCAAGCGTCAGCTCATTCTCCTCGAGCAGTCGCTTTTGTGTATCCTGTTTAAATAAACCACACACAAATTTATCTCGTAATACCTCTGTCAGTCCCGTTCGAAACTGACAATATTTTGCTAGCTTACGTAATTCCATCAAATATTCAGCATTGCTTTCATTCTGCAGCTGCCTTCTGTCGTAAAATTTAAATCGTTCCGCTCGCATCAGCGGCGTGGGGTTTAGATGATTTTTCAGGACAGTAACAATCTCATCGAACGTCTTATCCGCCAGTTCATCTGGTGATAACAGGTGTTTCAATTGCCCGTATGTCTTCGCACCCATTAAATTTAATAATGTTAGTGCTTTATCTGCATCAGGAATTTTATTTGCCTTACAATAATTTTGTATGCGTTCTACATACATGGCCCAATCTTCGATGTCACTATCAAAGGTATTAATGTTCCCATGTTTAGGCATCGTTGCAATTTATTGTATTTTTATGTTATCCAAGGTGGCGGCTTCCCGCTCTTGTCGTCATCCTCCGCCCACAAAATGGCGGTTTTCCCGCGCTTGACGGTCTTCAACCGTCCCCCGATGCTGTCTCCGCTTCACCGCGGCTCTCGCGCCTTCAGTTTCCCCAGACGCTGCGCCTTTTAGCCCGAATGCGGCCCTTATCTCCGGTCGCGATCGATGTCCCCGCACTGCGCCTCTCGCTCGAAAGCGGCCCGGCCCTTATCTCCGGTCGCGATCGATCTCACCGCCCTTATTCCTCCGTCTTCCCAGCCCCGTCTGTACAGCCAACGCGGTTGACTTTCTGTCGCGTCGCTGCCCGGCTTACCCACCACCGAGGTAGAAAAGAAGAAAGCTGACAGTCGCTGATGGAGGCTTCGAGGTCAGGATGTCTTCTGCACTCCGGTTTCTCGATGCCTGCCAATCGACGTGTCTTCCAGTAGGGTGATGAGGGTGGAAACCTCTCTTCGACGTCCTGTCTGTGGACGAAGCCGCCGTGGAAATAACTGCCGCAGGGTAAGAATCGGACTCGTCGCCACTGTTAAGTCTGTGTGTTATAGTGATAATTACTACACAGACTACAAGAGTAAATTCAACAGGTCTCTACTGGTTGGAGGTAGGGACTATACTGAATACAATATTAATACACAGTGCTTATATACCGGTGTGGTCACCACCGGTATTACGTATACAGCAGCCAGAGAAAGTAGTACATCTCTTAAGGTGGAACAGGCTTAAGTTCTCTTAAGGTGGAACAGGTTACATACACCACAGTAGGGACTTTGAGATTCCTATTCTTTTTATCCAGAAGAGTTACTGTCCATACCCCATGGCCATAAGACAGCGCAATATGCTAAAACCGCAGCATTACGGTATGCTTTAGAAAAGGCAGACCCTATTAAACCCACACTAATCTGTACGGATAGTGACTACCATAAAAGAGGATATAACCAAGATCTAGTTTTCTGGGAACAAACAAATTTTACCAATCATAAGGGTAAACCCATAAAACATAAGTCATTGTGGGAAGACATTCTCCGTTCGAGAAAGGAGAAACTGAATTGTCAGGTGATTCATGTAAACGAGCATATAACTGGGAAAGTACACTCAAAAGGAAACAGTCTTGCAGACGAACAAGTGAAACATTCGGTCTGCATTACACCCCCCTCACATGAGAGGGCCCTGCCAATATTAGTGTAATCACTAGGGCAGATTTCAAAATAAATCAAGAATCACAAGGGCAGAACGGGCAGCTAATCAGGATGAGGAACTGATTCAGCTATTAGACCCAACAAAAGAGAATCCACGAGGCTATCCACCAAAGTACTTTTACTCGGAAACCCCTAAGGGTATTGTGCTGGTTAAGTTGCCCAAGGGAAACCGAGAAGTACCCCCGAGACACAAACGAGAACAGCTTGTAAAAGAAGCTCACGAGGGTATAGGTCAAGCACATTGTGGTGCCAGAACAACATTCAGCAAATTGACCCCCTTATATTGGTGGCCAGGCATGCTTAAGGCCTGTAAAACATACGTGGCAAATTGTGAGCCATGCTACTTAACCAATAAGTCATCATTAATTAAGCCACCACCATTGGCTCCTGTGAAAGCTGATGAGCCAATGGGAAAATTCTTCATTGACTTTATTGAACCGCTTCCCCCATCTTTGGGATATAGACATGTTCTCATTTGTGTAGATGGATGCACTTCCTTCTGCTGGCTGGTCCCCACAAAAACTGTTTTGGAAAACGCACTCGCCAATGCTATTACTGACATAATTACTGTAGCTGGTGCACCCAAAATCTTACACTCCAATCAAGGCAGTCCCTTTGTCTCCAAGGTCTTCAAAGACTACTGCGATCAAAGAGGGATTGGGTTAGAGCACATCACACCACGTCATCCGCAATCAGTGGGGCTGGTGCAACGTAAAAACCAGGACATAAAAAAGCTATTGGTCAAACTGTTGAGAATCAAGGGGAATAAGTGGACCACCATCATTCTGGAGGGGCAGCTATCACTTAATAACATGTCCACAACTGCATCGGGGACAGTGTCCCCTAAAACTCCATATTATCTGATGTATGGGGTTGAGATGCATACACCGCTTACCCATAGTTCTTTTATTGCCTCTACACTCTCTGAGTCCGTGACCCGACAGCAACAGTTAAATTTTAAAAAAGTAACAGAGGAGGTTCATTAAATTGATCAGAGGATAAGGGAGGCAAATAGGCAGAAAAAATTGACAAGCAAAGCATGGCAACCCCTAGTAGGAGAATGGGTACAGGAAAAGAAGCTCGAGCAAAAACCTAGTTTAAGACCGAAGTGGAAAAAACCTGTTCAAATACATTTTGTTATAAATGAAAGAACAGTTAAAATACATATTAATCAGCCGAATGGCAAGCATGTTCTTAAAACTGTCTCCATAGACAATCTCAAAAGATGTCCTGCAGGATACCGAAATGGAGGAACAATACAAGGTGCAGTCATACACTGTCTTTCAAGACCCAGCTTGGAGCATGACACAGGAAATGGATGCAGTCGAACTACTGACGACGGTCAGCCAGGCGGTGTCGCCGACTCCTCCACACAATGCTTGGCAACATATCAGGAATTAGATTCGCGAAAAGCAATAACCGAAATAAGGAAAGATCAACAAGTTACTTCAATGAAGGAGGAACACACTGCAGATGAAGAAGGAATTAACTGAGGGCTTCGCAAGGCCTTTACGAAAACAAGAATCAGTCCACATGCCGGATCGAAGGAACAGCGTGTCAAGCTTCAGTTAGTTCCAAATGATGTCCCCTTGACTCGTATGAATAACTCACCTCTACAGAACGTACATCTGCCGATTGGACATTCTAAGTACATATTGTTTCGCTAATTGCATGACTATGTACCTATCACCCTTTTAAATTGTGTTCAATTTAAAATAAGGCAAAACATTGTCCTAGGATGACTTAAAAGGAATTTTCATGTAACACATGATTGAGAGTCTCGTGAAATTAATGTGCTTTGTAAACTTATTAGTTACATTGACCAAACTCTGTCTAGATGCTCCAGTTCATTTTTTGGTCAAGAGCGGGGTGTGAAGGAATAAGCAATATGCCTATTCAGAAAAATACACCATTCTATAAACTAATTCTGACTTTATTAAAACATGACAAACTTGGTTGGAAAATCTGGAAGCCTCAACAATAGAAAAACTGTAAACAGCATACAGGATATTGAGATAAGATAAGTTGTTGACACTGAATCAATAGCCATATTGAAGCTGAAGGTTAGAGGTTCCAGAAAGTCTGAAGCCTTGGAAAGAACACAATGGTACACCCAGTTAAAGTGTCTTAAACCAACACTTCGGAAAGAATCACATAAATTAAAGAAACATATGCCTTTGTAAAAATAACATCAAATGAAACACGGAGACATGAACCAGTATTACATCCAGTTGAGGTAACTAAGAAGTCAATGGTGCACCCGGTTGAGGTGTTTTTAATTTACATGTTGTAAAAAGATACAAACAGAAGACTTTGGTAAGAATGACATCAAATAAATGCACCTGCCATCACATTGTTTTTGTGTTAAGCTTGAGACACCTACACAGGAGACATAATTCTTAATGCTACAAGCTGATCTAACTGTAAAAATAGCAGGGGTCAACAGAAAAATGACTAGAGATAATTAGCTTACATCAGCAGAAAACTTCAAAGGATATACCACTGAGAAAGTGTATAAAAATTGAACTTTCAAATGGGAAGACAGATTCGCTTGAAGGGGCAAAGTGATTCTCAGGTTTCAGAGGCAAGCTCTGTAAGTCTTCAACTTTTTGTAACGAGGTATCAAAGGTATTTGATTTTGGTGGATATACTGGAATAAGACTAAGAAATGTAAAAATGTAATGAAGTTAAGATTTGAGAATAAGGATCTCTGATAATAAGATTGTAAAAGCTTTTTGTATTCGGAACTGTTAATGTTGCGATTGAATCACCTATTGTAATTACATGTCAGTTCTTTAATAAATCTATATATTTTTAGAATTGTCTCACATAGTACTTCTGTATCAAACTCGGGAACTCAATCTCTGTACACTCTTTGGTGAGGAGTTTTCTGGACCCTCATAATATCCAGAATGTTACAGTCTAGCTAAACTTATTAAAAGTCCTATCTGGAGTACAGTAACATCTTCAGATTGTTCCTTTCCTTTAGGGAGAGATGGTCTGGACCTTTAGACCCAATTAAGCATCTTTAGGATTCGGCTACCTCTAACTTTAGTTGAAAGTGAATGTCTGGGGATTACGCCTGATCTGGGGTAGCCCTAAAGGGGCTAGGACTAGTAATAATCCTTTCAGTTGATGCCCAACATGTGTGTTAACGAGTTGATACAGAACCTATACTTATATTTATATATATATCCATCTTGTAGATTGTTAAATATAGAAGGAGTGTTTTAATGACAGTGGTAGTAAGACCCAGATTTAAGTCTCTAGAGACGACAAGTCCCTGATCAGGCCGTGTAGAACTTAAATCAGAACTCCCGAAATATACCATTGAGGTCTAGAAATTTCTTATAAAGTTCATATTAAACCCGAACCGAGGTTAGATCCTGACGAAATGGCAAACCCTGTCGGAATCCCTTCAGCAGCACCAACAGCAGGAGCATCAACAGGAGTGCCAAGCTGCTAGTCTCCCACCTGAAGATGCACAGGCCAGAAGTCACCAGAGCGCGACCATATTGCTGCCTGGGATGCAAGGGACCCACTCATGTTGGTCACATTTGCGTAGCCTGTACAATCAAACACTTTTGCCTCGCTCCTTCTTACCAGAGCATCGACAATGGACAAGAAACTGCGGATTCCTATCAATCTGACCACCATACTGACAATTGCAAGTCGCTCTAAGCCCTCAATGTGGAAGACCCATTTGCGAAATGACACAGGCCACAACTTCAACAGTTTGCCATCAGAATTTTTTATCACAAAAAGCAACTGGTGGCATTTCAAAAATAAACACAACATAACACCCAAGTGATTACCCTTGTGACTACTTGTGAATTATCTTCCTCTTACGCATGCTCCTACGCAGTGCTTCCCCTGTGGCTTCAGCAGATGTGGTGGCCCCTTGCTCACTTTCTTGCTGCTCCTGTCTTGACGCCTTTGGCAGCCGTCCTCTGGGGTTGCGAACCTGCGAGGGCTCGGCAACAGTCTGCTGCTCCTGCAGCCATGCAGTGGATGAGACACCCATCTCAGTTGGGTGAGGACTCTGGTGGGGCTCTGACCGAGGGCGTTGCAGTGGCATGGTCGCTTGAGCGCTTGGAGAGGAGGCCCTACAATGTTGTCTGCCACCAGCATCCTTCTCATGTGTCAGCCCCACTTCAGAGCTAGCAAGTGGCTTGACAGCAGCTTGCTGCACTTCAGGGGGGCCATGAGGACCCATTTCTGCACTGGAAGTCCTACTCTAGAGGACTTCCTTGAAGGTCTGGTGTCTATGCTCAGTAGCTGACCATCGCTCCTCAAGAGATGCCAGTCAATTCTGAACAATGACCATGTTTTCTACACTCTGGCGACTTAGCTCCTCCATGGCCATAGCCATCCTCTCCTCTACTATAGCCATCCTTTCCACGGAGGTTGCCATCCTTTCCGAGATGATGCGTTCATGCGCCAATGCCTCCACAAAGGCTCTGCTCATGTTCGCGATGGACTCCTCCATTCACTCGACACTCGCAGCGACCCTGGAGACAAAACCTGCCAGAGACTCCTGCACCTGTTCCTGGAGTTCCAGCACCCTCTCGTTCTGGATGGACCTGGAGGCACAGGGTCGACATGCAGCTGAGCCGAGCTGGGAGCATCCTGCGCCATCTGATGAGGACTCTCCACTGCTGTCCCTGTCTCCACCATCTGCTGATGCTCACTTGTGAGCTGTGATACACCAGGTGCCAACACTACTCTATCTCGCAATGGTCCTACCGAGGTGTGAGTGTCTGCGCTGGTGCTGGGTGCGCTGAATTCTGCTGAGCCAGCGCCCTCAGAGGTTGCAGCTTCCTCTGAGGAGTCTGGAAGCTCAGGCTCTTCCTCCTGGACATTGGGGATGGGGGTTTTCGATGGTCCTGTGGGGGAGTAAAGGAAAGAGTTAGAAATGTGAGGTCAAGGTTACATGAACATTGAATAGTGCATATGATCATAAGTCAATCTGTTAGAGCATCAGATTCATTATCAGTGACTCATGCAATGTCAGTGAGAGAGATGCCAAACTATTCTGTGACCAGCTTGCTGCGATGCGCCCATCTGTCTGTCCCCCACTTGGGAATCCTCCTCGATCCTGCCGATTTCCAGGGCCACCTCTTCCCAGGCGATGAGCTGGGCTACTGAGGGTGGCCCTCCTCCTGTCATGGCTCTTTGCCTCTTAGTGTGGGCTCTCTTTTCCTGCAATGAGGGACACAAGTGGAGTTTGAGTGAAAATGAAGGAGTGAGTGTAGATAATCCATAGCATAAATGCTTAGAAGGATACAAAGGACCATCCCTGTGTGCTGAAAGTTGTTGTTGTCATGGCATCACAGTGATAGGAATTGTGAGGGCTGCATGGTTGAATAGTTAAGTGAATGTGATCTTCGAGTGAGTGCGAATGGGTAAGGGTGCAGGCATGTAAGTGTCAAGTGGCATGTGGAGGAAGAGGTTGGCAAAGCAGAGTGCTGGTGAGGAGTGGCGATGGGGATCAGATTGAGGGTGTTGGGAAAGTCATACTCACTTTTCCTGTGCAGAGAAGATCATGAAACCTCTTCCTGCATTGCAGCCAGGTTCTGCGGCTCAGCGAAATGGAGTTGACCTCCTGGGCCACTTGCAGCCACACAGCTTTTGTCTGCTGGGGTGGCTTTTTTCTCCCTGAGGAAGGGAAAAGCACCTCCTTATTACATCTGGCTCCGTGCACCAGAGCTTGGAGGGAGGGCTCATCAAACCGAGGTGCACACTTTGTCAGGAAATCAACACCTTCATACAATTTGCAGAGCCTTTGCAGTCTCCAGAAGAAGCAAGGCTGCTTGCAGGTCTTAAATCCAGCTGCATTGATGACGTCATCAGAGGCGACTTTCTATATGAAAAGACTCATTGGGCCAGGTGTTCCCACACGCAGGAAATCAATTGCCCAATTAGGGGAAAATCCCACTTTTTCAGCACTTCACTTAGGAGTCGGGGTCCTGACACGATTTCCACCTGACACGACCCAGCCCGCCCACACTGACAAAATCCAGCCCAATGGGAGCTACCAACTTTTTTAAAATATATATATATACTAGCTGAAGTGCCCTGGGTAACGTGACACGGCGGGGGTGGGGTTGGTGAGGAGCTTAACAGAAGCGCAATCACCTAGCTCGGGCCTGGCTGGGCAAGAAAGGCGCAGGCTTTGAGGCCTAAGAACAAAACGGGCAAAGGTAGGAAAAAGAATGTTCAGGTTAGATAAAATATTTACAAATGAGTGATTTATTTTAAAAGAATTTAATAAATTGAATTTTATTTTGCTGGAAATTATATTTGAAAAGAAAGACGCTGAAAGCAGGAAAAAGAATGGAAGCAAGATGGCGGCTACTCACCTCGGTTCAGAACGATAAGGCCCGGCCACACACGCACCGATTGGCCCGGCGGCACACGCCAGCAACCCGGCGTACGATTGGTCGAGCTCGAGGTCACTCTGTCGCTAATGAGCGGATAATGAGATGCTAATGAGCGGAATGTTGAAGGTTTTTGGGATACCGCGGGTGCGATTTTAGCCCGGCCGAAACGTAAGTACGCTTAAAACCGTCTCGGAAGCGTAAGCTTTCTTTGGAGGTAACGCGCGCGTAGGTACGCCCTGTAACTTTCGAGCGCATAGCCCGACAGACGCACACGCGATGACAGACAGAATGACAGAATGACAGAATGACAGACAGACAGATGTACTGATTTATATATATAGATATTATCTATTGAACATTAAAAGCATTTACAACATCGTGATCATTCCATTGTATCATACAATCCATTCCGCCACTCTGCACAGCCATTCCTCCAACACATATTAACATCAAAACCTGAAGTTTAATTTGTCTCCCGTAACATATATTAATCTATTGTACTTTAAAAATATTTTTACAATCATCCCTCTGGAATTATTATCCTTAAAGGTCATCTGTGCTGAAATGTCCATCCGAGATAAAAATACATTTAAATCCCCCACTATACAAGACTTTTCCGCCACTTCTGTGAATAACCACCGAAAAAATTTGCGACACTTACAATGGTCATTCGGTGCATAGATATTAAAGAGATCGCAATTCATTTCCTCTATTTTTACCTTTAGCCGTAAAAATCTCTCCTCAGTGTCCTTGTCCACCAAGGCAATGGTCTCTTTTATGTACGGACTCAACAATACAGCCAGTCCTCTATGGTTATTGTTTGCGCAACTTGCAAACATCTCTCCCTTTCAAATCTTCCAAACTCTTTCTAGGATATCCTCATCCCAAAAGGTTTCTTGCAGACACAACAGGTCAGTGCCTTTAAAACACTGCAACAACTGCTGCAATTTCTTCTAACGCCTCAGTCCGTTCACATTAATCGAGAGCAGTGTAATCATGGCTCCGAATAAAGTCAATGTGCCTGATAATTCCCCCCATCATTTAATCTCCGGCCCTTCCCTCCTCTCATGCTCCTTCCCAACTTTTCGGGCAGTTGTTGCTTTCCCCTGCAGCCTCCGGCTCTTTTTCACCTCCTGTTTGAACCTTCCCTGCAGTTTCAGCCTCTTCCTTACATTAGGTTTGGACTGAGTTGTCCCTTCTCCCTCCTTCTGCCCCTCACTAACCTTTCCCTTTCCACACGATGCCACCCCACCCCCTACTTCTATGTCTCTGTGCTCCTCTGACTCCTCACACTTGAGCTCTTCTGTAACCTCCCGTCCCTGCTCCCCATCAAATACATAATCTCCCTTAGAGAGTCTTCCTGCTAGCATGGTTTCTCCAACAGTGCCACGCCCTTCAGCCTCATCTCCACCACTAACCGTTGCTCCCTGTTACTTCTCTCTCTGGGGCAATGGCACATCTGCACCTACCTTGCAACCTTCTGGCATCTTTGTCTCCCCACTCCCATCCTGCTACCCCTTTAAGGCTCCTGTCTCTTGCACCCTCTCCTTGTCTTGCCCCCTCCTGCTCCCAGAGATGTCCAACTCCCCGTCTTTTTTTTGAGTACTTATACTTACCCCGCACCCCGCTCCCACTTCCTCCCCCCCTGTGGACACCAGATTCTTTAGAGAGCCAAGCCATATTATGGAATCTCCATCCTGTTGTCTGCTCCGCAATTTTCTGCCTCTTCCTGCGTTCTTTTCTCCTTCCATTCACCAGCTGTGTCCTCCACCTGCTCCGCTCCTCCGGCCGCTCCACTCACGCCTCCCACTCCTTCTCCCATCTCCTCATAACTCCAGGGGCTTCCTTCTGCCTCATACTCACAGCGGCTGGGGCCTTTGTGACACACCCCACAGCTCTCTGGCTTGCAGCTCCAAGCGATGTGTCCAGACTCGCCGCAGTTATAACAGTACAAGTCTAGACAGCTTCTTAAAAGATAGTCGTGTCCAAGACAATAATTACAAACCTTCACCTGGTTATCATGCGGTACTCAGAAGTACTGCACTCCTTCCATTGTCGTGAATTTCATGCTATACAGCAATGACTTCACCCCCTCTGTGAACTGTATCTTTACATAATGGGTTCCATCTGCTACTCACATTCCTGGATAGTATCTCCTCTTTATTGCTGAGTAAATTTTAATGTCCCACGACTCCAACTTTTTTATTAGCACAGCGTCCTCAATATAAACTGGCAAGTTTAAGAATGAGACCACCACCTCTTCAGAATATAGTAGAGATACCTCTAAGAACTTATCTCCAACCTTCAAACTCAGTAAAAGTCTTTCCACCTCCTCTTGGCCACTGACCATCACCTCGAACCCAACATTCGGCTTTGGTCGGCAGGCAAAGCAGCTTCCCTCACTGCAGTCCTCATGTATCACCTGGATAATATCCCAAGCTCATATCTCCTTATCCTCGTACTGAACCACCACCGTGTTTTCTTTTCCAAACCTCCTGGGGTCCCAGCCCAAATCTTTGGGCCTTTTTTTCTTCCTTCCCTCAACATTTTCTCTCCTAATTAAATTCATCCTGGGAACACTGTCCTCTGGGGGGCCCGGCACTCCAGGCCCGTCAGCAGCCATCTGGCTGCTTTTTAAGGACCAAAAAGGCCCTAAAACCTGGAAAAAAAAACAACCTTTTACAAACTCACTCCAACTCCCTGCAGTAATCAAGCACCCAGCAGCACCTGCTCATTCCTAGCCCCTCCCACCTAGAGAGTGTTACCCACTGAGCCACAGCTGACACTATGTGCCTGGATGACCTCATTTGTGTTATCAATCATTCCCTATACTTTTGGATAATGCAGCAATATGATATAATCGGGTGGTTCGGTCAACCTGTTGTTGCTATTCAGTAGGAAAGGAGATTAAATTGTTGAACATGCTTAATCGGGCACCTGTTTGATATATCTGAAGACAGTAAATTAGTTGATTCTACAGATATCCTTTTGCAAGCCTGGAAGAAACCAGAAGCATAAAAGTTGATGCCTGTGGGGGCCTTGACTGCCACTGGCAGACTAGCTGCAGGTCTCCTTGAAACATCTTGTTACTTATTAAATTTTATCTTGGATTTTTATTGTTGCCTAGAGTTTATCTGAATCCACACAGTCAATGCACCAAATGAGATTGGTAATAATTTCAGAGATGAAGATTAAGGCAACCTATTTTACCCAGACTGCTCTGTAACTGAGGGTGAGAATAGGAACAGAATCCCCTGTAGACTCACACCTGTTTCTGCTACTGAACAGCTAATGTGACGAACAATTTCATTCAGTAAGTATTTTTTAAAACAAAGTCCATTTTATGTGCTGCTCCTGCCACAGTCTAAAAAAGGCAAAAGTTCCCTTCTGTAAGTTATGTTGCAGTTGTCATCATATTAATAATAAACAATGGCCTAGAAATTCAGTTGGCTGCGCAAGCCGTTAGCGCCTTAGGAGGAGCAGATCTCGAGCGCTAGGCGCTTAGCGCCCGGGCGCAGCGCGATCTGCGCCTCGCCCCAATTTCAGTAGACATTTAGCGCCGGCGCAAAGTGTTTGCGTGCGCTCAGCTGCGCGCGCAGATCATGACGTCATTTCGTCGTGCAACGCCTTTTGTGCGCCCGGAACCGGAACTTCACTCGCGCCGCCCCATTGTGCGCCGGGCGGCCCTAACGACTGTGAAGTGGAACGGTACACAGCCGAGGCGGGCCGCGGGGAGCGCAAATTAAAGGGCACTTACCCTGCACTATAAAGGGCAGCCATTTTGCAGCATTCACTCTTGTGCAACGGATTTTTGGAGAGAGACCAAGGAAGAGAGCTTACTGCTTTGGCCCAACACTAGGACAGGTCTTTTTGGCTTCAGGCCAGAGCTTTGCAATTATCTTTGCCTTCATTGAGATCTCAGTGTTTGCCAGCATATTATGGGGGCTGCATTGGGTGCCAACGCTGAGTTTCAGCCTTATGTCGGAAGGGCTTACAGACGCCGTGAGAGAGTGGCAGCCCTGGCTAGACGCAGACGGGGCAACAGGCGTCGCCAAGTGAGGCCTTACCCACCCAGGGTATACCGCCAGCAGTTCTCCTATCTCAACATGTCTGCCGCGCAGTGTGTTAGGAGGCTGCGATTCAGAAGGGAGGTGGTTGCAGACATCTGCCAGCTGCTTCACAGAGATCTGCGTCCACAGCTGATGCGCAGGACGTCTCTGTCGGTGGCAGTGAAGGTGACGGTGGCTCTCAACTTCTATGCCACTGGCTCCTTCCAATCCGCTGCTGGGGACATCGCTAACATCTCCCAGTTCGCCGTGCATTGCTGCATCTGCCAGGTGACCAATGCCCTTTTCAGAAGGAGACGTCAATTCATCTCCTTCCCCATGACCCTGGACAAGCAGCAGCAGCGTGCAGTGGGATTTGCAAGAATAGCGGGCTTCCCCATGGTGCAGGGCGCCATTGACTGCACGCATGTGGCTTTGCGGGCACCTCTGGAGCATGCCGCGGATTACCGCAACCGGAAGGGCTACCATTCCCTCAACGTACAGCTGGTGTGTGACCACAGGCAGCGCATCCCAGCTGTCAATGCCCGCTTACCAGGCAGCAGCCACGATGCCTTTATCCTGCGACAGACAACTGTGGCTGACATGTTCCAGGCACAGCCTCACCCAAGAGGATGGCTTATCGGGGACAAAGGCTATCCTTTGTGTACCTGGCTCATGACCCCGCTCCGCGCGCCCACGACCCCTGCTGAAGAGGCATACAACGAGAGCCATCAAGCGACCAGGAACCTCATCGAACAAACAATCGGCGTCCTGAAGCAACAGTTCCGCTGTCTGGATCGCTCCGGGGGAGCCCTCCAGTATTCGCAGACGCGAGTCTCCCAATTCGTCGTCATTTGCTGCATGCTGCACAACCTGGCTATCCGCAGGGCTCAGGCACTGCCACCTCACGTTGGACCACCACCTCAGGAGGAGGAGCAGGAGGAGCATGAGGAGGAGGAGGATGAGGAGTACCAGCCCAGGAGGGAGGCAGAAGGTCCAAGGGCCGCACGTCGGCGGCTTATTGAACGTCACTTCTAGGCCCCCTGTCAGGGAATGGCTTGTGCCAATGAAAGAACATGATTGCAGCCGCTCCGCAAGCCCTCAGCCGGTTAAGGCAACAAACACTTCAAAGATCAAACATGGACAATGTGAATAAATAAAATGGTTTATTGTACAAACTCAGGGCCCTTCCCACATGAAAACCAAGAACACACGAAACCCCCAAAAAACACTCACACACATGACTCACTCCCACAACCTGGGGAGGATTAACAAAAGATGTAAACAAAAATGGCCTCATCCTCGGCCTTCAATAAACAACCATTCCAAAAAACACAACATTTGGACACACCCTCTACTTTGTGTCCCGCGAGGGCGATGCCTTCTGCAAACTTTGCCGGCCCCTGGACGCCCTGCTGCTCCTCCTCAAAGTGAGGCCAGTGGCTGCTGCAAGGCTGGGGGAAGGGTCCTGAGGGGCACATGTTGTGACGGCAGATGCCCTTGGGGGTCGGCCTAGACGAGGTCTGGCCCTCGAGGGGCCGGCTGGTGAATGCTGCAGCTGTGGCTGGCCAGCATCAGTCGCTGCAGCAGCTCATGGCAACTCCACTGGGGGAGTGGCAGTGGCGGCTGGAGGAATGGGGGCAAGCTGGCGGATGGCAGGCGCTCGCTGGTCATCTGAGACACTGGCACTCGCCCGGGCCAGCACTGCAGCATGCGCAGCAATCTGCCGAGGGACAGACCGCTATGCTGCTGCAGCGCGCCGGGTGCCCTGGCGATGCCGGGCTGACACAGCGAGTGTGGCAGCAGTGAGTGCCCGTGTTGCCCTGTTCTGTGACCGCATCAGAGCAGCCAGTGACTGCACGGCACCACTGATCACCTGGCCAGTCGCTGCCAGAGAGGCCCCGAATTCGGTGACACTCCGAGACAGGGACTCGATGGCCTCAGGCATCCGTCCCACTACCCCCATGAGCTCCGTGTGCCGGCGCTCCGAGTCCGCGGACATGTCCTCGAGGCGGCGCATCTCCTCGGCATTGACCGCCTCCGGACTGGAGGCCGGACTCTCCCTCTGGGGAGAAGGCCGCCGAACTGGCCGACCCTTCCTGCGTTGCTGGACGCCGCTGGGCCCAGTAATTGGACTCCCCTCCGACCCTTCCCCCCTCTGGAGAGAAGGCCGCTGAGCTTCCACCCCCCTCCCGTGTTTCTGCAGGCCGCTGGTCCCAGGAGCTACACTCCCCTCCGACACTTCCCCCACACTCCCCTCCAGGGAAGACGTCTCCCCTACAGTGGCATGGCTTGCCGCGGCTGAGGGTTCTCCTGATGGGCCGCCTTCCTCTTGCTCCTCCTCCTCCTCCTCTTCTGAGGGGCTGTCACTGGCAACTTCAGGGACCTCCTCCTCACCATCTGAAAGCAGGAAGGCACAAGAGTAGCTTTAGAGTGAGGAGAGGGCGTCAGCGAGGGATGCATGAGTGGTGGCATTCAGTGCATTGGTCGGACAGTGGCAAAGGATGTAGATCTGATGCGCAAGTGGGACGAGAGAGGTCCAAAAGGTGATGTCCTTACCATTGGTGCCCAGAACAGGGTTGGCATCTCCAGATGCAACGGGGCCAATCACCCGGGCACCCATGATGCGCTCCACGTGCTGTTGCAGCTCGGTGAGCGGCTGGATCTGGGGTCCGCCTCCCCCGGTCACAGTCCGGCTCCTCTTATTATTGGCCAGCTTGGCCTGCAAGAGAAAGGATGGCCTCTAAGTACAGTGTGTAGCCCTGATCTTGTGTGCACTGCCTCCCATGGTGGAATAGCCTGGCCAGTGTGTAGCCCTGATCTTGTGTGCACTGCCTCCCATGGTCGAATAGCCTGGCCAGTGTGTTAAGTGCAGAATGTGCAATTGATGTTCATGACTGTCCCATAGCTGCTGCATGAGGGCTGGCCATTAGGGCTTTCAGGTCCCTTTGCCCATAATGTGAGGTGCACATGCAAGGATGAGGAGGACACTGGAAAGGGTACTCACCCTGACAATCCTGGCGAGGTCATTTAGCTTTTTGCAGCATTGTACCGCGCTCCTGGGGACCTCACTGTTGGATGTCACCCTGGTGGCGACATGCCTCCAGGCTCTCCGGTAGACACGGGCCGGCGGCTTCCTCCCATTGTCTGGGAACAAAATATGGCGTCTCTTCTCCACAGCGCTAACCAGCACCCTCAGATCATGCTCTGAGAAGCGCTGCGCTCGTTCACGGGCCTTCTCCATACTTTGAGGCGCTATTTGGGTCCAGCAGCAGTGTTCAGGCCTAGCTGGAGGGCTCCAGTGTCCAGGGCGTGGCAGCAGACCAAGTCGACCCTTCCCCCTTAAGAGCTGGCCGGCGCCAGGGTGTCTGCTGTCAATCAAGAAATGGCCGCACCTGCGCTGCGCCTGGCCTCGGCGGTATCGCTCAGCACCTCCGGCTTAGTGCCTAAAGAGAGCCGTGCATCGCCAGTTTTAGCGCTCGAGCAAACTCTTAAGGCGAAGCTAATGAATATCGGCGATGTGGCCTCGAATTTGCGCCGGGCGCAAACTTTAGCGGCCGCCCGACTTTACCGCCCCAAAAGTGGCTATAATGAATTTCTAGGCCTTAGTGTTTTATGATGATACTTATGAGCGGTACCTGGTACCTTGTTAGTAGACCTTGTCAACCACTGAACTATCTAACATCCAATTTTGTTGGTCAATAGTGTTTGAAGAGGTGTAATCTATTTGTGGCTTGTGAATAGCATTTAAGAAATACCATATTAGGGATGCTTGCAGTTTCAAAACCTTATACTAACTGTGATCTATACAACATGATATAATAAAGCCATATATTTCTAGGAACCTTAACTAAAAATTAGATATTTGTCCATTTTCTTTTCTGCAGCACATGCAATTGTGCATGTTTACATGTCAGGCATGGTAAGTATATTTTGGATGCATCAGCTAAACTAAATAGACATTGGTGAATAAGGAATCAAGTACGTTCGTGGAGACTGAACAAGCACAACGATTAATTTATACAGGCTATGTTATTTGATCTTGAGCATGTTTCTGAAGAATTAAAGTATGATGCCATAACTGATATTTGAACATGGGAGCTCAATATTCTGTTTCCTAAGCACTACTACTGATCTCTGTAAGGTTCCAAGGATAAATCATGGCACCTATTGAAAACCACAGAAGTATGTTCATTTTGGGCTTAACTCTTTGAAGATAAAAACACATAACAGTAACTATCAATAGATGTAAACAATTAATGTATGTTATTTGTGTCTCACAGCATCCTAGCCATCATAAGAACATTAGAACATAAGACATAGGAGCAAGAGTAGACCATTTGGCACTTCGAGTCTGCTCCACCATTCAATAAGATAATGGCTGATCATGTGTTTATCCAGTGGGAACACTTATCAGGCAACCATGGTTCATTTGAGGATAAGTACCATCTGGTCAGGGAGATTACTACAAAAATACCTTCAGGAAAACAAGCAGGATCAGACGGAAGTACAGTCCCTTTTGAAGCAAAAACATTAATAACTGACGGGTTACCAAGGCAGCTGCTAAATCAGGCAGGCAGAGAACTTCCTTGCAGTTGCCAAAATGATTGGCAGGTCTACTGCTCCTCAGGCACCCGGGCCAGCCATATCACCCATGAGAATGAATAGTTAAAATATCAGTACAACAGCCATCACCTCAAGGAGATTACAACCAGGGGAATACAAAAAAAACTCCAGAATCCTCCATCAACAACCAACCAGGAACTGCACTGTTCCCAGATGAATGACACATTAAGTTCCACACTTGTAAGAAAGAAAGAATGTGCCTTTCTATATTGCCTTTCATGACCTCAGGACACCCTAAAGTGCTTTACAGCCACTGAAGGACTTATGAAATGTAATCACTGTTGTAATGTTGGAAATGCGGCA
The DNA here is from genome assembly GCF_052327205.1 of Somniosus microcephalus. Taxonomy (NCBI): domain Eukaryota; kingdom Metazoa; phylum Chordata; class Chondrichthyes; order Squaliformes; family Somniosidae; genus Somniosus; species Somniosus microcephalus. Next base: position 77,251,794 of record NC_140992.1, read on the forward strand.
GCCAATTTGCTCACACAGCAAGGTCCCACTAACAGCAATGAGATAATGACCAGATAGTGATGTTGGTTGAGGGATAAAGACACCACGGAGAGCTTCCCAGCTTTTCTTCAAATAGTTCCATGGGTTCTTTTACATCTACCTGAGAGGGCAGACAGGGCCTCAGTTTAACATCTATCTAAAATACAGCATTTCTGATCATGCAGCACTCCCTCAGTACTGAAGTGTCAGCCTACATTTTTGTTTTCAAGTTTCTGGAGTGGGACTCTGAGCCCTCAACCTTTTGACTCAGCGGCGAGAGTGCTATCAATTGAGCCATGGCTGCCACATTTGTAAAACCAAGGCCTTTGAAAAAGAGAAATTGAAGCTGGGAGATGACTTTTAATACTTTTTTGTTAGGAAAAGGATATACTTTTAAATAAGGTATAAAGTGATAAAAATAAAAAGCCAAGCTTTGTATAATATCAAGGGTTAACTAGTTTAAACTGTTAATGTATACATATTGGAATAAATGACAGAATTCTTACAATTTTATTTTTGTGAATAATCATATTATAGTATTATACATACTCCATATCATACATGTCAGGTGTAATTGCCTGTATTGGCAAGGAATTTGCGGCAAGCGCCGCTGACCTCAAAGAAAGCTGCCCATAAAGATCTTGTGGTCTTTGTGGTGAAAACTTTAGCTTTCTCGACCTTAATTTGATTGTAGCACTTTCAAAAGGAGATTCCCCAGTGTACATTAGCAGTGATGTAATCAAGCTGTCTAATCAGCTAATCACATTGAAGAATTCTCACAGACAGCAAACCAGGAAATAAAAAGCACTGATTATCATTTAATTTTTTAGACATTTTACAGAGAACAAAATAAAGATTGGGACATACACATGGGGTTAAGGTAAAAGCTGAAATATCATAAACAAACATTTAAAAATTTGAATTAAAAATTTTTTTTTTATCATAATGGAGAAATTTCATCTTCCACAAATATAAAATTCATTTTTCAGAGCCAAAACAGTTGTTCAGCATTCAGTACACAGTTAACCGTTAAAACCTCAGTTAGACCAATTTCACCAGGGCTTAACATTTTATGGGGGGGGTTTAACAGCGATATTAGAGCAGAAAAGGGAGAATGTTCATCATTTCAACTGATTTCACTGATTGCCGGCTATGGGGAGTTCCACGGTGCAGTCTGTGGCGGAGCAGGGAATGACTGACTGCAACTTCAGGATTTCTGCGTTTATCTACGCATGCGCTAAATCCTGAAGTTACAGTCAGTTCCAGAGGGGTAATGATGGTGAATACTGACAATTTTATCATCATTACCACCACAAAATCTGGGCCATTGTGTTTATGTAATTATCCTAATGCACTGCAGGGTATGAAAGGTAACTATTTATTGCTGGTAGACTAGAAAATGAACCATCAATAATTATAAGTATCTGATGCAAGGAGCAACATCTGTTGCAGCAGAACAAGATACATATGGTTTGGGAGAAATGTATATCCTTCAGGTGTTTTGTAGAGGTAATGATAAAACACTTTCCTGCTTCCAATGCTTGTTCACCTGTGCCATCTGTCTGTGGGTAAAATATATTAGGTTAATGTATTATTACCAAACATATTTTTCCCCTCTTGTTCATGTATGTTGTGGACTATCACATGAATGATAACATTGAGCATTAAAGATGTCAGCCTTGGTTCAGTTGTAGCACTCTCACATCTGACTCAGAAGGTTGTGTGTCTCATGCCAGAAATCTAGGGGGTCATGCAGTGCAGTACTGAAGGAATCATTTTTCAGATGAGATTTTAAACCAAGGCCTCACCTGCTCTCTCAGATGAATGTTAAAGATCTCATGACAAAATTCAAAGAATAGCAGGGCAGTTGTCTTGGCCAACATCTATCTCTCAAAAAAGACCACTAAAAAAGTCTATCTGTCATTTAGCTCATTGCTGTTTGTGGAATCTTGCTGTGTGAAAATTGGCCGCTGAATTGCTTACATTACAACAGTGACTACACTTCAAATGTATCACAGAATCACAGAAACCCCACAGTGCAGATAGAGGTCATTTCGGCCCATCGAGCCTGCACCGACACATATCCCACCCGATCCCCGTAACCCCTACACCAACACATACCCCACCCTATCCCCATAACCCCATGTATTTAATCCCCCTAACACTAAGGGTCAATTTATCATAGCCAATCAGCCTAACCCGCACATCTTTGGCTGTTGAGTCCTTTGGGATGCCCTTAGCATGTGAAAGGTACTATATAAATGCAAGTTCTTTCTCTCTAAAGAATGGTCCAGCTGTATCTTTTGAGAAGAATGAACTATCATATTTTGAACCAATTCCACTAACACATATATGTTCTGTTCATTGGTAATCATCTTACTTTGTGTTTAGTCACCTATGTGGATAGGAACCACACTATGGGCTGGATTTTGCCAGGCCCGAGGAGGCGGGAATGGAGGTGTGTGGGGTGTTAAAATTGCAAAAAGTGGCGGGCGGGCCCGACCCTGCCTCCATCCCGCCTCCAAACAATTTTCCCAAATGAGTGGTTTCTGATCCCGTCTTCATCCCGCCTCCAAGAAGCGGGATAGGCCCTAAAGGCCCTTAACAACCAATAAATTGCCTCTATAATCCCATTTTAAGAGGCCTTTCCGATTTTAACACATTTCGCACATGATTCACATCTCCTCTGAAACATGACGGTGAAACTTGACGGGAGCACAATTGGATTGCTGACTAGCAGCTGCAGCTCCACCATTAAATAGGAGATTTGATCAGCCATCATTTGCAGGTGGCAGGACTTTGTTGTCTCAGGTCTGGGGGAACTTTTAGCAGGCATAACCATAGCTGTGGAAGTTTGGAACCTGACACCCATCTCCAGCGTGACCTCCTGGGAAACCCCTCTCGCCACCTTGACTGAACGCTTCCTCAACTGAGGCATATACCAGAAGCATGGGAACCATTTATTTCCTTTCCTCCTGGACATCAGATTTGGATGAAGACCAGCCGCGGCAGCAGCAGAACCATGAACAACAGCAGCACCAACAGCAGGAGCGCCAAGCTGCTGCTCACCCACCTGAAGCTGCACAGCCCAGAAGGCACCAGCCCATGGAAGCTCGTTGGCGCAGGAGATACCCCCCAAACAGGGTCTACAGACAGAGGATCAGCTACCTCAACATGAGTGAGCAGCAGTGTCAAAGGCGGCTCCGACTTTCGCGAGAGGTAGTGGGTGACATCTGCGCAATGGTGCAGCAAGACCTGGAGTCCAGAGGAGCAGGCAGCCACCCCTTACCAGTGGCCGTCAAAGTCAGCACCGTACTCAACTTTTTTGCTTCAGGCTCATTCCAGGGATCAGCAGCAGACATCAGCGGCATCTCCGAGGCGGCCGCACACACTTGCATCACGCAGGTAACCGATGCCCTCTTTGCCATCGCGCACAATCACATCCATTTCTCCAAGGATCAAGCAGGTGTCACGGCGCGTGTGATTGGATTAGCTAATCTGGCAGGCTTTCCAAGGGTGCAGGGCGTCGTTGACTGCAGACATGTGGCCCTTAAGGCACCCCATCGTAATCCAGGTATTTTTGTCAACCGCAAGGGCTTCCACTCCCTTAACGTGCAGCTGATGTGTGACAACAAGAAGGAAATTTTCCATGTTTGTGCCAAGTACCCTGGCAGTTGCCATGACTCCTACATACTGCTCCAGTCTAGTGTGCCTCCGCTCTTCAGTCCGCCAGACCAACTTAACAGATGGCTACTTGGAGACAAGGGCTATCCCCTGAAGACGTGGCTAATGACGCCGTTGAGGAGCCCATCCAACAAAGCTGAAGAGAGCTACAACTACAGCCACATTTCCACCAGATCCTTAATAGAGCAAACCATCGGTTTGCCGAAGATGCACTTCAAATGCCTGGATAGATCACATGGAGCCCTACAGTACTCAGCAGCCAAGGTCACCAGAATCGTCGTGGTTTCCTGTGCAGATCACAACATGGCATAGAGTCATGGATTGCAGATTCCTGAGGACCAAGTGGCTCCTCACATATCCTCCTCAGATGATGAGGAGGAGGAGGAGGAGAGCGAAAATGAACACCTTGCAGAGGCCCATCAACCAGCGGCAGCAGTATGCGACAACATTGCTGCCCGGGATGCAAGGAATGCACTCATCTTGGCCAGATTTACTTAGCCTAGCCAATCAAGCACTTTTGCCTCGCAGCTTTTTACCAGAGCACCGACAATGGCCAAGAACCTGTGGATTCCCAGCACTCTGACTACCATACTGACAATTGCAAGTAATCCTAAGCCCTCAATGCGGAAGTCCCATTTGCGAAATGACACACGCCATAAATGCAACAGTTGCCATCAGAATTTTTATTTACAATAACCAACTGATGGCATTTTAAAAATAAACACAACATTTCACTGTAATGAAATCTGTTTGTCTTGCCTGTATTCGTTTTGCACTCATGTATATTACCTTCCCCCACACGGTGTATAGTTTCACTTCCTCTTTCCTGACTAACCTGGAAGGTTCCAGGTCTTGGCTCTTGGCTCCGCCCCTGACTTCTCTTACTTAAAGATCCCAGGATCTGTATGACTCATTCGTGTGAGCCAATCAGTGTGTTGAGATGTTAGCTCTGATCTTAGTGATTAAAAGCCAACTTGTTAAAGTCTATAACTTCTAGTTTTGTGGTTATTGAAGGCACATCAATTTTAAGTACTATTGCGGAAGCACGTGAGAGGCCATAAAACGGACCCCCTTGTGGAAAAGGTACAGCTCCTCCATGCAAACCCTCAGTACGCCTATATCAAATACTCTGACGGGCGAGAGGGCACTGTTTCCATAAAAGACCTCGCTCCCTCGGGGAGCGGAGAGAACGATGAGAGACTACCCGAGGAAGACCTACACCAAAAAGAGACAGGATGCCCAGAGGTATCAATACCCAACTTTAACCTGGAGGACACTGCAGATAACCTGGAAGACACTGCGGAGGCCCGGACAGCAGAGGAACCAGAATCCACTCCCCTAGAGGCACCCCAACCGGCTTTGCGCCGATCACTGAGAACCACAAAACCTCCTGACAGACTCACTTATACCAACTTTTAAGAAACATCACCCCGATGGACTAAATCTAAAGAAGGGGTGAATGTAATGAAATCTGTTTGTCTTGCCTGTATTCGTTTTACACTCATGTATATTACCCTCCCCCACACGGTGTATAGTTTCACTTCCTCTTTACTGACTAACCTGGAAGGTTCCAGGTCTTGGCCCTTGGCTCCACCCCTGACTTCTCTTACTTAAAGATTCCAGGATCTGTATGACTCATTCCTGTGAGCCAGTCGGTGTGTTGAGATGTTAGCTCTGATCTTAGTGATTAAAAGCCAACTTGTTAAAGTCTATAACTTCTAGTTTTGTGGTTATTGAAGGCACATCATTCACCTAAGTGACTACCCTTGTGACTATTTGTGCAATATCTTTCTCTTATGCGTGCTCCTACGTGGTACTTCCCCTGTGGCTTCAGCAGATGTGGAGGCCCCTTGCACACTTTATGCTGCTCCTGTCTCAACACCTTTGGCGGGCGTCCTCTGGGGTTGCAAACCTGTGAGGGCTCGGCAACAGTCTGCTGCTACTGCGGCTGTGTAGGGGTTGAGACGCCGATCTCTGTTGGGTGGGGACTCTGGTGGGGCTCTGACCGAGGGCGTTGCAGTGGCATGGAAGTGTGAGCGCTTGGAGAGAGCCCCCACTTCCTTGTTCTCTGCCATCAACATCCCTCTCATGGGTCAGGTCCACCTCAGCGCTTGCAAGAGGCTTGAGAGCGCCTTGCTGCATATCAGGGGGGCCATGGGGGCCCGTATCTGCACTGGCAGTCCTACTTAGAAGGACTTCCATGATGGTCTGGTTTCTCTGTTCAATAGCTGACCATCGCTCCTCCAGAGATGCCAGTCTATTCTGAACACTCACCATGTTTTCTACACTCTGGCGACTTAGCTCCTCCTTGGCCATAGCCATCCTCTCGTCTACTGTAGCCATCCTTTCCACGGAGGTTGCCATCCTTTCCGTGGTGCTGTGTTCATGTGCCAATGATTCCACAAAGGTTCTGCTCATGTTCGCGATGGACTCCTCCATTCGCTCAACACTCGCATTAACCCTGGAAACAAAACCTGCCAGAGACTCCTGCACCTGTTCCTGGAGTTCCAGCACCGCTGTTCTTTTGGATGGACCCAGAGGCAGAGGGTCGACATGCAGCTGAGCCGAGCTGGCAGAGTCCTGTGCCCTCTGACGAGGACACTCCACTGCTGTTCCTGTCTCGACAATCTGCTAATGCTCACTTGTGAGCTGTGATACACCAGGTGACAACACTACTCTATCTCATGATGGTCCCACCGAGGTGTGATTGTCTGCGCTGGTGCTGGGTTGGCTGAATTCTGCTGGCACTGTGCCCTCAGAGGTTGCAGCTTCCTCTGAGGAGTCTGGAGTCTCAGGCTGTTCCTCCTGGATAGTGGGGACGGGTGCTTGCGATGATCCTGTGGGGGAGTAAAGGAAAGAGTCAGAGATGTGAGGCCAAGGTTACATGCACATTGCATATTGCAGATGATCATAAGTCCATCTGTTAGAGCTTCAGAATCATTATCAGCAACTCATGCAATGTCAATGAGATGAAAAACTATTCTGTCACCAGCTTTCTCTGATGCACCCGTCTGTCCGTCCCCCACTTGCGCATCGGCCTCGAGTCCCATGATCTCCAGGACCGCCTCCTCCCAAGGGTGAGGTGGGCTACTGAGGGTGGCCCTCCTCCTGTCCTCACTCTTTCCCTCTTATTGTGAGCTCTCTTTTCCTGCAATGAGGGAGACAAGTGGAGTTTGAGTGAGAATGAAGGAATGAGTGTAGAGAATCTATAGCATAGATGCTTAGAAGGAGGCAAAGATGGAGTGAGTTGGCAAGACCAAGGGCCCTCCCTTTGTTTTGTAAGTTGTTTTCATAGCATCACAGTGATAGGGAGTGTGAGGGCTGCATAGTCGAATAGTTAGGTGAATGTGACCATAGAGAGAGAGGGAATGGGTAAGGGTGCAGGGATGTCAGTGTCAAGTGGGATGTGGAGGAAGAGGTTGCTGAAGCTGAGTGCTGGTGAGGAGAGGCAATGGGGATCAGATTGAGGGTGATGGCAAATTCATACTCACTTTTCCAGTGTGCAAAAAGTCATGAAACCTCTTCCTGCACTGAAGCCAGGTTCTGCGGATGAGCGACAACGAGTTGACCTCCTGGGCCACCTGGATCCACACAGCCTTAGTCTGCTGGGGAGGCTTCTTCCTCCCTGAAGAAGGGAAGAGCGCCTCCTTATTGGGGCAGAAATTCGGGTCGGGGGCTTGCCGCACGCGCAAGCCCCCGATCTGCACTTACCCGACGCACCTGCCGTTCACCTCCAGGGACGCCTGGAATTCCTTTTTCAAACAGAAGAATCCCAGGCAGCGTCTGACGTCACGCCGCCCAGGCGTGCAGCCAGCGCGAAGCCTGGAGCGCGCAGTGCAACTGAGACACGCCCCTTGAGGTCTCAGTTTAATAGGACACGCCCCCAATGTTTCTCACAAGCTGCAAAGCATTTTTACATGCAGAGCAGCATTTCAAATAGGTTTTTTGTATTGTTATGAAGCTTTTGGTAACTTTTATAAACTTTTAAAAACGTTTACATTATTTTGAAGAATCTGAAGTAGTATTAAACAGAATTAAAGCAATTTAAAGACTTTTAAAAGCCCTGAAAGAATTTTTTTCATTCCATTTATTTATTTAGCAACGTCGTCGTCATACGTGTTTTCACACTGTTCCCTTTGGGGAACAGTATGAAGTGGTGGAAGGATTTATGGCCGTGATTAACGCTCATTCCGTGACCGTAACCATCTTTGAACCAGCCATTAGGGTGGTTAGTCCTATGGCGGGAGGGTTTAACGGGCTCCCACAAGCTATACGAGGAGGGGGGCCACCCACACCCACGGACGCAAATATCCCACTGGATGTCAACCCAGAATTTAGAGCCGGAGCTCCGACTCCACTTGCCGAGACTGTCTGGAGCAGGGTTCGAAACCCTACCCCGTCTGGCCCAGCGGCGGGGATCCTACCGCTACGCCAAAGGCCCACTCCGATTAGCAATGTGAAATGGCTGGAATGAGCACAATTCACGGCATTAAAAGAACTCACAATTGAACTGATGATGACCTCAGCAATCTCCTCAATGAGGTGGAGGCGCAGCGCCTGCTCATCATTGGTAATGAGAAGTCAAAGGCACTGCAAAAAGGACAGATGATAGCTTGGTCTTTCAAGTGGCAGCATAGGGCTCCAGTCACGGGGAGGGAAAAGGCGCAGGAAACGTATGGGTGTCACCTTTTGCGCGGAGTGGGCCTTTTGCGTAGCAGTAAGCATCCCCGCCGCTGGGCCAGAAGGAGTAGGGTTTTGAACCCCGCTCCAGACAGTCCCGGCAAGTGGAGTCGGAGCTCCAACTATAAATTCTGGGTGGACATCCAGCGGGATACTTGCGTCCGCGGGTGTGGGTGGCCCCCCCCCTCAGATGGGTTGTGGGAGCCCGTAAAACCCTCACGCCATAGGACTAACCACCCTAATGCCTGGTATGAAGATGGTTATGGTCACGGAAGGAGCGTTAACGTGGCCAGAAATCCTTCCACCACTTCATACAGTTACCGAAAGGGAACAGTGTGAGGATACGTACGACGATGACCTCTTGCGCAATGCACCTCCTTGGACCCTCAGTGGCAGATGCGAGGGGGCAAATCGTGCAATTGTTAAATTTTTCATTTTATTGACATGTAAAATGTTGGCCCAGTAATTCCGTTCCAAACGCGTGAGTACGGTCGGGGTACTCATGCGTCTGGCCGGAGGAAATGCCGGTTTTCAGCGTGCACAGCGCATGCGGGGAAAACCGGCATTTCCTGTCCTCTGAACGAAGGGGTTCAGAGGCAGAACGCGTGCGACTGCACAGGCAGCGCGTGCGCAGTAAAATTCGCCGGTTTCATTCATGCTTTCAGTGAGGTTAAGTCCTTACAACTTACACATGAAAAAAGCATGAGTACAGTTGCTGCAGAGGCTGCGGAGGAAGATATATTTTATTGTGGAGCTTCTGAAAGGCAATATTTTTGTTTGGGAAAGGGAGGAAAGTTATTTTAAGAAATGCTGAGGTAAGTTTTAAAGTTTATTTTTGTTTTTTAAAACGGGTTTTCAGTACTGTAGGTAGAAGGAGCAATTGTGGCTATGTGAATTGAATTTGCTGTGTTTATTAAATGTGAAAATGACTCCAACATTTTTAAGAAAGAAACTTTTCATCAGTAATATATTCTTTTAAGTAATTATATATGTATGTCTGTATATATTTCTTTGCGTATATGTAAGTAATGTATATATTCCTTTACTTATGTGTATGAATGTATGTATTTAATTATGACTTTCAGAGAAAGTAACTTATTGGAAAATCATAATTAAATACATACATTCATACACATAAGTAAAGGAATATATACATATACGTAAAGGAATATATACGGACATACATACATAATTACTTAAAAGAATATATTACTGATGAAAAGTTTCTTTCTTAAAAATGTTGGAAATGTTACATTACTCATTTTAGAACAGTCATTTTCACATTTAATAAACACAGCAAATTCAATTCACACAGCCACAATTGCTCCTTCTACCTATAGTACTGAAAACCCGTTTAAAAAAAAAATTAAACTTTAAAACTTACCTCATCATTTCTTAAAATAACTTTCCTCCCTTTCCCAAACAAAAATATTGCCTTTCAGAAGCTCCACGATAAAATATATCTTCCTCCGCAGCCTCTGGAGCAACTTTACACATGCTTTTTTCATGTGTAAGTTGTAAGGACTTAACCTCACTGAATCCATGAATGAAATCGACGAAGTTCACTGCGCACGCGCTGCCTGTGCAGTCGCACGCGCTGTGCCTCTGAACCCCTTCGTTCAGAGGACAGGAAATGCCGGTTTTCTCCGCATGCGCTGTGCATGCTGAAAACCGGCATTTCCTCCGGCCAGACGCGTGAGTACCCCGACCGTACTCACGCGTTTGGAACGGAATTACTGGGCCATTAGCTCTTGCTCCCTCCACCAAAGCTTGCAGGGTGACGTCATCAAATCTGGGAGCAGACTTAGGTCTCCCGCTGCTCATTCTGCCTCCAGGTCCCTCTCACTGCAAAGGCCAAAAGGTTTGCAGTCTGCAGAAGAAGCAAGGCTTCTTGCAGACATTAAATGCAGTAGCAATGATGACATCATCGGAGGCAAGTTTCAGACTGAAAAAACGAATTGGGCCATGGGTTCCCACACACTGGAACTCAGTTGCCCAATTATGTGAAAATCGCATCAATCTCCCACATCGATTTGGAATCGGGTGGATAACACAAAAAGCGGATGACACGACCCCAGCCCGCCCCAAGACAAAATCCAGCCCTATATGTGGAGAAATTTCTTTATCACAGTCTTGTAGACCCTACTCTGTGCATTTGCTGAAAAATGCAAGATGACTGTAGGAGATCAAAAATGCTTAGATTTTAGGCAAGAAACCAAGTCTACACTATTTGTAAAATCTGAATTATTAAGGTGCCTAATAAGCTTTACGAATATTGTAAATTGCTGAACTGGATGTTTTTCAACTTACTAAAGCTGGAAAGTATTTTTTTCCCAGCAAGTCTATCAGTGGAGTTCCCATTACTGGGGTTAAGCATGTCATCTATTGTCAGGAGATCATCTTACTAATCACAAAGCAGGTCTAAACAAATATAAAACAAGAGGTAATAATGGATAAACAGACGGGGGCAACAACTGTTCACCATTATGCTTGGCAATACTACTTTTTCCTTAAGCTATTAACTTCTACTTACTATCCAAATGCTATTTTTCAAAATCAGCATCCCTTTGTGGTATTGCAGTTGTGCCACCTTTCAGATTCATGTGGCTTGCTAATGGATAGGACAATTTATACTTGTAATAGCTTCAAATCATAGATAAGATACCAAGCTGCAGTTCTGACAGCAAAAAACAGTAATAAATGTAACTCATCTGCCCTAGTTTGTATTACTGTACCACCTGTGTGTGAGCGTGACAACAGAGAATGTCATGTTTGTCACATGAAACAAACCCTCGGGCAGTTTTGATAAAACTAACAATTTTTGTTATCGTGATACACTTGGTGATGGTAGGTGGAATATGGTTCCAGCATGAAGTATGATATATTGTTTCTTTAATGTGTAATGTAGAAATGACTTATTCTCCTGCTGTACAAATCACACATGACAAGATGTGTAAAAGGAATGTAGGAACACCGATTAGTAACATTTGACAAATGAATGCTGCACTGCTCACTGATGATACATTTAAAAATGCTGGAACATCTGCAGGGAATTAATTCCTGAATAGAGCAAAAGCAAAAACCATGTGACCTGCTGAAAAGGGGAAAGAAGATGTATAAAAGTTAGTGTAGAGTGGTGGTGTGTGATGGGGATTTGGCGCTATACAAAAATGGTCAGGAAAGGCAGTGCATAGCATTACCTCACATAATCACATAACTGGGCTGGCTACAAGGTACAATCAAGGATATACAAATGCAAATTTTGCAAGAGAAAGGGGGTGCTCAAGATGTGTAACCGCTCTAGAAACCAGACGGCCTAACAATATCCCAAAGACATTAAGTAGATCAGGAAGCAGACACGAAGTCAACGATTCTTGGGACTAGGACAAAGGGCCAGTAAACAAATGCTAATAAGAATGAAATGATGTTATAACGCAGAACATTCTAGAAGGTAGGTGGGAACAATGTATAGCACATCAAACTGTATGTATAAATATCTACTAACTGCTGTAACAATTCAGAGAAGCTTGACTAAGGCACAAGCAGGCTGTCTCCCCACCGTGGCTGCCCCACCGGTGTGAATAAAGGCTGCTTGGACTCTCGATCTCGGACTTGTGTTGCGTGATTGGAAATTACTCCACAACACCTGCTATTTGAATTTTCAAATACACCTTGATAAAATGATGAATGAAGAATGAACTTCTATCCAGTGTATAATTTGATATGGACTGTAATATTGTACTTGGAGTCAGTGTTCTCTTTTTATTTATTCATTCATGGGATGCGGACGTCGCTGGCAAGGTCAGCATTTATTGCCCATCCCTGTTCCAGTTGTACAGAGAGAGTTCCTATAGTAAATATGCAAATGAATGCATCCAACACAGTCCACCAGTTTTAGTAGAAACTTTGGAGTGAAAAATGGTTATGAAAGAAGTGCCAGTGAAATGCTTCCTGTCATTTTTATCTTCAATTAATTGAACAACCAAAGCAAACCTTACAAATTAATTGGGAAGTGTTTTGTACAGCATGTGTTCATGCACCAAGCACAGTTAGTGAAACCTGGCAGCAGAGTGCAGTGTCTTAGAGACCAGTATGATGCAGCTTGAAGCAATAGCTCACTTGCTGACTCCCCAAAGCCTTTCCACCATCTACAAGGCACAAGTCAGGAGTGTGATGGAATACTCTCCACTTGCCTGGATGAGTGCAGCTCCAACAACACACAAGAAGCTCAATACCATCCAGGACAAAGCAGCCCACTTGATTGGTACCCCATCCACCACCTTAAACACCTGGGATGGTCACCAGAATATAGGAGTAGAAAATAAGGTGCATAAAAGAGTGAGTGTGTTGGATAGTACTATAGAAGATAGTACTAGAGGCAGTAGTAGTACCATATTAGTAGATAGGGGCAGACTAAGAAAGACTACGAAAAATTCAAAAATGGATTTAGAATGCATGTACGTAAACGTACAAAGTGTGGTGAATAAGGTTGGTGAGCTACAAGCGCAATTAGCTGTGTGGCAATATGATGTTGTGGCAATAACAGAAACGTGGCTTAAAAATGATGAGGACTGGGCACTTAATATTCAAGGGTACAAGGTGTTCAGAAAAGATAGGGAAGGAAAAAGGGAGGTGGGGTGGCAGTGCTGATTAAGAAAGACATTGTAGTGTTGGAAAGGGAAGATGTTCTTGAGGGGACAAGGACAGAATCCATTTGCTTAGAGTTGAGAAGCAAAAAGGATATGTTCATGCTATTGGGGGTATTCTATAGGCCTCCAAATAGTGAGAGGGAGGTAGAGAAGCAAATCTGCAGGAAAATTGCAGAGATATGCAAGAGTATAGAGTGGTGATACTGGGGGACTTTAATTACCCAAATATCGATTGGGATAATGCTAGGGTAAAGGGAAAGGAGGGGGAGGAATTTCTGAAATGTGTTTAGGAGAACTTCCTTGACCAGTATATTCTTGGCCCAACTAGGAAGGAGGCATTGCTGGATCTGGTGCTGGGGAATGAGGTGGTCCAGGTCGATCAAGTGTCTGTGGGAGAACACTTGGGTATGAGTGATCATCGTATCATAAGATTTAGATTAGCAATGGAGAGGAGCAAGGAACAATCTAGAGTGGAACTTCTAAACTGGAATAGGGCTAACTTCAATGGGATGTGAAAGGATCTAGCCAGCACTTTACAGGAGCACTTTGGTATCACAGGTAGACTGTAGGCTTGGGGAGCAGCAGGTAAGTAAGGAACAGCGCTTGGTTGTATCCATGCTGCTTCAGTCTTCAGCCAGAATGATCTTTTTATAGGCTGCGCACTAATTTCACTGCATCGCAGCAGACTGTCCCATTTTACATGTGTTTTACGCCAGTCGATGGAAAATAAAATCGATTGAGGTGTAAAACAAATGGCCGATACGATCTGTCAGTTCCTATCCCCACTGCCTCCCCCCACTGGTTCCCTGCTCCCGGGTGGGCTAGGGTAAAATTACCCCCCCCCCCCACCCCCCAACCCCCGATTTCTGTTTTCATTCATATATATTTATATATATATATAAGTCTTGTAGGTAGAGAGATGTTTCTGAGTCTGAGTAACTGAGGGATTTCCACATAAATTAGGGTGCAACATTCAATAGCGGAAAGGTGCAGCCACAAGTTAAAGTAAGGGTCTGGGATTTCCATAAAAAGTTCTTATGAGAAGTTGTCTCTTTTCAAAGTATATTTCTCTGGCACAATAATGCCTTCTCCATTAACCTGAACTTCATTCTCTGTTTTTAGATCTTCCTCCCTCTCCCTTGGTGGTTCCTCCACCTCCTGAGAGTATCGGGAGAGCGCAGGGCACCAACGGAGGGAAGCCAAGTATTTAAACCGCAGCACAGCACAGCAGCAGCAAAGCGCAGGAGAGCACGCAAAACAAACTCGGATAAAATTTGAAAAAGTATCATCACAGACAACGTTGCAGAAGAGCCCATGAAAACCAAGGTAAGTCAATTTAGTATAGACTATAATATTAATTAAAGCTGGTTATCATTGATTGAGAAATATCTATCTATCTATATCTTAATAAAGGGGTGATTAAATAAAAAAATAATTAATAATCATAGAAATTAATTAATTACTAACTGATTTGAAATCAAACTAAATCTATTTACTAATCATAATCTAGACATTCACTCCCTCCACCACCAGTGCACTGTGGTTGCAATGTGCACCATCTATAAGATGCACTGCAGCAACTCACCAAAGGCTTCTTTGACAGCACCTCCCAAACCCGCAACCTTAACTACTGTTGTGTATTTTGAATGTGTATTAGAATTGTCCCACATGGGATACCGTAGTGGTGATTTGCAATGCACTATGGGAAATGTAGTGCATTGAGTGAAGAAGCACATTGTAAATAAAATGGCCGTTAACTAAACTCTCCACCCCGGAGTTCTTCTTAATTGTTATATAGGTAAGGGTATAAAACCCCTTGAGACACAACAAAACTGGCGACGAGGACGACGGACTTGCGCATCACTTTGCACTGGAATCGACGATGTTTAAAGTAAGAAGTTCCTGTCTTTTCTTAATGGCGCGCCCGCAGTTTAGTGCTGATGCAATCGCCTCGTAAAGGTGGCGGTTCGTGTGTTACACAAATAAGAAGGGGGAGAGTAATGATACAATGAAACGAAGTGGAGGAAAAGGACTGTAAAAATAAAGAAAAAAAAAGAAAACAAAATGGCTATGCTAACCGGAGCGTTTGGAACATTTGATGAAACGGCGGAGCAATGGAGTGCTTATACAGAGCGTTTCGGATTTTTCGTGACTGCAAATGGCATTAAAGATGACGTGAACGTGGCAACGTTCCTCAGTGTGATCGGAGCAAAAACATTTGGCTTGTTATGGAGTTTGATGCACCCGGATAAGCCCGGCGCTAAGACATATGATCAGATTATGGAAGTTTTGGAACTGCATTTCGCACCCAAGCCGCTGCTGATTGCCGAGAGGTTCAGGTTTCACAAACGAAACCAAGGGGAGGGTGAGTCCATAGCCGAATATGTTGCAGTGCTAAAGAAGCTAACTGAGCATTGTGAGTTTGGTGAAACTCTAAATGACACTGTCCGTGATAGGTTTGTGTGTGGATTAAGATGTGAAGCAACACAGAAGCACTTGCTCACGACTGACAAACTGACGCTTAAATCAGAAGTGGAGCTCGCTGTGTCTATGGAGTTAGCAGCTAAAGATGCACAGCTGTTGGGGTCTGCAACAAGAGTGCACAGGGTAGCAGCTACACTGGATAAGCATGCAAGGGGCGCCAGAGAGTGTTACAGATGTGGAAGGTCAGGTCATCAGCCATCTGACTGCTGGTGTAAAGACCTGACCTGTCGGAAATGTGAAAAGAAATGACACATTGAACATGTGTGTAAAGGGCAAAGCAAACAATCCTACACAGAGACACACAAAACAAACAAGGAAACACATCCAACGGGCGTTCTAAAAAGAAAAACCTACACATGGTGAAACAAGAACAGGAAGACAGTGACACAGACTCTGATGGGGAGTTGAATCTCCATGTGTTAACGGTGAATGGAGGCTCATCAGGCTATGGAGTCACTCCAGTACTAGAGGGAATACCAGTCAAAATGGAGCTGGATACGGGGGCTGCTGTCTCCTTGATTTCAGAGAAGCTATTCAAAGAAAAACTGAACCACCTATCACTGATGCCGGCCAAGCTCATCTTAAAGACCTACACTGGGGAAACAGTCCCAATGCTGGGTAAGACGCAGGTCAAGGTGGAGCTTAATGGACAAACCGTGATGCTGCCAGTTTACGTGGTCAAGGGTGACTATCCATCCCTGATGGGCAGGCCATGGTTGGAGAAAATTCATCTGGATTGGAAAAAAGTGAATGCGGTGTCAGTCGAAGAGGCGGGGCTAGCGGCAGTGTTGACAAAGCATGCGGCTGTCTTTGACGGAGAATTGGGGAGTATGAAGGGGATTACGGTCAAACTCAAGGTGAAGCCTGACAGCCAACCATGATTCCTGAAGGCCAGGAACGTTCCCTACGCCCTCAGACCAAAAACGTGGAGGCTGACCTGGAGCGTCTGGTCAAGATAGGGGTCCTGGTGCCGGTTTCGTACAGTGAGTGGGCCATGCCCGTGGTACCAGTGATGAAGAGTGATGGCGCGGTTCGCTTATGTGGAGATTTCAAAGTAACAGTGAATCCTGTGCTCTCAGCTGAACAGTACCCCCTCCCCATCATTGAAGATCTTTTCGCGGGTCTAGCAGGTGGTCAGAAGTTTAGCAAGATTGATCTATGCCAAGCCTACTTGCAGATGCATGTAGAAGAGGACTCACGGAAGTACCTCACCATCACCATCCACAAGGGCCTCTACAGGTACTGCCGCCTACCCTTTGGTATAACGTCAGCACCAGCATTGTTTCAGCGGGCTATGGACCAGGTCTTAGGTGGCATTCCAGGGGTACAATGTTATCTCGACGATATCCTTGTCACAGGAAAGGACGACAACGAGCATCTGCAGAACCTGACGAAGACACTGGGAAGACTTGAAGAATATGGCTTACGCGTTCACAAGGACAAATGCGAATTTTTCAAGCCATCAGTGGAGTACCTAGGCCATGTCATCGACGCAGACGGCCTACACATAGCACCATCGAAAGTGAAAGCCATTGCCGACGCTCCTGCACCTACAAATGTCAGCCAGCTGTGGTCATTCTTAGGTCTCCTGAACTATTACGGAAAGTTTATTCCACAGCTGGCATCACTGTTGAAGCCATTACATGAGTTGCTGTGTCAGGGCAAGGCCTGGGCATGGACGAAGGAGTGCGAAGCTGCATTCAAGAAAGCCAAAGCAGCTTTGACTGACCCCAGAGTGTTGACGCACTTTGACCCGTCGTTGCAGATTCAGCTGGCCTGTGACGCGTCGCCTTATGGTGTCGGCGCGGTCGTGTCCCACATCTTTCCCTCAGGCGAAGAGAAGCCAATTGCATTCGCGTCAAGGTCCCTGAGCAAGGCGGGGGTGAAATACCCGCAGATCGAAAAAGAGGCTTTGGGCACCATCTTTGGAATCAAAAAGTTCCATCACTACTTGTTCGGAAGGAAATTCACCTTGCTGATGGATCATCGTCCTCTGACATCGACCTTTGGTCCACACACAGGAATACCCTCCCTGGCAGCGTGCAGGATGCAGCGCTGGGCGCTGATGTTAAGCGCTCACAATTACAACATCAAATACCGGAGGTCAGCAGCACATGGCAATGCGGACGGATTGTCAAGACTTCCACTGCCTGTGCCCTCTGAAGGCTGTGAGCAGAAGATTTTCTACTTTGACATGGTGAGCAATGCCCCTGTCACGGCCCGGCAGGTCAAGAAAGAGACCAGAGTGGACCCTACACTATCCAAGGTGCTGGATCGGGTGATGCGAGGAGACGGACCACGGGTGTCAGATGCACCACCTGAGCTCCTACCTTACCTGTCAAGAGGCAAGGAGTTGTCTGTCACGTCAGGATGCCTCCTTTGGGGCATGCGAGTGATCATACCACCAAAGCTGCGGAAACATGTCCTCAACGAGCTGCACTCAGGACATTGTGGTATTGTCCGGATGAAGGAGCTGGCACAAAGCTACTTCTGGTGGCCCGGTCTGGATCATGAAACTGAAGTTGAAGTGAAATCATGCCCATCATGCGAGACAACCAGGGATACGCCAAGAGCAGCGCCGCTGCATCCATGGGAATGGCCGGCGACACCGTGGCAACGGATCCATCTGGACTTCGCGGGACCAGTGGAAGGAGCAATGTTCCTGGTCGCGGTGGACTCCCATTCCAAATGGCCGAAGGTTGCAGTAATGTCCACTACCACTACGGAGAAAACCATCGAGACTATGAGAGAGATGTTCAGGCGATTTGGTCTGCCGGAGCAGATCGTAACCGACAGTGGAACACAGTTCACATCCCAGGAAATGGAGGAGTTTCTCAAGAGCAATGGAATCCAGCACATGTTCACCACGCCTTATCATCCATCCACGAATGGATTGGTGGAGAGATTTGTCAGAACGCTGAAACGCGCGTTGAAAGCGACAAGAAGTGATGCTCCTCTAAAGCAGCGCCTGAATGCTTTCTTGCTGAAATACCGAAACACGCCTCATGCTACGACTGGAGCATCTCCTGCTTACCTACTCATGGGAAGGCAGCTACGGACACGCCTTGACCTGCTGAGGCCAACGTCCACAGAAGCAGTGGTGCACGCCAATCAGCAGGATCAAGTCAGCAGACGAGCTCAGAGGTCCAAAGAACGACACTTTGTGGTGGGGGGCAAAGTCCTCATGCGTAACTACACCACCCCGGAGCGGTGGGTCCCGGCTACGGTCATTCAAAAGACGGGCTCCGTTTCATACCAAGTCCGCACCGGAGGTAACCGAACATGGAGACGGCATGTAGACCAGTTACTGCCAAGACAGTCGCCACAGGTAACCCAAGAAACAGAGGATCAAGGACCTGCTGGGGGCTCCAGCAGGGACTGGTCATCCAACCCTGAGACGATGGCACCATCCACTCTTGTGCCATCGAGGGAGGAAGCCACGCCTGCAGGGTCACGGGAGAGCCAGCCAGAGCCTGCTCCTGAGACTAGGCGTTACCCCCAAAGAGAAAGACAGCCTCCAGAGCGCCTTAGTTACAGTTAGTGCTAACCGGTGTGCATGGGGCAGAATAATGCCCAGGGTTAGTGGAGTGTAGAGGCAGTCTACCCTCTCTTCCAAAGTTATAGTCATTTTCAGTTATTCTGTTTTGTGGACATTCTATTTTAAGGGGGAGGAAATATGTTGTGTATTTTGAATGTGTATTAGAATTGTCCCACATGGGATACCATAGTGGTGATTTGCAATGCACTATGGGAAATGTAGTACATTGAGTGAAGAAGCACATTGTAAATAAAATGGCCGTTAACTAAACTCTCAACCCCGGAGTCCTTCTTAATTGTTATATAGGTAAGGGTATAAAACCCCTTGAGACACAACAACTACCTAGAAGGACAAGGGCAGCAGACGCATGGGAACACCACCACCTCCAAGTTCCCTTCCAAGTCACACACCATCCCGACTTGGAAATATATCGTCATTCCTTCATCGTTGCTGGGTCAAAATCCTGGAATTCCCTCCCTAACAGCATTGTGGGAGTACCTTCACCACACGGACTGCAGCAGTTCAAGAAGGCAGGTCACCACCACCTTCTCAAGGGCAATTAGGGACGGGCAATATATGCTGGCCTTGCCAGCGATGCCCACATCCCATGAATGCTTTAAAAAATGACCTCTAGTGATTCTATTAGTTTTCAAAATGAAGTATTGCGAACCAATAAACAAATAAGTATTTAGGATAAGCATGTAGGTTAAGCATCTTAGGGGATAAAATAAACTGAGCAGGGGATACTAACACTAAAGGGATCCAAAATTGTATTAAATAAGAATCTGGTATACATAAACATTAAATAAAGAAATAATAAATAAGAGTTAAAGGGGAACTAATACAAAACATGTAAATAACATAAGAGACATATCTATATATATGTAGACTCTAAATAGAATGGATGGGCAGCTCATCCCAGTTGCATTCTATTCTTGCACCATGTGGGAACTCCACAACACTTTCAGGTGTTCTGGGTGATCATGTGTGTAGGAAGTGCCTCCAGTTGCTTGAGCTCAGGGTTTCTGAGCTTGAAGAAGGGCTGGAATCACTGCAAGGCATACGGGAAGCTAAAACTTTCCTGGATTGTGATATCCGAGTGGTAAGGTCCGAAACTGAGATAAGCAAGATATAAGGAAGAAAACCCAACTGTTTAATTATACGGTGTAGCCGAGAAACATCTCTTACAGGCTGCAAGCAAAACACAGTATTTCTAACTGCACGATGCAAGATGGAGGATTCATCTCTGAGTCATACCCAGAATGCAATGCCACATTACCATACTAACTGCTGTACCAGGACATTACCTTAAACACTGGTGAATATGATCCTTTAATCTTTGGCTCTATCTGGTGGATAACTTAAACATTACATCCCAGATTACGATATCCCCCCCCTCTTAAGTTTACATTAATTTCTTAACAACATTCTTAAAAAGTCCCATAAGGAAACTCCTTTAACGAAAGTCCATACTGAATAAATCTAGCAGGTCGTTATCAATCTCTCTGGCGGCTTGCGAGACCTTGGTGAATGTATGAAAAAGCGTTGGAACTTGCTCAAGCCATAGAGACAACGAACCGAGATGTAAAAGAAATACAAGGTTCAGACTGGGCTACTACAAAGCAAGTTGGGAGTCAAGTGGTTGTGCATAAGTTAAATATGCATCAGAAACCACAATGTGAGCATGTAAAGGCATGTTATAGATGCAATGGCGATCACCTGGCGAGGGAATGCAGGTTTCTGGAGGAAAAGTGCCACAAGTGTGGGAAAAAAGGACATATAAAATGTGCATGCAGGGCAAAAGCAACCGTGGAGGAATACAAACCAAAAGGAGGAGGAAAGCAAAACACAGTATTTCTAACTGCACAAGCCAAGATGGAGGATTCACCTCTGAGTCATACCCATAATGTAATGCCACATTACCATACTAACTGATGTACCAGGACATTACCTTAAACACTGGTGAATATGATTCCTTAATCTTTGGCTCCATCTGGTGGATAACTTAAACATTACATCCCAGATTACTATATGGATCGTACAGCCACAGAAAGTTCAGGACAGTAAGTGGGTGGCCATCTGGCAGGGTAGGGAAAGGCAGGCAGTGCAGGAATCGTCCGGGAGTGTGGTGCTCACTAACTGGTTTTCAATATTGAATACCAGCGAAGGTGACAGCATCTCAAAAAGTGTAGTCTGGAGCAAGGCGCCGTGGAGCAAAGGACTGCACTGGGGGGCACAGCAAAGTGTAGGAATGCAGTGGTTATAGTGGATTCAATCATCAGAGGGCAGACAGACATTTCTGCAATCAGCAACATGAGTCCCGCATGGTGTGCTGCCTCCCTGGTGCCAGGGTAAAGGACATCACTGAGAGGGTGCAGAACTGTTTGAGGAGGGAAGGGGAATAGCCAGAAGTCGTGATCTATGTGGGAACCAATGACATAGGAAGGAAAAGGATTGGGGTCCTACAATCAGAGTTTCAGGAGCTCGGAAGGGAGTTAAAGATCAGGATCTGAAAGATAGTAATCTCTGGATTACTCCCAGTGCCACACACTAGTGAGTATAGAAATAGTAGGATAAAAAAGGTTTACACGTGGCTGGAAACATGGTGCAGGAGGGAGAGCTTCAGATGCCTGAGACATTGGGACCAGTTCTGGGGCAGGAAGGCCCTGTTCAAGATGGATGAGTTGCACCTCAATAGGGCTGGGACCAATGACCTTGCGGGGAGGTTAACTAGTGCTGTGGGGAAGCATCAGTACTAATTTGGCAGGGGGTGGGACCAGGATGAAACATTTGAGAGGAGATACAAGGTGCACAGAGGACTGGGAGACACGAATAGCACTAGAGTGAAGAATAGTTCAGAACTAGGCCAGATCAGACAGCAGGCAAATGCGAAGCAGTCTAAGATGGGTTTGTAGTGCATGTGCATAAATGCACATAGCGTGGTAAATAAGGTTTGTGAGCTGCAGACACAAGTCGTCACATGGGACTATGATATAGTGGCAATAAAAGAGACCTGGCTCAAAGAAGAGGAGAACTGGGAACTTAATATCCCTGGCTACAAGGTATTCAGGAAAGATAGGGAAGGAAAAATTCCAGGATTGGGGGTGGGGGGCCTGGCAGTATTGATCAAAGACCTATTATAGCAGTGGAAAGAGATGATGTAGTTGAGAGTCTATTTGGTTAGAATTAAGGAACAATAGAGGAGCTATTATGCTACTGGGTATATACTGTATGCTACCAAATAGTGGGAAGGAGCAAATTTGCAAGCAATTTACAGAGAGATGCAAGAACTATAGAGTAGTGATAATGGAGGACTTCAATTATCTTAATATATACTGGGATAGGAACAATGTAAAGGGGAAAGAGGGGGAGCAATTCTTGAAATGTGTACAAGAGCACTGTCTTGACCAATGTGTTTCCAGCTCAACAAGGAACGAAGCAGTGCTGGATTTAGTTCTCACAAATGAAGTGTGGTAGGTGGAGCATTATTCAGTCGGGCAGCATTTGAGGAACAGTGATCAAAATATCATCAGGTTTAGAATAGTTATGGAAAAGGACAAGGGACAATCAAACGTAAAAATACTCAACTGGAGGAGGACTAATTTCAATGAGTTAAAAAGGGATCTGGCCCAGATGGATTGGAATCAAAAATTTGGTAGGCAAAACAGTAATTGAACAATGGGCGCTTTCAAGGAGGAGATAGTTTGGGTACAGAGTAGACACATTCCACAGAGGGGGAAGTAAGTGCATCCAAAGCCAGAGCTCCCTGGATGACTAAAGTTATAGAGATTAAAATTAAACAGAAAAAGGAGGCTTATGACAAATGTAAGGTTGATAATATAGTAGAGAAACAAAATGAATATAGAAAGTACAGAGAAGATCTAAAAATGGGAATAAAAGAGGCAAAGAGAAAGTATGAGAATAGATTAGCAGCTAACATAAAAGGAAACCCAACAGTCTTTTATAAACACATATAGTAAAAGGGTGGTCAGAGGAAGGGTGATGTCGATTAGGGACCAAAAAGGAAATCTTCTTGTGGAGACAGAGGGCATGGCTGAGGTACTAAATGAGTACTTTGCATCTGTCTTCACTAGAGAAGAGGATGCTGTCAATGTAGCAGTCAAGGAGGAGGTAGTAGCAATATTGGA
Source organism: Somniosus microcephalus (assembly GCF_052327205.1). NCBI lineage: Eukaryota > Metazoa > Chordata > Chondrichthyes > Squaliformes > Somniosidae > Somniosus > Somniosus microcephalus. Next base: position 77,274,995 of record NC_140992.1, read on the forward strand.
TAGGATAAAAATAAATAAAGAGGAGATACTAAAAAGGTTGGCAGTCCTCAAAGTAGAAAAGTCACCCGGTCCAGATGGGATGCATCCTAGGTTACTGAGGGAAGTAAAAGTGGAAATTGCAGAGGCTCTGGCCAGAATTTTCCATTTCTTTTTGGATATGGGGGTGGTGCCAGAGGACTGGAGGATTACAAATGTTACAACCTTGCTCAAAAAAGGAAGAAGTGATAAACCTAGCAACTACAGGCCAGTCAGCCTAATGTCGGTGGTGGGAAACTTTTAGAAACAATAATACAGGATAAAATTAATTGCCACTTGGAAAAGTATGGGCTAATTAATGATAGTCAGCACGGATTTGTTAAAGGCAATTCGTGTTTGACTAACTTGATTAAGTTCTTTGATTAAGTAATGGAGAGGTTGATGAGGATAATATGGTTGATGTTGTGCATATAGACTTTCAAAAGCCATTTGACAAAGTACCACATAATAGACTTGTAAGCAAAATTAAAACCCATGGGATTAAAGGGACAGTGGCAGCATGGATACAAAATTGGCTAAGGGACAGAAAGCAGAGAGTAGTGGTAAATGGTTGTTTTTCAGACTGGAAGGAAGTATACAGTGGTGCTCTCCAGGGATCAGTATTAGGACCACTGCTCCTTTTGATATATATTAATGATCAGGACTTGGGTATACAGGGCATAATTTCAAAGTTTGCAGATGACACAACGCTCGGAAATGTAGTAAACAATGAGGAGCATAGTAACAGACTTCAGGAGGACATAGACAGACTGGTAAAATGGACAGACACATGGCAGATGAAATTTAACACAAAGAAGTGTCAAGTGATACATTTTGGTAGGAAGAATGGGAAGAGGCAATATAAACTAAATCGTACAATTTTAAAAGGGGTGCAGGGACAGAGAGATCTGCGAGTGTATGCATACAAATCTTTGAACAAGGACAAGTTGAGAAGGCCATTAAAACAGCATATGAGATCCTTGACTTTATTAATAGCGGCATAGGGCTGGATTTTGTCATTGGGGGCAGGCTGGGGGCGTGTCAGGTGGTCGGCGTGTCAGGACCCCACCTCTGATGTGAGGCGGGACAAAAGTGCGATTTTGCCCTAACTGGGCAATTGATTTCCAGTATGTGGGAACCCCTGGCCCAATGAGTCTTTTGAGACTGAGACTCACCTCCGATGGCGTCATCAATGCAGCTGGATTTAAGGCCTGCAAACAGCCTTGGTTCTTTTTGAGCCTTACAACTTTATGACCATACTTCTGAGGGATTACTACTGCTACTATATCCAGCACCAAGCCAAAGTGTGCACCCAGATCTGATGAGGCCTCCCTCCGAGCTCTGGTGGAGGGATCAAGAGCTAACAAGAAAGTGCTCTTTCCTTCCTCCGGGAGCAAAAAGCCTCCACAGCAGACCAAAGCTGTGTGGCTTCAAGTGGCACAGCAGGTGAATGGCATTTCAATGTGCAGCAGATCCTGGCTGCAGTGCCGAAAGAGGTTTCATGACCTTTAAATAAAGGAAACTACGATGGTCTGAGGAGCGAGTTGGGTAGGATTGATTGGGGAATGGCACTCAAAGGGTTGACGGTGGATAGGCAATGGCAAACATTCAAAGACCGAATGGATGAACTACAGAATTTGTTCATCCCAGTTTGGCATAAAAATAAAACAAAAAAGGTGCCCAACCGTGGCTAACAAGGGAAATTAGGGATAGCATAAGGTCCAAGGAGAGGGCATATAAGTTGGCCAGAAAAAGCAATAATCCTGAGGATTGGGAGCAGTTTAGGATTCAACAAAGGAGGACAAAGGGATTAATTAAGAAAGGGAAAATAGAATATGAGAGTAAGCTTGCAGGGAACATAAAAACTGACTGTAAAAGCTTTTATAGATATGTGAAGAGAAAAAGATTGGTGAAGTCAAGCGTAGGTCCCTTGCAGTCAGAATCGGGGGAATTTATAATGGGGAACAAAGAAATGGCAGACCAACTAAATACATATTTTGGTTCTGTCTTCACAAAGGAGGACACAAATAACCTCCCAGAGATGTCGGGGAACATAGGGTCTGATGAAAGTGTGGAACTGAAAGATATCAGTATTTGTAGGGAAATGGTGTTAGGAAAATTGATGGGACTGAAGGCCGATAAATCCCCAGGGCCTGATAATCTACATCCCAGGGTACTTAAGGAAGTGGCCCTAGAAATAGTAGATGCATTGCTGGTCATCTTCCAGAACTCGATAGACTCTGGAACAGTACCCATGGATTGGCGGGTAGCTAATGTTACCCCACTATTCAAAAAAGGTGGTAGAGAAAAGGCGGGGAATTATAAACCGGTAAGCTTGACATCGGTAGTGGGAAAAATGCTAGAGTCCATTATAAAAGATGTAATAGCAGAGCACTTGGAAAGCAGTGACTGGATCGGACAAAGTCAACATGGATTTACAAAAGGTAAATCATGCTTGACTAATCTACTGGAATATTTTGAGGATGTAACTGGTAAAATAGATAAGGGAGAACCAGTGGATGTGGTGTATTTGGACTTTCAGAAGTCTTTCGATAAGGTCCCGCATAAGAGGTTAGCGTGCAAAATTAAGGCACATGGGATTGGGGGCAAGGTATTGACTTGGATAGAGAACTGGTTGGTGGACAGAAAGCAAAGAGTTGGAATAAGCGGGTCGTGTTCCGAGTGGCAGGCAGTGACTAGTGGGGTACCGCAAGGATCGGTCCTAGGACCCCAGCTGTTCACAATATATATTAATGATCTGGACGAGGGAATTGGATGTAATATCTCCAAATTTGCAGATGACACAAAGCTGGGTGGGAGGGTATGCTGTGAGGAGGATGTCGTGAAACTCCAGTACGATTTGGACAGGTTGGGTGATTGGGCAGAAACATGGCAAATGCACTATAATGTGGATAAATGTGAGGTTATCCACTTTGGTGGCAAAAACAGGAAGGCAGATTATTATTTGAATGGCAATAGATTGGGAGAAGGGGAAGTGCAAAGAGACCTGGGTGTTCTTGTGCACCAGTCGCTGAAGGTAAGCATGCAGGTGCAGCAGGCGGTTAAGAAGGCAAATGGTATGTTGGCCTTCGTAGCAAGAGGGTTCGAGTACAAGAACAAGGATGTCTTGCTGCAGTTGTACAGGGCCTTGGTGAGACCACACCTTGAGTATTGTGTGCAGTTTTGGTCGCCTTACCTGAGGAAGGACGTTCTTGCCATGGAAGGAGTGCAGCGAAGATTCACCAGGCTGATACCTGGGATGGCAGGAATGACGTATGAGGAGAGATTGGGTCGATTGGGCTTATACTCACTGGAGTTTAGAAGATTGAGAGGGGATCTCATTGAAACCTACAAAATTCTGTCAGGCCTGGACAGACTAGATGCAGGAAGGATGTTTCTGATGGCCGGGGAGTCCAGAACCAGGGGTCATAGTCTAAGGATAAGGGGTAAGCCATTTAGGACTGAATTGAGGAGGAATTTCTTCACCCAGAGAGTGGTGAACCTGTGGAATTCTCTGCCACAGAGGGCGGTGGAGGCCAGTTCATTAAGTATATTCAAGAAAGAGTTAGATATATTTCTTAAGGCTAAAAAGGATCAAGGAATATGGGGAGAAGGCAGGGACAGGGTACTGAGTTTGGATGATCAGCCATGATCTCATTGAATGGCGGAGCAGGCTCGAAGGGCCGAATGGCCTACTCCTGCTCTTATCTTCTATGTTTCTATGTTTCTCCGCACAGGAAAAGTGAATATTCCATCCCCATGACCCTCAATCTGATCCCCATCGCTGCTCATCACCAACACTCTGCTTTGTCAACCTCCTCCTCCACATCCCACTTCACCCTTACATCCCTGCACCCTTACTCATTCCCCCTCTCTGTATGTTCACATTCACTTAACTAGTCGACTATGCAGCCCTCACACTCCCTATCACTGTGATGCTATGAAAACAACTTACAGCACACAGGGAGGGCCCTTGGTCTTGCCACCTCACTCCATCTTTGTGTCCTTCTAGCATCTATGCTATGGATCTCTACACTCACTCCTTCATTCTCAGTCACACTCCACTTATCTCCCTCATTGCAGGAAAAGAGATCCCACAATAAGAGAGAGAGGGCGAGGACAGGAGGAGAGCCACCCTCAGTAGCCCAGCTTACCACTTCGGATGAGGCGGCCCTGGAGATCGTGGGAGTGGAGGAGGATGCGCAAGTGGGGGACGGACAGACGGGCGCATCAGAGCAAGCTGGTGACAGAATAGTTTTTCATCTCTCGTTGACATTGCATGAGTGACTGACCTTGATTCTGATGCTCTAACAGATTGACTTATGATCATCTGCACAATAGAATGTGCATGCAACGTTTATCTCACATGTCTAACTCTTTCCTTTGCTGCCCAACAGGACCATCGACAGCCCCCCTCCCCACAATCCAGGGGGAACAATCCTGAGCCCCCAGACTCCTCAGAGGAAGCTACAATCTCTGAGGGCGCAGCATCAGCAGAATTATGCGCACCCAGCACCAGCGTAGACACTCACACCTCGGTGGGATCTTCGGGACATAGATTAGAGTTGTCACCTGATGTATCCCAGCTCACAAGTGAACATCAGCAGATGGTGGAGACAGGGACAGCAGTGGAGAGTCCTCGTTGGAGGGCACAGGGCTCTGCCAGCTCGGCTCCGCTGCATGTCAGCCCTATGCCTCCGGGTCCATCCAGAAGGAGAGCAGTGCTGGAACTCCAGGAACAGGTGCAGGAGTCTCTGGCAGGTTTTGTCTCCAGGGTCGCTGCGAGTGTGGAGCGAATAGAGGAGTCCATCGCTAACATGAGCAGAGTCTTTGTGGAGGCGTTGGTGCATGTACGCATCACCACGGAAAGGATGGCAACCTCCATGGAAAGGATGGCTACCATAGAAGAGAGGATGGCTATGGTAGAGGAGAGGATGGCTATGACCATGGAGGAGTTTAGTCGCCAGGATCTTGAAAACGTGGTCATTGTTCAGAATAGACTGGCAACTCTTGAGCAGAGAAACCAGACCTTCAAGGAGGTCCTCTGGAGTAGGACTTCCAGTGCAGGAACTGGTCCTCATGGTGCCCCTGAAGTGCAGCATGGTACTGTCAAGCCACTTGCTAGCTCTGAAGTAGGGCTGACCCATGAGAGGGATGTTGGTGGCATACAACAAGGAAGTGGGGGCTGCTCTCCAAGTGCTCATATGACCATGCCACTGCAGAGCCCTCGGTCAGAGCCCCACCAGAGTCCTCACCCAACTGAGATCGCCATCTCAGCCCCTGCACAGCCACAGGAGCAGCTGACTGTTGCCGAGCCTTCACAGGCTCACAACCCCAGAGGACGCCCGCCAAAGGTGTCGAGGCAGGAGCAGCAACAAAATGAGCAAGGGGCCTCCACATCTGCTGAAGCCACAGGGGAAGCACCACGTAGGAGCATGCTAAGAGGAAGATAATGCACAAGTAGTCACAAGGGTAGTCACTTGGGTGTTATGTTGTGTTTATTTTTGAAGTGCCATCAGTTGCTTGTTGTGATAAAAATAATGTTGATGGCAAACTGTTGAAGTTGTGGCATGTGTCATTTCGCAAATGGGACTTCCACATTGAGGGCTTAGGGCGACTTGCAATTGTCAGTATGGTGGTCAGGGCGATAGGAATCCATCGGTTCTTGGCTATTGTCGATGCTCTGGTAAGAAGGTGCAAGCAAAATGTTTAATTGGCTAGGCTAAACAAATCTGGCCTATATGAGTGCATCCCTTGCATCCCGGGCAGCAATGTGTTCATGTACTGCTGCCGCTGATTGATGCGCCTCCGCAAGCTGTTCATTGTCACTCTCCTCCTCCTCCTCCTCCTCTTCATCCTCCTCCTCCACCTCCTCATCTGAGGAGACTATGCGATGAGCCACTTGTTCCTCAGGCATCTGCAAGCCACAATGCTGTGCCATGTTGGAAGTGCACAGCAGACCACGACGATTCCAGAGACCCTGGCTACTGAGTACTGCAGGACTCCACCTGATCGGCCAAGGCATCTGAAGCCGATGGTTTGCTCGATTATGGATCTGGTGGAAATGTGGCTGGAGTTGTAGCGCTCCTCAGCTTCGTTGGATGGGCTCCTCAACGGCGTCAGTAGCCATTTCTTCAGGGGATAGCCCTTGCCATCACGTAGCCATCCGAAAAGTTGGTCTGGCGGACTGAAGAGCGGAGGCACACTAGACTGGCGCAGGATGAAGGCGTCATGGCAACTGTCAGGGTACTTGGCGCAAACATGCAAAATTTCCTTTGTGGTCACACACCAGCTGCACGTTGAGGGAGTGGAAGCCCTTGTGCTTGACAAAAATACCTGCATTGTGATGGGGTGCCTTAAGGGCCACATGTGTGCAGTCAATGATGCGCTGCACCCTTGGAAAACCTGCCAGATTAGTGAATCAAACCGCACGCACGCTTACACTTGCTTGGTCCTTGGAGATGTTGATGTGATTGTGCGCAATAGCAAAGAAGGCATCGGGTTACTGCATGATACAAGTTTGTGTGGCCGCTTGGGAGATGCCACTGATGTCTGCTGCTGATCCCTGGAATGAGCCTAAAGCAAAAACGTTGAGTGCGGTGGTGACTTTGACGGCCACTGGCAAGGGGTGTCCACCCGCTCCTCTGGGCTCCAGGTCTTGCTGCAGCATTGCGCAGATGTCACCCACTACCTCTCGCGAAAGTCTGAGCCTCCTTTGGCACTGCTGCTCAGTCATGTTGAGGTAGCTCATCTATGTCTGTAAACCCTGTTTTGGGGGTATCTCCTGTGGTGACGTGCTTCCATGCGCTGGCGCCTTCTTGCCTGTGCAGCTTCAGGTGGGTGAGCAGCAGGTTGGCACTCCTGCTGTTGCTCCTGCGGTTGCTGCTGCTGTTGTTCAGGGTTCTGCTGCTGCTGTGGCTGGTCTTCATCCAAATCTGATGTCCAGGAGGAAATGAAATAAATGGTTCCCATTCTTCTGGTATATACCTCAGTTGAGGAAGCGCTCAGTCAAGGTGGCGAGAGGGGTTTCCCAGGAGGTCACACTGGAGATGGGTGTCAGGCTCCAAACTTCCACAACAATGAGTAGGCCTGCTAAAAGTTCCCCCAGACCTGAGACAACAAAGTCCTGCCACCTGCAAATGACGATTGCTGAAAACTTCTTTTAATGGTGGAGCTGCAGCTGTTAGTAAGCAATCCACTTGTGAGGCCACCAGGATTAACTGGTGTGTTCCAGAGGAGACGTGCAGGACGGGGGAAAAGTGTTAAATTCAGAAAGGCCTCTCAAAATTGGATTATAGACGCTCTTAACTAGTTGTTAAGGGCCTTAAGGACCTATCCCGCCTCTTGGAGGCGGGATGGAAACGGGGTCAAAAAACCCCGATTCTGGGAAAATTGCTCGGAGGCGGGCTGGAGGCGGGATCGGAGCCACCTGCCATTTTTTGCGATTTTAACACCTCACATGCCTCCAATCCTGCCTCCAAGGGCCTGGCAAAATCGAGCCCATAGAGTACAAAAGCAAGGAAGTTATGCTAAAACTTTATAAAACACTGGTTAGGTCTTAGCTGAAGTATTGGGCTTTATTTTGTCATTGGGGCAGGCTGGGGTCGTGTCATCCGCTTTTTGTGTTATCCACCCGATTCCAAATCAATGTGGGAGAATGATGTGATTTTCATCTAATTGGGCAATTGAGTTCCAGTGTGTGGGAACCCATGGCCCAATTAGTTTTTTCAGTCTGAAATTCGCGTCCGATGACATCATTATTGCTGCTGCATTTAAGGTCTGCAACAGGCCTTGCTTCTTCTGCAGACTGCCAAACTTTTGGCCTTTGCTGTGAGAGGGACCTGGAGGCAATATGAGCAGCGGGAGACCTAAGTCTGATCCCAGATTTGATGACGTCGCCCTGCAAGCTTTGGTGGAGGGAGCAAGAGCTAATAAGGAGGCGCTCTTCCCTTCTTCAGGGAGGAAGAAGCCTCCCTAGCAGATGAAGGCTGTGTGGATCCAGGTGGCCCAGGAGATCAACTCGTTGTCCCTGATCCGCAGAACCTGGCTTCAGTGCATGAAGATGTTTCATGACCTTCTGCGCACTGGAAAAGTGAGTATGACTTTCCCATCACCCTCAATCTGATCCCCATTGCCTCTCCTCACCAGCACTCAGCTTTAGCAATCTCTTCCTCCACATCCCACTTGACATTGACAGCCCTGCACCCTTACCCATTCCCTCTCTCTCTATGGTCACATTCGCCTAACTATTTGAATATGCAGCCCTCACACTCCCTATCACTGTGATGCTATGAAAACAACTTACAAAACACAGGGAGGGCCCTTGGTCTTGCCACCTCACTCCATCTTTGTCTCCTTCTAAGCATTTATGCTATGGATTCTCTACACTCACTCCTTAATTCTCACTCAAACTCCACTTGTCTCCCTCATTGCAGGAAAAGAGAGCTCACAATAAGAGGGAAAGAGCAAGGACAGGAGGAGGGCCACCCTCAGTAGCCCACCTCACCCCTTGGGAGGAGGCGGTCCTGGAGATCGTGGGACTTGAGGACGATGCGTAAGTGGGATCAGACAGACGGGTGCATCAGAGAAAGCTGGTGACAGATTAGTTTTTCATCCCTCTCGTTGACATTGCATGAGTCACTGATAATGATTCTGAAGCTCTAACAGATGGACTTATGATCATCTGCAATATGCAATGTGCATGTAACCTTGGCCTCACATCTCTGACTCTTTCCTTTACTCCCCCACAGGACCATCGCAAGCACCCATACCCACTATCCAGGAGGAACAGCCTGAGCCTCCAGGCTCCTCAGAGGAAGCTGCAACCTCTGAGGATGCAGCGTCAGCAGAATTCAGCCAACCCAGCACCAGCGCAGACAGTCACACCTCGATGGGACCATCGCAAGATAGAGTAGTGTTGTCACCTGCTGTATCACAGCTCACAAGTGAGCATCAGCAGATTATGGAGACAGGGACAGCAGTGGAGAGTCCTAGTCGGAGGGTGCAGGACTCTCCCAGCTAGGCTCTGCTGCATGTCGACCCTCTGCCCCTGGGTCCATCCAGAAGAACAGCGGTGCTGGAACTCCAGGAACAGGTGCAGGAGTCTCTGGCAGGTTTTGTCTCCAGGGTCGCTGTGTAGGATTCTCAAAATTCCCGCATTCCCCGAAATTGTGGATCAAGGGACCCTGTTTGGACAAGTTATTAAAAACAGGGTACCCAAAATGGCTTCTGTAACCTCGTGACCAAAACCGACAGGATTTTTGGTAGCAGGGCTCTGCAGACAGGCAGCCCTGAAGCGAAACTTAAAATGCAGGAATCTGTGAAAAGACTCTGGAGCCAGACAGCCAAAGTAAACACAGAATACGCATTCATTCGCCTTGCAACAGATCAAGTTAGAATGGGCCTAAATCGAGGCCATTAGGTTTCTGCATATTTAATCGGTAACAGCTCACAGTAGCCATCAAGTCAGGATGGGGACAATTACGTTTCATAAATGACAAACAACCAGGACATCGAGGCCATTAAACACAGAGACAACCACTCCAGAAGTCATTAACGTAAATGGCTGTAATCATTTTAAACGAGCCTGCCAAAAGTTAGACAAAGGACTGACCTGATTTGGCGCGCAGATAAGGAATGAAAAACGGGTATAATTGTAGGCCCATCAGTGGTGATCGGTCTCTTATCTCTTGACTCTTATCTCTTGCTTGTGGCCTTGGCCTGCTGCCTCTCATTCTCATGCACTGGCCTCATGGCGGGCTCTCTTCTCGCTCCCCGCACCGCTCAACAACCAAGGACGCCCATTACACCAGGGCCAAACGCGGGAGGAGAATGAGACCCGAGTTCAAAACCACACAGGACACACAGGCCACAAATGGGCAGACGGGACGAGACGAGACGAGACGAAGAAGAAGGTAAACCGGTAAAGGCAGAGAAGGGCAGCGGAAAGATGCGTTGGGGGACAAACGCCTAGTTATAAGCTGGCGTTGGAAGAATAAGTTGGCGTTACATGCATGGACGGTAAAACCCCAGAATAATAGCCCAGTTTAAGAATAAACTGGCGTTCGAAGAATGGGTAGCAAAATCAATGGACAATAATAGCCCAGTTTAAGAAAAAACTGGCGTTCGAAGCTTGGATTGAAAAATCATTTAGACGATAAAGACCGCCAACCAACCCCCAACCGCAGCAATACCGTCGACGACCGCCCGAGGAAGACGAAGAAGACCCATTGCGACTCGACGACGACGTCAGCTGAGAAAAAGGAGGGTGCTCCGCATAAACAACTTCAGCGCCGCGCCCTGAGACCACGTGGCGACGGGATACCCCAAAGGACAGCAAGAGCGGACCTCAAAACCCCACCAGTTAAAGCAACAGGTTTCAGATTGGTGAGCATGAATTCCTGGCCCCTCATAGCTTAATCTAGTTAGGTATAGGGGGTGGGAAAAGGATAAGGGGATTGCTAATATAATTGTGTTCCCTTGATGTGCCGTGTGTTCCCCATTCCCATATAAGTATAATTGTTTATGCCTGTATTCATATCAGTAATTCTTATAAGATTGTGTTTTATTCTGCTTTAATAAAATTTTGGTTTTCTTGCACCAAACCACTTGTCTACTCGATTTTCTGTATCGCCACCTGCATCTAAGTTCGGTGTCTAGAACCCAGGAGTCTGGGAGTGATTTGAACTGCTCAAAGACAGTCAGAGGTGAAGCTGACTGGGCACACACGCCACCCCCTATAGAAATGGCGACCGCAGCAGGACTCCGGCAACAGGGGTGCGATGCAGTAGACAATGGTTCAGATGAGCAAACCATGATGGAGGAAAGGATTTCTGATTATGTGTTTAGCAAGTTGAATATCACAAAGAAGTGGATCACCACTCTATTAAGGGCTGGGCGTCCGGTAGATGCAGCAGCTAAGTGGACAGAAGGCGGGGAGCACAGGAAATCCCTAGAGAAGGCAGTCTGGCTGATGTGTTTCAAAAAGCAGGTCCAGCTTTTGGACAGGCTCGTTGCAGCACAGGCAGCCGAGTTAAAGGAGTCATCCTTGGAGATCCAGGACAAGGCTCTAGCAGGGGAGAAGTTACTGGTAGCATTGCAGGCCCTGAATCAGGAAAGGGTACATTTAATGGGAGAACATAAAGCCAAGTTGGAATACCTACAGTGCCAGGTCACCGAAGCCTAGGGTAATGAGTTGAGGTTGCGGGAAAAGAACGCCCGCCTGGCCAGACAAGAGAGAGAACAGGAGGAGAAAGTAAAAGAGGTAAAGGCAGCTTACAAGTTAGCGAGCGAACAGGGGTTTGAGGATGCAGATCATGGCCCCTGCAAGGAGCAGATAGAAAATCTGAGCTTGGCCCTGAGGAAGGCAAAAGGCATGGTGTGCCTCATAAGCCCGAAGGCAGGCCAGGCGGATTTTATGGGGAACGAGGGGAGGACAGTTCAAACATCACTGGTAGTGCCCAGGGACGACCTGGTTGAGGAACAGGAGGTCACACGACCACCACACGTGCCGCCAGGTTTCAGCGAGGTCTGGCAGCAAGGGGGGATGGAGTCAGAGGTGGGAGCAGAGGTGAAGCAATCCCCACCAGAGAGGCCGGAGCTGGGACCGATGTGCCCAGCCCGGCATCGGACGTTCGGCCCACCCGTTAATGGCGACGATGAGGGACTCCTCCAAAACCAGTTCGTATTACCCTATAGCACCCAACAGCTTAGGGCTATGGTGAGCCATATCCCAAAGCTCTCCGAGAAGGGGGACCCCTCGATCCACTTCAGGGAAGTAGAGCAGGCAGCCAGCGTCAATGACTGTGATGGCGCTGAGCAGGCCAAAATGCTGCTATTTTCCCTGGAGAGTAGGCTCCTCCAGTCCCTCTCTGACGAGTGTAAGTAGGGGCAGTGCAGGTATGAGGAGCTCAGGGGTGAAGTTTTGGAGGCCATGGGGATCAATGAGGGAAGTCCTTTCTCCCGTGTGGAGAAGACGGTGCAGCTCGCAGGGGAAACCCCGAAAGCTTTCGCGGACAGGTTATGGCCGGTGTACCGGAGTGCCTGTCCGGGGGCACCTAACCGGGGGTTCCTGAATGGGGATCCACTGGCCCATTGGCTCCATTGCCTGGTGGCAAACATCTTGCCACAGGAACGGGCCAAGGCGGAACTCTGGTTCGACCCCAAGAATCCCCAGACCACCGAACTTACGGTGATCAGACAGTTGACCCTAGCCTATAAGAATGGCAGGGGAACCGATGCACACCCGCCTAAGGGGAAGGTGCCTGAGGTAAAACCCGGACAGTGTAGGAAGGAGTGGCATCAGGAAGGGAATAACACCAACACAAAGATGAATTGTTACAGGTGTGGGAAGGATGGTCACTGGCGGAAGGAGTGCAAAAACCCTTGGAAAGACAACAAGGGAAAGAATTCCACAGCCCCAGCCCAACGGGCGGTGGCAGGAATCTCTCCCGCCGCGGTTGAGTCATTTTTGGACACCATGAGGTCCTTATTGACTGGCCACAGGAGAGTAGCAGCCGCTACCGGTGCTCTGACCCCATCAGCCCCATCCAATCCACAGCCCTGGCTAGAGCCAGCGCAGCCTGTTTACCTGTGTTCCCTTCGGTACGATGAATGGAAAAGACCCCTCGTGGAGATGGAGGTAGAAAAGGTGAAGGGGACCTATCTGTTGGACACGGGGGCATCATGCACCGTGGTCCATTCAGCTAACCCCACCACCTCACCTCTATCTAATGGGGTCCCATACAGTCTGTCGGGATTCACAGGCAAAGAACAAGCCGGCTCGTTTTCCATCCCGCTCGCCATTCGTTTAGGACCTCTCCACTCTAAGTGGACCTGTGTCCTGATTAATGGGAAGTGGAAGGTGGAAGAGGGGTCCTGGGAGCCGACTTTATTGTAGGCCACAGGAACCTGGTCGATTTAAGAAACCATTGCCTATGGGGGGCAAGTGCAGGAAAGGCCGGCGAGGTAGTAGTAATCCCAGGGAAAGAAGGGAAGGGGAACCTGAGCACCATGAAGCCCAAAGAGGGTTATAACCTCGAGCTCATGGTCAGTAACACACCAAAAGAGTTCCAGGCATTTGTGCAGACCCAGCTAGCCACATTTGCCACACACAAACACGACTGCGGGAGGGTCAACTGGTTTGAGGCCAGCGTAGACGGGGACCCCATGACCTGACCACAAAAACAGTCCAACTTCCCCAGGGAAGCGGAGCCAGACATGGAAGCAGCCATGCCCTCTTTAGTACAGCAGGGAGTTCTGAGACCGATAGCCACCCACGTAAACTCTCCATTGTGGCCGGTTAGAAAGCTGGACAATTCCTGGAGGGCCACGGTGGACTATCGAGTGCTCAACAGCAACATCCCAGCCTGTGCACCCATGGTAGCAGCAGTTGCTGACCTGATAGGAAGTATCCCAGCATCCGCGACCACTTTCACGGTGCTGGATATTTCCAACGAATTTTGGGCCATCCCTTTAAGGAGGGAGGATCAGTACAAGTTTGCCTTTACGTTTAAAGGGCAACAGTACACCTGGAACTGTGTGCCTCAGGGCTTCCACAACAGCCCCAGCATTTTCCATCAGTGCATGGCAAACAGCTTAAAGGATTTCAGTCAGCCCAGACAGTTGGTACAATATGTGGATGACCTGCTCCTGTTCACTGATTCGAGAGAGGATCATGGCCCACTACTGGCCGAACTGCTAGAGCTGCTCGGGCAAAAGGGTTTTAAAGTAAACCCCAAGAAAGCGCAGATCGACCAGCAGGAGGTGAAATTCCTAGGCCTGACCGTACGCGCTGGATAAGGGGCCATAGATAAGGCTAGGAGAGAAGCGGTACAAGAGTTACCAGTCCCCAACACAGTCACGGGTGTGAGGTCATTTCTAGGGCTAACCAGGTACTGCAGGGACTTCATTAAAGACTATGCAGCCACAGCAGCCCCTCTGTTCCTACTGCTACACAAGGGAGTGGAGTGGGCTTGGGATGAGGGTTGCCAGGCAGCATTTGTCAGGCTCAAGAAGGACTTGCAGACCGCACCAGCTCTAGGGGCCATAGATGGGGGGCAAGAGTTTTTCCTGGAGGTAGCAGCCAGTGGGGACAGCCTGAGTGCTGTGCTGCTCCAAGAGCGGCATGGCCGGCTGAGGCCGGTGGTCTACTCCTCCAGGACACTCACGGATGTGGAGAGGAGCTACTCCAACTGTGAGAGGCACCTCTTGGCCACACATTCGGCTGTGAAAAGATCACTGATCTTCACAGGCATCTCTCTCATCACCCTCCTCACCCATCACACACCCACCCAGATGCTCCTGGATGGGAGGATCAAGGATGGGACGGTGAGTAGTGCCCACATTGCTCGTTGGACCCTGCTCCTCTCACAGATGGACTTAAAGGTGAAGGGTTTCTGTGAGCCAAAGCTCGCAGCCAACCTGGTAGATCCTGGAACAGCCCACCGGTGTTCCATAGAAGGGGTTTGGGAAGTGGACAGAGGTTTATGGGCCGGGATACACCCCACAGGCCGTGAGGTCTATGTGGATGGCTCCAGCACGGTATCTGCTGGCGAGCGACTCATGGACTGTGTGGACTTTATGACCCAGCGGCAAACATTGCCCTGGCAATCAAGCTCCCCAGCACCATGAGCGCCCAGCAGGCTGAACTGTCGTTACACACCCCGAAATCTTCCCCACCCCATACACGATTTGCTCGGACAGCATGTTCACGTGCAATTCGTGTACGGAGTACCTGGCCATCTGGTCCCGCCGCGGATACACCTCCGCCGACGGGAGACCCCTCACAGTGAAACCCCTGCTGGAAAAGATCCTAGCAGCAGTGGGGGAGGAAGGGGAGGTTTTCATCCTCAAGGTGAAAGCCCATTCCTCTACAGAACCCCGCAGCCAAGACAACCAGCAGGCTGAAATGCTCGCTAAGGAGGGTGCCCACACAGGAACTTTCTGGGACCCATATGGGTCCAGACCCATGGCAGCAGTCAGAGGTAGGGACGGGACACAAGGTTCTGCAGGGGTAGCTTTAGCCCCGGACATTAAGACGGTTCAAGCCCAAGACCCCGTCCTCAAGGCAGTCCTCAGCGCAGTGACTGAGGGAAAAAGGATAGAGGTTCCGTATGGCACAGCAACCCTCTCCGTGAAAGAGGGCATGCTGTTCCGGGGGGAACAATGGGTTGTGCCACAGCAACACTGGAGGGAATTCCTTCAACTGGCCCATGAGGGTCCAGGAGCGGGACACCCCGGGCCTGAGACCACCTGGCAACGGGTGGAACAGGCGGGATGGTGGCCAGGACTCAGGGAAGATGTCCGCGAGTTCGGCGCCGGCTGTCTGGTGTGCGCTGCTAATAACCTGACCCCCACAAAAGGAAGGTACCTATGGGACACATCAGGAGGTTAGAGGGACCATGGCAGTCGATACAGGTCGACAATTTCGGGCCCCTGCCCACCGCCCAGGGAGGCTATAAGTACTGCCTAGTCCTGGTAGATGTGTTCACGAAATGGGTAGAAGCCTTCCCCTGCAGAACAGCCACAGCTCTGGGTACTGCCAGGATCCTGGTCCGGGAAGTGTTCTCGCGATGGGGGCTACCACAGTATGTGGAGTCCGACCAAGAGAGTCACTTTACCGGGCAGGTAATGCAGAATACCCTTATGCTGCTAGGCATCGAGGGGAAGTGGCACGTGGCCCACAACCCACAGCCATCAGGGATTGGGGAGAGAATTAATAGGACTCTAAAAGAAAGGTTGAGGAAGGAGACGGTGGACTCGCCTAGAAAATGGGCCGAGGTCCTACTGTTGGTCCTGATGGGGATCCGGGCCAGCCAGTCAAAAAGCATGGGGTACTCCCCGTACGAGCTGATGACTGGCAGGGTTATGCGGACCCCCACCCATGTACTAGCCCCGGTGCTCACGGAAGGTCAGCTCAGAGAGGTAAACTGGGACAGCTTCGCCCGAAACCTCTTTGAGCACCTTAAACAAGTCCACGAGCAGGCGGCTGGGAACATGGGAAAGCAACATCGGAGTAACCGATTGCTGTTAGAACCCCGAAAACACCACGAGTGGGAGGTAGGGGATCAAGTCATGGTGAGGAATTACGCTCGAGTAGGGAGTCTGGAACCATTATACATGGGGCCCGACAGCATTCTAGACAAGGCAAGCCCCATGGTATACGCCGTTAAGATGCCTCGGCGCACCAAATGGTTCCATATTAATCAGTGTAAACTGTTTAAGCCCGAAAAGAGAAAACAGCCAGTTGGGGTAGGGTCTGAGGATAGAAATCCTCAGCCTGCAGCGGGAGCGAGTTCACAGACTGCACAGGCAGGTGCTGTGGCTTGCTTAAGGGGAGGGGCCATCCCGCCCACTGATTGGGGCACTCCCCCACTCTTCTGGGCTCCAGATGAGGAGGGGCCCGAGGGCGAAGACCCTGCCCCTAACCCAGGCATAGAGGAGGAGGGACCTGAGGTCGAAGACCCTGCCCCCGACCCAGATTTGAGACCCGAGCGCGAGGAACCCCAGCCAACGGCAGTGGTAAGCCCACAGACCGCACCGGAGGGGGCAGTGGCTCGGGTTTAAGGCCCACCAACCAAGAAAACCCCACCCGCCAAAGTCCTCAGAAGGTCCCCACGGACGCCCCAGCCAATGAAACCGTGGTCACCAGCTCCCCATTTTAAAGGGACAGCTCCCGAGTTAGGGGGAAGTCCAAGGGCAGGGGTCCCCAGCCAGCAGCCACAGGCTGCGAGGGACCAACAGTACAGGACAGTGCGGCCACGCTGAAGGGAGTGGTATGCCGCAGTCCAAACAGAGATTAGCCTGGCCGCCCAGAGACGGGCGGCGGATGTACATGGTTTAGGTAACGTTAGGTTAAGTTTGGGTGTTTAGTTTAAGTTTAAACAAGGTGATGGGCAGTTAATATAGTAGTCGTATTTTTAAGAATGTTTGTATTTGAGTCAAAGTCGCAAGACTTGACTATGCTTCACCCAAGCCAGAGAATCTCCTCGGGACCTGGCTATATGCTCTTGTGTCTCTTTGCAGAAAGAGGATTTCAGAATGAAGGGGGGTGTACTCCTACTCACCCTGATAGGGATGAGCATTGGAAAACGAGGTGACGGGGAGGACTCTCACATCTACGGGTGCTCGGGAGGAGAGGCTCCAGTGGTGACTGCAGGGAGCAGCGAGCAAGGCGCGGAGGAGCCTGCCATCTACGCCCATGAGGGAAGATGGCCCGGGTGGTTGGGTTCCAACTCCACCCGGTACTCCAACCAGACCGGGTTCACCTACAGGGAGGCCTCCCTCCCCTGCCCCAGCATACAGATTGTGGCCTCACGGGTCGGGGTCACTGAGGGGAAACGCGTGTGCCTGACTTGTAAAGGACAGATTCCCCTGGGAAGGTGGCGGTGGCTCAGAAAGCTGAGCACCGACATGGGGGACCGTACAGCTGACTGGGAACGGATGGGGAACAACACCCACCGGACGGTCACTGGGACCCAAGAAGGGACTAGCGTATGTTGGGATAAGTGGTGGGAGTCGGAATAGGGAATCTACGTCTGTATGTGCAGGTCGAAAAGGGCCTGCCCCACGGCATATCTATCATCTTCTCCGCATCATGGCAGGATAAGGGGAAGTGGGTGGAATGGGATTCCCATCTACACACTTGCATATTCCCACGTTACCCAGCCCCAGTTAATGCCACTGAGCTAGTGGCACGCGCCCGGAAGCCCTTGCCCACGACTCAGGCAGCAAGGACACACAGGGAGGGGTGCCCCACCACCACCAAGGGACCAGGGAATGGGCTGGTACTGGTGCTTACGGATCAGGTACTATACCAGGGGGTACACTACGCGGTGGCCTCCGTGATTTTAAACCTCACCGAGGTACACTTACCGGAGTGGTGTCCCAAAGAGACAGAGCAGCTATACCAGGCCCTGTTAAAGGACATGTTTAGAAAGTTTTACGAGTTCGATTTCGCTAATGTAGACAAAACCGAACTGTACACCACACACCGCGAGTACTTTGGTAATACGGGGAGACAAAGAAGGGGAGTATGGAATGATGTTTTTACAGCGTTTAACACAGGGTCCTCTGTCATCAACAGTCTGGATGACATAGAGTTGCAGACCCAGGTAAACGGTTTAAAAACACAGTTAAGGAAGATATTGATGGATGAGAACAAGGTAGTAGGCTCGGAGTTACATGAGGACCAGGCCATGACGGTCCATTTAAAAGAAATAATAGCGTAGCTGGAAAAGAACGCAAAGACTGTAAATACCCTCATAAGTGAGGACAGAAATTTTTCTGACCAAGCTGCACGGAACGAGGTGTGCGTGCTGTACAGGGTGTGATTGCTGGGCGAGGGCCACAGTAACCTGGAGGATTTAGAACAGGGTTTAGTCTCCTCCTGGATCAGCAACAAACACCTTGCAGCCCTCCATCCGTTTGAGAATGCATTAAACCCGTGTCAACTCCGGCTAGCTTCCGAGGCCTACCCAGTCCCAGTGGATTGTGGGCGGTCCAACCACACCATCATGGGTGTAGTAGTGAGAATGCCGGTCATGGGTAGGACAGCCCAACCCGCACCGGTATACAGGGTAGAGAACATTGGAGTCATTCAGGGGGGTGCACACATTCGTTTCACAGTGGTCCCATCTTACGTCATGAAGTGGGAGCATGCTATGACAGATACCGACCTCTCAGGGTGCCGGAGCCGGGGAGCACACATAATACTGTGTCCCCAGCACTTCAACGCCTATTCAAAACCAGTGCGGGTTTAAAGCTGTTGACACAAAACCTATAAATTGTACCATGGAGGCAATGGCACTAGGCCATGTTCCCCCACAGGTAGCATATATAGGAGGTGGGACATATTGTGTCACCACAGGGGCGCTCCACTACCAGCATGGACAGCATAGCTGGTGTCCGGTAAGTGACAGCAGTTTCTGTTTTAAACCCGAGGCAGAAGTTCAAGTGGCCCAGGAATGAATTGACCCCATTCCTGAACCCTCCACTGTTCACCTCACTGTAAAGGAGAATTTCACCAACCTGCAGAAGTATGTAGCACATTTCGGCTATGAAATCCCCCCTCTCCCAGAACACCTTACCAAGATACTCAAAGCCGTAATAGTCTCGCAGAAACATTTCTACACGTTAGAGCAGAAACCGGTAGAGATAGGGGCTAAGCTATTGGACATTGTGATTCCACCCTGGTGGGACATTTTCAATAATATAGAGGTCCCTTCGTGGATTAGAGTGGCTTCCCACATCCTCGTGGTTTGCCAGCTGGTGATAGTGTTTTACCTAGTCTGCACTCAGTGCAAGGGAAAGGGTCAAATACTAGAATTTTGAAACCAAAGGACCTGGAAAGAACATTATGTTAAGGTGGAGGGAGATACACCTGTTTGAATTTTTTTGTATTTCTGATTAAAGATTGTTGTTTTTCTCGTGTTTTGTTGTTTTTAATAAAGATTTTCGACATGTTGTTTAAATAAAGATGTATGTGTACCAAGTGGTGCAGGGGTGTTGGACCACCTCCAGGCTTGGATGTGTGTAAACGACTGTAATTATTCTATGTATGCTTATGTACACTACATTTTTACAGAATGGGAAATGCATGTGTCGTGGGTATGTTAGATAGGTAATTACAGGGGAAGGTTGACTATGGAGGGTCGGAAATTTTGCTCACCTTATCAGAATGATACTTTAAGCGAGTTTAGTATCAACAAGGGGTAGTGTAGGGTTCTCAAAATTCCCGCATTCACCGAAATTGTGGATCAAGGGACCCTGTTTGGACAAGTTATTAAAAACAGGGTACCCAAAATGGCTTCTGTAACCTCGTGACCAAAACCGACAAGATTGTTGATAGCAGGGCTCTGTAGACAGGCAGGCCCTGAAGCGAAACTTAAAATGCAGGAATCTGTGAAAAGACTCTGGAGCCAGATAGCCAAAGTAAACACAGAATACACATTCATTCGCCTTGGAACAGATCAAGTTAGAATGGGCCTAAATCGAGGCCATTAGGCTTCTGCATACTTAATCGGTAACAGCTCATAGTAGCCATCAAGTCAGGGTGGGGACAATTACGTTTCATAAATGACAAACAACCAGGACATCGAGGCCATTAAACACAGAGACAACCACTCCAGAAGTCGTTAAAGTAAATGGCTGTAATCATTTTAAACGAGCCCGCCAAAAGTTAGACAAAGGACTGACCTGATTTGGCACGCAGATAAGGAATGAAGAACGGGTATAATTGTAGGCCCATCAGTGGTGATCGGTCTCTTATCTCTTGACTCTTATCTCTTGCTTGTATCCTTGGCCTGCTGCCTCTCGTTCTCGTGCCCTGGCCTTGTGGCGGGCTCTCTTCTCGCTCCCCACGCCGCTCTACAACCAAGGACGCCCATTACACCGGGGCCAAATGCGGGAGGAGAACGAGACCCAAGTTCAAAACCACACAGGACACACAGGCCACAAATGGGCAGACGAGACGAGACGAGACGAAGAAGAAGGTAAACCGGTAAAGGCAGAGAAGGGCAGCGGAAAGACATGTTGGGGGACAAACGCCTAGTTATAAGCTGGCGTTTGAAGAATAAGTTGGCGTTACATGCATGGACAGTAAAACCCCAGAATAATAGCCCAGTTTAAGAATAAACTGGCGTTCGAAGAATGGGTAGCAAAATCAATGGACAATAATAGCCCAGTTTAAGAATAAACTGGTGTTCGAAGCTTGGATAGAGAAATCATTTAGACGATAAAGACCGCCAACCGACCCCCAACCACAGCAATATCGTCGATGACCGCCCGAGGAAGACAAAGAAGACCCATCGCGACTCGACGACGACGTCAGCTGAGAAAAAGGAGGGTGCTCCGCATAAACAACTTCAGCGCCGCGCCCTGAGACCATGTGGCAACGGGATACCCCAAAGGACAGCAAGAGCGGACCTCAAAACCCCATCAGTTAAAGCAACAGGTTTCGGATTGGTGAACATGAATTCCTGGCCCCTCATAGCTTAATCTAGTTAGGTATAGGGGGTGGGATAAGGATAAGGTAATTGTTAATGTAGTTGTTTTCCCTCGATGTGCCGTGTGTTCCCCATTCCCATATAAGTGTAATTGTTTATGCCTGTATTCATATCAGTAATTCTTATAAGATTGTGTTTTATTCTGCATTAATAAAATTTTGGTTTTCTTGCACCAAACCACTTGTCGACTCGATTTTCTATATCGCCGCCTGTATCTTAGTCCGGTGTCTAGAACCCAGGGGTGTGGGAGCAATTCAAACCGCTCAAGGACATTCAGAGGTGAAGCTGACTGGGCACACACGCCACCCACTACAGCTGCAAGTGTGGAGCGAATGGAGAGGTCCATCGTGAACATGAGTAGAGCCTTTGTGGAGTCATTGGCACATGAACGCAGCACCACGGAAAGGATGGCAACCTCCGTGGAAAGGATGGCTACAGTAGACGAGAGGATGGCTATGGCCATGGAAGAGCTAAGTCGCCAAAGTGTAGAAAACATGGTGAGTGTTCAGAATAGACTGACATCTCTGGAGGAGCGATGGTCAGCTATTGAACAGAGAAACCAGACCTTCATGGAAGTCCTTCTGAGTAAGACTGCCAGTGCAGATACGGGTCCCCATGGCCCCTCTGATGTGCAGCTGAGGTGGACCTGACCCATGAAAGGGGTGCTGGTAGCAGAGAACGAGGAAGTGGGGGCTCCTCTCCAAGTGCTCACACTTCCATGCCACTGCAGAGCCCTCGGTTAGAGCCCCACCAGAGTCCCCACCCAACTGAGATCGGCGTCTCAACCCCTGCACAGCCGCAGGAGAAGCAGACTGTTGCCGAGCCCTCACAGGTTCGCGATCCCAGAGGACGCCCACCAAAGGTGTCGAGACACAAGCAGCAAGAAAGTGAGCAAGGGGCCTCCACATCTGCTGAAGCCAAGGGGGAACCACCATGTAGGAGCACGCGTAAGAGAAAGATACTGCACAAATAGTCACAAGGGTAGTCACTTGGGTGAAATGTGATGTTTAATGTTGAGAAGCCATCTGTTGGTTATTGTAAATAAAAATTCTGATGGCAACTGTTGCAGTTGTGGCGTGTGTCATTTAGCTAATGGGACTTCCACATTGAGGGCTTAAGATTACTTGCAATTGTCAGCATGGTGGTCAGAGTGCTAGGAATCCGCAGGTTCTTGTCCATTGGCGATGGTCTGATAAGAAGGTGCGAGACAAAATTGTTTGATTTTGCAGGCTAAGCAAATTTGCCAAGATGAGTGTGTCTCTTGCATCCCGGGCAGCAATGTGGTCGCACGCTGGCGCCTTCTGGCCTGTGCCGCTTCAGGTGGGTGAGCAGCAGCTTGGCACTCCTGTTGTTGCTGCTGCTGTTGGTGGTGCTCTTGTTCATGGTTCTGCTGCTGCCACGGCTGGTCTTCATCCGAATCTGATGTCCAGGAGGAAAGGAAATAAATGGTTCCCATGCTTCTGGTAGATGCCTCAGTTGAGGAAGCGCTCAGTCAAGGTGGCAAGAGGGGTTTCCCAGGAGGTCACACTGGAGATGGGTGTCAGGCTCCAAACTTCCACAGCTATGGTTATGCCTGCTAAAAGTTCCCCCAGACCTGAGACAACAAAGTCCAGCCACCTGCAAATGATGACTGATCAAATCTCCTATTTAATGGTGGAGCTGCAGCTGATAGTCAGCAATCCAATTGTGCTACTGCCAGGTTTCACCGTCGTGTTTCAGAGGAGGCGTGCATCACGTCGGAAAAGTGTTTAAAATCAGAAAGGCCTCTCAAAATGGGATTATAGAGGCAATTCAGTGGTTGTTAAGGGCCTTAAGGGCCTATCCCACCTCTTTGAGGTGGGACGGAGACGGGATCAGAAACGACGCATTTTGGAAAATTGATTGGAGGCGGGATGGAGGCGGGGTCGGGCCCGCCCGCCACTTTTTGCAATTTTAGCACCCCACACGCCTCCATGCCCGCCTCCTCAGGCCTGGTAAAATCAAGCCCCTTGTGTTTAATTCTGGGCACCACACTTTAGGAAGGATGTCAAGGCCTTAGAGAGGGTGCAGAAGAGATTTACTGGAATGGTACCAGGATAAGGGGCTTCAGTTATGTGGAGAGACTGGAGATGCTGGGGTTGTTCTCCTTAGAGCACAGAAGGTTAAGAGGAGATTTTGTAGAGCTGTTCAAATTCATGAACTGTTTAGGTAGAGTAAATAAGGAGAAACTATTTCCAGTGGCAGAAGGGTCAGTAACCAGAGGACAGAGATTTAAGGTGACAGGCAAAAGAACTAGAGATGACATGAGGATTGTTTTTTTTTACACAACAAGTTGCTATGATCTGGAATCTACTGCCTGAAAGTGTGGTGGAAGCAGATTCAATAACATTCAAAAAGGGAATTGGATAAATACTTAAAGGGAAAAAAATTACAGGGCTATGGGGACAGGGCCGGGGAGTGGAGTAATTGGATAGGTCTATCAAAGAGCCAGTACAGGTGTGATGGGCTGAATGCCCTCCTTTTGTGCTATATCATTCTATGATTCTATGATTCCTCCTCCATTAACAAGGAATACCATATATAATGATATAGTCATGGGTAATGTGATCCTCTCAATCTCCCTGAGTTGGGGGGGGTGGCGGTGGGTGGGGAGACTTACCCTTTAAAAGGCAGGTTAAACCCCTTTAAATCCTTCCCAAGCAGAACTCACTGCATCAGCCCTCAGAAAATCAGCAGACATAAAATGCAGTTACATTGACTTAAGTTAAAATAACTGCAGGAGTAGACGGTATAATGTGATTATTCCTCACTATCCGATTTCACCAACCTCCCCTCACTGAAGTTCAAATCTGGCATCAGCATGTTTAGTCCATCACTGTTTCTACTCAGAGTCTTGGGCCTGCTCTTTCTGCTTTGATAAGCCCTGCATCCAACATAATTAGGGATGATGTGAGATGTGGTGAGGTGATGTCATCCCATCAACCCGACCTCATGGCCTACATCACCCAACTGGTGGCCCTGCGTAGCACTCCTGTTTGGCGGAAGGAAAAGTTAGTGGGGCAGTGATTGGGCAGAGACTCAGTGGAACACGGTTCAAGTCCGTTTCCGCCCATGCTGTGCACACCTGTATGCATTTTTGGGCAGGCAATGGGCTGAAATATTCAAGTTTTGACTTGAGCAATAAAAACCAATCCTATAAATCTTCAGGCAAAATTTAATTATAAACAACTCAGCACAGACAGAATTGATTCACACTGCAAAATTCTGATGGAATCATTCTGAATAAAGAGTTAAATATTCTACCTATGTATTAAATCCCAGAACAACCATCTCAAATTTTGCCAGAATATCAGTGGAATATCCAATCATGGTAGAATTTCATTGGGAGGAACTTTCAACTTCAACGGGGACGTAAAACGAGTGATATCAGATTGGCCGCCCATGATACATCCCACCCAATTTTCCTTTCTACTCCCTCCGAAGTTGAAAGTTCCAGAACTTCATTTTTAGTACATTAACAATCTTGCAAATGCATTGTTCATTTCAGTGCACCAATACCAGTTTCTGAAAATATTCAATTTATTTTGTGTCATGAAGTGTTATTTTATACCAAAATAAATATGTCTGTTTATTTTACATTAATTTGGATATGACTTGCGTCAGTGCAACAAATTTAATTTGCTCAGTGGGCAAAAAAAATGACCTCAGGTGATAAAGTACATGTCATTCGGCAGTGTGAATGTCACGATTATTTCAAATTTAAGAATGATCTGCTAACATGCCTTTTGTAAATAGTAAGATAAAAAATGAACAATGATGTGGGTCTGTATTAACTTAAACCCTACTCAGAAATGGGGTAATGTGTAATGTGAAAGCTGAAGCAGTCCATCTCATAAAAATTACCAATATGGTGACGCCTAAACGCTGCATTAATAACAACTCCGCTCTCCTTTGCAGCGTGAAATGGGAAAATAAAATTTTATGTACCACAAAATTCATGGAATCCTGCTCAGAGTATTCCATCACATGATTTACTTACATTTCAATAGAGGCATTTCAGGGTAGAGGAATTATTGCATTAACTTAACTCGATATCTTAAGGTTTTTTTCACTCTTACTCAGTCTCTGTGTTATTATTATGGGGTACAGGTTTGCAGGACATTAAAGGCAGTACCTCATTTTCAGGCTTGAGGCAGAAGCTATGAGGGGAATTTTATCAACGGGGGAGCGTTGGGGCGGGA
This sequence comes from Somniosus microcephalus, assembly GCF_052327205.1. Classification (NCBI taxonomy): domain Eukaryota; kingdom Metazoa; phylum Chordata; class Chondrichthyes; order Squaliformes; family Somniosidae; genus Somniosus; species Somniosus microcephalus. The sequence continues at coordinate 77,300,235 of NC_140992.1, forward strand.
CTGCTGGTTGTCGAGTTTCAGTCCTGCTCCCAACGATGTCCAGACAATGCACGCTATTTTCCCTTGATTGACCTTGTCAAGCCCGCCCTGCGGGCTTAGCAGGCCAATTAAGGGCAAGCCAGTGACAGAGAACGTCAGCATATGACGTTTCATCTGTCAAAAATTTTTGACAGATGAATTGTCATCATTTGACAACTTTGAGAAGCTGTCAAACACTGACAATCTCTGTTCTTTGGTGAGTCCTTGTACTCAAGACTCACCAAACCTCTTTCCTGAGCAGAAATCAGATGGCTGTTGCATTGTAGAGATGAGGCACCTTTGGATCCCCAAGGGTTGAAGCCTGCTGGAAGAAACAAAGGTAAGGAAACCTTTTCTTACACTTTTCATTCACCTACCATACTCACCTTGTCTTGTTTTGCACACTTTGTACAAAAATAATAAATTGCAGGACAACGGAGTATTACAGTTTAAACTCTTTTAATGAAGCATCAGGTCTGTAAGCTTTCTCAATCAATACAGCACCATGTGGACAAGATGGAGTCCGGACCCCCTGGATCTTCCAAACAATAGCAGTCCTTACAGATGCCTGCAGGCCAATGACAACGCAGCATGTGATCACATGTGAATATAATAGGTATTCCTTACAGATGCCTGTGGGCCAATGATAATTCAATATGCAAATGTTACATCCCCTTTCTTTTAAAAGGAAAATGTTATGCATTACTTTTGAACCTTTCTTCTATATAATGTTCTCAGTAGCATCAACATATAAGTAAGCTTAACATTTAACTAGCACTGAAAACATCTCAACATTTTAATAACGATGTACAGTTTTTTTTTAGGGCAGCGATCCGCCTACACCCTTTGACAGTTCACAAGGCAAGGATAACTCTAGGCTTGACCTCTCGTCGGAATGACGGTGTTGTTCCTTGGTGTTCAGGAGGTGCCTGCGATTGCGGCGGTACACCTGTCCTTCTGGGGTGCGGACGTGATACGATCGCTCAGTGTCAGCTGGCTGGATGACGACTGCTGGCTTCCAGTAGTCATGCTCCTGGATTCTGATGGATTCTCCTTTGTGCAGCGGCGGCAGTAGGCTAGCTGACCTGTCATAGTATCTCGTTTGGTGTTGCTGTCTCTGTACATGTTTTGCATGCACTTGCTTGCAGCTGACAACCTGCCAGGGCCTGTCTGGGATACAGTGAGGTATCATGGGCTCTTTGACATTTGATGGGCGGCGTTCTAGACAAATGGAACATTTTCCGACAATGTCCTCAAAGTGTTTGCACATTCCGGGCCAAAATATAATGTCACGTGCTCTTTGTTTGCATTTTTCCATGCCCATATGTCCAGCATGAATTTTTGTCAACATCTCTTCTCTGAGACTGGTAGGAATGATGATCTTCCCCCCTTTGAAGATGATTCCATTGATTTGTGACAGTTCATCTCTGTGGTTCCAGAATTCAGATATGCTCTAAGGGCATTTCCTCCTTTCCTCAGGCCATCCTTCATGTATGACTTTGCTCAACAGTGTGAGTTGTGCATCTTTCTCTGTTTCTGCTCGGATCTCCTTCAGTTTTGAGTCACTCACAGGTAAGCTGTTGTATACCATGTGCACCTGCACATCCATGCCTTCACTAAGGCTGCTGTCCTGGTAGCTAAGAGACTTTCTGGAGAGCGTGTCTGTGACAGGAATGTCTTTGCCTGGACGGTGAATGATTGTGAAGTCGTACTTCTGTAGCTGAAGGATCATTCTCTGTAGCCTTGGTGGGGCTGCAGCTAGTGGTTTCCTCATGATTGACTCGAGGGGCTTGTGGTCGGATTCCACAATGACTTGTCGGCCGTAGACGTACTGGTGGAAACGCTTACATCCGAACAGAATTGCATATAGCTCTTTCTCGATTTGAACATAGTTGATTTCACTGTCTGTGAGAGATCTGAAAACGTAGCCAATAGGTTTCCTTCTTGCAGTAACACTGCGCCTAGTCCATACTTTGACGCGTCCACTTGTAGTCTGAGCTCTTTGTTGGGGTCGAAGTAGGCAAGAACTGGCCTTGGTTCTCTGGTGATTTGGTCGTTCATTTTCTGAAATGCTGTGTCATGTTGTTTGTCCCACAAGAACTCATTGGATTGTTTGAGTAACTGACGCATGGGTGCGTTGATTTCGGAGAGGCTCGGGGCAAACTTGGCTAAGTAGTTAACCATGCCTAGTACTGTCTCTAGCTTTGTGCAGTTCTTCGGCGGCTCCATCTTCTTGATGGCGGAGATTTTCTCTGGATCCGGCTTAATGCCATCAGTTGAGAGGCGATGCCCGAAATAACTGATCTCGGTGGATCCGATTATGCTTTTCTCGGGGTTGAGCCGGATACCTTTCTCCCGTGATCTTTGTAACATCGCACGGAGGTTCCTGTCATGTTCCTCTCTATTCCTGCCATAGATGAGGGTGTCGTCTACGATTGCGACTACTCCATTGAGGCCTTCATAGGTTTTATCGATTTTCTGCTGGAATTCATCCTGAGCTGAGATAAGACCAAATGGTAAATGCAGAAATTGGTAGTGTCCAAATGGTGTGTTGAATGTTGTTAGCTTAGATGACTCTTCTGTGAGCTTGATAGTCCAGTATCCTGATCGTGCATCCATTACACTGAAGTAATGTGCTCCCACTAGCTTGGGTGTGATGTCATCTAGCGTTGGTAGAGGGTAGTGAGGGTATTTGATAGCCTTGTTCAAATCTCTAGGGTTGAGACAGACTCTGAACTTGCCTGTACGTGGTTTCTCAACCACTACTAACGCGTTGACCCACTCTGTCGGTTCTGTTTCCCGGACGATGATTTCTGTATTCTCCATGCTCTGCAGCTCTTCCTTCAGGCAACTACGTAGAGCAAGGGGTATCCTTCTCGGTGGGCAAACCATTGGGGTTGCTGCTGGGTCAAGGTGAATAGTGCATTCACCTGGGAATAGTCCGATTCCTTTGAAAACGTCAGCAAACTCCTCCATGACTGTCTGCTTCTCAACTGGTGCTGTTAATGATAGTACTAGCTTGATGAGGTCCATGTCTAAACATGCCTTTAGACCTAGCACTGGAGGTGCTCAAGTGTCAATAATGTAAAAGTCCAACATCATGTCGCTTTCTTTGTACTTGCATTTCATCACGCATGTGCCTTTTACAATGAGCTGCTCACCCCCATAGCCAGTCAGTCTGCATGAGGTAGGCTGTAGCTCACACTCATCCTTCAAGCTGTGATACTCACTCAGAGGAATTATGTTAACCTGAGATCCAGTGTCTAGTTTAAACTTAAGCTCTTTGCCCTGTTTTCCTATCTCAATATCGGCATAGGCTTGCTCAGTCCCTGAAATCTGTTTTTTCTGTGACACAGAATCAATAAACAGTTCCTCTGCATTTGGCTCTCTATCTGGCATTTGGCTGTCACTCACTGTGTATACTGCTTTTCCGAAAACAGTCTTGCAAACTTTAGCAAAGTGGTTCCGTTTACCACATTTAGTACATTGCCTTCCTTTGGCAGGGCAGTACTCCTTTTCTCCATGCCAGTTGTTTCCACAATATCCACAGTTTTTGAAGCGTTTTATGTCTGTGTCGCCCATTTTTAGAACTCTCGCTGTTCTTTCTGTTCTGAAACACGCTCTCTGGGCAGTGTTCTTTGGTGTGTATCTATTAACTGCGTGCACTGTCTGTTCACTCGAGCTGCTCATGGCGCCAGTTATGGTTTTCAACTGTGCTTGGGCTATCTCGTGCGATCTAGCTATGTCTATAGCTTTGTCCAGCGTTAGCCCGGACCCAACATTCAAAAGTTTCTCTCTCACTTTAGCTGAATGTATTCCAAACATGATGCAGTCTCTGACCATCTCATATTTATCTGCATATTCACAGTCTTTTACCAGCAGCTTTAACTCAGTCACGAACTGTTCAAACGACTCACTAGCTCCTTGTATTTTCTCCTGAAACTTGTACCTAGCAAATATCATATTTGTCTTGGGCATCACATATGATTCAAAACAGTCAAAATAACTTTTCAGTACCTTTGCTTCATCCGCGGTGAGAGACAATGTGTTAAAAATGTCTCCCTTTTTCTTCGATCTACAAGAGTAGGTAGCTGCATCTTTCTTCCTTCCCTTTGCTTTTCAACGGTCCCGAGAACATTAACTCCACGTGTTGCTTGAACTTGCACCATTCTCTATGTAAGTTCAAAGATTCCCAATTCATTCGAGGTAAGGGAGCTCCAACGATGTCCATTTAAAATCCCTGTTCTGACACCTTGTCTTGTTTTGCACACTTTGTACAAAAATAATAAATTGCAGGACGACAGAGTATTACAGTTTAAACTCTTTTAATGAAGCATCAGGTCTGTAAGCTTTCTCAATCAATACAGCACCGTGTGGACAAGATGGAGTCCGGACCCCCTGGGTCTTCCAAACAATAGCAGTCCTTACAGATGCCTGCAGGCCAATGACAACTCAGCATGTGATCACATGTGAATATAATAGGTATTCCTTACAGATGCCTGCGGGCCAATGATAATTCAATATGCAAATGTTACACACCTCTCCACACTTGCACCCATCACTCACCTCCACAGCGCACTTTTGGACCCCTGTCACCCCCGCAGATCCACTGCTCGCCTCGTTGACCCCGGCGGGGTTTCCCGACGTCGGGAAGCCTGCACTTGTGTGGGTGAAATGGGGATAAGCCTCGTAACTGCTTGTTGACTACCTGTTAACAGGCAGTTAATTGGCTGTAATCCCCTTCCCCCTTTGAGGAGACGGGTCCCAGCACGAATTGGGGACACGTTTCCTGGGAAGATGGCACAGAGGTGGATTGGGAGCGGGTTCGGTACCCACTCCCAGTTTCTGCCATTTTCCCAGCAGTCCTGCCTCCAAACCCGCCTCCCCAGGGCTGGCAAAATTCCCCCCCCATGTCAACATGCAAGATTAGATTGGAGAGGTGGACTAAGGGGAGCATAGAAATGTGGGTAAATATGATTAGAATTATTTACTCACATGGAGGGTAAACAATGTAGGGGGTGGCTGCGCCCAGTCAGCTTCACCTCTGACTGTCTTTGAGCGGTTCGAATCGCTCCCACACCCCTGGGTTCTAGACACCGGCCTTAGGTACAGGCGGCGATTCAGAAAATCGAGTAGACAAATGGTTTGGTGCAAGAAAACCAAAATGTTATTAAAAGCAGAATAAAACCCAATCTTATGAGAATTACTGATATGAATACAGGCATAAACAATTACACTTACATGGGAATGGGGAACACATGCCACATCGAGGGAAACAGATACATTAAAAATCCCCTTATCCTTATCCCACCCCCTAATACCTAACTAGATTAAGCTATGAGGGGCCAGGAATTCATGCTCACCAATCCGCAACCTGTTGCTTTAACTAGTGGGGTTTTGAGGTCCGCTCTTGCTGTCCTTTAGGGTATCCCGCCGCCACGTGGTCTCAGGGCGTGGCGCTGAAGATGTTTGTGTGAAGCACCCTCCTTTTCCTCAGCTAACATTGTTGTCGTCGAGTCGCGATAGGTTTTCTTCTTCTTCTTCCTCGGGCGGTCATCGATGGCATTGCAGCGGCTGGGGGTCGGTTGGCGGTCTTTACCATCTAAATGATTTTGCTATCCAAGCTTCGAACGCCAGTTTATTCTTAAACTGGGCTATTACGGTCCATTGATTTTGCTACCCATCCTTCGAACGCCAGTTTATTATTCAACCTGGGGTTTTACTGTCCATGCATGTAAACGCCAACTTATTTCTTCAAAACGCCAGCTTATAACTAGGCGTTTGTCCCCCAACGCATCTTCCCGCTGCCCTTCTCTGCTCTTATCGCTTTACCGTATTCTTCGTCTCGTCTCATCTCGTCTGCCCGTTTGTGGCCTGTGTGTCCTGTGTGCTTTCGAATCGGGTCCGTTCCCCTCCCGCATTTGGCCCCGGTGTAATGGGCGTCTTTGGTGTTGAGCGGCGCGGGGAGCGAGAAGAGAGCCTGCCACGGGGCCAGAGCACGAGAACGAGAAGCAGCAGGCCAAGGCCAAAGATGAGGGCAGGAGCAAGAGAGCGATCACCACTGATGGGCCGACAATTATACCCGTTCTTCATTCCTTATCTGCGCGCCAAATCAGGTCAGTCCTTTGTCTAACTTTTGGCAGGCTCATTTAAAATGATTATAGCCATTTACTTTAACGACTTCTGGAGTGGTTGTCTCTCTGTTAAATGGCCTCAATGTCCTGGTTGTTTGTCATTTATGAAACTTAATTGTCCCATCCTGACTTGATGGCTACTATGAGCTGTTACCGGTTAAATATGCAGAAACCTAATGGCCTCGATTTAGGCCCATTTTAGGCTGATCAGTTTCAAGGCGAATGAATGTATATTCTGTGTTTGCTTTAGCTGTCTGGCTCCACAGAGTCTTTTCACAGATTCTGGCATTTTAAGTTTTGTTTCAGGGCCTGCCTGTTTGCAGGGCCTTGCTTTTAAAATTCTGTCGGTTTTGATCACGAGGTTACAGAAGCCATTTTGGTTACCCTGTTTTTAATAATTTGTTCAAACAGGGCCCCTTTATCCATAACATTGGGGAATGTGGGAATTTTGAGAACCCTACACTCCCCCCTGTTGATACTAAACTCGCTTTAAGTATCATCCTGATAAGATGAGCAAAATTTCCGACCCTCCATAGTCAATCTCCCCCTGCAATTACCTATCTAAGATACCCACGACACATGCATTTCCCCTTCTGTATAATGTAGTGTACATAAGTACACATAGAATAAATTACAGTCGTTTACACACATCCAAGCATGGAGGGGTCCAACACCCCTGCACCACTTGGTACACATACATCTTTATTAAAACAACACGTCGAAAATCTTTATTAAAAACAACAAAACACAAAAATAACAATCTTTAATCAGAAATACAAAAAAATTCACACAGGTGTATCTCCCTCCACCTTAACATAATGTTCCTTCCAGGTCCTCTTGTTTCGGAATTCTAGTATTTGACATTTTCCCTTGCACAGAGTGCATACTAGGTACAATACTATCCCCAGCTGGCAAACCATGAGGATGTGGGATACCAGCCTAATCCACAAAGGGACCTTTATATTATTGAAAATGTCCCACCAGTGTGGGATCACAATGTCCAATATCTTAACCCCTATCTCTACCGTTTTCTGCGCTAGTGTGCAGAAATGTTTCTGCGAGACTGTTATTGCTTTGAGTATCTTGGTAAGGTGTTCTGGGAGAGGGGGATTTCGTAGCCGAAATGCGCTACATACTTTTGCAGGTTGGTAAAATTCTCTTTTACAATGAGGTGAACAGTGGAGGGTTCAGGAATGGGGACAATTCGTTCCTGGGCCACTTGAACTTCTGCCTCGGGTTTAAAACAGAAACTGCTGTCACTAACCGGACACCAGCTATGCTGTCCATGCTGGTAGTGGGGCGCCCCTGTGGTGACACAATATGTCCCACCTCCTATATATGCTACCTGTGGGGGAACATGGCCTTCTGCCATTGCCTCAATGGTACAATTTATAGGTTTTGCGCCAACAGCTTTAAACCCGCACTGTGGTTTTGAATTGGCGTTCAAGTGCTGGGGACACAGCATTATGTGTGCTCCCGGCTCCAGCACCCCGAGAGGTCAGTACCTGTCATAGCGTGCTCCCACTTCATGACATAAGGTGGGACCGCTGTGAAACAAATTTGTGCACCCCTTTGAATGACTCCAATGTTCTCTACCCTGTATACCGGTGCGGGTCGGGCTGTCCTACCCATGACCGGCATTCTCACGACTACACCCATGATGGTGTGGTTGGACCGTCCACAATCCACTGGGACTGGGTAGGCCTCGGAATTTAGCCGGAGTTGAAATGGGCTTATTGCATTCTCAAATGGATGGAGGGCTGCGAGGTGTTTGTTGTTGGTCCAGGAGGGGACTAAACCCTGTTTTAAATCCTCCAGATTACTGCGGCCCTCGCCCAGCAACCATGCCCCATACAACACGCACACCTCGTTCTGTGCAGCCTGGTCAGAAGCTTTTCTGTACTCTCTTATGAGGGTATTTACAGTATTTGCGTGCTTCTCCAGTTCAGCTATAATTTCCTTTAAATGGACCGTCAAGGCCTGGTCCTCATGCAGCTCCGAGCCCACTACCTCATTCTCTTCCATTAATATCTTCTTTAACTGTGTTTTTAAACCGCTTACCTGGGTCTGCAACTCTATGCCATCCAGACTGTTGATGACAGAGGACCCTGTGTTAAACACTGTAAAAACATCATTCCATGCTCCCCTTCTTTGTCTCCCTGTATTACCAAAGTACTCGCGGTGTGTGGTGTACAGTTCGGTTTTGTCTACATTAGCGAAATCGAACTCGTAAAACTTTCTAAACATGTCCTTTAACAGGGCCTGGTATAGCTGTTCTGTCTCTTTGTGACACCACTCCAGTAAGTGTACCTCGGTGAGGTTTAAAATCACGGAGGCTACCGCGTAGTGTACCCCCTGGTATAGTATCTGATCCGTGGCACAAGTACCAGCCCATTCCCTGGTCCCTTGGTGGTGGTGGGGCACCCCTCCCTGTGCGTTCTTGCTGCCTGGGTCATGGGTAGGGGCTTTCGGGGGCGGGTTACAAGTTCAGTGGCATTCACTGGGATCGGGGAGTATGGGACTGCGCACGCCTTCAGGCTGGAATCCCACTCCACCCCCTCCCCGGTATCTTGCCATTGCCGGTGGAAAATGATGGATATGCCTGAGCGGCAGGCCTTCTCTGACCCCCACATACAGACATAAATCCCCTGAGCCGGTTCCCACCACTTGTACCAGTACACACTCAATCCCCCGTGAGCCCCTGTAATCGTCCGATGGGTATTGTTCCTGTAATGTATACACCTTTAAGGGGGGAACTACTTTTTACAGCTCATGTATTCTGCAGTACCGGCAGTAACGACACCTGTATATAGCACTGAGTATTAATCTGTACAGTTCAGTTCCAGAGTGAGCCACGTTGAGTAAACACCTGTTGTACCGTTCCCCTGCAGTCTTCTGTCTTATTACTCTCGGACACAACATTGGCGATGAGACAAATTCGATCCTACCTGCAACTCTGCATCACCTCCCAGGGATTCATTCCTGGAGTCCAGTAGATTGGAGGTCAAGGCCAGAGACACGGGCATCAACCACGGGCAAACGCCCAGTCATCCAGCAGAGACTCGAGAATTGCGGGGGAGGCAGTTGACAGCCAGGCTTGGCTTTCCAGTCGCGGTGGTCCAGCGAAACGGGCTGGCAACAGGTAGTGCGCAGGCACTTCCCGGACAGCGGCGGGCTAGAGCCTGACCGAGCAGCACAGCAAAGGGCCGAGCAGCGTCGACGGGGGACAGAGAGAGAGGGCAGAGTGCACAGGGCGCAGCCGGTGTTCAGGAGCCGAGCAGCGTCGGGCAGAGGGAGAGAGACGTGCAGAAACCCGCGAGGCGCTGCCATTGCCACGAGGACCGCCGAGAGTGGCGTTGGCAGCAGCGCAGGAGAAGCGCGCAAAACCTACAGAGTGCCACCATTGCCACAAGGACCGCTGAGAGCGGCGTTGGCAGCAGCGGGGGAGAAAGGAAAGCGCAGGAGATGCCATTTTAAGCCATTTTAAACCACACCCAAAATGCCGAAGAGTGGCAGTATCACCGCATTTGACAATGAAGTCGCAGATTGGACTACATATGTCGAACGAATAGAGGTATACTGCAAGGCAAATAAGGTGTCAGATGACAAGAAAGTGCCGGTATTGTTAAATTTAATGGGTGCAAAGACGTATGGCTTATTACGAAATCTAGTAACCCCAGCGAAGCCAGTGGAAAAGAGTTTTGGAGACATAGTGATGATACTACAGGAACATTTAAACCACACACCACTGCTGATAGCAGAAAGATTCAAGTTTCACAAACGGAACCAGCATAAGGATGAAAGCAATGCTGAATATTTAAGAGAACTGCGCAAATTATCGAAATACTGCCAGTTTGGAACGGGACTGGCAGATACCTTAAGGGACAAGTTTGTGTGTGGGCTTCAAAGTGAAGGAACCCAGAAATGGCTTTTATCTGAACAGGACCTTACGCTGGACAAGGCTTTCAGCATTGCGGTATCATATGAAGCAGCAGCACGGGGCGCTGCAGAGATACAACAGAGACCGCAAGAATATGGCACAAACAAAATGTCATACAGAACAGAGAAGTGCTAGCGCTGCGGCAGAACAACACACGACCACAATGATTGCTGGTTCAAAGACAAAGTGTGCAGACAGTGTGGAAAAGTAGGACACATAGCACGAGTCTGCAGGTCGGGAAAGAAAACCAGCAATAAGAAATCTCCAAAAGAAAAGGACAAGAAGGTACATAAGGTGACGGAGAATAGTTCAGACGAACAAAAGAGTGATACCGACTCCGAAAGCAGGGAGCTGAGTTGTCTGAAACCATATAATGTGATCAAAATGGAGGATCACTGAACCATTTGGATCACTCTCAAGATAGCAGGAGTCCAGGTAAAAATGGAATTGGACACAGGATCAGCCCTAATAGTCATAAACCGACGGGACTACGAGCGGCTATTCTCACACATACCCTTGAGAGACACAAAAATTATTTTGAAGACGTACATGGGGCAAAAAGTCTACCCCAAAGGAAAAATAAGGGTGACCGTTATATATAACGGTAAGGAAACACCAAAACTAGACCTGTATGTATTGCAAGATGGAGGACCACCATTACTGGAACGTGAATGGATCTGGAAAATACAGCTGGATTGGCATTCCATACAAGCACTGACTGTGGCTGCCAAAAAGGATGACGACGTCACACCTGGGTGACTGTCAAAGATCCTAACCGACGCGCAAGAAGTGTTCCAGCAAGGACTCGGAACACTAAAAGGCATGACAGCAACAATTAAAATTGAAGAAAACGCAAGCCCAAAATTTTTTAAGGCCAGACCGATACCTTATGTGATCCGCCCAGCCGTCGAAGCAGAGCTGGAAAGTTTGGAACGTTCAGGAGTACAGTCCAAGGTAGACTGGAGTGAGTGGGCTACACCCATCGTCCCTGTGATGAAAAAGTCGTTGAGCAGCACGCCTGGGGAACCAAGGAAGGTTCGCATCTGTGGGGACTTTAAGGTAACAGTGAACCCAGTCCTTCACACCGTACAATATCCACTTCCGCGGATTGAAGATATTTTCGCCTCGCTATCTGGAGGGAAACGCTTCACTAAGATTGATCTGGCCCAGGCGTACCTGCAAATGGAGGTAGAAGAAGCATCAAAAAAATACCTCACAATCAACACCCATAAAGGTCTCTACCAATACAACCGGCTGGTATTCGGGGCAGTATCAGCTCCGGCTATTTGGCAAAGGGCAATAGAACAAGTCCTGCAAGGGATCCCAAGGACCCAGTGTTATTTGGATGACATCCTGGTCACGGGCGAAAATGACAGTGATCACCTCGCCAACCTGGAGCAGGTGCTCACAAGATTGAAGGAATATGGGCTCTGAGCTAACCGCCCCAAATGCGAGTTTTTAAAAAAAACAGATCTCGTATTCTGGCCACGTTATCGATAAAGAGGGGTTACATAAGTCCACAGAGAAGATTGAGGCAGTAGTCAAGGCTCCAGCACCAGAAAACGTGTCACAACTGAGGTCGTTCCTCGGGCTGGTAAACTACCACCATAAGTTCTTGCCAAATTTGTCTACAATACTACACCCACTGAACACCCTACTGCAAACTGGGGTGCCATGGAAGTGGAGTGACGAATGTAAACGAGCTTTCCAGAAGAGCAAAACACTAATCACATCGAAAGAGGTATTGGTCCATTTCAACCCAGCACTACCAATTCGGTTGGCATGTGATGCGTCACCCTACAGCATTGGAGCGGTGCTGTTGCACAAATTCTCGGACGGCTCAGAGAGGCCAATAGCCTTTGCGTCACGATCACTAACCTCAGCCGAGTATAACTACTCCCAGATTGACAGGGAGGACCTCAGCCTAGTGTGGGGAGTGAAAAAGTTCAATCACTATCTGCACGGGCAGAAATTCACCTTGCTGACTGACCACCAGCCTCTTGTCTCCATTTTTAATCTGAAGAAGGGCGTTCCGGTGATGACTGCGCAACGACTACAAAGATGGTCACATTTTCTAGGGGCGCACCACCATGAGATTGAATATAAGGGCACGAAACAGCATGGAAATGTTGATGGGCTATCACGCCTGCCACTGCCTACTGCGGAGGAAGAACCAGCAGTGGATCCTGTCGAAATATTTCATTCGACTACAATTGAATACCTACCGGTAACCAATGCTCGTATAGAACAGGAAACCCGAAATGACCCGACACTGTCTCGGGTATATGATTTGACGGTGAAGGGATGGCCAGCACATGGCGACTCACTGTTGCCAGCATTCTCGACAAGAAGAGAACAGCTGTCAGTGTGCCGGGGGACCTTGATGTGTGGATCCCGAGTGGTAATTCCACCCAAGTTAAGGGATAGAGTGCTCAATGAGCTTCAAGAGGGTCATCTGGGAGGGGTAAAAATGAAAAGCCTTGCCAGGGCTTATGTGTGGTGGCCGGGAATCGATAAACAAATCGAGGACCTGACCAAGAGCTGCTCAGGATGCCAGAAATTCCAAAATGCACCACCACATGCCCCTCTACACCCACGGGAGTGGCCCTCATCTCCATGGCAACGGGTGCATATTGATTTTGCTGGTCCATTCATGGACTCAATGTTTTTAATAGCCGTGGATGCGCACTCGAAATGGCCTGAGGTCATCAAAATGTCCTCCACCACCACGGAGAAAACTATTGCAGTCCTACGGACCATTTTTGCCAGGAATGGCTTGCCAGAACAGATTTGCTCCGATAACGGACCACAGTTTGTGTCCGAAGAGTTCCGGAGGTTTCGGAAGAAGAATGAGGTAAGGCATTACACATCCGCCCCGTATCATCCAGCCACAAATCGATTGGCTGAGAGGTTCGTACAAACCTTTAAGAAGACAATAAAGGCTATGTACAATGGCAACATTCCGCTGCAGCATAAGGTGGACAATTTCCTGTTCGCCTACCGGAATGCGACACATGCAGTCACCAACCAGGCCCCGGCCATGATGTTCTTTAACCGAAGGTTAAGATCTCGCCTGGATTTGCTCAGACCAAACGTACAAAGAGATGTTGAGAGTAAGCAATTCCAGCACATCCATGAGAAGCCAACAAGGAGCTTCAATGTAGGGCAACCAGTCTTGGCCCGTGACTACCGAACAGAAAAATGGCAGCCAGGAAGAATATGCACACGGCAGGGCCCACTAATGTACACAGTGGACGTTGGGGAGAACATCGTGAGACGCCATGCTGACCAGATCCTAGAGTCACAGGAACAAGTCAACCCCATGTCTCGGCCATACGTACCTGGTGCGGAACCCGACGTACAGGTCGCATCTACCCCAGAAACAGTAGCATCGGAAGCTGATGACCCAACCGACAACAGGGTGCCAGAATAGCCTCCGCACCAAGAGCGAGACACTCAGGAAAGGCACTATCCAGAAAGGATCAGGAAGCCTCCCCAAAGACTGAATATATAAATGGGCTATTTTCAGCTAACGTTGTATGTTAAAAGTGTTAATTGTAATTAGTTTGATATTTAATTGTTAAATGAGTGTTATGGTACTGTTAATCTATAAGGGGAGGAATTGTAATGTATATACCTTTAAGGGGGAACTACTTTTTACAGCTCATGTATACTGCAGTACCAGCAGTAACCACACCTGTATATAGCACTGAGTAGTAATCTGTACAGTTCAGTTCCAGAGTGAGCCACATTGAGTAAGCACCTGTTGTACCGTTCCCCTGCAGTCTTCTGTCTTATTACTCTCGGACACAACAGTTCCCCAATCGTTCCCACCTGACTGCCAGGTTTCCCATATTTTTGCTCAGTTTCCTGAGCCACCACCACCTATCCAGAGGAATCCTTCCCTTGCATGTTAAACATACACGCTTCCCTACGGTGACGCTGACCCTTGTGGCAATGACCTGTACCCTGGGGTACAGGAGGGAGGCCTCCCCATACGTGAACCCGGTCTGGCTGGAGTAGTGCGTCGAATTGGACACCAGCCACCCTGGCCACCTTCCCTCGTGGAAGTAAACGGCGAGCTCCTCTGCATGCCGTTCGCCACTTCCATCGGTAACTATAGGTGCTCTCTCTCCCGAGCACCCATAGATGTGGGAGTCCTCCACGTCACCTCACTTTTCCAACGCTCATCCCTATCAGGGCGAGTAGGAGTACGCCCCCCTTCATTCCGAAAATCCTTTCCTGCAAAGAGACACAAGAGCATATAGCCAGGTCCCGAGGAGATTCTCTGGCTTGAGTGAAGCATAGTCAAGTCTCGCGACCTCGACTTAATATACAAACACTCTTAACAATGCTACTATTAGTTAAACTACCCATCACCTTATTTAATACTTAAACTAAAACACCCAAACTTAACAATATAGACTTACGTAAAACTATGTACATCCGCCGCCCGTCTCCGGGCGGCCAGTCTAATCTCTGTTTGGACTGCGGCACACTGCTCCCTTCGGCGTGGCCGCACTGTCCTGTACTGTCGAACCCTCACAGCCTGTGGCTGCCGGCTGGGGACCTCTGTTCTTGGACTTGTCCCTAACTCGGGAGGCTGTCCCTTTATAATGGGGAGCTGGTGGCCATGATTTCCTTGGTTGGGGCGTCCGTGGTGACCTTCTGAGGACTTTGGCGGGTGGGGTTTTCTTGGCTGGTGGGCCTTTAACCCGGACCGCTGCCCCCTCCGGTGCGGTCTGTGGGCTTACCACTGCCGCTGGCTGGGGGTCCTCGCCCTCAGGTCCCAAATCTGAGTCAGGGGCGGGGTTTTCGCCCTCGGGTCGCTCCTCATCTGGAGCCCAGAAGAGTGGGGTAGTGTCCCAATCGGTGAGCGGGATGGCCCCTCCACTTAAGCAAGCCACAGCGCCTGCCTGTGCAGTCTGTGAACTCACTC
Organism: Somniosus microcephalus; assembly: GCF_052327205.1. Classification (NCBI taxonomy): domain Eukaryota; kingdom Metazoa; phylum Chordata; class Chondrichthyes; order Squaliformes; family Somniosidae; genus Somniosus; species Somniosus microcephalus. The sequence goes on from NC_140992.1 coordinate 77,315,266, forward strand.
CTACTGCAGTCTGAGGATTTCTATCCTCAGACCCTACCCCAACTAGCTGTTTTCTCTTTTCAGGTTTAAACAGTTTACACTGATTAATGCGGAACCATTTGGTGCGCCGAGGCATCTTAATGGCGTATACCATGGGGCTGGCTTTGTCTACAATGCTGTAGGGCCCCATGTATAATGGTTCCAGACTCCCTACTCGGGCATAGTTCCTCACCATGACCTGATCCCCTACCTCCCACTCGTGGTGTTTTCAGGGTTCTAACACCAATCGGATACTCCGATGCTGCTTTCCCATGTTCCCAGCCGTCTGCTCGTGGATCTGTTTAAGGTGCTCGAAGAGGTTTCGGGCGAACCTGTCCTGGTTTACCTCTCTGAGTTGACCTTCTGTGAGCACCGAGGCTAGTACATGGGTGGGGGTCCGCATAACCCTGCCAGTCATCAGCTCGTATGGGGAGAAGCCCATGCTTTTTGACTGGCTGTCCCGGATCCCCATCAGGACCAACGGTAGGACATCGGCCCATTTTCTAGGCGAGTCCACCATCTCCTTTCTCAACCTTTCTTTTAGGGTCTGAAATAAAGAATAGATTTGCCTTTCTAATCTAGGCTTTATTAACTTTAAAAATCCAGTAGCACATCTTTCAACACCAGTCTCCAACCATGACTGGAGAGAACTGAATTTAAGATGGCCACCACAAATCACCTGACATCCACTAACAATGAGTTTACAGCATATATCTCAAGGTAGAAACAAACAACCAATTACAATACTTCTTACTAACACAGAGAACAACCACCCCATTCACCAATCACAATACTTCTTATTAAACATAGGAAATAATCACCACATTCACCCCTCCTTTTAAAACATGCTCCAACCTAAAACAACCTTTACAATTTATAATTAATTTATTTACAACTAAAATACAAATATAATATTTCAACAATTTTAAAACATTACTATCAATTTAAAAGTCCATTTTCAATCGGTCGACCGGATATCTTGTTCGTGTCGACCTTCTTAACCTTGGTGAAATTCCTTGCCCTCCCACACCCGGAGACACCGAAGTATCTCCTGCAGGAAGGCTATCCATATCCCGATTATCAACGGTTTCCGGATTGGAAATCCCATCAGGAAGTAAACTAGGACGGTCATGAACATCCATCAAAAGGCTGACTAATAGAAGTATAATTATCTGCAGTAGGATTGGAAATATTCATAGTATCTATAACAACATCCACATTATCTGAATCGTGACTATTATTAGTATCCTCAGAAGAGGGCTGGCCACCACAAGGATCCAAATCTTTAATTGAAACAGTACTTTCTTTCCCATCTTGGAATCGAATATGAGCATATTGGGAATTTGCCTCCAACAGCGCCACCTCCTCCACTAAAGGATCATATTTTGACAATCTAACATGGCGTCGAAGCAGCACAGGTCCCTGCATAGTAAGCCATGAAGGTACCGAATATCCCATAGTAGATCTCCGTGGGTTATTAAAGAGCCTTTCATGGGGGGTCACATTAGTAACCATTGAAAGCAATGATCTAATGGAATGCAGGGCATCAGGCAGTACCATTTCCCACTGTGTATTCTTAAGGTTCCGGAATGTCAAAGCCAACATAACTGCCTTCCAGACCACCCCATTGTATCGTTCGCACTGTCCATTACCCTGGGGGTTATACGGGGTAGTTCTACTAGTAGAAATTCCCCGACTCTGAAGGTATTCCTTCAACTGGGAAGACATAAAAGAACTTCCCTGATCCGAATGGATATACGCAGGCATCCCAAAGATGACAAAAAGTTGAGTCAGACATTTGATAACTGTAGCAGCTGATACATCTGCGCAAGGAAAAGCAAAAGGAAACCTTGAAAACTCATCCACAACAGTAAATATGTATTGATTTTGAGTCGTTGAAGGAAGAGGCCCCTTAAAATCAACACTCAGACGTTCAAAAGGAGAAGTAGCCTTTATAAGATGAGCTCGTTGAGGCTTAAAGAAATTCGGTTTACACCGAGCACAGATAGAACATGATGAAGTCATCCGCTTGACGTCTTCAACTGAAAAGGGCAAATTCTTACTGCGTACGAAGTGTATCATCCTCGTAACCCCAGGATGACATAAGGCATTGTGAAGATTAATAAGCGTATCTCCGTGAATCACAGAACAATAAGCCCTCGACAGTGCATCAGCAGCAACATTATCCTTCCCCGGACGATAAACTATATCAAAATGGTAACATGCCAACTCAATCCTCCACCTCATTATTTTATCATTTTTGATCTTTCCAAAATGTTTAACATCAAACATAAAGGACACAGATTTTTGATCGGTTACCAACGTGAAATGTCGCCCCGATAAATAATGTCTCCATTTACGCAGTGCTTCTACTATTGCATATGCCTCTTTTTCTATTGAAGAATGTCTTTTTTCACTATTGTTCAAGGTACGTGAGAAAAAGGCCACAGGTCTTCCATTCTGGTTCAGAGTAGCCCCAATTGCAAAATCAGAAGCATCCGTCTCAATCACAAAGGGAACCTGCTCATCAATAGAATGCACAACTGCTCCTAAGATATCCTTTTTAAAATTATCAAAACATGTCCTGGCCTCCCATGATAGAGGATATGTCGTAACCCGAATAAGGGGCCGGATCTTCTGCAAAAAGTTTGCAATCCAATTAGAATAGTAAGAAAACAGTCCAACAACTCGTTGCAAAGCCTTAGAATTAGTAGGATAAGGTAAATCAATCAATGGTCGCAAACGTTCTGGATCTGGTTTAATCTTATTTCCCGAGATAATATACCCCAGTAGATTTACCTCAGTAGTCGAAAAGATACACTTCTCTTTATTAAAAGTTAAACCAACTTTTTCCGCAGCTTGAAGGAATCTTTCTAACATAGAATCATGCTCCACCCTTGATTTACCACACACCGTGATATCATCTAAATATGAAAAGGTGTCAGAGAGAGAGTTATCACTTATAAAAGCACCCATTGCCCGTTGAAAACAAGCAACACCATTAGTAACACCAAATGGTATTCGGCAAAACTGATACAGCTTTCCACCAGCCTCAAAGGCTGTATATGGTTGATCCCTCTTAACAATAGGAATCTGATGATAAGCACTCTTTAAATCAATAGTGCTAAAAAAACTTATACTGAGATACTTTGTTGATAAGCTCATCAATCTTAGGCAAAGGGTACGCATCTAATTGAGTATACCTATTAATAGTTTGAGAGTAGTCTATCACCATTTGTTTCTTATGTCTCTCGTTAGTGGTGACAACTACCTGAGCCCGCCAAGGTGAACAACTAGGTTCAATGATTCCTTCCAATAAAAGACGTTGGACTTCAGAATTAATAAATTCTCTATCCTGACTGCTATACCTTCTTGACTTGGTAGCAATTGGCTTACAATCCGGCATCAAATTGGAAAAAAGTGATAATGGAGAAATGAATAAAGAAGTTAATCCACAAATGGATAAGGGTGGCTTAGTCCCTCCAAATGAAAGACTGAGAGACTCGTGTAATTTAAGCACACCATGACCAATCAAAATATCCGCACAAAGATTAGGCAAAACAGATAGGCGTATATCAGTATACGTATTACCTAGAAGAATCATTTTCACAAGGCAACAACCAGCTACTTGTGAAGTAAGGGTCGTCTGAGCCATACACACCTGATAAGTAACAGGCAAGATTTTCAAACACTTTTCCTTCACAAACTGAAGACTTATAAAACTCTCGGTACTGCCCGTATCTATGAGAGCCTTCACTTCTAACCCATTAACTTGGGCCATAACTATAGCTTTGTTTAGGCCATGAGCAAATGCAGCAGAAATTGATGCAATAAACGCCCTCTCTACAGGTTGAATAGTCGCAGAAGAGGAGGTAATTGAACCTAATGATTTACAAACACGTGCATAATGACCTCTCTTTCCACATTTACTACACACAGCCTCCCGGGCAGGACACTTCAAACGAGGATGCCGGACGTTCCCACAAAAATAACACTTCTGAATCCTAGAGGCAACAGCCGCCGAAGTAGAAACTATTTCAGAATCTAATAAATTGAAATAAAGAATAGATTTGCCTTTCTAATCTAGGCTTTATTAACTTTAAAAATCCAGCAGCACATCTTTCAACACCAGTCTCCAACCATGACTGGAGAGAACTGAATTTAAGATGGCCACCACAAATCACCTGACATCCACTACCAATGAGTTTACAGCATATATCTCAAGGTAGAAACAAACAACCAATTACAATACTTCTTACTAACACAGGGAACAACCACCCCATTCACCAACCACAATACTTCTTATTAAACATAGGAAATAATCACCACAGAGTCCTATTCATTCTCTCCACAATCCCTGATGACTGTGGGTTGTGGGCCACGTGCCACTTCCCCTCGATGCCTAGCAGCATAAGTGTATTCTGCATTACCTGCCCGGTGAAGTGATTCCCTAGGTCAGACTCCACATACTGTGGTAGCCCCCACCGTGAGAACAATTCCCGGACCAGGATCCTGGCAGTACCCAGAGCTGAGGCTGTTCTGCAGGGGATGGCCTCTACCCATTTCGTGAACATATCTACCAGGACTAGGCAGTACTTATAGCCTCCCTGGGCGGTGGGTAGGGGCCTGAGGTAGTCGACCTGTATCGACTGCCATGGTCCCTCTACCCTCCTGATGTGTCCCATAGGTACCTTCCTTTTGTGGGGGTCAGGGTTATTAGCAGCACACACCAAACAGCCGGTGCAGAACTCGTGGACATCTTCCCTGAGTCCTGGCCACCATCCCGCCTGTTCCACCCATTGCCAGGTGGTCTCAGGCCCGGGATGCCCCACTCCTGGACCCTCATGGGCCAGTTGAAGGAATTCCCATCGGTGTTGCTGCGGCACAACCCACTGTTCCCCCCGAAACAGCATGCCCTCTTTCACGGAGTGTGTTGCTGTGCCGTAAGACCCTCTACCCTTTTTCCCTCAGTCACTGCACTGAGGACCGCCTTGAGGACGGGGTCTTGGGCTTGAACCGTCTTAAGGTCTGGGGCTAACACTACCCCTGCACTCCCTTGTGCCCCATCCCTACCTCTGACTGCTGCCATGGGTCTGGACCCATATGGGTCCCAGAAAGTTCCTGTGTCGGCACCCTCCTTAGCGAGCATTTCAGCCTGCTGGTTGTCTTGGCTGCGGGGTTCTGTAGAGGAATGGGCCTTCACCTTGTGGATGAAAACCTCCCCTTCCTCCCCCACTGCTGCTAGGATCTTTTCCAGCAGGGGTTTCACTGTGAGGGGTCTCCCGTCGGCGGAGGTGTATCCGCGGCGGGACCAGATAGCCAGGTACTCCGTACACGAATTGCACATAAACATGCTGATCGAGCAAATTGTGTATGGGTTGGGGAAGATTAAGGGGTGTGTAACGACGTACACTACCGCGGACAGTTCAGCCTGCTGGGTGCTCATGGTGCTGGAGAGCTTAATTGCCAGGGCAATGTTGGCTGCTGGGTCATAAACTCCACACCCCGTGAGTCGCTCGCCAGCAGATACCGTGCTGGAGCCGTCCACATAGATCTCGCGGCCTGTGGGTGTATCCCGACCCGTAAACCTCTGTCCACTTCTCAAACCCCTTCAATGGAACACCGGTGGGCTGTTCCAGGATCTACCAGGTTGGCTGCGAGCTTTGGTTCGCAGAGACCCTTCACCTTTAGGTCCATCTGTGAGAGGAGCAGGGTCCAGCGAGCAATGCGGGCACTGCTCACCATTCCATCCTTGATCCTCCCATCCAGGAGCATCTGGGGGGGTGTGTGATGGGTGAGGAGGATGATGGGAGAGGTGCCTGTGAAGATCAGCGATCTTTTTACAGCCCAACGTGTGGCCAAGAGGTGCCTCTCACAGTTGGAGTAGCTCCTCTCCACATCCGTGAGTATCCTGGAGGAGTAGACCACCGGCCTCAGACTGCCATGCCGCTCTTGGAGCAGCACAGCACTCAGGCTGTCCCCACTGGCTGCTACCTCCAGGAAAAACTCTAGAGCTGGTGCGGTCTACAAGTCCTTCTTGAGCCTGACAAATGCTGCCTGGCAACCCTCATCCCACACCCACTCCACTCCCTTGTGTATGAGTCGGAGCAGAGGGGCTGCTGTGGCGACATAGTCTTCAATAAATCCCTGCAGTACCCGGTTAGCCCTAGAAACGACCTCACACCCGTGACTGTGTTGGGGATTGGTAATTCTTGTACCACTTCTCTCCTAGCCTTATCTATGGCCCTTTCTCCAGCACGTATGGTCAGGCCTAGGAATTTCACCTCCTGCTGGCCGATCTGCGCTTTAAAACCCTTTTGCCCGAGCAGCTCCAGCAGTTCAGCCAGTAGTGGGCCATGCTCCTCTCTCGAATCAGTGAAGAGAAGCAGGTCATCCACATACTGCGCCAACTGTCTGGGCTGGCTGAAATCCTTTAAACTGTTTGCCATGTCCTGATGGAAAATGCTGGGGCTGTTGTGGAAGCCCTGAGGCAAACAGTTCCAGGTGTACTGTTGCCCTTTAAAGGTAAAGGCAAACTTGTACTGATCCTCCCTCCTTAAATGGATGGACCAAAACCCATTGGAAATATCCAGCACCATGAAAGTGGTCGCGGATGCTGGGATACTTCCTATCAGGTCGGCAACTGCTGCTACCGTGGGTGCACAGGCTGGGATGTTGCTGTTGAGCACCCGATAGTCCACCGTGGCCCTCCAGGAATTGTCCGGCTTTCTAACCGGCCACAATGGAGAGTTTACGTGGGTGGCTATCGGGCTCAGAGCTCCCTGCTGTACTAAGGAGGAGATGGCTGTTTCCATGTCTGGCTCCGCTTCCCTGGGGAAGTTGTACTGTTTTTGTGGTTAGGCCATGGGGTCCCCGTCTACGCTGACCTCAAACCCGTTGACCCTCCCGCAGTTGTGTTTGTGTGTGGCAAATGTGGCTAGGTGGGCCTGCACAAATGCCTGGAACTCCTTTGGGGTGCTACTGACCAGGAGCTCGAGGTTATAACCCTCTTTGGGCTTCATGGTGCACAGGGTCCTCTTCCCTTCTTTCCCTGCGATTACTATTACCTCGCCATCCTTTCCTGTACTTGCCCCCCATAGGCAATGATTTCTTAAATCGACCAGGATCCTGTGGCCTACAATAAAGTCAGCTCCCAGGACCCCTCTTCCACCCTCCACTTCCCATTTCATCAGGACACAGGTCCACTTAGAGCGGAGAGGTCATAAACGAATGGCGTGCTGGATGGAATACGAGCCGGCCTGTTCTTTGCCTGTGAATCCCAACAGACTGTATGGGACCCCGTTAGATAGAGGCGAGGTGGTGGGGTTAGCTGAATGGACCACGGTGCATAAAGCCCCCGTGTCCAACAGATAAGTCCCCTTCACCTTTTCTACCTCCATCTCCACGAGGGGTCTTTTCCATTCATCGTACCGAAGGGTACACAGGTAAACAGGCTGCGCGGGCTCTGGTCAGGGCTGTGGGTTGGATGGGGCTGATGGGGTCAGAGTGCCGGTAGCGGCTGCTACTCTCCTGTGGTCAGTCAATAAGGACCTCATGGTGTCCAAAAATGACTCGGCCGCGGTGGGAGGGATTCCTGCCTCTGCCTTTTGGGCTGGGGCTGTGGAATTCTTTCCCTTGTTATCTTTCCAAGGGTTTTTGCACTCCTTCCGACAGTGACCGTCCTTCCCACACCTGTAACAATTCGCCTTTGTGTTGGGGGGGGTATTCCCTTCCTGATGACACCCTTTCCTACCCTGTCTGGGTTTTACCTCATGCACCTTCCCCTTAGGTGGGTGTGCATCATTTCCCCTACCGTTCTTATAGGCTAGGGTCAACTGTCTGATCACCGTAAGTTCGGTGTTCTGGGGATTCTTGGGGTCGAACCGGACTTCCGCCTTGGCCCAGACCTGTGACAAGCTGTTTGCCACCAGGCAATGGAGCCAATGGGCCAGTGGATCCCCGTTCAGGAACGCCCAGTTAGGTGTCCCCGGACAGGCACTCCGGTACACCAGCCATAGCCTGTCCACGAAAGCTTGTGGGGTTTCCCCTGCGAGATGCACCGTCTTCTCCACACGGGAGAAAGGACTTCCCTCATTCATCCCCATTGTTAGATCCGTGGTTCAGTGGATAAATAATTACACGGATGCTGTACATAAACAAATAACAGGTCTTTACTGGAGGAGGGCAATCTCTAGACTGGAGTACAGAGGCATGCACACAGCTTATATGCCGGTGTGGTTACTGCCGGTACTACAGTATACAGGAGCTGTAAAAAGTAGTTCTGACTTAAAGCACATACACTACAATTCCTCCCTTTTTAGATTAATAATACCCACTTAATATTCAAATAACAATTACATTTTTACATGTACATTCAATAACAAAAGTCCATTTATAGGTTCAGTCTTTGGGACGGCTGCCTGACCCTTTCGGGATAGCGCCTTTCTGGAGGTTCTTGTTCTTGGTGCAGAGGCGATTCTGACCCCCTTTCATCGGGTTCCACTGCTACTGGGTCTGAAGTAGATACTACCGGTATGTCGGGTTCATCCCCAGGTACTCGAGACATGGGGTTGACGCATTCCTGTGATGCTAAGATCTGATCGACGTGGCGTCTCACAATGTTCTCCCCGACATCCACTGTGTACATTAATGGCCCCTGCCTTGTACATATCGTTCCGGGTTGCCACTTCTCTGTTCGATAGTCCCGGGCCAAGACTGGTTGCCCTACATTGAAGCTCCTTGTCGGCTTCTCGTTGATGTGCTGGAATTGTTTGTCCTCAACATTTCTTCGCACATTTGGTCTGAGCAAGTCCAGACGAGATCTCAACCTTCAGTTAAAGAACATTATGGCCGGGGTCTGGTTGGTAACTGCATGTGTCGCGTTTCGGTAGGCTAATAAGAAATTGTCCATCTTATGCTGTAGTGGAATTTCCTCAGGCCACTTTGAATGAGCATCCACTGTTATTAAGAACATTGAGTCCATGAATGGACCAGCGAAATCAATGTGCACCTGTTGCCATGGAGAGGAGGGCCACTCCCATGGGTGTAGAGGGGCATGTGGTGGAGCATTTTGAACCTTCTGGCATCCGAAGCAGCTCTTAGTTAGGTCTTCGATTTGTTGATCAATTCCCGGCCACCACACATAAGCCCTAGCAAGGCTTTTCATTTTCACTCCCCCCAGATGACCTTCATGTAGCTCCTTTAGCACTCTCTCCCTTAACTTGGGTGGAATCACCACTCTGGCTCCACACATCACTGTCCCCTGGCATACTGACAGCTGTTCTCTTCTGGATGAGAATGCTGGCAACAGTGAGTCGCCATGTGTTGGCCATCCCCTCACCGTCAATTCATATACCCGTGACAGCGTCGGATCATTGCGGGTCTCCTTCTCTATATCCACGTTTGTTACTGGCAATCGTTCAATTATCGACGAATAAAATATCTCGATAGGGTCCACTGCTGGTGCTTCCTCCACAGTAGGCAGTGGCAGGCACGATAGCCCATCAGCATTCCCATGCTGTCTCGTGCCTTTATATTCTATTTCATATTGATTTGCCCCTAGAAACAGGGACCATCTTTGTAACCGCTGTGCAGTCATTACTGGCATGCCCTTCTTAGGATTAAAGATGGAGACAAGTGGTTGGTGGTCAGTCAGCAAGGTGAACTTCTGTCCATGCAGATAGTGGTTGAATTTTTTTACTCCCCATACTAGTCTGAGGGCCTCCCTGTCAATCTGGGCGTAGTTGCACTCGGCTGAGGTTAGTGACCGAGACGCAAAGGCTACTGGCCTCTCCAAACCGTCCGGGAATTTGTGCGACAGCACCGCTCCAATGCCGTAGGGTGATGCATCACATGCCAACCGAATTGGTAGTGATGGGTTGAAATGGGCCAACACCTCTTTTGATGTGATCAATTCTTTACACTTCTGGAAAGCTCGTCTACGTTCGTCATCCCACTTCCATGGTACCCCTGTTTGCAGTAGGGTGTTCAGCGGGTGTAGTACCGTAGACAAATTTGGTAAGAACTTGTGGTAATAGTTTACCAGCCCGAGGAACGACCTCAGCTGTGACACATTTTCCATTGCTGGAGCCTTGACTACTGCCTCTATCTTGTCAGGGGACTTATGTAAACCCTCTTCATCGATGACGTGGCCGCAATACGAGATCTGTTTCTGGAAAAACTCGCACTTGTGGCGATTAGCTCGTAGCCCATATTCCTTTAATCTGGCAAGCACCTTCTCCAAGTTAGCGAGCTGATCACCGTCATTTTCGCCCGTGACCAAGATGTAATCCAAATAACACTGGGTCCCTGGAATCCCTTGCAGGACCTGATCCATCGCCCTTTGCCAGATAGCCGGAGCCGAGGCTACTCCAAACACCAGCTGGTTGTATTGATAGAGACCTTTATGGGTGTTGATCGTAAGGTAATGTTTCGAAGCTTCTTCTACTTCCATTTGCAAGTACGCCTGGGCTAGATCAATTTTGGTGAAGCGTTTACCACCAGATAGCGAGGCGAAAATATCCTCAATTCGTGGAAGCGGATATTGCACAGTGTGAAGGACTGGGTTCACTGTCACCTTAAAATCCCCACAGATGTGGACCTTCTTTGGTTCCCCAGGCGTATTACTCAACGACCTCTTCATTACAGGAATGATGGGTGTAGCCCACTCGCTCCAGTCCACTTTGGACAGTACTCCTGAACGTTCCAACCCTTCCAGCTCTGCTTCAACCACTGGTCTGATTGCATAAGGCACTGGTCTGGCCTTCAGAAACTTTGGGCTTGCATTATCCTCTATTTTAATTGTTGCTGTTATTCCTTTTAGTGTTCCTAGTCCCTCCTGGAACACTTCTTTTGCGTCAGTTAGCATTTTTGACAGTCGTCCAGGTGTGACGTCGTCATCCTATTTGGCCTCTAACTTCAGTGCCTGTATGGAATGCCAATCTAAATGTATCTTCCGGATCCATTCACGTCCTAGCAGTGGTGGTCCTCCATTTGGCAATACATATATATCCATTTTAGGTATTTCCTGACCTTTATATGTCACTTTCACCCTTATTTTTCCTTTGGGGTAGACTTTTTGCCCCGTATACGTCTTCAAGACAATCTCTGTAGCTTTCAAGGGTATGTGTGAAAATAGCCGCTTGTAGTCTCTTTGATTTATGACTGATAGAGCTGACCCTGTGTCCAATTCCATTTCCACTTGGACTCCGTCTATCTTGAGTGTAACCCAGATAGTCTGGTGATCCTCCATTTCGGTTACATTATGTAGTTTCAGACAACCCAGCTCTTTGCTTCCGGGGTCTGTGTCACTTTTCTGTTCGTCTGAACCACTGTCCATCACCTGGTGTACCTTTTTGTACTTCTCCTGTGGAGATTTCTTACTGTTGGTGTTCTTCCCAGACCTGCAGACTCTTGCTATGTGTCCTGCTTTCCCACACTGTCTGCACACTTGGTCCTTGAACCAACAATCTTTCTGGTCATGTGTTGTTCTGCCGCAGCAATAGCACTTCCCTGTTCCATAGGTCATTTCGTTGGTACCATATTCTTGTGGTCTCCGTTGTATCTCTGCAGCGCCCCTTGCGGCTGTTTCGTGTGATACTGCCATATTGAAAGCTTTGTCCAGCGTAAGGTCCTTTTCTGATAGAAGCCGTTTCTGGGTTCCTTCACTTTGTAGCCCACACACAAACTTGTCCCTTAACGTGTCTGCTAGTCCCGCTCCAAACTGGCAGTATTTCAATAGCTTGCGCAGTTCCGTTAGGTACTCAGCATTGCTTTCGTCTTTGTGTTAGTTCCTTTTATGGAACTTAAATCGTTCTGCTATTAGCAGTGGTGTGGGGTTTAAGTGGTCCTGTAGGATTTCTACTATGCTTTCAAAATTCTTGTTTACCGGCTTCTCTGGGGTTATTAGATTTCGCAGTAACCCATAAGTTTTTGCACCCATGGAATTTACCAGAACCAGTGCTTTATTAGCATCTGGCACTTCATTCGCCCTGCAGTACACCTCAATACGTTCCACATATGTCGCCCAATCTTCGACTTCATTGTCGAACGTAGAGATACTGCCACTCTTCAGCATCCTTGGTTGTGTGTTAACTATCACCAATGGTGCCTCCCGCGCTTCCCCTTCTTCTCCGCTGGCACAAAATGGCGTCTCCCACGCTTTCCTTCCTTCCCGCGCTCGCCCGTCTTCTCTGCTGCGGCTTCGCAAAATGGCGTCTCCCGCGCTCTTCCTTCTTCTCCGCGGCTCAATGGCGCCTCCCGCGCTCTCCCTGCTTCTCCGCGGTTCAATGGCGTCTCCCGCGCTTCACCCCGCGGACCCTGATCAGCCCATGATCCCTGGCTGTGCTCTGCGCGTTCTTCTCTTGATATTTGTCGACGCCGGTCAGTCTAGAACCCGGCTGTTTCTTACCCTCTCTCTCTCCAGTTTTGCAGTATTTTCCCTCGACGCTGCTCGGTGGTCAACCCCCAGCTGCGCCCTGCTCTCTTCACCCTTTTTCTTACCCCGTCGACGCTGCCCGGCTCTCTCTCTCTGCCGTCGGTTGGCTCCAGCCGCCGCTGCTCGGGAAGGGTCTGCTCTGGACCTGTCGTCGGTCTCTTACTGCTCGTTGTGGCTGGGGAACCAAGCTCGGCTCTCCACAGCCTCCCCAGTGAAGTTGGATCTCTGCCTGACTGCTGGGCGGTTGCTCGCGGTCGATGCCTGTGTTCCTGGACTCGACTATTTTTTTTTTGTTTAATGTTGCAGGTAGATTCGCATCAACACTCGTCGCCACTGTTAGATCCATGGTTCAGTGGATAAATAATTACACGGATGCTGTACATAAACAAATAACAGGTCTTTACTGGAGGAGGGCAATCTCTAGACTGGAGTACAGAGGCATGTGCACAGCTTATATACCGGTGTGGTTACTGCCGGTACTACAGTATACAGGAGCTGTAAAAAGTAGTTCTGACTTAAAGCACATACACTACACCCATGGCCTCCAAAGCTTCATCCCTGAGCTCCTCATACCTGCACTGCCCCTTCTTACACTCGTCAGAGAGGGATTGGAGGAGCCTACTCTCTAGGGAAAATAGCAGCATTTTGGCCTGCTCAGCGCCATTGCAGTCGTTGACGCTGGCTGCCTGCTCTACTTCCCTGAAGTGGATCGAGGGGTCCCGCTTTTCGGGGAGCTTTGGGATATGCCTCACCATAGCCCTAAGCTGTTGGGTGCTATAGGGTAATACGAACTGGTTTTAGAGGGGTCCCTCATCGTCACCATTAACGGGTGGGCCGAACATCCGATGCCGTGCTGGGCACATCGGTCCCGGCTCCGGCCTCTCTGGCGGGGGTTGCTCCACCTCCGCTCCCACCTGCCTTTTCCTCTTTTACTCTCTCCTCCTGTTCACTTACTTGCCTTGCTAGGCGGGCGTTCTTTTCCCGCAACCTCAACTCATTACTGTTAGATCCATGGTTCAGTGGATAAATAATCACACGGATGCTGTACATTAACAAATAACAGGTCTTTACTGGAGGAGGGTCATCTCTAGACTGGGGTACAGAGGCATGCGCACAGCTTATATACCGGTGTGGTCACTGCCGGTACTACAGTATACAGGAGCTGTAAAAAGTAGTTCTGATTTAAAGGCACATACACTACAATTCCTCCCTTTTTAGATTAATAATACCCCCTTAATATTCAAATAACAATTACATTTTTACATGTACATTCAATAACAAAAGTCCATTTATAGATTCAGTCTTTGGGGCGGCTTCCTGACCCTGTCGGGATAGCGCCTTTCCAGAGGTTCTTGTTCTTGGTGCAGAGGCGATTCTGACCCCTTTTCATCGGGTAGTTCATCGGGTTCCACTGCTACTGGGTCTGAAGTAGATGCTACCGGTATGTCGGGTTCATCCCCCGGTACTCGAGACATGGGGTTGACGCATTCCTCTGATGCTAAGATCTGATCGACGTGGCGTCTCACAATGTTCTCCCTGACATCCACTGTGTACATTAATGGCCCCTGCCTTGTACATATCGTTCCGGGTTGCCACTTCTCTGTTCGATAGTCCCGGGCCAAGACTGGTTGCCCTACATTGAAGCTCCTTGTCGGCTTCTCATTGATGTGCTGGAATTGTTTGTCCTCAACATTTCTTCACACATTTGGTCTGAGCAAGTCCAGACAAGATCTCAACCTTCGGTTAAAGAACATCATGGCCGGGGTCTGGTTGGTAACTGCATGTGTCGCGTTTTGGTAGGCTAATAAGAAATTGTCCAGCTTATGCTGTAGTGGAATTTCCTCGTCGCACATGGCCTTTATCGCCTTCTTAAAGGTTTGTATGAACCTCTCAGCCAATCCATTGGTGATTGGATGATATGCGGCGGATGTGTAATGCTTTACCCCATTCCTTTTCATGAATTTTTGGAACTCGTCGGACACAAACTGTGGTCCATTATCAGAGCAGATCTGCTCGGGCAACCCTTTTCTGTCAAATATGGTCTGTAGGACTGCAATTGTTTTCTCTGTAGTGGTTGAAGACATCTTTATCACCTCAGGCCACTTTGAATGAGCATCCACTGCTATTAAGAACATTGAGTCCATGAATGGACCAGCAAAATCAATGTGCACCCGTTGCCATGGAGAGGAGGGCCACTCCCATGGGTGTAGAGGGGCATGTGGTGGTGCATTTTGGAACTTCTGGCATCCTAAGCAGCTCTTCGTTAGGTCTTCGATTTGTTGATCGATTCCCGGCCACCACACATAAGCCCTAGCAAGGCTTTTCATTTTCACTCCCCCCAGATGACCTTCATGTAGCTCATTTAGCACTCTCTCCCTTAACTTGGGCGGAATCACCACTCTGGATCCACACATCACTGTCCCCTGGCATACTGACAGCTGTTCTCTTCTGGATGAGAATGCTGGCAACAGTGAGTCGCCATGTGTTGGCCATCCCCTCCCGTCAATTCATATACCCTTGACAGCGTCGGATCATTGCGGGCCTCCTTCTCTATATCTGCGTTTGTTACTGGCAATCGTTCAATTATCGACGAATAAAATATCTCGATAGGGTCCACTACTGGTGCTTCCTCCACAGTAGGCAGTGGCAGGCGCGATAGCCCATCAGCGTTCCTGTGCTGTTTCGTGCCTTTATATTCTATTTCATATTGATTCGCCCCTAGAAACAGGGACCATCTTTGTAACCGCTGTGCAGTCATTACTGGCACGCCCTTCTTAGGATTAAAGATGGAGACAAGTGGTTGGTGGTCAGTCAGCAAGGTGAACTTCTGCCCATGCAGATAGTGGTTGAATTTTTTTACTCCCCATACTAGGCTGAGGGCCTCCCTGTCAATCTGGGCATAGTTGCGCTCGGCTGAATTTAGTGACCGAGACGCAAAGGCTACTGGCCTCTCCAACCCGTCTGGGAATTTGTGCGACAGCACCGCTCCAATGCCGTAGGGTGATGCATCACATGCCAACCGAATTGGTAGTGATGGGTTGAAATGGGCCAACACCTCTTTTGATGTGATCAATTCTTTACACTCCTGGAAAGCTCGTCTACATTCGTCATCCCACTTCCATGGTACCCCTGTTTGCAGTAGGGTGTTCAGCGGGTGTAATACCGTAGACAAATTTGGTAAGAACTTGTGGTAATAGTTTACCAGCCCGAGGAACGACCTCAGCTGTGACACATTTTCCAGTGCTGGAGCCTTGACTACTGCCTCAACCTTGTCAGGGGACTTATGTAACCCCTCTTCATCGATGACGTGGCCGCAATACGAGATCTGTTTCTGGAAAAACTCGCACTTGTGGCGATTAGCTCGTAGCCCATATTCCTTTAATCTGGTGAGCACCTTCTGCAAGTTAGCGAGGTGATCACCGTCATTTTCGCCCGTGACCAAGATGTAATCCAAATAACACTGGGTCCCTGGAACCCCTTGCAGGACCTGATCCATCGCCCTTTGCCAGATAGCCGGAGCCGAGGCTACTCCAAACACCAGCCGGTTGTATTGATAGAGACCTTTATGGGTGTTGATCGTAAGGTAATGTTTCGAAGCTTCTTCTACCTCCATTTGCAAGTACGCCTGGGCTAGATCAATTTTGGTGAAGCGTTTACCACCCGATAGCGAGGCGAAAATATCCTCAATTCGTGGAAGCGGATATTGCACAGTGTGAAGGACTGGGTTCACTGTCACCTTAAAATCCCCACAGATGCGGACCTTCTTTGGTTCCCCAGGCGTATTACTCAACGACCTCTTCATTACAGGAATGATGGGTGTAGCCCACTCGCTCCAGTCCACTTTGGACAGTACTCCTGAACGTTCCAACCCTTCCAGCTCTGCTTCAACCGCTGGTCTGATCACATAAGGCACTGCTCTGGCCTTTAGAATCTTTGGGCTTGCATTTTCCTCTATTTTAATTGTTGCTGTTATTCCTTTTAGTGTTCCTAGTCCCTCCTGGAACACTTCTTTTGCGTCAGTTAGCATTTTTGACAGTCGTCCAGGTGTGACATCGTCATCCTTTTTGGCCTCAACCTTCAGTGCCTGTATGGAATGCCAATCTAATTGTATCTTTCGGATCCATTCGCATCCTAGCAGTGGTGGTCCTCCATTTGGCAATACATATATATCCATTTTAGGTATTTCCTGACCTTTATATGTCACTTTCACCCTTATTTTCCCTTTGGTGTAGACTTTTTGCCCCGTGTACATCTTCAAGACAATCTCTGTAGCTTTCAAGGGTATGTGTGAAAATAGCCGCTTGTAGTCTCTTTGATTTATGACTGTTAGAGCTGACCCTGTGTCCAATTCCATTTCCACTTGGACTCTGTCTATCTTGAGTGTAACCCAGATAGTCTGGTGATCCTCCATTTCGGTTACATTATGTAGTTTCAGACAACCCAGCTCCCTGCTTCCGGAGTCTGTGTCACTTTTCTGTTCGTCTGAACCACTGTCCATCACCTGGTGTACCTTTTTGTACTTCTCCTGTGGAGATTTCTTACTGTTGGTTTTCTTCCCAGACCTGCAGACTGTTGCTATGTGTCCTGCTTTCCCACACTGTCTGCACACTTGGTCCTTGAACCAACAATCTTTCTGGTCATGTGTTGTTCCGCCGCAGCGATAGCACTTCCCTGTTCCATAGTTCATTTCGTTGGTGCCATATTATTGCGGTCTCCGTTGTATCTCTGCAGCGCCCCTTGCGGCTGCTTCGTGTGATACTGCCATACTGAAAGCTTTGTCCAACGTAAGGTCCTTTTCTGCTAGAAGCCGTTTCTGGGTTCCTTCACTTTGTAGCCCACACACAAACTTGTCCCTTAACGTGTCTGCTAGTCCCGCTCCAAACTGGCAGTATTTCGATAGCTTGCGCAGTTCCATTACATACTCAGCATTGCTTTTGTCTTTGTGTTGGTTCCTTTTATGGAACTTAAATCGTTCTGCTATTAGCAGTGGTGTGGGGTTTAAGTGGTCCTGTAAGATTTCTACTGTGCTTTCAAAATTCTTGTTTACCGGCTTCTCTGGGGTTATTAAATTTTGCAGTAACCCATAAGTTTTTGCACCTATGGAATTTTACAGAACCAGTGCTTTATTAGCATCTGGCACTTCATTCACCCTGCAGTACACCTCAATACGTTCCACATATGTCGCCCAATCTTCGACTTCATTGTCGAATGTAGAGATACTGCCACTCTTCGGCATCCTTGGTTGTGCGATAACTATCACTAATGGTGCCTCCCGCGTTTCCCCTTCTTCTCCGCTGGCACAAAATGGCGTCTCCCGCGCTTTCCTTCCTTCCCGCGCTCGCCCGTCTTCTCCGCTGCAGCTTCTCAAAATGGCGTCTCCCGCGCTCTTCCTTCTTCTCCGCGGCTCAATGGCGCCTCCCGCGCTCTCCCTGCTTCTCCACAGCTCAATGGCATCTCCCGCGCTCTCCCTGCTTCTCCGCGGCTCAATGGCATCTCCCCTTGCTTCGCCCCGTGGACCCTGATCAGCCCGTGATCCCTGGCTGTGCTCTGCATGTTCTTCTCTTGATATTTGTCGACGCCGCTCAGACTAGAACCCGGCTGTTTCTTACCCTCTCTCTCTCCGGTTTGCAGTATTTCCTCGACGTCGCTCGGTGATCAACCCCCAGCTGTGCCCTGCTCTCTTCACCCTCTTTCTTACCCCATCGACGCTGCTCGGCTATCTCTCTCTGCCGTCGGTCGGCTCCAGCCACCGCTGCTCGGGAAGGGTCTGCTCTGGACCTGTCGTCGGTCTCTTACTGCTCGTTGTGGCTGGGGAACCAAGCCCGGCTCTCCACAGCCTCCCCAGCAAAGTTGGATCTCTGCCTGACTGCTGGGCAGTTGCTCGCGGTCGATGCCCATGTTCCTGGACTTGACTGTTTTTTTTTATTTTGCAGCTAGATTCGAATCGACACTCGTCGCCACTGTTAGATCCGTGGTTCAGTGGATAATTAATCACACGGATGCTGTACATTAACAAATAACAGGTCTTTACTGGAGGAGGGTAATCTCTAGACTGGGGTACAGAGGCACGCGCACAGCTTATATACCGGTGTGGTCACTGCCGGTACTACAGCATACAGGAGCTGTAAAAAGTAGTTCTGACTTAAAGGCACATACACTACAATTACCCTTGGCTTCGGTGACCTAGCACTGTAGGCATTCCAACTTGGCCTTATGTTCTCCCATTAATTGCATCCTATCCTGACTCTGGGCCTGCAATGCTACCAGTAACTTCTCCCCTGCTGGAGCCTTGTCCTGGCTCTCCAGGGCTGACTCCTTTAACTCGGCTGCCTGTGCTGCAACAAGCCTGTCTAAAAGCGGAACGTGCTTTTTGAAACACACCAGCCACACTGCCTTCTCTCGGGATTTCTTGTGCTCCCTGCCTGCCGTCCACTTAGCTGCGACATCTACTGGACGTCCAGCCCTTAACAGAGTGGTGATCCACTTCTTTGTGTTATTCACCTTGCTAAACACATAATCAGAAATCATTTCCTCCACCATGGTTTGCTCATCTGAACCATTGTCTACTGTATCGCACCCCTGTTGCCGGAGTCCTGCCGTGGTCGCCATTTCTTTAGGGGGTGGCGTGCATCCAGTCAGCTTCACCTCTGACTGACTTTGAGCAGTTCGAATTGCTCCCACACCCCTGGGTTCTAGACACTGGACTTAGGTACAGGCGGCGATACAGAAAATCGAGTAGACAAGTGGTTTGGTGCAAGAAAACCAACATTTTATTAAAAGCAGAATAAAACCCAATCTTATGAGAATTACTGATATAAATACAGGCATAAACAATTACACTTATATGGGAATGGGGAACACACAGCACATCGAGGGAACACAATTATATTAACAATCCCCTTATCCTTATCCCACCCCCTATACCTAACTAGATTAAGCTATGAGGGGCCAGGAATTCATGCTCACCAATCCAAAACCTGTTGCTTTAACTAGTGGGGTTTTGAGGTCTGCTCTTGCTGTCCTTTGGGGTATCCCGTCGCCATGTGGTCTCATGGCGCGGCGCTGAAGTTGTTTGTGCAAAGCACCCTTCTTTTCCTCAGCTAACGTCATCGTCGAGTCGCGATGGGTTTTCTTCTTCTTCTTCCTCGGGCGGTCGTCGATGGTATTGCTGCGGTTGGGGGTCGGTTGGCGGTCTTTACCTTCTAAATTATTTTTCTATCCAAGCTTCGAACGCCAGTTTATTCTTAAACTGGGCTATTACTGTCCATTAATTTTGCTGCTCATCCTTCGAACGCCAGTTTATTCTTCAACCTGGGCTATGACTCTGGGGTTTTACTGTCCATGCATGTAAACACCAACTTATTTCTTCAAAACGCCAGCTTATAACTAGGCGTTTGTTCCCCAATGCGTCTTCCCACTGCCCTTCTCTGCTCTTATCGGTTGACCGTATTCTTCATCTCATCTCGTCTTGTCTGTAGTTTAAGTAAAGGGGAAAAGTTAAATATTTGGGATTCTGTTGGTTTAAGAAGAGTAAAACAAGGTTACACTGCAGTAGGAGTAAATTGGCACAGCAGGCAGTGGAAACCAGTTTTCTAACCAATCAGCAGGGGTGACTCATTTGGCTGTAAACAAACAAACAGTATAAAAAGACCAGGCTAGTGCGAGCAAGCTCTGAGTGCGAGTCAGCAGAGAGTGCTGTGAGTTTGGGTAAGTGTGAGTTAGGGTAAGTGGGGTGTTAGGTGCTCTTTTCAAACTTTAACTCTGTGGGTTGTAGTTAATAAGGCCTTTCTGGTGCAGAGTGACTGTTGGTAAACCATTTAACTGGTGTAATTAGAGGGATTGATTTAATTTAAATCCAATTAATTAAAGGGGTTGCTAGCATCTAAAATCGGGCAGAGGGTGTCCATAACTAACAATAAAAAATTTAATTAATTACATAGAATGGAGCAGGTGATGTGTTACTGTTGTGAGATGTGGGAGCCGGTGGACCCCATTGAGGCTCACGGTGATTACGTCTGTGACAAGTGTCTGCTCCTACAGGAACTCCAGCTCCATGTTGATGAGCTGGAGTCTGAGCTTCAGACACTGCGACACATCAGGGAGGGGGAGAAGTACCTGGACTCTGTGTTTCAGGAGGTGGTCACACCTATGAAGTTAATTAATTCAGATGTAGCCCATGGTCAGGGACAGGACGGTGTGACTATGAGTGAGGCAGGTACGGGGATCCAGGAGGTAGTGTTGGAGGAGCCGCAGCCCTTGCTCTTGTCCAACAGGTTCGAGCTTCTTACTCCCTGTGGGGACAGGAGCAGGGACTGCAGGGAGGATGAGCAACCTGGCCACAGCACCGTGGAATGGGGGGGCCATTCAAGAGGGGGGAGTAAATACAAATGTTGTAGTGGTAGGGGATAGTATTATTAGGGGGATAGATAGAGTTCTCTGCAGCCGAGAGCGAGAGTCCCGAAGGCTGTGTTGCCTACCCGGTGCCAGGGTTAAGGACATCTCCTCTGGGCTGGAAAGAAACTTGCAGTGGAAGGGGGTGGATCCAATTGTCATGGTCCATGTTGGTACAAATGATGCAGATAGGACTAGGAAGCCGGTTCTGTTAAAGGAGTATGAGCAGCTAGGGGTCAAATAAAAAAACAGAACCTCAAGGGTAATAATTCTGGATTATTACCTGAGCCACGAGCGAATTTGGCTAGGACAAATAAAATTAGAGAGTTAAATGCGTGGCTCAAAGACTGGTGTGGGTGAAATGGGTTTTGCTTCCTGGGACACTGGCACCAGTACTGGGGCAGGAGGGAGCTGTTCCATTGCGACGGGCTTCACTTGGCCAGTGCTGGGACTAGAGTCCTGGTGGATCATATAACTAGGGCTGTAGAGAGGGCTTTAAACTAACTATTGGGGGGGAGGTTCCTAGAGAGCAAATAATAAAAATGACAAAAGAGAAGGTCATAGACTTAGGTAGCAGTGGGGAATTTAAAAACCAGAGTGTGTCAGGAAGGGGCAGAAGGTATGGAGTAAAAGGTAAACTAATAAAAAGGGCAAAAGCAGGAACTAAGTGTCACAAAACATATTTGAAAGTTCTCTATCTGAATGCACGTAGCATTCGTAACAAAATAGATGAGATAATGGCACAAATAATTACATATGGATATGATCTTGTGGCCATTACAGAAACATGGCTGTAGGGTGACAATGCCTGGGAATTAAACATACCAGGTTATTTAACGATCAGGAAGGACAGGCAGGAATGAAAGGGAGGTGGGGTGGCTATGTTAATAAAGGAAGGAATCACTGTAATACAGAGAAATTATATTGGGTCAAAAGATCAGGATAATGAAACAGTTTGGGTGGAGGTAAGGAATAATAAGGGGGAAAAAACACTAGTGGGCGTAGTCTATAAGCCTCCGAACAGTTGCAACTCTGTTGGACGGAGTATCAATCAGGAAATAGTTGAGGCTTGTAATAAGGGAACATCTATAATGATGGGGGATTTTAACTATCATATTAATTGGACAAATCAAATTGGGCAGGGCTGCCTTGCGGAGGAGTTCATTGAGTGTATTAGGGATGGGTTTCTTGAGCAGTATGTAACTGAACCGACCAGGGGGCAAGCAACCTTAGATCTGGTCCTCTGTAACGAGACAAGAATAATTAAAAATGTCCTAGTAAAGGATCCCCTTGGAATGAGTGACCATAACATGGTTGAATTCCATCTTCAATTAGAGGGTGAGAAGGTTGGATCTCAAACAAGCATGCTAAGCTTGAATAAAGGAGACTATGAAGGTATGAGAGCGGAATTGAGTAGTGTGGATTGGGAAAATAGATTAAAGGGTAAGACGATACATGATCAGTGGTGTACATTTAAGGAGTTATTTTACAACTTCCAAAAAATATATATTCCACTGAGAAGAAAAGGGTGTAAAAGAAAATACAGCCATCCGTGGCTAAGTAAAGAAATTAAGGATAGTATTCAACTAAAAACAAGGGCATATAAGGTAGCCAAATCTAGTGGGAGGATAGAGGATTGGGAAAACTTTAAAAGACAGCAAAAAATAACAAAAAGATTGATTAAGAAAGGGAAGATAGATTATGAAAGTAAATTAGCAAAAGATATAAAAACAGAGAGTAAGAGTTTTTATATTTATATAAAAAGAAAAAGGGTGGCTAAAGTAAATGTTGGTCCCTTAGAGGATGAGACCGGGAAATTAATGGTGGGAAATATGGAGATGGCAAAAACACTGAATGAATATTTTGTATCAGTCTTTACAGTAGAGGACACTAAGAATATCCCAACACTGGACAAACAGGGGGCTATAGGGGGGGAGGAGCTAAACACGATCAAAATCACTAAGGAAGTGGTACTCGGTAAAATAATGGGACTCAAGGCGAATAAATCACCTGGACCTGATGGCTTACATCCTAGAGTCTTGAGGGAAGTGGCGGTAGGGATTGTGGATGCATTAGTAATAATTTTCCAAAACTCCCTGGACTCAGCAAAGGTCCCGGCAGACTGGAAAACTGCTAATGTAACACCCTTATTTAAAAAGGGCAGTAGACAGAAGGCTAGAAACTATAGACTGGTTAGCCTAACATCTGTGGTAGGTAAAATTTTGGAGTCCATTATTAAGAAGACAGTAACAGGACATTTGGATAATCATAATTTAATAGGACAAAATCAGCATGGTTTTATGAAGGGGAAGTCATGTTTGTCAAATTTGCTGGAGTTCTTTGAGGAAGTAACATATAGGGTGGATAAAGGGGAACCAGTGGACGTAGTGTATTTAGACTTCCAAAAGGCATTTGACAAGGTGCCACACAAAAGATTATTGCTTAAGATAAAAAATCACGGGATTGGGGTTAATAATCTGGCATGGATAGAGGATTGGCTATCTAACAGAAGGCAGAGAGTTGGGATAAATGGTTAATTCTCAGACTGGCAATCAGTAACTAGTGGTGTTCCACAGGGGTCAGTGCTGGGTCCCCAACTTTTTACAATCTATATTAACGATTTGGAGGAGGGGACCGAGTGTAACATATCAAAGTTTGCAGATGATACTAAGATGGGAGGGAAAGTAGTGAGTGAGGAGGACATAAAAAACCTGCAAGGGGACATAGACAGGCTAAGTAAGTGGGCAGAGATTTGGCAGATGGAATACAATACTGGAAAGTGTGAGGTTATGCACTTTGGCAGGAAAAATCGTAGAGCAAGTTATTATTTTAATGGCAAGAAACTGGAAAGTACTGAAGTACAAAGGGATCTGGGGGTCCTGGTGCACGAAACTCAAAAGATTAGTATGCAGGTGCAGCAAGTGATTAAGAAGGCCAATGGAATGTTGGCTTTCATTGCCAGGGGGATAGAATATAAAAATAGGGAGGTATTGCTTCAGTTGTACAAGGTATTGGTGAGACCGCACCTGGAATACTGCATACAGTTTTGGTGTCCATACTTAAGAAAAGACATACTTGCTCTCGAGTCAGTACAAAGAAGGTTCACTCGGTTAATCCCAGGGATGAGGGGATGGACATATGAGGAGAGGTTGAGTAGATTGGGACTCTACTCATTGGAGTTCAGAAGAATGAGAGGCGATCTTATTGAAACATATAAGATTGTGAAGGGGTTGGATCGGGTGGATGCGGGGAGGATGTTCCCGATGATGGGTGAAACTAGAACTAGGGGGCATAGTCTTAGAATAAGGGGCTGCTCTTTCAAAACTGAGATGAGGAGGAACTACTTCACTCAGAGGGTGGTAGGTCCATGGAATATGCTGCCCCAAAAAGCTGTAGAAGCTACATCATTACATAAATTTAAAACAGAAATAGACAGTTTCCTAGAAGTAAAGGGAATTAAGGGTTACGGGAAGCGGGCAGGAATTTGGACATGAGTCTAGGTTCGGATCGGACATGGCCCTGTGGGTAGCGGAGCAGGCCGAGGGGCCGTGTAGCCTGATCCTGCTCCTATTTCGTGTGTCTAATTCTGTTAGATTCAGGAGATGGTTCTGTGATAGTAGATTGGCAGTTAGGATCAGATCAGCCATGATCTTATTGAATGACGGAGCAGGCTCGAAGGGCCGATTGGCCTACTCCTGCTCCTATTTCTGATGTTCTTCTGTTCTTATGTTGTCTGCCCGTTTGTGGCTTGTGTGTCCTGTGTGCTTTTGAATCGGTCCGTTCTCCTCCCGCGTTTGGTCCCGGTGTAATGGGCGTCCTTGTTGATGAGCGGCGCGGGAAGCGAGAAGAGAGCCCGCCACGAGGCCAGGGCACGAGAACAAGAGGCAGCAGGCCAAGGCCAAAGATGAGGGCAGGGGCAAGAGACCGATCACCACTGATGGGCCTACAATTATACCCGTTCTTCATTCCTTATCTGCACGCCAAATCAGGTCAGTCCTTTGTCTAACTTTTGGCGGGCTCATTTAAAATGATTACAGCCATTTACTTTAACGACTTCTGGAGTGGTTGTCTCCGGGTCTAATGGCCTCGATGTCCTGGTTGTTTGTCATTTATGAAACTTAATTGTCCCATCCTGACTTGATGGCTACTGTGAGCTGTTACTGATTAAATATGCAGAAACCTAATGGCTTCGATTTAGGCCCATTCTAGCCTGATCTGTTTCAAGGCGAATGAATGCATATTCTGTGTTTGCTTTAGCTGTCTGGCTCCACAGAGTCTTTTCACAGATTCCTGCATTTTAAGTTTTGTTTCAGGGCCTGCCTGTTTGCAGGGCCTTGCTTTTAAAATCCTGTCGGTTTTGGTCACGAGGTTACAGAAGCCATTTTGGGTACCCTGTTTTGAATAACTTGTCCAAACAGGGCTCCTTTATCCATAACTTTGGGGAATGCGGGAATTTTGAGAACCCTACAACACCAACATGGACGAGTTGAGCCGACTGGCCTGTTTTAGTGTTGTAACTTCTAGATATGTCTATGTATTTTTCTGTCTATATAATATCTATATGAAGAAATCAATTTACTTTAAATTTACTCCAAGAACTCTACCTTTATGCATTCTTAATTTGTCCACACAAGCCAAGTATTCAAAGATGGCTTAGTGGTTAGCACTGTTGCCTCACAGCGCCAGGGACTCGGGTTCAAATCCGGCCTCGGGTGACTGTCTGTGTGGAGTTTGCACATTCTCCCCGTGTTTGCGTGGGTTTTCTCCGGGTGCTCCGGTTTCCTCCCACAGTCCAAAGATATGCGGGTTAGGTAAATTG
The DNA here is from genome assembly GCF_052327205.1 of Somniosus microcephalus. NCBI lineage: Eukaryota > Metazoa > Chordata > Chondrichthyes > Squaliformes > Somniosidae > Somniosus > Somniosus microcephalus. The sequence continues at coordinate 77,340,930 of NC_140992.1, forward strand.
GCCCTTAGTGTTAGGGGGGATTAAATATGTGGGGTTACGGGGTTATGGGGATAGGGCTTGGGTAGGATGGCTGTCGGTGTAGGGACCGGGTGCTAGGGTTGGATGATCAGCCATGATCTCATTGAATGGCGGAGCAGGCTCGAAGGGCCGAATGGCCTACTCCTGCTCCATGTTTCTATATATTTTAAATTAGAGAAACAATTAAGACTAGAATAATAGAATGATGCAGCACAAAAGTAGGCCATTCAGCCCATCATGTCCGTGAAAGAGCTATCCAATTAGTCCCAGGCCCATGCTCTTTCCCCATAGCCCTGTAAATTTTTCCTCTTCAAGTATTTATCCAATTCCAAAGTTATTATTGAATCTGCTTCCACCAGCCTTTCAGGCAATGCATTCCAGATCATAATAACTCGCTGCATAATTTTTTTACCCTTATGTCGCCTCTGGTTCTTTTGCCAATTACCTTAAATCTGTGACCTCTGATTGCCGACCCTTCTGCCACTGGAAACAGTTTCTCCTTGTTTACTCTATCAAAACCCTTTATGATTCTAAACACCTCTATCAAATCTCCCCTTAACCTTCTCTGCTCTATGGAGAACAACCCCAGTTCCTCTAGTCACTATAGGACATTTATTAATTTCCAGTGTTCAACATATTGACCTAGAAATTGAGTTTGCGCTGCGCCGGGGCTTAACGCCGGAAATTTAGCACCGGTGCTAAGTCACGCTGTGCGCGCCAAAAATTCAGTAGCGCCGCGCCCAAACGGCTGCCGGTGCTACTGAAGGCTGTTTGCGCCTGAAAACTGGCGCTACGCGCCGCATTGCGGCGCTATTCCGGCGCTGCGGCGCCCGATGCGGTGCGGCAGGCTTGGGAAGTGCAGGCCTCCTCCTTCAGTTAAGGAGGAGCTGCCTGCACCCGCCCGCTGGCCGGTTAAATCGCCACAAAAATGAGCCCGGCACCTCGGGGAAGTGCCGGGCTCGCAGCCGAGAAGCATCTGTTCCGCGGGGGGGGGGGGGGGAGTCCGGGGAGGGAGGTGCGGGCAGGCGGCCGGCGGGAAAGCGGCCGGCCGCCGCTCCACCTTTATGCGCCGGCGCAAAGTCGTGTAAGACTCTGTTGCCAGAGTCTTAGTTGCGGCTGCCACGGGCGAGGCGGCCGCAACTGAATTTCGGCGCTGGGGCCCGTCACCACGGCAACCGGGACGCTGCGCACACCGACGACGTCATCGGTGCCGGCGCAGCGCTACCGGTGTAACGCCGATGTTGGGCCCTAGTCAATTTCAAAACCGGCTGTAAGTCCAGCACAATGCCCTCTAGCGCCGCAAAATGGGCGCTAAGCCCACTCAATTTCTAGGCCATAAACTTGCTAAATTTTATTTTTAATCTAAAAATTCAATAACATTTTATTTAGCTGTATCTATTTACATTGACAAGAAGAAAAATGGAAATGGAAATATCACACCAATGTCAGAGCCAAGAGCAAAAGGTATTTTGAGGCTGTGGTTCTTCCAGATTGAAATAGAATGAATTTTCCTTGAAACATATCTACACAGAACTGTGAGATACAAGCACCTAAGAAGAAGTGGAACAACTTCTATTCTGTAGCATTGTCATTCTTTGCATTGATGTGTACATGTGGATTCATAAAATTAATGGAAACTGTAACTATGTGGAAACATTAATATCCATAAATACACAAATCTCAGTATAGAGCATCAATATCTAGACTATTATGTTGAATCAAATTTATAATAAAGAATGGGGACAATAAACACAGTCTGCAGACAGTGAGAGGATTGCTATACCTAATCAAAGAAAGGAAGGCAAAAAATAACCTTACATAAAAGTCCAGTTGTTATCTATGCTTAGTTTTAGTCATGAGAAAAGATAAAAAGCTCTTTCAGTGCAATGACAGGAGAAAAGTAGGTCTCCCACTCAGTGCCAACTCATCAATACCCCACCCCCACATCAAATATAAAATCTCAGCATAGAAGCAAATTGTAATTAAGGCTATGATGTGTTCCCTTTTCCAGGATTTAAACTTTAAAGCTATGTTATTAAATTGTCAGTGAAATATGGCTATCATTTTTCTACATAACTCTGCAGAAAAAATGCATACTATGCTGTAACATTCTGAAGTAATATTTAATTCTTAAAGTGGTAGTCACTTTTTTTGCTGATTATATTGGCCTTGATGTATTGTTGGCATAAAGGTTTATGCTGGCAGCAATTCAACATTACTGACTAGCAAATTGGGAAGTCCTCATTTTGTACCAGTTCAACCCTCTGTACAGCTGTCAGAAAATTGCTGTAGCACTTCTGAGCTAACAGTGCACTGTAGCTCCTACACTGTGCAGCAGCCTTGCTATGCTCATTGATTCCCAAACAACTGCATAGACATTGAGGGCTATGGTCCCGTTGGAGAAGCCCATAAAATTCCAAATATCACAGGTATGCCAAATAAATTATGATTTCAAAGCAAATCTCCCATGGAAGGGGTAAATGTGGTTGCAGAGTTTCAATGGGAACTGGGTAGGGATTTAGGTGGCTTTGTAGCTTGTGCTAGTCCCTGAGATGATCCTGCAACGGAATCATCCACATTCAACACTGCTTTGACTGAATGGTCCTGCTTGCTTTCTGGCAAATCCACTGTTACTTGCCCACGGATGTTGGATGGGCCAGATGTGGCATTGCCCTGGAAGACAGCAGCCTCATCATGCCAAACACAGCCATGCCACTGTTCCTTAGTACTCCCTCAGCATCAGAACTGATTGGCAAGGGAAGAGACATCAGGGCAACAATGAAGTTTATGAAGCTGTGCCTTACGGTTCTCTCCATCTAATCTCCTAGTTAAAGACAGATAAGGATATAATGTGTGAGCTGGTCTTATAAATGACCTAACTTGAGGTATCAGCACTGTAAGGGTTAATATCCAATTACTTCCAGGCAGGTTAAACAACATAACCCGCGCAAACAGTGAAGCCAACAATAATTTGTCGAACAAAGAAATAAAGTAAAGTAAACAGTTATAATGTTGTATTTGTGGTTGTACATTAAAGGCCTGAAATGGTACTTCATTTCAGAAGAGATTGTACAAATCCCAGCCTCACCCTAGCTCTTTGTGGGCATTAGTCTACATCATAAAATGTTCCACTCTTGCAAAAGACTCACTCAGGGATGCCATATGAATGACTAGTACGAGAAATTGAAATGGAAATGGAATTGTTGTACTGTAGGAACAGTTCCTCTGAGGTTTTATTAAATATACATTATCAATAGATTTATTGAGTGAGCTTTACCTTGCATTTAATTATGCTGTACCTCACTCGGAAACTTTCAACACAGAAACTATGCATTAAAAATAGAAGCATTCCATTCTTTAGATTAAGATATCTCGCAATTTGATAAATTGAATTGTTTCACAGAAAAATTAAATAAAAGGCTGATCCCGATATATGCCTAGATTTGGTATCAATGTGAGGGAATGTTATTAGTATAGACTATTAATAAATTAATATGTCAATGTGGGTGTTTTTATCTAGTGAGTGTAAGCCATGTCAAAGCAAAATGAGAATAGGGACCAGTAAAAGGAAATTAATGTAGTCCACAATGGAATTGGAAAATTAAATGAAATCTCAGCTGATATATGTAAAGTGGACAATATTTAAGGTGAGTAAAAGATAACCTTTCCTTTGTATTGATGACTTTCATGTATGGAGAAACAAAAAGAATTTTGCCTTATGCGTCAAGTTGAAAATTCACTTTGCATTATCGCATTGGACTCACGGTCTACTTTGAGAATATTTCGTGGAATTCCTAATTCAATTGCCTTTACATAAACTAAACAAATGACCAGCACTGAAAGGAGATATTTCTGCTAAGTCTGAGTGCAGGAATATATTTAAAATCTGGAATCTTTATTTTCTCCAACAAGCTCGCACTATCAGATTTTAGTGAACACACAGACACAGGGAATTGTAAATAAGTTATGTAACAGAGAACAAATCAATACAATAGGCTGAACAAAACATTATAAGATCTATTTTAGCACATAATGTAATTATATAAAACTGAAAACAAAACAAATTCTCTGGGTTTTAGAAATAGATAGCTAAAATCTTTTTCATAATATTTTACATTTTTTTAGAGTAACTATAAATCTCTAATCAATTCATTTCAGCGTTATGTCATATTCACTGTTGCTCTTCTTTCATGTGCAAAACCATACCGATTCAATTATGGTCTGAATACAATTAAAACTGATTAAAGTTAATTTACTCACATTTTCGGTAACATGTAATGTGAAGCATAAAATTATACAACAATCATAAAACTTGCGGCTGTTGGGATGTTATAAATTGCATGATAGGACATTAGTGCCACCTAGAGACTGAGTTTTGTTTCTGTTATGCTGTTCTGTACTCAAAGCAAGCATTTTAGGATTTCTGAAATTCCACCATCAATACCAGATTGGGTAAAACTGTAGTGAGGTGCTTCAATAAAATGAGAGAAAATGTGTCAATAATACTTTGGTTATTTGTTTCAGTTTTGTACTTTTATATCTGCCACAATTTTCTACGCAGAGACATAACTGTGTAGTAATGCATTTCATGCAAATTATCTTCATTATATAATTTACTTTCAGTCTGCTATGGGTAAGGAAATGTCCCCAATCTTTTAATTGTTTTCTTAAAATACATTTAACAGCTACTGGATAAAAGATAAACTCAGCACCAATCATCGCAGTTATCCAGCACTATTACAGAAATTGAATATTAAATATATTGGTTTCACCTGCACAGAAGGGTTCCTGGTTATCGGTGTTATGCTCCTGAGGGCACATAGTATATAATATCCAAAGATAATGTGCTTGGGACTGAAACACAGCTAGTTTAGCATTTGTCATCATCATGTTAGGCCAACCTTATGGGATTTCTGGAGGTCAGTTTCATTATGTATGCGCAGAGAGCTTTTGGCCTGGATTAGGCCTGCCAGTGGGTGCTTGTGATCAGTGGGACGTGGAAAATAGCACACAGCTGCAGCTTTTAAGGGGGCTGCTTCATTGTTGCTGAGATGAAAACTGGAAATCACTGGCCAACATTGCAAAGCATCTCCATTCTCAAATGCTGATTGGGAGATGCTTCTGCAAGAAATGTAACAAAGGAGCATTGCCCTGTTTGGGATACTAGGTTACTCATCTCACAGGAGAATTATGCACTCTGCTTGGTAAACACAACAGATGTTGTGTCAAATAGATAAAGGCTGTGAGTACAGATGAGAAAAAATATTCATAGTCTCAAGAAGTTTGCTAAAGAAAGGCTAATCAGTATTTCACTATACCAAGTAGGTAGGCAAATTATGCTCACCACAATGAGTTTCCTCTCTATTAAACTACAACTGACGTGGCATGTTAAGCCTTTAGAAAGTAGGGGCTAGAAATTGGGCACCTTAGCGCCTCCCGTTATTGCCTCCGGGATAACGGGGCGCTGATCACTTACTGACTGGGCGCGGCGAGAAGATCGACTCCTGCTATATTTGGTGGGACGTTTGCGGCGGCGGTATGGCGTTGTGCCCCGATCTCCTTGGACCAGAGATCGTGACGTCATCACCTTGCGCATCGCCCCACTAGCACCCCGGACCTGAACTTCAGTTCCACCCCCTGCAGCATCGCCGGGCAAAAACACCAACAGTTGCAAGAGGATTTCATCAGGAGGCCGGGTGCTTTGGGATGATACTTAAAAGCGAGGCGGCCGAGGTAAGTGGAAAAAATTCTCAAATGGTCTTTCTGGGTTTTTTTCATTTTTCTTCACCAGCGATCGATCAGCCCAGCACTCTGCTGCAGTGCATCAGACTGATTGGGCCAGATCGCGGCTGCCGTCGGGGACCAGGTAAGTTTTGCCCTTGCTGAGTCTGCAGCGATGGCCCTTCACTTTAAGGGAGGGAAGAAGCCTTCCATCGTGGCAGTGCTGCACGGCCCATTGTGCAGCGCTACACACCTACCGCCCCGCCTGCTGTCTGTTGTGCTTCAGGAAAGAAGTGGAGCACTTGATTTCCTGGAGCGCAAACTGAATTTTTAAAAAGTTAGCGCCCCAAACGGGGCGATAATGAATTTCTCACTACATCTTTCTAACGGGTTGATGTCGGGTGCTGTGTCCAGTTTGTTACAACTGAGTGACTTGCTGGGCCATTTCAAAGGGCAGTTAAGAGTCAACCACATTGCTGTGGGTCTGGAGTCACATTTAGGCCAGACCAGGTAAGTGTAGTGTATGTACCTTGAAGAAGGAACTATGGCCTAGAAATTCAGTTGCTTGCGCCACCAGTTTGCGCCCAAAGAGGCCACTCAGAGGCTTTAGCGCCACTGGCCACAACCACCGCGATATTTAGCGGGGCGCTAATGGCGGCATTAGCCTGTTGCGCTGTGCCGCCACCGATGACGTCATCGGTGTGCGTAGCGCCCCGCTACTGCCCCGAACGCCATATTAGGTCGCGCCCGCCTCTTTCGCGCCGGCCGCAAATAGCGACCGGTACACAGGGGCCAACCTGTGGCGGTAGTGGCGCGAGTTAAGGTGGAGGTGCGGCCGGCCGCTTTTTCGGCGGCCGCCTGCCCGCACCTCCGTCCCCGGCCTCCTACACCCACCCCCCCCGCGGCATTGCCGGCTGTTTCCCGAGAGCCCGGCACTTCTCCTTGGTGCCGGGCTCATTTGCCAGCACTCGCGAGCGGGGATCGCGCTGTTGCAGCCACCTCCCCCTTAACAGTGGGAGGAAGACCTGCAGTACCGCAGCGTGCCGTGCCGCAGCGGGTGGCGCTGCGGCACTTTGCGCGCCGATATTCAGTTTCAGCGCCCCAATCGGGGCGCGGGAAGCCTCGTTTAGCGGCTGGCTTCCATTTGGGGCGCAGAAACTGAATATCCCGATGGCGCAAGTGGCTCCGCGCGCAGCGGTAATTCCGGCACCCAGGCGAGCTTGGCGCCCCAAACTGAATTTTTAGCCCTATATTCTGCAGCCCCTGTATACTGCAGTACCAGTAGTGACCACCCCTGTATATAAGCCTGTGTAGTAACTTTGTATAGTAGTTCCAGTTTTGTCTCCATTCAGTAAACACCTGTTATAACCAACTTCTGCAGTCCATGTATCAATTACACACGGACATTACATTGGCGATGAACAGATCCGAACTTACCTATAGTTCTGCACCACCTCACGGGGATCCATCCCTGAAGCAAATTTATTCGAGGTCGAAGCCAGAAGGAAGAAATTCAAAAAGAAAAAAAAAAAAAACAGAAGAAACGGGCGTCGACCGTGGGCAACCGCCCTCTGATTCATCGAATTCGAAGATTTGCAGGAGAGGCTGTCGAGAGCTGGGCTTGGTTATCCAGTCTATGGTGTTCCAGCTAATCGGGCTGGTGGCAGGTAGTACACTGATCCTTCCTGGGCTGCGGCGGGCTAGAGCTCGATTGGGTGGCTTTTCAACAGGGCCGAGCAGCGTTGTCAGGAAGAGGAGAGAGAGAGAGAGGGTGGAGCACACAGGGCGCGGCCGGTGCTACGAAGCCGGGCAGGGTACAGACCCGAGAAGAGGGAGGGAAGTGTCCCATAGGGTCTGCTCTGACGACGGGAACAGTAATTAAAATAAAAGAAAAAGAAATTAGAAGCGCAGAAAGCCGCGAGGAGCTGTAGTTTGCCACGGGGACCGCGGAGAGCGGCGTTGGCAGCAGCGCGGGGGGAAGCGCGCGAAGACCATAGGGCGTCACCATCAAGGCATAACAACGCCAGCAACAGCGCTGGCAGCAGCGGAAAAGAAAGAAAGCGCGGGAGACGCCATCTTAATCCAGCGGGGAAGAAGGCAACGCGCGGGAGGCGCCATTTTGTTCAATCGGGGAAGAAGGCAAAGCGCGGGAGGCGCCATCTTAGATCTCCAAGATGCCGAAGACTGGCAATATCACTGCCTTTAATAATGCAATAGAAGACTGGACCACGTATGTGGAAAGAGTCGAAGTATATTGCAAGGCAAATGAAGTAGCCGATGAGAAAAAGGCATCGGTACTACTAAACTTAATGGGCACAAGAACGTACGGCCTATTGCGTAACCTGATCACTCCAGTCAAACCGATGGAGAAGAGTTTTAACGAAATTGTTGATATCCTACAGGAACACCTAAATCCTACACCGCTGCTGATAGCAGAAAGATTTAAATTCCACAAGAGAAATCAGCATAAAGATGAGAGCAATGCTGATTACCTTACGGAACTACACAAGCTATCAAAGCACTGCCAGTTCAGAGCAGGACTGGCAGATACCCTATGGGACAAATTTGTCTGTGGACTCCTGAGTGAAGGAACCCAGAAGAGGTTACTCTCAGAGAAAGAGCTGACGCTAGATAAGGCTTTCAGCATGGCAGTATCGTATGAAGCAGCAGCAAGGGGAGCTGTGGAAATACAGCAAAAGCCACAGGAATACGGCACCCATGAAATGACACAGGGATTTGAAAAATGTTATCGCTGCGGCAGAACAACCCATGACCAGAAGGACTGCTGGTCTCAGGACAAAACATGCAGGCAATGCGGAAAGATGGGACACATTGCACGAGTTTGCAGGTCCGGGAAGAAGACTAACGACAACAAAAAGACTACTAAAGAAAAGTACAGGAAAGTACAAAAGATGATGGACAGTAGTTCCGAAGACCAGAAGAGCGATAGTGAATCCGGGAACAAGAGACTAAGCTGTCTCAAACTACACAACGTAATCACAAAAGAGGATCACCGAACCATTTGGGTCACCCTCATGATAGCAGGGTCCCAAGTCAAAATGGAATTGGATACAGGATCAGCTCTGACCGTCATGAATCGACGAGACTACGAGCGGCTATTCTCACACATACCCTTGAAAGACACATCCATTGTCTTGAAGACATATACAGGGCAGAAAGTATACCCCAGAAGGAAAATAAGGGTGCCTGTCGAATACAACAGCAAGGAAATACAGAAATTGTATCTGTACATACTGCAAGATGGTGGACCACCGTTATTGGGACGTGAATGGATCAGAAAGATAAGTTTAGACTGGCACTCCATTCAGGCACTAACTGTGGCTGGTAAAAAGGATGACGACGTTACACCTGGACGATTGTCAAAAATCTTGGCTAACGCTAAAGAGGTATTTCAACAAGAACTGGGAACTCTTAAAGGCGTAACCGCCTTGATAAAAATAGAAGAGAATGCAATTCCCAAGTTTTTCAAAGCAAGACCGGTACCGTATGCAATTCGCCCAGCCGTCGAGGCAGAGCTGGAGAATCTGGAGAATGCAGGCGTGTTAACTAAGGTAGACTGGAGCGAGTGGGCGACACCCATCGTTCCTGTCATGAAGAAAACGTTAAACAATAAGTCTGAGGAGCCAAGGAAGGTTCGCATCTGTGGGGACTTCAAGGTGACTGTGAACCCAGTCCTTCACACAGTACAGTATCCTCTTCTGAGGATAGAAGATATTTTCGCCTCACTATCTGGAGGGAAACGTTTTACAAAAATTGACCTAGCGCAAGCATATTTGCAGATGGAGGTTGAAGAATCCTCTAGGAAATATCTCACGATAAACACTCACAAAGGTCTTTACCAGTATAATCGACTGGTATTCAGAGTTGCATCAGCTCCGGCTATATGGCAAAGAGCGATGGAACAAGTCCTGCAAGGGATTCCGGGGACTCAGTGTTACTTGGACGACATCCTAGTGACAGGTGAAAATGACAGGGAACACCTTGCCAACCTAGAGCAGGTGCTCATTAGACTAAGAGAACATGGGCTACGAGCCAATCGCCCCAAGTGCGAGTTTTTTAAGAAACAAATATCGTATTGTGGCCACGTGATTGATGAAGAGGGGTTACATAAGTCCCCTGACAAAATTGAAGCGGTAGTTAAGGCTCCAGCACCTGAAAATGTGTCGCAACTGAGGTCATTCCTCGGATTGGTGAATTACTACCATAAGTTTTTGCCGAATTTGTCCACAATTCTGCACCCACTGAACGCCCTGCTACAAACTGGAGTAGCATGGAAATGGAGCGATGAATGTAAGCGGGCCTTTCAGAAGTGTAAAGGCCTGATCACTTCAAGAGAAGCATTGGCTCACTACAACCCATCACTACCGATAAGACTGGCGTGTGATGCGTCTCCCTACAGCATTGGAGCGGTACTGTCACATAAATCCCTTGATGGTTCAGAGAGGCCGATAGCATTTGCGTCATGCTCGTTAACTGCAGCCGAGCGTAACTATACCCAGATTGACAGAGAGGCCCTCAGCCTGGTGTGGGGGGTGAAGAAGTTCAATCGCTACCTGCACGGACAGAAATTTACTCTACTAACTGATCATCAACCTCTTGTCTCCATTTTCAACCCTAAGAAGGGCGTCCCGATAATGACAGCACAACGGCTACAGAGGTGGTCCCTTTTCCTAGGGGCACACCAATATGACATCGAGTACAAAGGAACTAAACAGCATGGGAATGCTGATGGATTGTCGCGCCTACCATTGCCAGCAGTGGAAGAAGCACCTGCAGTGGATCCTGTGGAGATATTCCCCTCGACCATAGTCGAATGTCTACCTGTGACGAATGCAAACATAGAAAAGGAAACACGAAATGACCCGACACTCTCCAGGGTCTATGATTTAACGGTGAAGGGATGGCCAGCACATGGCGAACCACTGTTGCCAGCATTCTCACCGAGAAGAGAACAGCTGTCAATGTGCCGAGGAACCTTGATGTGTGGATCCAGAGTAGTAATTCCACCCAAATTGAAGGATAGAGTGCTCAATGGGCTTCATGAGGGTCATCTGGGAGGGGTAAAAATGAAGAACTTAGCCAGAGCGTTTGTGTGGTGGCCGGGAATCGATAGAGAAATTGAAGAGATGACCAAGAGCTGTACAGGATGCCAGAAGGTCCAAAATGCCCCACCACAAGCCCCTCTACATCCATGGGAGTGGCCCTCATCTCCATGGCAAAGGGTACACATTGATTTTGCTGGTCCATTTATGGACTCGATGTTTTTAATTGCGGTGGATGCACATTCAAAGTGGCCAGAGGTAATAAAAATGTCCTCAACCACCACAGAAAAAACCATCACAGTCTTACGAAACATATTCGCCAGAAATGGGCTGCCTGAACAGATTTGCTCCGACAATGGACCACAGTTTGTGTCTGAAGATTTCCGGAGGTTCTTAAAGAACAATGGTGTTAAGCATTACACATCCGCCCCATATCATCCAGCCACCAATGGACTGGCTGAGAGGTTCGTTCAAACATTCAAGAAGGCTATCAAGGCAATGTGTAATGAAGACATACCCCTACAACACAAGGTGGATAACTTCTTGTTTGCCTAACGGAATGCGACACATGCGGTTACCAACCAAACTCCAGCCATGATGTTCTTCAATCGAAGACTAAGATGCCGCTTGGATTTGGTTAAGCTAAACATCAGAAGAGATGTGGAGAACAGGCAGTTTCAGAATATGAATGAAAGGCCAACCAGGAGTTTTAAGATAGGTCAACCAGTTTTGGCCCGGGACTACCGCACAGAGAAATGGCAGCCAAGAATGATCTGCACACGGCAAGGACCTCTAATGTATACCGTGGACATTGGAGAGAGCATTGTAAGACGCCATGCTGACCAGATTCTAGAGTCACTGGAAAACGTCAAATCCACACCACGATCTGATACACCTGGTGATGAAACCGAAGTACCAATTGCATCTACCTCAGAATCGGTGATATTGGAAGCAGACGAACCAAACAACAACGTTGATCCCGAATCAACTTTGCCAGAAGAACCTGATACCCCAAAGAGGCGTTATCCGGACAGAATCAGGAAGCCTCCTCAAAGACTGAATTTATAATTGCTTAACTTCAGCTAATGTATATAGCAACCGTAATTGTAAATATGTTATTTAATTATTAATCGAATGTTATGTACTGTTTAGCTAAAAGGGGAGGAATTGTAGTGTATGTACCTTGAAGAAGGAACTATATTCTGCAGCCCCTGTATACTGCAGTACCAGTAGTGACCATCCCGGTATATAAGCCTGTGTAGTAACTTTGTATAGTAGTTCCAGTTTTGTCTCCATTCAGTAAACACCTGTTATAACCAACTCCTGCAGTCCGTGTCTCAATTACACACGGACATTACAACGGCCACTAACCTCCCCCTGAATTTTGTGAGAGGCATTAGTGGTGCCGCGCCCAGGCACTTGTTGCTTTGTGCCCCGTTAGCGCCCCCTTAGTTGTTGTTGCATGGATCTACTTGTATCTATGCTGTGCTGCTCTTTGTGGCTGTCTGAATGGTTTCATGAGCCAAAGCTGAAGAAAGTAGCCTTGGTTTCCTAGAAGCCATCCTTCTCATTTAACACAGAGAATTGTTTTCAAATGAAGGAATGACTATTGCCTGGAAAGTAGGCATTGACTTGCACTGAGCAACACATTGATGAAATGGCAGCCAGAGGATCACATTCAATGCATGATGCTTGAAGATGCAGCAAGACCAATCTTTGCCCAATTTCCCAGCCTCAGATTGCCCATTCCACTCCCATGGCACCAGCATGGCAACTTGAAAATTGATCCTCCTGTGTTAACAGAAGTGGGAATGCCAATACTGATTCATGTGCTGTGTAGATAATTGTCTTAGTGGTGATTTAAATGATAATATTCTGCAATAATAATTTAATTAAGCATTTTACAGAAAGGGTACGATTTGTAGCTAACACTTCAAAAGATCCTTAGGGTGGAAATAAGAACATAGAAACAGTGTAAGATTTCACAATAATTTACACCTCCGAAGATTAATTTTTGATTAAAGAATCCCTGGGTAGATTTACCTTTAAGAAAAAATCCAGGGATCAAAATGGCCATCAGACAGCGTGGTCAAAGACAAAAGGACTTGGAAAACAGCTTTCTGTGTCTGTGGAAGAAAGGTTCAATCAAAGGGAGTTCCCACCCCCCTGCAGCAGATAATCGATATGTTTACAGAAACTGCTACAAGATGTTTGCACAAAGGATTAACCACTTGACTGCAGTCTCAGCCTGACCACAAGAACAATTGGCTTCTGTTTACACTAGCCTCCCAACCTGTTTACATAGTAATCACAGAAAGACATGTTTTTTTTTACAAACCAGGACAGCTCCATTCAAAACCCATCATGAATGGAAATGGTTCAATAGCCCATCACACACAATGAAGACATATTTAAACTGCAGCTTTATTCAAAGCTCAGCACACACAATTGTAGAGACATTTAAACTGAGAAAAGGAACAATTTAAAATGAATGGGTGATTCATCCAAACCCATTACTGGACAACGGGGCAGTTGGATCCCTTTTGTTTTAGCCCAGATACCTCCGGATCTGGGCGGGCCCCAAATGGGGGTATAAAAGATAGCTTCCCAGAAGCTCTCTCTCTCTCTGACCTCGCCTCCGTGTCCCTCTACAGCGTGGGAGCCTGCCTGAAGAGGTGAAACACCAGCAGTTTACTTTTAAAACACTGGGGTGTTTTTTTTACTTCGGGGCAGTGAAGATCTAAGTTCGCAGGGCAAGGAGCAGGCATTTCCAGTGGTGAGCATATATTTTTCTGGCCTTCACAAGGCAACTTAGGATAGGTATAGGGGTGGGAATTAAAGGGAATTTTGTTGGAACTGTGATTTTAGTCAATTTTCCCTCGTTGTGTCCGCTTCTCCTCCCCTATTTAAGTAAGACGGTGTTGCACTGAGCAGAGGAAGTGCTTCAGTTGGACACTGAGTTCTGTATTTAAACTGTATTAAAAAGGAGTAGCTGTTTTAAAGTACTGTATTTAAAACTGTATTAAAAGGGGTGTTGCATCAAGCTGAAGTGCTGTGGTGAATGCTGTGTAGCTATTTTTAAAGTAACTGTATTAAAAGGGAGTGTTGCACCAAGCAGAGAAGTGCTGTGGTGAACGCTGTGTTTTGATATTAAAGTATTGTATTTAAAGGAGTGTTGCGCTAAGCAGAGAAGTGCTTCAGTGAACACTGTATAGCTGTATTAAAGTGCTGTTTTTAGGTAAAAGCCACTAAGCTAAGGTGCTGTAGTGAGCAAGGGGTTTCTATTTTTAAAGTGCTGGATTTAAAATAAAGGAGTGTTGCACTGAGCAGGGAGCACGCTAGTGAACACTGAGTGTACTGCGTGTATTAAAATAAAGGAGTGTTGCACTGAGCAGGGAGCGCTCTAGTGAACACTGAGGGTACTGCATTAAGCAGAAGTGCTGTACCAGGCATAGCTGTGCTGTATCGATTTTTAAGTTGTTCCTTTCTTTTTGTTTGAATAAATACTGATCTGTTTTGCACCCAAACCACGAATCACGTTTTTCTGTCTACATCGCTACCGAATAAGTCCGGCGGTCAGAACCAGGAATAGGGGAGCGCTTCGAAACCACAAGGGGGTCCCTGGAGCAGCTCAGAGGCTTCTGGCTGGCCAGAGACAAATAACCCCAACCCCGCTATTTAATTCCTACAAAATGGCGACTGCGGCAGGAGCGTCGGCAACGGTGTGCGATGTGGCAGACAATGGTTTGGGTCTGGAAAGAGCAGCAGTTATTGGTTTTCTTTTTATCCCACTGGTTTGTTTGTGGTTAGGTTCCCGCAGGCTTGGGGAAGTCACCCGCAGGCTTAGGGAAGCCAGAGCAGAGAGTTGGGATAGGGAAAGGGAGGTTGAGGAATACCAGGCCAAGGTAGAGCACCTGGTAATTAAGTTTAGTGAGGGCAAAAGCCACAAGAGGCATGAGTCAGAGTACCTGAAGTGCCTAGTTGCTGAGACCAAGAGCAATGAGATGAGGGTGCGGGAAGAAAACGCTCGCCTCATACAAGAAATAACAGAGCAGGAGGAGAAGGTTAGGGAAGTAAAGGCAGCATATAAGCTGGCCTGCGAGCAAGGGTTTGAGGAAGCAGATCATGGCCCCTGTAGAGCAGAGATAGGAAGCCTGAAGATGGCTTTAAGGAGGGCCAAGGGGATGATATGTCTGATCAGCCCGAAGGCAGGTCCGAGCTTTCAGGAGTCTGGCAGCAAATGGGGGTGGAGGATGAGGTGGTAGAGACAGGAATTTCTCCCCCCCCCCGCCCTGGGTCGAGTCACTATTGGAGGCAGTATGGTCTCTTCTGACAAGCCAGGGGAGCGTAGCAGCCACCACCAGTGCTTGGCCCCCATCTGCCCCATCCCACTCCCAGCAATGGCTAGAGCCAGCACAGCCTGTCGACCTGTGTCCCCGCAAAAATGCTGTGGGGAGCAGGTCCTATGTTGAGATGGGGGTGAAAATGGTGCAGGGGAGATATTCGGTGGAGACTGGAGCCTCCAGCACAGTGGTCCACTCGGAGGACCTGACCCATTCACCCCGGTCTAACAAGGTCCCATTTAGCTTAATGGGACCCACAGGGAAACAGGCAGCTGGGAGTAAACCTGAGAATAGTAATCCCCAGCCCACAGCAGGTCCAAGTTCACAGGCAGGCACTGTGGCTTGCGTTAGGGGAGGAACCATTCATGATTTTGAACAGGATTACTGGCAGGCAACCAGCCATATCAAACAATGTGGGTTGTTTAAGCAGGGGGCAGGGGAACAGGCAGCTGGGATCATAGAAGCTCCACAGCACTTGGCCCGAGCAATTCCCCCTCTCTTGTGGGACTCCGGGGAGGAGCCTGAACCAGGCTTTAGACCTGAAGGGGAAGGCTCTCAGCCAGTGGCAAGTGATTGCCTGTCCCCAGCCCAGGTTTGAGAAGGGAGGGACCCGAAGGAGGAGGTCCCCAGC
Organism: Somniosus microcephalus; assembly: GCF_052327205.1. NCBI lineage: Eukaryota > Metazoa > Chordata > Chondrichthyes > Squaliformes > Somniosidae > Somniosus > Somniosus microcephalus. The sequence continues at coordinate 77,356,706 of NC_140992.1, forward strand.
CAGCAGGGAGTGTGACCCGAGCTAAGGGTCTGCTCGCCAGGGTAGCCCTACTGGCGACACTCCCTAGGAGATCTCTTCGGGTACCCCAGCCCAAGAAAGTACGGTCACCCACTGTCCAGTGGAGTAGGGCGGTCTCCCGAGTCAGGGAGAGGCCAAAGAGCAGAGGTTCCCAACCAGCAGCCATAAGCTGCGAGGGACCAGAAGCTGGAATCAGTCCAGCCATGCCACTGGGAGCAGCCTGTGGCAGCCCAACCAGGGATTAAGCTGGCCGCCCAGAGATGGGCAGCGCTTGTATATAGCTTTGTTAAGGTAGAACGTGTATTGAGGTAGAACGTGTTATTAAGGTAGAACGTGTTAAGTTTTGTTTTATATTGAAATTAATATTAGTGTATGAGTTTTGAGTGTAGTACGGTTCCAGAATTGTATTGTGGATCAAGGTCACGGGGCCTGATTACACTTCCCTGAGCCAGGGGACCTGGCGAGATGTTTTATTTTATTTTTTCAGAGTTCCGGAAGGCACCGAGGACCAGCGTGTCATGAGACCCGAGGAAGAAAGCACTCCCAGCTCACAAAGAAAAGGGGACCATGGGAGGTGGATGCCCACAACTTTTAAACTGTTGCTGAAAACACAATTTACAGAATTTTTACTGCTTGTTTGGAATTAAGGGAACAGATTGCATATGCCTAGGAATTGTTGTGCCTGCAGTTCCATGAATTTTTAAAATACATTTCTAGCTGAAGAACAGTGCCATTTAATAAAGTGCCTCATTGTAATAAAAAGAAAAGGAATCTTGTTGTCTTCCATCTGTTTTTTTGCAGATATGTTGGCTGGGTGACAATCCCTTTAAAGATGTTAAAATTATGTTACAAGCAGTGCAGGGGCATAGGACCCCTACATGCTTGATTTATTATGAATATAAGCGGTGCAGGGGCGTAGGACCCCCCATGCTTTGATTATTTAATTAATTTTGGTTTTCTGTCAATAGATGCCTGCCATACTACGATTCTCTCTGGGCAGGGGAGATGGAGGTGTTGGGGGATCAAAGATAGATTTAGTTAAGTATAAGGGAAGGTTGTTTGTGAGGGGTGGTCAGGAATTATTGCTCACTTTCAGCAAGGATACTACAAGCAAGTTTTAGTATCCGATGGGGGACTGTAAGATTTCGCAATAATTTACAGCTCCGAAGATTAATTTTTGATTAAAGAATCCCTGGGTGATTTACCTTTAAGAAAAAATCCAGGGATCAAAATGGCAGTCAGACCGCATGGCCGAAGACAAAAGGACTTGGAAAACAGCTTTCTGTGTCTGTGGAAGAAAGGTTCAATCAAAGGGAGTTCCCACCCCCCTGCAGCAGATAATCGATATGTTTACAGAAACTGCTACAAGATGTTTGCACAAAGGATTAACCACTTGACTGCTGTTTTTAGGTAAAAGCCACTAAGCTAAGGTGCTGTAGTGAACAAGGGGTTTCTATTTTTAAAGTGCTGGATTTAAAATAAAGGAGTGTTGCACTGAGCAGGGAGTGCTCTAGTGGACACTGTGTGTACACCGTGTATTAAAATAAAGGAGTGTTGCACTGAGCAGGGAGTGCTCTAGTTGACACTGAGGGTACTGCGTTAAGCAGAAGTGCTGTACCAGGCATAGGGGAGCGCTTCAAAACCGCAAGGGGGTCCCTGGAGCAGCTCAGAGGCTTCTTACTGGCCAGAGACAAATAACCCCAACACCGTTATTTAATTCCTACAACAGGAATAAGGAATTTAGCCCCTCGAGCCTGTTCCGCCATTCAGTGAGATCATGGTTGACTTGTGACCTAACTCTATAAAGCTGCCTTTGCCCCATATCCCTCAATACCTTTGGTTAACAAAAATCTATCAATCTCAGATTTAAAATTAACCTAGCATCAATTGCCACTTGCGGAAGGGAGTTTCAAACTTCTACCACCCGTTGTGTGTCGAAGTGTCTCCTAACTTCACTCCTGAAAGGCCTGGCTCTAATTTTTAGACTATGGCCCCAACCAAAGGGAATAGTTTCACTCGATCTACCCTATCAGTTCTCCTTACTATCTTGAAAACTTCGACCAAATCATGCCTTAACTTTCTAAATTCCAGGGAATACAACCCTAGTTGTGTAATCTCTCCTCGTAATTTAACGATATCTTCTACACCCTTGTATTCTAGTCCTCTAGATATAAAGGCAAGCATTCCATTAACCTTTTTGATTATTTTCTGTCCATGACATTTTAATAATCTATGTGCATGGACCCCCAAGTCTCTTTGGACCTCCACTGTTTTTAACTTTTCACCATTTAGAAAATACTTTGTTCTATCCTTTTTAGGTCCAAAGTGGATGATCTCACATTTGCTTTCATTGGAATCCATTTGCCACAGTTTTGCCCATTCACCTAATCTATTAATATCTCTTTATAATTTTAATATTTCCAGCTACACTGCTTACAAGGTCGCCTATCTTTGTGTCATCAGCAAACTTGAATATGTGGCTTTCTATCCCATCATTGAAGTCATTAATAAATACGGTGAATAGTTGAGGCCCCAACACAGATCCTTGCGGGATATAGAAAACATAGAAACATAGAAAACATAGAAAAATAGGAGCAGGAGTAGGCCATTCGGCCCTTCGAGCCTGCTCCGCCATTCGATATGATCATGGCTAATCCTCTATCTCAATACCATATTCCCGCTCTCTCCCCATACCCCTTGATGCCTTTAGAAATCTATCTATCTCCTTCTAAAATATATTCAGTGACTTGGCCTCCACAGCCTTCTGTGGTACAGAATTTCATAGGTTCACCACCCTCTGAGTGAAGAGATTTCTCCTCATCTCAGTCCTAAATGTCCTACCCCGTATCCTGAGACTGTGACCCCTCGTTCTAGATTCCTCAAGCAGGAGAAATATCCTCCCTGCATCCAGTCTGTCTAGCCCTGTCAGAATTTTATACATTTCAATGAGATCCCCTCTCATTCATCTAAAATCTAGTGAATACAGGCCTAGTCGACCCAATCTCTCCTCATACGACAGTCCTGCCATCCCAGGAATCAGTCTGGTGAACCTTCGCTGCACTTCCTCTATGGCAAGTATATCCTTTCTTAGGTAAGACCAAAACTGCACACAGTACTCCAGGTGTGTGTTATGTCTGACAGACATTACAGTGTGGTCTTACCAAGGCCCTGTACAACTGTAGTAAGACATCCTTGCTCCTGTACTCAAATCCTCTTGCAATGAAGGCCAACATAACATTTGCCTTCCAAACTGCTTGCTGCACCTGCATGTTTGCTTTCAGTGACTGGTGTACAAGGACACCCAGGTGATCCCTTTGTACATCAGCATTTCCCAATCTATCGCCATTTCAATAATACTCTACCTTTCTGTTTTTCCTACCGAAGTGGATAACTCCACATTTATCCACGTTATACTGCATCTGCCATGTATTTGCCTACTCACTCAACTTGTCTAAATCGCCTTGAAACCTCTGCATCCTCCTCACAACTCACAATCCCACCTAGTTTTGTGTCGTCAGCAAACTTGGAAATATTACATTTGGTTCCCTCATCCAAATCATTGATATATATATTGTGAATAGCTTGGGCCCAAGCACTGATCCCTGCGGTACCCCGCTAGTCACTGCCTGCCACCCCAAAAAAGACCCATTTATTTCTACTCTCTGTTTCCTGTCTGTTAACCAATTTTCAATCCATGCCAGTATATTACCTCCAATCCCATGTGCTTTAATTTTGCACACTAACCTCTTATGTGGGACTTTATCAAAGGCCTTCTGAAAATCCAAATACACCACATCCACTGGTTCTCCCTTATCTATTCTACCAGTTACATCCTCAAAAAACTCCAGTAGGTTTGTCAAACACGATTTCCCTTTCATAAATCCATGTTGACTTTGTCTAATCCTGTTGATATTTTCTAAGTGTCCTGTTATTACATTCTTTATAATAGACTCTAGCATTTTCCCTGCTACTGATGTTAGGCTAACCAATCTGTAGTTCCTGGTTTTCTCTCTCCCTCCTTTTTTAAATAGTGGGGTTACATTTGCCATCCTCCAATCTGCCGGGACTGTTCCATAATCTATAGAATTTTGGAAGATGACAACCAATGCATCTGCTATTTCCATGGCTACCTCTTTTAGTACTCTGGGATGCAGATTATCAGGCCCTGGGGATTTATCAGCTTTCAGTCCCATTAATTTCTCCAGCACTATTTTTTTACTAATAATAATTTTCTTTAATTCCTCCTTCTCACCCTTGGTTCCCTTGCATTTCTGGGAAGTTATTTGTGTCCTCTTCTGTGAAGACAGAACCAAAGTATTTGTTTAACTGCTCTGCCATTTCCTTATTCCCCATTATAAATTCTCCCATGTCACATCCTGCCAATTAGTGTACCTGACCATTATCCCTACGCTTATGGCCCATCTGGGCCACCAGGAAGCGGGGTGCCGGCAAAAGAGCCCGGCACTCAAGAGGAGTTCCGGGTTGACTGATCGCAGCTGGCACCCTGTGGGGGGACGGCAAAGGGGACAGGTGCTGGCAGGCGCGGGACGTGGTGTGTTCTTCCTCCTCCTCTTCTCCCACCTCGCTCTCTACCGTGCCCTCAGGGACAGGCTGCTCAGGTATTTGCTGATTATCTGAAAGCATAAAGGCACAAGAGTCGGGTTAAGGTGAGGGAAGTGGGGCAGGAAGGGAGAAATGCATGCATACAACATGATTAGCTGGAAAGTGCAAAATGCTTGTGGGGTGAGGGAGAGTGGGATGTGAGAAGAAAGCATAGGGATGGACATACCGTTGTTGCCCCAAGGGGTCAACAGCATCGGTGGCACAGTGCTTTGATTTTGCAGCACTTGATTCTCCAGCACAGAGAGTGGTTGGGTGTCCACTGCCTCTTGTCTCTTGTCCCCTGCCTGTGTGCTCCTGCTCCCTCCTGTTGTGCACCACCTTGTCCTGCAAGAGAAAGGAAAGTGTGTGAGTGAATGTGGAGCAATGTGTTTGGGTGATGTGCCTGCCATAGTTGAATAGCTGTCATTGTGTGCAAGCTGTGAGATGTGGGTGTGAGTGTTGGTAGGTAGAGATTGTTGGTGGGTGACTGCTGGGGGGTGGTGCTTTGGGCAGTGTGTGAAGATTGTGGTACAGATGGTGGTGTGTAGCATTTTATGATGCATTCACTCACCCTGACTACATGAGTGAGGTCATTAAATTTATTCCTGCACAGTGTGGGGGTCCTGGGGACCACAGTGCTGCCCGAGATGTGCTGCGCTACCTCCCTCCACAAGGTGTGAAACACTTGTGACGAGGGCCTCCTGCCATTTGCCAGGTACATCACTGCCCTCCATCTCTCCAGAGCGAAAACCAATGCCTCCAATGCTTCATTGGAGAATCTGCAGGCTATCTCCCTGGGGCATGGACCTGCCATGAGCACACCTGGTTCAGTCCTCCGGCTCCTTCTCCTTGTTCTGCTTTTGCTTGCTGAGGCAGCTGCACAGCTAGCAATGCTGAAAATAAGGTGCTGCAGCATCAATGAACCTTCCCTATAAGTAGTGAAAAAAGCCTGTGGCAATGATGAGTTGCGATTAGACTGCACCCGATATTGGTCCAGCCTTTAAGGGTAACACCAATGAGCTTGGCTTTAAAGACTTGATTTAGGACTCCAATCATTTTATTGAGCAGTGATGATGAATTTTGCATGCAGTCTAAAGCATTTGCGCCTGGTGATAATTCTCCAACTTTTCTACTGACACTGCCCATTCCTTGGCTATAACAAATTTCTAGCCCTGAGTCTCCTGCCGCTCAGCCAATTTCCTAACCAGGTCGAAAATTTGCCTGGACTAACAGGAGCAACAGAGGCACTAGGCAATAGGAAGAAAACATCACACATTTTAAATTATGCATTAATCCTCAAAATAGAAATGTCCACAAAAGCAAATAGAGCCTAACTAAAGAAAGCCTCATAAGAGGAACATGCGGGAAGTAATTGAACTAAAAATTCCTTTGGAGAGTGATTCAAACATCGGGTTGTAGGACTGGAGGAGGTTACAGAGATAGGATGGGCAGGGCCATGGAGGGATTTGAAAATAAGGATGAGAATTTTAAAATCGAGGCATTGCTTAACCGGGAGCCAATGTCGTTCAGCGAGCACAGGAGTGATGGGTGAACGGTACTTGGTGTGAGTTAGGACATGGGCAGCAGACTTTTAGATGAGCTTGTTTATGGAGGGTAGAAAATGGGATGCTAGCCAGGAGTGTGTTGGAATAGTCAAGTCTAGAGGTAACAAAGGCATGGTTGAGGGTTTCAGCAGCAGATGAGCTGAGGCAGGACTAGAGTTGGGCGATATTACAGAAATGGAAATAAGCGGTTTTAGTGATGGCATGGTTATGTAGTCGGAATCTCATCTCAGGGTCAGATACAACACCAAGTTTGCAAATAGTCTGGTTCAACCTCAGACATTTGCCAGGAAGTGGGATGGAGTTGGTAGCTAGGGAATGGAGTTTGTGGTGGGTGTAATGTATGTACCTTTAAGGGGGAGAACTACTTTTTACAGCTCCTGTATCCTGTAGTACCGGCAGTGACCACACCTGTATATAAACCCTGAGTAGTGATCTGTACAGTCAGTTGCAGTTTGAACCCTCATTCAGTAAACACCTGTTGATCGTTCCCTGCAGTCTGTTGTCTGATTATTGAAGGACACAACATTAAGATACACGGATATAACATTGGCGACGACGCAGATTCAAACCTACCTGCAACTCTGCATCACCTCCCAGGGATTCGCTCCTGGAGAACAGTGGAAGGAGGTCGAGTCCAGAATCACGGGCGTCGACCACGGGCAACCGCCCAGTCATCCAGCGGAGATTTGAGCATCGCAGGGGAAGCTGTCGAAAGCCAGGCTTGGCTTCCCAGTCACGGTGGTCCAGCGAAACGGGCTGGCAACAGGTACTGCGCAGACCCTTCCCGGACAGCGGCGGCTAGAGCCGACCAAGCGGCACATAAAAAGGCCGAGCAGCGTCAACGGGGGAGAGAGAGAGGGCAGAGTGCACAGGGTGCAGCCGGTGTTCAGGACCGAGTGGCGTCAACGGGGAGAGAGACGAGAGAGAGCAGAGCGTAGCCGGTGTTCAAGGGCCGAGCAGCGTCAACGGGGGAGAGAGGCGCGCAGGAAAACACGAGGCGCTGCCATTGCCATGAGGACCGCAGAGAGCGGCATTGGCAGCAGCGCAGGAGCAACGCACGAAACCCACAGGGCGTCGCCATTTGCCACGAGGACCGCCGAGAGCAGCGTTGGCAGCAGCGCGGGAGACGCCATTTTAAGCCGCAGCGGGGAAGAAAGGAAAGCACGGGAGACGCCATTTTAAGCCACAGCGGGGAAGAATGGAAAGCACGGGAGACACCATTTTAAGCCAGTCTAACCACACCCAAAAATGCCGAAGAGTGGCAGTATCACAGCGTTCGACAATGAAGTCGAAGATTGGATGACATATGTCGAACGCATAGAAGTATACTGCAAGGCGAATTAAGTGCCAGATGACAAGAAAGCACTGGTATTGTTGAATTCAATGGGTGCAAAAACATATGGCTTACTACGAAACCTAGTAACCCCAGAGAAGCCAGTAGAAAAGGATTTTGAAAACATAGTGTCAATCCTACAGGACCACTTAAACCCCACACCGCTGCTGATAGCAGAAAGATTTAAGTTTCACAAAAGGAACCAGCATAAAGATGAAAGTAATGCTGAGTATTTAACGGAACTGCGCAAGCTATCGAAACACTGCCAGTTTGGAATGGGACTAGCAGATACTTTAAGGGACAACTTTGTGTGTGGGCTTCAAAGTGAAGGAACCCAGAAACGGCTTCCATCAGAAAAGGATCTTACGCTGGACAAGGCTTTCAGCATTGCAGTATCACACGAAGCAGCAGCATGGGGCGTTGCAGAGGTACAACGGAGACCGCAAGAATATGGCACAAATGAAATGTCATACAGAACAGTGAAGTGCTATCGCTGCGGCAGAACAACACACGACCATAATGATTGCTGGTTCAAGGACAAAGTGTGCAGACAGTGTGGAAAAGTAGGACACATAGCAAGAGTCTGCAGGTCGGGAAAGAAAACCAGCAGCAAGAAATCTCCACAGGAGAAGTACAAAAAGGTACATAAGGTGACGGAGAGTAGTTCAGACGAACAGAAGAGTGATACAGACTCCGGAAGCAAGGAGCTGGGTTGTCTGAAACTACATAATGGGCCAGAAATTCGCGGCCAAAGGCGTGAGTGCGCTCGGGGTACTCACGCATCTGGCCGTTGGAAATGCCGGCGTTCAGCATGAGCAGCGCATGCGGGGAACGCCGGCATTTCCAGACCTCGAGCGCGTGCGACTGCACAGGCAGCGCTTGCGCAGTGAACTTCGTAGATTTCATTCATGAAATCCGTGAGGGTAAGTCCTCAGAAGTTACACTTGAAAAAAGCAAGTGTAAAGTGGTTCATTGGCTGCGGAGGAAGAAACATTTTATCGTGGAGCTTCTGAAATGCAATATTTTTGTTTGGGAAAGGGAGGGAAGTTATTTTAAGAAATTTTAAGTAAGTTTTAAAGTTAAAATTTTTTTTTTTTTAAAGGGTTTTCAGAACGGTAGGTAGAAGGAGCAATTGTGGCTGTGTGAATGGAATGTGAGAATGAGTTATGTATGTATGTCCACATATATTCCTTTACGTATATGTATGTATGTTTTATATTCCTTTACTAATGTGTATGAATGTATGTTTTTAATTATGATTTTCAAATAAGTTACTTTCTCTGAAAGTCATAATTAAATAATACATTCATACACATAAGTAAAGGAATATATACATAACATGCAAAGGAATATATACAGACATACATATTTCAGAAGCTCCACGATAAGAAATATCTTCCTCCGCAGCCTCTGGAGCAACTGTACCCATGCTTTTTTCATGTGTAAGTTGTAAGGACTTGACCTCACTGAAAGCAGTAATGAAAGCGGCGAATTATACTGCGCACGCGCTGCCTGTGCAGTCGCACGCGTTCTGCCTCTGAACCCCTTCGTTCAGAGGACAGGAAATGCCGGTTTTCCCCAAAAGCACTGTGCATGCTGAAAACCGGCATTTCATCCGGCCAGATGCGTAAGTACCCCGACCGTACTCGCGCAGTTGGAAGGGAATTACTGGGCCAACATTTTACATGTCAGTAAAATGAAAAATTTAACAATTGCACGACTTGCCCCCTCGCATCTGCGACTGAGGGTCCAAGGAGGTGCATTGCGCAAGAGGTCATCATCGTCCGTATCCTCACACTGTTCCCTTTGGGGAACTGTATGAAGTGGTGGAAGGATTTATGGCCGTGATTAACGCTCATTCCGTGACCGTAACCATCTTTGAACCAGCCATTAGGGTGGTTAGTCCTATGGCGGGAGGGTTTTACGGGCTCCCACAACCCATCTGAGGGGGGGGGGCCACCAACACCCACGGACGCAAGTATCCCGCTGGATGTCCACCCAGAATTTAAAGTTGGAACTCCGACTCCACTTGCCGGGACTGTCTGGAGTGGGGTTCAAAACCCTACTCCTTCTGGCCCAGCGGCGGGGATGCTTACTGCTACGCAAAAGGCCCACTCCGCACAAAAGGTGACACCCATACGTTTCCTGCGCCTTTTCCCTCCCTGTGACTGGAGCCCTATGCTGCCATTTCACGTTGCTAATCGGATTGGGCGTTTGTCATAGCGGTAGGATCCCCGCCGCTGGGCCAGATCAGGGTAGGGTTTCGAACCCCGCTCCAGACAGTCCCGGCAAGTGGAGTCGGAGCTCCGGCTCTAAATTCTGGGTTGACATCCGGTGGGATATTTGCATCCGTGGGTGTGGGTGGCCCCCCCTCCTTGTATAGCTTGTGGGAGCCCGTAAAACCCTCCCGCCATAGGACTAACCGCCCTAATGGCTGGTTCAAAGATGGTTACGGTCACGGAATGAGCGTTAATCACGGCCATAAATCCTTCCACCACTTCATACAGTCCCCCAAAGGGAACAGTGTGAAGACACGTATGACGACGACATTGCTAAATAAATAAATGGAATTAAAAAAATTCTTTTAGGGCTTTTAAAAGTCTTTAAATTGCTTTAATTCTCTTTAAAACTACTTCAGATTACTCAAAATAATGTAAACATTTTAAAAAGTTTATAAAAGTTACCAAAATCTTCAAAAAACTTCCAAAAACCTATTTAAACTGCTGCTTTGCATGTAAAGATGATTAGCAGCTTGACAGAAACATTGGGGGCGTGTCCAGTGAAACTGAGACCTCAAGGGGCGTGTCTCACTTACACTGCACGCTCCTGGCTTCGCGCTGGCTGCACTCCTGGGCAGCGTGATGTCATACGCTGCCCGGGATTCTTCTTTTTCATTCACGAAGTCCAGGCGTCCCTGGAGCTGATCGTCAGTAGCGCGGGGTAAGTGTAAATACGGGGCTTGCACGCGCTGCAAGCCCCGTTCTGGAATTTCTGGGCCAATGTGATCAAAACAGAGGATCACCAAACTATCTGGGTCATGCTCAAGATAGCAGGAGTCCAAGTGAAAATGGAATTGGACACAGGATCAGCCCGAACAGTCATAAACCGAAGGGACTACGAGCGGCTATTCTCACATATACCCTTGAGAGATACAAAGATTGTCTTGAAGACGTACACGGGGCAAAAAGTCTACCCCAAAGGAAAAATAAGGGTGAACATTATATATAACGGCAAGGAAACACCAAAAATGAACCTATATGTATTGCCAGATGGAGGACCACCACTACTAGGACGTGAATGGATCCGGAAGATACAGCTAGATTGGCATTCCATACAAGCACTGACTGTAGATGCCAAAAAGGATGACGACGTCACACCTGGACGACTGTCAAAAATGCTAACTGACACACAAGAAGTGTTCCAGCAGGGACTCAGAACACTAAAAGGCATAACAGCGACGATCAAAATAGAGGAAAATGCAAGCCCAAAGTTTTTTAAGGCCAGACCGGTACCTTATGCGATCCGCCCAGCCGTCGAAGCAGAGCTGCAAGGTTTGGAACGTTCAGGAGTACTGTCCAAAGTGGACTGGAGCGAGTGGGCTACACCCATCGTTCCTGTAATGAAGAGGTCATTGAGTAATACGCCTGGGGAACCAAAGAAGGTTCGCATCTGTGGGGACTTTAAGGTAACAGTGAACCCAGTCCTTCACACTGTACAATATCCACTTCCGCGATTGAAGATATTTTCGCCTCGCTATCTGGAGGGAAACGCTTCACTAAGATTGATCTGGCCCAGGCGTACCTGCAAATGGAGGTAGAAGAAGCCTCAAAACAGTACCTCACGATCAACACTCATAAAGGTCTCTACCAATACAATCGGCTGGTGTTCGGGGTAGCATCAGCTCCGGCTATTTGGCAAAGGGCAATGGAACAAGTACTGCAAGGGATTCCAGGGACCCAGTGTTATTTGGACGACATCCTGGTCACGGGCGAAAATGACAGTGATCACCTCGCCAACCTGGAACAGGTGCTCACTAGATTGCAGGAATATGGGCTCCGAGCTAATCGCCACAAATGCGAGTTTTTACAGAAGCAGATCTCGTATTGTGGCCACGTTATTGCTAAAGAGGGGTTACATAAGTCCCCTGAAAAGATTGAGGCAGTAGTCAAGGCTCAGCACCGGAAAATGTGTCACAACAGAGGTCGTTCCTCGGGCTGGTGAACTACTACCATAAGTTCTTGCCGAATGTGTCTACCGTACTACACCCACTGAACACCCTACTGCAAACGGGGGTACCATGAAAGTGGAGTGACGAATGTAAACGAGATTTCCAGAAGAACAAAGCATTGATCACATCAAAAGAGGTGTTGGCTCATTTCAACTCAGCACTACCAATTCGGTTGGCGTGTGATGCATCACCCTACGGCATTGGAGCGGTGCTGTCGCACAAATTCCCGGACGGCTCGGAGAGGCCAGTAGCCTTTGCGTCTCGGTCACTAACCTCAGCCGAGTGTAACTACGCCCAGATTGACAGGGAGGCCCTCAGCCTAGTGTGTGGAGTGAAAAGGTTCAGTCACTATCTGCACGGGCAGAAGTTCACCTTGCTGACTGACCACCAACCACTTGTCTCCATCTTTAATCCAAAGAAGGGCGTTCCAGTGATGACTGCGCAACGGCTACAAAGATGGTCCCTTTTTCTAGGGGTGCACCAATATGAAATCGAGTATAAGGGCACGAAACAGCATGGAAACGCTGATGGGCTATCACGCCTGCCACTGCCTACTGCGGAGGAAGCGCCAGCAGTGGATCCTGTCGAAATATTTCATTCAACTATAATTGAATGCTTGCCAGTAACTAACGCTGGTATAGAGAAGGAGACCCGAAATGACCCGACACTGTCTCGGGTATATGATTTGACGGTGAAGGGATGGCCAGCACATGGCGACTCACTGTTGCCAGCATTCTCATCCAGAAGAGAACAGCTGTCAGTATGCCAGGGGACCTTGATGTGTGGATCCCGAGTGGTAATTCAACCCAAGTTAAGGGAGAGAGTGCTCAATGAGCTTCACGAAGGTCATCTGGGAGGGGTGAAAATGAAAAGCCTTGCTAGGGCTTATGGTGGCTGGGGATCAATCAGCAAATCGAGGACCTGACAAAGAGCTGCTCAGGATGCCAGAAGGTCCAAAATGCACCACCACATGCCCCTCTACACCCATGGGAGTGGCCCTCATCTCCATGGCAACGGGTGCATATTGATTTTGCTGGTCCATTCATGGACTCAATGTTTTTAATAGCCGTGGATGCGCGCTCGAAATGGCCTGAGGTGATCAAAATGTCCTCCACCACCACGGAGAAAACTATTGCAGTCCTACGGACCATTTTTGCCAGGAACGGCATGCCAGAGCAGATTTGCTCTGATAACGGACCACAGTTTGTGTCCGAAGAGTTTCAAAGATTTATGAAAAGGAATGGGGTAAGGCATTATACATCCGCCCCGTATCATCCAGCCACAAATGGATTGGCTGAGAGGTTCGTACAAACCTTTAAAAAAGCAGTAAAGGCCATGTGCGATGACGACATTCCACTGCAGCATAAGGTGGACAATTTCCTGTTAGCCTACAGAAATGCGACACATGCTGTCACCAACCAGGCCCCGGCCATGATGTTCTTTAACCGAAGGTTGAGATCTCGTCTGGATTTGCTCAGACCAAATGTACGAAGAGATGTTGAGAGTAAGCAATTCCAGCACATCAATGAGAAGCTGACAAGGAGCTTCAATGTAGGGCAACCAGTCTTGGCCCACGACTACCGAACAGAGAAATGGCAACTAGGAATGATATGTACACAGCAGGGGCCACTAATGTACACAGTGGATGTTGGGGAGAACATTGTGAGATGCCATGCTGACCAGATCCTAGAGTCACAGGAACGAGTCAACCCCATGTCTCGGCCATACGTACCTGGTGAGGAACCCAACGTACAGGTCGCATCTACCTCAGAAACAATAGCATTGGAAGCTGATGAATCAACTGACGACAGGGTGTTAGAATCGCCTCTGCACCAAGAGCGAGACACTCGGGAAAGGCATTATCCAGAAAGAATCAGGAAGCCTCCCCAAAGACTGAATTTATAAATAGACTATTTTCAGTTAATGTTGCATGTTAAAAGTGTTAATTGTAATTAGTTTGATATTTAATTGTTAAATGAGTGTTATGGTACTGTTAATCTAAAAGGGGAGGAATTGTAGTGTATGTACCTTTAAGGGGGAGAACTACTTTTTACAGCTCCTGTATCCTGTAGTACCAGCAGTGACCACACCTGTATATAAACCCTGAGTAGTGATCTGTACAGTCAGTTGCAGTTTGAACCCTCATTCAGTAAACACCTGTTGATCGTTCCCTGCAGTCTGTTGTCTGATTATTGAAGGACACAACATTAAGATACACGGATATAACAGTGGGGACCAAAGACAATGGCTTCGGTCTTCCCAATATTTAGTTCACAGGAAATCACAGGAACCCCACAGTGCAGATAGAGGCCATTTCGGCCCATCGAGCCTTCCCGACACATTTCCCACCCTATCCCCGTAACCCCACGTATTTAATCCCCCTAACACTAAGGGTCAATTTATCATAGCCAATCAACCTAACCCGCACATCTTTGGACTATGGGAGGAAACCGGAGCACCCGGAGGAAACCCACGCAAACACGGGGAGAATGTGCAAACTCCACACAGACAGTCGCCCGAGGCCGGATTCGAACCCGGGTCGCTGGCGCTGTGAGGCAACAGTGCTAACCACTATGCCACCGTGCTGGAAATTTCTGCTCAACCAGTACTGGATGTCGTACAAGCAGTGTGACAACTTAAAGACAGTTGAGAGAGGTGGTGGTGAGGTAGAGCTGGGTGTCGTCAGCATACATCTGGAAACTGATGCTGTGTTTTCAGATGATGTCGCCGAGGGGCACCATGTAAATGAGAAATAGGAGGGAGCCATGGATAAATCCTTGTGGGACACCAGAGGTAATGATGCAGGAGCGGGAAGAGAAGCCATTGCAGCTAATTCTTTGGCTACGACTGGATAAGAATGGAACTAGGCGAGTCCAGTCCAACCAGTTGGACAACTATGGAGAGGCCTTGGACGAGGATGGTGTGGTCAACCTTGTCAAAGGCTGCAGACAGTTTGAGAAGGATGAGGAGGGATCGTTTATCACTGTAGAAAAATAGTACATCATAGTACAAAAATGTCTGAATTTTAGCACGAGGGAATGATACTGAAGTCAAATAATAAAGCTATGAGGGAATGTCAGTAGCTAGTCAAGGGAACTTAGTATCAATAAATAGTTACATGGCTGATATTTCTCGGATTGAAAATACACAGGAAAAAGCATACTTTTCAACATTTAAACAAAACACTAATGAAATAGTAAGTGTGTGTGGCATTCCTAAATGACAAATGTGAGAAAGAAGATTTTGTTTTGACTCCACTTTCCCTCAATGCAGCTTCATTCAATATTCACAGCGAGTTCTCAGTGCTATAGGGATGTTACCTCTATTCAAGAAAGGAGGGAGAGAGAAAACAGGGAACTACAGTTAGCATGACATCAATCATCGGGAAAATGCTGGAATGCATTATTAAGGAAGTGTTAACAGGGCACATAAAAAATAATAATGGGCTGGATTTTCCGATCGGAGGCTTCCTGCGTGCGCATGCCTCCGATCAGAAAAAAATCTACGAACTTACCTGCTGGCACCGCAGGTCCTGACACTTCTGATCCTGGGCCTCTCCTGGTGCACACATGCAGAGGCCCAGGTATCCCAGGGGCGCAGGTAGTTCGCAAGCATCCCTGGGGTCACGTGGGCCATGGGGATCCAAGCAAACAATCTGCATAGATCTGTCAAACATATGAATGGGGATCACTCAGAAAAAGTTAAACATTAAAAAAAAAATTTAAATCACGCACTTAAAATTAGTTAAAATTACATTAAATTAAATATTTTAAACAAAAATTTAATTTTTTGAAAAAATTAATTAAAAGTTTTTTATGGGGCTAAAATAAACATACCTATTTTAAAAGTATTTTAAAATTATAAATGAGTGAAAAAATTATTTTTTTAAACTTTTTTTAACTCTTATGCTGGTAAAAGCAGGCCCTACGCCTGCTTTTACCAGGCGTAAGATTTTTAAAGGTTTTCAGCAGGCGGAGGTTATGCAGAAAGTGGAACACTCTGCCCGCAGAGGCCCTTCGCCAGGGCAGGTGGATATCTGTCAAGAGAATTCTTGACATATCGGAAGTGCCGGTTTTCAGCGAATGCACTTCACATACCTGAAACCGGCACTTGCGAAGCCCCTATGGGTGCGTACACACCTCATACCCACCCGTGGGAGTCGGAAAATCCAGCCCAATATGATTAGACAGAGTCAACATGGTTTTATGAACGAGAAATTGTGTTTGACAAATCTATTAGAGTTTTTTAAGGACGCTTGCATCTGTGCTCACTCGGAGGTCAAACTCCAAACCATCGTCGACACCTTCACCGAAGCGTACGAGAGCATGGGCCTTACACTAAACATCTGTAAGACAAAGGTTCTCTACCAACCTGCCCCCGCCACACAGTACTGCCCCACGATTATCAAAATCCACGACAAGGTCTTGGACTACGTGGACCACTTTCCATACCTTGGGAGCCTACTGTCAACAAGGGCAGACGTCGACGACGAAGCCCAACACCGCCTTCAGTGTGCCAGTGCAGCCTTCGGTCGCCTGAGGAAGAGAGTGTTTGAAGACCAAGGCCTCAAACCCAGTACTAAACTCATAGGGGGAAAAATTCGGTTGGTTGCGCCACCCATTAGCGCCTAAAGAGGCCGGCAAGTGGGGCGCTAACCAACTAGCGCCCGGGCGCAGTAATCCCTGCGCCTCTCCCCATATTGAGCGGACATTTAGCGCCGGCGCTAAACCGTAGCACCCCCTCACCGGCGCACGCAGATCATGACATCATTTCAGTGTGCAATGCCTTTGGGGCGACCTGAACCGGAAATTCAGTGGCGCCCCCCTCCGTACCGCCTGGCGCTAATAAGGACAGCTTACCTGGAATGTTTCCCAGACGCTGTCGGGCTGGGGGGGCGTTCTTTAAAGGGGACTGGTGTGGAATAAAAGCGGCAGCCATTTTTGGACCACTACTTCTTGGAGAGATACAGAGAGTTACTCAGCTGCACAAGGAGAGCCATTTCTACATTGAGCCAGCGCTGGCAGAAGAACTTCAGCCTTCTGACCATCACCTTGCTGTTGGTGAGCACTGTAAGGGGTTTTCCTCGAGAGGTTTCCCTGAGGTTTCTCTCTCTAGAGGCCTCTCTCTCTTGCACAGTAAAACTTTGAGCGGTTCGACCCACTCACCCCTTAGATTCTATAATCTGGACTTAGGTGCAGGAACTGCAATGCAGAGAAGACTCTTGTAGACCAAGTTTGATGAATAAAAATGAAATTTTATTGCAAATGGAAAAATATCAAATCAAATGCAACAAAGACAAGAGTACAGTACATGGGAGGGAAAAACAAATACAAACAAATCATAACGACATTATACTAACTAAGGCAAATATAGGCATCTTATACTCTACAAAGATCATCATGAAATAAAGAAACACATGGAACATCGAGAGACAACAACTCATGTTAATTGTACCCTTAAATCCACCCCCTTATTAAACCTAACTAGATCTGATTGTGAAGGGCCAGAAACATGCTCACCAATCCCACTAGGAAGTGCAAGGTTTTGAAAACGAGGCTGCTGGGGCTGCAACGACTGTCCGATTTTAAACTGTCCTTTTTCTCCGCTCTCTTTGTGACTGTTCGAGCTTGTTGATTCAAGCTTCCTCCAAAGTCTTCTCCCAAACTGTGTCTTCCTCCTCAAGCTGCGTTCCGGGGTGCTGCGTCCTGGTCCTGTGTCTCAACTCGTCCAAGCTGTCCCTGGGGTCGTTGCCCCTGTCGAGTCGTGTCCCACTGCCATGTCCTCCAAGCTGCTTGTTCAGCTTGCCTCGAGTGTCGCTTCCAACCCGGTGCTTCTGTTTGATTCAACTGCTGAAAAGTCTCTTCAGTTATACCTTTCTTCCTGAGGCTTCACTTCCCCCCCAAAATCAGGTGAGTCTTTGTTTTAACTTTTGGTGGGCTTTGAGCACAGCGGGGCAGTTATTGTATTTTAAATCATTTTAAGCGGCTGGTAACAGGCCCATCTCTGGTTTGAAATGCCTTTCATTGTTGTTAAATTTCGTGCTGATCCTGTTACCGAGCCCTTGGTGTTGTCCTCATGAATAAGTTATTGTCTCTTTCATCTGGGTCAACATTTAGATGGCCTCTGTCTCCAGCCAGATCTTGAGTGGATCTGCATCTAATCCATATGCATGCCTGTGGGTCTGGCTTTGTTCTCTCAGAAACAGCTTCCAGAACTTGCTATGGGTTCAATCCACATAGTTGTCTGCGGTTGTGCAGGAACCATTTTAAAGTGTCCCAATAAGCTGGTCACATGATATAGCGGCCATTTTGTATGCCCCTTTTTCTGGGCTTCTTTTAAAACAGTCTTTAAAATCATGGCCTCTTCTGCCCATTGATCCTTATTAATATGAAATCCAATTTTGCGAATCCTACACTCCCCCCTGATGATACTGTAACTTGCTTGGAGTATCATAATTCCGGGTGAGCAAAATTTTCTGTCCTTCCACAATCTAACCATCCCCAGTGTTTACCTATCCATGACCCCACGACACATGTGTTTCCCATTTCAGAAAAATCTAGTGTACATTAAGCATCTATAGATGGCAATACCTTGGAGTTAAAAAAATCTTACAACTTACTTCCAGGCATGGAGGGGGGCCTTATACCCCTACATCACCTAGTACATACACATTATCAAATAATAATAATCACGTCTCATAAACTTCAATAATAAAATGAAATACATACGAAAATCCAAAAACACATGAATGCACATCAAAAAAATAACACAGAGGAGGGAGGGAAACTTTAACTTTATACAGAGCAGCAAAATCTAAACGGGTGTCTCTTCTTCTACCCGCACATAATGCTCCCTCCATTCCCCTCTATTCTCGTACTTTTGCGAATGTTTGACCTTTTTACAGTGTACAAACAACGAATCACCTTAAAACTTAAACTAAACTTATGTACAGCGCCGCCCGTCCCCGGGCGGCTTGCCTAATCCCTGATCGGACTGCAGCTCACCGCTCCCTGTGGCGGGGCTGCAGTGACCTGTGGCTCTGGACTGCAGCTCACTGCTCCCTGTGGCGGGGCTGCAGTGACCTGTATCTCTGGTTCCCCGCAGCCTTTTGCTGTTAAACGGGGACTGTGCTTTCTTAATGATTTCTGAAGTCGGTGTCTACTGGGAGTGGGTGACTCGGGCCAAGACTTTACAGGCTGAGGTGTTCGGGCCGACCTGCGAGAAGGTACTTTGGGCGTGGCTCCCTTAGCGAGTGGGCCTTCGGGTGGGACCTCAGCTCTTGCAGCCCGTGGCTCTTCCACGACAGTAGGCTTCGGCTCCCTTCCCTCAGGCTCCGCCCCTTTGGGATTTGGGCAGGCTCCCTTGGCGAGTGGACCTTTGGGTGGGACTTTGGCTCTCACAGCCCGTGGCTCTTCCACGACTGTGGGCTTCGGCTCCTTCCCCTCAGGCTCCGCCCCTTCGGGAATTGGGTCTGTGGCAGATGGCTCCTCCCCACCTGTCCTTACAGGTGGAGGATCTCTGCCCCCAATTTCTACCTCCCCCACGCTCGAGTCGAGGGCAGAACCTCCGTCCTCCGACTCCTCCTCCTCCAGAATCGTGTCGAGGGCAGGACCTTGCTGTTCGGGTCCCTCCTCGTCCGAGTCCCAGGCCATCGGGGAAGCCTCCCAGGTGGGCAGGATGGCTCCTCCCCTCAAGCAGGCTGCAACGCCAGCTTGTGTGGTCTGTGACTCTTTACTTGCCTCAGGCTTATTGCTTTTACTCTCAGACCTGGCTTTCCCTGCTGGTTCTTTTGCACCTGGCTTAAACAGTTTACACTGGCCATGAACCATTTTAAAAACCCTTAGCTGACCCTCTAAACTGCCAGCCCTCGCTGTTAACCTGGCGTTCTCCTCCCTTAAAACCTGCTCAACTAACTTAGCCTCCGCAACCTGGCACCGCAGGTATTCCTCCATTTTACAGGAGGTCTCTTCCTGTGCATGTCTTTCTAGGGGACACAGGTCGACAGGCTGCGCTGGCTCTAGTCAATTGGGCACATCGGTTGGGGCTGGGGGAGCAACAGGGCCGTTGGCGACTGCCACCTTCCCCTGCGAGGTCATTAGAGACCGCATTGCCTCTAAAACTGACTCGATCGCAGCGGGATGGATCGACACATCGGCTCCTTTCTCCCGGATGGGCGTTTGGGCTGGGGCTGAGGGAGCTTTTCCCTTTAAATCCTTCCAGGGATTTTTACAGTCCCGGCGCCAGTGACCTTCCTTCCCACACCCGTAACAACTACTCTTGGCTTGGGGAGGGCGATTCCCCTCCTGATGCCATTCCTTTTTAGCAGGAGCTGCAGGCCTCGCCTCATGCACCTTTCCCTTTGAGGAAGGCACATCCCTACTCTTGTTGTTCCTGTAACCTATCGTGAGCTGATCAAGTACTAGTTCCTCCGTGGAGCGGGGGTTAGTGGGGTCAAACCATGTTTTGGCCTGCTCCCTCACCTGTGGCAAGCAATTGGCGACCAGGCACCGGAGCCAATGAGCCCTTTGGTCATTATTCAGCCCGGCCCGGGCCGGCCCGCCCGGGCAGCTGCGCCGATACACTGGCCACAACCTTCCGGCGAAAACCCGTGGGGGTTCTCCCTCTAGCTGTATCGTCCTTTCCAATCGGAGGAACGGACTTCCGTCACCCTCCCCTATAATCTCCAGGATCTCGTCCCGTAACTCCTCATACGCCTTGTGCCCTCTCTTGCTCTCGTCAGGGAGACACTGGAGGAGCGAGCTGTCCAGGGAGAACAGCAGCATTTTGGACTGTTCAACCCCGTCGCAGTCATTAACTGCTGCGGTCTGCTCCACGTCCCTAAAATGGACGGAGGGATCTCCTGACTCGAAGAGTTTTGGGATGTGACTTATCATTGCCCTCAGCTGTTGTGCGCTGTGGGGCATTATGATCTGATTCACGAGGGGTCCATCCTCGCCATCCGCTACGCCCGGACCGAGCCTCCGGTGTCGAGTTGGACACATCGGCGCCGGCCCAGACTCTACTACCTGGGGTTGCTCTACCTCAGGAACCTCTTTGTCTAACTTCACCGTTTCCTTCCCCGGAGTCCAAGACTCAGTATAGGCGGGAGGTGCCGAGGGCTCGGGGGTTGGTACCCCAACTGCCTCTTGCAGAATCGGTCTTTTGGATTCCTTGGCTAACAGTAGCTGGCTCGCTGGTGGGTTTATGAGGCACACCAAGCTGTTTGCCTTCGCTAGGGCCGTTCTCAGGTCCTCTAGCTCCTTGTGGCAAGCGCTATGGTTGGTGTTCTCAGACCTATCCTCCATGGCCATCTTGTATGCTGCCCTAGCCCCCAGAATACATTCCTCCTGTGCCTCTACCTGCTTAGCTAGGCGGAAACACCTGTCTCTCATTCTACCTTCACTGGCCTTGGCCTCAACGACCTGACACTCCAAGTAATCTATCCTGGTCTCATGGCGGTGAGTTACGGATTGGCGTTCCTGATTCAGCGCGTTAAGCGATTCAATCAGTTTCTTTCCTCCCGCAACCTTTTCCTCTACTTCTGCTAATAACCCTTTGATCTGGGCCGTCTGTGCTACAACGACTTGGTCCAAAAGCTGGACTTGCTTCTTGTAGCACATCAGCCAGACCGCTTGTTCTACAGATCTTTTGTGCTCTTTGCTTTCTGTCCACTTGATGGCTGCGTCTAGCAGGTGCCTATCTCTTAATAGGTCGGATATCCACTGTTTTGTAAGGTTTACCTTCCCAAAAACATAATCCGCTATCCTCTCATCCATTGCATTTCGACCATTAAAACTTGGATCTGCTACATTGCAATCCTGCTGCCAGACTCCTGCCTGACTCGCCATTTTCTGTAAGGGGTTTTCCTCGAGAGGTTTCCCTGAGGTTTCTCTCTCTAGAGGCCTCTCTCTCTTGCACAGTAAAACTTTGAGCGGTTCGGCCCACTCACCCCTTAGATTCTATAATCTGGACTTAGGTGCAGGAACTGCAATGCAGAGAAGACTCTTGTAGACCAAGTTTGATGAATAAAGATGAAATTTTATTGCAAATGGAAAAATATCAAATCAAATGCAACAAAGACAAGAGTACGGTACATGGGAGGGAAAAACAAATACAAACAAATCATAACGACATTATACTAACTAAGACAAATATAGGCATCTTATACTCTACAAAGATCATCATGAAATAAAGAAACACATGGAACATCGAGAGACAACTCATGTTAATTGTACCCTTAAATCCACCCCCTTATTAAACTTAACTAGATCTGATTGTGAAGGGCCAGAAACATGCTCACCAATCCCACTAGGAAGTGCAAGGTTTTGAAAACGAGGCTGCTGGGGCTGCAACGACTGTCCGATTTTAAACTGTCCTTTTTCTCCGCTCTCTTTGTGACTGTCCGAGCTTGTTGATTCAAGCTTCCTCCAAAGTCTTCTCCCAAACTGTGTCTTCCTCCTCAAGCTGCGTTCCGGGGTGCTGCGTCCTGGTCCTGTGTCTCAACTCATCCAAGCTGTCCCTGGGGTCGTTGCCCCTGTCGAGTCGTGTCCCACTGCCGTGTCCTCCAAGCTGCTTGTTCAGCTTGCCTCGAGTGTCGCTTCCAACCCGGTGCTTCTGCTTGTTTCAACTGCTGAAAAGTCTCTTCAGTTATACCTTTCTTCCTGAGGCTTCACTTCCCCCCCAAAATCAGGTGAGTCTTTGTTTTAACTTTTGGTGGGCTTTGAGCACAGCGGGGCAGTTATTATATTTTAAATCATTTTAAGCGGCTGGTAACAGGCCCATCTCTGGTTTGAAATGCCTTTCATTGTTGTTAAATTTCGTGCTGATCCTGTTACCGAGCCCTTGGTGTTGTCCTCATGCATAAGTTTTTGTCTCTTTCATCTGGGTCAACATTTAGATGGCCTCTGTCTCCAGCCAGATCTTGAGTGGATCTGCATCTAATCCATATGCATGCCTGTGGGTCTGGCTTTGTTCTCTCAGAAACAGCTTCCAGAACTTGCTATGGGTTCAATCCACATAGTTGTCTGAGGTTGTGCAGGAACCATTTTAAAGTGTCCCAATAAGCTGGTCACATGATACAGCGGCCATTTTGTATGCCCCTTTTTCTGGGCTTCTTTTAAAACAGTCTTTAAAATCATGGCCTCTTCTGCCCATTGATCCTTATTAATATGAAATCCAATTTTGCGAATCCTACAGCACCTCAAATGGCATAACTTTCTGTGCACACTTAATATGGCGGCTACATTGGATGGGAATGTCCTGCTTCTGAATCATCTTGACAGGGCACAGAGACGCAGGGATAGAGGGGCAGGCATGGCCAGACGGAGGAGGGCCAACAGACGTCGCCACACGAGACCTTACGCTGCCAGGATTTTCCGACAGCAATTCCCATATATGAACATGTCGGAGGAGCAGTGTTTCCGAAGGCTGCGCTTTAGTAAGGAGGTGGTGACTGAGCTGTGCCACCTGCTTCAGCCAGATCTGCAGCCTCAGCTAAGGTGCAGGACATCTCTGTCGGTGGCTGTGAAGATCACTGTTGCGCTTATCTTCTATGCAAGCGGCTCCTTTCAGGCCACAACTGGGGACATAGCCAACATCTTGCAGTCCGCGGTGCATTGCTGCATCTGTCAAGTGACTAATGCCCTTTTTAAAAGGAGGTGGCAGTACATCTCCTTCCCAATGACCCCGGACAAGCAGCGGGAGTGCGCAGAGGGCTTCGCAAGAATAGCGGACTTCCCCATGGTGCAGGACGCCATTGACTGCACACATGTGGCTTTGCGGGTGCCTGTAGAGAATCTGGAGGAGTTCCGCAACCGCAAGGGGTTCCATTCCTTGAATGTACAGCTGGTTTGTGACCACCAACAGCTGATCCTCGCTGTGAATGCCCAGTTTCCAGGCAGCAGCCACAACGCCTTCATCCTGCGCCAGACTTCTGTGGCAGACCTTTTCGAGGCCCCGGCTCACCCAGGAGGCTGGCTTCTCGGGGACAAGGGCTGTCCTCTGTGCCCATGGCTGATGACCCCGCTCCGTTCACCCAGCACCCCTGCTGAAGAACGCTACAATGAGAGCCATCAAGCAACCAGGAACAATATTGAGCACACAATCGGCGTGCTGAAGCAACGGTTCCGCTGTCTGGACCATTCTGGAGGAGCCCTTCAGTACTCACCTGAGCGAGTCTCCCACTTCGTGGTTGTGTGTTGCATGCTGCATAACCTGGTAATCCTCAGGACCCAGCCAATGCCACCAGACATTGAAGCACCAGCAGAGGAGGAGGAGGAGGAGGAGGAGGAGGTGGAGGAGGTGGAGGAGGAGGAGGAGGAGAACCAAGACGGGAGGGAGGCACAAACTGGAAGGGCCGTCCATCAGAGGCTTATCACAAGTCGCTTCTAGGCCCCTCTCAGGGTGCTTGCTGCCATTCCAAGAACAGGAATGGAACCGTTCTGATACCCCAAAGCCGGTGAAGGGCAAAATGTATGTAAAGAGCAGACATGGCCATTGTAAATAAAGTTGTTTATTTTACAAAATGTGCTTCCTTCCCGCATGACAAAGCAATGGCAACAAAAAGCAAAACAAACAGACTGCCACATAAGTGACTCGTACACCCGGGAGACTGTCCAAAACATAACTCACAGTCAGACCAGCATCCTCGGCCTTGAATTCTACAAATAAGAGGTATCAGCAGCACCTTCTACTTTTTCCCCCTCGATGGTGATCTGCTTCGCTTGCGAGATTGGCCCCTTCCCTCCCTGCAGCTCCTCCGTAATGGGACCCCAGTGGCTGCAGCAAGGCTGGGGGAGGCCTGCTGACTGTCCGAAAGCGCAGATGCCCCTGAGGGATGGCCTGGACGAGCTCTGGGCCTGGAGGGCCTGGCTGCTGACTGCTCCAACTCTGCATGGGTGGAAGCAGTTTGTCCTACAGGTGGTGGCAGCTGCAGTGGAGACGTGCCAGTGGTGGCATCAGGAATGCTGTCATCCTGAGAGCGGACAGCAGCTCCCTGGTCGGCTGACACACTGGCGCTCTGACGGGGCAGCACCGCAGCATGCACAGCAATTGGCTGGTGCACAGATTGCTGGCCTGCTGTGGCGCGGCGAGGGCCCCGGGTAATCCTGCCCGATTCAGCGAGGGTGGCAGCAGTCAGTGCTCGCGTGGCCTCAATCTGCATCTGCATGAGACCAGCGACTGACAGCGTGTCAGCACTCAGCACTTGCGTGGCAGGTGCCAGTGCTTCGGTGAAGCCCTGGACAATCCTTGCCAGTGCTGTCCTGAAGTCCTGCACACTCCTTGCCTGTGCTGCGCCGAAGTCTTGAACACTCCTTGCCAGTGCCTCGATGGATTCAGGCATCCTTGCCACTGCAGCCATGAGCTCAGTGTGCCTCAGCCCAGCCTGGGCGCTCATTTCTGCGAGGGCACGCACCTCTTCTGCGCTCTGTGCAGCAGTACTCGCGGCCTGACTCGCCCTCTGGGGAGACGGCCCCCGAGCTTCCCTACCCCCCTCGCGTTGCTGCAGGCTGCTGGGTCCTGGAGGTGCATCCTCCTCAGAGCATTCCCCCCCGCTCCCCTCCAGGGAAGTAGTCTCCCCAGTCTGCAGATGGGCTGGCTCACCTGAGGGTGGTACGGATGGTCCGGCTTCCTCCTCCTCGTCGCCTCCCGAGTTAGTCGCAGTGGCAGCTTGAGGGCCCGTCTCCCGAGCTGGTGATGCAGCATCTGAAAGCAGGGAGGTTGAAGAGTGGCTTTAGCGAAAGGACAGGGTGGCAGCAAGGGATGCATGAGTGCTGCAATGTTCTGACTTGGGTCCAGAGTGAAAAAGCATGCTGGTGGGGGAACAAGTGGAAGGAGAGAGTTCAAAAAGGTGATGACCTTACCATCGCTGTGCACAATGGGGTCGGCAGCTCCGACTTGCAACGATCTGGTGGACTCGCTCCTCAAGGTCTGTAAGGGTCTGCAGGTGAGGCCGGCCTCCTCCGGTACGAAGCTGCTGCCTGCGGTTCCTCGCCAGCATGGCCTGCAAGAGAAAGGACGGGGTGTGATGAAACATGCTGCCCTGAGCTGACATCACATGCCTCCCATGGTAGAATAGCCCTTACATTATGCACTGAGCTGAATGTGCGTGTGTGTTTCCAGAAAGGGCCATGACAGCTGGCCATTGGGGCTTCGCGCACCCTCTGGCCATAAAGTGAGGTGCAGATGGAGGGATGGAGGTGATTCTGAAAAAGGCACTCACCCTTACGACCCAAGTGAGGTCGTTGAACTTCTTCCTGCATTGCACAGGAGTCCTGGGCACCATGCTGCTGGAGGTGACTCTTTGGGAAACCTCCCTCCAAGCTCTGCGGTATTCGGCCTGATTAGGCCTCCTGCCATTCTCCGGGTACAGCACAGATCACCGGCGCTCCACCGCGCCAACCAGAGCATCCAATGCCCCCTCGCTGAAGCGCTGCGCTCTCTCCCTGACCCACTCCATGTCCTTGAAGTTTTGGCCGCCACAGGTAGGTAACCGCCGATTTTGAGGCCTACAAGGCGCAGAGTGTGGCTGCAGATGAGAATCGATCCGCCCCTTTAAGAGCTGGCCGGTGCCAGCGTGTCTAGGTGAAATCGATTATTGACAACACCTGCGCTGCGCCCGCCCATGGAGAAATTGCGCTGCTCCGCCGGGTTAGCACCTTAAGACTGCCGTGCAGTGCTTGAATTAGCGCCGCGATCACCTTCAAGGGCGCTGCAACCCAATATTGCTCGAGGTGGCGATAATTTACACCTGGCGCTAAACTTTGCGCACCGCCAATACTAGCACCCCAAACGGGGCGATACCGATAGTCTACAGAGCAGCAGTGATACCCGCCCTGCTGTATGCCTGAGACATCGACCATGTACAGCAGGCACCTCAAAGCACTGGAGAGGTACCGCCAATGCTGCATCCGCAAGATCCTGCAAATCCATTGGCAGGATAGGCGCACCAATGTCAGTGTTCTTGCTCAGGCCAACATCCCCAGCATTGAAGCTTTGACCACGCTCGATCAGCTCTGATGGATGGGTCACATTGTCCGCATGCCTGATACGAGACTCCCAAAACAAGCGCTTTACTCGGAGCTCCGGGACAGCAAGAGAGCTCCAGGTGGGCAGAGGAAACGCTTCACGGACACCCTCAAAGCCTCCTTGAAAAAGTGTAACATCCCCACCGACACCTGGGAATCCCTGGCCCAAGACCGCACAAAGTGGAGGAGAAGCATCCGGGAAGGCGCCGAACACCTCAAGTCTCTTCGTCGGGAGCAAACGGAAGCCAATCGCAGGCAGCGCAAGGAGCGCATGTCAACCCAAGCACCCCACCCACCCGCCCCTTCAACCACCGTCTGCCCCACCTGTGACAGAGACTCTAGGTCCCACATTGGACTCATCAGTCACCTGAGAACTCATTCTTAGTGTGGAAGCAAGTCATCCTCAGTTCCGAGGGACTGCCTAAGAAGAAGAAGAGTTTTTTAAGGATGTAACTAGCAGGGTAGATAAAGGGGAACCAGTGGCTGTAGTATATTTGGATTATCAAAAGGCATTCGATAAGGTGCCACATGAAAGGTTGTTACACAAGAGAAGGGCTCATGGAGTTGAGGGTAACATATTAGCATGGACAGAGGATTCGTTAAAGGATGAAAACAGAGAGTAGGAATAAACGGGTCATTTTCAGGTATCAGGCTGTTACTAGTAAGGTGCCTCAAAGATCAGTGCTGGGGCCTCAGCTATGCACAATCCCATATTAATGACTCAGATGAAGGGACTGAGTGCAATATATCCAAGTTTGCTGATGATACAAAGCTAGGTGGGAAAGTAAGCTGTGAGGAGGACACAAAGGCCTAGAAATTCATTATAGCCACTTTTGGGGCGGTAAAGTCGGGCGGCCGCTAAAGTTTGCGCCCGGCGCAAATTCGAGGCCACTTCTCCGATATTCATTAGCTTCGCCCTAAGAGTTTGCTCGAGCGCTAAAACTGGCGATGCACGCCTCTCTTTAGGCGCTAAGCCGGAGGTGCTGAGCGAGAGCGCCAAGGCCGGGCGCAGCGCAGGTGCGGCCATTTCTTGATTGACAGCAGACACCCTGGTGCCGTCCAGCTCTTAAGGGGGAAGGGTCGATTTGGTCTGCTGCCATGCCCTGGATAGTGGAGCCCTGCAGCTAGGCCTGAACACTGCTGCTGGACCCAAATAGTGCCTGAAACCACGGAGAAGGCCCGTGAACGAGCGCAGCGCTTCTCAGAGCTTGATCTGAGGGTGCTGGTTGGTGCTGTGGAGAAGAGACGCCATATTTTGTTTCTGGACAATGGCAGGAAGCCGCCGGCCCGCGTCTACCGGAGAGCCTGGAGGCATGTCGCCACCAAGGTGTCATCCAACAGCAAGGTCCCCAGGAGCGGTGTCCAATGCCGCAAAAAGCTGAATGACCTCGCCAGGATTGTCAGGGTGAGTACCCTTTCCAGTGTCCTCCTCATCCTTGCATGTGCACCTCACATTATGGGCAAAGGGACCTGAAAGCCCTAATGGCCAGCCCTCATGCAGCAGCTATGGGACACTCATGAACATCAATTGCACATTGTGCACACAACACACTGGCCAGGCTATTCAACCATGGGAGGCAGTGCACACAAGATCATGGCTACACACTGGCCAGGCTATTCCACCATGGGAGGCAGTGCACACAAGATCAGGGCTACACACTGTACTTAGAGGCCGTCCTTTCTCTTGCAGGCCAAGCTGGCCAATAATAAGAGGAGCCGGAATGCGACCGGGGGAGGCAGACCCCAGATCCAGCCGCTCACCGAGCTGCAACATCACATGGAGCGCATCATGGGTGCCCGGGTGATTGGCCCCGTTGCATCTGGAGATGCCGACCCTGTTCTGGGCACCAATGGTAAGGACATCACCTTTTGGACCTCTCTCGTCCCACTTGCGCATCAGATCTACATCCTTTGCCACTGTCCGACCAATGCGTTGAATGCTACCACTCATACATCCCTCGCTGACGCCCTCTCCTCACTCTAAAGCTACTCTTGTGCCTTCCTGCTTTCAGATGGTGAGGAGGCGGTCCCTGAAGTTGCCAGTGACAGACCCTCAGAAGAGGAGGAGGAGGAGGAGCAAGAGGAAGGCAGCCCATCAGGGGAACCCTCAGCTGCGGCAACCCATGCCAATGTAGGGGACACGTCTTCCCTGGAGGGGAGCGTGGGGGAAGTGTCGGAGGGGAGGGTAGCTCCTGGGACCAGCGGCCTGCAGAAACGCGGGAGGGGGGTGGAAGCTCAGCGGCCTTCTCCCCAGAGTGGGGAAGGGTCGGAGGGGAGTCCAATTGCTGGGCCCAGCGGCGTCCAGCAATGCAGGAAGGGTCGGCCAGCTCAGTGGCCTTCTCCCCAGAGGGAGAGTCCGGCCTCCAGTCCGGAGACGGCCAACGCCGAGGAGATGCGCCGCCTCGAGGACTTGTCCGCGGACTCGGAGCGCCGGCACACGGAGCTCATGGGGGTAGTGGCACGGTTGCCTGAGGCCATCGAGTCCCTGTCTCGGAGTGTGACCGAGTTCGGGGCCTCACAGGCCACCAGTCGGGCGGAATTCGGGGCAGCTCAGGCAGCGAGTGGCCAGGTGATCAGTGGTGCCGTGCAGTCACTGGGTGCTCTGATGCGGTCACTGAGCAGGTCAACACGGGCACTCACTGCTGCCACACTCGCTGTGTCAGCCAGGCATCGCCAGGGCACCCGGCGCGCTGCAGCAGCACAGCGGTCTGTCCCTCGGCAGATTGGTGCGCATGCTGCAGTGCTGGCCCGGCCGAGTGCCAGTGTCTCAGGCGACCAGCGAGCGCCTGCCATCCGCCAGCTTGCCCCCATTCCTCCAGCCGCCACTGCCACTCCCCCAGTGGAGCTGCCAGGAGCTGCTGCAGCGACTGATGCTGGCCAGCCACAGCTGCAGCATTCACCAGCCGGCCCCTCGACGGCCAGACCTCGTCTAGGCCGACCCCCAAGGGCATCTGCCGTCACGACATGTGCCCCTCAGGAGCCTGCCCCCAGCCTTGCAGCAGCCAATGGCCTCACTTTGAGGAGGAGCAGCAGGGCGTGCAGGGGCCGCCAAAGTTGGCAGAAGGCATCGCCCTCGCGGGCCACTTAGTAGAGGGTGTGTCCAAATGTTGTGTTTTCTGGAATGTGTGTTTTGTGAAGGCCGAGGATGAAGGCCATTTTTGTTTACATCTTTTGTTAATGCTCCCCAGGTTGTGGGAGTGAGTCATGTGTGTGAGTGTTTTTTGGGGGTTTCGTCTGTTTTTGGTTTTCATGTGGGAAGGGCCCTGAGTTTGTACAATAAAACATTTTATTAATTCACATTGTCCATGTTTGATCTTTGAAGTGTTTGTTGCCTTAACCGGCTGGCGGCTTGCGGAGCGACTGCAATCATGTTGTTTCATTGGCACAAGCCATTCCCTGACAGGGGGCCTAGAAGTGACGGTCAATAAGCCGCCGACGGGTGGCCCTTGGACCTTCTGCCTCCCTCCTGGGCTGGTACTTCTCGTCCTCCTCCTCCTCCTGCTCCTCCTCCTGAGGTGGTGGTCCAACGTGAGGTGGCAGTGCCTGAGTCCTGCGGATAGCCAGGTTGTGCAGCATGCAGCAAACGACGACGAATTGGGAGACTCGCTCCTGCGAATACTGGAGGGCTCCCCCGGAGTGATCCAGACAGCGGAACCGTTGCTTGAGGACGCCGATTGTTTGTTCTATGATGTTCCTAGTCGCTTGATGGCTCTCGTTGTATGCCTCTTCAGCAGGGGTCGTGGGCGCGCGGAGCGGGGTCATGAGCCAGGTACACAAAGGATAGCCTTTGTCCCCGATAAGCCATCCTCTTGGGTGAGGCTGTGCCTGGAACATGTCAGCCACAGTTGTCTGTCGCAGGATAAAGGCATCGTGGCTGCTGCCTGGAAAGCGGGCATTGACAGCTAGGATGCGCTGCCTGTGGTCACACACAAGCTGTATGTTGAGGGAATGGTAGCCCTTCCGGTTGCGGTAATCCTCGGCATGCTCCAGAGGTGCCCGCAAAGCCACATGCGTGCAGTCAATGGCGCCCTGCACCATGGGGAAGCCCGCTATTCTTGCAAATCCCACTGCACGCTGCTGCTGCTTGTCCAGGGTCATGGGGAAGGAGATGAATTGACGTCTCCTTCTGAAAAGGGCATTGGTCACCTGGCGGATGCAGCAATGCACGGCGAACTGGGAGATGTTAGCGATGTCCCCAGCAGCGGATTGGAAGGAGCCGGTGGCATAGAAGTTGAGAGCCACCGTCACCTTCACTGCCACCGACAGAGACATCCTGCGCATCAGCTGTGGACGCAGATCTCTGTGCAGCAGCTGGCAGATGTCTGCAACCACCTCCCTTCTGAATCGCAGCCTCCTAACACACTGCGCGGCAGACATGGTCAGATAGGAGGACTGCTGGCGGTATACCCTGGGTGGGTAAGGCCTCACTTGGCGACGCCTGTTGCCCCCTCTGCGTCTAGCCAGGGCTGCCACTCTCTCACGGCGTCTGTAAGCCCTTCCGGCATAAGGCTGAAACTCAGCGTTGGCACCCAATGCAGCCCCCATTATATGCTGGCAAACACTGAGATCTCAATGAAGGCAAAGATAATTGCTAAGCTCTGGCCTGAGCCAAAAACACCTGTCCTAGTGTTGGGCCAAAGCAGTAAGCTCTCCTCCTTGGTCTCTCTCCAAAAAACCGTTGCACAAGAGTGAATGCTGCAAAATGGCTGGCCTTTATAGTGCAGGGTAAGTGCCCTTTAATTTGCGCTCCCCGCGGCCCGCCTCGGCTGTGTACCGTTCCACTTCACAGTCGTTAGGGCCGCCCGGCGCACAATGGGGCGGCGCGAGTGAAGTTCCGGTTCCGGGCGCACAAAGGGCGTTGCACGACGAAATGACGTCATGATCTGCGCGCGCAGCAGGGCGCGCGCTAAGACTTTGCGCCGGCGCTAAATGTCTACTGAAGTTGGGGCGAGGCGCAGATCGCGCTGCGCCCGGGCGCTAAGCGCCTAGCGCTTGAGATCTACTCCTCCTAAGGCGCTAACGGCTGGCGCGCCCAACTGAATTTCTAAGCCAAAGAGTATAATGTGGGGAAATGTGAGGTTATTCACTTTGGTAGGAAGAATAGAAAAAGCAGTATATTTTTTAAATGGTGAGAAACTATTAAATGTTGGTGCTCAGAGGGATTTGTGTGTCCTTGTACATGAAACACAGATAGTTAACATGCAGGTACAGCAAGCAATTAGGAAGGCAAATGGTATGTTGACCTTTATTGCAAGGGGGTTGGAGTACAAGAGTAAGGAAATTTCTTCACTCAAAGGTTGTGAATCTTTGGAATTCTCTACCCCAGAGAGCTGTGGATGCTCAATCATTGAGTATATTCAAGGCGGAGATCGATAGATCTTTAGGAACTAAGGGAATCAAGGAATGGCACCCTCTCTACCACCTTAAACATCCACTCCCTGCACCACCGGCGTACCATGGCTGCAGTGCATACCATCTAAAAGATGCACTGCAGCAATTCACCAAGGCTTCTTCGCCAGCACCTCCCAAACCCGTGACCTCTTCCACCTAGAAGGACAAGGGCAGAAGACGCATGGGAACACCACCACCTCCAAGTTCCCTTCTGTTGCGTCCGTGTATAATAAGACACAGACTGCGGAGAACACTACAACAGGTGTTTACTCAACGTGGCTCACACTGCAACTGATCCGTACAGATTACTACTCAGTGCTATATACAGGTGTGGTCACTGCCGGTACTGCAGTATACATGAGCTGTAAAACATAGTTCCCCCCTTAAAGGTATATACATTACAATTCCTCCCCTTTTAGATTAACAGTACCATAGCACTCATTTAACAATTAAATATCAAACTAATTACAATTAACACTTTTAACATGCAACATTAGCTGAAAATAGTCTGTTTATATATTCAGTCTTTGGGGAGGCTTCCTGATCCTTTCTGGATAGCGCCTTTCCCGAGTGTCTTGCTCTTGTTGCGGAGGCGATTCTGGCCCCCTGCCGTCGGTTGGTTCATCAGCTTCCGATGCTACTGTTTCTGGGGTAGATGCAACCTGTACGTCGGGTTCATCACCAGCTACGTATGGGCGAGGCATGGGGTTGACTTGTTCCTGTGACTCTAGGATCTGGTCAGCAAGGCGTCTCACGATGCTCTCCCCAACATCCACTGTGTACATTAGTGGGCCCTGCCGTGTGCATATCGTTCCTGGCTGCCATTTTTCTGTTCGGTAGTCGCGGGCCAAGACTGGTTGCCCTAAATTGAAGCTCCTTGTTGGCTTCTCATGGATGTGCTGAAATTGCTTACTCTCAACATCTCTTCGTACGTTTGATCTGAGCAAATCCAGGCGAGATCTTAACCTTCGGTTAAAGAACATCATGGCTGGGGCCTGGTTCACAGAAATCACAGATACCCCACAGTGCAGGTAGAGGCCATTTCGGCCCATCGAGCCTGCACCGACACATATCCCACCCGATCCCCGTAACTCCTACACCAACACATATCCCACCCTATCTCCGTAACCCCACGTATTTAGTCCCCCTAACACTAAGGGTCAATTTATCATAGCCAATCAACCTAACCCGCACATCTTTGGACTGTGGGAGGAAACCGGAGCACCCGGAGAAAACCCACGCAAACACGGGGAGAATATGCAAACTCCACACAGACAGTCACCCGAGGCCGGATTCGAACCCGGGTCCCTGGCGCTGTGAGGCAACAGTGTTAACCACTATGCCACCGTGCTACCCACCACTGTGCTACCCACCACCGTGGTTGGTGACTGCATGTGTCGCATTCCGGTAGGCAAACAGGAAATTGTCCACCTTGTGCTGCAGCGGAATGTTGTCATTGTACATAGCCTTTATTGCCTTCTTAAAGGTTTGTACGAACCTCTCAGCCAATCCATTTGTGGCTGGATGATACGGGGCGGATGTGTAATGCCTTACCCCATTCATTTTCAAGAACCTCCGGAACTCTTCGGACACAAACTGTGGTCCGTTGTCGGAGCAAATCTGTTCTGGCAAGCCATTCCTGGCAAAAATGGTCCGTAGGACTGCAATAGTTTTCTCTGTGGTGGTGGAGGACATTTTGATGACCTCAGGCCATTTCGAGTGCACATCCACGGCTATTAAAAACATTGAGTCCATGAATGCACCAGCAAAATCAATATGCACCCGTTGCCATGGAGATGAGGGCCACTCCCATGGGTGTAGAGGGGCCTGTGGTGGTGCATTTTGGACTTTCTGGAATCCTGAGCAGCTCTTGGTCAGGTCCTCGATTTGTTTATCAATTCCCGGCCACCACACATAAGCCCTGGCTAGGCTTTTCATTTTTACCCCTCCCAGATGACCCTCATGAAGCTCATTGAGCACTCTATCCCTTAACTTGGGTGGAATTACCACTCGAGATCCACACATCAAGGTCCCCTGGCACACTGACAGCTGTTCTCTCCTTGTCGAGAATGCTGGCAACAGTGAGTCGCCATGTGCTGGCCATCCCTTCACCGTCAAATCATATACCCGAGACAGTGTCGGGTCATTTCGGGTTTCCTTTTTGATACAAGCGTTAGTTACCGGTAGGTATTCAACTATAGTCGAATGGAATATTTCGACAGGATCCACTGCTGGTGCTTCCTGCGCAGTAGGCAGTGGCAGGCGTGATAGCCCATCAGCATTTCCATGCTGTTTCGTGCCCTTATATTCAATCTCATAGTGGTGCGCCCCTAGAAAAAGAGACCATCTTTGTAGTCGTTGCACAGTCATCACCGGAACGCCCTTCTTCGGATTAAAAATGGAGACAAGAGGCTGGTGATCAGTCAGCAAGGTGAATTTCTGCCCGTGCAGATAGTGATTGAACTTTTTCACTCCCCACACTAGGCTGAGGGCCTCCCTGTCAATCTGGGCGTAGTTACGCTCGGCTGAGGTTAGTGATCATGATGCAAAGGCTATTGGCCTCTCTGAGCCGTCCGAGAATTTGTGCGATAGCACCGCTCCAATGCCATAGGGTGACGCATCACATGCCAACCGAATTGGTAATGCCGGGTTGTAATGGGCCAATACCTCTTTCGATGTGATTAGTGTTTTGCTCTTCTGGAAAGCTCGTCTACATTCGTCACTCCACTTCCATGGCACCCCAGTTTGCAGTAGGGTGTTCAGTGGGTGTAGTATTGTAGACAAATTTGGCAAGAACTTATGGTAGTAGTTTACCAGCCCGAGGAACGACCTCAGTTGTGACACATTTTCCGGTGCTGGAGCCTTGACTACTGCCTCAATCTTCTCTGGGGACTTATGTAATCCCTCTTTATCGATAACGTGGCCACAATACGAGATCTGTTTTCTAAAAAACTCGCATTTGGGGCAGTTAGCTCGGAGCCCATATTCCTGCAATCTAGTGAGCACCTGCTCCAGGTTGGCAAGGTGATCACTGTCATTTTCGCCCGTGACCAGGATGTCGTCCAAATAACACTGGGTCCCTGGGATCCCTTGCAGGACTTGTTCCATTGCCCTCTGCCAAATAGCCGGAGCTGATGCTACCCTGAATACCAGCCGGTTGTATTGGTAGAGACCTTTATGTGTGTTAATTGTGAGGTATTTTTTTGATGCTTCTTCGACCTCCATTTGCAGATACGCCTGGGCCAGATCAATCTTAGTGAAGCTTTTCCCTCCAGATAGCGAGGCGAAAATATCTTCAATCTGCGGAAGTGGATATTGTACGGTGTGAAGGACCGGGTTCACTGTTACCTTAAAGTCCCTGTAATGATATCAGCAAATAGTGATGTTATTTGCCTGTTTGATTATCATGTCTTACCAGCATAGTTGCCTGATTGATTACTTATGCCTGAACAGCAGAGGTCATGTGACAGAGACAAGCAGTTTGGTTTAGTTTCAGTTTCATTCTAGATGCATCACTAGCTTGATGTCTCCTGTAAATGCTGTATAAAGAGTTGAACAGACTTTAGATTAAAAGACATTCTCTTTCATAAATGTCTCGTCATTGAACCCACAAAGAAATCAATACATGGTGTCAGAAGTGATTGAAAGAGATGAAGAGAAAAAATCTGAAGTTAAATCAGCTCTCCACATATTAGCAAGCCAAAAGAGAACATCGTTACTTACCATTAGAGAATAGCTAACGAAGTGAAAAATGGAAGGTTTACTCCCACCGGCGACGCTTCAGTTGACAGGTAATGTGGCTGAAAATTGGAGGAGATTCAAATAACGTTTAGAATTGTATTTAGCGGCAATCGGAGCTGACGAGAAAAGTAATAAAAAGAAATCGTCACTGTTTTTACATGTCGTGGGTGATGAAGCGCTGGAGGTGTATAATAACTTCACATTCGCTGCTGATGGAGACAATATGAAGCTAGATAAAATAATGGAACAGTTTGAGGCCTACTGCATACCTAAACATAACGTGACGTTTGAGAGGCACAGATTTTTCACATGTGTACAGAAAACAGGTGAGTCTATTGATCAGTATGTGACTGAACTGAGAAACCGAAGCAAATCGTGTGAATTTGGGGGACTGACAGACTCGCTGATAAAAGACAGACTGGTGTGTGGTATTCCAGATAATGGTCTAAGGGAAAGACTGGTAAGAGAGCAAGATCTAGACCTGGGAAAAGCCATAGCACTGTGTAGGGCTACAGAGACTGTGAAGTTGCAGGCAAAGGAGCTGTTCAGTGACAGTAGCTGCAACGTGGATGCAGTGAGAATGAACGGACACAAACCGGTTAACAAAAAGAGCGCCAATGTGAAAAAAGAGGCGTGGCCAGCGAACAAAAATGAAAGGGACAATCGAAAGTCATGTAGTCGATGCGGTACACAGCATCCACCAAGAAAGTGTCCAGCATATGGTAAAACATGCAATAGTTGCAACAAAAACAACCATTATGCCCGTTGCTGTAAGAACCAAGCGCAACAAAGCAAGGTCCATGCAGTAGATGAAAGCGAGATAGAGGAGTTCAATGTAGATGTTGTGTCTGAAAACAAAAAAGAAGAAAGAGACTGGATGTTGACACTAAAAGTGAATGACATACACATTCCATTTAAATTGGATACTGGAGCACAAGTTAATGTTATATCAGAGACTGATTTTAAGAAAATTAGACCCAGACCAAAGATACATGGAATAAAAGTGAAAGTGACAGGATACACAGGTATTGATATACCAGTGAAAGGAAGATGCATTGTCAAAGTAACACACAAGGACAGAGAGCACACGCTAGCATTAATCGTGGTGCCAAAGGATGTGCAAGCCATACTAGGTTTAAAAGCCTGTGAGAGACTGAACCTGGTAAAGAGAGTCCTCGTTGTGGAAAGCGAAGGAGAGACAGTCTATGATGAACTGAATGTTGCGTACACACCGGGTAAGCTGATGTATACAGCAGACACGTTGTCCCGAGCTGTTGACCCAGGAGAGCCCGCAAACACAGTGAAAAGACTGATGTACAAGGCAAAAGACAGTGGAACTGACTTCTACCAGAGCATGCTTGTATACCGCACAACGCCGCTCGAGTGTGGTATGTCACCAGCCCAACTCCTTATGGGACGTATGCTAAGGTCAAACCTACCCATCCCGGAGAACCTCCTGAAAACAAAAGAGGGGGAGAAAGTGAGGAAGTTCAAAGAGCAACAGAAAGAAAAGCAAAAGTACTACTATGACAGAGGAACACAAAACCTACCTGAACTCCACACTGGTGACCAAATAAGGTTGAAAGACAAAACAAACACATGGACTCAGAAGGGAACTGTCCTGAGTGAAGTTCAACCAAGATCATACACCATTCAGACAGATGAGGGTACTGTTCTGAGAAGAAATCGTCGAGATCTTCTCATGGGACCAGCCACAGCAGGTCAAGAGACTGATACTGTTGAACAACCTGATCACACAGCTGAGAACACATCATCTGAGGCAACAACTCAGATTCAAGGACAATCAATCAGAAAATCCTCAAGACATGTGAAGCCTCCTGAGAGACTCATTGAGCAAATTTAAGGACTATTGTTATAGAAGGAAGTAATGTTATCTTATTCTTTCTTCAAGTTCTAGTGTATTGACATATTTCATGTGAACACACAAAGCAAGGTTAAAAAACCTTGATCATGGTAATGATAATGTAAGTTCATTAAGTGTTACAGTTAAAATGCAGATTAATACAAAGGAAACATGTTGTTAGTTAAAAGTAAAATACTTCTGTTTTAAGAAAGGGAGATGTAATGATATCAGCAAATGGTGATGTTATTTGCCCGTTTGATTATCATGTCTTACCAGCATAGTTGCCTGATTGATTACTTATGCCTGACCAGCAGAGGTCATGTGACAGAGACAAGCAGTTTGGTTTAGTTTCAGTTTCATTCTAGATGCATCACTAGCTTGATGTCTCCTGTAAATGCTATATAAAGAGTTGAACAGACTTTAGATTAAAAGACATTCTCTTTCATAAATGTCTCGTCATTGAACCCACAAAGAAATCAATACAGTCCCCACAGATGCGAACCTTCCTTGGTTCCCCAGGCATGACGCTCAATGACTTTTTCATCACAGGGACGATGGGTGTAGCCCACTCGCTCCAGTCTACCTTGGACAGTAAACCTGAACGTTCCAGACTCTCCAGCTCTGCTTCGACGGCTGGGCGGATCGCATAAGGTACCGGTCTGGCCTTAAAAAATGTTGGGCTTGCGTTTTCTTCAATTTTAATCGTCGCTGTCATGCCTTTTAGTGTTCCGAGTCCTTGCTGGAACACTTCTTTCGCGTCAGTTAGGATCTTTGACAGTCGCCCAGGTGTGACGTCGTCATCCTTTTTGTCAGCCACAGTCAGTGCCTGTATGGAATGCCAATCCAGTTGTGTTTTCCAGATCCATTCACGTGTCAGTAATGGTGGTCCTCCATCTTGCAATACATACAGGTCTAGTTTTGGTGTTTCCTTACCGTTATATATAACGGTCACCCTTATTTTTCCTTTGGGGTAGACTTTTTGCCCCGTGTACGTCTTCAAAATAATTTTTGTGTCTCTCAAGGGTATGTGTGAGAATAGCCGCTCGTAGTCCCGTCGGTTTATGACTGTTAGGGCTGATCCTGTGTCCAATTCCATCTTTACCTGGACTCCTGCTAACTTGAGAGTGACCCAAATGGTTCGGTGATCCTCCGTTGTGATCACATTATGTAGTTTCAGACAACTCAGTTCCCTGCTTTCGGAGTCGTTATCACTCTTTTGTTCATCTGAACTATTCTCCGTCATCTTCTGTACCTTCTTGTACTTTCCTTTGGTAGGTTTCTTATTGCTGGTTTTCTTTCCCGACCTGCAGACTCGTGCTATTGTCCTAC
Organism: Somniosus microcephalus; assembly: GCF_052327205.1. Lineage (NCBI taxonomy): Eukaryota > Metazoa > Chordata > Chondrichthyes > Squaliformes > Somniosidae > Somniosus > Somniosus microcephalus. The sequence goes on from NC_140992.1 coordinate 77,395,803, forward strand.
TTTTCCACACTGTCTGCACACTTTGTCTTTGAACCAGCAATCATTCTGGTTGTGTGTTGTTCTGCCGCAGCGATAGCACCTCTCTGTTCCATATGACATTTCGTTTGTGCCATATTCTTGCGGTCTCTGTTGTATCTCTGCAGCGCCCCGTGCTGCTGCTTCATATGATACCGCAATGCTGAAAGCCTTTTCCAGCGTAAGATCCTTTTCAGATAAAAGCTGTTTCTGGGTTCCTTCACTTTGAAGCCCACACACAAACTTGTCCCTTAAGGTATCTGCCAGTCCCGCTCCAAACTGGCAGTGTTTCGATAGTTTGCGCAGTTCTGTTAAATAATCAGCATTGCTTTCATCCTTATGCTGGTTCCGTTTGTGAAACTTGAATCTTTCTGCTATCAGCAGCGGTGTGGGGTTTAAATGTTCCTTTAGTATCATTACTATGTCTTCAAAACTCTTTCCATTGGCTTCATTGGGGTTACTAGATTTTGTAATAAACCATACGTCTTTGCACCCATTAAATTTAACAATACCGACACTTTCTTGTCATCTGACACCTCATTTGCCTTGCAGTACACCTCTATTCGTTCGACATATGTAGTCCAATCTTCGACTTCATTGTCAAATGCAGTGATACTGCCACTCTTCAGCATTTTGGGTGTGGTTTAAAATGGCATCTCCCAATGGCTTAAAATGGCATCTCCTGCGCTTTCCTTCCTCCCCCGCTGCTGCCAATGCCACTCCCGGCGTTTCTCGTGGCAATGGCGGCGCCCTGTAGGTTTCGCGCGCTTCTCCTGCGCTGCTGCCAATGCCGCTCTCGGCAGTCCTCGTGGCAATGGCGGCACCTCACGGGTTTCTGCGCATCTCTCTCTCCCTCTCTCCGACGCTGCTCGGCCCCTGAACACCGGCTGCGCCCTGTGCACTCTGCCCGCTCTCTCTCTCCCCCGTCGACGCTGCTCGGCCCTTTGCTGTGCCGCTCGGTCGGGCTCTAGCCCGCCGCTGTCTGGGAAGGGTCTGCGCACTACCTGTTGCCAGCCCGTTTCGCTGGACCACCTCGACTGGAAAGCCAAGCCTGGCTCTCGACAGCCTCCCCCGCAATTCTCGAGTCTCTGCTAGATGACTGGGCGGTTGCCCGTGGTCGACGCCCGAGTCTCTGGCCTTGACCTCCAATCCACTGATCTCCAGGAACAAATCCCCGGGAGGTGATGCAGAGTTGCAGGTAGGTTCGAACCTGCCTCGTCGCCAATGTTGCGTCCGTGTATAATAAGACACAGACTGCGGAGAACGGTACAACAGGTGTTTACTCAACGTGGCTCACACTGCAACTGATCTGTACAGATTACTACTCAGTGCTATATACAGGTGTGGTCACTGCCGGTACTGCAGTATACATGAGCTGTAAAACATAGTTCCCCCCTTAAAGGTATATACATTACACCTTCCAAGTCACACACCATCCTGACTTAGAAGTATATCACTGATCCTTCATCGTCGCTGGGCCAAAATCCTGGAACTCCCTACCTAACAGCACTGTGGGAGTACCTTCACCACACAGACTGCAGCGGTTCAAGAAGACGGCTCACCACCACCTTCTCAAGAGCAATTAGGGATGGGCAATAAATGCTGGCCTTGCCAGCGATGCCAACATCCCATAAAAATGAATTTTAATAAAAATGTGGGGATCGGGTTGTAAAGTGGAGTTGAGGTTAAAGATCAGCCATGATTTTATGGAATGACGGCCCAAAGGGCCATATGGCCTACTCCTGCTCCTATTTCTTATGTTTTTATGTTCTTAGAAGGGAGGAAAATCTGGTGTTGCTACAGCATTAAACTGGCAGCAACATTTGAAAGGCCAAGAGAGCCATTTTGTGTCTTTACCAACTTGGCTCAGTGCAATGTCTGAAGCTGGTTCTTGAGAGCCATAAGCCCACTAATTTAAAGACTTCAGCTGAGAAAAAATTGTCTGTAATCTGGCAAAGGAGCATGCAGCTTTTTACCTCCAAAGGAAAAATGCCCATGAAATACATGATCCAGTCCCAGTGGAAGGAGGTAGCTTTGGCAGTGATTGCCACCCCTAGCAATCCCCACAAATCTACTCAAAGCCAGAAGAACGTTGCTAGACTCTCCAAGACAGCCAAGGTAACAGGAGCCCTTGTACCAATGCATTGTAATAAACAGGTTTCTCAGTTGCAACCGCCTTGTCCTTCCTGTATGGCACATCACCTGCAATTTACCAGCAACATGCAGGATGTAGTGTATGTGCCTTTAAGAGCCCCATGTGTACTGTAATACCGGTAATGGCCACTCGGGCTATATAAGCCTGTATATTGTGTTGTATCCGTTAGTTCCCCTCCAGACTTTGTTTAGTAAACACCTATCAAACCAACTCCTGTCTTCAGTGTCTCTATCAACACACAGACACAACAGTGGTGACGAAGTGGAAACGGACTTACCTGCAATTCGGCAGCACCTCAAGGACATTGATTCCTCTGGCGTCCAGAAGAATCAAGAAAGTGAAAGAAGCTGTGGTTTCACCAGCTGGCCAAGCTGGTGGCAGGTACTGCGCTAATCCTTCCTGGGCGTCAGGCTGGGGCTCCAGCGGCTGGCTCTACAGCTGGGCCAAGCAGCGAAAGCGGAGGCAAGCAGTAACAGACGGGGAGGGAGCACTCGGGAGACGGCCGGCGCTGCAAGCAGGTCGGCGTTCAGACCTAGAGAGAAAAAGTCCGGCGGGAACGAGTCTCCAACGGTAAATAAATACATTTTAAAAAAAGAACGGGAACAGCAGGAAACAGCGTTGTCATCGACAGCAGCGGTGGGAAAGCGCGGGAAGCGCCATATCTTTTCTGCAGTAAAGAAATAAAAGCGCGGGAAGCGCCATATCTTTTCTAAGATGCCTAAGTCAGGCAATATTCATTCTTTTGATAATGAGATAGAGGATTGGACCACATATGTGGAAAGAGTGGAGGTATATTGCACTGCAAATGGAATAGAAGATGAAAAAAAAGCTTCAGTACTGCTAAATCTAACGGGCGCAAAGACATACGGGCTGTTACGAAATTTAATCACTCCAGCCAAACCAAAGGACAAGAATTTTAAAGAAATTGTTGATACCCTACAGGAGCACTTAAACCCAACACCGCTGCTGATAGCGGAACGATTCAAATTCTTCAAGAGAAATCAACACAAGAATGAAAGTAACGCTGATTACCTCACCGAATTAAGGAAGCTATCAAAACACTGCCAATTCAGGGCAGGACTAGCAGATTATCTTCGAGACAAATTCGTCTGCGGTCTCTTAAGTGAAGGAACACAGAAAAGGCTGCTTTCTGAAAAGGATTTAACACTGGACAAGGCTTTCAGTATGGCTGTATCATACGAAGCAGCCGCAAGAGGAGCTGCAGAGATACAACAAAAGACACAGGACTTCGGCACCCATGAAATGACACAGGGTTTCGAGAGATGTTATCGCTGCGGCAGATCCACCCATGACCAGAGGGACTGCTGGTTCAAGGACAAAGCATGCAGGCAATGCGGAAAGATTAGACACATTGCACGGGTATGCCGATCTGAACAAAATAAATCCACAGACAGGAAATAAAAAATCAATAAAGAAAAGTACAGAAAGGTACAAATGATGACGGACAGTAGCTCCGAAGACCAGAAGAGCGATAGCGACTCCAAAAACAAGAGACTAAGCTGTCTCAAATTACATAATGTACTTGCCAAAGATGATTACCAGACCATTTGGGTTACCCTCATGATAGCAGGGTCCCCAGTTAAAATGGAGCTAGATACAGGATCAGCTCTGACCATCATAAATCGACGGGATTACGAGCGGATATTTCCGCATGTACCTTTAAAAGACACATCCATTATCTTGAAAACATATACGGGGCAGAAAGTATACCCCAAAGGAGAAATAAGGGTGCCTGTTGTATACAACGGCAAGGAAATACAAAAGTTGTATTTATACATTTTACAAGATGGTGGCCCACCGCTGTTGGGACGTGAATGGATCAGGAAAATACGTTTAGACTGGCACTCCATTCAAGCACTGACAGTGACCAGTAAGAAAAAAAACGATGATGACGTCATACCTGAAACGCCAAAGAAGTGCTTCAAGAGAAACTAGGAATCTTGAAAGGCATCACCACCTCAATAAAAGTGGAAGATGCAGCAATTCCCAAGTTTTTTAAAGCAAGACCGGTGCCATACGCAATTCGTCCAGCAGTCGAGGCAGAGCTGGAGAATTTGGAAAATGCAGGCGTATTATCCAAAATAGATTGGAGCGAGTGGGCAACACCCATCGTTCCAGTCATGAAGAAAGCATTGAATAATGATAAATCTGAAGAACAGAGAAAAATTCGCATCTGTGGAGACTTCAAGGTGACGGTAAACCCGGTCCTTCACACGGTACAGTATCCTCTTCCGAGGATAGAAGATATTTTAGCCTCACTATCCGGAGGGAAACGTTTCACCAAAATTGACTTGGCACAGGCATATCTACAGATGGAGGTTGAAGAGGCCTCTAAAAAATATCTCACGATAAATACACAAAAAGGTCTGTACCAGTACAATCGACTGGTTTTCAGAGTAGCATCCGCTCCAGCTATCTGGCAAAGAGCTATGGAGCAAGTCCTCCAAGGGATTCCGGGGACTCAATGCTGCCTAGACGACATCCTTGTAAAAGGAGAAAACGACAACGAGCTCCTTGCCAATTTGGAGCAGGTGCTCACTAGGCTGAGAGAACGGGCCTACGAGCAAATCGCCCCAAATGCGAATTTTTCCAAAATCAAATATCATATTGTGGCCACATAATTAATAAGGAAGGGTTGCATAAGTCACCTGAAAAAATTGAAGCGGTCATAAAAGCCCCAGCACCTGAAAATGTTTCACAATTAAGGTCGTTCCTGGGATTAATAAATTACTATCATAAATTTTTACCAAACTTATCAACTCTTCTACACCCTCTTAATGAACTGCTACAAACAGGAGTAATTTGGAAATGGAGCGAAGACTGTAAACGTGCCTTCCATAAATGCAAAAACTTAATCACGTCCAAAGAAGTTTTGGCTCATTACAACCCATCACTGCCAATCAGACTAGCGTGCGATGCATCCCCTTACGGCATAGGAGCAGTATTATCGCATAAATTCCCTGATGGCTCGGAACGGCCGATAGCTTTTGCGTCACGCTCATTGAACTCAGCTGAGCGTAACTATGCCCAAATCGACAGGGATGCACTCAGCCTGGTATGGGGAGTGAAGAAATTCAACTATTACCTACACGGACAAAAATTTACCTTGTTGACTGACCATCAACCCCTCATCTCCATATTCAATCCTAAAAAGGTGTTCCCATTATGACAGCGCAAAGGCTACAGAGGTGGTCCCTTTTTCTATGGGCACACCAATACAACATAGAATACAAAGGATCAAAACAGCATGGGAATGCTGACGGTTTATCGCGTCTACCGTTGCCAATGGTAGAAGAGGCACCTACAGTAGACCCAGTGGAGATGTTCCACTCAACCATAGTGGAATGTCTACCAGTAACAAATTCTGCCATTGAAAAGGAAACGAGAAATGACCCGACTCTCTCACGAGTCTACGACTTAACGGTGAAGGGATGGCCATCACATGGCGAACCACTGTTGCCAGCATTCTTGCAAAGAAGAGAACAGCTGTCAGTATGCTGAGGAACCTTAATGTGTGGATCCAGAGTGGTGATTCCACCCAAACTCCAGGATAAAGTGCTAAAGGAGCTTCACGAGGGGCATCTGGGTGGAGTGAAAATGAAGAACCTAGCCAGAGCGTTTGTATGGTGGCCAGGTATCGATGGAGACATCGAAGAAATGACCAAGAGCTGCCTAGGATGCCAGAAGGTCCAAAACGCTCCACCCCAAGCCCCTCTACATCCATGGGAGTGGCCCTCATCTCCCTGGCAAAGGGTACACATCGACTTTGCTGGTCCATTTATGGACTCAATGTTCTTAATCGCGGTTGATGCACACTCCAAGTGGCCGGAGGTAATAAAGATGTCCTCCACCACCACGGAAAAAACCATCACAGTATTAAGGACCATATTTGCCAGGAATGGGCTGCCGGAACAGATCTGTTCTGACAATGGACCGCAATTTGTGTCCGAAGAATTCAGGAAGTTCTTAAAAAACAATGGGGTTAAGCACTACACGTCCGCCCCATACCATCCCGCCACCAATGGATTGGCTGAAAGGTTTGTCCAGACCTTCAAGAAGGCCATAAAGGCCATGGGTAATGAAGACATAAAACTTCAGCACAAGGTGGATAACTTCTTGTTCGCATACAGGAATGCAACACATATGGTTACAAACCAAACTCCTGCCATGATGTTCTTCAATAGAAGCCTAAGATGCCGGCTGGATTTGATCAAGCCCAACATCAGAAGGGACGTGGAGAACCGGCAATTTCAAGGCATGAATGAAAGGCCAACTAGAACCTTCCAGATAGGTCAACAAGTTTTGGCATGGGACTACCGTACCGAGAAATGGCAGCCCGAAACTATCTGCACACGACTAGGACCGTTGATGTATACCGTGGACATCGGAGAAAGCATAATAAGGCGCCATGCTGACCAAATCATAGAGTCATCCGAAAAGGGACAACCTACACCACAACTCTATACGCCTAACGATGAAGTAGAGATACCCATATCTACCTCCGATCCGGTGATACTGAACCCGATGAACCCGACACTGGCATTCAAGCCAAATCAGCCTTGCCAAAAGAACCTACTACACCACCAGAAACTACTACGCCACCGAGGCGTTATCCGGACCGCGTCAGGAAGCCTCCAGAGAGACTGACTTATAATTAATTAACTGCAGCAATGTGTATATTATTTTTCTTATAACATGTAATTAATAATTACTTAAAATATTATGTACTGGTTAGCTAAAAGGGGAGGAATTGTAGTGTATGTGCCTTTAAGAGCCCCATGTGTACTGTAATACCGGTAATGGCCACTCGGGCTATATAAGCCTGTATATTGTGTTGTATCCGTTAGTTCCCCTCCAGACTTTGTTTAGTAAACACCTATCAAACCAACTCCTGTCTTCAGTGTCTCTATCAACACACAGACACAACACAGGAGATTACACAATATCCTTCACATGACTGCAAGAGTTCCATTACTCAAAGTTGAACACATAGGGAAGCAGGGAAAGACTCAAATGATAGCTATTTCATTGACAACTTATGTCTCATTCTGATTAAGGAATCCTTTCTGACACCTTGGTTACATTCCATTTCATGCCACACAGAGTGCCTCCAAGCTCTACTTTCTTCTTAAAGGGGAAACATACCACAACCAAAGACAAGGAAGTGATACCTCAATCCTATAAGGCTCTTCTGGAAAGTATCAGGCAGGCATTCACCTCAGAACATCTTTATAGTGGAAGTAGGAAGCTAGGATTGAAAGAGTACACAGCTGTGATCACCAATGGGAAGTATAGTGGTCATGAATAATAGGAAGTTTGCCATTTAAAAAAAAAGAATAAATGCGTTTGTCCCACACGGGATATGTGAGGAATGATTTGGGGCAAAGGTGGGGGGCTGACAGCATGAAACAATAGCAGAATGCTTTCCTAATTGGAGCCTTGGTAGTGTGGAAGAGAGCTACATGTCTGCCAGAGAATTTGTTGCCAAAGAGGTTCCAGGATGGCAGGATACATTTAACAGTGGGCTCACATCCAATTCACATTAGCTGTGCTCGCAGCTATCTAGCAGCTGGTACAACTCAGTTATTACTAATGAGGGAAGTGCAGCCTTCTCAGTCATTGACGAGCGGTCATGGTGAACTAGCCATGCTTGGGTCTGCAGACAGGGAGTCATAGATACCAGCAGGCAGAGACCAGAGACAGCCTACAGTGCCTAATCAACCTGCTCTCGCTGCAGTGAGCCTCCTAATCACCTCTTCTCCATCCGCATATCAGGGAAACGAGGAAGCACTAAGGGTGACCCTCTTGATCCCTCTTGCTCTTATGTTTAAAATCCAATTTTGCACATAATTAAAGGACATAGTGTAAAACAGATGGCAAATTTCCCAGATCTGAAGGTATTGATGCCACACATGCAAACAATGTAGGATTTGTACAGAAGAGAAAGTCTGGAAGGCATTGCACCTCTGAGATTAAATATGACATCAGCATTAAGACTAAGTACCACATTAATCAGGTAGCCCATGAATTGCATAATAGGTTATGGGAGTGTAGCATAAACAATGAGTGTGTACAAGTACGTAAATAGTGCACGTGATAACAATAGGTAAGTGAACTTATTTCCTCTAATGTATTATATTCTGGCATCACAGAGCAAGGAGAACCCAGTAGATCTAAACAGTATCATACAACAAAGCACCAAAAACCAACACCCCCACTTGAAGCAGGCAACTGCAGTTACACACATTGCAAAACTGTAGATATTGATGAGAATAAAGCATCACAGGGTGAGGCATTAAGACTGTTGAGGAATCAATAACAGTGGTAGTGGTTAGCTGGGGCCCAGCATGCTGCATATGCTTATTCAGTTGTATGGGGATTCAGACCTTAGTGGGCCTGCTTTCAAACAAACCCTTTTAAAGCAGCAGGACTATGATGACAAATTAGTTAGCTCCTTGCATTCAACATTAGAAAATGGTTTTGGAGTTTGCAGGAGACCAACAACCAAGGGACAGCACCAAACCAAATTAAGCTGCCAACATTCAGACAACATAAAATGGATCAAATAAATGCACTACAATTGATTTGAACATTGTGTTCGGTATTTATTTGTCATTGGTCACAATAAAGTAAGCGCACAGCATAAGATGGTAATGGATGGTATTTGAAAAACTGAAGGAGAAGGTGGTTTGGCCTTAGTTACTTTGTAGATGCAGTTTAATTTCAAGAAATGACATAGCTCTGGTCCTCAATTAATACCTGTTGCACCAAACTATTTTGCTGCATTCCTAGTTTCATAGAAACATAGAAACATAGAAGATAGGAGCAGGAGTAGGCCATTTGGCCTCTCGAGCCTGCTCCGCCATTCAATGAGATCATGGCTGATCATCCAAATTCAGTACCCTGTCCCTGCCTTCGCCCCATATCCCTTGATCCCTTGATCCCTTTCGCCTTAAGAAATATATCTAACTCCTTCTTGAATATATTTAATGAATTGGCCTCAACTGCCTTCTGTGGTAGAGAATTCCACAGGTTCACCACTCTCTGGGTGAAGAAATTCCTCCTCATCTCTGGCCTAAATGGCTTACCCCTTATCCTTAGACTGTGACCCCTAGTTCTGGACTCCCCGGCCATCGGGAACATCCTTCCTGCATTTAGTCTGTCTAGTCCTGTTAGAATTTTATAAGTTTCAATGAGATCCCCTCTCATTCTTCTAAACTCCAGCGAGTATAAGCCCAATCGACCCAATCTCTCCTCATAATTCATTTCTGCCATCCCAGGTATCAGTCTGGTGAATCTTCACTGCACACCCTCCATGGCAAGAACATCCTTCCTCAGGTAAGGCGACCAAAACTGCACACAATACTCAAGATGTGGTCTCACCAAGGCCCTGTACAACTGCAGCAAGACATCCTTGTTCCTGTATTCAAACCCTCTCGCTACGAAGGCCAACATACCATTTGCCTTCTTAACCGCCTGCTGCACCTGCATGCTTACCTTCAGCGACTGGTGCACAAGGACACCCAGGTCTTGTTGCACTTCCCCTTCTCCCAATCTGTTGCCATTCAGATAATAATCTGCCTGTGATGAAATATTCCATTCACCACTGCCTGTGACTGAGATCGGTTTCAGTGTCATTTCCCTTCCCCCAGACCTCATTGTATTGTGTACTGGAATGTGCTGTATTGTATACTGGAATGTGCTGGAATGTGCTGTGTGTAGGGCTCCGCCCATACCTGGCCCCGTTTGTAAGCTAGCTTCAGTCTGGCCTCAGTCTCCAGAAGGAAGACATCTCTCTCTCTTACGTGTTACTTTCTAAGTTAATAAAAGCCTTGTTTTTGTTCTGCTAACTTCGAGTCTCAGAATTATTGAGGCACATCAATTTTATTAACTTATTTTTCAACACTATGGATCAACTCCTGAAACCCGAACGTTTGGATTTGGATCAACATGCTCCAGACGCATCAGCACGCTTCGGACACTGGTTTGAGTGTATGGAATTCTTCCTGGACAATTCCGCAGCCGTCAAAGACGCTACGGACGCTGCGAGGATGAGACTCGGAATTCTGCGGAATTGGGTAAGCCACCGGGTTTACCCCCTCATCCAAGACGCCGAGACGTACCTGGCCGCCTGCGACATCTTAAAGGCGCATTACCAGCAGCCTACGAATGAGGTGTATGCTAGGCACCTGCTCGCTACCCGCGCACAGCGACCTGGGGAATCGGTGGAGGAGTTCCTAAGCACCCTGAAAATGCTTGGTAAAGACTGCAAGTGCCGAGATGTAAAAGCCGCAGTGTACACTGATGAGCTTGTTCGCGATGCCTTCATCACAGGCCTCAGCTCCACTTACATCCGGCAAAGACTGCTGGAAAAAATGGGGTTGGACCTGAAACAGGCTGCGGACACCGCGCGATCCCTGGATGTGGCCCAGAGAAACTCGGACGCCTACTCTTCAGCCCGCGCCGTCCACGCCACCACGTGTGCACCGAGGGCGCCGCCATCTTGGAAGGCATCTTCCCCGCCCGACAGCCCGACACCGGCTGGGCCCCGCTCTCCCCCCAGAAGCCCTACGACAGCCGCGACGCGTCAGGGACCCAACTGCTACTTCTGCGGGCAGCCAAAGCACACCAGAAACCTGTGCCCGGCGAAAGGCACCACCTGCTTTAAGTGCGATAAGAAGGGGCACTTCGGGAAGGTGTGCAGAGGGAACCCCGCCGGAAAACCAACCGCCGGAAAACCCGCCACCGCCGCGTGTGCGCCGTGGGAGCGGCCATCTTGGACGCCATCTTGTATCGATCAGGGCCCTACAGTGGCATCGGTCACAGTGGACCAGACCAGGCCGCACCCGCTATCCAGATCAATGGTGGACATCGAGGTAAACGGGTGCCGGGTTAAATGCTTAATTGACAGTGGAAGCACGGAGCGCTTTATCCACCCAGAACTGGCACAACAACTCTCCCTAAAGGTGGTCCCTACTCAGGGTACCATCTCTATGGCTGATAAAACCCAGACATCGACCATTCTGGGTTACTGCATGGTACAATTGTGCGTTAACGGAACTGTATATGATAATTTTAAAGTATTAATCATGAAGAACCTATGTGCGAGCGTGATCTTGGGCCTGGATTTCCAGTGCAACCACCAAAGCATCACGCTCAAGTACGGTGGGTCCCAGCCGCCCCTCACAGTGTGCGGTCTGGCTACCCTGAAGGTAAAGCCGCCTTCGCTATTCGCGAACCTTACCCCTAACTGCCAGCCAATAGCGACCAAAAGCAGGAGGTACAGCTGGGAGGACAGGCGGTTTATCGCGACCGAGGTAGACAGGCTCCTGAAAGAGCGCATTATTGAACGCAGCAACAGCCCATGGTGCGCCCAAGTGGTAGTGGTAAGGGGTAGCGAGAAGAAACGGATGGTGATCGACTATAGTCAAACGATCAACAGGTACACCCTACTAGACGCCTACCCGCTACCCCGCATATCAGAAATGGTGAACCAAATCGCCCAATACCGGGTGTTCTCCACCATCGACCTCAAGTCAGCGTACCACCAGCTCCCTATCAGACCAGAGGACCGCCCGTACACCGCCTTCGAGGCGAACGGACGCCTCTACCAATTCCTCAGAGTCCCCTTTGGGGTGACGAATGGGGTCTCGGTCTTCCAGAGGGAGATGGACCGCATGGTCGATGACCACCACTTGCAGGCAACCTTCCCCTACCTCGACAACGTCACCATCTGCGGTCACAACCAGCAGGATCACGACTCGAACCTTGAGAGGTTCCTGAAAGCCGCACAAAAACTCAACCTCACCTACAACGAGGACAAGCGCGTTTACAACACCACGCGCCTCTGCATACTAGGCAGCGTGGTGGAGAATGGGGAAATCGGGCCAGACCCCGACCAATTGCGCCCCCTACGGGAGCTGCCCCTGCCCAACACTCCCAAAGCCCTGAAAAGGTGCCTGGGGTTATTTTCTTATTATTCCCAATGGGTCCCCAACTACTCCGACAAAGCCCGCCCCCTCTTGAAAGCATCCTCTTTCCCGCTCTCTGCTGAGGCCCACGCTGCCTTCAAAAGCATTAAGCAGGATATTGAGTGGGCCACGCTACAGGCAGTGGACGAGAACACTCCATTTCAAGTGGAAAGTGATGCGTCTGACTTCGCCTGTAGATATTGATGAGAATAAAGCATCACAGGGTGAGGCATTAAGACTGTTGAGGAATCAATAACAGTGGTAGTGGTTAGCTGGGGCCCAGCATGCTGCATATGCTTATTCAGTTGTATGGGGATTCAGACCTTAGTGGGCCTGCTTTCAAACAAACCCTTTTAAAGCAGCAGGACTATGATGACAAATTAGTTAGCTCCTTGCATTCAACATTAGAAAATGGTTTTGGAGTTTGCAGGAGACCAACAACCAAGGGACAGCACCAAACCAAATTAAGCTGCCAACATTCAGACAACATAAAATGGATCAAATAAATGCACTACAATTGATTTGAACATTGTGTTCGGTATTTATTTGTCATTGGTCACAATAAAGTAAGAGCACAGCATAAGATGGTAATGGATGGTATTTGAAAAACTGAAGGAGAAGGTGGTTTGGCCTTAGTTACTTTGTAGATGCAGTTTAATTTCAAGAAATGACATAGCTCTGGTCCTCAATTAATACCTGTTGCACCAAACTATTTTGCTGCATTCCTAGTTTCATAGAAACATAGAAACATAGAAGATAGGAGCAGGAGTAGGCCATTTGGCCTCTCGAGCCTGCTCCGCCATTCAATGAGATCATGGCTGATCATCCAAATTCAGTACCCTGTCCCTGCCTTCGCCCCATATCCCTTGATCCCTTGATCCCTTTCGCCTTAAGAAATATATCTAACTCCTTCTTGAATATATTTAATGAATTGGCCTCAACTGCCTTCTGTGGTAGAGAATTCCACAGGTTCACCACTCTCTGGGTGAAGAAATTCCTCCTCATCTCTGGCCTAAATGGCTTACCCCTTATCCTTAGACTGTGACCCCTAGTTCTGGACTCCCCGGCCATCGGGAACATCCTTCCTGCATTTAGTCTGTCTAGTCCTGTTAGAATTTTATAAGTTTCAATGAGATCCCCTCTCATTCTTCTAAACTCCAGCGAGTATAAGCCCAATCGACCCAATCTCTCCTCATAATTCATTTCTGCCATCCCAGGTATCAGTCTGGTGAATCTTCACTGCACACCCTCCATGGCAAGAACATCCTTCCTCAGGTAAGGCGACCAAAACTGCACACAATACTCAAGATGTGGTCTCACCAAGGCCCTGTACAACTGCAGCAAGACATCCTTGTTCCTGTATTCAAACCCTCTCGCTACGAAGGCCAACATACCATTTGCCTTCTTAACCGCCTGCTGCACCTGCATGCTTACCTTCAGCGACTGGTGCACAAGGACACCCAGGTCTTGTTGCACTTCCCCTTCTCCCAATCTGTTGCCATTCAGATAATAATCTGCCTGTGATGAAATATTCCATTCACCACTGCCTGTGACTGAGATCGGTTTCAGTGTCATTTCCCTTCCCCCAGACCTCATTGTATTGTGTACTGGAATGTGCTGTATTGTATACTGGAATGTGCTGGAATGTGCTGTGTGTAGGGCTCCGCCCATACCTGGCCCCGTTTGTAAGCTAGCTTCAGTCTGGCCTCAGTCTCCAGAAGGAAGACATCTCTCTCTCTTACGTGTTACTTTCTAAGTTAATAAAAGCCTTGTTTTTGTTCTGCTAACTTCGAGTCTCGGAATTATTGAGGCACATCACTGCCTTCCTGTTTTTGCCACCAAAGAGGATAACCTCGCATTTATCCACATTATACTGCATCTGCCATGCATCTGCCCAATCACCCAACCTGTCCAAATCATACTGGAGTTTCTCTGCATCCTCCTCACAGCACACACGCCCACCCAGCTTTGTGTCATCTGTAAACTTGGAGATATTACCTCTAGTTCCCTCGTCTAGATCATTAATATATATTGTGAATTGCAAATTCCTCAACATTTTCACTCTCTTGGGGCTGAATTTTGCTGGCGCTCAGAGGGTGGGTTTGGAGGCAGGTTCGCTGTCAAAATCCCGCTCTGAACCTGTAAGGGGTTTTCCTGAGAGATGTCCCTGAGGTTTCCCTCTCTCGAGGCCTCTCTCTCTTGCACAGTAAAACCTTGAGTGGTTCGACCCACTCGCCCCTTAGATTCTATACTCTGGACTTAGGGGCAGGAACTACAATGTAGAGAAAACTCTTGTAGACCAAGTTTGATGAAACAAAATGAAATTTTATTGCATAAGGAAAAATATCAAATCAAATGCAAGCAGATGAGAGAGTACATGGGAGGGAAAACACAAACAAATCATAACGACACAGTGCTAACTAAGGCAAACACAGGCATCTTATACTCTACAAAGACCATCATGAAATAAGGAAACACACGGAACATCGAGGGACAACAACTCATGTTAATTGTACCCTTAAATCCACCCCCTTATTAAACCTATCTAGATCTGATTGCGAAGGGTCAGAAACATGCTCACCAATCCCACTAGGAAGTGCAAGGTTTTGAAAACAAGTCTGTGTTTTGATCCCTTCAGGCGCTCCATCTCCTTGTGGACCGTGGAACCCCTGCGAGCTGCACCACACCTCTCTCCTGAGGTGGGGGTCGGGGCAGCTGGACACCGGCAGGCCTGGATGTCGGCGGGGTCGAGGATCGTCGGCTCGACCCTGGTCAGAGGAGCCTTGGGCTGGCTCCAATAGATTTCCTTGGTTCGTTACTGTCTCTTTTCGAGCCGGAGTGGCTGGAAGGTTTCTTCTCTTGGGGCTTTATTTTTTTGTTTCTTCTCCCAAGTTGGGTCGATGGCCTCTCGTTCCGGCAACGGCCCAGGGATGGTCGATGATCTCCCGATGTGTTTCCCCGGGGCGGGACGCCGGCTTCGAAACGGCCTTCTTGATGTTGGCTTGGTTCTTCTTCCTCCTCCGATGGTGGAGAGGAGTTTGCTGATCTTCTCCCAAAGCGACTCCTCTTCACCCACCGCTGTCTCCAACTACAACTCAGGTATCTCCTTCAGAGTTTCCCGAGTGTCTGCACGAGCTCTGCGTCCTCTGAGTGAGTCCTTCTTCCTGAGTGTGTCTTCCGTCTGAGTGTCTCGTACCACTCCAACTCCTTCAGTTATACTTTTCCCCCAGAAGCTTCCAGTTCCCGCCCAAAATCAGGTTAGTCTTTGTTTAACTTTTGGCGGGCTGGGAGCACAGCGGGGTAGTTATTGGCCCTGAAATTAGGATCGGGGGCTTGCCGCGCGTGCAAGCCCCCGATGTGCACTCACCCTGCGCGCCGACATCTGCAGCCCGGGCCTGCTTGCATTTCCTGTCACAGGCCCGGTTCAGCTGTCGGCGCGCTGTGCTTACCTGATCCAGCGGCGTAGTTAGTGCGATGTGCCGGCTGGGATCAGGTGAGCACTGTGCAGCCAATCAGGGGAGGGGAAACTCATTCATGAGTTTGACAGCAAAAGCTGTCAAACTCATGAAAAGCATGGGCTGCCAAAACACTACTTTAACTTTAAATAAAATTTAAAAAAACATCCAACTGATTATATTAACTATAAATAAGTTTTTAAAAATGTTTTAAACAATTAATCAATTTTTTGATAAAATTTTTTTTTTTTAAATAGGGTCTAAAACTACACTTACCATCCTGTAAATTCTTTAAAAATAACAAACCTGTGGGAAAAAAAATTCTACATTGTACTAAAAGCCCACTTACCTGAAAAGCTAAATACTTACGTCTTGTTTTTCCACGCGTAAAGACCGGAGGCCTTTACACGCGCGCAACTCTGAAAAAAAAAAGGAATTTTACTGCGCACGCGCTGCCTGTGCAGTCGCACGCGCTCTGCCTCTTAACCCCTTGGGTCAGAGGACAGGAAATGCCGGTTTTCAGCGCATGCGCTGTGCATGCTGAAAACCGGCAATTCCTCCGGGCACACGCGTGAGTACCCCGTCCTTACTCACTCGTTGTGCCCGGAATTACTGGGCCATTATATTTTTTAATGTTTTCAATGGCCGGTAAAGGCCCATCTCTGGTCTGGGATGACCTTC
This sequence comes from Somniosus microcephalus, assembly GCF_052327205.1. Taxonomy (NCBI): domain Eukaryota; kingdom Metazoa; phylum Chordata; class Chondrichthyes; order Squaliformes; family Somniosidae; genus Somniosus; species Somniosus microcephalus. Next base: position 77,412,101 of record NC_140992.1, read on the forward strand.
ATTGTTTTTAATGTCCTGCTAATCTCATTATCTAGTCCTGGGTGCTGTTCTCATGAATATGAAATTGTCCCCTTTTGTCTGGGTCAACATTTAGATGGCCTCTGTCTCCAGGCTGATCCTGACTGGATCTGCATCTAATCCATATGTATATGTGTGGGTCTGGTTTCGTTCTCTCAGAAACGGCTTCCAGAACTTGCTGTGGGTTGAATCCACAAAGCTGTCTGAGGATTCGCAGGAACCATTTTAAAGTGTCCCAATAAGCTGGTCACATGGTATGGTGGCCATTTTGTATGCCCCTTTTTCTGGGCTTCTTTTAAAACAGTCTTTAAAATCACGGCCTCTTCTGCCATTTGACCCTTATTAATACAAAGTCCAATTTTGCGAATCCTACAAACCCGCCTCCTTGTGAGTTTCCCAAGTGCTGTTTCTGTCTGCGCTTTTCAGACACGGCACTAAGCGGCGGGTCATTCAATTGTGCTTGTTATGAGGATGTTTAAAGTAATTAAATCTCCATTTTCCCAGCTCCAAAGCATTTTGCCAAGTTTTCCGCGAGGTTCCCATCGCTTGGGGATCACACCAGGTAAGTATGTCGGGTTCTGAACAACTCTCCACTTCTTTCAATAGGTGACAGCTGCAAAAGTGGTTTAAAACCTGCTATTTTACAGCTGGTCACTTTTCAATCTCAGAAGCTTCAACCTTTAGTATTTCAAACCCACTTTTGAGCTTCATGCACTTTTGAAGTGTTTGGAGTAATCTCTCTATCCACTGTCACCTCCTTGGAACAACCTATCTCAACAGTGACAGATTACTTACGTCATCTCAATCTCACCAGCCATCTATTCCATCAGCATCAGTGCCCTTGAAAAAATCTCACCTTGGTCCTCAGAATCCCAACACGATCAGCCCCAACACCAACATCATCAGGCACATCAACATCAGCAGCACCAACATCCACACCAACCTTCTCCGTCTTCAACTAATGCTGCACTGGACACAGGGCATCATCACCCATGCACATTGCTGCCCAGGATGCCTCACCATGTCCAGATTTGCTTCACTGCCACATGATGCATTATATCTCACCAATCACTGCAACTCACTAAGTCACTTTCAAAGGTGCACACAAATCTGTCCAAGAAGGAAAAGTGGTGACAATAAGGATTTCAATGTTTGACAACACATTAACAGAAAGTTTACACAACCATTGGCTGAAACACCCAAGTGTCTACCCTTGTGTGTTGTTAGTTGTTATGATTGGACTCGGGTGAGGTTGAGTGTGAGGGGTGGCTAGTGAGATGGGGAAGTGATAATGTAGGTAGAGAGGGGTGGGTGGAGGTGCAAGGTAAGTTGGTCTGAGTAGAGATGTGCAGGAGTAGGGTAGGAAAGGCAGGGTGATGGGGATGTGATGAGTGGCACAGCAGGGTGAGGTTGAGTGTGGTTTTGCAGTAACATTTCATGATCTACTGAGATCATTGAAAGGCTGGCAGCATTGCAGCTAGGGACTCCTGATGACATCCCTGCTTGTGTCCTCCTATGCAATGTGCAACCAGCCTGCGTTGGTGTCCTGGGGAGGTCTCTTCTGCCCATTGGAAGGGAAGAAGACCTCCCTATGTGCTGTGATTCCCTCCATAAGCATATGGAGGGAGTCATGGGAGAGCCTGGGTGTAGCCGTGCACCTCTGTGTTTGTCAGTGTTTGCAGCACCTCAATGCTGTAGAACACTGACAGCATAACTGTCAAAATGAATTTGGACATGATCCCTTTAAGGAAACAGGTTGATGACGCATCATCAGATGACTTCATCAGACCCGCTTCCTTTTAATTGGCTGGAAACCTCACAGGGTGGGCTTAACAAGCCCAATCAGGGGAAAATCACTCGGAGGAGGCAGGATGAAGATGAGTGAGGAGTTTGCGGCCGCTGTCTGCTCCAGCCACACCGAACTCGCCACGGCTGGCGAAATCGCGGCCTTGCTCTGCTATGCCCTTACCATCCTGGCCATTGACCTGCAAGGAGATCTCTTTTCATGGCAATGTTATAGGGGATGCAGCAGATGGCATTTATTCTACGATGCAAGCCACCTCCGCATCTGATCAGTCAAGACATCTGAAGTGCTGCTTTGATGTGTATTATGTTTGATGATAATTCTGGTTATAGTATGAAATTGATTGTACCTCTCTATAGATGATGTACAAAAGTACTCTTAGTTTCAGAGAAGTTATCCTTCCACTCTTTCTTGTCCTGGAAATAAAGGTGGTATACATGGTTGCTTTATAATTAAGACATCATGAGGGAATCAGGCTGCATGATTCTGTCCTCGTGGTCACATGCCAGCTGAATATTGAGAGGATAACATTTCTTTGGCTCATACAGGGCACAGCATTATGCACTGGGCCAAGTGGCAATATGCATGCAACCAATGACTGGGAAATCCAGGAAATCTGTAGAATTATGTTGCCCCTTCACATTGCTACTGTTGCCAAAAATGAAGTTATTGGCCCTGTTGAATAATGTATCTGTGGCCTCTTTGATACATCTGTGGACAGGAAGTTGGCTTTACTGATTAAAGTTTGAGGGTCATGATGGCCATTGCAATGCTGTATATTGTCCAAACATCTTTCTGAAGGACATGAAGGGATTATTACTAGTCCTAGCCCCTTTAGGGCTACCCCAGATCAGGCGTATTCCTCCGATGTTCACTTTCAACTAAAGTTTGAGGTAGCTGAATCCTAAAGACACTTAATTGGGTCTAAAGGTCCGGACTATCTCTCCCTAAAGGAAAGGAACAACCTGAAAATGTTACCGTCCTCCAGATAGCACTTTAAATAAGTTTAGCTAGACTGTAACGTTCCAGATATTTTGAGGGCCCAGAAAACTCCCCCAGAATTCTGCAACTCCTCACCAAAGAGTGTACAGAGATTGAGTTTGCGAGTTTGTTGCAGAAGTATTATGTGAGACAATTCTAAAAATATATAGATTTATTAAAGAACCAACATATAATTTACAGTTGGTGAGTCAATCGCAACATTAACAGTTCCATAAAAAGAAAGCTTACAATTCTATCATCAGAGATCCTACTCTCAAATCTTAACTTCGCTACAGTTTTACAGTTCTTAGTTTTATTCAGGATATCCACCAAAATCAAATACAGTACCTTTGATCCCCGAGGTTCAAAGAGTTGGAGACTTACAGAGCTGGCTCTGAAGCTGAGAATTGCTTTGCCCCTTTAAGCGAGTCTACTATCCCATTTGAGAGTTCAATATTTATACCCTTTTCCAGTGGTATTACCTTTAAGGATTTCTGCTGATGTAAGCTAATTATCTCTAGTCATTTTTCTGCTGACCCTGCAATTCTTACAGTCATCTCAGCTGGTAGCACTACAGAACCATGTCTCTCCGCTAGGTGTTCTAAATTTATCATAAAAATGATGTTACAGCAAGTGTGCTTTACTTGGTATCATTTTTATGAAGGCAGATGTTTGTTACTTTTATGTACTTCTTTACGAGGTGTAAATTAGAACACCTTATACAGGGTGAACTATTGTCTTGTTCCCAAAGGTTCAGACTATCAGGAGCCTTTAACCTTCCATTTCAATAAGGTTATTGATTCAGTGTCAACAACTTATCTTATCTCAATAGCCAGAATGCTATCACAGCTTTTCCTTAGTTCGGTTTCTAGATTTCCAGACCCAGTTTGTCATGTTTTAATAAGGCCAGAATTCTTTCATAGAATGGTGTCTTTTTCTGAATCGGTTATATGACGTATTCCTTCACAGACATAGCAGAGGTATATCATGACTTCTCTGTGAAGTCTCAGCCTACTTAGGCACATCTCTTCTGTCATTCCCAGATACCTGAGCCTGTTATGGTAGAGCCAATGTATTGCATAGTGGCAGGGCCCATTAATTATGGCACTTGAACTCTTCCCTGATCATGCTGGTTCTCCTCTGCCAATTGCAGTACTAGTAGATCACTGAATGCAATCCCTATACAGTAAACAAAAATTTAAAATATGCAGCAGCTCACCTTTTACTAAACACTCCAGGTTACAGACTGCAACTTCTGCAACATCACCAGTTTAATATGTGGGTTAGTAATTCATCACACAAGTAATGCCTTACTATTGGAATATGGAATGGGGGGAAAATTCAGTTGTTTGCGCCTCCTGTTAGCGCCTTAAGAGGGCGCTAATGGGGCGCAAAGCAAATAGCGCCCGGGCGCGGCAATGTTTGCGCCACTCACAAAATTAACTAGACATTTTGCGGCGGCGCTAAACACTACCGCCACGATCTCCTGCGCCGGCAGATTGCGATGTCAGTCGAGTGCGCAACGCCCCGGTAGCGACCCGGACCGGATATTGAGTGGGACCCCCTGCCTTACCGCCTGCCGCTAGCAACGACAGGTTGAGGGGAACATTATGCTGTCAGAAAGGGACTAGGGGAGTGCTATTTAAAGGCGACCGCTTCCTGCCTTTTTTTGTCGGTGACATTTTTGCACCACGCATTCTGAGAGAGAGAGCGAGAAACTTCTGGAGAGATTCAACACTGTGTGAAGGAGTTTTGCGTACTGAGCAGCACTTTGCAGGTTTATTTTGATTTGCCCTTCCTTGCTTTGCCAGCGCTCTGAGGTAACGCCTTGCTCCTCGGCCTTTGCGCCTTAAGACAGGTGTGAAGCACTTGATTTAGTGCTCCAATCACCTCCAGGGGCGATAAAAGCCAAGTTTGCTGTCGGAGGCGATAATTAGTGCCAGGCAGTAAACTTTGTGCACGGCCGATAATGGCGCCCCAAACGGGGCGATACTGAATTTTCCCCCCAATGTATTTTTAACAAACTATTATGCTATCAATATTAAGGGTAATGACTGTAATGTATGTGCTCAGTGCTCTAGTGCACAGATCCAACTTACAATTACAAATACAGGTACAGCAATTTCACAGATCCAGGAAATGGGCAGTAAGCTAAACAGCATTCACTAACTTATTGCTATAATACTGCAGGTGTTACACTTAACATTCACAATAACTTCCAGGCTTGTATCTTGCAGTCTGTTTTTCTGCAGAAAATTTATTGCTATATAATGCATGTATTTTTTTGTCTGGGTGTCCAAAATTCAAACAAAAAAGCATATGCACCAAACAGCAAAAGCTGAAAAGGATGTTAACTAGCAGTTCAATGATCATAAATATGTCTAAAATAATAGTGCCCATTTTCTGAGCTTACTGGAAGAGCTCTCATACACTCATATATTGTCTCCCTGCCTATACTCGCTGATCTGCTGCTGGTTCCTGCTGAGGTATATGTACAGTCTGATTGATGATATAGATCTTTAGTTGTTTCTTTAATGGAACAGTTCTTGGCAAAACGGCTGATTCCTGAGTTTGCCTAAAAGGTTCTTCCAGCATAGAAGATTAGGCCAGTGGTTGGCTGTCTCGCTAAGACTTTGTGGACGAGGCTGAACAGCTCAGATGAGCCTTTCTTTATGAGCCTGAGCTTTCTCCATCATGTTCAGGAAGTTGACCCTTCTACAGTAAAACTGAAGTCTAGGGTAGTTCCTGGTGTTGATGACATCACTCCTGGCATGCTACAGGTCACATATATTCTCTGTGCACATTGTAACATAAATAAAAAATTTGAAGTCACTAATACTTAGCAAGCAGTCATTGTTATTATTACAATTGATGTCCAAACAATAAAGGGAAGTAACAAGGAAAAGAGTACATAGAGTCATAACATAGAGTCATAACGGCACAGAAGGAGGCCATTCAGCCCATCGAGTCAGTGTCGGCTTTCTGTGGAGCAATCCAGTCAGTCCCATTCCCCCGCCCTATCCCCGTTTAGCAATGGCATACATCAGCAGTTCAGATAGAGGGAAAGGTAGCTCATCAAGAGAAGCGCTCTGTTGAAATGACTAAGTTGCAACTGAAGAACTTATAAATCAGACCAAAGTCAAATAATTTCCCTCTTTGCACTGGTGTCTCTGTTGGAGATGACACCTATACATTATTATCTTCTATGTATTGCTACTGCTACTCTTCAACTTCCATAACTATCCCAGTTTCAACTGCCATACTATGCAATGTACCACTATTATTCTGCCAATACTTTAAATTGAATGCAAAGAACCCCCAACCCACCCCTTCCTCCCCTCCAAGTGATTTAAAACAGTGGACGTGTTGCTTGAAGACCCAAAGGTCTACTTGGATGACTTGGATGAGGGGACCGAGTGTAATGTATCCAAATTTGCTGACGATTCAAAGCTAGGTGGGAAAGTAAGTTGTGAGGAGGACGCAAAGAGGCTACAAAGGGATAGAGACAGTTTAAATGAGTTGGCAAGAAAATGGCAAATGGAATATAATGTGGAGAAATGTGAATTATTCACTTTGGTAGGAAAAATAGAAAAACAGAATAATTTTTATTCAGAGGGACCTGGGTGTCCTTGTAAACGGTTCACATAAAATTAACATGCAAGTACAGCAAGAAATTAGGAAAGTGAATGGTATGCCAGCTTTTATTACAACAGGATTAGAGTATAAGCGTAATTAAGTCTTACTGCAATTATATAGGGCTTTGGTGAGAGCACACCTGGAGTATTGTGTACAGTTTTGGTCGCCTTACCGAAGGAAGGATATACTTACTCACCATAACCTGCTCACCAATGCCCAGTTTGGGGTCCGCCAAGACCACTCAGCTCCCGACCTCATTACAGCCTTGGTCCAAACATGGACAAAGGAGCTGAATTCCAGAGGTGAGGTGAGAGTGACATCAAGGCAGCATTTGACCGAGTGTGGCATCAAGGAGCCCTAGTAAAACTGAAGTCAATGGGAATCGGGGGGAAAACGCTCCACTGGCTGGAGTCATACCTAGCACAAAGGAAGGTGGTTGTAATGGTTGAAGGTAAATCATCACAGCCCCAGGACATCGCTGCAGGAGTTCCTCGGGGCAATGTCCTAGGCCCAACCATCTTCAGCTGCTTCATCAATGACCTTCCTGTAGTGTATGTACCCGTCTACCTTTGAGGGAACTATTGAATGTAACCGTTCACCTTTAAGGGAACTACTTTAGGTGTGGCACTATTTCTTTGGCTTCTGTATACTGTAATACCGATAGTGACCACACCAGTATATAAGTGTTGTAGCAGGATTTCAGGGGCAGATTCGCCCGGACCTTCGAATAGTAAAGACCTGTTTGTTTGTTACTTCTGAAGTCTGTGTATTTATTAACTGCACAACCCACAGACTTTACAGTGGCGACGAGTCCGATCGTACCCTGCGGCAAGATTACCATAAGCAACGAAGAGCGTCGAAGAGAGACAACCGCCCTCGTCGTGCTACCAAAAGAAAACACGAGGCTGCAACAACAGAAAGCAGGAAGACTAACAACAAAAGCTGTATCAGCAACAGGCACTGACTACCCTTCTGCCACGGTGCGGAGTGAGCCGACCAGCAAGAAACAAGGCGGCCGAAGAGACTGTGAGTAGGGGAAGGTGTAGAAGCATCCGGAGGATAAGGGCAGAGCACTCGACCTCGGTCGAGGGGGAGCTGTGCCGGCCAAAAGTCGGGTCCAACGGCGTCGGGTGACAGCCGGACCGCAATCGGCGGGACAATCGGGGCAGCGACCGCAGCCACGAAGCGCTGAGCCTGCGAGTAGGCGCGGGAAGAGAAACCCAGCCGCAGCCGAGGAGGGAAACACCGGTCTGCGAGAGGGCTGGGGAGGCGAACGGGAACCGTGCGGGTGAGAGCCAGGTGCGGAGAGAGGGACTGCGAGGAGCCGGTCCAGCGGCTGAGCTGTTCTCCACCAACGGGGTACTCAGAGCCGGCAAAACCGAACGTACGGGAGTGGGTGAGAGACACAGCCGAAAACGGGGTGAGAGACTGCGCGAGAGCCAGTCCAGCGGTGAGCTGTTCTCCACCAATGGGGTACCCAGGGCCGGTAGCATCAAACGTGCGGGTGAGAGAGACAGAGCCGGGTACGGAGAGAGAGACTGCGCGAGAGCCAGTCCAGCGGCTGAACTGTCCTCCGCTAACGGGGTGTACCCAGCGCCGGTAGAGCCGTGCGGGCGGGAGGAAAAGACATAGCCGAGTAAGGGGAGCTGTGCGGTAGCCAGCCAGCGGCTGAACCTGTCCGCTGAGGGGGAAGTGTACCCCTTCCACCGGGAAGAAACGCGGGAAGCCGCCATTAGGCGGAGAAGACGCCAGAAGCGGGAAACCGCCATTGAAGTGGGCGGGGCGAGAAAGGAAGAGCGGGAAACCGCCATTTTTGCGGGAAAACCGCCATCTTGATTGACATACCGCCATTGAAGTGGGCGGGGAGAGAAGGAAAGAGCGGGAAACCGCCGATTTCGCGGGAAAACCGCCATCTTAGAAACAAATAAATAAATAAGAAATACTGGTGCTGCTCCCAAGGGAAGAAAGATGCCTAAGCGAGGGAATATTAACGACTTTAATTCTGAAATAGAAGACTGGGCCACGTACGTGGAACGCATAGAGATCTATTGCGAAGCCAACAAAATAGAGGAAGACGACAAGGCGATAACATTGCTAAACTCGATGGGGGCAAAAACATACGGGCTCTTGAAGCATCTAATAGCACCAAATAAACCAGCGGATCAGACCTTCGAAGAGATTGTGGCTGTGCTGAAGGACCACTTGAACCCCACACCGCTGATGCTGGCTGAACGATTCAAATTCTACGCAAGAACGCAGAAGAAAGACGAAAGCAATGCGGAATACTTGGTCGAACTGCGTAGGCTAGCGAAATACTGCCAGTTCGGAGGGAATCTGACAGAAGCGCTGCGGGACAAGTTCGTATGCGGATTGTCCAAAGAAGGGACGCAGAAGCGACTACTGGAAGAGAATGACCTCACACTGGACAGGGCTGTCCTTATAGCTGCATCGCACGAAGCCGCAGCGAAAGGAACGGCGGAAATGCAACTAAAGGCGGCGGCACTCGGGGTGGACCAAATTACTTCAAGCACAACAAAATGCTACCGTTGTGGGAAGACAACGCATGACCAGAATCAATGCTGGTTTAAGAACCAAGAGTGTAGGAAATGTGGCAAACTGGGTCACATCGCGAAGGTATGCCGGTCCGGGAAAAAGATCAATAATCAAAGGAAGCCACCACCAGAAAAGTACAACAAGGTACACAAGGTGGCTGAGAAGAGTTCAGACGAACAGAATTCAGACTCAGACCCAAACAACCAGGAGCTGGGTAGTCTGAGAATCCACAATGTGGGTAAAGAAACGGATCTACAGGCCATCTGGGTCATACTAAAAATAGCTGGAGTCCAAATAAGAATGGAGCTGGACACTGGATCAGCTCTATCAGTCATCAACCGAAGGGACTACCACCGGCTATTCTCTCACATACCTTTAAGAAATACCAAGTTCGTATTACAGACATACACGGGGCATAACGTATACCCCGTGGGGAAAATAAGAGTCAAGGTGAGAGATAGGGGTAAAGAACACCCAAGAATGAGCTTGTACGTATTACCTGAGGGAGTACCACCGCTTCTAGGACGGGAGTGGATTAAGAAAATAGACATGGAATGGCATTACCTAAAAGCCATAATGAGGGAGGACTCGGTGCAAGCTATTAGCTCAGATTCTGAAATGGATGATGATAAGACCAAGTCGAAAACGAAGACAGGCAGAAGGACTTATGGTACCAAGAAGAATAAAACTGCAGAGCAGAACTCCAGGTTGACAGAGAATTCTGAGCCTGTTCAAGCAAAGGATTCATCCATGACGGAAGAACACCGAGCTCGGACGCAAACTTATGTCAAAGTACGACAACAATTAGAACAGTTGAGTGATCGTCTCATACAGGAGATGAAAAATATGGGAAAGTTCTGGGACACCGAATGGGGGAACCTGGAAAGACTACAGAGACAGCTAGCTCAAGCAGAGAGCGACCATAGAGCCATCATGGTCAAATACCAATCACATTCCCCTGATGCTGTTCAGGAACTAGAATATTTACAGAATGAACCAAAGGAAGAGGAATCTTCAGGGAGCCAGGATTTTATTCCAGTTCTTCTTTACGACTCCTTACAAGCAGAGTGTGAGAAGTTGAAAGAACAGTATGAATAGGCCCAGGCTACAATTCAGAAGGGGGTTAACTCGGCAGCCTCTGAAAAGCTAGTTTCAGTAGAAGCATATGAACAACTAAAGGTTGAACATGAGCAAGAAGTCCAAAGGCTGCAGGAAATTCTTGATGAGCTCAAGGCCAAGACAGACTCATCGATAGAAGCTCCATCCATAGATGAGCAATTAGAGGTGAAAATCATGGCAGAGCATGAAAGACAGGATGTCCAAGAACTTATAAAAACATTGAAGGACACCCAAGACAAATATGAGGCGGCAATGTCTGAGGTTCAACAACTTGAAGAACAGATTCAACTGGGAATCCTTGCAGTGGAAGAACAGGACACTGTAAGAATGGTCCCTGAACATGAACTAGAGAGCATCAGGGCGCAACTTTTCCGAGCGCTGAAAGCCAAAGTTCAAGAGGAACGTAAGGTGGAAGTATTGGAGAAAGAGGTGGACGAAATGGAGAAGACTCTGATCCACCATGTTCCCAGGGAAGAGTTAACGGTCGGCCAACTCCTTCATATGCTGAAGGACAAGACTCTACAAGGGGAACAATCTGAACACGAGCTTCAATCTTCAGGGGGAACGAGTTCGGAGCTCTCAAAAGTCACGGAGATAGCTGAGGTGGCAACACAAATTTTACAAGGATGCCAAAAGTACGTTGAATCACGTCAAGGTGAACAAAAGAAGGTGGAAACCGTTACTTCAGTAGAAGGGTTAAATAGCCTGATAACGCAATTACCGGTGGAAAGGAAGGTATTGAACTCACAAATGAGGTCCGTCGTGAAGGAATGGCAGATAACCCAGGAAGAGCGGGATGAATATGAATGCATGAAGAAGGCTTTTCAATAAAGATGTTTAGGGAAGGAACCACCGTCAGCTAACGTCCAGACGGGTGAGGAGGAAGAAGAAGTCTCTCTCGCTGGCCTAACTCAGGACGAACCTGAATATTACCATGACCTGTTGAGTGACACTGAATATTATGAGGATGTGGTCTGCCCAGCTTGTGATGAAAACTCTCAAAGTGCTGAAATCCGGATGAAGCACTTAAGGTCTAAGGAACATAGAGAGTTGGTGGCGCTACAGCTGGCAGCCGAGAAAGGAGCTCCGAGAGTTTCAAAAAGGCAGAAAAGAAAAAGAAGAAGCAGAAGATAATAACTGTCTAAAATATTAGCACTTCTACCATTCCAGGCGGGACATTACGAAAGGAGCTAAATTAGTTGAAAAACTGGAAAATGTCAAGACAGCCAGTTGGTTGTCAAAGTCCGCACTGCTGGTTCAACAGGACGAAAGTTCAAGCTGCTACGTCAAGAAAAGGCTATGGAGGAGTCACGCTAGCCAGGTGAACCGGCTACCCCAAAGAAATGTTGTTCGGAACGAGTCAAGATCAGAGACTGAATCTATGAACTGTTTCCGCAGAGACGGAACCTGTGAACTGTTTCCACCGAGATTATGTTTGTAAATTGTTTTATATGACATTGACTCCACCGAGATTATAGCTGTAATTTGTTTTATAGGAAGTTGAAGATATGTATGTTTAACGGGGACTCTGTAAGTAATAAGCTAAAAAGGGAGGATTGTAGTGTATGTACCCGTCTACCTTTAAGGGAACTATTGAATGTAACCGTTCACCTTTAAGGGAACTACTTTAGGTGTGGCACTATTTGTTTGGCTTCTGTATACTGTAATACCGATAGTGACCACACCAGTATATAAGTGTTGTAGCAGGATTTCTGGGGCAGATTCGCCCGGACCTTCGAATAGTAAAGACCTGTTTGTTTGTTACTTCTGAAGTCTGTGTATTTATTAACTGCACAACCCACAGACTTTACACTTCCCTCCAACATAAGGTCAGAAATGGGGATGTTCACTGATGACTGCACAGTGTTCAGCACCATTCACAACTCCTCAGATAATGACGCAGTCCATGCTCGCATGCAACAAGACCTGGACGACGTTTAGGCTTGGGCTGATAAGTGGCAGGTAACATTCGCACCATAGAAGTGCCAGGCAATGACTATCTTAAACAAGCGAGAGTCTACCAACCTCCCCTTGGCATTCAACGGTATTACCATCGCTGAATCATAGAAACATAGAAACATAGAAGATAGGAGCAGGAGTAGGCCTTTTCGGCCCTGCGAGCCTGCTCCGCCATTCAACGAGATCATGGCTGATCATCCAAGCCCTAGCACCCGGTCCCTACACCGACAGCCATCCCACCCAAGCCCTATCCCCGTAACCCCGTAACCCCACGTATTTAATCCCCCCTAACACTAAGGGCCAATTTTTATCATGGCCAATCAACCTAACTCGCACATCTTTGGACTGTGGGAGGAAACCGGAGCACCCGGAGGAAACCCACACAAACACAGGGAGAATGTGCAAACTCCACACAGACAGTCACCCGAGGCCGGATTTGAACCCGGGTCCCTAGCGCTGTGAGGCAACAGTGCTAACCACTATGCCACCGTGCTGCCATCATCAACATCCTGGAGGTTACCATTGACCAGAAACTTAACTGGACCAGCCACATAAATACTGTGGCAACAAGAGCAGGTCAGAGGCTAGGTATTCTGTGGCAAATGTCTCACCTCCTGACTCCCCAGAGCCTTTCCACCATCTACAAGGCACAAGTAAGAAGTGTGATGGAATACTCTCCACTTGCCTGGATGAGTGCAGCTCCAACAACACTCAAGAAGCTCAACACCATCCAGGACAAAGCAGCCTGCTTGATTGGCACCCCATCCACCACCTTAAACATTCACACCCTTCACCACTGGCATACCGTGGCTGCAGTGTATTATCTACAAGATGCACTGCAGCAACTCGCCAAGGCTTCTTCGGCAGCACCTCCCAAATCCGTGATCTCTTCCACCTAGAAGGATAAGGGCAGCAGGTGCATGGGAACACCACCACCTCCAAGTTCCCCTCCAAGTTACACACCATCCTGACTTAGAAGTATATTGCCGATCCTTCATCATCGCTGGGTAAAAATCCTGGAACTCTCTACCTAACAGCACTGTGGGAGAACCTTCACCACACGGACTGCAGCGTTTCAAGAAGGCAGCTCACCACCACCTTCTCAAGAGCAATTAGAGATGGGCAATCTCATTGAAATGTATAAAATTCTGACAGGACTAGACAGACTGGATGCAGGGAGGATGTTTTCCCTGGCTGGGGGGACTAGAACGAGGGGCCACAGTCTCAGGATACAGGGTAGGACATTTAGGACTGAGTTGAGGAGAAATTCCTTCACTCAGAGGGTGGTGAACCTGTGGAATTCTCTACCACAGAAGGCTGTGGAGGCCAAGTCACTGAATATATTTAAGAAGGAGATAGATAGATTTCAAGACACAAAAGGCATCAAGGGGTATGGGTAGAGCGGGAATATGGTATTGAGTTAGAGGATCAGCCATGATCATATTGAATGGTGGAGCATGATCGAAGGGCCGAATGACCTACTCCTGCTCCTATTTTTCTATGTTTCTATGTTTCTATAAATGCTGGCCTTGCCAGCGCTGCCCACATCCCATATGAATTTTAAAAAAAATATTTGCCTTAAAGGGAGTGCAACAAATGTTCACTAGACTGATTCTTGGAATGGGGGGATTGTCCTATGAGGAGAGATTGAGTGGACTAGGCCTATATTCCCTAGAGTTGAAAAGAATGAGAGGTGATCTAATTGAAATGTATAAAATTCTTAAGGAGCTTGACAGGGTAGATGCAGGGAGAATGTTTCCCCTGGCTGGGGAGTCTAGAACCAGGGGTCTCAGTCTCAGAATAAGGGGTCAGAAATTTAATACTGAGATGAGGCGAAATTTCTTCACTCAAAGGGTTATGAATCTTTGGAATTTTCTACCCCAGATGGCTGTGGACGCTCAGTCGTTGACTATATTCAGGACAAAGATCGATAGATTTTTGGACACTAATAGAACCAAGGGATATGGGGATAGTGCGGGAAGGTGGAATTGAGGTAAAACATCAGCCATGATCTTATTGAATGGTGGAGCAGGCTCGAAGGGTGAAATGACCTACTCCTGCCCCTATTTCTTATGTTTTATGTATGTTCTTAATAAAGCTTCTACTGCTGGCGTGTGTCTCATGGTACCATTTCTGTGCTGAAGTTTGAGGGCGATGTATGTATGTCATCAGCAGTAGTCCCTTAAGAGCCTGCCTGCCAACATGTCCTATACTTGAATGAATTTTAACATTCTACTTTATTTCTAGATGTAGACATGGTGAGTGCTTCCAGGAAAGCATGATTCTACTTGCAAGATTTTGAAGCAATGATTGCAAACCATCTGTGCATTCATGGAATACCAATCCTTCTATTGAGATATATGGCAGTGCATAATGTGCTGGGTTCAGATGTGTGCAGTGCAGGAAAATCACTATAGCTGATCACCCCCCCGACCTCCCGTCCCCGAGGCCACCAATCCCCCCACGAGGCCTCCAAACCCCCCTCCGGCCTCTGGCTCACCCTCTGGCCCCGATCACCTTCCCAGCCTCCCCCTCCGGCCCTGATTTCCCCCCTCCGGCCTCTGACCACCACCCCAATGATCCTCCAGCCCCGACCAACCCCCCCACCCCGATCATCCTCCGGCCCCCGATCACCCCACTCCCCGAAGCTCCTCCCAACCCCGATCGTCCTCCAGCCTCCGATTGCCTTCCCGGTCTCCCCCCTCCAGCCCCGATGATAATCTGGACCCCAAACATCTCCCCCGATGCTCCTCCTCTCTCCCCCCCTCCGGCCCTGATCATACCCCTTCTCCTCACCAATGGCACCCCCCCCACCCCACCCCCGCCCCAGCCTCCCCTGCAATGCTCCACCGACCCCGATCGTCCTCGGGCCCCCCGCCACCCCACCTCCAATGCTCTTCCAGCCCCTGACGGACTCCTCACTGCCCCCCCACCCACTCGAAGCTCCTCCGGCCCCTGATTGTCCTGCCCCGATTGTCCTCTGGCCCCCGACCATCTCCCGATCACTCCCTCCTTCCTCTTTGTGGCCTAGTGCCACAGGCCTACACACCCGCAGACAGCCTGCCACTCCATCTAGCTAGCTGCGGGTGGGAAACGGAGCTTTGACATGTTAATCAGGCCCTGCCATTAAATTCGGCAGGGCCTGTGGGAAACCCATTGTCCTAGGTTTCCTGACTGCTTTCTAGCCCCCCTACTCCCGATTCACCTCCAGATTAAAGTTCCAACCATAATTTCAAAGTAATTTTCACTTTTACTGGTACAGAGCTGTTAAAGGAGTCCTGTGCCTGACTTTGTTTCCTGGTCTGCCTGCAACAGATAGTATAGTTCAGTCACTGATTCTTGAGTCTTCTATTGAACAGCTCTTTGGAAAGCCCCAGGCACTTGTGGCAGTTCTAATAGACATGGTGTAGATCTGTGCCTCCTCCTACAATGTCCTCTTTGCTTTTGGTCCGCTCTCTTCTGCTCTACCTCATCTATAAGCAATATATCAGATTGAAGTTTGCTGAAGCACCAATAATGTAGCACAAGCAGGAACAAATCTTTCACCTCAAATGCTTTGCCATTGTATTTTCCATTTGCACTGAACAGGCAACAGCTGCATATTTGTCATGAAGCATGAAAAGTAGTAAAATCCAAATGCAATACAATATAACAAAGGGGAGCCTTAATAGATTTTCACATCTATTTAAAAAGGCAAATGTGACTGACTTTAATGACCAAAATTGCTTTGTGGGACTTGCCATAACTGGTTTAAGTCCATTAACCCCATGCTCCAAATCAGGCATCAACTAGAATTAGAATGAATCAACTGTTCCTACTAACTTCACATGAAATTTTGCACCCTTTGTGTTATACTTGATTTATTCAGCTCTCTACCTGGAAGTTTGGCATAGAGAACTCGCAGAGGTGCATTCCCAGGATGTATTTTGATAACTATGCATTGGAAACTTTATTATCACAATGGTAATATTTAAACTGTAAAAAGTTTAAAGCAATTGTACATTATAACATGAGGCATTTGTCTGGAAGGAAAGCACTTGGCCCCTGATTTTAATTTTGCAATGCGCTGGGAGCGGGGCTGCGGTCCGATAGCGCGGGGGAAACCCATAAGCAAGTGCAACACGTCTGTCAGTGGCTTTTTAATTCAGCCACCTCATTATAATTTTACTTCCAGGTTTCCTGTCCAATCAGTAGCAGCGGGCTTGATGTGGATCCCCATGACGCGATCTCAACTCCAGTATTTAAAGGGACACTCCAAACATGCAATTTGAAGGAGTTTGGAGTTGGGAACCAAAGAGAAGCAAGTGTCAGAATGGAGTCCAGATGGGCAAAGGCTGTGCCTCGTTTCAGTGATGCCTCCCTGGGTGTGTTGCTGGGGGCTGTGAGGAGTCAGAGAGAGATACTCTTCTCTACCAACGGGAGGAAGAAGCCTGCAGCGGAGACCAAGTAGGCGTGGTTGGAGATAGCAGAAGAGATCAGTGCAGAATCGTGGTGCCACGCTCCTGGATTCAGTGCAGAAAGTGCTTTAATGGCCTAAGCAGGTCAGGTAAGGTGAGTAGAGTGGCACATTAACCTACATCCTGCTGTGTGCATCATCCCACCCCCTCACTCTGCCTTGTCAAGTCTACTCCAGCACATCACTTCTCATATCCATTTACCTTGCAGATGTGCCCATCCTTCTTTCTTTGCACTTCCTCACATCCCCTTTGATGCGCTATCAATTACTCATAAAAGACTGAGAGTTAGAAGAGTAACCAAAGGCTTTTATTAACAACAGAATGGAGGTCTGCCTCGCGTGGTCGACCGGTCCATGATACTAAGGGCTGGGGAGCAGTCACCTTTATACTAGGACCTGTGGGAGGAGTCAGCCGAGGCATGTCCAGGCATGTACACAGTGGAATACAAACAGGACAAACAGGAATACAAACAGTGGTTTACCACATTCACCCCTTGTTTAAAATTGAGTCCGGCGGGGTGAAGTGTATTAAAAGTTAGTGTATTGGAGTCTCTCCGGAGGTCTTGTCTGCCGCTGTGATCTGCGTGGCGACGGCAGGGGTAGTGAAGTTTCCGGCGTCGAGTCCAGCGTAGGCTGTGGCACAGGCGTGTCGTCCTCGTAGATGTCGAGCGGGTCGCGGGGCCCAGGCCTGCCGTCTGCTGGGGCTGGATATCGGATCGTGGGGGGGGGTGGTAGTGGGTAGTGGGTTACTGCGGCCCCCGAGGGTGCAAGGTCTCTTATGGAGACTGTGTCCTCCCGCCCGTCCGGGTATGCGATGTAAGCATACTGGGGGTTGGCGTGGAGGAGGTCGACCCTCTCGACCAGGGGGTCCGTTTTATGGGTCCTCACGTGTCTTCTCAGTAGGACCGGCCCTGGGGACGTCAGCCATGGCGGTAGCGATGTCCCCGATGTGGACTTCCTTGGGAAGACAAACATTTTCTCATGAGGGGTGGCGTTAGTGGCAGTGCAGAGCAGTGACCGAATAGAGTGGAGCGCATCGGGGAGCACATCCTGCCAGCGGGAGGTTGGAAGGCCCCTAGACTTTAAGGCTAGCAGGACGGCCTTCCAAACTGTCGCATTTTCTCTTTCCACCTGTCCGTTCCCCCGGGGGTTGTAACTGGTGGTCCTGCTTGTGGCAATACCCCTAGTTAGCAGGTACTGACGGAGTTCGTCGCTCATAAACGATGAGCCCCGGTCGCTATGGATATAGCTGGGGAAGCCGAACAGGGTGAAGAGGTTGTTCAGACATTTAATGACCGTGGCACTGGTCATGTCCGGGCAGGGGAAGGCGAACGGGAAACGGGAGTACTCATCAATAATATTGAGGAAGTACACATTGCGGTCGGAGGAGGGGAGAGGCCCTTTAAAATCGACGCTCAGGCGCTCGAAGGGGCGAGTGGCTTTTATCAGGTGGGCCCTGTCTGGTCTATAAAAGTGCGGTTTGCACTCAGCGCAGACTTGGCAGTTCCTGGTCATGGTCCTGACCTCCTCAATAGAGTAAGGCAGGTTGCGGGCCTTGATGAAGTGGAAGAACCTGGTGACCCCCGGGTGGCAGAGGTCATTGTGGAGGGCCCGCAGTCTATCGATCTGCGCGCTGGCGCAGGTGCCACGCGATAGCGCATCCGGGGGTTCATTTAGCTTCCCGGGCCGGTACAAGATCTCGTAGTTGTAGGTGGAAAGTTCGATTCTCCACCTCAAGATATTGTCATTTTTGATTTTGCCCCTCTGCTTGTTGTTAAACATAAAAGCAACTGAACGCTGGTCAGTGAGCAGGGTAAATCGTTTTCCGGCCAGGTAGTGCCTCCAATGACGCACAGCCTCCACAATCGCCTGGGCCTCCTTCTCAACAGCGGAGTGTCTGGTCTCCGGGCCTTGGAGGGTTCGTGAAAAGAAGGCCACGGGTCTCCCCGCCTGATTGAGGGTAGCGGCCAGGGCAAAGTCAGACGCGTCGCTTTCCACCTGGAAGGGGATGGATTCGTCCACTGCGTGCATGGTGGCTTTGGCAATGTCCTCCTTGATACGGTGGAAGGCTAAGCGGGCCTCTGCCGTCAAGGGAAAAGAGGTGGACTTGATCAGCGGACGGGCCTTGTCCGCATAGTAGGGGACCCACTGGGCGTAATAGGAGAAAAACCCTAGGCACCTCTTCAGGGCCTTGAGGCAGTGGGGCAGTGGAAGTTCCATAAGGGGACGCATCCGGTCGGGGTCGGGGCCGATGACTCCGTGTTCCACAACACAGCCAAGGATGGCGAGGCGGTTTGTGCGGAATATGCACTTCTCCTTGTTATATGTCAGGTTTAGGAGTTGGGCGGTGCGGAGGAATTTTTCGAGGTTTGCGTCATGGTCCTGCAAGTCACGGCCGCAGATGGTCACATTGTCCAGATATGGGAAAGTGGCCTGCAACGCATTTTGATCTACCATCCGGTCCATCTCCCTTTGGAAGACGGAGACCCCGTTGGTGACGCCAAAGGGAACCCTAAGGAAGTGATAGAGGCGGCCGTTTGCCTCAAAGGCAGTGTACTGGCGGTCCTCAGGGCGGATGGGGAGCTGGTGGTACGCTGATTTCAGGTCAATGGTCGAGAAGACGCGGTACTGCGCGATCTGGTTGACCATATCAGCTATACGGGGGAGTGGGTAGGCGTCCAGCAGGGTGTAGCGATTTATTGTCTGGCTGTAGTCGATGACCAGGCGCTGCTTCTCGCCGGTCTTAACGACCACAACCTGGGCTCGCCAGGGGCTGGTGCTGCCCTCAATAATCCCTTCCTTCAGGAGCCGCTCCACTTCGGTTTTAATGAAAACCCTGTCCCCGGCACTGTATCGCCTGCTCTTTGTGGCGATGGGCTTACAGTCGGGGGTGAGGTTAGCGAACAGTTGGGGGGGGGTGACTCTGAGTGTGGAGAGGTTGCACCTGGTGCGCGGCGGGCAGTTTGGAAGCTGCTGGCTGCGGACTGTGAGTGGGGGTAGGGGTCCACCGTACGCCATCGTAACACTTTTAAGGTGGCACTGAAAATCTAACCCCAGCAGGACGGCAGCGCAGAGGTCAGGCAGGACCAGAAGTTTAAAATGATCGTACACGGTCCCGTCTACTACGAGTGTCACCACGCAGTAGCCGCCGATGTCCGCCGACTGGGACTCGGAGGCCATAGAAATCCGCTGTTGCGCAGGCAGGACTGGGAGAGAGCAACGCCGCACCGTGTCGGGGTGGATGAAGCTCTCCGTGCTCCCAGAGTCAAAAAGGCAGATTGTATCGTGACCATTTGCCTTAATGTCCATTGTGGAACTGGCCAGTTGGTGCGGTCTCGCTTGGTCCAGTGTAACGGATGCCAGCGTAGGGGTCGGTGTGTCGCTGCGGGTATCAGATGAGGTGGTGTCGGGGGCCTGCTGCGTCCCGGCTGTCGTCCAAGATGGCGGCGTCCATGATCCCCATGTGGCTGGAGGCGTCCAAAATGGCTGCTGTACCGGTGATTCGCACATGGCCGGGGAGGTCCAAGATGGCGGCCCGCATGGCCCACACGCGGCGCTGCTGGGGTTCGGGGTGGCTTTGGCCCTGCAGACGCTAGCGTAGTGTCCCTTCTTCCCGCAGCCCGAGCAGATCGCGTTTTTCGCCGGGCAGCGCGCTCTGGGGTGTTTTGCCTGGCCACAGAAGTAGCATTTCTGGCCTTGGGGCACTGCTGTCTGGCCTTGGGACACTGCTGCGGTAGTTGGGCCGTTGTTGGGGTGTGGCTGGGGTGGCACGGCGCTATGAGGCGGTCCTACCGTGTCCCAGGCTGTCATTCCCCGCGGCGTCCACGGTGCAGAGGAGTAGGCATCCATGCCCTGGTAGGCTGCATCCAACGATAGTGCGAGTTCAGAGGCCTTGTTGAGGTCGAGGTTACTCTGCTCCAACAGTCGCTGTCGGGTGTAATTGGATCTGTGGCCCGCTACAAAAGCGTCCCGGATAAGTTCCTCTGTGTACACGGCGGCCTTTACATCCTTACAACCACAGGCCCGGCCAAGCACAGACAGTGCCTGAAGGTATTCCACGGTCGATTCCCCAGGTTGTTGTTTACGACTCCCCAGGAGGTGCCTGGCGTACACTTCGTTCACTGGGCGCGTGTACTGGTCCTTGAGGAGCTTGACAGCGTCCGCGTACGAGGTCGCGTCTTGGATGACCGAGTACACTCGGTGGTTCACTTTGGAGGTCAGGACATCCAGTTTGTCCTCGTCCGATTTGATTGCTTCGGAGGCGGTCAGGAATTTTTCGAAACACTTAAGCCAGTGAGTAAACTTGGTGGATGAGTCCGCCTCCCGATGATCTAAGTCCAGGCATGCTGGTGTGAGGATCTTCTCCATTATAAAAATGTTGTTAATAAAATTGATGCGCTATCAATTACTCATAAAAGACTGAGAGTTAGAAGTGTAACCAAAGGCTTTTATTAACAACAGAATGGAGGTCTGCCTCGCGTGGTCGACCGGTCCATGATACTAAGGGCTGGGGAGCAGTCACCTTTATACTAGGACCTGTGGGAGGAGTCAGCCGAGGCAGGTCCAGGCATGTACACAGTGGAATACAAACAGGACAAACAGGAATACAAACAGTGGTTTACCACACCCTTTTATCTATCTACCACTCCCACTCTCCTTCATCCTTATGCAATGTCAGGCCTCTCCCTCATCGTCACCCTCACCAAATGCACTCCATTCATTGGATACCATTACACTCATTCATACATCTATTTATTCCCTCCTTACAGGAGAAGAGAGCACAGATCATCAGGGAGAGGGAAAAAACCGGAGGGGGCCCTCCAAACACCTCGCAGCTAACAAGCACAGAGGAGGAGGCACTAGAGATCAGTGGAGTTTAGGCATTTCTGGCCGGTGGAGAGGGGGAGATGGGGAGCTCCCAGCTACCGGGCAACTCAATTAAATAAAAGCCACCCACATGTCATACATAAGAACATAAGAAATAGGAGCAGGAGTAGGCCAATCGGCCCCTCGAGCCTGCTCCACCATTCAATAAGATCATGGCTGATCTGATCCTAACCTCAAATCTTCTATCACTCTCCATCCCACCCGAACCCATGTGATCTCCCGGGAGAGGCGAAAAACCAGATAAAAAACCCAATGGCCAATTTGGGAGAAAAAATCTGGGAAATTCCTCTCCGACCCATCTAGGTGATCGAAACTCTTCCCGGAGATCACTCTGTCCCTATATTTTCTACAGTACTTACCTTCTGTAAAGGCGATCTCCACCCCAGCCAGGAACAGGGATAAAACCATCTCCTGAAATCTAACACAGAATTAGAACACAAGAAGTAGGAGCAGAACCAGGCTACACGGCCCCTGGGCCCGCTCCACTACCCACAGGGCCATGACCATTCCGAACCTAGACTCATGTCCAATTTCCTGCCCGCTCCCCGTAACCCTTAGTTCCCTTTACTGCGGTCTCACCAATACCTTGTACGGCCATGTTGACTTGATTTCAACAGCAACTGAAATATGATCATTTTCATAATGATAACTTGCTACATATTCTTACCTTGCCATGATTAATTCATGATTTTTATCTCCCACAGAGCAGCGAGCAGCAGCAGTCAGTGGAAGTCACTGACAATGATTCCTCAGAGGAGCTGAGTTGCACCATCACAGGGCTCTTGCAGACAATGCACCAGCTCAGATACTCGCACTTCAGTGCGACAAGTAAGGCAGATAGTTAGGTTTTCACCTGGTGACTCACACTTCACAAGTCAGCAAGAGCAGTTTGTGGAGACAGGGACAGCAGTGGAGAGTCCACGTCGGAAAGTGCAGCCCTCTCGAAGCTCTGCTCAGCTGCACACAGATGCTTTACCTCTGGGGCCATTGATGAAGAGAAAAGCAGCAGCAGACAATGTGCGATGCACTGACAGCCCTTCAAAGTGGAATTCATATGATTACAGAGAGATTAGAGGAGTCCACCACAAGCATGAGTGGGGTGATGTCACAGGACACTGAGATGATGTGTTCTTCCATGAATAGAGTGGCCAGTGTAGTGTATGTACCCGTCTACCTTTAAGAGAACTATTGTATGTAACCGTCCACCTTTAAGAGAACTACTTTAGGTGTTGCACTACTTTGTTGGCTTCTGTATACTGTAATACCGACGGTGGCCACACCGGTATATAAGTGCTGTGTCAGGATTTATTGGGCAGATTCGCTCTGACCTTCGAATAGTAAAGTCCTGTTTTAAGTTACTCTGGTAGTCTGTGTATAATTTAACTAAACAACCCACAGACTTTACAGTGGTGACGAGTCCGATCGTACCCTGCGGCAACAATACTTCCGAAGCAGTTAACGAGCGTCGAGAAGAGGCAACCGCCCTCGTCATTCTGCTGGGAGAAAACTCGACTCTGCAGAGCTGGAAAGGAGGAAGAATTCAGAGACAAACACTTCCATCAGCAGCAGGCACTGACTGTCCCTTCTGCCACGGTGAGGAGTGAGCCGATCAGCACGAGAAGCAAGCCGGCCACGGTGACTGTGAGTAAGGGAAAAGTAAAAAGAATAACCGGAGGATAAGGGCGGTGCACTCGACCACGATCGAGGGGGAAAGGAGCCGGACAGAAGTCGGGCCCAGAGGCGCTGAGACTGGGGCAGCGTGGAGCAAGGAAGCCGTGGTACAGACAGGCTGGGGACGCAACGGCGTCATGAGACAGCTAGACCGCGACCGGTGAAAAAGGCCGGGCAGCGACCGAAGCCACGAAGCGCTGCGACCGGGAGCGTAGGCGCGGGAAGATATAAAAACTCAGCCGCAGCCGGGGAGGGAAGCTCCGGACTGCGAGAGGGCTGGGAGGCACGATTGGGAGCCGAGCGAGCGGGAGAGGCAGAGCCGACCAAGGGAGACTGAGCGAGAGCCAGTCCAGCGGCTGAAACTGTTCGCCGTCAACGGGGGGTACCCAGCGCCGGTAGAGCCGAGCGAGCGGGAGAGAGACAGAGCCCGAGCAAGGGGAACTGAGCGAGAGCCAGCCCAGCGGCTGAAACTGTTCGCCGTCAACGGGGTGTACCCAGCGCCGGTTGCCCTGCCGAGAAAAGGGAAAGCACTGAAGCCGACGCGCAGGCTGTGAACCTGAAAGCCAGCGGCCGTCGCCCGTGGGGAAAGTGTACCCCTCCCGCTAGGGAAGAAACGCGGGAAGCCGCCATTAGGCGGGGAAGAAGACAGAAGCGGGAAACCGCCATTGAAGTGGGCGGGGAGAGAAGATAAGCGCGGGAAACCGCCATTTTCACGGGAACCGCCATCTTGGGAAAGAAAAATAAAAGAAAATTTAAAGAAATAATTCGTGGTGTTATCAGGAAGAGAGGAAGATGCCTAAGCATGGTAACATCAACGATTTTAATTCCGAGGTAGAAGACTGGGCCACGTATGTGGAACGCATTGAGATCTATTGTGAGGCCAATAAAATAGAAGAAGATGACAAAGCTATAACCTTGCTAAACTCGATGAGCGCGAAGACATATGGGCTCTTGAAGCATCTACTAGCACCAGCTAAACCAGCGGATCAGACTTTCGATGAGATTGTGACTGTTCTGAAGGATCACTTGAACCCCACACCATTGATGTTGGCAGAACGATTCAAATTCTATGCGAGAACGCAAAGGAAAGATGAAAGCAACGCAGTATACTTGGTCGAACTGCGTAGACTAGCGAAACACTGCCAGTTTGGAGGGAATCTGACAGAGGCATTGCGAGACAAATTCGTGTGCGGAATGTCGAAGGAAGAAACACAAAAGCGACTGCTCGAAGAGAACGATCTTACACTTGAGAAGGCTGTCCTTATTGCTGCATCGAACGAAGCCGCAGCGAAAGGAACGGCGGAAATGCAGCTAAAGGCAGCGGCACTCAGGGTGCAGCAAATTACTTCGGGTACAACGAAATGCTATCGTTGTGGGAAGACAACACACGACCAGAACCAATGCTGGTTTAAAAACCAGGAATGTAGGAAATGTGGCAAGCTCGGTCACATAGCTAAGGTATGCCGGTCAGGAAAGAAGACCAACAATAATGAGTCACCACAAAAGAGGTACAGAAAGGTACATGAGGTGACGAGGAAGAGTCCGGAAGAACAGAATTCGGACTCACACTCCAACTGCAAGGAACTGGATAGTCTGAGAATTCACAATGTGAGTAATGAAGCTGACCGACAAGCTATCTGGATCACACTACAGATTGCAAAAGTCCAAGTGAAAATGGAAGTGGACACCGGATCGGCGTTGACAGTCATGAATAAGCATGATTATAAAAAGTTATTCAAGCATATTCCCCTACAGGATACAGAACTAGTATTGAAGACATACATGGGGCATAAAGTATACCCCATCGGAAAGATAGAAGTCAAGGTGAGATACAAGGACAAAGAGCACCAAAGGATAGACCTGTATGTGTTGCCTGAGGGAGGTCCACCACTTCTGGGACGGGAGTGGATCAGGAAAATAAAGATAGACTGGCATTCACTAAACACCATGATGGTAGATTCCGGAAAGGAAGATGTCAAACCTGAACGGTTGTCCAGAATATTAGACGAAGCTAAAGAGGTATTCCAGCAAGGACTGGGAACACTGCGAGGAATTAAAGCAAAGGTTAAGATTGCAGAACATGCAAGCCCAAAATTTTTCAAAGCCAGATCGGTACCTTACGCGATACGACCTGCTGTGGAGGCAGCACTGGAAGAACTTGAACGATCAGGGGTACTGTCAAAAGTGGACTGGAGTGAGTGGGCCACGCCCATTGTTCCCGTCATGAAGTCTTCAACAAGTAACAAGCCAGGGGGACCGGGGAAGGTCCGCATCTGCGGAGACTTCAAGATCACAGTGAATCCGGTGCTTCACACGGTACAATACCCGCTTCCGCGGATTGAAGATATCTTTGCTTCGTTGGCTGGAGGGAAACACTTCACCAAGATAGACCTGGCACAGGCATACTTACAAATGGAAGTCGAGGAAGAGTCGCGTCAGTACCTCACCATCAACGCACACAGAGGCTTGTATCGTTATAATAGACTGGTTTTTGGGGTAGCTTCGGCTCCAGCAATTTGGCAGAGGGCCATGGAGCAGGTATTACAAGGAATTCCAAGCACGCAGTGTTACTTAGACGATATCCTGATTACGGGAGAAGACGAGGAAGAACACCTCACAAATTTGAAACTGGTGCTCACTAGGTTGAAGGAATATGGCCTTCGAGTTAATCGCAAGAAATGTGAGTTCTTCCAAAAACGGATCTCGTACTGCGGTCATGTCATTGACCGAGAGGGGCTGCACAAGTCACCTGACAAGATAGAAGCTGTCGTGAAGGCCCCTGCTCCGGAAAACGTATCACAGTTAAGATCATTCTTGGGGTTGATTAATTATTATCACAAGTTTCTGCCGAATCTATCCACGGTGCTGCATCCGCTGAATGCTCTGTTGCGGAAAGAAGTACCATGGAAGTGGAGTGAGGAATGTAAAAAGACCTTTTGCAGAAGCAAGGCGTTGATTACCTCTGAAGAAGTGTTGGCTCATTTCAACCCAACGTTACCTCTTCGTCTAGCTTGTGATGCTTCCCCCTATGGAATTGGAGCAGTACTTTCACACAAGTTACCAAATGGCTCGGAAAGGCCAGTGGCATTCGCGTCCCGATCATTGACCTCCGCGGAGCGAAATTATGCTCAAATAGATAGGGAGGCCCTCAGCCTTGTGTGGGGCATAAAGAAATTCAATCATTACCTGCAGGGCAAGAAGTTCACATTACTGACAGACCACCAGTCGTTGGTGTCCATATTCAACCCTAACAAGGCCGTTTCCACCATGACAGCGCAAAGGTTACAGAGGTGGTCCGTGTTACTTGGGGCACACCAATATGACATCGAATACAAAAGGTCCAAACAGCATGGAAATGCTGATGGGTTATCGCGCTTGCCATTGCCGATAGTAGAAGAAGCGACTACAGTGGACCCGGTAGAGATGTTCCACTCATCCATAGTGGAATGTCTACCAGTAACAAATTCGATGATCGAAAACGAAACGAGAAATGACCCGACTCTCTCACGAGTCTATGATTTAACGGTGGAGGGATGGCCAGCACAGGGCGAACCAACGCTGCCAGCATTTTCGCAGAGAAAAGAACAGCTGTCAGTGTGTCGAGGAACCCTGATGTGTGGATCTAGAGTGGTGATTCCACCCAAACTTCAACAGAAGGTGTTAAAGGAGCTGCACGAGGGACATCTGGGTGGAGTGAAAATGAAGAACCTAGCAAGAGCGTTTGTGTGGTGGCCAGGCATTGATGGGGACATCGAAGAAATCACTAAGAGCTGTCTAGGATGACAGAAGGTCCAAAACGCGCCACCACAGGCTCCTCTGCATCCATGGGAGTGGCCCTCATCTCCTTGGCAAAGGGTACACATCGACTTTGCTGGTCCATTTATGGACTCAATGTTTCTAATAGCGGTGGATGCACACTCCAAGTGGCCGGAGGTAATAAAGATGTCCACCACCACCACGGAAAAAGCCATCACAGTGTTAAGGACCATGTTTGCTAGGAATGGGCTGCCGGAACAGATCTGTTCTGATAATGGACCGCAATTTGTGTCCGAAGAATTCAAGAAATTCTTAAAGAGCAATGGGGTTAAGCACTACACGTCAGCCCCATACCATCCCGCCTCCAATGGATTGGCTGAAAGGTTTGTCCAGACCTTCAAGAAGGCCATAAAGGCCATGGGTAATGAAGCCATTAACTTACAACATAAGGTGGATAGCTTCTTATTGGCGTACAGGAATGCAACACATGCGGTCACAAATCAAACTCCCGCCATGATGTTTTTTAATAGACGACTAAGATGCCGGCTGGATTTGCTTAAGCCAAACGTCAGAAGGGACGTAGAGAACCGGCAATTCCAGGGCATGAATGAAAGGCCAACTAGATCTTTTCAGATAGGTCAACAAGTTTTGGCCCGGGACTACCGTACCGAGAAATGGCAGCCTGGAACTATTGGAAAAAGGCTAGGGCCGTTGATGTATACGGTGGACATTGGGGACAGTATAATAAGGCGCCATGTTGACCAGATCATAGGGTCAGCCACAAATGGCCAACCTACTCCACCACCTTACACGGTTAATGTTGAGACAGAGATACCCAGAACACCTACCTCCGATCTGGTAATACTGGAATCAGATGAACCTGACACTGTCCTTCAAGCTGAATCGACCTTGCCAGAAGCAGCTACTACCCAGCCGGGTGTTACGACACCACCGAGGCGTTATCCGGACAGAGTCCGGAAACCTCCAGAGAGACTGAATCTGTGAACTGTCTTGCATAAAGTTGTATATATGTTATAATGTATGTTTAATGGGGAATCAGTATGTTGTAAGCTAAAAAGGGAGGATTGTAGTGTATGTACCCGTCTACCTTTAAGAGAACTATTGTATGTAACCGTCCACCTTTAAGAGAACTACTTTAGGTGTTGCACTACTTTGTTGGCTTCTGTATACTGTAATACCGACGGTGACCACACCGGTATATAAGTGCTGTGTCAGGATTTATTGGGCAGATTCGCCCTGACCTTCGAATAGTAAAGTCCTGTTTTAAGTTACTCTGGTAGTCTGTGTATAATTTAACTAAACAACCCACAGACTTTACAGCCAGTGCCATGGATCGTCATACGGTCCAATCAAATGAGTCCATACAACACCACCGGGCCAACTCTGGAGTCAGACACCTTAAATAGATTGACAGATACCTTAGCCTTGGCCTTACAGGGCCACATTGACCTGCAGCAAAGTGTAGTCCAGCACCGTGTTAGCAGTGAAGTGTGGCTGGGCCATGAGAGGGATGATGACAAAAGGGGTCATGGAAGTGGGGACTCCAGTCAAAGTGCTTCCACTTCTCATCCACAACGTACTGCTCAGTCAGTAGCTGACATGGTGCCTCGTCTCCCAAAGGCCAAGTCTGCCCCTGCACAGGTGCAGTTGAAGCAGTCTTTCAGGATATAAACAGGATAAACAGAGAAAACAGCATTCCTGATTGTTGATTTCTCTTGTTCACCCTCTCCTCTTCATGTTGTTCCATACTTTAAAAGGCCTTGCTTATTTTTTTTATTTCCAGTTCTGACAAAGGATCTGTACCTAGATCTTTGCTCTTTTATGCTCTTTTTCAGTAGTTGATGGGGCTACTGTGTATTTCCAGCTTTTCCTGTTTTTATTTCAGGAATCAAGAGACTTTTTAAAAATTGTTCCTGGGATGTGGGCGACACTGGCAAGGCCAGCATTTATTGCCCATCCCTAATTGCCCTTGAGAAGGTGATGGTGAGCCGCCTTCTTGAACCGCTGCAGTCCGCACAGTGAAGGTATTCCCATAGGGTTGTTAGGGAGGGAGTTCCAGGATTTTGACCCAGCAACTATGAAGGAACAGTGATATATTTCCAAGTCGGGATGGTGTGTGACTTGGAGGGGTACTTGGAGGTGATGGTGTTCCCATGCGCCTACTGCCCTTGTCTTTCTAGGTGGTAGGGGTCGTGGGTTTGGGAGGTGCTGTCGAAGACGCCTTGGCGAGTGCATCTTTTAGATGGTACACACTGCAGCCACGGTACGCCGGTGGTGGAGGGAGTGAATGTTTAACGTGGCAAATGGGGTGCCAATCAAGCGGGCTGCTTTGTCCTGGATGGTGTTGAGCTTCTTGAGTGTTGTTGGAGCTGCACTCATGCAGGCAAGTGGAGAGTATTCCAGTACACTTCTGACTTGTGCTTTGTAGATGGTGGAAAGGCTTTGGGGAGTCAGGAGGCGAGACACTAGCCGCAGAATACCTAGCCTCTGACCTGCTCTTGTTGCCACAGTATTTATGTGGCTGGTTCAGTTAAGTTTCTGGTTAATGGTGACTCCCAGGATGTTGATGTTGGGGGATTTGGCGATGGTAATACCATTGAATGTCAAGGGGCGGTGGTTAGACTCTCTCTTGTTGGAGATAGTCATTGCCTGGCACTTGTGTGGTGCGAATGTTATTTGCCACTTATCAGCCCAAGCCTGAATGTCGTCCGGGTCTTGCTGCATGCGGGCATGGACTGCTTCATTATCTGAGGAGTTGCGAATGGCACTGAGCACTGTGCAGTCATCAGCGAACATCTCCACTTCTGACCTTATGATGGAGGGAAGGTCATTAATGAAGCAGCTGAAGATGGTTGTTCCTAGGACACTGCCCTGAGGAACTCCCGCAGCAGTGTCCTGGGACTGAGATAACTATATGCTAACTACTATGATAATGAAGCAATTAATTTGTTTAATGGCCTGTGCACCTTTTTTTAAAAGCTGGAAAGAGGTAAAATCCTATTCACAGGCTATTAAGCTCACTAACTGCATCCCTGTGACAGCAGTCAGCATACCTGACTCTTGACTTTTATGGCTGCATATAGTGACCCCACTATTCCTGGCCTGAATGGAGATGGTTGGGTAATTCCCCTGTCAATCACACCTGAAAACCGTACTGCTGTAATGTAAATGACTGAGATTGATTTTATGCACATAATTTGTACGTAACTATCCTCCACTCTTTGCATTTTGCTGGAAAGATCACCCTGGTTTTATCAGGGGACTGTTGTAGTTTTGTCATGAGTTCTATTTGCTGTCGTCCGTAGAGACTCTTTTTAAATAGATTCTGTAGACTGTTTGCTGTATTGCACTGTTTAACTAGGCTCTGTTTGCTGAGTAAATAGACTTTGTGTGAGTCCTGCCGTGAGGTCCGCCCCACTTCCAACTCATTGGCTGACACAGTGCTATCATTAGACACATTTCACTTTTACCTGTTGTTCTCCCTTCCCCTCTTTGTTTTGTGAAGCTGTATATAAAGAAAATGCTTATTTTCCAGCTTCCAGTTCTGATGAAGGGTCTACTTGCAAAATGTGACTTTACTTTTGAGCATTTTGTGTTTTTATTTCAGATTTGTATACTTTTCTTGCAGGTCACTTCCTGCTTGTTGGTATGTTGTCTCACTCACAATATACTATCCTTATTTCTGTGGTAAATGTTCCACTAATTTTCCAAGCCAATTCTACCCTTGGCTGCTTTCCCCAGGTCATCATGCAGCTGTCTCATGATGCATTGTTGCAATGTTTCTCTGTCAAGAGTCTATGCTACAGCTCATTCACAACCTTCTGTCCCATAAACAATAAAACTGTGGAAGTCCCTTTCAGAATATTAATGTCCAGTATTTCAAAGACTACCAATTTTAATTCTTTGTTTGAAATAGCACAACACAGTGGCATACATTGCTTAGCTTCTAATTAGTTATCCCTAGCCCGTGATTTGGTGAAAGCCTGATAATATAATAATAATTGCAACAGTAAAATAACACAGCTTTAAAAACACCAAGATTTGTCGGAAAAATGTAATGATAGGAATTAATAATTGAATACAAAGGATTAAGGTGTGAAATCATAGTATCAGTTAGTTTCATACTTAATATATGTGGCAACTTTCCAATTCATTTATAACTACTTTCCTGAATTCTAGTGTACATCTGAGAGGCTGTGCTAGTCCCAAAAATGCTTTGACAAGGAATCATCAGCCAGATCGATTTTGCTGTGAAAAATTAAACATCCATCTACTGATTATTGACCGTTAGCAGGCAGTAAATGTGTTGAAGTGGGATCAGACCTCTTTTATTGATCAGGAAATACTTGGAGAAAGGAAGAATTCAGGAGCAACTACAAGCAACATTTTTCAGAATGGAGATACCAACTGTCCCAAACACTAATAAATAAAGACAATCCAGGTAAGTGATTGGTTGGTGAGTATTTCTCTCTTTTCAATACAAGCTTGAATTCTGTGGTGTTAAATTTCTGTGGTGTAGTGGGGATAGTTGGTAAATAAAGCGCCCTAGAGTATACCTGTAACTGGGGTATTGAATAAATTTTTTAATTAATTAAAGGAGTAAGTCATGGCAGGAGAGTTCAGACCCATGTTCTGCTCCTCTTACTCCATGTGGGAAGTCAGGGATGCTGCCAGTGTCCCTGACGACCATGTGTGCGGGAAATGCATCCAGCTGCAGCTACTTGTAGACCGCATTGCGGCGCTCGAGCTGCGGGTGGATGAATTTTGGAGCATGCGCGATGCTGAGAGGCTCGTGGATAGCACGTTTAGCGAGTTGTTCACGCCTCAGGGTAGGGCAGCACAGGGGGTGACCATCAGGCGGAGCAACAAAGGCAGGCAGGTAGTGCAGGGAACCCCTGCGGACATCCCCCTTTCAAACAAGTATACCGCTTTGGATACTGTTGAGGGGGATGACTCACCAGGAGAAGGCAGCAGCAGCCAACTTCCTGGCACTGGGGGTGCTCCTGCTGCCCAGGAAGGGGGGAAAAAGAGTGGGAGAGCAATAGTGGTAGGGGATTCTATAGTAAGGGGAACAGATAGGCGTTTCTGTGGCCGTAGACGTGAATCCAGGATGGTTTGTTGCCTCCCTGGTGCCAGGGTCAAGGATGTCACTGAGCGGCTGCAGGGCATTCTGGAGGGGGAGGGTGAACAGCCAGTGGTCGTGGTCCACATTGGTACCAATGACATAGGTAAAAAGAGGGATGAGGTCCTGCAGCAAGAATTTAGGGAGCTAGGTGAAGGATTAAAGAGCAGGACCTCAAGGGTTGTAATCTCTGGATTACTCCCGGTGCCACGTGCTAGTGAGTATAGGAATAGGAGGATAGAACAGATGAATGCGTGGCTAAAGGGATGGTGCAGGAGGGAGGGCTTTAGTTTCCTGGATCACTGGGTCTGCTTCTGGGAAAGGTGGGACTTGTACAAGTCGGATGGTTTACATCTGAACCAGAGGGGAACCAATATCCTTGCGGGGAGGTTTGCTAGCACTGCTGGGGGGGGTTTAAACTAACTTGGCAGGGGGATGGGGTACAGAGTGGAGCTATAGTAGGGGGTGATTTACAGCCAAATACAGAGGGAAAAACAAGTCAGCTGGGAAGGCAGAGCAAATATGTGAAGGCAAAAGAGAATATGGCAGGGCTGGAAGGCATTTATTTTAATGCAAGGAGTCTTGCAATTAAGGTGGATGAACTGAAGTTGTTGTTGAACACATGGGAGTACGATATTGTTGCTATCACGGAGACATGGTTGAGGGAGGGTCAGGACTGGCAGCTCAATATTCCGGGGTATAGAATCTTCAGGCGCGACAGAGGGGGGTGTAAAAGGGGAGGGGGTGTTGCAATATTAATTAAGGAGTCAATTACTGCTGTAAGGAGGGATGATATATTGGCGGGTTCCTCTAATGAGGCCATATGGGTAGAACTTAAAAACAAAAAGGGGGCAAGCACTTTGCTGGGAGTGTACTATAGGTCCCCAAACAGTCAGGGGGAGATAGAGGAACAGATATGTAGGCAAATCTCAGAAAAGTGCGAAAATAATAGGGTAATAATAGTGGGGGATTTCAACTTCCCCAATATAAATTGGGATAGTCAGAGTGTGAAAGGCTTAGAGGGTGCAGAATTCTTAAAGTGCATCCAGGAGAGCTTTTTGAGCCAACATGTAGAAAGTCCTACAAGAGAGGGGGCGGTACTGGACCTAATTCTGGGGAATGTAGCCGGACAAGTGGTGGAAGTGTCAGTAGGAGAGCATTTTGGCGACAGTGACCATAATTCGGTGAGATTTAAGGTGGTCATGGAAAAAGACAAAGACGGCCCGGAAATAAGGGTTCTAAATTGGGGGAGGGACGATTTTAATATGATAAGGCAGGATCTGGCCAAAGTGGACTGGGAGCAGCTACTTATAGGAAAATCCACATCAAAACAGTGGGAGACTTTCAGAAGGGAAATAGAGAGAGTACAACGCCAACATGTTCCTGTAAAGGTCAAGGGTGGGACCAACAAGCAAAGGGAACCTTGGATGACAAGGGATATACAAAAATGCATTAGAAATAAAAGGGGGGCTTTTGGCAGTTACAAAAGACTAAAGACGGAAGAAGCCCTAGAGGAGTATAAAAAGTGCAGGGGCATACTTAAAAAAGAAATTAGGAGGGCGAGGAGGGGCCATGAAATAACACTGGCGAGCAAAATAAAGGAAAATCCTAAGATGTTTTATAAGTATATTAAGGGCAAGAGGATAACCAGGGAAAGGGTGGGGCCCATTAGGGACCAAAGTGGCAATCTGTGTGTAGAGCCAGATGATGTAGGCAGGGTTTTAAATGAATTTTTTGCATCTGTGTTCACTATGGAGAAAGACGATGCAGACATAGAAATCGGGCAAGGGGACTGTGACATACTTGAACATATTAGCATCGAGAGGGAGGAGGTGCTAGCGGTTTTAGCAGGCCAAAAAGTGGATAAATCCCCAGGCCCGGACGAGATGTATCCCAGGCTGCTGTGGGAGGCAAAGGAGGAGATTGCAGGGGCTCTGACACAAATTTTCAGAACCTCTCTGGCCACAGGGGATGTACCAGAGGACTGGAGAACAGCTAACGTAGTACCATTATTCAAGAAGGGTAGCAGGGATAAACCAGGGAATTACAGGCCAGTGAGCCTAACACCTGTGGTAGGGAAATTATTGGAAAAAATTCTGAGGGACAAAATTAGTCTCCACTTGGAGAGGCAAGGATTAATCGGGGATAGTCAGCATGGCTTTGTCAAGGGTAAATCATGTCTGACAAATCTGATTGAATTTTTCGAGGGGGTGACTAGGGGGGTGGATGAGGGAAATGCTGTGGATGTGGTTTACATGGACTTCAGTAAAGCTTTTGACAAAGTCCCGCATAGGAGACTGGTCAAGAAGGTAAGAGCCCATGGGATCCAGGGGGCCTTGGCGCGTTGGATCCTAAACTGGCTGAGTGGCAGGAGGCAGAGGGTGATGGTCGAAGGTTGCTTTTGTGACTGGAAGCCTGTGTCCAGTGGGGTACCTCAGGGATCGGTGCTGGGTCCCTTGTTGTTTGTGATCTACATAAATGACTTGGATGAGAATGTAAAAGGTATGATCAGTAAGTTCGCAGACGACACGAAAATTGGTGGGGTGGTAAATTGCGAGGAGGAAAGCCTCAGGCTACAGGACGATATAAACGGGTTGGTCAGATGGGCGGAAAAGTGGCAAATGGAATTTAACCCTGAAAAGTGCGAGGTGATGCATTTTGGATGGACAAATAAGGTAAGGGAATACACAATGAGTGGTAGGACCCTAGGAAGTACAGAGGGTCAGAGGGACCTTGGTGTACATGTACATAGATCCCTGAAGGCAGCAGAACAGGTAGATAAGGTGGTTAAAAAGGCATATGGGATACTTGCCTTCATTAGCCGAGGCATGGAATATAAGAGCAGGGAGGTTATGATGGAGCTGTACAAAATGCTGGTGAGGCCACAGCTGGAGTACTGTGTGCAGTTCTGGTCGCCTCACTATAGGAAGGATGTGATTGCTTTGGAGAGGGTGCAGAGAAGATTCACCAGGATGTTACCTGGGATGGAGCGCCTCAGCTATGAAGAGAGGCTGGACAGGCTGGGGTTGTTTTCCTTGGAGCAAAGAAGGCTGAGGGGGGACCTGATTGAGGTGTACAAAATGATGAGGGGCATAGATAGGGTAGATAAAGAGGAACTTTTCCCCTTAGTAGGGGGGTCAATAACAAGGGGGCATAGATTCAGGGTAAGGGGCAGGAGATTTAGAGGGGATTTGAGGAGGAACTTTTTCACCCAGAGGGTGGTTGGAATGTGGAACTCACTGCCTGAAAGGGTGGTAGAGGCAGGAACCCTCACAACATTCAAGAAGCATTTGGATGAGCACTTGAAATGCCATTGCATACAAGGCTACGGACCAAATGCTGGAAAATGGGATTAGACTGGACAGGGATGGATGGGCGGCGCGGACACGATGGGCCGAAGGGCCTCTTTCTGTGCTGTAAAACTCTATGGCCTAGAAATTGAGTGCCCTTAGCGCCGATTTTGCGGCGCTAGAGGGCCTAGCGCTGCATTTGGCGCCGGCGCCGAAATTGCCTGGGGCCCTTACGCCGCGGTAGACCGGTAGCGCTGCGCCAGCACCGATGACGTCATCGGTGTGCGCAGCGTCCCGGTTGCCATGCCGACGGGCCCCAGCGCCGAAATTCAGTTGCGGCCGCCTCGCCCGTGACAGCCGCAACTAAGACTCTGGCAACAGAGTCTTACGAGTCTTTGCGCCGGCGCATTAAAGGCCCCGCGGCGGCCGGCCGCTTTCCCGCCGGCCGCCTGGCCGCAGCTCCCTCCCCGGACTTCCCCCCCCCCCCCACCCCGGAACAGAAGCAAGCCCGGCACTTGTCCGAGGTGCCGGGCTCATTTTTTAAAAGATTTTCGCGGGCCGCGATCGGGTGCAGGCAGCTCCTCCTTAAGGGAAGGAGGAGGCCTGCACTTCCCGAGCCTGCCGCACCGCATCGGGTGCCGCAGCGCCGGAATTGCGGCGCGAAACGGCAGTTAGCGCCGATTTACCGCCGCAAAGACCCTTCAGTAGCGCCGGCAGCCGTTTGGGCGCGGCCCTGCTGAATTTTTGGCGCGTGCAGGGGGACTTAGCGCCGGCACTAACTTCCGGCGCTAAAGCCCTGGCTAAGCCAAAACTCAATTTCTAGGCCAATGACTCTATGACTCTAATCCAGAGTGTCTTAGCACTTTAGTAATTAGAATAAAATGCACCTTCATTATGTTGTGTTAAGAAAACTTTGATTGATTTGCAGTAGCTTCTTATTTGGTCAGTGAGGCTGAGAGCTTTCCAAAAAGCATTTCAATATTAAATTTCGCCACAAATAAGCATGTCCTCCAGCAATTAAGTTCTTTCAATATTGGTACTGTAAAATATCCAAAAGGAGAATTACTTAAAAATTAACTGGATATCTTTTAAGCTTATATTTCTAGCACAGTACACAAAACACTAAAGAGATCTATATGGAACAACAGGAGCATACAGTGGATATTACTAGTTATACAAAGAAAGTGATAAAAGGCGTCATTCCATTCTTCAATGACCTTGGGTGGGGTTTGAATTAAATGTCAGCTACTTTAAGAAAATCCTCCAAAAAGCCATGAGAATATAGGAGGCATTTTTCTGCAACAACAAAAAATAATTTCATGCAGCATTTAATTATATTCACCAACCAGGAGATGGATTTGAGGAAATAAGATTATATACACCATTGTATCAAATGGCACCAAGCACCAATGCTAATATTGATAGGGCAACTGTTTAATGACAACTTACATCCCAAGTGCAAAAGTTGTCTAATAATCCATCAAATCAATTGCATCTTTTGCTGTATTTCCCATCACTGCAAGCTTTGGAAACACATCTAAACAGAATTCACCATATGAACTTCATGGCTAAAGATTATGTGATACTAAAATTAATTTTAAAGTGGTAAAGATATCTAGATTTATAGGATTATTGTATCATTCCTGGCTGATAATATTGCATTAGAAAATTATAAACTACAAGTCATACTCATTTTTCACACCCCATCACTATTTGAGCCCTGTTGAATGATCATAAAGCTGTACAAAGACGCTGAGTTGGAAATAACAAAGGGTTCAAAAGCATGCTTTGGCACATAGAAACATTCAGCACTTACGCTATACGGAAAAAAGACTGCACAAGTTGGATTAGCAATGGTAATCTTTATATCTACTGTTGTCCTTTTAATTCAAGATAGATCAGAATTATAAAGGAAGTTCTACTAAAAATGAAATAGACACCACTCAGCTCAGGAATAACTTTAGTCACAAAATTCTTCAAACATTCTGCTGGTCTCCTGTCATAATTCAAGCGGAAGCTATTAGAAAATGACAGAACCTCCATCTACCCTTTATAAGGCAAAGAGAGTGCCGAAGACAAGTCCAGGGCAGGGTCTCTCAATAACAGGACTTCCTGCTCTCCAGGCTCCAATGGATGTTGGTGAAGGATGGTATAATGAGTGAGTGGACAGATATAAGCTCCACCAGCAGGATTGCGATCCAAAGAACTTTAGGGTCATTAGGGGGAAAAGTCGGTTGGTTAGCGCCTCACGTTAGTGTCTCCAGGGGGCGCTAACGGGGCACTAGGAACTTAGCGCCCGAGCACGACGATTTTAGCGCCATTCGTGAAATTGACCAGTCATTTTGCGGCAGCGCTAAACACTACCGCCGCAATCTCCTGCGCCCGCAGATCGTGACATCAGTCAAGCGTGCAGCACCCCAGTAGTGCCCCGGACTGGATATTGAGTCGCGCCCCCTGCCTTCGCACCTGCCGCTAGGAACAACAGGTAGAGGGGAACGTTTTCAAGTCGGGAAAGGGCTGGGGGAGCGCTATTTAAAGGCAGGCGCTTCCTGCCTTTTCTTGTCGGCAAAATTTTTGGTACATGCAGGTTGAGAGGGAGAGAGATGTCTGGAGAGATTTAACACTGTCCTAAGGAATTTTGGCCCTCAGCACCACTTTTAAGGTTCCTAAGCGCCGAGCTCTTTCCCTGGGCATATCCATTAGTGCTTCCAACACAATTGCTTTTGAGGTCTCTCCAGGCCGAGATTCAAAGCTGCAATGAGCAGGGTGTGGCTATCCAGCAAGATGGCCCCTCCTCTTTAAGAACTGGACGGCGCCAGTCTGTCTGGCTCCCATGGTAACTGACATCGCCTGAGCTTCGGTAGCGTTCTGAGGAGCGCCTCGCTTCCCGACGTTTGCGTCTTAAGAGAGGTGTGTAGCGCCTGATTTAGATCTCAAATCACCTCCAGGGGCAATAGAGGCAAAATTTGCAGTCAGAGGTGATAATTAGGGCCAGGCAGTAAACTTTGCACAATATGGGCAATACCCAATTTCTCCCCCATTATGTTTAATAGCAGTATTTGTTCATCACATTTTTAAAAATTGAAGCAGGCAGAAGGCATATTTCCCATTTATCTCAAACACTAAATGCAACTTATACAACAAGGTGATACTGTTAACGAATATGGTAATCATAGAATCATAGGCCTAAAAGTTCAGTTGATTTGCGCCTCCCGTTGGTGCCCTAAGAGGGGGCTAATGGGGCGCAAAGCAACTAGCGCCTGGGCACGGCACCGCCAATGCCTCCCGCGAAATTCAGCGGGAAGTTTGCGTCGGTAGTAACCTTTAGCGCCCCGAGCCAATGAGCCGCCGGCGCAGTGTCTCACTCGTGCCCCGGCTGCGATCTTTGGTGGCGCCCCCTGACCTACCGCCGGAAGCTATGTCCGACGGGGTCAGGGGGGCCTAACTGTGGCCGGGGCAGCGCAAATTAAAGGGGAGGTGCCGGACGGCCAATTTTGTTGCTGGCTGCCTGCCAGCACCTGCCCCCTCTGCCGTCCCCGGCCTCCTCTGCAACCACCCACCCCGCTCCCCCGCGAATTGCTGGCTGCGCTCTGTGAGCCCGGCACTTCTCTTGAGTGCCGGGTTCTTTTGCCAGCAGTCCGATCCCTAGTGGCCCAGCTGGGTCCTGGGTCGCACTGCGCTAGGCCTCTCCCCTTCCAGTATCACCCCGCGTCCCTTTTGGGGTGCTACCGGTAAATTTCTGCCACAAGGGCACAAATTTTTTCAGGGCACTAACAGTAGCGCCCCGGCAAAGTTAGCACCCCAAAGGTGGCGCAACTCCATTTTTCCCCCATAGAATCATAGAATGGTTACAGCACAGAAGGAGGCCATTTGGCCCATCGAGCCCGTGCCGGCTCTCTGCAAGAGCACTTCAGCTAGTCCCACTCGCCCGCCCTTTCCCCACAGCCCTGCAATTTTTTTCCTTCAGTTACTTAACCAATTCTTTTTTTGAAAGCCACAATTGAATCTGTCTCCACCAAGCTATCAGGCAGTGAATTCCAGATCCTAACCACTCGCTGCATAAAAATGTTATTTCTCATGTCACCTTTGGTTCTTCTGCCAATCACCTTAAACAGTATCCTCTGGTTCTCGACCCTTCTCCAATGGGAACAGTTTCTCTCTATCTATTCTGTCTCAACCCCTCATGATTTTGAACACCTCTATTAAATCTCCTCTCAAACTTCTCTGCTCTAAGGAAAACAACCCCAGCTTAGAAACATAGAAACATAGAAGATAGGAGCAGGAGTAGGCCATTCGGCCCTTCGGGCCTGCTCCGCCATTCAACGAGATCATGGCTGTCCCTGCCTTCTCCCCATATCCCTTGATCCCTTTAGCCTTAAGAAATATGTCCAACTCTTTCTTGAATATATTTAATGAACTGGCCTCCACCGCCTTCTGTGGCAGAGAATTCCACAGGTTCACCACTCTCTGGGTGAATAAATTCCTCCTCATTTCAGTCCTAAATGGCTTACCACTTATCCTTAGACTATGACCCCTGGTTCTGGACTCCCCGGCCATCAGAAACATCCTTCCTGCATCTAGTCTGTCCAGGCCTGACAGAATTTTATAGGTTTCGATGAGATCCCCTCTCAATCTTCTAAACTCCAGTGAGTATAAGCACAATCGACACAATCTCTCCTCATATGTCATTCCTGCCATCCCAGGTATCAGCCTGGTGAATCTTCGCTGCACTCCCTCCATGGCGAGAACGTCCTTCCTCAGGTAAGGCGACCAAAACTGCACACAATACTCAAGGTGCGGTCTCGCCAAGGCCCTGTACAACTGTAGCAAGACATCCTTGTTCCTGTACTCGAACCCTCTTGCTACGAAGGCCAACATACCATTTGCCTTCTTAACCGCCTGCTGCACCTGCATGCTTACCTTCAGCGACTGGTGCACAAGAACACCCAGGTCTCTTTGCACTTCCCCTTCTCCCAATCTATTGCCATTCAAATAATAATCTGCCTTCCTGTTTTTGCCACCAAAGCGGATAACCTCACATTTATCCACATTATAGTGCATTTGCCATGTTTCTGCCCAATCACCCAACCTGTCCAAATCGTACTGGAGTTTCACGACATCTTCCTCACAGCATACCCTCCCACCCAGCTTTGTGTCATCTGCAAATTTGGAGATATTACATCCAATTCCCTCGTCCAGATCATTAATATATATTGTGAACAGCTGGGGTCCTAGGACCGATCCTTGCGGTACACCACTAGTCACTGCCTGCCACTCGGAATACGACCCGTTTATTCCAACTCTTTGCTTTCTGTCCACCAACCAGTTCTCTATCCAAGTCAATACCTTGCCCCCAATCCCATGTGCCATAATTTTGCACTCTAATCTCTTATGCGGGACCTTATCGAAAGCCTTCTGAAAGTCCAAATACACCACATCCACTGGTTCTCCCTTATCTATTTTACCAGTTACATCCTCAAAAAATTCCAGTAGGTTAGTCAAGCATGATTTACCTTTTGTAAATCCATGTTGACTTCGTCCGATCCTGTCACTGCTTTCCAAGTGCTCTGCTATTACATCTTTTATAATGGACTCTAGCATTTTCCCCACTACCGATATCAGGTTTACCGGTCTATAATTCCCCGCTTTTTCTCTACCACCTTTTTTGAATAGTGTGGTAACATTAGCTACCCTCCAATCCATGGGTACTGTTCCAGATTCCATTGAATGTTGGAAGATGATCAGCAATGCATCTACTATTTCTAGGGCCACTTCCTTAAGTACCCTGGGATGTAGATTATTATGCCCTGAGGATTTATCGGCCTTCAGTCCCATCAATTTTCCTAACACCATTTCCCTGCAAATACTGATTTCTTTCAGTTCCACCCTTTCATCAGACCTATGTTCCCCGGCATCTCTGGGAGGTTATTTGTGTCCTCCTTTTTGAAGACAGAACCAAAAGATGTATTTAGTTGTTCTGCCATTTCTTTGTTCCCCATTATAAATTCCCCTGATTCTGACTGTGTGATAATAATAATAACTTCCGGGAAGTTATGTCATCACTTCCTGTGAACTGTGAACTATGAACTATGAACTGTGTACATACCTCACTTCCTGTCATATGTCACTTCCTGTTGGACTGGTATAAATACTGGTCTGTTCAGTATTGTAAGAGGCTTCTACCAGAGGCATGGTAAAGACCTCTCTTGTATATAGTGTGTTTATAAGTTACTTAAGGCTTACTTTAAAGTTACTTGATGGTAAGACTCCTTTTTCTTACATCAATTTAAGTAACTTAGTATTTACACTCACAAATACTACACCTCATCAGCAGTTCTTTGGATTCCAGCGTCGCTCATCTCATGGAACATCACTCCCATCATGGCTAACTACTCCTGGACCTGTATTACTCCGAAGATACGTTCGGACGTCTAAAAATGGCCCTCTCGTAGATGAGGTCGAACTAACCGATGCCAACCCCACCTATGCAAACATACGATATTCCGACTGCCGAGAATCTACCGTATCATTACGGGATCTGGCTCCCTGCCCACCAGGACCTAGTGGGACATCGGGTGATGGCATTTCACCAGGAAACTCTTGGGACCTATCGGGTACCCCTCTCCAGGATCCTGATCGGACACCAACTAGCTTGGTGCCGGTAGAACCCCGTACTCAAGGTTGCGACCCTCCCAGTACCGTGCATGAAAGTACTGATCCGCCACAGACCAGCTCTGCACCTCCCTCTGAACAGAGGCAGTCCGACTTTGAACCTATTGGGGCTCGTACTCGAAGCCATGATCTCCCCGACCCTTCACAGGGCAATCCAGGCCACACAGACTCTGACCAATGGCCAACCACATGAAAGCGGACCAGCGACCCTCTACGACGGGGATCCAAACGGGTGCGACTCTTCCTTGTTCGGCGGCTGTGGACCAAAAGGTAGACCACAGCCTCCTAATCCTGCAGGAGGGAAGAATGTGATAATAATAATAACTTCCGGGAAGTTATGTCATCACTTCCTGTGAACTGTGAACTATGAACTATGAGCTGTGTACATACCTCACTTCCTGTCATATGTCACTTCCTGTTGGACTGGTATAAATACTGGTCTGTTCAGTATTGTAAGAGGCTTCTACCAGAGGCATGGTAAAGACCTCTCTTGTATATAGTGTGTTTATAAGTTACTTAAAGCTTACTTTAAAGTTACTTGATGGTAAGACTCCTTTTTCTTACATCAGACTGCAAGGGACCTATGCTTGACTTCACCAATCTTTTTCTCTTCACATATCTATAAAAGCTTTTACAGTCAGTTTTTATGTTCCCTGAAAGCTTACTCTCATATTCTATTTTCCCTTTCTTAATTAATCGCTTTGTCCTCCTTTGTTGAATCCTAACCTGCTCCCAATCCTCAGGATTATTGCTTTTTCTGGCCAATTTATATGTCCTCTCTTTGGATCTTATGCAATCCCTAATTTCCCTTGTTAGCCACGGTAGAGTCACCTTTTTTGTTTTATTTTTATGCCAAACTGGGATGAACAAATTCTGTAGCTCATCCATTCAGTCTTTGAATGTTTGTCATAGCCTATCCACCGTCAACCCTTTGAGTGACATTCCCCAATCAATCCTACCCAACTCGCACCTCAGACCATCGTAGTTTCCTTTATTTAAACTGAGGACCCTAGTCTCTGAGTCAACTACTTCATTCTCCATCTTAATGAAGAATTCGATCATATTATGATCGCTCCAACCCAAGGGGCATCGTACAACAAGATTGCTAATTAATCCTTTCTCGTTACATAATACCCCGTCTAAGATGGCCTGATCTCTGGTTGGTTCCTCGACATATTGGTCCAGGAAACCATCCCGTAAACACTCCAGGAATTCCTCCTCCATAGTATTGTTACTAATTTGGTTGGCCCAATCTATATGTAGATTAAAGTCACCCATGATGACTGCTGTGCCCTTATTGCACGCTTCTTTTACTTTCCCTTTTAATGCCATCCCCAACCTCCACCTTACTGTTTGGAGGTCTATATACCACTCCCACTAACGTTTTTTTCCCCTTAGTATTTCTCAATTCTACCCATACGGATTCCACATCATCAGAGCTAATATCCTTCATTACAATTGTGTTAATCCCTTCTTTAACCAGTAATGCTACCCCACCTCTCTTTCCTTTTTGCCTATCTTTCCTGAATATCGAATACCCCTGGATGTTGACTTCCCAGTCCTGGCCATCCTTGAGCCACGTTTCTGTAATCCCAACCAAATCGTATTCGTTTACCTCTATTTGCGCAGGCAATTCATCCGCCTTATTACAAATGCTCCTCGCATTAAGACACAAAGCCTTCAGGCTTTTTTTTTAAAGCTCTTAGACCTATTAGAATTATTATTTACTGTGGCCACGTTTGATTTAAACCGTTGATTTCTCTGATTTCTCTGACTGCCACTTTTGTTTTGCTCCTTCCTATCTTTTGCTTTTATCCTTGTT
This sequence comes from Somniosus microcephalus, assembly GCF_052327205.1. Taxonomy (NCBI): domain Eukaryota; kingdom Metazoa; phylum Chordata; class Chondrichthyes; order Squaliformes; family Somniosidae; genus Somniosus; species Somniosus microcephalus. The sequence continues at coordinate 77,455,868 of NC_140992.1, forward strand.
TCCCTTTCCTCTGTCTCCCTGCTCAGGTTCCCAACCCCCTGCCATTTTAGTTTAAACCCTCCCCCACAGCACTAGCAAACACTCCCCCTAGGACATCGGTTCCAGCCCTGCCCAGGTGCAAACCGTCCGGTTTGAACTGGTCCCACCTCCCCCAGAACCGGTTCCAATGTCCCAGGAACTTGAATCCCTCCCCCTGGCACCATTCCTCTAGCCATGTATTCATCTGAAGTATCCTTCTATTTCTACTCTGACTAACACGTGGCACTGGTAGCATTCCTGAGATTACTACCTTTGAGGTCCTGTTTTTTAATTTATCTCCTAACTCCCTATATTCCGCTTTTAGGACCTCATCCCGCTTTTTACCTATATCGTTGGTGCCTATATGCACCACGACAACTGGCTGTTAACCCTCCCCTTCCAAGATGTTCTGCAGCTGCTCGGAGACATCCTTGGCCCTTGCACCAGGGAGGCAACACACCATCCTGGAGTCTCGTTTGCGGCCGCAGAAATGCCTATCTATTCCCCTTACAATAGAATCCCCTATTACTATAGCTCTACCCCTCTTTTTCCTCCCATTCTGTGCAGCAGAGCCACCCCTGGTGCCAGGAAGTTGGCTGCTGCTGCCTTCCTCTGATAAGCCATCCCCCCCCAACAGTACCCAAAGTGTTGTATCTGTTGGAGAGGGGGATGGCCACAGGGGACCCCTGCACTACCTGCCTGCACCTAGTACTCTGCCTGTTGGTCACCCGTTCCCTTTCTTCCTGTCCAACCTCTACCTGCAGTGTGTCCAACTCCGTAAATGTGCTACTCACGATGTCCTGAGCATTGTGAACGCTCCAGTATGCATCCAATCGCAGCTCCAGTGCCGCAATGCTGTCTATCCATGTAACTGAAGTCCCTCATCCCTGAAACAATTCTTGTAAATCTTTTCTGCACCCTCTCTAAGGCCATCACATCCTTCCTAAAGTGTGGTGCCCAGAATTGGGCACAATATTCCAGTTGAGGCCAAACCAGTGTCTTATAAAGGTTCATCATAACTTCCTTGCTTTTGGACTCTAAGGGGGTGAAATTCACTATCGCCCTGTTTCTGGCGCAATTATCGGCCAGGCGCAATGTTTAGCGCCTGGCGCTAATTATCGCCTCCGACTGCAAACTTGACTTTTATCGCCCCTGGAGGTGATTGGAGTGCTAAATCAGGTGCTGCACACCTCTCTTAAGGTGCAAAGGCCAAGGAGCGAGGCGCTAACTCAGAGCGCGGGCGCAGCGCAGGTGATGTCAGTTAGTGATGGAACACAGACACACTGGTGCCGGACAGTTAAAGGGGAGGGTCGATCTTGCTCTCCAGCCACACCCTGCTCATTGGAGCCTTGAATCTCGGCCTGGAGAGACCTGTGACTACATTTTCCAGCCAAGCACTATGGAGAGGGTGAGAGAACGAGCTCAATGCTTCAGTGAGTGGGCCTTGAAGGCTCTGGTTGGTGTGGTGGAGCGCAGAAGATCTAAATTCTTCCCTGAGAGTGGCAGGAGGCCTTTGCCACGTGACTACAGAAGAGTGTGGAGGGAGGTGGCTCAGCACGTCTCCTCCAAAAGTATGGTGACCAGGACCCATACTCAGTGTCGCAAAAAGTTCAATGGCCTCACTCGGGTCGTCAGGATGAGTGGATTTTTTTCAATACCTCTCCATCCCTCCATCTCAACCTCACTCTATGGCCAGAGGGTCTTAAAACCCCAATGCCCAGCACTCATCCAACACCTATGGCCCTCTCATGAAACATACACACACATTCCACAAATTGCATACATTACGGGCTATTCAACTATGGGAGGCACATCAGGCAAGACCATGGCTGTATACATTAAGGGCTATTCAACTAAGGGAGGCACATCAGGCAAGACCATGGCTGTATATTTACTCAGACGCCGTCCTTTTTCTTGCAGGCCAAGCTATCTCATAATAGGAGACAGCAGCAACGGACGGGTGGAGGGCGGCCTTAGCTGCAACCCCTCAGCGATCTTGAGGCGTGCGTCCACAGGATTGTGGCAAGCCAGGTGATTGGTCATGTCACCCCTGGAGAGGCTGACCCCGTTCCGGACAGCAATGGTAAAGTCATCACCTTTTTCTCCTCTCTCATTCCACTTGTCCCTCACAACACCAGCCTTTGACACTTTCAATCCAACTTACTAAATCGCTGCACTCCTTCCTCCCTTACTGCCCTCTGTCCCCACGCTAAAACCACTCTTGTACCTCCCTGCTTTCAGATGGTGATTCATCAGCCGAGGAGACAGGCCCTCAAGCTGCCAGTGGGAGTGAAGCTGCAGGCGAGGAGGAAGAGGAAGCCGGAGCATCAGTGCCATCCTCTCCTGAGGAAGCCCATGCCCACACTGGGAACACATCTTCCCTGGAGGGGAGCAGGGGGGAAGGGTCTGATGAGGATGAAGCTCCAGGACCCAGCGGGCAGCAGCATCGCGATGGGCGTAGGGAAGCTTGGGGGCCTTCTCCCTGGAGGGAGAGTAGGCCAGTGAATCCTGCTGCACTGGACGCAGAGGAGGAGCAGCTCATCACTGAAATGAACACCCAGGTGGTGGACATGCACACTCAGCCCATGGGTGCAGTGGGAAGGGTACCTGAATGCATTGATGCACTGGCAAGGAGTGTGGAGCACTTCGCTGTAGCACAGGCGGATGCCACGCTAAAGCTTAGTGCTGCAATTCAGTCACTGGCTGCCGTGATCCCATCTCAGACTGCTCTCATGCAGGCTCAGATCGAGGCCACGCAAGCACTGACTGCTGCCATTGTTGCTGGTTCGGACACATTTCCCTGGGGCACTCACCGCGCCGCAGCAGGCCAGCAATCTGTGCTCCAACAGATTGCTCCGGATGCTGAGGTGCTGCCCCGTGGGAGTGCCAGTGTGCCAGCCGAGCAGGGAGCTGCTGTCCTCTCTCAAGGTGACAGCAATCTGGCTGCCACCACTGTCACTTCCCCATTGCACTTATCACCACCTGTAGCCCAGACTGCTGCCGCCCATGCAGAGTTGGTGCAGTCTGTAGCCGGGCCCTCCAGGCCCAGAGCTGGTCGAGGCCGTCCTTCAAGGGCATCTGCAGTCTAAGGTTCTGACAATCAGCAGCCTTCCACCAGCCTTGCTGCAACCACTGGGACCCCATTACAGAGGAGCAGTAGGGTGGGAAGTGGGGAAGTGCGCAAGGGAAGGAGATCACCCTCGAAGGGCAAAAAGTAAGAGGTGTGACAAAATGTTGGTCAATATTTTATTAAAGGCCGAGGTTCGTGTTCAAACTTTTGTTTAGTGCATTGGACATTATCTCCAGGTTGTGAGAACCAGTTATAGAAACATAGAAGATAGGAGCAGGAGTAGGCCATTTGGCCCCTCGAGCCTGCTCCGCCATTCAATGCAATCATGGCTGATCATCCAAATTCACTACCCAGGCCCTGCTTTCTCCCCATACCCGTTGATCCCTTTAGCCTTGAGAAATATATCCAACTCCTTCTTGAATATTTTTAATGAATTGGCCTCTACTGCCTTCTGTGGTAGAGAATTCCACAGGTTCACCACTCTCTGGGTGAAGAAATTCCTCCTCATTTCTGTCCTAAATTGCTTACCCCTTATCCTTAGACTGTGACCCCTGGTTCTGGACTCCCCGACCATCGGGAACATCCTTCCAGCATCTAGTCTGTCTAGTCTTGTTAGAATTTTATAAGTTTCGATGAGATCCCCTCTCATTCTTCTGAACTCCAGCGAGTACAAGCCCAATCGATCCAATCTCTCCTCATACGTCATTCCTGCCATCCCAGGTATCAGCCTGGTGAATCTTCGCTGAACTCCTTCCATGGCAAGAACATCCTTCCTCAGATAAGGCGACCAAAACTGCACACAATACTCAAGATGTGGTCTCACCAAGGCCCTGTACAACTGTAGCAAGACACCCTTGTTCCTGTACTCAAACCCTCTCGCTATGAAGGCCAACATACCATTTGCCTTCTTAACCGTCTGCTGCACCTGCATGCTTACCTTCAGCGACTGGTGCACAAGGACACCCAGGTCTCGTTGCACTTCCCCTTCTCCCAATCTATTACCATTCAGATAATAATCTGCCTTACTGTTTTTGCTACCAAAGTGGATAACCTCACATTTATCCACGTTATATTGCATCTGCCATGCTTCTGCCCAATCACCCAACCTGTCCAAATCATCCTGGAGTTTCTCGGCATCCGCCTCACAGCACACACGCCCACCCAGCTTTGTGTCGTCTGCAAATTTGGAGGTATTACATCTAGTTCCCTTCTCTAGATCATTAATATATATTGTGAATAGCTGGGGTCCAAGGACCGATCCCTGCGGTACCCAACTAGTCACTGCCTGCCACTCAGAAAAAGACCCGTTTATTCCAACTCTTTGCTTTCTGTCTGCCAACCAGTTCTCTATCCATGTCAGTACCTTGCCCCAAATCCCATGTGCCTTAACTTTACACGCTAATCTCTTATGCGGGACCTTATCGAAAGCCTTCTGAAAGTCCAAATACACCACATCCACTGGTTCTCCCTTATCTATTTTACCAGTTACATCCTCAAAAAATTCCAGTAGATTAGTCAAGCACGATTTACCCTTTGGAAATCCCTGTTGACTTTGTCCGATCCTGTCACTGTTTTCCAAGTGCTCTGCTATTACATCTTTTATAATGGACTCTAGCATTTTCCCCACTACCGATGTCAGGCTTACCGGTCTGTAATTCCCCGTTTTCTCTCTACCACCTTTTTTGAATAGTGGGGTAACATTAGCTACCCTCCAATCCATGGGTACTGTTCCAGATTCCATCGAATTTTGGAAGATGATCAGCAATGCATCTACTATTTCTAGTGCCACTTCTTTAAGTACCCTAGGATGTAAATTATCAGGCCCTGGGGATTTATCGGCCTTCAATCCCATCAATTTCCTTAACACCATTTCCCTACAAATACTGATTTCTTTCAGTTGCACCCTTTCATCAGACCCTATGTTCCCCGACATCTCTGGGAGGTTATTTGTGTCCTCCTTTGTGAAGACAGAACCAAAATATATATTTAATTGTTCTGCCATTTCTTTGCTCCCCATTATAAATTCCCCTGATTCTGACTGCAAGGGACCTACGCTTGACTTCACCAATCTTTTTCTCTTCACATATCTGTAAAAGATTTTACAGTCAGTTTTTATGTTCTTAGCAAGCTTATCCTCATATTCTATTTTGCCCTTCTTAATTAATCCCTTTGTCCTCCTTTGTTGAATCCTAAACTGCTCCCAATCCTCAGATTTACTGCTTTTTCTGGCCAATTTATATGTCCTCTCCTTGGATCTTATGCTACCCCTAATTTCGCTTGTTAGCCACGGTTGAGTCACCTTTTTTGTTTTATTTTTATGCCAAACTGGGATGAACAAATTCTGTAGTTCATCCATGCGGTCTTTGAATGTTTGCCATTGCCTATCCACCGTCAACCCTTTGAGTAACATTCCCCAATCAATCCAACCCAAAGCGTCTCAGACCATCGTCGTTTCCTTTATTTAAATTCAGGACCCTAGTCTCTGAGTCAACAACTTCATTCTCCATCTTAATGAATAATTCTATCATATTATGATCGCTCCAACCCAAGGGGCCTTGTACAACAAGATTGTTAATTAATCCTTTCTCGTTACATAATACCCCGTCTAAGATGGCCTGATCTCTGGTTGGTTCCTCGACATATTGGTCCAGGAAACCATCCCGTAAACACTCCAGGAATTCCTCCTCCACAATATTGTTACTAATTTGGTTAGCCCAATTTATATGTAGATTAAAGTCACCCATGATGACTGCTGTGCCCTTATTGTACGCTTCTTTAATTTCCCTTTTAATGCCATCCCCAACCTCCGCATTACTGTTTGGAGGTCTATATACCACTCCCACTAACATTTTCTGCCCCTTGGTATTTCTCAGTTCCACCCATACAGATTCCACATCATCAGAGCTAATATCCTTCCTTACAATTGTGTTAATCTCTTCTTTAACCAGCAATGCTACCCCACCTCCCTTTCCTTTTTGCCTATCTTTCCTGAATATTGAATACCCCTGGATGTTGAGTTCCCAGCCTTGGCCACCCTGGAGCCATGTTTCCGTAATCCCAATCAAATCATAATCGTTTACCTCTATTTGCGCAGCTAATTCATCCACCTTATTACGAATGCTCCTCACATTAAGACACAAAGCCTTCAGGCTTGTTTTTTTAACGCTCTTAGACCTATTAGAATTATTATTTACTGTGGCCATGTTTGATTTAAACTGTTGATTTCTCTGACTGCCACTTTTGTTTTTCTCCTTCCTATCTTTTTCTTTTATCCTTGATTCCCTTTTCTCTGTCCCTCTGCTCAGGTTCCCAACCCCCTGCCATTTTAGTTTAAACCCTCCCCCACAGCACTAGCAAACACTCCCCCTAGGACATCGGTCCCAGCCCTGCCCAGGTGCAAACCGTCCGGTTTGAACTGGTCCCACCTTCCCCAGAACCGGTTCCAATGTCCCAGGAATTTGAATTCCTCCCCCTCACACCATTCCTCTAGCCACGTATTCATCTGAAATACCCTTCTATTTCTACTCTGACTAGCACGTGGCACTGGTAGCAATCCTGAGATTACTACCTTTGAGGTCCTATTTTTTAATTTACCTCCTAACTCCCTATATTCAGCTTTTAGGACCTCATCCCGTATTTTGCCTATATCGTTGGTACCTATATGCACCATGACAACTGGCTGTTCACCCTCCCCTTCCAAAATGTTCTGCAGCCGCTCTGAGACATCCTTGGCCCTTGCACCAGGGAGGCAACACACCATCCTGGAGTCTCGTTTGCGGCCGCAGAAATGCCTATCTATTCCCATTACAATAGAATCCCCTATTACTATAGCTCTACCCCTCTTTTTCCTCCCGTCCTGTGCAGCAGAACTACCCCTGGTGCCAGGAAGTTGGCTGCTGCTGCCTTCCTCTGATAAGCCATCCCCCCCAACAGTACTCAAAGTGGTGTATCTGTTTGAGAGGGGGATGTCCACAGGGGACCCCTGCACTACCTGCCTGTGCCTAGCACTCTGTCTGTTGGTCACCCATTCCCTTTCTGCCTGTCCAACGTTTGCCTGCGGTGTGACCAACTGATCAAAAGTACTATTCACGCTGTCCTCAGCATTGCGAATGGTCCAGTATGAATCCAATCGCAGCTCCAGCGCCGCAATGCGGTCTGCCAGTAGCTGCAGCTGGACACACTTGCTGCACACATGGTTGTCAGGGACACAGGAAGTGTCCCTGAGTTCCCACATATCACAGGAGGAGCATACCACGGCACTGGGCTGTCCTGCCATGACTTACCCTTTAGTTAATTGCAATTAAATTAAATCAAATCAATCCCACCAATTTCACTACAGTTAAATGATATATTTAAGGGTCCTGGTTTACAAACAGTCCCCGCTACACCACAGAGAGCTTAGAAACTATAAACCACAGAGTTAAAGTTTAAAAAGAGAGAAATACTCACCAACCAATCACTTACCTGCTTTATGGTGACGTCACACTTCGATTACTTTTTACTTCTCTCCCTCTCTGTGAGATTGCAGATTAGTAAACCTACCTGGTCTCTGACGCCTTTTATAGCCCCGCTGCCGCCGCTGAGTTTCCCGCCGATGCTGTGAGGCCTACCTGGTCTCTGGGGCCTTTTATAGCCCCGCTGCCGCCACTGAGTTTCCCGCCGATGCTGTGAGGCCTACCTGGTCTCTGGGGCCTTTTATAGCTCCGCTGCCGCCGCTGAGTTACCCGCCAATGCTGTGAGGCCTACCTGGTCTCTTGGAGCCTTTTATAGGCCCGCTGCTGCCGCTGAAATTCCCGCCGATGCTGTGAGGCCTACCTGGTCTCTTGGAGCCTTTTATAGCCCCATTGCTGCCGCTGAAATTCCCGCTGACGCACTGAGGCCTACCTGGTCTCTTGGAGCCTTTTATAGCCCCGCTGCTGCCGCTGAGTTTCCCGCCGATGCTGTGAGGCCTACCTGGTCTCTTGGAGCCTTTTATAGCCCCGCTGCTGCCGCTGAAATTCCCGCCGACGCACTGAGGCCTACCTGGTCTCTTGGAGCCTTTTATAGCCCCGCTGCTGTCGCTGAAATTCCCGCCGAGGCTGTCAGTTATGTTAATGAATGATTTTTTTTGTTTGTTTCTATTAGTTTGTCATGCAGAAATGACAAACACAGAGTTTGTAAAATAAATAAGCTTTTGTATTCAAAATGTACATGTCTTTGGAATCATTGCTGCCTTCGCTGGCTTAGGGGTTGCGGGTTGGTTTCATTCATGTTGTTCTCCATGGCAGAAGCCATTTCCTCAGTAGGGGCCTAGAAGCGGCTTGCTATCAGCCATTGATGGATGGCCCTTGCAGTTTCAACATTGTGGGCCTCCCTCCCACCTTGGTGCTGCTGATGATCATCCTCCTTCTCTTCCTCCCCCTCTTCCTCCTCCTCTTCCTCCTCCTCCTCCAATGGTGCTCCAAGGCCTGGTGGCATTGGCTGGGTCCTGAGGATTGCCAGGTTATGCAGCATGCAGCACACAACTATGAAGAGGGAGACTCGCTCAGGCGAGTACTGCAGGGCTCCTCCTGAGTGGTCCAGACAGCGGAACCATTGCTTGAGCACGCCGATCATCTGCTCAACTATGTTCCTGGTGGAGAGATGGCTCTCGTTGTACTGCAGCTCAGCAGGGGTTTTGGGGTTACGGAGTGGTGTCATCAGCCAGGTGCACAGTGGATAACCCTTGTCCCCGAGGAGCCAACCACTTGGCTGAAGCGGTGCCTGGAAAAGTTCTGTCACAGCAGTCTAGTGCAGGATGAAAGCATCGTGGCTGCTGCCAGGATAGTGGGCATTGACAGCGAGTATCAGCTGTCTGTGGTCTCAGACCAACTGGACGTTTAAGGAGTGGAACCCCTTGCAGTTGCGGAAATCGTCTGCATTCTCATGCGGTGCACGCAATGCCACATGCGTGCAGTTAATGGCGCCCTGCACCATGGGAAAGCCCACTATCCTCACAAAGCCCCAATGCGCGTTGATGCTGTTTGGCCCAGGTCATCGGGAAAGAGATGTACTGGCATCTCCTTTTATAGAGGGCATTTGTGACCTGACAGATGCAGCAATCGACCGCGAACTGGGAGATATTGGCGATGTCCTCAGTAGCTGCTTGAAAGGAGCCGGTGGCATTAAAGTTCAGAGCAACTGTGACCTTCAATGCCACCAACAGAGACGTCCTGGTCCTCAGTAGAGGCTGCAAATCTGGCTGCAGCAGGTGGCAGAGCTCAGTGACCACCTCCTTGCTGAAGCGCAGCCTGCGCAAACACTGCTCCTCAGACAAATTAATGTAGGAGAATTGTTGGCAAAATACCCTGGGAAGGTAAGGTCTCCTGTACAGAGGCCTGTTGTCACTCCTCCGTCTGGCCATGATTGCCACTCTCTCTCTGCATCTCTGATGCCTCTGATTCTGCAGGCACAGGACGACGCCCCAAATAAGTTCTGCCTCCATAATCTCTTGGTAATCAAAGTAATGAGGGTCAAATCCAAAAGTACCTGCAAAGTGATGCTCAGTAGCCAAAACTACTTCACACAGCGTTGACTCTATGCAGAAGTCTCTCCTTCTCTCTCTCAGAATCTCTCTCTCTGTCAGAATGAGTGGTGCAAAAATGTCTACCACAGAAAAAGCCAGGAAGAGGCTGCCTTTAAATAGCGCCCCCCCCCCATCCCACAATGACTGGGAAACGTTCCAGTCTACCTGTTGTTGCTTGCGCCAGGCAGAAAGGAGGGGGGTGCCACTCAATATCTGGTCCAGGGCACCACAAGGGCGTTGCATGCTCGACTGACGTCAAGATCTGCGGGCGCAGGAGATTGGGGCGGTATTGTTTAGCGCCGCCGCAAAATTTCTGGTCAATTTCACGAGTGGTGCAGACATCGCCGTGCCCGGGCACTAGTTGCATTGTGCCCCATTAGCGCCCTCTTAAGGCGCTAACAGGAGGCGCAAACCAACCGAATTTTTCCCCCTATGCCTCTATTTATGAAGCCCTGGATCCCGTATGCTTTTTTAACTGCTTTCTCAACCTACCCTGCCACCTTCAATGATTTGTGCACATATACCCCAGGTCTCTCTGTTCATACACCCTTTAGAATTGTATCCTTTAGTTTATATTACCTCTCCTCGTTCTTCCTACCAAAATGTATCACTTCGCACTTTTCCGCGTTAAATTTCATCTACCACATGTCCGCCCATTCCACCAGCCTGTTTATGTCTTCTTGAAGTCTATCACTATCCTCCTCACTGTTCACTATACTTCCAAGTTCTGTGTCATCTGCAAATTTTGAAATTGTGCCCTGTACACCCAAAAATATATATCAAGAAAAGCAGTGGTCCTAGTACTGACCCCTGGGGAACACCACTGTATACCTTCCTCCAGTCCAAAAAACAACCATTCACCACTACTCTCTGTTTCCTGTCACTTTGCCAATTTCGTATCCATGCTGCCACTGTCTCTTTTATTCCATGGGCTTCAACTTTGCTGGCAAGCCTATTATGTGGCACTCTATCAAACACCTTTTGGAAGTCCAGGTACACCACATCAACCGCATTGCCTCATCAAACCTCTCTGTTACCTCATCAAAAAACTCAATCAAGTTAGTTAAACCTGATTTGCCTTTAACAAATCTGTGCTGGCTTTCCTTAATTAATCCATACTTGCCCAAGTGACTGTTAATTTTGTCCCAGATTATCGTTTCTAAGAGCTTCCACACTACTGAGGTTAAATTAACTGGCCTGTAGTTGCTGGGTTTATCCTTACACCCTTTTTTGAACAAGAGTGTAACATTGGCAATTCTCTAGTCCTCTGGCACCAGCCCCGTATCCAAGGAGGAATGGAAGATTATGGCCAGTACCTCCGCAATCTCCACCTTTACTTCCTTCAGCATCCTAGGATGCATCCCATCTGGTCCTGGTGACTTAACTAGCTTAAGTACAGCCAGCCTTTCCAGTATCTCCTCCTTACCAATTTTTATCCCATCCAGTATCTCAACTACCTCCTCTTTCACTATTACTTTGGCAACATCTTCCTTGGTAAAGACAGATGCAAAGTACTCATTCAGTACCTCAGCCATGCCCTCTGCCTCCAAGCGTAGGTCTCCATTTTGGTCCCTAATCGACCCCACCACTCCTCCTACTAACCGTTTACTATTTATATGCTTATAGAAGACTTTGGGATTCCCTTTTATTTTAGCTGCCAATCTATTCTCGTACTCTCTCTTTGCCCCTCTTATTTCCTTTTTCACTTCCCCTCTGAACTTTCTATATTCAGCCTGGTTCTCACTTGTATTCTCAACAAGACATCTGTCATACGCCCCCCTTTTTCTGCTTCATCTTACTCTCTGGGCAGGATTTTCATTCAGGAGTCGGGTTGGAGGCGGGATTACAACTTTCAGGGTTGTAGTCCCGCCTCCATCGAGTTGCAGCCAATCCACACGATTTTAACTTGATTGACCTTGTTGAGCCCGCCCAGCGGGCTCAGCAGGCCAATTAAGGGCCACCCGGCAACAGGTGATATCACAGACTGAAATTTCTTCTGTCAAGAGCTTTTGACAGATGAAATATCAGCGTTTGACAGCTCTGTGAAGCTGTCAAACACTGGCAATCTGACTTCTAACTTGAGTCCTTCTCCACAGGCTCAGTTAGAAATCTCTCCTGCACTAAAAGCTGCAGGCTGTCACTTTTGTCAGTTCGCGGCCATTCTGCTTTCTGTGCCGGTGAGATGAGGGACTCCTGAGACCTAAAGGAAAGAAGGCTGAAAAGGTAAGAAAAGGTATGTAAAACTTATTTAATCACTTTAGACACACCAAACACACCTACCTTTGCAATCATGCACCCATCACTCACCTGAACACCGACATCTCGACCCCTCCAAGTCCTTCAACCCGACGGCCCGCTTCCTCTAACTTGGCGTGGTTTGGAGCCATCGGGAATCCCACACTTCAACCTTAAAAATAGGGATTAGGCTAAAAGCTGCCTGTTAACTACCTGTAACAGGCAGTTAATTGGCACTAATCCCTTCCCGCCTCGGATAGGCGTGTCCCAGTGTGGGGCAGGTACCTGCCTCCTTTGAAACTGGCATGGAGGCGGGTTTGGGTGCGGGATGGGGTCGTGACCCTTGATTTGAGGATTTTAACCCCTCGCCCGCCTCCAATCCCGACTCCACGGCCCAATGAAAATCCTGCCCTCTATCTCTTTTGTCATTCAGGGAGCTCTGGCTTTGGTTGCCCTACCTTTCCCCCTCGTAGGAATGAACCTTGACTCTACCCGAACCATCTCTTCTTTAAAGGCAGCCCATTGTTCGATTACAGTTTTGCCTGCCAATCTTTGATTCCAATTTAGCCGGGCCAGATCCATTCTCAACGCACTGAAATTGGCTTTCCTCCAATTAAGTATTTTTACTCTAGATTGCTCCCTGTCTTTTCCATAGCTAATCGAAACCTTATGATACTGTGATCACTGTTCCCTAAATGTTCCCTTACTGACACTTGGCCCACCTCATTCCCCAGAACCAGATCCAGCAATGCCTCCTTCTTCATTGGGCCAGAAACGTACTGATCAAGAAAGTTCTCCTGAACACACTTCAGAAATTCTTCCCCCTCTCTGTCTTTTACACTATTACTATCCCAGTCTATATTAGGATAGTTGAAGGCCCCCATTAACACTACTCTATAGTTCTTGCACCTCACCGTAATTTCCTTGCAAATTTCATGCTCTACAATGTTCCCACTCGTTGGCAGTCTTTAGAATACACCTAGTCGTGAAATGGCACCTCTATTGTTTCTCAACTCTAACCAAATCGATTCTGTCCTTGACTCCTCCAGGACATCCTCTCTCTCCAGCACTGTAATATTCTCCTTAATTAGTACTGCCATCCCACCTCCTTTCTTTCCTTCCCTACCTTTCCTGAACACCTTGGGGGGAAAAATTCGATTGGTTAGCACCTCACGTTAGCGCCTCCGGGGGGGCGCTAACGGGGTGCTAGGAATTGACCAGTTGTTTTAAGGCGGCACTAAACACTACCACTACGACCTCCTGCGCCCACAGATCATGACGTCAGTCAAGCGTGCAACGGCCCGGTAGCGCCCCGGACCGGATATTGAGTCATGCCTTCTGCCTTAGCGCCTGCCACTAGGAATGACAGGTAGAGGGGAACGTTTTCAAGTCAGGAAGGGGCTGGGGGAGCGCTATTTAAAGGCGGGCACTTCCTGCCTTTTCTTGTCAGCAAAAGTTTTGGTTTTAATACTGTCCTAAGGTGTTTTGGCCCTCAGCACCACTTTTGAAGTTCCTAAGCGCCGAGCTCTTTCCCTGGGCCTCTCCATTAGTGCTTCCAACACAATTGCTTTTGTGATCTCTCCAGGCTGAGATTCAAGGCTGCAATGAGCAGGGTGTGGCTGGCCGGCAAGATGGCCTCTCCCCTTTAAGAACAGGATGGCGCCAGTCTGTCTGGCTTCCATGGTAATTAGCATCGCCTGAGCTTCGGTAGCGTTCTGAGGTAGCGCCTCACTCCCTGACGTTTGCGCCTTAAGAGAGGTGTGTAGCGCCTGATTTAACGCTCAAATCACCTCCAGGGGTGGTAGAGGCGAATTTTGCAGTCGAAGGTGATAATTAGCACCGGGCGCTAAACTTTGCGCCCGGCCGATATTACTGCCCCAAAATGGGCGATACTGAATTTTTCACCCCCTATATCCAGGAATATTTAGTACCCAATCCTGCCCTTTTTAATATTGCACAAATTTATTTCAAGGCATAAGCTCTTCCTAAAGAAACTGAATACAGCAGCTGCCATTTAAAACCCATTATTTAACTCCATTGTGTATTCCCTGCTCCACTCCATTAAATACCAGGCTTCACTACAAAATCTCTCCTTTCTATGGCAAGACCTAGACCTTGAAGAACTACTTTAAGGAACCTAATAAAGAATAAATTAGGCAACAACTTTGAAAATGTCAGCTCAAAGGTTGCATATGTGGTGTCTAAAGGCAAGGTTGTCTGCATTTGAATTGAAACGAATAGTGGTAAATTTGGGCTGCTGGATCTTAGTAAAAATAATGGTCTGGTGCATGAGGAGTTGCTTAAGGCTCTCTCCAACAATTCTGCAGGATTCTAATCACAAATGTTTCCATTTAAAATTGTTGTAATAAAGTAATAAAATTAAATATTGTTATTAAGATCTTCAGCTCTTCATATCAGGTTAATTTCATCAAGACTTCTATAATGAGTCATTATAGGAATTAGAATGGAAATCCAGTTCTACTTAGCTTTGAAAATGCATTTTGGAAGAACAGTATTAGTTGCTTTTTAGCAGTTGGATTTTTAAAATTTAACAAAACAACTATTTTCTCAAACATTAAGGAATCTGCAGTATACTTAATGATTTAAAAGAAAGGGCTTTGCATGTTTTATGTTAATTTTATGATTACATACTAAAACAAAGGGGGTGATTTTAACCCTACCCGCCTAGCAGAAACTGAGCGAGTTGGGGGTTAAAATTGACCAGCTTACTTACCTACCCTAGAGCCGCTGGGAGCTGACTGTTCTCAATTTTAATCTGCCTACTGAGCAGACAGCAAGGACATCCACCCAAAGCAGACAATGACATTGTGATGAAATATATGCCTTCATCAGCCCATGTGTTTTACCTGTGTGTTTCACCTGCTTGTATTGTGTGAACCGCCCCCTTTTGCTCCTATTGTGTGTATTGGCTACGCCCCTGTCTTTTGCCATATAAAGGTCTCAGGAGCTGTATGAGTCATTCCTACCAGACGCCCGATGTGGGAAGACCTGTAATGCTGCTATGTTCTTAGTGATTAAAAGCCTTAGTTGAATCCTTTAAATTCCTTGTCTTTGAGTTATTGAAGGCACATCAGACATTATTGTGGCCCGGCTGTAATTTTAACTGGATGGGATGAATCGGAACTGCATTGGCTTTCCCGCCAGGTGACGACAGTGGAGAAGAGAATCGAAGCCAGCAGAGCCCTGAACGGGTAGTTTTTACTTTCCTTGTGGAGCCTGAAGGAGCAGGAGTGCTCCACAAGGAATGCTTAGGTCTTCCCTGCCGCAGACTCACCGCTCCCCCCACCCCCACGGCCCGCCCTATGGAGGGAGGCTGCATGAACTGCAGACCAGTGCCACAAGAAGTTCAATGACCTGACCAGGTAGCAAAGGCAGCACACCAGCCACTGTCCCTTTATTATTTGGGCATCAACACACTGATCACCTTCTAAAATTAGAAGCTGCACAACTAACCCTTCACAATACACTCTGGTTAAGGAAGCACTAACTAGGAATCTTACAGTATGTGTCTTCTTCTCTCTTAACAGCAGTTACTTGCATACACAACCTTAAAATATCTTCCTCCGCTTTAACCCGTTATACATCTCTCCCGATTTTGATTTCCATTGAACACCTGCCCAAAGTCAAAATTACCCCCTACATGTGTAAAAACAGGCATCAACAAGTGGCTCTTTTAAAAATAAAAGGTGTGAAACCAAAGCCTATTGTACAGGACAGCATCAAAGTTGAAAAACAAATTACAGATCTTTCTAATCTAATCTAAGTAGTATTAGGATGCTCAGACAAGCCTCGGGAGATGTTTAGTAAATTCCAACAACCAACTTTAACCTAAGGCAGCCAATCCAATTAAAATACTTGCATTTATACAGCCCTTTCATTTCTGCAGAATGACCTAAATCACTTCATAGTCAATGAATTACTTTGAAGTGTTGTCAGTGCTGTTATGTTGGCAAACACAGCAGCCAATTTGCTCACAGCAAGACCTAGGACAGCGGGAGAACTATTCTGCTCTTCTTCAAATTCTGCCATGGGATCATTTACATTCACCTTAGAATGCTGTACTGTCTTGGGCTGGATTTTGTCAATGAAGGCGCATTGGGGTGGGACTGCTGGTCCCGCCCCCAGTGACGTCTGACCAGCCCACACTATTTTCCCTTGATTGACCTTGTTAAGCCCACTCCGGCCAATTAAGGGAAAGCCGGTGACAGATGACGTCAGCGTATGATGCTTCATCTGTCGAAAAAATTTTGACAGATGAATTGTCAGCATTTGACAGCTTTGAGAAGCTGTCAAACACTGACAATCTCTGTTCTAAAGTGAGCCTTTGCACAGAAGGCTCACCAAGACCTCTCTCCTCAGCAGAAAGCAGATTTCAAAACAAGAAAACAAAATTTGATACAATTCTGTCATCTCAGCCGTTGAGATGAGGCACTCCGGATCCTCAAAGGTTGAAGCCTGCAAGAAGAAGCAAAGATAAGGAAACTTTTTCTAACACTTTACACTCATCTTTCATACTTACCTGTCCACACTTACACCCATCACTCACCTCTGCAGCAGACATTTCGACCCCTATCACCCCCGCAGACCCACTGCTCGCCTCGCTGACCCTGGCGAAGTTCACAGCCATCGGGAAGCCTGCAATTGTTTGCGTGGGTTTTCTCCGGGTGCTCCAGTTTCCTCCCACAGTCCAAAGATGTGCGGGTTAGGTTGATTGGCTATGATAAATTGACCCTTAGTGTTAGGGGGATTAAATACATGGGGTTACGGGGATAGGGTGGGATATGTGTTGGTGTAGGGGTTACGGGGATCGGGTGGGATATGTGTCAGTGCAGGCTCGATGGGCCGAAATGGCCTCTATCTGCACTGTGGGGTTTCTGTGATTCTGTGAATTGCAGTCGTAAAATGAGGATAAGCCTCAAAACTATCTTAACAGGCAGTTAATTGGCTCTAATCCCCTTCCCACCTGGGAAGATGGCACGGAGGTGGGTTGGGAGCGGGGTCGGTATCTGCTCCCAGTTTCTGCCATTTTCCCAGCAGTCCTGCCTCCATACCCGCCTCCCCAGGGCTGGGAAAATTCCCCCTGGGTCTCGATCAGGTCCTGAAGTAGGAATGAGCCCATGACTTAAGAGTCAAGATTGCGACCACTGAGCCATGCTGACATTTTTAGGGACATAGGAACATATAGCACTGGAAAGATCATTGCAGCCCATCTGCCCAGGCCCAAGATTTTCAGAAAAACTTCCGTTATATTGCAATATTTTCATTATTATTTCTACAATATACATTTCTTTGCATTTACAAAAGCAACTTGCATTTATATAGCACCGTTAACATAGTAAAACGTCCCAAGGTGCTTCACAGGAGCGTTATCAAACAAAATTTGACACCGAGCCACATAGAGATATTAGGACGGGCAAAGATGTAGGTTTTTAAGGAGCGGCTTAAAGGAGGAGAGAGAGGCTTAGAGAGGGAATTCCAGAGCTTTGAGCCCAGGCAGCTGAATGCTCAGCCGGCAATGAAGGAGTGATTAAAATTGGTGATGCGCCAGAAGCTAGAATTGGAAGAGTGCAGAGATCTCGAGGGGTTGTAGGGCTGGAGGAGGTTACAAAGATAGGGAGGGGCGAGGCCATGGAGGGATTTGAAAACAAGGATAAGAATTTTAAAATTGAGGTATTTCTGGGCCCGGAGTCAATGCAGGTCAGCGAACACAGGGGTGATGGGGTGAACGGAACTTGGTGTGGGTTAGGATACGGGCAGCAGAGTTTTGGATCAGTTCTAGTTTATGGAGGGTGGAAGATGGGAGGCCGGCCAGGAGAGCATTGGAATAGTCGAGTCTAGAGGTGACAAAGGCATGGATGAGGGTTTTAGCAACATACGAGCTGAGGCAGGGGCGGAGTCAGGCAATGTTACCAAGGTGGAAGTAGGCGGTTTTGGTGATGGAGTAGATATGTGGTCGGAACCTCACTGGAGGGTCAAATAGGACACCAAGGTTGCGAATGGTCTGGTTCAGCCCCAGATAGTGAATAGGGAGAGGGATGGAGTTGGTGGATAGGTAATGGAGTTTGTGTCTGGGATCGAAGACAATGGCTTCGGTCTTCCCAATATCTAGTTGGAGGAAATTTTTACTCATGCAGTACTGGATGTTGGACAAGCAGTGTGACAAATCAGAGACAGTGGAGATAGTTTATTGTTCTAGTTTAATACATGATACTGCAGTCACATTGGCTTATTACACATTTAGCTTTGTACTGGTGAATACAGTGTTAACTATTAAATGATTAATTTCATGTCATTATCCAGACAGACCTATATCCACTTCAGTCTGTATCTTAATGCAGGTTTATAGAATTTATAAACAGAACAGGATTTAGTTAATCACACCACCTAGCCAGACCCTTTTACACTCAGCTTAAAAAGTAACTCACTATTTGAGAGGAAGTTTAAATCAAAGTTAAAGTTAGTCAATGCAAACTGAACCTCACAATAATCCTTAAGTCAAACGCATTTTGCCAATGGAGGGAAAATACTTTGGAAAAATGTCTCCATAAAATGCAACTGAACATTTACAGTGAAAGGTATTAGATTACAAGTTTATAAAATAAAAAAAACTATATGCTTGGCAGAGACCAGGGTTAGGGAAAGGTCAGTGGGAGGAAAAGACACAAACACAATCTGCAGACCAAAAGAGTATGAGAAGTAAATATTTTTAGTAAGGTGGAATAAAAAGCAGAGAAAGGTGCAATAAAACTTTAAAATATTGCATTGATAAACAAAATTTAGCTCAAAATTATTCTACATTTTTTAAATATTGGGTTAATTCAATTTATTTGCTTTTCAGAATTTGGCCTCCATGAAGTAAGTAGAACAGATAATCCAATAGGCAACACCTGAAATGTTATTGTCCCATGTAATGTATTCCATATCAAACTGGACTTTGGTAACATTAAATTATCTCATTGATAATACTTCCACACAGGACAACAATTGAACACATTTTTTGAAACATTATATTGAGGTGCAGATGCTTCAATAAAGAGCATGAATGTATGCTGCATTATCTGGCATGGACCAATCTATTTTGAATTGTACCTCTATGTTGTGTAGCAAAATCCTCTCACTGCCCTTATACATACATGTGGTATAAATTACGATCAGTGCATTACAGATCTATGAGTCCATTTATGGTTGTTTAAAAGACAAATAGTGATGGCATCCTTAATAAACTATACTGAAGAGCACATTTTATTTCAAAATGCATTGAATTTCAAAGCAATGCAAAATGAAATAGAAAATAACATTTCTAAACATAAGCATGAACTCATGATAGAATGGTAACATAATCTCCTTATAGAAGAGGATAATTCAGGCAGTTCATTTTCATTGTGGTGTTAAATGATTTAAATGTTTATCAATCTGAATACCCATGTGCACTTCCCTTCTACCCTTGAGCAGCAGCAATTTTAGTCTTTTGTATAAAACACAATGATAACTAAACAGCTTTGCCTCGAGTGTGATTCCAACAGCTGTATTGTGAAGCATTAAGTATTAACAGCGCTTTGTATGTTTTAGAAAAATACTATCTGTATAATGGAAGAGTAGAATAGTATCAAGCACTGGAGACTTGTAATACAAGATTGAATGCAAAGGAATGGACCAATTCTGTCAGAAATAGTTGCATGTGCCCCTAAAGTGTTATGTAAATAGAATCCAGGCTCACAATTAGATATTTAAGAGTAGGTGCATTAGTATGTAGAAGAATGTTTGTTGGGCATGGTTACCTTCATTTTGGCACTGTTACATATCATGTGAAATACAGTACAGCTTAACCTATACCAAGATGGAATGCCTCTTTGATAATTTAGTAGGATTACAAGTCTTTTCCAACTGTCTGTTCAATTAAAATGTATATTTTTCCTTCAGTAGGACTGTGACTCAGAAAAGGACTTCTGGCCTGCAGGGCCTTTCACAATATTGGGCCAGAAATTCGGGTCCCCACGAGTGAGTACGCGTTGTGTACTCATGTGTAGGGCCAACGAAAGTGCCGGTTTCATGCATGCACTGTGCATATGCTGGAAACTGGAACTTCCGTTCCCTTGAAGGAAGGGGTTCACAGGTCAAACGCATGCGCCAGAGAGTCAACGCGTATGCCTGGAACTTCCGATTTTTTTTTTTACAGGTTTCTCCATGCGGGTAAGTCCCTAGCAGCTGCGCATGAAAAAAGCAGTTGCAAGGCCTGTTTTTAAAAAGGTAAGAGGTTAATTAAGTAAAATTAAAACATATTTTTCCACAGGTTTATCATTTTAAAATACTTTAAAGAAACGTAAGTTTATTTTTAGCCCCGTTAAAAACTTTAATTAATTTTTTCAAAAATTTAAATTTTTGTTTAAAATAGTTAATTTGTGTAATTTATAATTATTTTAAAAATGTGATTTAAAAAAAAAAATTATTTGAAGTTTTACTTAGGTTTTGGGGCCAATCTCTATTCATAGATTTGACAGGTCTTCCTGTCAAATCTATGAATGGAGATTCCCTGCTCCAATTGGCTCCCCATGGCCCACGTGATCCCAGGGGACACTGCGAACTAACTTTGCCGCTGGGATATGCAAGCACTGCACAGCTGGAGGAGGCCCAGAATTGGAATCCCACACGGCCCCACAGCACAACGGCAGGCGTGCTATGTAAGTGCAGGTCGGGGGCCTGCGCCCGCGGGAAGCCTCCAACCCGAATTTCTGGCCTATTATGCTTTGTTTTATTCTTAACATTAATATTTTGCTCAGGCTGAAGGCAGGCAACAATATTTTTGATAGATCTAATAATCTTATAGGATACAAAAAGAACCAACAGTCATAGTTTATATTATGGTTGTGTTTGTGTCAGGGATAAGCCTTCTGCACTGCCATGCAAAATAATCTTCTCTGATTTGCTCCAGATCATCTTTTCCCCTGTTTTGCCAACAATGTTGAGGTTATTAGGATGTCAATCCTCCGGATGAAAAAACATAACACTCCTTTCAATGAAGTACTGAGGGAATGACACAATGTTGGAGGTGCCACCTTCAATATGAAATATTAAACTAAAGCGGATGAACGTAAATGCTCCCATGGCACAATTTGAAGATGAACAAGAATTCTCCTGATGACCTGGCCAACATTCCTCCCTTAACCAACATCAATAAACAGATTAACTGATCATTCATTTGCTGTGTGTGGGACCTTACTGTACGTAATCAGCTGCTATTTGCCTACATAACAACAATGACTAAACGTTAAAAGTAACTCATTTGTGAGGCACCTTGAGATTTCCTAAGGCACTTTATTGACGCAAATTCATTCAATATGTAGACATTCTGTCTGCATCTACCGATAGCAAACAACAGTTAATAAAACTGTTGTACATTAGCTGTCAAAATGAATTGTTACATAATGCCATAGATGCTGATTTATGGCTTCTGAATCCAAGCAACAAAATGGAAGAGTCCTCATAAGTAAGCCTTGCAACATTTCCGCAAGGTGGTGGAATCAAGGTTCAGACTGCAGTTGACTGTTTCTGTCACTGATTGTGCAGGTCCTATGTTGCACAGTAGCACCATCACTGTATGTGCCAGTCATAAACTGCATGGCAGCTGGTGTCCTTGAAGCAGATAGCATAGCTCTGCACCTGGCTCTCTGATCTGGCCCCTGTGAAGACAGTTTTTGCAAGATAGATGCGCCAGGGACCACAGATATGGTTGGTGGTGATGTGGTCAATCATCCTGACATGCCTTCATTCACGCAGTACCACTAGAAGCATGACATACTGTCACTGAGTACTTCTGAGCAAGTATCCAACGTCACGTTTAGTCAAGCATTCATATACCTTGGTGGTGACATTAGGTCTGCTGTCCTAGCTTTCTTTTGGAATAGGAGTTTCTGCATGCACTAATCATCTGCTGAAACAAAATATGATGCTATATTATGAAATGTGATTACTGTGTGAATAACAGTAAGATTATCAGAGAGTTGCAGTAGTCAGGAGCATTTTGGTTGTTACAGGATCACCATTCCATTAATTACAGTTGGGATGGGGTACATCAGAGGCTGCTAGACTACAGTATTGCATATCCTTGTAATGGGAATAGTAGGAAATGGCAGAGGAGCAATTTAGCCTGTGGATTGACACAACAAGCAGTGTTGGGAGGCTTTTTTCCTTGTCCTTCTATACTCTTTTGGAAGCTTGATAGAGCAAAACATCTGATAGATGCATCGATTGCAACATTTTGTTCGTGTCTAGTATAGCGCATAGTTGTAACATCTTAGTCAAACCCATTTGCAGGTGGCTTGATAGAGCTTTTAATATATTTTCATGATCTGAACCTTGGCTCAAAACAAAGGGGATTACATTTTACTTGTGCTATCACAAACAGAACTACTTAACTACTCATAAGAGGATTCATAATTAATAAATTACAGGAATGTTGGCCTCCCATCAGGTTTCAAAACCAAAAAGCAGACATTGTCTAGAACATTCTGATGATGAACTTAAAGCACACTGTTCCCATTGCGCGATAAGTACTTGTAGAGAAAGACACAATTAATTTGGGCAGAAATGCATTAATCAGACACCTGCAGCAACTTTATCTTTTGGCATTGTTTCAAAGTGGTGGTGCTATAGCTGTAAAATGGCACCAAGTGAGGAAAATAAAAGAACTGTCAGTAGCACTGGCACCGTAACAGTCAAATCAATGGTTGGAGTCTGTGATGACAAAGAATTATTATCTTCCAGCCTTTGTCAGATGTACAGATCCATGCCAATAGCAGCTGAAGCAATTATCACAGACAATGACAGTGACATGTTGAAAGCTAAAGAGAAAGAGATATGATAACATATACTGCCTTGCACATACACCAAAGCTGTGCATAATACTCTAGAGAACCTATAGCTATTATCTTCTTTCTAATCACTCAGCTGTGGTGCTACTCAATCCATAATCTGTATTATTTCTTCCACGAGCCCACGCAGTTCTTTAAGGTTCCAAAAACAGTTGTAGAATCTCTGATGAAGCTATGCATTCATCAATTAGGTTTGAAATTAATATTCTAATATCACATGGTTCCTAAAACACAATTAAAGTTGTGAAAGGAATCCCTTATTAAATCATACAGCATGCAGAACAAGGATAGTCTCAACTCAAACGACAGCTCTCACAATCCTTTTTCTTTGGCAAACCTCATATAACAAAGGAGCACAGTAGCAGTAGTGTTCATTAAGAATATCCTTATTCTCACAAGACCGCAAGAAAATTAAGGATGATTAAAGCCATTCAGTCCATTCTGGTTCATCCATTCTGCACTGCTACCAATTATCTACTTTTTACATCATTCATCACTAACTGTCGAGAAGTGGAGCGGGGGTAGGAGACTGTGCACTAGATCTAGCAAAACTATAAAGGAAAATGTCACGCGGCTCCTCTGTTAATGTGGAACCTCACTTGATGCGAGCGCAAGTCGAAAATAGAGCTTCCAACATCAGCTGCTGACTCTCCTCACTGCCTCCGCGATAACTCTCTGCTACCCTAATGAGAGACTCTATAAATAATCCACAAACTTTCCAAAACCTGTAAAGGCTACAAATTGTCGCTCCATAAGGCTCTGACAGATAACTGTAGTGTATGTTTCTCTCCATAAAACGGAATTAATTGGGTTTAATACGCCCCACAATCAAGGAACACCTCACAAACACCATCAATGTAAACATAAATATACAGGACCCAGTAGTGAACCCTGCTAAGTACCTACTTCACTATCCCAGAGTGGCAAGGGAAATCTGAAAGGGTATCCATGTGATTTTCTGAATTCAGTGATCAAACAATTGAATTTAATTGATGCATGCCTATGTTCTTAATTCTTACAACGATCCATTGTTTAAACTTTCAATCCAGCATTACTGTTAACTTCTGATTTACTTTGAAAATCCATTTAAAGTGCACTTTTGTTCAGTTCAATTAACCATTTCAAAATTTTTAAATATATAGTATATATAATAAATATAAGAACCACTTTTAAATGGGAATCAGGTGGGCAGGGATAGGGATGTGTTGCGCAAAACAGGTGGCAAATGCCCCCGAACCTCAGCAGTATGAGGCGCAGGCAATATTACCTCCCAGGCCTCACGCTGCATACCACCGGTCAACTGCCCGCCCGAAACAGGCCAAAGGCAGCAGATGGCCAGCAGATGGGAACAGGGTTTTGGGCAGGAATAGGCTGCCAGCCGTGCCAAAGGGAGGCTCGCCAGCAAGAAGGTAAATCGCAGAGGTCATTTTTTGGGAGAGTCTCGTGAGAGGGAAGAGGGGGAGCCTGCTCCTCTGGGCCCCACAAGGGAATTTTAAAAATATGTTTTTAAACTTGCCCGTTTGGTCCTCTTCTAGCCCCGGATCCATTCCCACTGTCTTCATCTGACAGAAAAGCTACAATGGCTTAATGTTGGCAGTCCAAGGCTTATTTAATCTATTGCAAGGATGTTGTTTTCTGAGATATTTTTGGTGCCCATTTTCTATTTCATACACAAAATCCACTGGGCATTTTCGCCAGTCCCAAATATGAACAGAAAAATGGGTATAGATAAAAAGTGGGGAAACCTGTTATATTATCACACCAACTTTTCCAGTTACGTTAACGACCAGAGCAAAATATACCTGAACTGTTGAGTGAGTGGCTGAACATTGTAGTTTACAGAAAGTAACCTGTTACCACATTCGATACTGAATTCTGTTGGCTGCATCTGTTTTATGCCTACTTTATTATTAGAATGCCATGCTGATGTGAAGTTTTATTGATTGTACAAAGGTGGAAAATGGCTTTACAAACCTAATTATAGGTTAATACCATCCTGTAGGCACTTTATTAAAATCTATATATAGATCCACAATGGTAAAGAGCTGTTTCAAAGAGAATCTTCCCATCATGAGTATAAAACTATTGACGCTGAGCAAAAGTACATTTTCATTTTCCAGCAATCAGACTTATATGCTTCAGTTTTGTAGAGCATGTTTTCATCACTGAGGTTATTTTGCTTCTGTCAACCAGTCTTTGAATATGGGAGAACAGATTATTATGTATTGCAGTTGCCAGCATAACATATAATCATTACAAAAAGGTGATTTCAATGAGTATGTTTGTTGTTGGAAAAAATACTAAATTATTCAGTAGAGTGATGTATTTATTAGTTGCATAGTGACAGGGTGCATTCAAGTCCAATACACTATGACGTGGATTGCTAGGACATAGGTTCACAGCTGCAACTTTTCACGGCAACAGTTTCCAAGCAGCAGCCAAACACTCCCCCAGGAGGATAAATTAGTGCAAGAGAGCAAGAGTTACCCTGGGCCAACTGGTAATGGAGTTGCATTGCCAGAAATATAGGAATGGGCTTCTTGTCCATCCTCTCGGTCATGAATAGTTCATGGTACATGAGGACACACAGAGGAGATAATAATAAATACCTAAATGAAGTAGCAGGGAGTACAGTAAGGTACGTACACAGAAATCAGTAACTGTGTTTAAACAAATGATGGGCTAATAAATTTAGATTACATATGAAAAAGTACATTGTGGAAATATGGAAAACTTGAAATAATTTGAGACTCTGTAATGTTATTAAGGGATTCAGATGACATCACAAGTGCTTATAGCTATCACCTGAACCCTGAGATGGAAGTCTCTTGTAAAACATACCAGTTTGAATTCTCTATAATGTTTGTTGTATGGCCAACACTAGAGTGGAACAAGATTTGAGACCACCAGAATGGAGATAACTTGACCCTCCCATCCCCTCGCCCCCCGCCCCCTCCCCCCCCAAATCTTCTACAGTCAGGGCTATTTACATGTTTATAGCAAGCTCCCAGTGTGAATACGCCCCGTCATTGGGAGCTTGCTGTTTTGTGGGCAGGATATCTAACATTGCTACAGGGATTTAAAGGACTGCTGAATGAAGTTAAAGGAGAGGGTGTTTTTTGATGAAGTGTAATCAGGAAAATGGAGCAGCGATCTAGAAGGCAGCATAATTCACTGATGTAGAGGTGCTGCTGTAGGAAGTGGGGTCGAAGATGGTGGTCGTATTTGGATCAATGAGCACCATACTTCTAGATAAACTTTGCAGAGTGCATGGGAGGAGATGGTACAGTACATTAATGCTGTCCCACCAACCTAGAGAATGTGGCTGCAAATGATGAAAAAGTTCAGAAACCTCACCAGATCAGTTAAGCTAAGAATAACTATTATTATCTTATAGTAAATAACTGGACAAAGTATGCATACCACAAAGTGTTTCCTCCCCCTCACTTGGTAATACCTTGCTTTCAACATGTACCATCATGGCCATTCTGCAGCAGGGTATTCATTGCAACAACAATTTATACTTGTAATTCCTCCCACACTCACATTCTGAACTGTCTTCCATCTAAATCTTGCTACATGACACATGTACATGTACTCACATCCATGATGGGCTGCAGGATGCCCAGTTGTGTTTCACTATATCTGCCATCTCAGGTCCTTCCTCAGTTGCTGAGCTCTTGGTTGTAGTCCTTACAGAACTTGAATTTATTGTTATGTTATTGGAGCATCTGTTTTCTTCAATCATTAGAGGATGTGCAAGCATCCAATGTAATCTGAAGGCAAGTGTGTATGAGTCTGCTGGCCTTCTCTTTGCAGTTAGGCTTGAGGCTTCTCAACACTGCAGTCTACACTGGAGTGCATGGTAACTCCAGGGATATCTGCAGCAAAGCCTCCAGTGACAGATTGCCTAAGCCCTGTCAGAGCACCTCTTGTGAATACTCAGACTGCTGCATTGTAAGTCTTGATTTTCAATCTTTGATGCCCTCTTGTCCAGCTGCAATGCGCATGTGCATCAAATGGAGGGAACCTTGAGGCAAGGATTTGCAGATGTCATTGTTGTCCTTGGCTCTGCTCCCATGCAGATCAGTGGATATGCTGAGATGGTGTTATCAGGGGCACAGCTGAAGAGGGCACAGATGAGTTTGCTAACACATGTGGCCCCTCCAGTTCCCCCTCCCAAAATGAGAGAAGATGTGGCAGAAAGCAAGCAAGACTAGGCAGCTATTGCAGCAGCAGATGTTGCAGGGAAATCTCATAACCCAGCACAAGGAGGCAGATGGCCACCTGAATCTCAAGAGGCTTCAACTGAGACCCAGTGGCCAAGTCATGTATAGGCCAGACCAGGTAAGGACAACAGGTTTCCTTCCCTAAAGGACATTAGTGAACCAAGTTTTTACAACAATCCAATAGATTCATGATCACTTTTACTGCTAATAGCATATGGACAACAAGCAGAAGCCCCACACAGGTGCACGCTCCTTTTCAGTAGCCACTCACTAACTTTCGCTCTCTCTTTCTGCTGAACAACATGGCACACATCACAAGGGAGAGGAGTAAGACTGGAGAGGAACACACGTCATCATGATCCTCTCTGAGCTGGAGCAACAAGCTCTGAAGATCAGTGCCCCTCAAGAACTGTCCGAATCGAGATTTCGTGGCTGGGGGCTTATCTGAACAGGGACTCTGAGTATTACTTGAACACCTTCCTGTACCTCAGAAAAACACATTCAGCCAGCTTGGCATTGTGATGCTTGTCATCTGCTACTGTGCAGCCTGTCAGTGCCAGGCCAACTCTTGTCCTTTTTCTCTTTCCTCCAGGTCCTTCTCAGCAGCAAGAGCCTCCAGAAGACACTCTGGAGGAGGACAATCTATCTGAGGAGACACCATCATGCGCTCTAGCCCTTCCAAGCACCAGAAGGGAATAGCACCTCAGGTGGATAAAACAGTGAATTGGAGGGTTCTGCATGTAGTGACATTCCCAGCATGTGAGCAGGCACAGGTAGTGCTGGCAGGGACAATCCAGGAGGTGGCTTGCCAGATGGTGAGGTCATCTTCCATCTCTGCTGAGGAGGACAGAGAGGCGGAGTATATGGGGACCATCTATGAAAAGAAAAATGCTTTTCTCACACAGACAGTTATACAAGGTATTGGATGGCCTGCCAAGACGTTTCAGCACCATTGCTGAAAGTATGGAGGAGTCCGCTTCCAGCTTGTGTGGAGTCATCTTGCACAGCATCACCACTTTGCAGTCTATGGCTACCTCCAAGGATACTGAAGCTGGGCTTTCACTACAGGGGTCTTTGCCAGTATTACCAGTCTTTGCAGCTTTGCTGGAAACTCTGAGCTCCATTTAGGAGAGACTGCTAGACCAATAGATAGGGGTGTTCAAGATGTCAAGTCAACACCTGCAGATCAGTGGGAGAGATGAACTGCAGCCCCATGGGAGTGGCAGTGATGCAACGGGAGTGGCACATGTTACTCTCTCTCAGAATGTCAGCACATTCACCATTCCTTCAACCAATACCCGCCATGATGCCAGAAAGCCAGCTGGGCCAGACTGTCTGGGCCGCAGCCAAAGCGATGTAGTCTGTAGCTGGGACCTCACAGGCTCAAGAGCCCAGAAGTCATCAATCACAAGCATCTCAAGGGTCCCAACATGGTCAACATGAGCAACAGAAGACTTCCACTAGCTTTGATGAAGCCATTGGAAGAACACCTTGTAGGAATAATCGAGTTGGTAAACCTTCATTTAAGGAAGGTACTATGGGTTGACACTTGTGTGAGAGATGAACTCAAGGCAATTATTGTGTTTGGCAATAAATTAATTACCTTAATCAAATTTGGCACTTTGGTCTTCAGTGTCTTTTCATAGCAGCTTCTGAGTCTGCATTGTCAGTATGTCATTTATTTAAAAGTTGGTTAAATGATTTCACCGTTCTTCAATGCAGGATTAAGGGAGAGATGAAAGGGGTACCGCAGGGATCGGTGCTAGGACCCCAGCTATTCACAATATATATTAATGATCTAGACGAGGGAACTAGATGTAATGGCCCAGTAATTCCTCTCCCAACGCGTGAGAACGGACGGGGTACTCACGCGTGTGCCTGGAGGAATTGCCGGTTTTCAGCATGCACAGCGCATGCGGGGAAAACCGGCATTTCCTCTCCTCTGACCCAAGGGGTTAAGAGGCTGAACGCGTGCGCGCAGGAGTCTGCACGTGTGACTTGGATTTCCTTTATTTTTAGAGAGTTGCGCATGTGTAAAGGCCTCCGGTTTTTACGCATTGAAAGACCACACGTAAGTACTTAGTTTTGCAGGTAAGTGGTCTATTAATACAATTTATTAAAAAAATTTCCACAGGTTTATTATTTTTAAAGAATTTACAGTAAGGTAAGTTTAGTTTTAGCCCCGATTTTTTATATAATAATTTGTTTCAAATTTTAAAATTATTGTTTAAAATAGTTTTTTACAGTTATTTATGGTTCATTTAAGTAGTGCAATTTTTTTTAAATTTTCTTTCAAGTGTAAGTAGTGTTTTGGGGCCAGGAGTTATCATGAGTTTGACAGCTCTTACTGTCAAACTCATGAATGAACTTTTGCAACCTCCCATTGGTTGCCCTGTGCTCACGTGATCCCAGCCGGCTCATCGCACTAAGTACGCCGCTGGGTCATGCACGCACAGCGCGGCAGGACCTCAAGCGGGCCAGTGAGAGGAAATGCAATGCGGGCCACGATTCAAATGTCAGCGCGTCGGGTAAGTGCACATCGGGGGCTTGCACACGCGGCAAGCTCCCGATCCTAATTTCAGGGCCAATATCTCCAAGTTTGCAGACGACACAAAGCTGGGTGGGCGTGTGTGCTGTGAGGAGGATGCAGAGAAACTCCAGTATGATTTTGACAGGTTGGGTGATTGGGCAGATGCATGGCAGATGCAGTATAATGTGGATAAATGCGAGGTTATCCACTTTGGTGGCGAAAACAGGAAGGCAGATTATTATCTGAACGGCAATAGATTGGGAGAAGGGGAAGTGCAACGAGACCTGGGTTTCCTTGTGCAACAGTCACTGAAGGTAAGCATGTAGGTGCAGCAGGCGGTTAAGAAGGCAAATGGTATGTTGGCCTTCGTAGCGAGAGGATTTGAGTACAGGAGCAAGGATGTCTTGCTGCAGTTGTACAGAGCCTTGGTGAGACCACACCTTGAGTATTGTGTGCAGTTTTGGTCGCCTTATCTGAGGAAGGATGTTCTTGCCATGGACGGAGTGCAGCGAAGATTCACCAGACTGATACCTGGGATGGCAGGAATGACGTATGAGGAGAGATTGGGTCGATTAGGCTTATACTCGCTGGAGTTTAGAAGAATGAGAGGGGATCTCATTGAAACTTATAAAATTCTAACAGGACTAGACAGACTAGATGCAGGAAGGATGTTCCCGATGGCGGGGGAGTCCAGAACCAGGGGTCACAGTCTAAAGATAAGGGGTAAACCATTTAGAACAGAGATGACGAGGAATTTCTTCACCCAGAGAGGGTGAATCTGTGGAATTCTCTACCACAGAAGGCAGTTGAGGCCTAGTCATTAAATATATTCAAGAAGGAGTTAGATATATTTCTTAAGGCTAAAGGGATCAAGGGATATGGGGAGAAAGCAGGGACAGGGTACTGAATTTGGATGATCAGCCATGATATCATTAAATGGCGGAGCAGGCTCGAGGGGCCGAATGGCCTACTCCTGCTCCTATCTTCTATGTACTAAGGACTGTTAATGCAGATGGTCTTCGTGTAAGTTTTCAAGGGAGGGACATAAGCTAGTCACCAGAAGTGTTGTTCTATCAACTGATCGCTGGCCTCGCTGGCTGCATTGCATTGTGCTTGCCCTTCTTCTTCCGCTTCTCCCTCACCTTCATCCCCATTCTTCCTAATCAGAGGATGATTCTTCCTGTTGCTTTGTCTCCTTCAGCTGTCATTCACTCCATATTGCCATGTTGTGCAACATGCAGCACACTACAATGACTTTTTGTGGGGAATAATGTAGGGAGCCCCCAGACCTATCCAGGCAACTGAATCTTTGCTTCAATAACCCAACTGTGTGCTCAAGGATGCTCCTGGTGGTGTTGTGGCTGTATTTGTGCCTGAGATGTTTAGTCATGGTGGATTTGTGGAGGCGTCATCAGCCATGTGGGCAAGGGGTAGCTCGTGTCCCCAAGCAGCCATCCTCTTACATTCCTGGAATGATGGGGGGATGGATGAGTATCACAGGATGAAAGTATTGTGACAGCTGCCTGCAAAACTGGCACCATGTTGCATGATCCTTCTGCAGTAATCACATGCCAGCTTGACATTAATTGCATGATAGCTTTTCCTGTTGATGAAAGCTGCTGGCTCATCTTCTGGTGCCTTAGGGGCTACATGAGTACAGTCTATAACAACCTGGACATGAGGGATGCCAGCCATTGCTGTAAATTCTAGAGCGCTCTTATTTTGAGTGTTAGCATTCATAGGAAAGGTGATGGATTGGTTGGGCCTGGCAAATAGGGCATGGGTGACCTGCTTGATACAGTTGTGCACTGCAGACTGCGATATGTGGATGATGACCCTGTAACAGCCTGGAAGGAGCCAGAGGCAAAAAAGCTAAGGATGGTGCTGACTTGGACAGCCA
Source organism: Somniosus microcephalus (assembly GCF_052327205.1). NCBI lineage: Eukaryota > Metazoa > Chordata > Chondrichthyes > Squaliformes > Somniosidae > Somniosus > Somniosus microcephalus. The sequence goes on from NC_140992.1 coordinate 77,487,283, forward strand.
CTGGCAATGCATGGCAACCTGGGCAGCAGGTTCTATTGCAGGAGGCTCCATAGATCAGTTACAGCCTGCTTGGTGAACTGCAGCCTCCTGATGCAGTGCTCCTTCATCATATCCAGGAAAATGTCTCTTGGGCTTTAGAACCTATGGGCTTGGTAAGGCCTCCTATGAGCAGTCCCCCTCATCTGCTGTCCTCTAATGAGCCCACCTGCTGCTCACCTGGTTGTTGAGACTGCTGCTACTGCTCATCTTGCTCCAATTTTTCCTCCATCCAAAGCAATATATCCTACCATGTGTGGGATTTAAGGGTGTAATTTTCCACCTGTCAAACATTATGGCCCATTCTGCAGTTATTTTTCATTCAAAGCCTCCAACTGAAGCCCATGCACTACTGTGGTGTTTATCGATAAGCAGCAGAGTAACTTACAACCAGCAGGAAATTAGGCAACACTATCAGAACTTAAAAAGGAGGAAATAAGCCACTTTATCCTTCTTGTCCTCCAGTGCAGTACCGAGGGAGTGCTACACTGTCGGAGTTGCCATCTTTTGGATGAGACTCTCTCAGGCAGACATAAAAGATCTCATGGCACTATTTTGAAGAAGAGCAGGGGAGTTATCCCTGGTGTCCTGGCCGATATTTATCCCTCAATCAACATCACCCAAACAGATTATCTGGTCATTATCACATTGCTGTTTGTGGGAGCTTGCTGTTTGCAAATTGGCTGCCGTGTTTCCTACATTACAACAGTGACTACACTTTAAAAGTACTTCATTGACTGTAAATCGACTTGGGATGTCCTAAGATCATGAAAGGTGCTATATAAGTGCAAGTCTTTCTTTCTTTTCTACTGCTTAGTTTAGTATTGACTTATTTGTGAATATTGTGAAAATTGGTCTTAAGCAATGTTATATTTTTGTTGAATTTTCTCAAATATTAAAACATCATCAACCTGATAAAAGTTCCTTATCTATTGATTGATTTTTCTATTGCTTTGAATAGAGTTGAAAACCATGGGCTGATTCTCAGCTTGGCTGAACAACGGCTGAATGGTGCAATCACACTGCTCATCCAATATCCTTAGCGAGAGGTCTGAGCCATTTTGATGGCTGGACCTTATTTGTACAACACCAGCAAGCTGAAGTGGCAGATTGCCTCCTGGGGAGAGGGGGGGTGGGGGGTGGTGGTGTCCAACGGCTCATCTAACGAGCCAAGCTAGAAGTTCAACATTAAAGGGGATGGGTGGTGCAGACAGACAGGCAGTCATGCTCCTCTTGGCCCACATAAATATGAAAGACAAGAAAAGCTTGTCGGGTCCAGAGCACTCAATGCCTAGTGCCAACGGGTAGAGGGTGCATGGCACATGCTCCAACCATTGGTACCTCAAAATTGGATCAGGGTATCACAACCAGAGTAGATTTAGGTAGCAGAAGTAGGCTTCCGCCTAAAATAAGTGGGCAGCTGGGCCACCCATATGAAGGCAACAAAAATGTTAGTGGGCGGATCAGGAGTGGGAACAGGGCAGTAAGTCCAGAACCGCAACTTTTGGAGCGCTACCAAAAAAAGAAGCAGGAATAGAAATTGCAACCCCTCCACCCCCGCGCAGCATCAGCAGCGCCGCCGCCGCCGCCGCCGCCGCCACCACCACTGTGTGCTTACATACTTGGGTGTGGCAAAACATTCTTACTTACAAGTTTATGTTTAAAAGAAATGTTTTTAGGTACAGTACTAACAAATACTGGCCTAGAAATTGGAACTGGCGCTGCGCAAAGTTTATAGCCAGACGAAACTTATCGCCGCCTGGCGCGATATTGGGTTGCATCGCCCCTAAAGGGGATTGAGGCGCGAATTCAGGTGTTGCACGGGACTCCTAAGGCACTAAACTTCCGGCGCAACCCAATATCGGAGCGGACGGGCGCAGCGCAGGTGCTCTCAATTACTGATGACCACGAGACTTCCAGGCACCGGCCAGCTCTTAAAGGGGTGGGTCAGTCAGCTTCAGCATCCACACTCTTCGCCTTGCAGGCCTCAGAATCGGCGCAGGCCCTTCTCTGGCGCTAAAAACTTGGACCAGATGGAGAAGGTGAGACAGAGAGCAGAGCGCTTCACCAATGAGGCTCTGGAGCAATTGGTGGCCGCAGTGGAGCACCGGCGAGATGTTCTCTACCCAAACAATGGCACGAGGCCGAATCATAAGGACTACCGACGAGCTTGGAGGGATGTATGCCAGAGGGTCAACTCCAGCAGCATGGTGACCAGGAGCCCTGTCCAACGCAGAAAGAAATTCAATGACCTCACTCGGGTCGTGAGGGTGAGTGTTGTTTCTGCAAACTTCTGCATCCCTTCATTTGCACCTGACTTTATGGCTACAGGGTGGGCTGTGCCCCATTGGCCATCTACCAGCAAGCACCCATGGCCCTTTCTGGGCACACACATGCACATTTGACTCAAGGCGTCATGTAAGGGCTCTTGCACCATGGGGGGCATGAGATGATCACTCAGGGCATCATGTAAGGGCTCTTCCACCATGGGGGGCATGAGATTATCACTCAGGGCATCATGTAACATAACTTCCCCTCCTTTCCCCTGCAGTCCAAGCTGGCGAGGATTGGCAAAGACCAGCTTCGCACCGGTGGAGGACCTCCACAAGTGGTCACTCTCACGGATCTCGAGGAGAGAGTCCACCAGATTCTTGGAGGACGTCTGAGTGGTCCTGTAACCACTGCAGCTGCCGACCCCATTGTCGACAGCGGTGGTAAGGTTCTCACCTTTTACAACTGTCTCCTTCCACTTGTTCCCCCCGCCAGCATGCTTTCTCACTGTGGACCCATGTCATAGCCTTGCCGCAATCTGGCATCCCTTGCTGCCAAGCTGTCCTTTTGCTAAAGCCACTCTTCCACCTCCCTGCTTTCAGATGCTGCATCACCAGCTCGGGAGCCGGGCCCTCAAGCTGCCAGTGCCAGTGCCTCCGAAGGCTCAATGAGAAAATTACTGTCCAACAGAAGGTCAGGAACTCTCTCCAGCAACGATCAGAATGGCCAGCCCAAATGGCTGCAGCTTTTATACTAGTGCTGTCCCCTTTAAATAGCACCCCCCAAGTCCGAGAAGGGCCTGGGAACACTCCATCCAACTGTCACTAATAGCGCCAGGCGAAAAGGTTGCGGGCGCCACCGAATATCCGGTCCGGGGCGCCAAAAAGGCGTTGCACACTGAAATGACGTCATGATCTGCCTGCGCCCGCGGGCGACCAAAAAGAGTTAGCGCCGGCGCTAAAAGGATACTCAATATGGGAGGTGGCACTATATTCACTGCGCCCGCCCGAAAATTGGGTAACGCCCCAATTCTCGGGCTCTTTAGGCGCTAATCGCTGGCGCTACCAACCAAATTTCTAGGCTACTAGATTTTGCCAGACCAAGCTTTTTCAATTTTCCAACAGCTCAAGAATAAGATCACTTCTTGGGACTTCCACCACAGCAAAAGTTTAAGTTGATCGACCCAGTCATCTTTTGTTGTTGTTCCCAAATCCTTTTTATTCTTTTAATTTTTAACCCCAATTTTCACCTGCTGTTGGCATGCACCATCTGACTCTTAGATGGAGGGGAAACCCTGTGCTCAGGCTTCAGCTTCTATCAACATAAACCCCAAAAGAGCAAATCAACTTATTATGATGCTAAGCATGTTTTTTTTTAATTTATAGCTCCAACCATGCCATCTCTTTGCTTCAAATTTAATTTTTGTATAAGAGTAAGAGATTAATTTTCCACATAATACAACTATACGGTTGAAACGGCAACCTCCTGAGTATTATTTATTTCAAAATAGTTAATCAGGTCACGTTCTAAGTGCTTGGCCATATCTGATTCTTTTAATAATGAGCTTTTAAGCAGGGCCAAGATATTAATCAAATCAATCCCTGCATCTGAAACCAGCAACAGGTTCTTGATCAATAACAAACAGTCTAACTGAGACTGACTAGAATGAGCAATCTCTGTCATTTGTGTGAAATATCCACCAAATAGCCACAAACTCCAACTCTTCCCTCATTGTTCTCAGAACAGCAGAGTCAGGCCCATATAAATTTGTGTCATCATCTCTGATATATCTCATCAGGAACTGTGTTCTACTTCCCTGCTCCCAGATTAATAAATCCGTATCAAGCTGCTAGAAGTGGGAGGCCAGTTCAGCCAAGAAATTTAACAGCCCGGATTGGGTCAATAAACGTTTTCTACTAGAGGACTTAATTTGTTTTGTCAATTTTAATTCCATGTTGTATTTTCTAACATGTACAGAGCACAGCAGACAACATTTTCCACTAATGTATTAATGTATTAATTCACCAAAACAGCAATTGGACCATTAACTTGATCCACCCACTAATAGTTGTGAATCTGCCATTTTGTAATACTTTGAATGTCTTTTGCCAACAGTACTATAACTCACAATATCAATGCCAGGAGTCTTAATTCAATACATTCAAGGGGAAGCTCACCAATGTCATGATCAAAGGAAATGTGGGCTGGAGGTAAGATTACAGTGCTGTAGCACTAATTCTCTGGCCCACACACTTGAGTGTAGCATTAAGCTGAGTTAGTAACCTTGATTAATTGGTCCATTGTTAATGTATTTTTCTTTCTTGTGTAATAAAACTAGTGTTCCATATAGATCTTATTATACATTATGACAAATTAGGAAGTAATATCAATAATTTTGAACAATATTACTGATTTGTGCACATTCTGTAACAAATTGGCCTAGGGGGAAGAAGGTCAAATGTGATCTTTTAAAAAAGGACCTAATCTTGCTCTCTTTGAATGTGAATAGAAAGTGCTGAACTGCCTGTACAGAGTACCAGAAGAATATTTACTGATGTTTAGAGCTGCTCTGAGGTCTCCCCCATCTCAAAATGGCAGCGAAACATGAACAAACAGCAAGAAAGAACTGATTTTCACATGTGGCCAATCATAAAAACCTCGCGCAAAATTAAGCAGTTGTGGTATCATGTTTCTCCTTCACATAGTTCACAATATGTCGCGATTACAGTATCACCATCAGTCATTTACTCAAGTATCCAGTTAACTTCAAAAAGTGGACCAGAAAACAATTGTATTGGAGCAATTACAATAGGCTGATCATTTCAGCCAATGATCTTTTTCATCCATAAAATAAATTTAGATAATCTGGGAGGACTGGAAAATCAATGAAGACAGAAAATAATGGAACGCTGTCATTTTGAAACTTATTTACATGACTATATATGAACACTTCTGTTTTATTTGCGGATAGCTATTGGTTTGGGAGGATCCCTCACATATAGGATAATCTAGAAGGTGATACAGCAGTCACTATTGTGCCCAGCCAAACTGTGCAAAAGGGATATATATCTCAGTGTCTCTGGACTGCACAATGTTAGTGACATTTTTCTCTTCCTGAAAATGTAGTGAAGGTATTTTTCCAGTGCTATTACTTGTCAAATGTGGCTAATTCATCCCCTGGTTCCATAACATGGCCTCTATCTGGTATATTTTATTTACCACTACTCCAAGACAAAATAGCATAGATTCTCCAATCAAGTTCACTCAATTAATAAGCATAAATTGGGTGAATCCGCTTAGAAAGTGGGTGGAGAATAGAAATGCTGGATTTCTGCTCACTCGACATGTCTTTTTAACAGTGCATCATAACTTGGGGCAGGAAGCACCAACCTGAAATAAGAGAGCTCCGTTTAAATATTAAAATGTGGGCAGGGACATCCAGCAAGTCATTTCCCGATGTTGATATAACAACAACTATAACAACAACTTGCATTTATAGAGCTCATTAATGTAGTAAAATGTCCCAAGGCGCTTCACAGGCATATTATAAGAAAAAAATTTGACACTGAGCCACATAAGGAGAAATTAGGCTTGGTCAAAGAGGTAAATGTTAAGGAGTGTCTTAAAGGAGGAAAGAGAGGTAGAGAGGCGGAGAGGTTTAGGCAGGGAAATCCAGAGCTTCGGGCCTAGGCAATAGAAGGCACGGCCACCAATGATTGAGCGATTATAAATGATGCTCAAGAGGACAGAATTAGAGAAGCGCAGGTATCTCGGGAATTAGTGGAGCTGGAGGAGATTACAGAGATAGAGAGGGGCGAAGCCATGGAGGGATTTGAAAACAAAGATGGGAATTTTGAAATCGAGGCGTTGCTTAACCGGGAGCCAATGTGGGTCAGCGAGCACAGGGGTGATGGCTGAACAGGACTTGGTGTGAGTTAGGACATGAACAGCCAAGTTTTGGATGGCCTCAAGTTTACCTAGAGTAGAACATGGGAGGCCAGCCAGGAGTACATTAGAATAGTCAAGTCTAGAGGTAACAAAAGCATGGATGAGGGTTTCAGCAGCGGATGGGCTGAGACAGGGGCAGTGACGGGTGATGTTACAGGAGTGGATATAGACAGTTTTAATTATATGGTCGGAAGCTCATTTCAGGGTCAAATATGACACCAAGTTTGCAAACAGTGTGGTTCAGCCTCAGACAGATGTTAGGGAGAGGGATGGAGTCAGTGGCTAGGGAACGGAATTTGTGGTGGGGGCCAAAAACAATGGCTTCGGACTTCCCAATATTTAATTGGAGAAAATTTCTGCCCATCCAGAACTGGATTTCAGTCTGACAATTTAGAGAACATGGAGGGGTCGAGAGAAGTGGTGATGAGGTAGGGCTGGGTGTCGTCAGCGTACATGTGGAAACTGATGCTGTGTTTTCAGATGATGTCGCCAAGGGGCAGCATGTAGATGAGAAATAGGAGGGAGCCAAGGATAGATCCTTGGGGGACACCAGAGGTAATGATGCGGGAGCGGGAAGAGAAGCCATTGCAGGTGATAGATAAAAACAGAACCAGGCGAGTGCAGTCCCATACAGCTTGACGACGGTGGAGAGCCATTAGAGTAGGATGGAGTGGTCAACTGTGTCAAAGGCTGCAGATAAGGCAAGGAGAATGAGGAGGGATAGTTTACCTTTGTCACAAAGGATGTTATTTGTGAATTTGATGTGAACTGTTTCGGTACTATGGCAGGGGCGGAAGCCTGATTGGAGGGATTCAAACATGGAGTTCCAGGAAAGATGGGCATGGATTTGGGAGGCGACAACACATTCAAGAACTTTGGAGAGGAAAGGGAGGTTGGAGAAGGAAAGGTAGTTTGCAAGGATGGAGGGGTCAAGGGTTCTATTTTTTGAGAGGGGTGATGATGGAGAATTTGAGGGAGAGGGGACAGTATCTGAGGAGAGCGAACCATTAACAATGTCAACTAACATGGGAGCCAGAAAAGGAAGTTGGTTGGTCAGCAGTTTGGTGGGAATAGGGTCGAGGGAGCAGGAAGTGGGTCTCATGGACACGATGAGCGCAGAGAGGTCATGAGTGGAGATTGAAGAGAAACTGGAGTAAGATGCGAGTTCAGGGCTAGGGCAGGGGGGATCCTTAGAGGATGTTTGGCCCGGTGGGCTAGGGGAAGGAAGGGAAGTGGCAAAGGCAACTTAACGGATGGTCTCAATCTTAGAGCCCAAGAAGTCCATGAGCCCCTCACATTGTTGTCGGATGTGAGGGTGGAGAAGACGGGGTGAGGGGTTTAAGAAGACATTTAGCAGTAGAGAATAGAGGCCGGGGTTTATCTTTGCATTCCAGACTGATTCTGGAATAGTGAGCAATTTTGGCAGACGAGAGCAGGACCCGATAATGCTTTATGTGGTCCAGTCAGATCTGGCAGTGAATGGCTAAACCAGTTGTCCGCCATATCCGTTCAAGTCTGCATCCCTTGGACTTAAGCGAGCGAATATTAGGACCGTACCGCAGGAATGGCCAGGGTGAGAGAGAGTAATTGTTTTAATAGAGACTAGGGCATCAAAGGTGGTGGTGAGGGTGTGGTTGAGCAGATCGGCAGCTGCAAATATGTCGTGGTGAATGGAAGGCCAAAGACTGGACAGTTGGGATTTTGTCAGTGCAGTTATAAGAGAGTTGAGAAGAGAGTATGGGGGAAATTCTTCCCCTTAGCACCTCCTGTAAGCGCCAGTAGATGGCACTAGACCTGTATTGCCGGGGCGAGGCAAATCCAGCGCCACATGCCAAATACCTCTTACCGACGGCCCCCCCGTAGCACCGCTGGTAAGAGCTGGGAACGTCAACGCCAGGTAGATCGTGATGTCAGTGAGTGTGCAACGTTCACTGACTGACCGAGTGGTAAAATTGATTCTCGCCACTTACCTCACCGCCTGGAGTAAACAAAGACAGGGAGGGCTGCTGTGCAGCACCAGGAAGCTGGCTCCAGGGACGTTATTTAAAGGGATCATCAGTAATCACTCGCAGCTGTCAGGTTAGTGCAGTTTCAGTGTTTTTTTTAAGATTTCACCAACTGCAACAGTTTGATTCAGTAATTTCAAGGTTCTATTTTATCAGGAGACTTCTGGCAACTAAAAAGTAGCTACATTTATTCTTCAAAGATTCAAACTGCTACACTTGGTTACATTAATGGGGGCTGTACTGGCATGCCACCTTGTCCTCCAGGATCTATGGTGGAGGGAGCGTAGGCAGCGAGAAATATGGGAACATGTGCTCAGAGAGATGAGGAGGGACATCAGGGCTCTCACCAGGAGGCCTTACCCTCAGAGGGTATTCCGAAAGCACTTCTCCTACCTTCAATTAAGTGAGGAGCAGTGTACTAGATGGCTCCGCTCCGCCAAGGAAGTGATCACAGAACTCTGAAACCTCCTCCAAACAGACCTCCAGCCTCACACCACGATAACATAAACACCAGATCCCCTTTGCTCACCACATCCCCGTCATTCCATTCCTCTCACAGGCCACATCACAGTGCAAAGCTCAAATGAGAGACACCATAAAAGAATGGTAAGTGAAGTAATAAATTTATCAAAAAGTAGTGGACACATATTTACACCAAAAATATTTACTTTTTACCCTTGTGCAATCCCTTAGTGCCGGCCGTTACTGTGCCTTTGCCTACTCTAGTGCTCCTACGAAGTGTTGACCCAGTGGCTGCAACACGGCTGGTGGAAGACTGCTGAGTGTCCGTGCGGGAGACTTCAGATGGCCTTGCAGGACGTCCTCGACCAGCTCTGGACCTGGAAGGCCCGGCTGTAGACTGCACCACCTCAGCATGGGCGGCAGCAGTCTGGGCTAGCTGGTTGACAGGCAATAGCGGAGTGCCAGTGGTGGGAGCAGGAATGCTGTCATCCTGAGAGAAGACAGCAGGTTCCTGTTCCACTGACCCACTTCCACTCCCCCAGGGCAGCACCTCAGCATCCCTAGCAATCTGTTGGAGTACAGATTGCTGGCCTGCTGCAACACCATGAAAGCCCCGATCGCCGGTGGTTGACCCAGCCATGATGGCAGCAGTCAGAGTTTGCATGGCATCAAGCTGAGACTGCATGAGAGCAGTCTGAGATTGGATGCCACCAAGCATAGACTCCATTACAGCAATGTCTCTTCCGCCTGTGCGGCAATAGAAGTTGCCAGATCGCCGATCACACGCGGCATCAGGTCTGGGTCACCACAGTCTCTGGGAGTCTACCATACTCTGCAGACTGGAAGTAATGGGCCCCATGGTGTGTGCAGAGCCTTGTGCAATGTTGGAGATGGACTCCTCCACGCACCTTAACATTACCTAGAGGCTCTCAGACACCCTTGCCATTGCACCTATCATCTCCATGTGCATGCCCATCACCCTTCTTCTAAAGGCCTCCCTATCGAGGTCCTCATCTGAGTCCTGTGCAGCGGAACTCACATGTGAACTCGCCCTCCAGAGAGCTGGCTGCCAAGCTACCCTTTCCCCCTGGCCTTGCTGCAGCCCACTCGTCCCCAGTGCCTCATCCTGTGCAGATTCTGCTACTATGCTAGCCTCTAAAGAACGCGTAGTGCCAGTATCCGAGCTGGTGTCTGCGGGTGAGACATGCAGTGACTCGGTGTGTTCTTCCTCCTCCTCTTCTCCCGCCTCGTTCTCTACCGTGCCCTCAGGGACAGGCTGCTCCGGTATTTGCTGATTATCTGAAAGCATAAAGGCACAAGAGTCAGGTTAAGGTGAGGGGAGGGGTGCAGGAAGGGAGAAATGCATGCATACAGCATAATTAGCTGGAATGAGCGAAATGCTTGTGGGGTGAGGGTAAGTGGAATGTGAGAAGAAGGCGTAGGGATGAACATACCATTGTTGTCCCCAAGGGGGTCAACAGCGCCCACTACCTGGCACCCAATGATTTGCAGCACTCGATTCTCCAGCGCAGACAGTAGTTGAGTGTTGGCTTGTCCCCCGCCTGTGCACTCCTGCTCCCTCCTGCTGTGCGCCACCTTGGCCTGCAAGGGAAAGGAAAGTTTATGAGTGAGTGTGGAGCAATGTGTTTGGGTGATGTGTCTGCCATAATTGAATAGCTGTCATTGTGTGCAAGGTGTGAGATGTGGGTGTGAGTGTTGGTAGGTAGAAATTGTTGGTGGGTGAGTGCTGGGGGTGTGGTGCTTTGGGCCGTTTGTGAAGATTCCAGTACAGATGGTGGTATGTAGCATTTGATGAAGCAGTCACTCACCCTGACCACTCAAGTAAGGTAATTAAGTTTCTCCCTGCACTGTTTGTGGGTCCTGGGGACAACAGTGCAGCCCGAGACGTGCTGGGCTACCTCCCTCCACATGTGTGGAAGACTTGTGAGGGCTTCCTGCCACTGCCCTCCATCTCTCCATAGCGAAAACCAATGCCTCCAATGCTTCATCGGAGAATATGCAGGCTCTCTCCCTCGGGCCTGGACCTGCCATGAGCACACTTTGTTCAGTACTTCGGCTCCTTCTCCTTGTTCTGCTTCTGCCTGCTGAGGCAGCTGCACAGGCAGCAATGCTGAGAATGAGGTGCTGCAGCATCAATGAACCTCCCCTTTAAGTAGTGAAAAAAGCCTGTGGCATTGATGAGTTGCGATTAGACTGCATCCGATATTGGTCCACCCTTTAAGTTTAACGCCAATGAGCCTGGGTTTTAAGACTTGATTTAGGGCTCCAATCATTGTATTGAGCAGTGAGCATGAATTTTTTGTGCAGTGTAAAGCATTTGCGCCTAGCGCTAATTCTCCAACTTTTCTAGTGACACCACCCATTCCTTGGCTACAACGAATTTCTAGCCCAAAATAGTACATCCATTTTTTCTATTGCCCATCTGAAATGGTTGTCCAAGATTGCCTGGCATTTGAAAGTATATGAAAGTTCCACAAAAGTATATTTTACATCATAACTTCTGCCCCCATTTTTTCGGATGGCAACTGTTGCTGATAATTCTGATATTCCTATTTACACCTCCTCTAGATCCACCTTTTGTTTCTTTACTTGTCCCATAACAATCTCCTTTCACCTTGCACCATCATTTCTTTTGTCATTTAATCATTCCTGCCTACGAACCTATCACAAGCCTTCCCTTTTGTTCTTTCCTCCCCCTCCCCTTTCCCTGCTTCTGTAATGGTGTAAAAACTGTTACATCTCTAACCTTTTTCTGTTCTGACAAAAGGTCATCGACCTGAAACGTTATCTGATTTTCTCTCTCCACAGGTGCTGCCTGACCTGCTGAGTATTTCCAGCATTTTCTGTTTTTATTTCAGATTTCCAGCATCCGCAGTATTTTGCTTTTTTACATTTCAATCATTACTTGACCCTTTTTTTTTCCTTTTCTCTGTTGGCACTTAGGTTCTCTTGAAGCTTTCTGACAACCGTTGTGCTGGATTTTTTTTTTGCCACTGGCACCATTACTGTCACTGATAACCTGATGTTTTTGGAGGAAAGTAAGGTAGACTAATAGAGGATGAAAGATCTGGCTGCACCAGAGGTGCTCTGTGTCCACCCACTCATATGCACACATCTACATCTACAGACAGAGGTGCACATACCTCATTTTAGCAAAGGATTGGTGCATGTGGAGGCTTCTATTACCAAAGTCAGCTGACTCAAAGAAGATAAGTGAATGCAATGCTTCCCCAATCACATTGTGTCATGCTTTCAATGGTAGTGCATGGAAGAAGGCATGCCAAAGCGATCAGCAGCCAGCATAGCTTTATTAGTTATACGCACCAAGAGAGCACCAACCATTTCTCCAGGCATTGTCGCACATACTTGGCAATGACCATGGGAGGTCTGTGGAGCCATGGAGAGCTGTGCCATCTGCAGCTGCCATAAGGCTGCCACATCTAGTGATGATAACAATCAGTTATGGCCTGAAACCTGCCTCATCCTCTTTCTAGGAATGTTGTAATGCTAACTTGTAGGAATGGTGCCCTGGAAGGGCAAGGAGTCGCATCCTCTTCGGTATGATTCGGTAAGTCAACTTTTACAGGCACATGCTGTGGATTTCCAGGCGCCATTGGATTTCTAGACCTCCATCTCATCATTCTGATTACATTTGTGTGAAGCCACCATAGTGAAAAATCGCATTTCCATCCTTACAACCCGTGGCATTGTAACGATAACTTATTTTATCTTTTTGTCTCATGTACTTCGTTGTGCATGGTCAACTATTTCTTCAATGGCCACCACTTCAAACCTCCAGCAATAACAATCAAAATTAAAACAAATGTGTATCTACCACTGCAAACTCAAAACACAGTGGTACAATCTAAATAATAGCACTCCTTTCCCCAGTGGTGTCTACCAAATCCTTTCTGAATGAATCCACCTTTAGCTATATCATAGTTTATTTCCTAGGGAAAATATTAACTTTAAAAGGGTCACACATTGATATTTGATATTTTGATATTCTAATTTACTAATTGGTTCATTCTTTATTAGCATTGGTCCTAATGAGTTTCACTTAGCAGGAACAATCAAACAAGTGAAGCAGTTTCTTTCTCACTATTAGTTTTGGCTATTTTATTTTTTGACCAACCTCACTTATCACCAAGGAGTTTTTGAAACAGACTAAAGAAAATGGAACCAGTTGCAAGGATTAGGAAGAATAGAATTCATGTGCAGTGTATATAAATGTGTTTGACTGCACTAAAAGCAATGAGTAAAACTAAGTAATCCATCTTGGGCAAACTTCAATAACATGCCTCCTTTTTATGAAAGCTACAGCCATGATGGACAACCTCCTGCAGGTTAGATTCCTGTCATGTCAGTAAATTGCTAAATGTTGATCGTTGCTATGCATTTTAAAACGACCCAACACCACCTCCACATCTATTAGGACTCATATAGACTAGCAGCTGGATGCTGTACTCATGCATGAAGCTAAAACAGTCATGCAGCATGCTGATATCACAAAGGTTTAACTGTGTTTGTAATCATGTTGTTTAAATCTCATTTTGTTATAAAGTGTTTAATTTCTATTAAATTTACAAAAGCTTTGCTTTTAACAACTGCATAAGGCATTGAGTAAAGGGCAGCATCAGAGATGATATTGTTTTTAAAGATTGCAAGTTAGTTATGATGTTGTACATACCGAAGCTAATACTAAAACCATTTGCTGTCTGTTAGGTGTAAACTGCAGTAAAGCATTCATACTAAATCTATTATTTTTAATGGTTTTAGTTATTTACACAATATACAATCAGTAATTTGGAATAAACTTCAATTCTGAATCCAAATTGCATCAGATCCAATCTGAATGATTCACATGCATCTGTTCCTTTACAAAAGAGTAATTTTTGTAGGTAGAGTGGGAGAATTTGTAATTTCCTTTTGTCAATTTTGCATCACAAATTTTTAATCACAGAATTTTACAGTACTATGTTTTTTTGCATTTATATTCCTGATTGTATTATATAAATATAATTGTCATACTTGTATGCATCAAGATTGATGAATGGTACACACCTGAATTGTCACAATCTGTCTTTTTTTAAGAAATGTTAATTGACCTGCGTATTTCCAGCATTTTCTGTTTTTATTTCAGATTTCCAGCACTTACAGTTTTTTCTTTTTTTCATTTTCATCAGTATTTCCAGTTTAGCATCAAAGGTGTTCATTTTCATGGCGATCTATTGGGTTTAATACCTCTAAGGAATCCATTTCTTTGGTGTGGTTAGGGAGATTTCTCAGAGGCACCAATTTCACTGAAGCTCTGAGAAGGCATTGTGTGAGGTAACTGTTAACCACATGCCTGAGGGGGACACGGGCTCTCAGAGACATTCTCGGAAACCGGATTGTCTTGATCCTTTAAAGAAGTTTGTTTTATTTCTTTGCTTTTTGTTCTTCTGAAGTAATTTTATTCACACACCAAAATGCCATTGTTACTGCATGCCAAAGCTCTATTGTTTTGTGATTCAACTAACAACATATATTTTACATTAGCCTGATTGGGATTTGTGCCCATTCATGTGAAATCATGGTTGCATTTCCATTCATCTATTAATCAATACCATTGTTTTTCATATTCCCAAGGTTATGTATGAAATAGCTAATGAGGAAGTATATCAATAACTTCTAAAGTCTTGGCTCAAAGTGTAAAATAGGTCACAACCTATGATGGGGATAATGGAGTCAGCCATGTCTCAGTAGGTAGCACTCTCGCCGCTGCATCAGAAAGTAGTGAGTTCAAGTCCCAGTCCAGGAATATGAGCACAAACTCCAGGCTGACACTTCAGTGCAGCACTGGGGGAGTGCTGCTCTGCTGGAGGTACTGTCATTTGGATGAGACATTAAACTGAGACGCGTCTTGTTGTATCCGTGTGTTAATGGAGACACGGAATGCAGGAGTTGGTTTAACAGGTGTTTACTGAACAAAGTCTGGAGGTGAACTAAAACATATAAGACACTATACAGGCTTATATAGCCCGAGTGGCCACTACCGGCATTACAGTACACAGGGGCTCTTAAAGGCACATACACCACAATTCCTCCCCTTCTAGACAACCAGTACATAACATTTTTAAGTAATCATTAATTAACATGTTTACAAGAACAATAATCTACACATTTGCTGCAGTTAATTAATTATAAGTTAGTCTCTCTGGAGGCTTCCTGACTCGGTCCGGATAATGCCTCGGTGGTGTAGTAGTTTTCGGTGGTGTAGTAGGTTCCTTTGGCAAGGTCGATTCAGCTTGAATGCCAGTGTCGGGTCCATCTGGTTCCAGTATCACCGGATCGGAGGTAGATACTATGGGTATCTCTGCTTCATCATTAGGCGTATAGAGTTGTGGTGTAGGTTGTCCCTTTTCGGATGATGCTATGATCTGGTCAGCATGGCGCCTTATTATGCTTTCTCCAATGTCCACGGTATACATCAACGGTCCTAGTCTTGTGCAAATAGTTCCAGGCTGCCATTTCTTGGTACGGTAGTCCCGGGCCAAAACTTGTTGACCTATCTGGAAGGTTCTAGTTGGCCTTTCATTCATGCCTTGAAATTGCCGGTTCTCTACGTCCCTTCTGATGTTTGGCTTGATCAAATCCAGCCGGCATCTTAGTCTTCTATTGAAAAATATCATGGCGGGAGTTTGGTTTGTAACCACATGTGTTGCATTCCTGTATGCAAACAAGAAGTTATCTACCTTATGCTGTATTTTTATGTCTTCATTACCCATGGCCTTTATGGCCTTCTTGAAGGTCTGGCCAAACCTTTCAGCCAATCCATTGGTGGCGGGATGGTATGGGGCGGACGTGTAGTGCTTAACCCCATTGTTTTTTAAGAACTTCCTGAATTCTTCGGACACAAATTGCGGTCCATTATCAGAACAGATCTGTTCAGGCAGCCCATTCCTGGCAAATATGGTCCTTAATACTGTGATGGTTTTTTCCGTGGTGGTAGAGGACATCTTTATTACCTCCGGCCACTTGGAGTGTGCATCAACCGCGATTAAGAACATTGAGTCCATAAATGGACCAGCAAAGTCGATGTGTACCCTTTGCCATGGAGATGAGGGCCACTCCCATGGATGTAGAGGGGCTTGTGGTGGGGCGTTTTGGACCTTCTGGCATCCTAGACAGCCCTTGGTCATTTCTTCGATGTCTCCATCGATACCTGGCCACCACACAAATGCTTTGGCTAGGCTATTCATTTGCACTCCACCCAGATGCCCCTCGTGATGCTCCTTTAGCACTTTATCCTGGAGTTTGGGTGGAATCACCACTCTGGATCCACACATCAAGGTTCCTCGGCACACTGACAGCTGTTCTCTTCTTTGCGAGAATGCTGGCAACAGTGGTTCGCCATGTGCTGGCCATCCCTTCACTGTTAAATCGTAGACTCGTGAGAGAGTCGGGTCATTTCTCGTTTCCTTTTCAATGGTAGAATTTGTTACTGGTAGACATTCCACTATGGTTGAGTGGAACATCTCCACTGGGTCCACTGTAGGTGCCTCTTCTACCGTTGGCAACGGTAGACGCGATAAACCGTCAGCATTTCCATGCTGTTTTGATCCTTTGTATTCTATGTCATATTGGTGTGCCCCTAGGAAAAGGGACCACCTCTGTAGCCTTTGCGCTGTCATAATGGGAACGCCCTTTTTAGGGTTGACTATGGAGACGAGGGGTTGATGGTCAGTCAACAAGGTAAATTTTTGTCCGTGTAGGTAATGGTTGAATTTCTTCACTCCCCATATCGGGCTGAGTGCTTCCCTGTCGATCTGGGCATAGTTACGCTCAGCTGAGTTCAATGAGCGTGACGCAAAAGCTATCGGCTGCTCCGAGCCATCAGGGAATCTATGCGATAATACCGCTCCTACGCTGTAAGGGGATGCATCGCATGCCAGTCTGATTGGCAGTGATGGGTTGTAATGAGTCAAAACTTCCTTGGACGTGATCAAGCCTTTGCATTTATGGAAGGCACGTTTACAGTCTTCGCTCCATTTCCAAATTACTCCCGTTTGTAGCAGTTCGTTAAGAGGGTGCAGAACCGTTGACAAGTTCGGTAAAAATTTATGATAGTAATTTATCAATCCCAGGAACGACCTTAATTGTGAGACATTTTCAGGTGCTGGGGCTTTTATGACCGCTTCAATTTTTTCAGGTGACTTATGCAACCCTTCTTCGTTAATTATGTGGCCACAATATGATATTTGTTTCTGGAAAAATTCGCACTTGGGGTGATTTGCTCGTAGGCCCCGTTCTCTCAGCCTAGTGAGCACCTGCTCCAAATTGGCAAGGTGCTCGTTGTCATTTTCTCCTGTTACAAGGATGTCGTCTAGGTAGCATTGAGTCCCTGGAATCCCTTGCAGGACTTGCTCCATAGCTCTTTGCCAGATAGCTGGAGCTGATGCTACTCCGAAAACCAGTCGATTGTACTGGTACAGGCCTTTGTGTGTGTTTATCGTGAGATACTTTTTAGAGGCCCCCTCAACCTCCATCTGTAGATATGCCTGTGCCAAGTCAATTTTGGTGAAACGTTTCCCTCCGGATAGTGAGGCAAAAATATCTTCTATCCTCGGAAGAGGATACTGTACCGTGTGAAGGACTGGGTTTACAGTCACCTTGAAGTCCCCACAGATGCGAATTTTTCTCTGTTCTTCAGATTTATCATTATTCAACGTTTTCTTCATGACCGGGACGATGGGTGTTGCCCACTCGCTCCAATCTATCTTGGATAACACGCCTGCCTTTTCCAAATTCTCCAGCTCTGCCTCGACTGCTGGACGAATTGCGTATGGCACCGGCCTTGCCTTAAAAACTTGGGAATTGCCGCATCTTCCACTTTTATTGAGGCGGTGACGCCTTTCAAGGTTCCTAGTTCCTGTTGAAACACTTCTTTGGCATTGGCCAAGATGTCTTTTAATCGTTCAGGTATGACGTCATCATCATTTTTTTTCTTACTGGTCACCGTCAGTGCCTGAATGGAGTGCCAGTCTAAATGTGTCTTCCTGATCCATTCACGTCCCAACAGCGGTGGACCACCATCTTGCAGAACGTATAAATACAACTTCTGTATTTCCTTGCCGTTGTATACAACAGGCACCCTTATTTTCCCTCTGGGGTATACTTTCTGCCCCGTATATGTTTTCAAGATAATGGATGTGTCTTTCAAAGGTATATGCGGAAATAGCCGCTCGTAATCCCGTCGACTTATGACGGTCAGAGCTGATCCTGTATCTAGCTCCATTTTAACTGGGGACCCCGCTATCATGAGGGTAACCCAAATGGTCTGGTAATCTTCTTTGGCAATTACATTATGTAATTTGAGACAGCTCAGTCTCTTGTTTCCGGAGTCGCTATCGCTCTTCTGGTCTTCGGAGCTACTGTCCGTCATCATTTGTACCTTTCTGTACTTTTCCTTATTGATTTTTTTTCTGTCAGTGGATTTTTTGTTTCCAGATCGGCATACACGTGCAATGTGTCCCATCTTTCCGCATTGCCTGCATGCTTTGTCCTTGAACCAGCAGTCCCTCTGGTCATGGATGGATCTGCCGCAGCAATAACATCTCTCGAAACCCCATGTCATCTCATGGGTGCCGAAGTCCTGTGGCTTTTGCTGTATCTCTGCAGCTCCTCTTGCTGCTGCTTCGTATGATACAGCTACACTGAAAGCCTTGTCCAGTGTCAAATCTTTCTCAGAAAGTAGCCTTTTCTGTGTTCCTTCACTTAGGAGACCGCAGACGAATTTGTCTCGAAGAGAATCTGCCAGTCCTGCCCCGAATTGGCAGTGCTTTGACAGCTTCCTTAATTCGGTGAGGTAATCAGCGTTACTTTCATTCTTGTGCTGATTCCTCCTGAAGAATTTGAATCGTTCTGCTATCAGCAGCGGTGTTGGGTTTAAGTGCTCCTGTAGGGTATCAACAATCTCCTTAAAATTCTTGTCCATGGGTTTGGCTGGAGTGATTAAGTTTCGTAACAGCCCGTATGTCCTTGCGCCCATTAGATTTAGAAGTACTGATGCCTTTTTATTATCCTCTATTTCATTCGCTGTGCAATATACCTCCACTCTTTCCACATATGTGGTCCAATCCTCTACATCACTATCGAAAGCAGTAATATTGCCAGTCTTAGGCATCCTGAAAAAAAATGCCGCCTCCCGCGCTTTCCTTTCTTCCCTGCCGAGAAAATATGGCGCCTCCCGCGCTTTCCCGCCGCTGCCGCTGCTGACAACGCTGTTCTCCGCGGTTTTTATTTATACAGATATTTTTAATAGTTGGAGATTCGTTCCTGTCGGACTCTCTGGGACTTTTCCCTCCCTCTGCTTGGTCTGAACGCCGACCTGCTTTGCAGCACTGGCCGTCTCCTGAGTGCTCCACCCTCCGTCTCTGTTTGCCTCCGCCTTCGCTGCTCAGCCCCGCTGCAGAGCCAGCCGATCGAGCCCCAGCCCGCCGCTCAGGAAGGATTATTGCAGTACCTGCCACCAGCCCGGCTAGCTGGTGAAACCACAGTTTTTTTTCCTTTTTTTTTCTCTTCGACTTTCGTCTGAGGAATCGATCTCCTTGAGGTGCTGCCGAATTGCAGGTAAGTCCGTTTCCAATTCGTCGCCACTGTTGTATCCATGTGTTAATGGAGACACGGAATGCAGGAGTTGGTTTAACAGGTGTTCACTGAACAAATTCTGGAGGTGAACTAAAAGATACAAGACACTATACAGGCTTATATAGCCCGAGTGGCCACTACTGGTATTACAGTACACAGGGGCTCTTAAAGGCACATACACCACACGTCTGCCCTAACATGTGGACATAAAAGATTCCATGACAGTCTTTCAAAGAAAAGCTGGGGAATTTTCCCCTATGTCCTGGACAACATTTCTCCCTCAACCAGCATCACTGAAACAGGCTGTTTGGTCCTTTATCTCATTGCTATTTGTGGGAGCTTGCTGTGTGCAAATTGGCTGCCACGTTTCCTACATTACAATGGTGACTACACTTCAAAAGTACTTCATTGGATGTAAAGCGCTTTGGGATGTCCAGAGGTAATGAAAGGTGCTATATAAATGCAAACCTTTCTTTTCTTTTATAACATTAAGGACTATGAAAAACTCCAACACGGTCATCCCACACAATAAAAAGGGAAAGACTTGCATATATATAGCGCCTTTCCTGACCTCAGACGTCCCAAAGCAATTTACAACTAATGAAGGACTTTTAAACTGTAGTCACTGTTATAATGTAGTGAAGGCAGCTGTCAAGTTGCACACCTCAAACTTCCACAAACAACACTGAAATAAATGACCTGATCATCTATTTTAGGCGTCTGTTGAGGGATAAAAGTTGGCCAGTACATGGGAAAACTCTCCTGCTCCTCTTCGAATAGTGCTGTGGGATCTTTTACATCTACCTGAGAGGGCAGACAGGGCCTCCACTCAATGACTCATCCTTAAGATGGCACCTCCGACAGTACTGCAGTGAAGTGGCAGCCTGGATTATGTGCTCAAATCTCTGGATTGGGACTTGAACCCACAACCTTTTGTATATATTGACTATTGCAAAGAAATCTATGATCAGAACTGATATGCAAATTTTTTTTCCTATTTATCGTATAATCTTAATTAAAAATTTTGCAAAAAGGCTGAGAAATTGAATAGGTTGCCAAAGAACAAAACGCATTTTTGTCAGACATTATCAAGAACAACTTCAACTTGAAAGATTGTCAATCTGATTTAACTGGAATGGCACTTACGTATAAAAGTAATTGAAGAAAACATCACCATCAAGGAGACTTGTTCTGACCTTTTAAAACATCCTTTTGAAGTTAAGTACATATCTTGAAATACTGATAGTTTATATAGTGTTCCTGAGGTCAGCATCAATGCAAATCTTTTTACACTGAAAGTTTGTTACTTTTATTTAACCAGTAAGATAATCTGTCTTACCTGACACTTTTCTGTACAGATAAAGCAAATTCCCTGGAGCTCAATCTGTCAGTTAGCTACAGATATCACATTGTGATTAATAGTATATACTGCAGTACTGAATGAATTGATTTTAGCAGGTACTTGTATCTTTAAATAATCATAATGGTTCTTTCATAAGTTGTCCGAAGAGATCCATTCTGCAAAAGAATATAACAATCCAATCTCTGTAAAATTAAAATTTCAAAGATAAATAGAAAATTAACTCATGTGCCTTCCAGGATATCGCAGCCAAATATGCATGTCCACCTTGACTGAGATGAAATTGGCTAACTCAGGCAGAGAAATGCATCCATTCACAGAACCATCAGAAGTATATAACTGTTCTGATTTATAAAGAGAAAAACTCTCACATCCTTCTTTCTCCTCTTACTTTCCCATAAGGAACAATTCAACTGGAAACTCAGGTTTGCAACTTGAAATCAAACCTTTATACCAGGTATTTTGGTACATTTGCCTAACAGTCATAAATATTGCAATGGTATTATAGAAAGTCAGTGTATTATTGACCATTTTCATGACTAAATGAGAATATTTTCAAAAATTATCTATTATCCTGTTAAAACCTGAAATAAGGAATCTTAATTGGCATGTCTTAATTAAAGGATTATAATTTTAAAATTCCTGAAGTTCCCAAAGTCATCCCACAGTAAATGTTCCTAGTGTTTTAGTACAATTTCACACTCTTCAAAATTGTTTTTTGTTACTTTAATTAATAAAAACACAAACACCAAAACACCAAAGTCAAAATATAGTAAATTCAATAGGATTAACATGAATAAGTCAAGCAGTAGCAACATGTACTTCAGGGTGGCTAAGCATCATCTGTCAAGCTGTGTGCAACTGTTCTGTTGCTGAAATGTGGCTCTTCTACCATCCCATGCATGTCATCCCATAGTGAGATGTAGAACAATAACATGAAGGATACAATCAGCAATAGTGAAACAGCCAGCCTTCATTCCATTCTGATTCACCTAAACAATATATTTTAAATTCATCGCAATGTAAATTAATTATGTTCAACATTAATGTGCCACCATATTGGGCAGCAGAACAAACCAAACAGGAGTCCAGCAAAGCAGCAACAACAGTGACACTGCTGCTACAAGGAATACAAAGCTGCAGTGCACTACTTGTCTCTGCAGTGGAAAGGAAGCCAAGTGGTGCTCCCTGGAGTGGAAGAGTCATTCATGGATTATGGAACAAAAAACTACTGCTGGTAACTTTGAAGGAAGGGAAATGAGGACGAGGCAAGGCAAAGGATAAGGGGAGGGAATGACAGGAGAGGAAAAGAAAGGGATAGAGTAGAAAGGGAGAAAATAAGACAGAGAGAGGGGGATGGGGAATCAGACAGGAATAGATGAAAGAGAGGAAACTAGAATGTAGGATAAAAGAGGACAATCCAGAACTCATAAAAACATTTGGCAACAAAAGATGTCAAAACGTGTCAAAGGTAATGTTGATGAGCTAGGTTTGAAAATTTATTGCATGGCATACTTGTACTAATTGCAATTACAGTGGGAATAGCTAATTACAGTGGGAATATCAGCGAGCATTCAGATATACTGTATTTAAAACTTGTGGCCACTTTCTTCCTGTACGTTTCTTTTTCTGAATCTTGAGCTTTGAAAGATTGACAAAAATGCACAAGATTTTATGAGGAATAACATAAGAAGTAGAAGCCAGGCATATTTGAAGAGTTCCACATCCAGAAGGGGTAACATCATGCCCACTACTACATGCCATTGTTCTATAAGCATGACAGATTGATAGTGGAGTACAATCACAATAAGAGTTACGGGTAACTAAATACCCAATCAAATTCTCCAAAAGATATTCAGGAGTAAAAGTAAAATGCGCAAAGCGGCTCATCTTTGAAGTTTCAGCCCTCTCTGTAAAGAAGCATTTGATATTTTCTTAATTGCATAGTGGAGATCAGAAGCCAACTGCACTGGAACCATAGCATTGTCTCTGTGGTCACGACGCAGAGCTAGTGGAATTTGAGCACTGCAAGTACAGCACTCACAGATTTAGGCAAGGTCTGACTTTATGCCTTAAAGGACTACAGCCTATATTTAAAGGAAGGAGGTGGCTGCATATGGGGTTGACATTCTGAGGCATTTATAATGTCTGAAATTTAAAAATAGCTATTTTTCAGCCTATGCAAAGGCTGTATGGGAAAAAAGTGGCAGTCAAAAACCAAGAGAAGGCATAACAAGTTGGAAGTACAAAGGAGTCTGTGGGCATATGATAACGCAGCAGTAGGGGCAACCAGGGCTGCTATGTTGTCATGTGATAGGATGGGTAGTGGTTTGTAGGGGAGAAGGAAGGAAGGCTGTGCTGTTAAAGATGGACTTTGTTCCACAGAAGAGAAGACTTTAGTGTTGACATGTGCTGTGATGCCTCTTGCAGTAAATGCTGCCCGAGTCTTCATTACACCATCCTCTGGTGCTCTTCCTTCTCCATAATAATAGCATACAAGAGTATGGTCATAGTGAATGCCAAACCTACTCCTGAGAACCCCGACTGCGGATAGCGGCTGAGGGGTGGGGGGGGCGGGGTGATGGGTGGAGAGGTCTGAAAATCTGCTGATGCTCTGACTCTGAAAAACAAGTCCGGGTGTATGTAGGCATAATACCAAAAGAAAAGTGCTTTAAAGGAGAATTTCTCAGCTGCAGAAGTCTGTATTCAAAATCTTCACATTCGTCCGTGTCAGGGAATCCTCACTTCTATATCAGCTGATCCTGGCAGCTGCTGTGCCTCATAAATCTCAGTCTAAGTTACCCAGAGTGCAGTAACAGTTGTTGAAGTGCCTTTTGTTTTAGCTCTGGGTAATGACTCAATACACTCTTGGATTCGTCAGACGGACAGGCCTTTTATTTCGCTTGCAAGGGGAATCAGTACCTCCACTCAAGGGGTGAGGCTACTATTCCAATGATACAGCATAAGCGTTCCATATTTATACAGTGTAACAAACAAGTTGAATTGACATTCCTTTGTTCCTCTATCAGGATACATTTTAGATTAATCATCAGGTCTTATGACATATTGACAGAAGGATCCTGGACACATAAGTCAACCGTTAATCTATAACAGGACATGAATCGTGTAACCGGAGGTCCTCTTTAATCTTAATCATGTATCGGGAGGCTAGGTTTGCTTACGGTCGCAAGTTGTTAGGTCACTGGGTACTTCAAACGGAACCCATTGTCTCACTTCTACATTCTCATTAAGAGGGCAAACATCTGTTCTTGGCTGTAATCCAAGTACGTGCAATAGCTCTAGTTACACATCGACTCTTGACCGGTGTCAAGTCTGAAAACTTTTACCCAGCAAGCACCTGAAATTAAACCCTTATATCATGTAGATTTCCTCATTCCCCCCTTTTGTCCTTTCTAAGGACAATCTATTTTGCTAAGTTTAAGAAATTCTACATCAAAGGTCTCACCCTTAATATCCTCATATTCAGACATCATTGGTACTGGAGGAGTTGATGTTAATAAGGAAAGGACTTTTGTACACAATAATTTTAAACAACCAATCAATAAACTAATTAAAATTATTATCATCACAATTGCAATTAAGACTTCCAAAATTTGCTTTCCTAGTGCTCCTCCCCACCCTGAAATCCAATCCCACATGGACCACTGTTCAGGTTGACATAGTTTCTCTACAGCCTCCCTTATGTGGTTTACCAGGTTGGTGATATTTTCTGAGCTATCTGGAATATAGGTGCAACATTCGGTTTTTATGATTGCACATGTGCCCCCTTCTTTTGCCAACAAATAGTCCAGAGCCATGCGGTTTTGTAAAGCAACAGTGCGCAAAGCCACCATTTCTGCGTTTACATCACTAAGAGCATCAGCAGTATCATTGGCTATTTGTTCCAACACTGCTGCCATGTTTATAGATTCTCTTGCTAGCTTCCCTGTTCCATACCAGGGAAATGCTATAGCAAAGAACCTTTCAGTTTCTGTAATGGCTCATTTTGCTCGTGTCCCAGGGTGGCTATCCACAGATGAAATATGATGTATATAGGGCACTACATATCCTAAGTAACATGACCCAGTCCAATTTTGTGGTAACCAAGGGTATGCTCTATGCCCACAGATGAAATAGGTGTTATTATAGGCTTCAAATTTGTTCCATATCTGGTGCATCATTCCTATTCCTTGTTCTCCTTCCCAGATTTTTCTACTAGTCAAATTTTGTACTGTGGACAGGTTCCACCATCCCCAATAGGGCCATTCGACTGCACCCGGTGGTTTAGTAGTAGTTTTATTCAAAGTGTAGTTACATTTGCACTCACTCCATCCAACCATCAATCCTTCTCCATTGTTGTTTACCAGACAGGCTTCTCCTTTTGTATTATTTACGGTTCCCATTGACGTCACTAATAGACTCTCTGGATTCCTTTGATTATCATATTGGAGATGAAACGACCCTTCAAATTTTATAAGGTTGTATCCTGCATCTTTCCATTCATTTTCCAATTGATCTGGGTTTAAACTATTTTGGGTCTGAAATGTACTGGCTGCCTCCTTATTCCAGGTGGTATTAGACTGTAATAACCACCCTACCATCTCTCCTATTTCAAAGGGAATGGGCCTTAGAGGTATTCCACCCTCTGCGTGCACAGGGATGTGGCTGCATATCCAGCATTTGGCAAGGTTCTGTCTTTTAGCGTACAAATAACTCATGTATACAAAGGTATTAACATGATGATAGTTATGCTTATTTAACAGTCTTCCACCTCTCCCTCCTTGTTTCTTAGCGGTCCTATTAATTTTTTCTGAGTAATTGATGTTGAAACGAGGGGTTGTGTAAAAGGATTATCACAAAACATTGACTTAGCTGTCAGGGCCAGTCCTCCTCTTGAATTACCATTACAGATAACCCCTCCGTTCGTAGTTCTGTCACTTGGTAATACAGTATCAGGGCATGTGACCCATAGCTTATCAAGCCTTTGTCCGCTATCTTCTTCTACTATCTTACCCTGTCTTACCCTAAGATTTAGGGGTTGATACGGTGGTACCTGCATAGTATGGTCCTGAAGCTGGACTTTCATGGTCTCATTATAGCATATAATATAAAAGAGATTTTTTGGTTAAAAGTACACATTCTTTTGTGCATGGTTTGCCTTTCAGGGGATCTGGGTAAATCCATATGGCAGTTTCAATTATCGTTGACAAAGAGAACAGTCTTGTTAAAGTCCAAATCCAGTTCATCTTGGCAGTGTATTGTCTTCAACTGATGCCTTCTTACAATGGGACGCGTGTATCCATGTTAGTCTCTCCTTTACTTTTACAGCGGTGTTTGTAGTCAGGAGTACTTGGAAGGGTCCCTCAAATCTGGGTTGAAGGCCATTCTTTCGCTTGAAGATTTTTATGTAGACGTTATCTCCTGGCTCGAAAGTATGGCACTTTCCTTCAGCGGGATCGACCTGGGCTTCCTTTACCTGTTGATGGAAACTAGAAATGCATTTGGTTAGTGCAATGCAATAACTCAACATATCTTCCTCCATTTTATGAATGTCCATTTGTTTAGCTGTCAAAGGTGCCGAAAAGGGCAATCTTTGTGGTCTTCCCATGACGATCTCGTGAGGCGACAATCCTGTAGTTCTGTTGGTAGCAGACCGCATTGTCATCAAAGCTATGGGTAACAAATCAACCCATTTAAGTCCAGTCTGTTTACACAGTTTTGCAAGCTTATTTTTTAGCATCCCGTTATATCTTTCCACTAGTCCAGCCGACTGTGGATGATAACTGCAATGGAGGTGTTGGTTAATCTGTAAGGCTTTGCATAGTTCCTTAATCACTGTTCCCGTAAAATGGGACCCATTGTCACTTGACAGTTTTGCTGGTATCCCAAAGCGAGGTACAATGTCCTTCAATAAACATTTAGCTACAGTAGTGGCGTCACTCTTTCTACAAGGAAACGCTTCAATCCATCTTGAAAACATATCAACAATAACTAATACATATTTAAAACTCATACACACAGGTAGTTCAATAAAATCCATTTGCAAGTGTACAAAAGGGCCCATGGGGTTTGGGTGGGATGCGGGCTGTACCTTCTTTATTTTCCCTGCATTCATGGTCTGGCAAATAGTACAATTTTCGCATATTTGTTTTGCCAACTTTGAGATTCCTGGTGCATACCAGGTCTTGAGGATATAGTCCGCCATCCCCCCTTTGCCCGCATGGGTGAATTTATGAACACATCGGGCAATTGGTGATAATAATGATTTGGGTGCCACCATGCGGCCGTCATGATGGGCCCACAAGCCGTCCGTGTTTTTGAAACAGTGATTAACATCCCACTCCGCTATTTCTTCAGGGCTAGCCCTATCTTGATGGGCTAGCACATCATTCAGGGATGGGGTTTGTTGTTGATCTATACTTTCTTTAACTGGACAAGTCTTAACCTGTGATCCTATCTGTGATAAGGCTATGGTTTTAGCAGCTTGATCTGCTGCTGCATTTCCTAGTGCAACCTCATCCAAATGCCCTGTGTGCGCTTGGCACTTAAAAACCTAAACAAGTTGCGATTATTGGATTGCCAATAAAAGGTTTTTCACCTCTTGTGCCTCCACCCCAAACAAATCAATTGTAATGGTTCTTTCAATTCCGGGTGGAGGCCATTCACAAGAGCACTTACCAAGGGTCCTCGTGATTCTTTTTCAGCCAATCCTGAAAACTGTTTCATTTGTGATTCTACTCGCTCTATATAATCTTCTACATCCTCCTCCTTCCTTTGGGTAGTTTCCATTATTTTTGACCAGTTAGTTTTCTTGGGGAACGTAGTATGCAAGTCGGTATACAGCTGGGTCCACAATCCATCCGCTGGAGGGTTGGCTGGGCCTGCAGTGGCTGAATCACGATGGGTAGAGAAACCTTTAAAGGTTTCTTCTAATTTCTTAAACTGAGGTTCTTTCAACCAACCTTTACAAAGGATTTCCATATCCAAGATACTAGGTTGGTGGCACAAAACAATCATTTTTTAACTTTGCTATTGCTTTTTCTAATTCTAATTCTGGATCTGGGAGTTCACTCATTATAGTTCACAACTCAGACGGGGACCACGGACGGTGAACAGCAACATTGCCGTTTCCTTGAGGGTTCGGAAATAATTTCATGGGAGCCTGTCCAACCGGTAAAACCGGTGATTCTAGTTCCACGGGGGAGGGAGGAGCCGTGGGGGGCGCCTCTAAATCCGGACTACGGGGGTCCTTACTTCGGGTTCTAGATGATACCCTCGGGCTGGTATGGGGCCATGGTGATGATAAGTGGGGGGCAGGAGCCCGCTCTCTATATGGAGGGGGTGATGATACCGACTGACGTGGGGAGGGTATTGGCAATGCTGCTGGTGGTGGCTCATACTGAGGATATAACCTCCTAGTTGTTTGGACTAAATCATCATCACTATCCTCCTTTTCTTCGTCTACCGTGGAGGATTTCTTTTCATTTAATGGGCATTGCAAAGCCTGAGGGACCTTTTTCTGCTTTTCCTGCTCTCTCCCCCTTTTGCTGGCAATAACACTCATCTCCCTTCTTTTTTCAGCTTCTCTTTTCCAATCACAAAATGCAGACCAATCCACACCCTTTTTCCTTTTTCTTCCGGGGTCTCTTTCTAGCAGGCATTCCTCGAGGCAAGTAATTCTGTCTATATTAAATGTTCCATCTGGTGGAAAGGGGTGATTACTACCTGAGGTCCATTTGGACCAATTTCGTAAGTGGTCAATAGCTGACTGACCACAATGTTTTAACATAAATGCGGCTGGCGTGCTTTTTTCAGGCAGTTTACTGTTACTAGAACCCATTGTAGCAGCTTAAATATTTTTGTGTTAAAACATACAACAATTCCGTAACACTCTATGATCTGCGTGGGACGCCTCTACAGATCAGACATGATTAAACATTAATACATATGACAATAAACAATAAACAACACACTTGTTAAACAACAACCAAAGTGTTACTAAATCCCCAACCTATGCAGCCTTACTGGACGAAGTTGATTGATAATAACAAGTAGTTAAATACTCACTCTCATAAACATTAAACATTGACACTGTGTTTCAGACAATCGCCCACTCTCTCTCCCTCTACCCTACTCCCTTTAGCCAAATCTTTAGCAAAAAGGGCCTTCAATTTGTCCCAACTAACTTCACCCACTCTCTCTCCCTCTACCCTACTCCCTTTAGCCAAATCTTTGGCAAAAAGGGCCTTCAATTTGTCCCAACTAACTTCAAGCTGGAACCTTGCTAGTTCAATTTCCAGTAAATCGCTAGCTCCTTAGTTAATCAAATTCGTGACTTAACCTTCTCTCTCTGGTACCTTTATTTCAGCGCTTCCTACCGTCCTTTTCTGCACGATCCAGTTCGCGGGGCGTCAGCGCCTCATGGCTGATCCTCTGTTCCGTTTCTGAAAGGGAAGCAGTCACAACGGCAGTTTAACCTCCGAACCTTGTGAGTCAATTACCCGATGGCAGTACTGTCCAATGGAATAAACAGACTATGCACAGCTATGCTTCTGGCAGGGAAAGTCCCAAAAATGTGGCAAAACACCACCTTCGGCCGATGGGATTTCCCTAACCGAGCAACGTACTCGGCATCTGTTAACTCAACAATTGATACAGCAAGCCATCTCGGTGGAACCTCCAAATTGTTGAAGTGTATCTTGTTTTAGCTCTGGGTAATGACTCAATACACTCTTGGATTCGTCAGACAGACAGGCCTTTTATTTATCTTGCAAGGGGAATCAGTACCTCCACTCAAGGGGTGAGGCTACTATTCCAATGATACAGCATAAGCGTTCCATATTTATACAGTGTAACAAACAAGTTGAATTGACATTCCTTTGTTCCTCTATCAGGATACATTTTAGATTAATCATCAGGTCTTATGACATATTGACAGAAGGATCCTGGACACATAAGTCAACCGTTAATCTATAACAGGACATGAATCGTGTAACTGGAGGTCCTCTTTAATCTTAATCATGTATTGGGAGGCTAGGTTTGCTTACGGTCGCAAGTTGTTAGGTCACTGGGTACTTCAAACGGAACCCATTGTCTCACTTCTACATTCTCATTAAGAGGGCAAACATCTGTTCTTGGCTGTAATCCAAGTACGTGCAATAGCTCTAGTTACACATCGACTCTTGACCGGTGTCAAGTCTGAAAACTTTTACCCAGCAAGCACCTGAAATTAACCCCTTATATCATGTAGATTGCCTCACAGTGCAAGCCTGGAACACTTGTAGCTGCTACATCACTGGTTCCCACTCTGGTATATGCAAATGAACCCAATGGGGACTCGCCAGGCAGAGCTGGGAAGGCTCAAAAAGCGCATGGAGACTCACGCAAAGCACTTTAAATGCACATATGCAGCAGAAATGACTACCGCCCGAATTTCCTGGCTAAAAAAATTTCCTATGCCCTCTATACGCCCCTAATACATTAAAACAGTGAGGAAATTCACCCCCAGGTTTTCTACATAAAAAAAAAATTTTAATAATAGAAACACATACCTGCAGTTGTCTGCCAACTGGCATGATGTTGGGAAACTTGGGGCAGGGTGTGAAAGTGCTATTCATGCGTAAAAGTTCAAGCAATAATAAAGCAAATTCAGTTTAAATTGCACCAACATCAGGTATTTGCAAATAAACATTAACAAGGCTAAATAGTGTAACTTTGAGGTTCATCGCTGGTGCTGGTAAAAAATTATAGTGTGGGTTTGACAATGAGTGTTGTTGATCATAGAGTACGCTGAGATATAAGTGGTTCGTCAGGATCAGACAGTAGGTTTATTAAGTTCATCACTGCTACTGTTTGATTGTGAGTCATACGCAAAAGAGTATTTTTGGAATATGAAAATTTGGTTAACATAACATGCAGTGCAGGTTTTGAGTTGCTTGTTACATTCTAAGGACGTTAATTTCCTCTTAGCAGACTGAGAATGCATAATTTTATTTTTACAGTTTTACAGCACAGAAAGAGGCCCTTCAGCCCATCGTGTCCGTGCCGGCCATCAAGCCCTGTCTATTCTAATCCCATTTTCCAGCACTTCGTCCGTAGCCTTGTATGCTATGGCATTTCAAGTGCTCATCTAAATGCTTCTTGAATGTTGTGAGGGTTCCTGCCTCTACCATCCTTTCAGGCAATGAGTTCCAGATTCCAACCACCCTCTGGGTGAAAAAGTTTTTCCTCAAATCCCCTCTAAACCTCCTGCCCCTTACCTTGAAACTATGCCCCCTGGTTATTGACCCCTCTACTAAGGGGAAATGTTCCTTTCTATCTACCCTATCTATGCCCCTCATAATTTTGTACACCTCAATCAGGTCCCCCCTCAGCCTTCTCTGCTCTAAGGAAAACAACCCCAGCCTGTCCAGTCTCTCTTCATAGCTGAAGCGCTCCAGCCCAGATAACATCCTGGTGAATCTCCTCTGCACCCTCTCCAATGCAATCACATCTTTCCTATAGTGTGGCGACCAGAACTGCACACAGTATTCCAGCTGTGGCCTAACTAGCGCTTTGTACAGCTTCATCATAACCTCCCTGCTCTTATATTCTATGCCTCGGTTAATGAAGGCAAGTATCCCATATGCCTTTTTAACCACCTTATCTACCTGTCCTGCTGCCTTCAGGGATCTATGTATATGCATACCAAGGTCCCTCTGATCCTCTGTCCTTCCCAGGGTCCTACCATTCATTGTGTATTCCCTTGCCTTGTTAGTCCTCCCAAAATGCATCACCTCACACTTTTCAGGGTTAAATTCCATTTGCCACTGTTCTGCCCATCTGACCAACCCGTCTATATTATCCTGTAGCCTGAGGCTTCCCTCCTTGCTATTTACCACTCCACCAATTTTCGTGTCATCTGTGAACTTACTGATCATACCTCCTACATTCACATCTAAATCATTAATGTACACTACAAACAGCAAGGGACCCAGCACCGATCCCTGCGGTACACCACTGGACACAGGCTTCCAGTGACAAAAACAACCTTCGACCATCAACCTCTGCCTCCTGCCACTAAGCCAATTTTGGATCCAATGTACCAAATTGCCCTGGATCCCATGGGCTCTTACCTTCTTGACCAGTCTCCCATGCGGGACTTTGTCAAAAGCCTTACTGACGTCCATGTAGACTACATCAACTGCACTACCCTCATCCACACACCTAGTCACCCCCTCGAAAAATTCAATCAAATTGGTTAGACAGATCTCCCCCTAACAAAGCCATGCTGACTATCCTTAATTAATCCTTGTCTCTCCAAGTAGAGACTAATTCTGTCCCTCAGAATTTTTTCCAATAATTTCCCTACCACTGATGTTAGGCTCACTGGCCTATAATTCCCTGGTTTATCCCTACTACCCTTCTTGAATAATGGTACTACGTTGGCTGTCCTCCAGTCCTCTGGCACCTCCCCTGTGGCCAGAGAGGTTCTAAAAATTTGTGTCAGAGCCCCTGCAATCTCCTCCCTTGCCTCACACAGCAGCCTGGGATACATCTCATCTGGGCCTGGGGATTTATCCACTTTAAGCCCACTAAAACCGCTAGTACCTCCTCCCTCTCAATATTAATTTGTTCAAGTATATCACAATCCCCTTGCCTGATTTCTATGCCTACATCATCCTTCTCCATAGTGAACACAGATGCAAAATATTCATTTAAAACCTCACCTGCATCTTCCGGCTCTACACACAGATTGCCACTTTGGTCCCTAATGGGCCCTACTCTCTCCCTGGTTATCCTCTTGCCCTTAATATACTTATAAAACACCTTGGGATTTTCCTTTATTTTGCCCGCCAGTGTTTTTTCATGCCCCCTCTTTGCTCTCCTAATTTTTTTTTTTAAGTACCCCCCTGCACTTTCTGTACTCCTCTAGGGCTTCCACTGTGTTTAGACCTTTGTATCTGCCAAAAGCCTCCCTTTTTTTCCTAATCCATTCTTGTATATCCCTTGACATCCAGGGTTCCCTACCACCCTTGACCTTTACGGGAACATGTTGGCGTTGTACTCTCTCTATTTCCTTTCTGAAAGACTCCCACTGCTCTGATGTGGATTTTCCTACAAGTAGCTGCTCCCAGTCCACTTTGGCCAGATCCTGCCTTATCATATTAAAAATCGGCCTTCCTCCATCTTTGTCCTTTTCCATGACTACCTTAAATCTCACTGTCACCAAAATGCTCTCCTACTGACACTTCTATCACTTGCCTGGCTACATTCCCTAGAATTAGGTCCAGTACCGCCCCCTCTCTTGTCGGACTTTCTGCATGCTGGCTCAAAAAGCTCTCCTGGATGCACTTTAAGAATTCTGCACCCTCTAAGCCTTTCACACTCTGACTATCCCAGTTAATATTGGGGAAGTTGAAATCCCCTACTATTATTACCCTATTATTTCTACACTTCTCTGAGATTTGCCTACATATCTGTTCCTCTATCTCCCCCTGACTCTTTGGGGGCCTATAGTACACGCCCAGCAAAGTGCTTGCCCCCTTTTTGTTTATAAGTTCTACCCATATGGCCTCATTAGAGGAACCTGCTAAGGTATCATCCCTCCTTACAGCAGTAATTGACTCCTTGATTAATATTGTGACACCCCCTCCTCTTTTACTCCCTCCTCTGTCTCGCCTGAAGATTCTGTACCCCGGAATATTGAGCTGCCAGTCCTGCCCCTCCCTCAACCATGTCTCTGTGATAGCAACAACATCATATTCCCATGTGTTCATCAACACCTTCAATTCATCTGCCTTACTCGCAAGACTCTTTGCATTAAAATAAATGCCATCCAGCCTTGCCATATTCCCTTGTGTCGTTCCGTATTTGCTCTGCCTTCCAGGCTTTTATGACTTTTATGGCCCAGATTTTGTGATAGAAATAATGGTAAGGCTATCAGCGCTCAACGTTATTATGGGGTAAATTGAATAGCAACTTCCGGCATCCGCACATGTTAAACGCAGAAATCCGGAAGTTGCTGTCTGATTTACCCTGCTCCTCCACAAGCTTTAGTGCATGGTTACCTCACCAATACATTTGGCATTAAAATACATTGTGGTATTTACCTCACTAAGCACGCCAGAAAAAGTTAGGACTGTTGCATTCAGGTGTAAGTGAATTTTTAATGGTGTGATAAGTCTTAATTACTGCCAAACTTCTCTGACCCTGAAAATTGAATTTTACAAGTGTGGAGTCTCATTCCTTCAGAATGTAATTATTGTTGGAGATTTTTACTTTTTCTCTCTGTCTCTTTTAGCTCTCTCTCAATCTCCTCTTTCTTCCCCTTTCTTTATTTCACTTTCTGTACATAATTTCACATTGAATTAAATATTCTAATTTATACTTCCTGCTTTAGACTCTGCATGTCTCAGTGAAGATTTTTCAATCTGATTGGTTGAAGAGACATGGGCCCCGATTTTCCCAGAGCCGTCGGGCAGGGTTTCAGGCGGACGGGGGCTGAAAATCACGGACATAGGGGGTCGCGACCCTCCCCGCCCCGCCCGACTTTCGCCCCCGTCTTTCAGCGCGACCCGAATCAGTCCCGCCCGCCGCAGGTGGGAATGGTCGGCGGGAGCCTAATGACCAATAATTGGCATGTTTAATCCTATTTTCAGGGGCCCATGGAATTTTCAGCCTTTCCCCACGTAAAACACGCCAAGTGGGAACACCGCTGATGAAACCTGGCGTGAACAATGTCGACTTGCTTGCTTTCAGCTGCAGGTCAATCAGGACTGAAGAGATTTAATCAGCCAGCATTTGTAGGCTGCAGGACCTTGTTGCTGAAGGCTTGGGGCAACTTGATGAAGGCTTAGGCACAGCTGTGGAAGGTTGGAGCCTCAGTGTGAGCTCCTGGGAAGCCCCTCTCAGCACCTCCTCAACGGAGGCATCTGCCAGAAGCATGGGAGGCCTTTTGTTCCTTCCCTTCTTGGCATTAGAGGATCTCAAACAGCACAGGAGGCTGCAGCAGATCCAGCAGCAACAGCAGATCCAGCAGCAACAGCAGCAGCAGCAGGAGCGACAGGCTGCGGCTCACCCACCTGAGGCAGCACAGGCCAGAAGGGGCCAGCGCATGGAAGGCTGTCGGCACAGGAGATACCCCCCAAACAGGGTCTACAGACACAGGGTGAGCTACCTCACCATGACTGAGCAGCAGTGCCAGAGGCGGCTGCGATTTACGCGAGAGGTAGTGACTGACATCTGCGCAATGCTGCAGCAAGACCTGGAGCCCAGAGCACCAGGTCGACACTCCTTACCGTGGCCATCAAAGTTACCACCGCACTCAACTTTTATGCCTCAGGCTCCTTCCAGGGATCAGCAGCAGACATCAGCGGCATCTCCCAGGCGGCCGCACACATTTGCATCAAACAGGTCACCGATGCCCTCTTTGCCCTCACGGACAATCACATCCATTTCACCCGGGATCGCGCAAGTGTGAGGGCGTGAGTGATTGGGTTAGCTCAGCTGGCAGACTTTCCCAGGGTGCAGGGCATCATTGACTGCACACATGTGGCCCTTAGGGCACCCCACCGCAATCCAGGAGTTTTTGTCAACCGCAAGGGCTTCCACTCCCTTAACGTTCAGCTGGTGTGTGACCACAAGAAGGTGATTTTGCATGTTTGTGCCAAGTACCCTGGCAGCTGCCATGACTCCTTCATACTGCACCAGTCTACTGTGCCTCCTCTATTAAATCCACCAAACGAACTTCAGGGATGGCTACTTGGAGACAAGGGATATCCCCTGTGCTCCTGGCTAATGACGCCGTTGAGGAGACCAGCCAACGAGGCTGAGGAGCGCTACAACACCAGCCACATTTCCACCAGATACATT
Organism: Somniosus microcephalus; assembly: GCF_052327205.1. Taxonomy (NCBI): domain Eukaryota; kingdom Metazoa; phylum Chordata; class Chondrichthyes; order Squaliformes; family Somniosidae; genus Somniosus; species Somniosus microcephalus. The sequence continues at coordinate 77,522,872 of NC_140992.1, forward strand.
ATCGAGCAAGCCATCGGATTGCTGAAGATGCACTTCAGATGCCTCGATAGATCAGGGGGAGCCCTACAGCACTCATCAGCCAGGGTCTCCAAAATCGTTGTGGTATGCTGTGTGCTTCACAACATGGCACAGCGTCGTGGCTTGCCGATTCCGCAGGACCAAGAGGCTCCTCACAGAGCCTCCTCGGGTGATCCTGAGGATGATGCTGAGGGGGAGGAGGAGGAGGAGGAGGTGGAGGACGGGAACGAGCATCCTGCAGTGGGCCGCCAACCAGCAGCACCAGTGCACGAGAACATTGCTGGGCGAAATGCAAGGAACGCACTCATCCTGGGCAGATTTGCCTAGCCTGGTACATTAAACACTGCAGCCTCACTGCTTCTTAACTGACCATGGACAGTGGCCCATGCCTGCGCATTTCTACCTATTTGACCAGCTTGCTTACATCTGCAAGTTATCCCAAGGCCTCAATGTGATATCCCCATTCGCCAAATGACAGACGCCATAACTGCTGCAGCTGCCACCAGATTTTTTATGTCCAAGAAAGTGATGGCATTACAAATATTTACAAGACTTTTCACCCAAGTGACTACCCTTGTGATTAGTGGTGCTTCATTTTTCTCTTACGCGTGCTCCTACGTAGTGCTACCCCTGTGGCTTCAGCAGATGTGGAGGCCCCTTGCTCACTTTCCTGCTGTGCCTGTCTCGACACTTTTGGCGGGCGTCCTCTGGGGTGGTGAGCCTGTGAGGGCTCGCCAGCAGTCTACTGCTCCTGCGGCTGTGCAGGGCTTGAGACTCCTATCTCACTGGGGTGTGGACTCCGGCAGGGCTCTGACCGAGGGCTCTGAAGTGGCATGGAAGTGCGAGCGTGTGGAGGGGAGCCCCCACTTCCTTGAGGTGTGCCAACAACCTCCCTCTCATGGGTCAGCTCCCCCTCAGCGCCTGCAAGTGGCTGGGGAGCACCTTGCTGCACATCAGGGGGGCCATGGGGACCCGTCTCAGCACCGGAAGTCCTGCTCAGAGGGACTTCCATGAAGGTCTGGTCTTGGTGCTCAATAGATGCCCATCGCTCCTCAAGAGATGCCATTCTATTCAGAGCACTCACCATGTTTCCGATACCCTGGCGGCTAAACTCCTCCATGGCCGCAGCCGTCCTCTCCTCGGCTGCAGCCCTCCTCTCCTCGGCTGCAGCCAGCCTTACCATGGAGGTAGCCATCCTTTCCATGGTGATGCTTTGATGCGCCAATGACTCCAATAAGGCTCTGCTCATGCTCGCCATGGACTCCTCCATTCACTCTACACTCGCAGCGGCCCTGGAGACAAAACCTGCCAGAGACTCCTGCATCTGTGCATGGAGATCCATCACCTCCTCTCTTGTGGATGGACCCAGAGGCATAGGTTCGACATGCAGCTGAGCTGAGCTGGCAGAGCCCTGCACCCTCCGACGAGGACTCGCCACAATCTGCTGATGCTCACTTGTGAGCTGTGATACACCAGGTGACAACTCTACTCTATGTCCCGAAGGTCCCACCGAGGTGTGAGTGTCTGCGCTGGTGCTGGGTGCGCTTACCTCTGAGGAGTCTGGCTGCAAATCCTCTTCCTCCTGGGCAGTGGCGGCGGGTGCTCCGGATGGTCCTGTGGGGGAGTAGAGAGTTAGAGATGTCATGCCAAGGCTACTTGCACATTGGATTTGGCAGATGCTCATAAGTCCAAATGATGTGGCTTCAGAATTATATCAGCAACTCATGCTATGTCAATGAGAGAGATGGGAAACTTTTCTGTCACCAGCTTGCGGGCTTGCTCCTGTCTCTCCTGCCCCAGCTTCCTCAGGCACGTCAGACCCAGCAATCTCCAAAACTGCTTCTTCCCAGGGGCTCAGGTGGGCGAGTGAGGGTGGTCCTCCTCCAGTCTTCACTCGTTCTCTCCTATTTTGAGCTCTCTTTTCCTGCAATGAGGGAGACAAGTGGAGTTTGAGTGAGAATGAAGGAGTGAATGCAGAGATTGCATAGCAAAGATACTTAGAAGGAGACAAAGATGGAGTGAGGCTGCAAGACCAAGGGCCCTCCCTGTGTGCTGGCAGTTGTGTTACAAGCATCAGAGTGAGAGGCAGTGTGAGGGCTGCATGGTGGAAGAGTTATGTGAATGTGAGCATAGATAGAGAGAGAATGGGTATGGATGTGACTGTGAAGTTGGATGTGGAGGAGGTGATAGCGGAAGCTGAGTGCTGTTGGGGAAAGGCAATGGGGAGCAGCCTGAGGGTGATGGGAACTTTATACTTACTTTTCCTGTGCGGTGTAGGTCATGGAAGCACTTCCTGCACTGCATCCACATACAACGGGTCACTCCCACAGAGTTCACCTCTTCAGCCACCTGCATCCAGGCAGCCCTGGTCTCTTTGGGAGGCCTCTTCCTCCCTGAGACAGGGAAGAGGACCACCCTGCGGGCCCTAACCCCATCTACCAATGTCTGCAATGATTTTTCGTCGAATTTTGCGGCAGCTCGGCCTCTGCCGCTGGCAGCAGCTGGTGCAGGCTCCTCTGCCATTCTGATAGACTGGATGGGAAGCCTGCAGAGGTTGAAAAGCTTGCTGGACACTTTAAAAGCACCACAAATTATGACATCATACTATGGGGCTTTCTGACTGGAAATGGACAATTAGCAAGGGTCCCCACATGCTGGAACTTAATTGGCCACTTGAGGGAAAATTGCGTGCAGCTGGCTGACCCATTTATATTCGGGTCGGAACCCGACATTCGGGGAACCCAAATATTTCCCACGCGATCGGGAAAATCGGGGCCATGCTGTTGCTTGTCCTGCTTACACACACCACAGATCCCCTGTAGAGGGCGCCGCGCTGTAAAGGATCACTAAATACCGTAAGTTGCCTCTCAAAAGCCCGCAAAAAGTTTGTGGGCAGCTGTAAGCGCAAAGAACGGCAGGCACCATTCCTTCGCCGCTTACCACAAAACCCAAGCCAATGTTTTTCGTTTTTTGAGCACACGCTCAAGAATGCATGCTTTCTATCAGATGTATTGCAACTAACGAGCCAAACAGATCACACCTGCAATAACGCTGCTGAATTACATGTTTCACAATAATTGCGATTAACAAGCAAAACAAAAACATTGGTCTGTGTGCTAGTGTGCAATGGACATGTTTACTCCTAGGAACATCTTGAGGAGCATAGGTCTGCTCTATTAATGCATACATTTACTACAGTGTTATACACAATTATTAAGTGTGTTGCCTCTAATGCACAGAGGAAATTAGCAACCTGATTGTATCTATCTGCATTTCTACAGGTGAACCTTATATAACGAATTTCCCTGTTCCATCTCAGATCTCTATTGTGTTGTTTTAGCAAATGAGCTGACTACTGGTTCAGCAAACCAACACAACAGAGACATCTAAACGATTCCAAATTTCATATGTGATAGTATTAATGATCTAATATTCTTATGATGTGCCTCACTTGTAACATAATGCTTGTCAATGATTGACAAATTGACCAACCTGCTGACTGCTACTGGGACATAAATACGAATATTAAACACAAGCAGGAATCAGCATTAATCTAAGTTAAAAGTCAAATTCAAATTGGCATTTGGGGAACAAAAATATATGTGGAAAATTTTGGCTTGGTGTGGTTATTGGAGACCACCAGTAATTATGTCATCTACTAAAGGAGAGAATAGAAGAACATCTAGAAACAAAAAGTATAACAATGAATAGTCAGCATGGATTTCAAAAGGGAAAAACTTGTTTGACCAACCTTATTGAATTTTTTGAAGAGGTAACAGAAAGAGTAGACAATGGTAATGCAGTAGAAGTAATTTATCTAGATTTTCAAAAGGCCTTCGATAAGATATCCCATAATAGACTAATAAATAAGGTCAGAGAATGCAAAGTCAGGGGACAAGTAGCAGAATGGATTGCTAGCTGGCTTCAGGACAGAATGCAGAGAGTGGGAGTAAAGGGTCGCTATTCACAGTGGCAGAAGGTGGGTAGTGGTGTTCCACAAGGATCAGTGTTAGGACCACTGCTGTTCACAATTTACATTAACGATTTAGACTTTGGAATCAAAAACACAATCTCTAAATTTGCGGATGATACCAAATTGGGGGGGATAGACAATACTGAGGAGGACTGCAACAAATTACAGGAGGACATTAATAAACTTGCAGAATGGGCACATAATTGGCAAAGGAAGTTCAACACAGATAAATGTGAGTTATTACATTTTGGTAGGAAGAATAGGGAGGTCACTTATTACTTGGAGGTTGCGAGTCTAGGTGGGGTAGAGGAACAAAGGGATCTCGAATTACAAATACATAAATCACTAAAAGTTGCAACACAGGTTAGCAAGGCCTTAAAAAAAGCAAACCAAGCACTAGGGTTTAATTCGAGAGGGATAGAATGGAAAAGTAGGGAAGTTATGCTAAACCTGTATTGAACCTTGGTTAGACGACGCTTAAAGTATTGCGTGCAGTTCTGGTCGCCATATTATAAAAAGGATATAGAGGCACTGGAAAGGGTGCAGAGAAGATATACAAGGATGATACCAGAAATGTGAGGGTATACATATCAGGAAAGGATGAACAGGCTGGATCTCTTTTCTCTTGAAAAGAGAAGGCTGAAGGGTGACCTAACAGAGGTCTTTTAAAATTATGAGAGGTTTTGATAGAGTGGATACACAGAGAATGTTTCCACTTGTGGGGAAGAGCATAACTAGAGGCCATCAATATAAGATAGTCACCAAGAAATCCAATACAGAATTCAGAAGAAACTTCTTTACCAAAAGAATGGTGAGAATGTGGAACTCGCTGCCACAGGGAGTGGTTGAAGCAAATAATATAGATGCATTTAAGGGGAGGCTGGACAAGCATATGAGGGAGAAGGGAATAGAGGGTTACGCTGATAATTTAGATGAGGAAAGACAGGAGGAGGCTCGAGTGGAGCATAAACACCGGCATAGACTGGTTGGGCTGAATGGTCTGTTTCTGTGCCGTATGTCCTACGTAATCTTATGTAATATATATGGCTGTCTTATGTGCTATGAGTCTTGTCCATTAACTGTCTATTCACTATGTGATGTGGATTGTAGCCTTTCACAACTATGTATAATATTTTTGTACAATATGCTCATGACAAACATTTCTTTACACGCTACAGTAACAACAGTGATTCATACGACATAAGTGGACCATTCAGAAAAAATACTTTTCATTTTGATTTAAACTCTGAATGTGACGTAGCGCTGATGATATAGTGGACAATCAAGCTGAAGTTAAATATAAATTCATTAGCTTGAAAAGTTGATTTAAGAACTTTATGAAAAAGATCTTACCACCAGTTTCATACGTTATGAACAAGTATAAAAATATTCAAAATCCAAATTTGAGCATTTATCTACAGGCAGATGATTTTTCCTCTCTTCAGTCTCTCTTTTTTAAATTCCTAAAAGGTATGTACTGTATATTGTTCAATTAGATTTTAACTTATCTGCAAATCTCTGTTCACTGTAAAGTTTGACAAAGTTAAGAGTATCAGTTACCAAAGTATAAAAAGAACCTTCCAAATACACAGCAGCAATCTGTTGTAGCAGGATTATGCATGCAGGTTACTGCTTTGAAGTTGTCTTTGTACACAATTTTGATGTGTGCATTTTTCTTTATGTTCCATTTTTTAACATATTTTGCCAGCCATCTTGTGAGAAATTCTAATTATGTGCAATTGTTTTTGGACGGCCTAACCCATTGCATACAACAAGGCTGCACTGCAGCTCTATTATTCCAAATCCCCATTCAGCACCTCAGCACCAATCACTCCTCTGGGACCGTTCAACAGCACGAACATGACCATGCATGGCTTGAACAAGGAATAGCCTTTATTTCACACAAGACTGAACATAGTGCAGTTCAGGGTAATATGTTGAGCCTTTAGTCTATGTTGTTGTTTTCTCTCCCTTATTTTAAACGCAAGATTGCAAGAAGTCTGTTTATACTTTTTGACCTATAGCTTTGTAAATGGTGATTTGCAATTACTAACAACACATTTTCCAATTAAGGGTTACATAAGTATATTATTGCATTTATTTTAAGTGGTTTTCTAAAAGTGTGTTCATATCTTCCGTTGATGGGAATTGTTTAATTAGCGTGTTCCTAATTGTTTGAATACAGTGTCATTTTATCCAATTTATATTAAATATATAAAAGTTAGGATCAAATTCAGACTGTGATTCATGTCTGTATGAATTAATGCCCACGACTTTCATTAACTAGAAAATATATTTTGGTGAAATATGTTAGTAAAGATACTGTTAATTAAAGTCACTGACCCACTGAAATTGTGTGCTTTGTGTTCAATCTTGTGTGTAATTGAGTGCTGTGATTGTGCTCTCATCGCAAGAATGATGCTTCCAACAAAAAATTGATAGAATAAATATGTATCTTTAGAATGGCACTTTTTAATCAGCATTTCTTAAAGGCCAGTAAAAAGTTGTTTATGTTGCTAAAATAATAGTTTCTGAATTAAAATGAATTCTTCTTAATTTTATCAAACATATATTGAGGTAATTTTTCTGTACAATGTTAATTGAATTTTGGTTCATTTTTTTCTGTTTTGTGGACTGTCAGTTAAATCAGTGAGTGACATCTTCTGGTTTATCATGATTTACAGAAATGAGTGAAAATATTTTGATAAAAACATTTCAGCGAGATCAATGAAGCTACTTCAAGGGCTTAAACACATTAGAGTAAAACTTAATGGTAAAATTATAATTTCCCAATAACCAGTAACGGAAATAGAGTGGGAAAAACTCAATGCTTTTTCCTTGGCCTTCAGTAATAGTACACAATCGCTGACTGCTGGCCATCTTCTATTTAATATCTGAATTTGTCCAATAAAAAACAATCCCAATGAGAACTGGTATGAAACAAATAGTTTACAATTATGTTGTTTATTATTACTATAATTCATCACATTACTTACATTTTTATAGATTGCATCAAGATTCCGCACTTCAGAGGAATGCAGTGTGCCTCATACATAGCAACTGAAATATGATTGCTTTGAGCTATTTTGAGACTAAAGATTTGAGTAGAACAAGAACAAATTGAACTCAAACGCGAAATTACCTCAAACTGTTTCATGGTTAATCTAAAAATACTTAGATGTCGGACATGCAGATTATTTCAGCTACAAGTTAATTTGTTCTATTAAAAATACTGTTGCAGATATTTTTTTATTTTTTTATTCATTCATGGGATGTGGGCATCACTGGCAAGCCCTGCATTTATTGCCCTAATTGCCCTTGAGAAGGTGGTGCTGGTGAGCCGCCTTCTTGAACCGCCACAGTCTGTATGGTAAAGGTACTCCCACAGTGCTGTTAGGTAGAGTTCCAGGATTTCGACCCAGCAGTATATTTCCAAGTCAGCATGGTGTGTGACTTGGAGGGGAACTTGGAGGTGGTGGTGTTCTCATGTGCCTGCTGCCCTTATCCTTCCAGGTGGTAGAGGTCGTGGGTTTGGGAAGTGCTGTCGAAGAAGCCTTGGCGAGTTGCTGCAGTGCATCTTGTAGATGGTGCACACTGCATACACGATGCGCCGTTGATGGAGAGAGTAAGGGGGAAAAATTCAGTATCGCCCGTTTGGGGCACGATTAATAGCCGTGCGCAAAGTTTAGCACCTGGCGCTAATTATCGCCTCCAACTGCAAATTTGGCTTTTATCGCCCCTAGAGGTGATTGGAGCGCTAAATCAGGCGCTGCACACCTGTCTTAAGGCGCAAAGGTCGAGAAGTGAGGCGCTAACTCAGAGCGCGGGCGCAGCGCAAGTGATGTCAGTTAGCAATGGAACACAGACACACTGACGCCAGACAGTTCTTAAAGGGGAGGGTCAATCTTGCTCTCCAGCCATACCCTGCTCATTGGAGCCCTGAATCTCGGCCTGGAGAGACCGGTGACTAAATCATCCAGGCAAGGACTATGGAGAGGGTGAGAGAACGAGCTCAGTGCTTCAGCGAGCAGGCCTTGGAGGCTCTGGTTGGCACGGTGGAGCGCAGAAGATCTATACTCTACCCTGAGAGTGGCAGGAGGCCTTTGTCGTGCGAGTACAGAAGATTGTGGAGGGAGGTGGCTCAGAACGTCTCCTTCATGAGCATGGTGCCCAGGACCCATACTCAATGTCGAAAAAAGTTCAAGGACCTCACTCGGGTCGTCAGGGTGAGTGGCTTCTTTTCAATACCTCTCCATACTTCCATCTCAAACTCACTCTATGGCCAGAGGGTCTTAAAACCCCAATGCCCAACGCTCATCCAACACCTATGGACCTCTCATGAAACACACACACATATTCCACACTTTGCATACAGTAATAGAAACATAGAAACATAGAAACATAGAAGATAGGAGCAGGAGTAGGCCATTCGGCCCCTCGAGCCTGCTCCGCCATTCAATGAGATCATGGCTGATCATCCAAATTCAGTACCCTGTCCCTGTTTTCTCCCCATATCCCTTGATCCCTTTAGCCTTAAGAAATATATCTAACTCCTTCTTGAATATATTTAATAAATTGGTCTCTACTGCCTTCTGTGGTAGAGAATTCCACAGGTTCACCACTCTCTGGGTGAAGAAATTCCTCCTCATTTCTGTCCTAAATGGCTTACCCCTTATCCTTAGACCGTGACCCCTGGTTCTGGACTCCCCGACCATCAGGAACATCCTTCCTGTATCTAGTCTGTCCAGTCCTGTCAGAATTTTATAAGTTTCAATGGGATCCCCTCTCATTCTTCTAAACTCCAGCGAGTACAAGCCCAATCGATCCAATCTCTCATCATACGTCATTCCTGCCATCCCAGGTATCAGCCTGGTGAATCTTCGCTGAACTCCTTCCATGGCAAGAACATCCTTCCTCAGATAAGGTGACCAAAACTGCACACAATACTCATGGTGTGGTCTCACCAAGGCCCTGTACAACTGCAGCAAGGCATCCTTGTTCCTGTACTCAAACCCTCTCGCTACGAAGGCCAACATATCATTTGCCTTCTTAACCGCCTGCTGCACCTGCATGCTTACCTTCAGCGACTGGTGCACAATAACACCCAGGTCTCGTTGCACTTCCCCTTCTCCCAATCTATTGCCATTCAGATAATAATCTACCTTCCTGTTTTTGACACCAAAGTGGATAACCTCGCATTTATCCACGCTATATTGCATCTGCCATGCTTCTGCCCAATCACCCAACCTGTTCAAATCATCCTAGAGTTTCTCGGCATCCTCCTCACAGCACACACACCCACCTAGCCTGGTGTCGTCTGCAAACTTGGAGATATTACATCTAGTTCCCTCGTCTAGATCATTAATATATATTGTGAATAGCTGGGGTCCAAGGACCGATCCCTGCGGTACCCCACTAGTCACTGCCTGCCACTCGGAAAAAGACCCGTTTATTCCAATTCTTTCCTTTCTGTCTGCCAACCAGTTCTCTATCCAAGTCAATACCTTGCCCCCAATCCCATGTGCCTTAACTTTACACGCTAATCTCTTATGCGGGACATTATCAAAAGCCTTTTGAAAGTTCAAATACACCACATCCACTGGTTCTCCCTTATCTATTTTACCAGTTACATCCTCAAAAAATTCCAGTAGATTAGTCAAGCATGATTTACCTTTTGTAAATCCATGTTGACTTTGTCCGATCCTGTCACTGTTTTCCAAGTGCTCTGCTATTACATCTTTTATAATGGACTCTAGCATTTTCCCCACTACCGATGTCAGGCTTACCGGTCTATAATTCCCTGTTTTCTCTCTACCACCTTTTTTGAATAGTGGGGTAACATTAGCTACCCTCCAAACCATGGGTACTGTTCCAGATTCCAGCAAATGTTGGAAGATGATCAGCAATGCATCTACTGTTTCTAGGGCCACTTCCTTAAGTACCCTAGGATATAGATTATCAGGCCCTGGGGATTTATAAGGGCTATTCAATTATAGGAGGCACATCAGCCAGGACAATGGTTGTATATTTACTCAGACGCCGTCCTTTTTCTTGCAGGCTCATAATAGGAGACAGCAGCAACAGACAGGTGGAGGGCGGCCTCAGCTGCAACCCCTCAGCGATCTTGAGGCATGCGTCCACAGGATTGTGGCAAGCCAGGTGATCGGTCCCGTCGCCCCTGGAGAGGCCGACTCCGTTCTGGACAGCAATGGTAAGGTCATTACTGTAGTGTATGTGCCTTTAAGACAGAACTACTTTTACAGCTCCTGTGTACTGTAGTACCGGCAGTGACCACACCTGTATATAAGCCTTGCGCATGCCTCTGTACCCCCAGTCTTGAGACTACCCTCCTCCAGTAAATACCTGTTTATCGTTAAGTTACAGCATCCGTGTGGTTATTGAAAAACAGCATACTCTCAGAATCACGGATCTAACAGTGGCGACGAGTGTCGATTCGAATCTACCTGCAACTCTGCATTTCCCTTCGAGGATTCGCTCCGGGAGGGCGGTGTAACAAAAAAAAAAAAAAGTCGAGGCCACGAACACGTGCGTCGACCATGAGCAACCGCCCAGTCGTCCGGCAGAGAGTGAACATCGCAGGGGAGGCTGTGGAGAGCCGGGCTTGGTTCCCCAGCCACGACGATCAGCAAGAGACTGACAACAGGTCCAGCGCAGACCCTTCCCGGACAGCGGTGGCTGGAGCTGACCGACGGCGGAGAGAAAGCCAAGCAGCGTCGGCGGGGTAAGACAGAGGGTGAAGTGCACAGGGCGCAGCCGGGGGTTGAAAACCGAGCGGCGTCGAGGAAAAAAAATAATAAACGGAGAGAGAGAGGGTAAAGCAACAGCCAGGGCTCAAGGGCTGAACAGTGTCCGCGGGGAGAAGAAGGGAGAGTGTGGGAGACGCCATTGAGCCGCGGAGAAGAAGGAAGATCGCGGGAGATGCCATTTTTAGAAGCCGCAGCGGAGAAGAAGGGCGAGCGCGGGAAGGAAGGAAAGCATGGGAGATGCCATTTTGTGCCAGCGGAGAAGAAGGGGAAGCGCGGGAGACACCATTTTTGACAGTTAAATCACACCCAGGGATGCCGAAGAGTGGCAGTATCTCTACGTTCGACAATGAAGTCGAAGATTGGGCAACATATGTGGAATGTATTGAGGTGTACTGCAGGGTGAATGAAGTGCCAGATGCTAGTAAAGCACTGGTTTTGTTAAATTCCATGGGTGCAAAAACTTATGGGTTACTGCGAAATCTAATAACCCCAGAGAAGCCGGTGAACAAGAATTTTGAAAGCCTAGTAGAAATCCTACAGGACCACTAAACCCCACACCGCTGCTGATAGCAGAACGATTTAAGTTCCATAAAAGGAACCAACACAAAGACAAAAGCAATGCTGAGTACCTAACGGAACTGCGCAAGCTATCTAAACACTGCCAGTTTGGAGCGGGACTAGCAGATGCGTTAAGGGACAAGTTTGTGTGTGGGCTACAAAGTGAAGGAACCCAGAAACGGCTTCTATCAGAAAAGGATCTTACGCTGGACAAGGCTTTCAGTATGGCAGTATCACACGAAGCAGCCGCAAGGGGAGCTGCAGAGATACAACGGAGACCGCAAGAATATGGCACCAATGAAATGTCCTATGGAACAGGGAAGTGCTATCGCTGCGGCAGAACAACACATGACCAGAAGGATTGTTGGTTCAAGGACCAAGTGTGCAGACAGTGTGGAAAAGCAGGACACATGGCAAGATTCTGCAGGTCTGGGAAGAAAACCAACAGTAAAAAATCTCCACAGGAGAAGTACAAAAAGGTACACCAGGTGATGGACAGTGGTTCAGACAAACAGAAAAGTGACACAGACTCCGGAAGCAAGGAGCTGGGTTGTCTGAAACTACATAAGGTAACCAAAATGGAGGATCACCAGACTATCTGGGTTACACTCAAGATAGACGGAGTCCAAGTGAAAATGGAATTGGACACAGGATCAGCCCTAACAGTCATAAACCAAAGGGACTACAAGCAGCTATTTTCACATATACCCTTGAAAGCTACAGAGATTGTCTTGAAGACGTATACGGGGCAAAAAGTCTACCCCAAAGGGAAAATAAGGGTGAAAGTGATATATAAAGGCCAGGAAATACCTAAAATGGATATGTATGTATTGCCAGATGGAGGACCACCACTGCTAGGACGTGAATGGATCCGGAAGATACAATTAGACTGGCATTCCATACAGGCACTGAAGGTTGAGGCCAAAAAGGATGATGACGTCACACCTGGACGACTGTCAAAAATGCTAACTGATGCAAAAGAAGTGTTCCAGGAGGGACTAGGAACACTAAAAGGCATAACAGCAATGATTAAAATAGAGGAGAATGCAAGCCCAAAGTTTCTTAAGGCCAGACCAGTGCCTTATGCAATCAGACCAGCTGCCGAGGCAGAGCTGGAAGGGTTGGAACGTTCAGGAGTACTGTCCAAAGTGGACTGGAGCGAGTGGGCTACACCCATCGTTCCTGTAATGAAGAGGTCATTGAGTAATACGCCTGGGGAACCAAAGAAGGTCCGCATCTGTGGGGATTTTAAGGTGACAGTGAACCCAGTCCTTCACACGGTACAATATCCACTTCCACGAATTGAGGATATTTTCGCCTCGCTATCTGGAGGTAAACGCTTCACCAAAGTTGATCTAGCCCAGGCGTACTTGCAAATGGAGGTAGAAGAAGCTTCGAAACAGTACCTTACGATTAACACTCATAAAGGTCTCTATCAATACAACCGGCTGGTGTTCGGGGTAGCCTCGGCTCCGGCTATCTGGCAAAGGGCGATGGATCAAGTCCTGCAAGGGATTCCAGGGACCCAGTGTTATTTGGACGACATCTTGGTCACGGGCGAAAATGACAGTGATCACCTCGCCAACTTGGAGAAGGTGCTCACCAGATTAAAGGAGTATGGGCTACGAGCTAATCGCCACAAGTGCGAGTTTTTCCAGAAACAGATCTCGTATTGTGGCCACGTCATCGATGAAGAGGGGTTACATAAGTCCCCTGAAAAGATTGAGGCAGTAGTCAAGGCTCCAGCACCGGAAAATGTGTCACAACTGAGGTCGTTCCTCGGGCTGGTAAACTACTACCACAAGTTCTTACCAAATTTGTCCACGGCATTACACCCACTGAACACCCTACTGCAAACAGGGGTACCATGGAAGTGGGATGACGAACGTAGACGAGCTTTCCAGAAGTGTAAAGAATTGATCACATCAAAAGAGGTGTTGGCCCATTTCAACCCAGCGCTACCAATTCGTTTGGCATGTGATGCATCACCCTATGGTATTGGAGCGGTGCTGTCGCACAAATTCCCAGGCGGGTTGGAGAGGCCAGTAGCCTTTGCGTCTCGGTCACTAACCTCAGCCGAGCGCAACTATGCCCAGATTGACAGGGAGGCCCTCAGCCTAGTATGGGGAGTAAAAAAATTCAACCACTATCTGCATGGGCAGAAGTTCACCTTGCTGACTGACCACCAACCACTTGTCTCCATCTTTAATCCTAAGAAGGGCATTCCAGTGATGACTGCACAATGGTTACAAAGATGGTCCCTGTTTCTAGGGGCGAATCAATATGAAATAGAATATAAAGGCACGAAACAGCATGGGAACGCTGATGGGCTATCGCGCCTGCCACTGCCTACTGTGGAGGAAGCACCAGCAGTGGACCCTGTCCAGATATTTTATTCGTCAATAATTGAACGATTGCCAGTAACGAACGCGGATATAGAGAAGGAGACCCGCAATGATCCGACGCTGTCTCGGGTATATGATTTGACGGTGAGGGGATGGCCAACACATGGCGACTCACTGTTGCCAGCATTCTCATCCAGAAGAGAACAGCTGTCAGTATGCCAGGGGACAGTGATGTGTGGGTCCAGAGTGGTGATTCCACCCAAGTTAAGGGAGAGAGTGCTAAATGAGCTACATGAAGGTCATCTGGGGGGAGTGAAAATGAAAAGCCTTGCTAGGGCTTATGTGTGGTGGCCGGGAATTGATCAACAAATCAAAGACCTAACTAAGAGCTGCTTAGGATGCCAGAAGGTCCAAAATGCACCACCACATGCCCCTCTACACCCATGGGAGTAGCCCTCCTCTCCATGGCAACGGGTGCATATTGATTTCGCTGGTCCATTCATGGACTCAATGTTCTTAATAGCAGTGGATGCTCATTCGAAGTGGCCTGAGGTGATAAAAATGCCCTCAACCACTACAGAGAAAACGATTGCAGTCCTACGGACCATATTTGCCAGAAACGGTTTGCCAGAGCAGATTTGCTCTGATAATGGACCACAGTTTGTGTCCGAAGAGTTTCAAAAATTTATGAGAAGGAATGGGGTGATGTGCCTCAATGAATCCGAGACTCAACGTTAACGGAGCAAAGCAAGGCTTTTATTAACTCAGAAAGTAATACACAGTGGAGAAGTGTCTCTCATCCAGAGATCTGCTGTACTGCCTGTGAGACACGCTGGGGCCTGCTTAAGTAGGGGTCAGGTATGGGCGGAGACCTACACACAATACAATACAGGTAAGGAAATGAAGCTGAAACTAAACTCCCCTGCTTGTCACAGTCACAGGCACAATCAAACACAGAGAATACAGAGTGCCTGATGAATGGCATATTTCATCACATTCACCCCTTCTACAGATTTAGTCTGTTCGGGGGTTTGATAGTCCTCTGTGACCGACGTAGCTGTTGTGGTGCCGCGGGTGTCGGCTGGGTGTCCCCGGTGGCCTCCTGGGTCTCTGCCGGGGGCGCCGCCAGGGTTGTTGAAGGGGTAGTTGGTGGGGGCACCGTTGGTCGATGTTCTTCCGGGGGCGATGAAAGGATAGTGGGTGGGTAAGAGTTGCTGTGATCGTTGTTGCTGTTGTTGTCGTGGTTGTTGTCGTTACCGGCTGGGGCGACGTCTTTTATGGACACGGTGTTCTCCCTTCCGTCGGCGTGCCGGACATACGCGTATTGGGGGTTGGCGTGGAGTAGGTGCACTGACTCCACGAGAGGGTCCGTCTTGTGGCCCCTCACATGCCTTCGTACAAATACCGGACCTGGGGTGGAGAGCCATGACGGCATGGATACGCCTGAGGTGGATTTCCGGGGAAAGACAAACATTCGTTCATGAGGCGTGGCATTAGTGGCAGTACACAATAGCGACCGTATCGAATGGAGCACATCTGGGAGGACTTCCTGCCAGCGGGAGATAGGGAGGCCCTTGGTCCTTAGAGCTAGAGTGACTGCTTTCCATACTGTCCCGTTCTCTCGCTCCACCTGGCCGTTACCCTGGGGGTTGTAGCTGGTGGTACGGCTCGTGGCGATCCCCCTGGACAGCATGTACTGGCGTAGCTCTTCACTCATGAAGGACGCCCCCCTATCCGTATGGATGTAGCTCGGCATACCGAACAGGCAGAACAGGCTGTTGAGGCATTTAATGACCGTGGCGCTGGTCATGTCTGGGCAGGGGAAGGCGAATGGGAAACGGGAGTATTCGTCCACAATGTTCAGGAAGTAAACATTGCGGTCGACGGACGGGAGGGGGCCCTTGAAATCTAAGCTGAGCCGCTCAAAGGGCCGTGTAGCTTTGATTAAGTGGGCTCTATCTGGGCGGTAGAACCGAGGCTTGCACTCAGCGCAAGTGCGGCAGTTCCTGGTCAGAGACCGAACTTCCTCAATCGAGTAGGGTAAGTTGCGGGACTTTATGAAGTGCAACAGCCGTGTGACCCCTGGGTGGCAGAGGTCGTTGTGGAGGGTCTGTAGCCGATCCCCGGTGGCGCTGGCACACATCCCTCGTGAGAGGGTGTTGGGGGATTCGTTAAGGGCCCCTGGCCGGTAAATGATGTCATACTCGAAGGTGGAGAGCTCGATCCACCACCTGAGAATCTTATCATTTTTAATCTTCCCCTTCTGTTTATTATTAAACATAAACGCTACCGACCGCTGGTCGGTAAGTAGGGTGAAGCGTTTGCCGGCTAGGTAGTGGCGCCAGTGGTGCACTGCCTCCACGATGGCTTGGGCCTCCTTTTCCACGGAGGAGTGTCTGATCTCGGGCCCTTGGACGGTCCTCGAGAAGAAAGCTACGGGCCGCCCCGCCTGGTTGAGGGTGGCCGCCAAGGCAAAGTCAGACGCATCACTTTCCACTTGAAAGGGAGTGTTCTCGTCCACTGCCTATAGCGTGGCCCGTTCAATATCCCGCTTAATGTTTTTGAAGGCGGCGTGGGCCTCAGCAGAGAGCGGAAAAGAGGATGCTTTCAAGAGGGGGCGGGCTTTGTCGGAGTAGTTGGGGACCCATTGGGCATAATAAGAAAATAACCCCAGGCACCTTTTCAGGGCTTTGGGAGTGTTGGGCAGGGGCAGCTCCCGTAGGGGGCGCAATCGGTCGGGGTCTGGTCCGATTTCCCCATTCTCCACCACGCTGCCTAGTATGCAGAGGCGCGTGGTGTTGAAAACGCACTTGTCCTCGTTGTAAGTGAGGTTGAGTTTTTGTGCGGTTTTCAGGAACCTCTCGAGGTTCGAGTCGTGATCCTGCTGGTTGTGACCGTGATGCACTATCAATTGCTACAAAAGACTGGAGATTGAGAAAGTAATAAACAGGCTTTTATTACCAAAGAACAGAGCATGCCTCTTGTGGTTGCCTGGTATCCAAAAGGGCTGGAGGCTTCTGAGCAGCGACCTTTATACCCAGCCATGAGGGTGGAGCCAGGGGCGGAGTCAGCTGAGGCATGCACAGACAAGTACAACAATATGCAAGAGTGAACAACAGTACTAACAGTGAACAACAATACTAACAACAGTGGTTTACCACATTCACCCCTTGTTTAGAATTGAGTCCGGCGGGGTGAAGTGCACTAAAAATTCGTGTACTGAAGTCTATCAGGAGGCCTTGTAAGCCGTCCTGAGCGTCGCAGCAGCGGCGGTGATGGTGCAGCATCCAATGGTGAACCCGGTGTCTCGTTCAGAGGAGGTGTAGCAGGTGGCGGACCCTGGGGCTGCTGCATGCCGTCTACAGGGGTCAGAGCATGGGTAATGGGAGGTAGCAATGGTGGTCTCTCAGAGGCACCCGAAGGTGCGAGGTCTCGTGCGGGGACTGTGTCCTGGGGGTAGGCAGGAGTAGCGGTGGGTGGCGAAGAGGGTGTTTCAGGAGCACCTGCAGGTGCGAGGTCTCGAATGGAGACTGTGTCCTCCCGCCCGTCCGGGTACACCACGTAAGCATACTGCGGGTTGGCGTGGAGGAGGCTCACCCTCTCGACCAGGGGGTCCGCCTTATGGGTCCTCACGTGCTTCCGCAGTAGGACGGGACCTGGAGAAGTCAGCCATGTTGGTAGCGAAATCCCCGACGTGGACTTCCTGGGGAAGGAGAACATTCTCTCGTGAGGAGTGGCATTGGTGGGTGTACAGAGCAGCGACCGAATGGAATGGAGCGCCGCAGGGAGGACCTCCTGCCAGCGGGAGGTCGGAAGGCCCTTAGATTTTAAGTTTAAAAGGACTGCCTTCCAGACTGTCGCATTCTCCCTTTCCACCTGGCCGTTACCCCGGGGGTTGTAGCTGGTGGTCCTGCTTGTAGCAATGCCTCTCGCGAGCAGGTACTGCCGAAGTTCGTCGCTCATAAAAGATGAGCCCCTGTCGCTATGGATATAGCTAGGGAAACCGAACAAGGCGAAGAGGTCATTCAGACATTTAATGACCGTGGTACTGGTCATGTCCGAGCAAGGGATGGCAAACGGGAAACGGGAGTACTCATCAATTATATTGAGGAAGTACACATTGCGGTCAGAGGAGGGGAGGGGCCCTTTAAAATCGATGCTCAGCCGCTCGAAGGGGCGCGTGGCTTTGATCAGGCTCGCTCTGTCTGGCCTATAAAAATGCGGCTTGCACTCGGCACAGATCTGGCAGTTCCTGGTCATGGTCCTGACCTCCTCGATGGAGTAGGGCAGGTTACGGGATTTGATAAAATGGAAGAACCTGGTGACCCCCGGGTGGCAGAGGTCATTGTGGAGGGTCTGTAGCCTATCAACCTGCGCGTTGGCGCACGTACCACGTGATAGGGCATCTGGGGGCTCATTGAGTTTCCCGGGCCGGTACAAGATATCGTAATTGTAGGTGGAGAGTTCGATTCTCCACCTTAAGATCTTGTCATTCTTGATTTTGCCCCGCTGCTTATTATGAAACATAAAAGCCACTGAACGCTGGTCAGTGAGCAGGGTAAATCGTTTTCCGGCCAGGTAATGCCGCCAATGTCGCACGGCTTCCACAATGGCCTGGGCCTCCTTTTCGACAGAGGAGTGTCGAATCTCGGGGCCCTGGAGGGTCCTTGAGAAAAAGGCCACGGGTCTCCCCGCCTGGTTAAGGGTTGCAGCTAGGGCAAAGTCGGATGCGTCGCTCTCCACTTGAAAAGGAAGGGACTCATCCACAGCGTGCATTGTGGCCTTCGCAATGTCTCCTTTTATGAGAGTGAAGGCTGCACAGGCCTCTGCTGTCAGGGGGAAGGAGGCGGACTTGATGAGGGGTCGGGCTTTATCCGCATAGTTGGGCACCCACTGAGCATAGTAAGAGAAAAACCCCAGGCATCTCTTCAGTGCTTTCTGGCAGTGGGGGAGGGGGAGCTCCATAAGGGGGCGCATTCTATCGGGGTCTGGGCCGATGACTCCGTTCTCCACTACGCAGCCAAGAATAGCGAGGCGCGTAGTACGAAACATACATTTGTCTTTGTTGTATGTGAGATTCAGCCGCTGGGCCGTCCGGAGGAATTTCTCTAGATTAACGTCGTGGTCCTGCTGGTCGTGGCCGCAGATGGTGACGTTGTCTAGATATGGGAAAGTGGCCTGGAGCGCGTTCTGGTCAACCATCCGGTCCATCTCCCGTTGGAAGACAGAAACTCCGTTGGTGACGCCGAAGGGAACTCTGAGAAAGTGATAGAGCCGACCGTCAGCTTCAAAAGCTGTGTACTGGCGGTCCTCAGCCCTGATGGGGAGCTGGTGGTATGCCGACTTCAGATCAATCGTCGAGAACACCCGGTATTGTGCTATCTGATTGACCATGTCAGATATGCGGGGGAGTGGGTATGCATCTAGTTGGGTGTAGCGATTGATCGTCTGGCTGTAGTCAATAACTAGGCGCTGTTTTTCGCCAGTCTTCACTACCACCACTTGTGCTCGCCATGGGCTGGTGCTACTTTCAATAATCCCTTCCTTCAGGAGTCTCGCTACCTCGGATTTAATGAAGCTCCTATCCCCAACACTGTAACGCCTGCTTTTGGTAGCGATGGGCTTACAGTCGCGGGTGAGGTTAGCGAACAAGGAGGGGGGGGGGACTTTAAGGGTGGAGAGGCTGCAAATGGTGCACGGCGGGCGATTTAAAAGCTGCTGGCTGCAGACTGTGAGTGGGGGGAGGGGTCCGTCATACGCTAATGTGACACTCTTAAGGTGGCACTGAAAATCCAACCCCAGTAGAACGGCAGCGCAGAGATGGGGCAGGACCAGAAGTTTAAAATTTTTGTATTCTGTGCCCCTTACTGAAAGGGTCACTACACAGTAGCCACCGACGTCCGCTGACTGGGCTTTGGAAGCCAAAGAGATCCGATGGCGCGTCGGCAGGACCGGGAGAGAGTAACTGCGCACCGTGTCGGGGTGGATAAAGCTCTCCGTGCTCCCGCTGTCAAAAAGGCAGGTAGTGGCGCGGCCGTTTACCGTAATATCCATCATGGACCTGGACAGTTGATGAGGGAGAGATTGGTCCAGCGTCACGGAGGCCAGCGTATGGTCGAGCGAGTCGATGTGGTCGTCAGATGAGGCGGTGGTTGAGTCCGGCTCCCCCGTGGTTGAAGTCGGAGGCGTCCAAGATGGCGGACAAAATGGCGGCGCCCACGGTCCCGATCCCCACGCGGCTGGGGGAGCCCAAGATGGCGGACAAGATGGCTGCGCCCACGGTTCGCACGCAGCGCTGCTGGCGTTAGCGGTCTTCCCTTTGCAGGCGCTAACGTAGTGACCTTTCTTCCCGCAGCCGGAGCAGGTAGCATTCTTCGCGGGGCAGCGTGCTCTAGGGTGTTTAGCTTGGCCACAAAAATAGCATTTTTGTGCCTTGGACATCGCTGCAGCAGTCGGAGGTGGCGGTCCCATGGCCCAAGATTGCGGCGTCCACGGCGCGGGGCGATGAGGGGAGAAAGCGTCCATATTTCTGTGGGCCGCGTCGAGCGAGAGCGCGAGGGACACTGCCTTTGTCAGGTCTATTTCACCCTTCTCCAGCAGCCTCTGCCGGGAGTAGTCGGACCTTAGACCCGCAACGAAAGCGTCTCGTATCAATCCCTCCGCATGTGCCGCGGCCGATACTTCCTTGCAGTCGCAGCCGCGTCCGAGTACCCGCAGTGCCCGTAGGAAGGCTTCCACCGATTCCCCGGGCTGCTGTCTGCGAGATCTTAAAAGGTGCCTGGCATAGACCGTGTTAACCGGGCGTGCATACTGCCCTTTCAGTAGGTCGATAGCCGCCGCGTAGGTCGTCGCATCTTGGATTAAAGTATAGACTTGGTGGCTCACCTTCGAGGCCAGGATTTTCAGTTTATTTTCATCAAGAGTCACGGTCGAGGCTTCCAGATACGCCTCAAAGCAACGCAGCCATTGTGCGAATTTAGTCGACGAACCCGCTTCTTGGGGGTCTAGGTCCAGGCATGTTGGTCTGAGGGCTCGCAGCAGCGCCTGCTGCTCAGCGTTTTGCGCCATCGGTTGATCAGCATCCGCAGCCAACATTTAACTTTGGTAATAAAATTGATGCACTATCAATTGCTACAAAAGACTGGAGATTGAGAAAGTAATAAACAGGCTTTTATTACCAAAGAACAGAGCATGCCTCTTGTGGTTGCCTGGTATCCAAAAGGGCTGGAGGCTTCTGAGCAGCGACCTTTATACCCAGCCATGAGGGTGGAGCCAGGGGCGGAGTCAGCTGAGGCATGCACAGACAAGTACAACAATATGCAAGAGTGAACAACAGTACTAACAGTGAACAACAATACTAACAACAGTGGTTTACCACAGACCGCAGATGGTGACGTTGTCGAGGTAGGGGAAGGTTGCCTGCAAGTGGTGGTCATCGACCATGCGGTCCATCTCCCTCTGGAAGACCGAGACCCCATTCGTCACCCCAAAGGGGACTCTGAGGAATTGGTAGAGGCGTCCGTTCGCCTCGAAGGCGGTGTACGGGCGGTCCTCTGGTCTGATAGGGAGCTGGTGGTACGCTGGCTTGAGTTCGATGGTGGAGAACACCCGGTATTGGGCAATTTGGTTCACCATTTCTGATATGCGGGGTAGCGGGTAGGCATCTAGTTGGGTGTACATGTTGATCGTTTGGCTGTAGTCGATCACCATCCGTTTCTTCTCACTACCCCTCACCACCACCACTTGGGCGCGCCACGGGCTGTTGCTGCGTTCAATAACGCGCTCCCTCAGCAGCCTGTCCACCTCGGTCGCGATAAACCGCCTGTCCTCCCAGCTGTACCTCCTGCTTTTGGTCGCTATTGGCCAGCAGTTGGGAGTAAGGTTCGCGAATAGCGAAGGCGGCTTTACCTTCAGGGTAGCCAGACCGCACACTGTGAGGGGCGGCTGGGACCCACCGTAATTGAGCGTGATGCTTTGGTGGTGGCACTGGAAATCCAGGCCCAAGATCACGCTCGCACATAGACTCTTCATGATTAGTAATTTAAAATTATCGTATACAGTTCCGTTAACGGACAATTGTACCGCGCAGTAACCCATAATGGTCGATGTCTGGGTTTTATCAGCCATAGAGATGGTGCCCCGAGCAGGGACCACCGTTAGAGAGAGTTGTTGTGCTAGTTCAGGGTGGATAAAACTCTCTGTGCTTCCACTGTCAATTAAACATTTAACCCCGCACCCGTTTACCTCGATGTCCACCATTGATTTGGATAGCGGGTGCGGTCTGGTCTGGTCCACTGTGACCGATGCCACTGTAGGGCCCTGATCGAGACAAGATGGCGTCCACGCTGTCTGCTCACAAGATGGCGGACCCCACGAGGTCGGGCAAGATGGCGTCCAAGATGGCCGCTCCCACGGCGCACACGCGGCGGTGGCGGGTTTTCCAGCGGGGTTCCCTCTGTACACCTTCCCGAAGTGCCCCTTCTTACCGCACTTAATGCAAGTGGTGCCTTTCGCCGGGCACAGGTTTCTGGTGTGCTTCGGCTGCCCGCAGAAGTAGCAGTTGGGGCCCCGACGCGTCGCGGCTGTCGTAGGGCTTCTGGGGGGGGGAGAGCGGGGCCCCGACGGTGTCGGGCTGCCGGGCGGGGAAGATGCCTTCCAAGATGGCGGCACCCTTGGTGCACACGTGGCGGCGTGGGCGGCGCGGGCTGAAGAGTAGGCGTCCGAGTTTCTCTGGGCCACATCCAGGGATCGCGCTGTGTCCACAGCCTGTTTCAGGTCCAATCCCATTTTTTCCAGTAGTCTCTGCCGGATGTGAGTGGAGCTGAGGCTTGTGATAAAGGCATCACGAACAAGCTCGTCAGTGTACACTGCGGCTTTTACATCTTGGCACTTGCAGTCTTTGCCAAGCGTTTTCAGGGTGACTAGGAACTCATCCAGCGATTCCCCAGGTCGGTGTGTGCGAGTAGCGAGCAGATGCCTAGCGTACACCTCGTTCGTAGGCTGCTGGTAATGCGCCTTTAGGATGTCGCAGGTGGCCGGGTACGTGTCGGCGTCTTGGATGAGGGGGTAAACCCGGTGGCTTACCCAATTCCGCAGGATTCCGAGTTTCATACTTTCAGCATCCGTAGCGTCTGTGATGGCTGCGGAATTGTCCAGGAAGAATTCCATACACTTAAACCAGTGTCCGAATCGTGCCGATGCGTCCGAAGCATGCGGGTCCAAATCCAAACGTTCGGGTTTCAAGAGTTGATCCATTGCGTTGAAAATTGAGTTAATAAAATTGATGTGCCTCAATGAATCCGAGACTCAACGTTAACGGAGCAAAGCAAGGCTTTTATTAACTCAGAAAGTAATACACAGTGGAGAAGTGTCTCTCATCCAGAGATCTGCTGTACTGCCTGTGAGACACGCTGGGGCCTGCTTAAGTAGGGGCCAGGTGTGGGCGGAGCCCTACACACAATACAATACAGGTAAGGAAATGAAGCTGAAACTAAACTCCCCTGCTTGTAACAGTCACAGGCACAATCAAACACAGAGTGCCTGATGAATGGCACATTTCATCACATGGGGTAAGGCATTACACATCCGCCCTGTATCATCCAGCCACAAATGGATTGGCTGAGAGGTTCGTACAAACCTTTAAGAAGGCGATAAAGGCCATGTGCGACGATGAAATTCCACTACAGCATAAGATGGACAATTTCTTATTAGCCTACCGAAACGCGACACATGCAGTTACCAACCAGACCCCGGCCATGATGTTCTTTAACTGAAGGTTGAGATCTCGTCTGGACTTGCTCAGACCAAATGTGCGAAGAAATGTTGAGGACAAACAATTCCAGCACATCAATGAGAAGCCGACAAGGAGCTTCAATGTAGGATAACCAGTCTTGGCCCGTGACTATCGAACAGAAAAATGGCAACCCGGAATGATATGCACAAGGCAGAGGCCATTAATGTACACAGTGGATGTCGGGGAGAACATTGTGAGATGCCACGTCGATCAGATCTTAGCGTCACAGGAACGCGTCAACCCCATGTCTCGAGTACCTGGGGATGAACCCGACATACTGGTAGCATCTACCTCAGAACCAGTAGCAGTGGAACCCGATGAACTACCCGATGAAAAGGGGTCAGAATCGCCTTTGCACCAAGAACAAGAACCTCCGGAAAGGCGCTATCCCGAAAGGGTCAGGAAGCCGCCCCAAAGACTGAATCTATAAATGGACTATTGTTGTTTAACGTACATGTTAAAGTGTTAATTGTTATTTGAATATTAGGGGTACTACTAATCTAAAAGGGGAGGAATTGTAGTGTATGTGCCTTTAAGACAGAACTACTTTTACAGCTCCTGTATACTGTAGTACCGGCAGTGACCACACCTGTATATAAGCCTTGCGAATGCCTCTGTACCCCCAGTCTTGAGACTACCCTCCTCCAGTAAATACCTGTTTGTCGTTAAGTTACAGCATCCGTGTGGTTATTGAAAAACAGCATACTCTCAGAATCACGGATCTAACAATTACCTTTTTGTCCTCTCTCATTCCACTTGTCCCTCACAACACCAGCCTTTGACACTTTCAATCCAACTTACTAAATCGCTGCACTCATTCCTCCCTTACTGCCCCCCTGTCCTCACGCTAAAGCCACTCTTGTATCTCCCTGCTTTCAGATGGTGATTCACCAGCTGAGGAGACAGTCCCTCAAGCTGCCCGTGGGAGTGAAGCTGCAGGCAAGGAGGAAGAGGAAGCCGGAGCCTCAGCGTCACCCTCTCCCGAGGAAGCCCATGCCCACACTGGGAACACACCTTCCCTGGAGGGGAGCAGGGGGGGAAGGGTCTGATGAGGGTGAAACTCCAGGACCCAGCAGGCTGTAGCAACGCAATGGGGGTAGGAAAGCTCGGGAGCCTTCTCCCCGGAGGGAGAGTAGGTCAGCGAGTTCTGCTGTACTGGACGCAGAGGAGGAGCGGCTCATCGCTGAAATGAACACCCACGCGGATGCCACGCTAAAGCTTAGTGCGGCATTTCAGTCACTGGCTGGGGTGATCCCATCTCAGGCTGCTCTCATGCAGACTCAGATTGAGTCCACGCAAGCACTGACTGCTGCCATCGTCGCTGGTTCGGACACATTTCCCCGGGGCTCTCAACGCGTTGAAGCAGGCCAGCAATCTGTGCTCCAGCAGATTACTCCGGATGCTGATGTGCTGCCCCGTGGGAGTACCAGTGTGTCAGTCGAGCAGGGATTTGCTGTCCTCTCTCAAGATGACAGCATTCCTGCTGCCACCACTGTCACTTCCCCTTTGCACTTGCCACCGCCTGTAGCCCAGACTGCTGCCCCCCATGCAGAGTTGGTGCAGTCTGCAGCCGTGCCCTCCAGGCCCAGAGTTGCTCGAGGCCATCCTTCAAGCACATCTGCAGCCTCAGGTTCTGACAATCAGCAGCCTTCCAGCAGCCTTGCTGCAGCCACTGGGGCCCCATTACGGAAAAGCAGTAGGGTGGGAAGGGACATGTGCGCAAGGGAAGGAGATCACCCTCGAAGGGCAAAAAGTAGGTGTGACAAAATGTTGGTCAATTTTTTATTAAAGGCCGAGATTCATGTTCAAAAATTTGTTTAGTGTTTTGGACATTATCCCCAGGTTGTGAGAACCAGTTATGTTAATGACTTTTTTTTGTGTTTCTTTCTATTAGTTTGTCATGAAGAAATGACACACACGCAGTTTGTAAAATAAATACATTTTTGTATTCAAAATGTACCTGTTTGGTCTTTGGAATCATTGCTGCCTTGGCCGGCTTAGGGGTTGCGGGTTGGTTTCATTCATGTTGTTCTCAATGGCAGAAGCCATTTCCTCAGCAGTGGCCTAGAAGCGGCTTGCTATCAGCCATTGACGGACGGCCCTTGCAGTTTCAACATTGTGGGCCTCCCTCCCGCCTTGATGCTGCTGATGATCATCCTCCTCCTCCTCTTCCGGTGGTGCTCCAAGGCCTGGTGGCATTGGCTGGGTCCTGAGGATTGCCAGGTTATGCAGCATGTAGCACACAACTATGAAGAGGGAGACTCGCTCAGGCGAGTACTGCAGGGCTCTTCCTGAGTGGTCCAGACAGCGGAACCGTTGCTTGAGCATGCCGATCGTCAGCTCAACGATGTTGCTGGTGGCGAGATGGCTGTCATTGTACCGCAGCTCAGCAGGGGTGTAGGGGTTACGGAGAGGTGTCATCAGCCAGGTGCACAGTGGATAACCCTTGTCCCCGAGGAGCCAACCACTTGGGTGATGCGGTGCCTGGAAAAGTTCTGCCACAGCAGTCTGGTGCAGAATGAATGCATCGTGGCTGCTGCAAGGATAGCGGGCATTGACAGTGTGTATCAGCTATCTGTGGTCTCAGATCAACTGGACGTTTAAGGAGTGGAACCCCTTGCAGTTGCGGAAATCCTCTGCATTCTCATGCGGTGCATGCAATGCCACATGCATGCAGTCAATGGCGCCCTGCACCATGGGGAAGCCTGCTATCCTCGCAAATCCCAATGCGCATTGATGCTGTTTGGCCCAGGTCATCGGGAAAGAGATGTACTGGTGTCTCCTTTTATAGAGGGCATTTTTGACCTGACGGATGCAGCAATGGACCACAAACTGGGAGATATTGGCGATGTCCCCAGTAGCTGCTTGAAAGGAGCCGGTGGCATAAAAGTTCAGAGCCACTGTGATCTTCACTGCCACCGACAGAGACGTCCTGGTCCTCAGTAAAGGCTGCAAATCTGGCTGCAGCAGGTGGCAGAGCTCAGTGGCCACTGCCTTGCTGAAGCATAGCCTGCGCAAACACTGCTCCTCAGAAAAATTAATGTAGGAGAATTGTTGGCGAAATACCCTGGGAGGGTAAGGTCTCCTGTAAAGAGGCCTGTTGGCCCTCCTCCATCTGGCCATGATTGCCACTCTCTCTCTGCCTCTCTGTTGCCTCTGAATCTGCAGGCGCAGGACGATGCCCAGAATCAGTGCAGCCCCCATAGTCTCTTGGCAATCAAAGTAATGAAAGTCAAAAACAAAAGTGTGGTGTATGTACCTTTGAGGGGAGGGCTACTTTTTGCAGCTCCTGTGTGCTGTAGTGCCGGCGGTGGCCGCGCCTGTATATAAGCCCTGGGTAGGGATCTGTACGTTTAGTTTTAGAGTAACCCTCATCCAGTAAATACCTGTTGATTGTTCCTGCAGTCTCGTGTCTAGTTATTGAAAGACACACAACATCAAAAATACACGGATCTAACAAAAAGTACCTGCAAAGTGATGCTCAGTAGCCAAAACTACTTCATACAGCGTTGACTCTATGCAGAAGTCTCTCCTTCTCTCTCTCAGAATCTGTCTCTCTGTCAGAATGAGTGGTGCAAAAATATCTACCACAGAAAAAGCCAGGAAGAGGTCACCTTTAAATAGCGCCCCCCCAGCCCCACACCAACTGGGAAACGTTCCAGTCTACCTGTCGTTGCTTGCGCCAGGCAGAAAGGAGGGGGGCGCCACTCAATATCCGGTCCGGGGCGCCACACTCGAATGATGTCAAGATCTGCGGGCGCAGGAGATCGGGGCGGTATTGTTTAGCCGTAAAATGTCTGGTCAATTTCGTAAGCAGCGCAGACATCGCCGTGCCCGGGCGCTAATTGCTTTGCGCCCCATTAGCGCCCTCTTAAGGCGCTAACAGGAGGCGCAAACCAACTGAATTGTTCCCCCTAAATGTTTAAGGTGATGGATGGGGTGCCGATCAAGCGGGCTGCTTTGTCCTGGATGATGTCCACCTCGTGACTGTTGTTGGAGCTGCATTCATCCAGGCAAGTGGAGAATATTCCATCATACTCCTGACTTGTGCCTTGTAGATGATCGATAGCCCTTAGGGGGTTAGGAGGAGCAAAATACCCAGACTTTGACCTGCTTTTGTAGCCACAGTGGTTCTATCCAGTTAAGTTTCTGGTCAATGGTGACCCCAGGAAGTTGATGCTACTTGCCACTTAGCAGCCCAAGCCTGGATGTTGTCCAAACTCAGGTCTTGCTGCATGTGGGCATGGACTGCTTCATGGGCCCAGAAATTCCAGTCGGAGGCTTCCCGCGGGCACAAGCCCCTGACCTGCACTTAAGAAGCGCGCCTACCATTATGCTCTGGGCCCGCGCTGAATTCCATTGCTGTGCCTGCTCCAGCTGCCGGTGCGCAGGGCACACGTATCCCAGGGGTGCAGCTAGTTCGCAGCGTCCCTGGGATCACTTGGGCCATGGGGAGCCATGGAATCTCCATTCATAGATTTGACAGGAAGATCTGTCAAATCTATG
The DNA here is from genome assembly GCF_052327205.1 of Somniosus microcephalus. Taxonomy (NCBI): domain Eukaryota; kingdom Metazoa; phylum Chordata; class Chondrichthyes; order Squaliformes; family Somniosidae; genus Somniosus; species Somniosus microcephalus. The sequence continues at coordinate 77,550,832 of NC_140992.1, forward strand.
AATAGAGATCAGCCCCTTAAAACCTAAGTAAAACTTCAAATAATTTTTTTTTTTTAAATCACATTTTTAAAATAACTATAAATTACATAAATTAACTATTTTAAACAAAAATTTTAATTTTTGAAAAAAATTAAAGTTTTTAATGGAGCTAAAAATAAACTTACCTTTCTTTAAAGTATTTTAAAATGATAAACCTGTGGAAAAAATGTTTTAATTTTACTTACTTCACCTCTTACCTTGTTAAAAGCAGGCCTTGCGCCTGCTTTTCCCACACACAGCTGCTAGGGACTTACCCGCACTGAAAAAACGGAGAAAAAAGCAGAAAACAGAAGTTCGATGCGTACGCGCTGCGTCTCCGGCACATGCAGTTGACCTTCGAACCCCTTTCTTCAAGAGAATGGAAGTTCCGGTTTCCAGCGCATGCGCAGTGCATGTGTGAAACTGGCACTTCTGTTGGCCCTATGGGTGAGTACACAGTGCGTACTCACCCATAGGGAATGGAATTTCAGCTCCATTATCTGAGGAGAGGTGAATGGAACTGAACACTATGCAATCATCAGCAAACCTCCCCACTTCTGACATTATGATGGAGGGAAGGTCATTGATGAAGCAGCTGAAAATGGTTGGGCCTAGGAAATTGCCCTGAGAAACTCCTGCAGCGATATCCTGGGCTGAGATGTTTGGCCTCCAACAAACACAACAATCTTCCTTTGTGCTAGGTATGACTTCAGCCAGGAGAGTTTTCCCCTTGATTCCCATTGACTTCAATTTTACTAGGGCTCCTTGATGCCACACTTGGTCAAATGCTGCCTTAGTATCAAGGGCAGTCACTCTCATTTCACCTCTGGAATTCAGCTCTTTTGTCCATCTTTGGACCAAGGCGGTAATGAGGCCTTGTGCCAAGTGGTCCAGCCGGAACCCAAACTGAGCATTGGTGAATAGGTTATTGGCGAGTAAGTGCCACTTGTTAGCACTGTCGACAACACCTTCCATCACTTTGTTGATGATTGAGAGTAGACTGATGGGGCAGTAATTGCCAGACTGGATTTGTCCTGCTTTTTGTGGACAGGACATACTTGGGCAATTTTCCACATTGTCGGATAGATGCCAGTGTTGTAACTGTACTGGAATAGCTTCGCTAGAGGCATGGCTAGTTCTGGAGCATAAGTCTTCAGCACTACAGCCAATATTTTGTCGGGGCCCATAGCCTTTACTGTATCCAGTGCGCTCAGCTGTTTCTTGATATCACGGGGAGTGAATCAACTTGGCTGAAGACTGGCTTCTGTGATGGTGGGGATCTCAGGATGAGGCAGAGATGGATCATCCACTCAGCACTTCTGGCTGAATGTCGTTGTGAATGCTTCAACCTTGTCTTTTGCACTCACGTGCTGGGGGTTGGGTTCCCAGGATCTGACAATTCTGGAAGGGCAGACTTGGGTGTAGTTGAACGAGAGGCAAGTCCAACAGCAAGTAAATGTCCCCTCTACCTGGTCTCATGTACCCGCCATCCTCGAGATCCCATTCTGCCCATCTCTGTCAGACGCAAGGCTTGCTCCAATCTCATCTCTCCACTTAGCTGTGGTGTCCTTTCTGATATTCAATTTCTGCCATTATCCTACACCACTGACCAGTGCAGCTAGCACAGGGGAATGGAAAGTGGGGAAAGTGGACAATGGGGCAGCAGTGAACACAGTGAAAGAGGAGGTCAGAGGGAGCTAGAGGGTAGTGGAGGATGAAAACAGAAGGTGGGGTCTGCAGGATCTGTGGAGTCTAGTGTCAGTGAGGGGAGACTTTGTCCCATCCTCTACCCCTTACCCCTAGATTCCTTATTCCTCCTCACCCTTACCCTTCTTTCCTTTACCGCTCCCCATCTCCCTAACCCTCTAGTTTCCCCTTCATCCTCCCAAACTTCCAGCCTTTTTCCAGCACTGCTCTGTAACTTTGGAAAGTGATTCAATATCCCACTTTTCCTTAAATGTTTTCAAACTAAAGTAACATATAGGGGGTGAAATTGGGTGCCTTTGCACCTCCTGTTAGTGCCCCCGGGGGGCGCTAATGGGGCACAAATGGCTTTGCCACCGGATACGGCACTGACATCGACTCCCGCCATATTCCGCGGGAGTTTTGCGGTGGCGCTATGGTGTTGCACCCCGATCTCCTTCGCCCGGAAATCATGACATCATCACTGTGTGCATCACCCCGGTAGCGCCCCAGACCCAAAATTGACTTCCGCCCCCTACAGCAGCGCCAGCTGAAAACACTGACAGCTGCAGGAGGCATGCATCGGGCGGCCGGCCGTTTTGGGGGCAATGATTAAAGGCAAGGTGGCCGAGGTAAGTGGAAAAAACTTACCTTTCCTGTTCTAGTTTTTCTCGCGGGTTCTTGCCCGCGATCAATCAGCCCGGCTCTCTGCTTGAGTGCCAGGGTAATCACGCGGGATCACAGCTGCCTTGGTGCTCCAAGTAGGTACTTTTTAAATTGCAGAGCCTGCAGTGATGGCCCTTCTCATTAAGGGAGGGAAGGAGCCTTTGAACGTGGCAGCGCTGCATGGCACACGGCCCAGTGTGCAGCGCTGGTGAAGTCTCCGCCCCGCTCTCCGACGTTAGCGCCCTAAGAAGGAAGTGCAGCGCTTGATTTAGTGCTCCACGTCCCTCTTGGGGGCGCTAAAACTCAATTTCATGGTCGCTGGTGCTAATTAGCGCCGGGCACTGATGTTAACGCCCAGGCAATGTTAGTGCCCCAAAATAATCAATATCGAATTTTTCCCCCATCGAGTTTAGCAGCTGTTGTATCTTTATACTCTTTAAAGTAGTTTATGTTTTTAAGGTAGCATGTATAGCAAATGTTAATTATTTTGATAGCAAATAGTTTAATAAAAGACAATGGGGGGTGTGGTGTATGTGCCTTTAAGAGCAATTATGGTGTATGTGCCTTTAAGAGCCCCAGGTGTGCGTAATGCCGGTAATTGCCACTTGGGCTATATAAGCCTGTGTATTGTGTATATCCTTTAGAAACCCCCCCCCAGACTTGCTTAGTAAATACCTATGAACCAACTCCTGTCTTCAGTGTCTTTATCTACACACGGACACTACAGGGGGAATTTTTCAGGGGGGTCAGCGGGCGCATTTGGTGGCGGGCTGGATGGGAAAAATGTTTTTGACAGCGGGTCGGAGGAGGCAATTTAGGTCATTATGACCTTGTTAAGAGCCACTTAAAAGGGATTTTGAGCTCACCCTTAAATTTTACAAGGTTGCCCATGGGGTCCACGCTGTTTGGGGATCATATCAGGTAAGGGGTTCGGGAGTTGTGTTACCATGAAATGATCTCTTTACCTGACAGCACCAAATGTGCTATAAAAGCTCCCATCTCACAGATGTTCACTTTCCAAGCTCAGAAGCTGTTGCTTACTGCATTTGGAAGACAGTTTGAGCTTTATGCAGGTTGCAAGTGTTTGGTGTAAACTCTGTATCCAGTGTCACCTCATTGGAACAACCTCTCTCACCATTGACAGATCGCTTCTGTCATCTCAACTTCACCTGACATCTATTCCATCAGCATGGAATACTTTTTCACCTTGGTCCTCAGAATCCCACCACGATCAACCCCAACACCAGCAGCACCAGGCATACCAGCATCACCAACAACAACACCAACCTTCTCCGCAATCAACTGATGCTGCACAGCACAGAGGGCATCAGCACTCGATCACATTGTTGCCCGGGAGGCCAGCGTTGGCCTCACCATGGCCAGATTTACTTCACTTGATGCTGTATACCCTGGCTGCCACATGATGCGCCAGGTCGGCACCACCCCACACCAACAACATAAAGCATCCCTACAATGCCCAAGCCATTCCTTTCACACTCATCACCATTGCAGGGGGTACCGTTATGTCTCACCATTCGCTGCAGCTCACTAAGCCACTTCCAAAGGTGCATACAGATCTGTCCAAAAACGCAAATTGTTCAAAACAAAGATTTCAATGTTCGACAGCACATTAACAGAAACTTCACAAGAATGTTGGCTAAAACACCCAAGTGCCTACCCATGTGTGTTGTTAGTTGGTATGATTGGACTAGGATGAGGGTGAGTGTGAAGGGTGGCTAGTGAGATGAGGAAGTGATAATGTAGATAGAGAGGGACGGGTTGAGGTGCAAGGTAAGTTGGTGTGAGTAAGGCTGTGCAGGAGTAGGGTAGGGAAGGCAGAGTGATGGGGATGTGATGAGCAGCACAGCAGGATGAGGTTGAGTGTGGCTTTGCAGTAACATTCCATGATCTACTGAGATCATTGAAAGGTTTGCACCACTGCAGCCTGGTCTTCTGACCACATCCCTGCTTGTGTCCTCCTGTGCAATGTGCAAGCAGGCTGCGTTGATCTCCTGGGGAGGTCTCTTCCGCCCATTGGAACAGAAGAGAACCTCCCTGCGTGCTGTGACTCCCTCCATAAGCATATGGAGGGAGTCATGGGAGAGCCTGGGTGCAGCCGTGCACCTCTGTGCCGTGATTGTCAGTGTTTGCAGCACCTCAATGCTGTAGAAAGCTGACAGCTCAACTGTCAAAATCAATTTGCGCATGGTCCCTTTAAGGAAACCAGCTGATGACGTGTCATCAGACCCACTTCCTTCAATTGGCCAGCAAACGTGCTGGGCGGGCTTAACAAACCCAATCACGGTAAAATCATTCTACCAAGCGGGCTGAAGCCAGCAGTGAGGTCGGGACCCGCCACCGATCCCAGCCACACCGGACCCGCCAATGTAGGGGAAATCGTGGCCATTTTTGTGACAATGCAAAGATGTACAGGATGAATTGGGAATATATTGTAGAGAAAAAAATTCAATAATTTGATTTTGGCAGACTGGTCAGAAAAGTAAAAGCCCATGGAATCCAAGGGGAAGTGGCAAGTTGGATCCAAAATTGGCTCAGTGACAGGAAGCAAATGTTCGACTGGTGTTTTTGTGATTGGAAGGCTGTTTCCAGTGGGATTCCGTAGGGTTCAGTACTAGGTCCCTTGCTTTTTGTGGTATGCATCAATGGTTTAGACTTCAATGTAGGGGGGATGATTAAGAAGTTTACAGAAGATACAAAAATTGGCCGTGTGGCTGACAGTGAGGAAGAAAGCTGTAGACTGCAGGAAGGTATCAATAGACTGGTCAGGTGGGCAGAAAAGTGGCAAATGGAATTCAATCCGGAGAAGTGTGAGGTAATGCATTTGGAGAGGGCTAACAAGGCAAGGGAATACACAATAAATGGTAGGATACTGAGAAGTGTAGAGGAACAAATGGACCTTGGAGTGCATGTCCACAGATCCCTGAAGGTAGCAGGACAGGTAGATAAGGTGGTTAAGAAGGCATACAGGATACTTTCCTTTATTAGCTGAGGTATAGAATATAAGAGCAGGGAGGTTATGCTTGAACTGTATAAAACACTAGTTAGGCCACAGCCAGAGCAGTGTGTACAGTTCTGGCCACCACATTACAGGAAAGATGTGATTGCACTCGAGAGGGTACAGAGGAAATTGACGTGGATTTTGCCAGGACTGGAGAATTTTAGGTATGAAGAAAGATTGGCTAGGCTGTGTTTGTTTTCTTTGGAACAGAGGAGGCTGAGGAGATACTTAATTGAGGTGTATAAAATTATGAAGGGCATAGATAGAGTGGATAAGAAGGACCTATTTCCCTTAGCAGAGAGATCAATAACTAGGGGCATAGATTTAAAGTAATCTGTAGAAGGATTAGAGGGAAATTGAGAACTTTGTTTACCCAGAGGGTGGTGGGGGTCTGGAACTCACTGCCTGAAAGGGTGGTAGAGGCAGAAAACTTCATCACATTTAAAAAGTACTTGGATATGCACTTGAAGTGCCGTAACCTGCAAGGCTATGGACCAAGAGCTGGAAAGTGGCATTAGGCTGGATAGCTTTTTATCGGCTAGCACAGACACGATGGACCAAATGGCCTCCTTCTGTGCCATAAATTTCTATGATTCTATGATATTCTTGTATATTTCAAGACTAAGGATCAGATGTGTCACTGAGCAGTCCTCTGAGTGCTGGGCATCCTCATGCTCTCATCCATGTAGTTGTGTCTCCAAAGTAGTTAGGGTCACCCAATATCCAAGTCAAGGCCCTTTATTGTGGTAAAGTTGTGAAGGGCACAGCAGGCTACAAATATGTGAAACACACCAACTGGATCATACCTCAGAGCCCCTTCTGAACTGTCTAGACAGCAAAAAGACCAATTTAAGACCACAAAACTAATGAAATAAAAATTAGGCGGGTTCTATAAAGGGCTGCGATTCTCCCCCCCCACTCCCTCCCCACCCCCTCGCCCCCCAGATTACTACTCAGGGGATGAAGAGAAAAACCTATCCCCATGTTTTTTGAAATGTCAATCTCTTTTGCTGTTGCTACATGTTGAAACAGGGCATCCATGATCTGGGTAATACAGCAGTGAGTTATAAACTGACCCATCCTTGCCAAATCTCCTGCCATTTCCTTAAATTACAAAACCATTTAGTGCTGGCATCACTTTTACTGCTATTGGCAGCATAGAGCTGTGTACTTGATTTCAGGTCTGGTTCCATAAGACCACACAATTCATCTATAGCTTCCTGGGTGAGGCAAAGCTTTCTCATACATTGTTCCTCAGTGAGATCAAGGTAGCTTTGCCACTGTTAGTAAACATATCCAGGGTAGTATGGATCCTGGTATCTTTCCCCTACGGCATCCAATGGCATCATCATGCTCCGTCTCTTTTTCCAACACCTCTGGCATTGGCAAGATCTTGTTTATGCACCTGTGCTGCTGAGTGTACTGAAACATCAGAGTTGTTCTTTAAAATGTTTCTGCTCCATAGTGGACTTCATCCAACAGTCTGTGCTGCTTTAACGCCACCTTTATAGCAAGTGTCATTAATGACAAATAGACTACAAGATGCAAATGTATAAAATTTGCAAGTTCATCTCCAGTGTTCAACAAACCCTTCGCAAGAGAAAACTCCATTAACCTAAATTTGTGGATTAACATGCCTTAAAACAGTTCAATCCTGGGAAGAATTCTGCTAATGCTAGATTACTACACTTCAATACATACTTAGCGTGTATGTTAAGTTTAATTCAGGTGATAAGACAGCAGTTTTACCTCAACATATAATTGCAGCAGCTTTAAATATATATTTAAATATGCAATTGCCATCCCTGCCACTCAAATAATATGTCAATTTATGATATTTTTCATAAACACGAAATGCATATCTTATTTTTTCGCATGGATTGTGTTTCACTGAGTCAAAACCTCTATTTCGATCGTCACTTAATTTTATGTCCCTCTGGGAGGCCGTGCAATGATTTTTACATGCTTTTGTAAAAAACAATATTGCTTCCTTAAGATTTTGTACCTTCTCATAGGCTTTTAGAAAATTATAATTAACATATTAAATACTATGATCTTACTCCTACTACAAACACAATCTGGTTAAATCCTCAGTATTGGCGCCAGTCGAATAAGCATGACACAAGTCATACACCTCAGGGATCTAAGAGCCTTTGTCAACTGGAGATTTGTTAGTTCGCCTTCTCCTCCCCCATTTTAAACAATGGGACCGATTTTCCTGGCCCTCTTTACTCAGGCACTGAACAGGCGAGCACACCCGAAGTGTATCTGCCTATTTAGGCATCAGAGTGCCTGAATTTGGTGGGCCAAGCCATTAACATCGCCTCATTGAACCCCCAGTGCAGAGCTTTGGACCAAGAAGTGGGGACAGGAACAAATGTGTAGCTGCAGGACTGTGCCCCCGCCACCCGCAGGACTGTGCCCCCGTCACCACCCCACCACCCGCAGTTACTTTTTTTCCTCTTGACACAATACATGACTAGTTAGATTACTTATAATTGTCCATTACCATATGTGTGGGCCTGATTTATTAACTTTTGGTACAATTCATTATTTTTTTTTTCTGCGGGACCAGGTAGTCTCTTACCAGTACATTTTTTTTAAATTAAAGACTCTCGTTGTTAAATGAATAAAAATAGAATTAGTTTTAATTTATTGCCAGCAATACTAATTATTGGTACAAATCTGCAGTGCAGAAATGTTCTTAGTCAGAGCATTAATACTGCTATACGTGACTTAAACCATTTAGTATCTGATCCTTGAAGATTGAAAGTTTTATGATCCTCTTTCAAACAGAGAAAACAGAATGATCAGCATTCGGTTTCTAAGCTCTCATGGAATGAGTGAGTAACAACATTTCGTGTAATCATCATTGTGAATTATACCAATGCTCCCTGCAATGGCTGCTCCGATAAGTGTATTGTCCAGTAGCAAACTGAGCTATACAGAACAAATCTCCAGGTTGAAATTCCAGTCTAAGTTGAGTTAGCTGGTGGTAGCTGAGTGGCAGTAGGAGTACTACAACTCCTCAGCACCCCTAGCCTAAGGAGATCAAAAGTCAGCTAGCGATCCTGCTGGTGATCACTACCCAGTGATTTCTGCTGCAAAGTATGGGTATGAGCAGGTCTGATGAGAACTGGATTAGGTTGGCTTTGAAGCTTCCCATGTTTGAATAGAAGGCCAACACCTATCAGCTCGGCTTACATGAGGAATACATAGCACTGAACTACCAAATGATTCAGAAAGTAATAACGATTTATCTTCAGTACCCGAACATCAGCAGGAACACATCGAACACAAAATTCGAATCTGTAGCGTCCGAGTGCCCATAGTGCTCCAAAATGGCATCTGCAGCGTGCGCGCACACTTGCAGGGCGAATCACGCTGGACGCCATATTGGTGAGGGTGTTAGTGCGTCCGCAGCGAATGCCCGCTGGAAGTATGCAGAGCAGGCAGATCATTACGCCAATCAGCATACAATGCTATGCAGGCTAGCTTTAACTGGTGCTAGTCTCTCATGATTTTGGGTCCCCTGCTGATGCGGCAGCCAATCAACAGCGTGGTTAACGCTGGCTGCACGCTGAAATCATGTAAATGAGCAGGCAGCACAAAGTTGGCGTGCTGCCTGCATTACATTGAATGGGCACAGGTTAATCACGCATCCCGATCCCCACACCCATATTCGGGGGTTAGCAAATTTAGCCCCCACCCTGTTTACACACTTATGTGGTCAAACTTAATAAAACAAGCTCTTGCTAAGGATACTTGTAGAGGAGAAAAAAGGATGTAGTGAATCTGGGCTACATGGTATAAAATGGACAACAAGAAACACAGCAAATAAAGCATGGTGGCACAGGATGCACATATAATATTTTACAGTGAAATTATTTAGTTACAAAAACAGAAAATGCTGGAAACACTCAGCAGGTCAGGCAGCATCCGTGGAGAGAGAAACAGAGTTAACGTTTCAGGTCTGTGACCCTTCATCAGAACTGGAAAAAATTAGAGATGTAACAGATTTTAAGCAGGTGCAGAGGCAGAGAAAGGGGGGCGGGGAGGAAAGAACAAAAGGGGCGGTCTGTGATAGGGTGGAAGGCAGAAGTGGTTAAATGTTGCAAATGGCGATGGCAGAATCATCAACAGCTGCCACCTGACAAAATAGGGGCAGAGGTTATGATCTGAAATTGGTGAACTCGATCTTGAGTCCAGAAGGCTGTAAAGTGCCTAATCGAAAGATGAGGTGCTGTTTATCGAGCTTACGTTGAGCTATGTAAGAGGCCGAGAATGGAGAGGTCAGAGTGGGAGTGGAACAGGGAATTAAAGTGACAGGTGACCGGAAGCTTGGGGTCACCCTTACGGACTGAATGGAGGTGTTCCGCAAAGTGGTCACCCAATCTGCATTTGGTCTCCCCAGTGTAGAGGAGTCCGCATCATGAGCAGCGAATACAGTATACTAAATTGCACGAAGTATAAGTAAATCACTGTTTCACCTTGAAGGAGTGTTTGGGGCCCTGGACAGTGGGAAGGGAGGAGGTGAAAGGGCAGATGTTGCATCTCCTGCGCTTGCATGGGAAGGTGCCATGGGGAGGGGAGGGGCTGTTGGGGGTGATTGATGAGTGGACCAGGGTGTTGTGGAGGGAGCGGTCCCTTCGGAATGCTGAAAGGGGAGGTGAAGGGAAGATGTGTTTGGTGGTGGGATCATGCTGGAGGTGGCAGAAATGGCGGAGGATGATCCGTTGAATGTGGAGTCTGGTGGGGTGGAAGGTGAGGACAAGGGGAACTCTATCATGGTTCTGGGAGGGAGGGGAAGGGGTGAGAGCAGAAGTGCGGGAAATGGAATGGACACGGTCGAGGGCCATGTCAACCACAGTAGAGGGGAATCCTTGGTTGAGGAAAAAAGACATATCGGAAGCACTAGTATGGAAGGTGGCATCGTCAGAACAGATGCGGCGAAGACAGAGAAACTGGGAGAATGGAATAGAGTCTTTACAGGAAGCGGGGTGGGAGGAAGTGTAGTCCAGGTAGCTGTGGGAGTCAGTGGGCTTATAGTGGATATTGGTCAATAGCCTATCCCCAGAAATGGAGAACAGAAGTCGAGGAAGGGAAGGGAAGAGTCAGAGATGGACTATGTGAAGGTGAGGGAAAGGTGGAAATTGGAAGCAAAGTGAATAAAATTTTCTAGTTCAGGGCGAGAGCAGGAAACGGCACCGATACAATCATCAATGTTCTGGAAAAAGAGCTGAGGGAGCGGACCTGAGTAGGATTGGATCAAAGAATGTTTCACATATCCCATGAAAAGGCAGGCATAGCTAGGGCTGGGTGGGTTCCCATAGCAACACCTTTAATTTGGAGGAAGTGAGTGGAGTCAAAGGAGAAATTGTTCAATGTGAGAACAAATTCAACCAGGTGGAGGAGGGTGGTGGTGGATGGGGACTGGTTGGGCCTCTGTTTAAGGAAGAAGCGGAGCGCCCTCAGGCCATCCTGATGGAGATGTAGAGGGATTAGACGTCCATAGTGAAGAGGAGACGGTTGGGGCCAGGAAACTGGAAACTGTTAAAGTGGCGGAGGGCGTTAGAAGAGTCACAACTGTAGGTGGGAAGAGACTGGACAAGGGGAGAAAAAAGAGTCGAGATAGGAAGAAATCAGTTCCGTGGGGCAAGAACAAGCTGAAATGATGGGTCTACCAGGGCAGCCCTGTTTGTGGATCTTGGGAAGGAGGTAGAAGCGGGCTGTGCGCGGTTGGGGGATTATGAGGTTGGCAGCCATGGAGGGAAGATCTCCAGAGGAGATGAGGTCAGTAACAGTCTTGGAAACAATATTTTATTATAAATTGTATTTTCTCAATTAGATTTAGAGAAAATAACTGATAGTTTGGATCTAGTTCCAACATCAGTGGGCTGTCATCCATTGAAATCAAACTGATCCAATCTAAGGCTTTAATAGATATTTCATATATTAACCTTAAATTTGCCTACAAAGCAATTCCAGTGTTTCATAAACAGCTGTTAATTCTGTGCACAGTTGGATTGGCTGATATTCACTTACAGTATTTAGTTCACATGGGAATTGTTTTTCTTCTCGGGGAGGGTTACATCTGCCCCAACAATTGATGAGTGAGTATACACAGCTTCTAAACACACAGTAATCCAGCCTGAGTCACAGCCCAACTTTCACTAATGACAGTGATAAATGAACAAAATGGCTAAGTTATAATGCCTCCCAGTGCATCCAAGTCCAGGCAAACATTTTTTTTAAATCAGGGGTTATATACACATAAATAGATGTCTGTATTAGAATCCCAGGCACACCTTTTACACCTATGATTCAGAAGAATTCGACCATTAATCCTCTCTGCTTGTCAGTTTCTAATATAGTGGAACTATTTAAGTTGAACAGCTCTCTGAACCAACCCATTTAAAACACATGCCTGTTAAAGTATCAGACAGATAAATTTCATACAGACATGTCAGATGTTAATAAGTTAACATTCCAAAGCATAATTTCAGTCAAAGACCTTGACACACCATTGTCACTATTTTCAGAGCAGGGATTACCTGACATTGTTACGGCACCCAATCAAGAGAATCCCAGATAGATTCCTGGCATGTACAGTATTTCTGATTTGAACCTTCTTATCTCTTAATACTGCTTTTCATCAGAATGTGATGGATTTTGACCATTACTGGAGATGATTTCCACTGTTCTCGATTTATAGTAAAATAAGAACAAGAACACATAGATGAACATGTTTTCGATTTTACTATAAATTTCAAACAGTAGAAATCTGCACCCTACATGAGCAATCTCTTTAAAGTTCATGAACCAATAGTTCAGATTCATCGAGTTCAACAAATATTTCCATTTTCCCCTTTAGACATTTGATTCTTGGTCAGACTGGCAGTATTCTTTTTATTTCTTTAAAACAACAGTTCAAAAATTAATTTGCACCACAAAAGTTAAAGATAGAACTTCACCATTCCATGATTTTTTTAAATAATTCAAGGCATTTTAAAAATGGTTACTGAAAATCTCTTTTGTCTATTTCTGTTTACTATTTGTAAATGTTACTTTGTTTAATCATTGAATGTTGATGGCATCATGAGGAGTTATTAACCCTTGCAATGTGTAGATCTGAATAAACACTCGCCATCAAGCAATGGTGCTTTAGCGATGACCTCAATCCTACTGTATATATTAGTCTTTGCAGATATGGAGAGAGAAACAGTTATAGGCTGGAATTTTCTGTACCTGGGCGGGTCAGGTGCAGGCTTTTGGCCTGGCAGGTTGCGACCCCGTTGTTACTTCCATCCCGCTACAGAAATTGCCTTTGCGCTAATGGGGCCTATTAAGCCCGCCCTGTGCGTTACCCGGCCAGATTAAATGGTGCGGGTCTGATGACTTCATCCATGATGTGTTTTCAGTCAGGATATTTAAAGGAGCCATGATCACATTGCATTTGAAGGTTCATCTAGGAGTGTGCAGTCACTGCATTGGAGGCTTTGATTGCTCCAAACACTTGGAGACATGGCTGCACAGAGGAAGAGGGCTGCACCCAGGTTCTCCAGTGACACCCTCCATATGCTTCTGGAGGGCGCAGTGCCGGAAATGTTTCAATGATCTCAATAAATCAGGAAAGGTGAGTACAAAGCCACACTCAACTTTATCCTGCTGTGCCTCTCATCACATCCCCATCACTCTGCCTTCCCAACCCTACTCCTGCACATCATTACTCACACCAACATACCTTGCATGTCCACCCATCCCTCTCTCTCTACCTACATTATCATCTGATGAGCCACCCCTCACACTCAGCCTCATCCTAATGCAATCATACCAACTAACAACACATAAGGAGGCCACTTGGCATTGCCACCCCACTCCCTCATAGTCTCCCTCTAAAGATGTAATCCATCCATTCCTTTCACACATTCCATCACTCTCACTCAACCTTCTCTTCTTTCCCTCCTTGCTGGAAAAGAGAGCTCACAATAAGAGGGAGAGGGAGAGAACTGGAGGTAGGCCTTCATCATTTGCCACCCTCACACCAGTAGAGGAGGCTGCGTTGAAAGTCTCGGGAGTGGCCAAGCAGCTGGAGGTGGGAGACGGCGCGAGGGGGACATCTCAGCAACCTGGTGACAGATTTACATATCATACAGCTACATGGCATACAGCAGTCACTCATATAGGGACTGATGGCGTTTGCGGTTGACAAAGACTCCTGGGTTATGATAAGGTGCCCTGAGGGCCACGTATGCAGTTGATGACACCCTGCACCCGTGGGAAGCCAGCCAGAGCGGCAAAGCCGTGCCCGGTCAGTAACACTGGCTTCATCAGTGGCAAAGTAGATATAATTGGTTGACTTGTCAAAGAGGGCAACGGTGACCTGTGTGATGCATCTGTGGGCGGCCGACTGCGAGATGCCGCAAATGTTTGCTTCAGATCCCTGGGCGGAGCCTGAGGCGAAGAAGTTGAGGGCACTGGTGACTTTGACAGTCACTGCTAAGGCATGTCCACCCGTTCCTCTGGGCTGCAGGTCTTGCTCGAGCAATCTGTAAATGACTGCAACAACCTGACGCGATAGGCTGAGCCTCCTTTGGCACTGCTGCTCAGTCATGTTGAGGAAGCGCATCCTCTGCCTGTATACCCTGTGTTGGGGGTATCGCCTCTGGTGTGGTGCAGTCCTGCGCAGATGCCCTCTATCCTCTGCAGCATCAGGTGGTTGAGGAGAAGGTTGGTGGTGTTGTTGGTGCTGCTGGTGTGCCTGGATCTGCTGTTGTTGGGGCTCATCGTGGTCCGATTCTGAGGACCAAAGTGAGACAGTATAAACGGCACCCATGCTGATGGAATAGATAGCAGGTCAAGTAGAGATGAGAGAAGCAATCTGTCAATGGTGTGATAGGTTGTAGCAATGAGGTGAGACTGGATGGCAACTTTGCTGCAAACACTTGCAGCCTGTAGAAAGCTAAATGTGTGCTGGAAATGCAGCCAGCAACAGCTTCTGTCTGAGGAAAGTGATCAGCTGTGAGGTGGGAGCTTTTATGGTACATTTCATGCTGTCAGCTTATCAACTGGAGCAATGGCCTCAGGCTGACAGATGTGGTTCCTGAGCAGCGTGAAGCTCGTGAAGCCAGGGAAATTTGAAGGCTGAAAAAGCTGCTTAAGCGCCTCACAACAAGGTGGTAATGATTTGAATTAGGTCGTCTGCCTCTGCCGGTTGGGTCGCTTCCCCACCGGCAAATGCGCCCGATGGAAAGGCACATGGGGGTGGGATGGCAGTGGGTTCCCAACCCACTGCAACTTATTTCAAATTTCCCACCCGACCCACCTCTGATAGTACTCACACGGACCCCAGAAAGTTACAGCCATAACGTTTTAGGTCATCCGGCGAGCTGAAACGTTAACTCTGTTTCTCTCTCCACAGCTGCTGCCTGGCCTACTGAGTATTTCCGGCATTTTTTTGCTTTTATTTCAGATTTCCAGCATCCGCAGTATTTGGCTTTGGTATATATCAGTCTTGTCTGTTTTTTGAGTCAGCAACTCCTTCAAATCAGTTTATTTCAATGATGTCATTAGCAATGTTTAAATAGAACTATTCAAATGAAACTAACGGAAGTGAAGCAGAAAAAGGAGGGTAAAATTGATTGGAGTCATTTGATTTGACTTGAGTACAATGGTGAAACTCTATTTTATGAACTACTGAGTTGAACATTTCCATTTTTTTTCTACTGCAGTAACAGAATTCCTACAGCCTGGAGATTTCCTAAGATAGGTAAATCTTCATTTGGTAAAAACAGTGGCTATGGGCCATTATATTCCATTATCTTAGCTACTAGGCAGATCTTTCAGTTGGCAAATTCAGACAGGTCCTAAAGTTGTTAAAGGCAGGACTCAGACTGGTGAACATTATTAGATCAGCCATTTGTTGCAGTGAAACAAAAGATTCAGTCCAACTAACTAAGTGGAAGCTAATTACTTAAATGTATATTTTTTTATGTCCCACATTTTGGTTTAGATAATTGAAAGGAAACTTCAAACCATTGTTTTACAACTGTATACATTTTAATTATAGAACAGAACAAGGGTAAGAGAAGAAAATTCTCTTGAAATTAATTCCATCTGATCAGTGAAGGTAAACAATGTAACTAACTTCAAATCAGCTTATATCTGATCCAACCATAATTATGATTGTAAGTCTAGTGTAGCAAACTCTTTCCCATTCACTCACATTGCACTTAGATACATAGGGCTAGAAATTTGTTATAGCCAAGAAATGGGCAGTGTTTAGAATAAAAGGGGGAAAATTGAGTCGCGCCCCCTTTGGGACGCTATTTTCGCCGGGGCGCTACTTTTAGCACACCGAAAAAATTAGCGGCCCGCGGCCAAAATTCATCAGTCGCACCCCAAGAGGGAAGTGGGGCACTACTGGAAGCGCCCCACCTCTTGGGGCGCTGCGAGGGAATGTCGCGCCATGGTACTGCAGGCCTTCCTCCCCTTCTTAAAGGGGAGGGGCCTTGTGCAGCGTGACCCGGGGCCCCGCTGGGCCACCAGGGATCGGAGTGCCGGCAAAAGAGCGGGGGGGGGGGCGCTGCTCAGGAGGCTGGGGATGGCAACAGGGGCAGGTGCTGGCAGGCGGCCAGCAACAAAATTAGCGCTGCCTGGCCACAGGTAGGCCCCCCAACCCTGTTGGACATAGCGTCCAGTGGTAAGTCAGGGGGCGCTACCAAAGATCGCGGCCGGGGCGCTAACAGGAGGCGCAAAGCAACCAAATTTTTCCCCCAAAATGGTTAAGTAGCGCCAGTTGAAAATCGTCTGGACTGCATGCAAAATTCACCCTCACTCCTCATTAAAATGATTGCTGTCATGATTCTCATCTAAAAACCCAAGCTCATTGGCATTACACTGAAAAGATGGACCAATATCGGGGACATCTAAACACAAGTAATGATTGCCATAGGCTTTTTTCACTGCAGCACCTCATTCTCAGCATTGTTAGGTGTGCAGCTGCCCCAACAACCATAAGAAGAAGGACAAAGAGAAGGAGCACTTATTTCCAAATCTTGATGGCAGATCGCCACCCCAGGGAGAGAGCCTGGAGGTTTTCCGAGGAGGGTTTGGAGGCATTGGTTTTAGTGGTGGAGAGAAGGCAGGTGGTCCTGTACCAATTAGAAGGAGGCCCTAGCCACAAGTCTGCCGGACTATGTGGAGGAAGGTGGCACACCACGTCATGGGCAGCACTGTACTCCCCAGAACCCACACCCAGTGCAGGAGGATGTTTAGCAAGCTCACACATGTGGTCAGGGTGAGTGAAGGCTTCAACAAATGTTACATACCAGCATCTGTACCACAAGCTTCACACACTGCTCAATGTACCACACCCCCAGCACTCACCCACCAACAATCTACCTAACAACACTCACACCCACATCTCACACCTTGCACACAATAACAGCTATTCAACTATGGCAGGCACAAGGGTCATTAGTTATTAGAATTCATGTGATATGTGTGATACATTTATAGATACATTTATTAATGATGTTTGGAATATTTTGTGGTCTCTCTCATTTCACCTTTGCACCCAAGGAGGATGCTGTGATAAGGCATGATACAGGAATGGTATGATGGGGATGTGATGAGCAACGGGGATCTAGGGTTTCATTCATTCGAATCGCAGTCTGATGAACTGGTCATGTCCAGAATGCCAATGATCTCACTGCCTCCTCCATCCCTCCTGTTCCTCCTCCTCATCATCCTCCTCCTCCTCCTGAGGTGGTCCCACAATCCCTGCTGGCAAGGGCTGTGCCCTCATGATGGCCAAGTTGTGGAGCATGCAGCAGGCCACCATGAATTGGGACACCTGCTCTGGCGAGTACTGGAGGGCTCCTCCCGAGTGGTCAAGGCAGCAAAACTGTTACTTCAATAAGTCAATGGTCTGCTTGATGATGTTCCTGGTGGCAGCATGGCTGTCAATATATGAGTGCTGGGCATGAGTGTTAGGGTTGCAGAGGGGAGTCATGAGCCAGGTGGAGAGCAGATAGCCCTTGTCTCTGAGCAGCCACCCTCAAGCTTGATGTGGTGGCTGGAAGAGTCCTGGTGCAGGATGAAGGCATCGTGGCTGCTGCCAGGATAGCGGGCATTGTCTGTGGTCACACACCAACTGCCCATTAAGTGAGTGAGTGATTTTTAGCAAGTGTTGTACTTTGAAGCCTTTCAAAAATAATGAGTGAGTTTTGTACTTGTCAGAACACTCCCTGATACCAAAGAACATTGAAATGACTACGGAAAACTCTTCCAGTAGCAGGAAGTAGTACACAGCCACTCAAACTGCAAAACCCTGACAGGTGCGAGTGATTGATGAGGATCCCTTTAAATAGCATCACTGGAGCTGGCTTCCTACTGCTGCCGTTGCTTTCTCCAGCCAGTAAGTACATTGATTAAAATGAAGTTGGGAGATCAGGCATCCAGTGAGCGTTACACACTCACTGACGTCACAATCTCTATCATAGCGAGCTCCCTGCCGATCGAGGTTATCGGCAATGCTACCGGCAACATCACATGGGTTCGGGTGGATGCACAGTGATAGAAGATTTGAGGTTAGGATCAGATCAGCCATGATCTTATTGAATGGTGGAGCAGGCTCGAGGGGCCGATTGGCCTACTCCTGCTCCTATTTCTTATGTTCTTATGTTCTAATATCGTGTGCGGCATTGGAACTGTCGTCAGCTGTCAATGCCACTTTTCACATGAATTTCTCCCCCAAAATCTCTATTTAAGCATGAAATATTCCCATTATCACGTTAGTGCTCAGCATATTAAATGTAGTCAAGCTACTCCAATTTGATCTAGAAATAGTTGCAATTTCAGGGTGTCTATTGTATTTGTGTAAAAAAAAATTCTACCATATATGATCTCATATCCATATAATAATCTTATATATATACATATATATATATATATATAACATCACATTCTGATTGGAAAAATTATTTCCATAAAGCCAGAACAGCTAGAGTCAAGAAGTGACAATAGGAGAATTTTCAAAGCATTTACAATCTCAATAGTACCTCACAGAATGACAACGAAATCAGCAGTCATAATGCCTGGAAGTGAAAGCAATATAAATGCCACTAGCAGCAGAAGGAAGCAACAGCAAGTCACATCTAGAAAAAATAAATGGACAGTTTGCAATTTCCAGTCATTTACATAATTATTCAGCACTCCCCCTCACTCTTAGACCTTCTATGTTCTCAGAGCTCAGCTTCGCTCTGGTGGCTCCCACTCTGTCAGAGTCTCAATCTCCTTTCTAGATCTCCCACTCTCTCTCAGGTTACTCGGCCTACTACTTGCTCTGCAAGCTTCTCTTGACAACCTTTGGCATTATGTTCTGTTCACGCCGTCAACTTTCGGCTCGGTCATGGGATTGATCCTGTTAGAGTCACTAACTACCCACCCTGCCTTGGTATTATAGGGATGATGATAACTTGGATACATAATTGGCTATGGGATAGGAGGCAGAGAGTACTGGCGAACAAATGTTTTTCTGACTGGAGAAAAGTATGCAGTGGGGTCCCCACAGTGTTCGGTATTACATTGAATTAGATCAAATTTACAGCACAGAAACAGGCCATTCAGCCCAACTGGCCTGTGCCAGCATTTATGCTCCACATGAGCCTCCCATTATTAGGGCCATTGCTTTTCTTGTTATATATAAATGACCTGGACTTGGGTATAAGGAGTACAATTTTGAAGTTTGTGAATGATACAAAACTTGCCAATGTAGTAAATAGTGAGCATGATAGTAGCAGACTTCAGGAGGACATAGACAGACTGGTGAAATAGGCAGACACATGGCAGATGCAATTTAATGCGATTAGGTGTGAAGTGATGTATTTTGAGGAGAACAACATGTAGGGGCAGTATTATCTAAATGATACTATTTTGAGGGGGGTGCAAGAGCAGAGAGACCTGGGGTGTATATTCACAAGTCTTTGAAGATGGCAGTCCAAGTTGATAAGGCGGTTAAGAAAGCATATGGGATACTTGACTTTGTAAATAGGGGCATGGAATACAAAAATAAGGAAGTCAAGCTAAACTTTTACAAATCCCTGGTTAGGTTTCAGGTGGAGTATTGTGTACAATTCTGGGCACCACACTTTAGGGAGGACGTCAAAGCCTTGGAGAAGGTACAGAGGAGGTTTACCAGGATACCACCAGGGATGAGGGACTTCAGTTATGTGGATAGATTGGAGACGTTAGGATTGTTCTCCTTAGAGCAGAGGATGTTAAGGGGAGACCTAATAGAGGTATTCAAAATTAAGAGGGGTTTTGATAGAGCAAGTAGGGGGAACTATTTCCTCTGGCAAATGGGCTGGTAACCAGAGGTTATACATTTAAAATAATTGGCAAAAGGACTAGAAGGGAAATGAGGAGAACTTTTTTTCACACAGAGGGTTGTTAAGATCTGGAACGTACTACCTGAAAAGGTGGTGGAATCAGATGTCATAGGAACTTTCAAAAGGCAATTGGACATGTACTTGAAGAGGACTAATTTGCTGGGTTATGGGGATAAAGCTGGAGTGTGGGACCAAAGTGGACAGCTCTTTCAAAGAGCTAGCACAGGCATGATGGGCTGAATGGCCTCCTTCTGTGCTGTAAGATTGCATGATTCTATGAATGCATTAGAGAGAATTCAAGGTTGTAATACCTTCTGAGGATTTGTATGATTATAAACTGCTCAAGCGTCTTTCTTATAGCTGGTGATTGCAGATATATTAAATGGTACATATGCTATGTAAACACCTTTACCCCTTTTGTTTATTATTAATAAATACAAATGGCTTTAACGTATGTTTACTAAGTATAGCTGGCCTGGCAGCACATGTTCTGCCTAACATAAGCAGATATTGACTGGTTCACAGCATTGCCTGGTTAAAGGAATTTGAATAACAGGAACTTGTAAAGATGATTTAAGGGGATTCAAATGAATTTTGATCCTATTTCTACAGAGCAGTATTTTGAGCTACGTAGTCTGTAAATATTCATGAACACTCAAATTGATTTACATCTATTCATTACAGATAATACTTTTATAAAATTCATCTTCATAAATATTAAGTGCAATAGCAAGGCAATTGCAGTTGCAAAATAGTAACATTTAGATATTAATATATCAGTAGGTGGTTTCAAAAACCACATGGTGCTAACCTAATAGAATCTCTGGAATATCTGTGTAATGTTTATGATATAGTCTGTTGGTAAATATCATCCATCAGTTTCAATATGTGGCTCCTTTTTAGAAACCCACAGACTAGAAAGGAATTAAGGTAAAGCAGTCAACGGCATGGACACTTGATAGCCATGCAGTCCTGTAGGTGCAGTAAACTGCTGTTAATTCAAAAACAAGGAAACAATGCAGCCACTTAAGAAAAACATTTATGTTGTCTTAATCCTTATTCTCCTGAATGAAGAGGAGCTTGTGGTAGCACTCTCACCTCTGAGCCAGCAGGTTGTGGGTTCAAGCCCTACTCTAGGACTTGAGCACATAATCTAGGCCGATATTCCAGTGCACTATGCTGCACTGTTACAGATGCCACCTTTCAGATGAGAAGTTAAACCAAGCTCTATCTGCCCTCTCAGATGGACATAAAAGAGCCTATGGCAATAGTCAAAGAAGAGTGGGGTAGTTCTCCTGGTGTCCTGGCCAATATTTATTGTTCAAGAAGCACCACTAAAAATAGATTATCTGGTATTTATCTCATTCATGTTTGTGAAACCTTGCTGTGACCAATTGGCTGCCATATTTCTCTACATTACAACAGTGGCTACACTTCAAAAAGTACTTCATTGGCTGTGAAGTGCCTAGGAACATCCCGAGGATGTGAAAGATGCTATATAAATGCAAATTCTCCCTTTAAGTCTGTGCCTGAAGCAAATGCTACTTTAAAAGTAGATGATAAATGTTGCAATTTATGGGGCCAGTTGTATTACAGATAGGCTCTCAAACAAATACTCTGGTTCAATAATCAGAGGTTAGAACTGAAGGGTGCACAATTGTAGGCACTAAGGAGAGACATGGTGGTACAAAAACAGTAAGAAGGCAGACAGATTTGTTTTCCTGCAAATGCTTTTAGCACTGAAATATCTGAAGAATGATTGGGGTAAGATGGGAACTATGCCTGTGAAAAAGAGTAGCAGGAAGCTTCCCAAATGACAGACCGGTAGATGAGATCTACATGTCAGCAAGTCAAGGCATGATGTAGTTGCCAAAAGGGGATTTTGACAGCAGGACTGATTTTTCAGTTGGCACAGATCTTATATAGATCAAGGTGTTCCTTATTAGCTGTGCCTATAGATGTTCTCCTCTTGCGCTTACTGAAGCTTGCTGCCACCATACCCTGATGCCTTTCCTCACTTTCCACTTCTTCCTCCATGACATGGGGTCAGTGGGCTCTTTAATGAAAACAATAAGGTTCATGGATGAAAGTCCAGAAAAATCTCCACATCACCAACAGCAATGCAGAAGTTATTAGTAAGATGAAGATAGAAAAAGCCCTCAAAAAATAAAAATAAATTCTTCAGGAATAAAGTTTGACCAACTGTACTACCCAAACAAGGTGGCTTTTAACTGTATTTCTACCTGGCTAAAGCCACCCAGCAACCAGCAATTACTCTTTTATACAAATGTTTTTCAGAGGGTCCACAGCTGGTAGGGGAGGAAAATCATTTTTGCGCTTATGGGGCTAATTAAAAAACACACTTGCCTGTGGTGGATGGAATTCCAGCAGGCACTGTGACTTACCCATATTTGCAGTGGAGGACAATTACAATGGTGTTTTGGCATGCCAGGAAATTGGCACTTGGCCTCCCTACCCCATTCTTGCCCACCCTTTACCCCAGAATCTACCACAAAATAGATGGTAAACAGGAGGAAAATCAAGACCAATTATATTGTTTCAAAAGGTCCATATTTTACAAAACAGCTTCCAACCAAAGGATAAAATTATGCATAAAAATAAAAGCAGTATTTTTTTTTATTTTTTTTTATTCATTGATGGGATGTGGGCGTCGCTGGCTAGGCCTGCATTTAGTGCCCATCCCTAATTGCCCTTGAGAAGATGGTGGTGAGCTGCCTTCTTGAACCGCTGCAGTCTATATGGTGTAGGTACACCCACAATGCTGTTAGGAAGGGAGTTCCAGGATTTTGGCCCAGCGACAGTGAAGGAACGGCGATACAGGTCCAAGTCAGGATGGTGTGTGGCATGGAGGGGACCTTGTAGGTGGTGATGTTCCCATGTGTCTACTGCCCTTGTCCTTCTAAGTGGTAGAGGTCGCGGGTTTGGAAGGTGCTGTTGAAGGAGCTTTGGCGAGTTGCTGCAGTGCATCTTGTAGATGGTACACACTGCAGCCACAGTGCGCCGGTGGTGGAGGGAGTGAATGTTGAAGGTGGATGGAGCGCCAATCAAGCGGGCTGCTTTATCCTGAATGGTGTCGAGCATCTTGAGTGTTGTTGGAGCTGCACTCATCCAGGCAAGTGGAGAGTATTCCATCACACTCCTGACTTGTGCCTTGTAGATGGTGGAAAGGCTTTGGGGAGTCAAGAGGTGAGACACTCGCTGCAGAATTCCCAGCCTCTGGCCTGCTCTTGTAGCCACAGTATTTATATGGCTGGTCCATTTCAGTTTCTGATCAATGGTAACCCCCAGGATGTTGATAGTGGGGGTTTCAGCGATGGTAATGCCATTGAATGTCAAGGGGAGATGGTTAGATTCTCGCTTGTTGGAGATGGTCATTGCCTGGCACTTGTGTGGTGCGAATGTTACTTGCCACTTGTCAGCCCAAGTCTGAATGTTGTCCAGGTCTTGCTGCATATGGACACGGACTCCGTCAGTATCGGACGAGTCTCGCATGGTGCTGAACAGTGTGCAATCATCAGCGAACATCCCCACTTCTGACCTTATGATGGAGGGAAGGTCATTGATGAAACAGCTGAAGATGGTTGGGCCTAGGACACTGCCCTGAGGAACTCCGGCAGTGATGTCATGTGATTGAGATGAATGACCTCCAACAACCACAGCCAACTTCCTTTGTGCTAGGTATGATTCCAACCAATGGAGAGTTTTCCCCTTGATTCCCATTGACTTCAGTTTTGCTAGGGCTCCTTGATGCCACACTCGATCAAATGCTGCCTTGATGTCAAGGGCAGTCACTCTCACCTCACCTCTTGAGTTCAGCTCTTTTGTCCATGTTTGGACCAAGGCTGTAATGAGGTCAGGAGCTGAGTGGCCCTGGCGGAACCCAAACTGGGCATCAGTTAGCAGGTTATTGCTGAGTAAGTGCCGCTTGATAGCACTGTCGACGACACCTTCCATCACTTTGCTGATGATTGAGAGTAGACTGATGGGACGGTAATTGGCCGGGTTGGATTTGTCCTGCTTTTTGTAGACAGGACATACTTGGGCAATTTTCCACACTGCCGGGTAGATGCCAGTGTTGTAGCTGTACTGGAACAGTTTGGCTACATAAGAACATAAGAACATAAGAACATAAGAAATAGGAGCAGGAGTAGGCCAATTGGCCCCTCGAGCCTGCTCCGCCATTCAATAAGATCATGGCTGATCTGATCCTGACCGCCAATCCACTATGACAGGACTATCTCCTGAATCTAACAGCATTAGACACACGAAAACAGGAGCAGGATCAGGCTACACGGCCCCTGGGCCCGCTCCGCTACCCACAGGGCCATGACCTATCCGAACCTAGACTCATGTCCAAATTCCTGCCCGCTCCCCGTAACCCTTAATTCCCTTTTCTACTAGGAAACTGTCTATTTCTGTTTTAAATTTATGTAATGATGTAGCTTCAACAACTTTTTGGGGCAGCATATTCCATGGACCTATCACCCTCTGAGTGAAGTAGTTCCTCCTCATCTCAGTTTTGAAAGAGCAGCCCCTTATTCTAAGACTATGCCCCCTAGTTCTAGTTTCACCCATCATCTGGAACATCCTCCCTGCATCCACCCGATCCAACCCCTTCATAATCTTATATGTTTCAATAAGATCGCCTCTCATTCTTCTGAACTCCAATGAGTAGAGTCCCAATCTACTCAACCTCTCCTCATATGTCCATCCCCTCATCCCCGGGATTAATCGAGTGAACCTTCTTTGTACTGACTCGAGAGCAAGTATGTCCTTTCTTAAGTATGGACACCAAAACTGTATGCAGTATTCCAGGTGCGGTCTCACCAATACCTTGTACAACTGAAGCAATACCTCCCTATTTTTATATTCTATCCCCCTAGCAATGAAAGCCAACATTCCATTGGCCTTCTTAGTCACTTGCTGCACCTGCATACTAACCTTTTGAGTTTCGTGCACCAGGACCCCCAGATCCCTTTGTACTTCAGTACTTTCAAGTTTCTTGCCATTAAGATAATAACTTGCTCTACGATTTTTCCTGCCAAAGTGCATAACCTCACACTTTCCAGTATTGTATTCCATCTGCCAAATCTCTGCCCACTTACTTAGCCTGTCTATGTCCCCTTGCAGGTTTTTTATGTCCTCCTCACTCACTACTTTCCCTCCCATCTTAGTATCATCTGCAAACTTTGATGTGTTACACTCGGTCCCCTCCTCCAAATCGTTAATATAGATTGTAAAGAGTTGGGGACACAGCACTGACCCCTGCGGAACACCACTGGTTACTGATTGCCAGTCTGAATATGAACCATTTATCCCAACTCTCTGCCTTCTGTTAGATAGCCAATCCTCTATCCATGCCAGAATATTACCCCCAATCCCGTGATTTTTTATCTTAAGCAATAATCTTTTGTGTGGCACCTTGTCAAATGCCTTTTGGAAGTCTAAATACACTACATCCACTGGTTCACCTTTATCCACCCTATATGTTACTTTCTCAAAGAACTCCAGCAAATTTATCAAACATGACTTCCCCTTCATAAAACCATGCTGACTTTGTCTTATTAAATTATGATTATCCAAATGTCCTGTTACTGTCTCCTTAATAATGGACTCCAAAATTTTACCTACCACAGATGTTAGGCTAACCGGTCTATAGTTTCCAGCCTTCTGTCTACTGCCCTTTTTAAATAAGGGTGTTACATTAGCAGTTTTCCAGTCTGCCGGGACCTTTGCTGAGTCCAGGGAGTTTTGGAAGATTATTACCAATGCATCCACAATCCCTACCGCCACTTCCCTCAAAACCCTGGGATGTAAGCCATCAGGTCCAGGTGATTTATCCGCCTTGAGTCCCATTATTTTACCAAGTACTACTTCCTTAGTGATTTTGATCGTATTTAGCTCCTCCCCCCCTATAGCCCCCTGCTTGTCAAGTGTTGGGATATTCTTGGTGTCCTCTACTGTAAAGACTGATACAAAATATTCATTCAGTGTTTTTGCCATCTCCATATTTCCCACCATTAATTTCCCGGTCTCATCCTCTAAGGGACCAACATTTACTTTAGCCACCCTTTTTCTTTTTATATAACTATAAAAACTCTTACTATCTGTCTTTATATTTTTTGCTAATTTACTTTCATAATCTATCTTCCCTTTCTTAATCAATCTTTTTGTTATTTTTTGCTGTCTTTTAAAGTTTTCCCAATCCTCTATCCTCCCACTAGATTTGGCTACCTTATATGCCCTTGTTTTTAGTCGAATACTATCCTTAATTTCTTTACTTAGCCACGGATGGCTGTCTTTTCTTTTACACCCTTGTTTTCTCAGTGGAATATACTTTTTTTGGAATTTGTAAAATAACTCCTTAAATGTACACCACTGATCATGTATCGTCTTATCCTTTAACCTATTTTCCCAATCCACTTGACTCAATTCCGCTCTCATACCTTCATAGTCTCCTTTATTCAAGCTTAGCACGCTTGTTTGAGATACAGCCTCCTCACCCTCTAACTGAATATGGAATTCAACCATGTTATGGTCACTCATTCCAAGGGGATCCTTTACTAGGACATTTTTAATTAATCCTGTCTCGTTACACAGGACCAGATCTAAGGTTGCTTGCCCCCTGGTTGGTTCAGTTACATACTGCTCAAGAAACCCATCCCTAATACACTCAATGAACTCATCCTCAAGGCAGCCCTGCCCAATTTGATTCATCCAATTTATATGATAGTTAAAATCCCCCATAATTATAGATGTTCCCTTATTACAAGCCTCAACTATTTCCTGATTGATACTCCGTCCAACCG
The DNA here is from genome assembly GCF_052327205.1 of Somniosus microcephalus. Classification (NCBI taxonomy): domain Eukaryota; kingdom Metazoa; phylum Chordata; class Chondrichthyes; order Squaliformes; family Somniosidae; genus Somniosus; species Somniosus microcephalus. The sequence goes on from NC_140992.1 coordinate 77,577,441, forward strand.
AGTTGCGACTGTTCGGAGGCTTATATACTACACCCACTAGTGTTTTTTTCGCCTTATTATTCCTAATCTCCACCCAAACTGTTTCATTATCCTGATCCTTTGACCCAATATCATTTCTCTGTATTACAGTGATTCCTTCCTTTATTAACATAGCCACCCCACCTCCCCTTCCTTCCTGCCTGTCCTTCCTGATTGTTAAATAACCTGGTATGTTTAATTCCCAGGCATTGTCACCCTGCAGCCATGTTTCTGTAATGGCCACAAGATCATACCCATATGTAGCTATTTGTGCCTTTAACTCGTCTATTTTGTTACGAATGCTACGTGCATTCAGATAGAGAACTTTCAAATATGTTTTGTGACACTTAGTTCCTGCTATTGCCCTTTTTATTACTTTACCTTTTACTCCACACCTTCTACCCCTTCCTGACACGCTCTGGTTTTTAATTTCCCCACTGCTACCTAAGTCTATGACCTTCTCTGTTGTCATTTGTATTATTTGCTCTCTAGGAACCTCCCCCCCACTAGTTAGTTTAAAGCCCTCTCTACAGCCCTAGTTATATGATCCGCCAGGACTCTAGTCCCAGCACTGGCCAAGTGAAGCCCGTCCCAACGGAACAGCTCCCTCCTGTCCCAGTACTGGTGCCAGTGTCCCAGGAAGCAAAACCCATTTCTCCCACACCAGTCTTTGAGCCACGCATTTAACTCTCTTATTTTATTTGTCCTAGCCAAATTCGCTCGTGGCTCAGGTAATAATCCAGAGATTATTACCCTTGTGGTTCTGCTTTTTAATTTGGCCCCTAGCTGCTCAAACTCCCTCAGCAGAACCTCCTTCCTTGTCCTATCTATGTCGTTGGTACCAACATGGACCACGACAACTGGATCCTCCCCCTCCCACTCCAAGTTTCTGTCCAGCCCAGAGGAGATGTCCTTAACCCTGGCACCGGGTAGGCAACACAGCCTACGGGACTCTCGCTCTTGGCTGCAGAGAACTCTAACTATCCCCCTAATAATACTATCCCCTACCACTACAACATTTCTATTTACTCCCCCCTCTTGAATGGCCCCCCTCTCCACGGTGCTGTGGCCAGGTTGCTCATCCTCCCTGCAGCCCCTGCTTCCGTCTCCACAGGGAGTAAGAAGCTCGAACCTGTTGGACAAGAGCAAGGGCTGCGGCTCCTCCAACACTACCTTCTGGATCCCCGTACCTGCCTCACTCGTGGTCACACCGTCCAGTCCCTGACCATGGGCTACATCTGAATTAATTAACTTCATAGGTGTGACCACCTCCTGAAACACAGAGTCCAGGTACTTCTCCCCCTCCCTGATGTGTCGCAGTATCTGAAGCTCAGACTCCAGCTCATCAACACGGAGCTGGAGATCCTGTAGCAGCAGACACTTGTCACAGATGTAATCACCGTTAGCCTCAATGGGGTCTACCGGCTCCCACATCTCGCAACAGTAACACATCATCTGCTCCATTCTATGTAATTAATTATAAAAAAAATTATTTAATTAATTGGATTTAAATTAAATCAATCCCTCTAAATTACACCAGTTTAATGGTTAACCAACTGTCTCCCTTACAGCACAGACCCTAGAAAAAAACCGCCGAATTTAAGCTTGTAATAAAAAGAAGAAATACTCACCAACCAATCCAACCAATCACTTACCTGCTTCCTGGTGACGTCACTCTTGGATTATTTTTTACCTCTCTCCTCTGCTGTTGATTTGGTACGCCTCTGGTCGCTGCCGCTAGGGGCACAGCTAGTTCTGGAGCACAAGTCTTCAGTACTATTGCCGGACTGTTGTCAGGGCCCATAGCCTTTGCAGTATCCAGTGTCTTCAGCCATTTCTTGACATCACGTGGAGTGAATTGAATGGGCTGAAGACTGGCATCTGTGATGCTGGGGACCTCAGGAGGAGGCCGAGATGGATCATCCACTTGGCACTTCTGGCTGAAGATAGTTGCAAATGCTTCAGCCTTGTCTTTTGCACTCACGTGCTGGGCTCCACCATCATTGAGGATGGGGATATTTTTGGAGCCTCCTCCTCCTGTTAACTGTTTAATTGTCCACCACCACTCACGACTGGATGTGGCTTCCGTTGTTTGGCATGCAAGTAGTCCTGTGTTGTAGCCTCACCAGGTTGACACCTCATTTTTCGGTATGCCTGGTGCTGTTCCCGGCATGCTCTCCTGCACTCTTCGTTAAACCAGGGTTGATCTCCCGGCTTGATGGTAATGGTAGAGTGAGGGATATGCCGGGCCATAATAAAAAGCTTCAGGGATAAAAGATGGTAATTGTTATAAATCCCCAATAAAGAGCAGCTTTAGTTGTATGGAATGTTTAATGCAATTATATGAAAACGCTGATCTGAGCAGTTTAAATTAGCCAGTGAACCAGAGTGAGCAGAAAATAATTTCTCATCAGTGATATGTTGCAATACATGCAAGTTCAGCAAAACTTACATCTTCTGTAAAAGGATTTTTGTGAGTAAGAATACCAATTAAAAGTTTTAGCAATCTTCCCTGGAATAATTTAACAGTGATTTTGAGTAGAATAAAATCTTGGGGTCTCAAACTAACAGATCCTCATTTTACCAACATTCTAAATTTTGTTGTGGGAGTATTTTACCTCAGGGTTTGGTCTGATTGAACATGGGATCCAGAGTGAATGTGACATAATTCTTTTGAAGCAATGATTCATTTCCCAGATGAGCTTTGTATAGTGCACAAATAAATCGATCAGTTTGATATTATTAATCTTTTTAATTTCTAATCAACACTTTTACTTAGCCCATTTTTGAAAGAAATAGGCATCTAACCAGTAATACATGAATCTTCAATTTAATATCAATTTCTTTGTCCTTCATTTACTTTATCCTCTCCATACTTATCGAAAGAATTTGGCAGAGGACATGTTTCATTTGGCTTAAGCGTAGCAGAATGATTAATAAAGTCTTTGGCTGTTTTATCTGCGATTAATCTGATTTGTCATGACTCTAGTATAATTAATCCCCTAGGATTATACTTGTATAATGAAGATTAATCCCCAGCACAGAGAAAACTCATTTCAACCTGCTACTGCTGCTCTAAATGTGATAGAGTAACTCCTTGAACTTCCCAGAGTGAATCTGTAATGCTTTCACAGATATTTAAATGTGGGAACATCAAGAAAATTCTTAACATAAATCACAATCTGAAAAGCAACAAGAAAATCAAAATCATCAATACACTAGCTTCATGAACTGGAAAATTAACAATTGATTTGCAAATGAAAATAACTAGCTGTAGACCGCTTTTGCCAAAAACATTTAGATAAAGAGACTGGATGGTTTAAACTTTCATATGGGCTTGCAATACTACTGTCTTGACTCTGTTTAACAAAAAATAACTTTAAATTGGTTTGGTGTAGAAAAGAAGAAGAAAAAGTTTGAGATATATTAAAATAATTTATGTAAATAGTCAAATAATAAATGTTAAAATTCACTATGTTGCAAAAAGATAAATCACTAAATTAAAATATTTTGGTCTATCCTTAAGGTTTAAATGCTCGATCATGAAGTAATTTCAGGTCGCTTTGATTTTTCAAACAAATTTACCTCTTTCCACTTTCAAATTTCTAAAATCAACCAGTTACTCTCATTTATATGAATAGAGACAAGAAACAAGAATTAAACAAAAGTACTGGAGTTTACTGTATCCCAATTTTGTAATTTCAGCTTCACTTTATTGTTGTGGATTTTATTTCTTTAAGGAATGCTCAAGCACAAATTGTAAAATGTTTTGTGGAGGCCATTAATAAGAATTTTTTCATGAGGCGCTTAACAGCCAAACCAATGGCCCTTAAAGGTCAGCCACAACTTTTTTTTTTACTTACCTTATTGTGCAGCACTCCTGCTCCTCCTAGCTCCACATTAAATCTGCAGACTGCTGTCGGCCACTGCTCACCCCCTCCCAATTGCCATCCCCTCTCCCAGGCTCCAAGGGCCTCAGCTGACTTCTGATCCTGTCTTGCTGCACCCTGGGCCTGGTGAGCTGCTTTTGGAGGTGTAGCTGCCACCCGCAGCTTGTTAGTAATAAGCAAATTAGGCAATCAGACCAATTTGCCATGACCCTGCAGTCAGCCTCATTGGGCACATGCAGCGTGCACTGCACCATGATTGCACCTCAATTCGGGCATCATCCAATTTCTAGGCCTATACATGTCAGGTCAGGAAGAGTTGCACACAAAATGTACGTACCCAGGCCACCACTAACCAGTGGTTCAACACAGTAACCAGGCTGGCTGAGAGACACCAGCATGGGTACAAATATCCCCCTTTATGGCGTGTAGAAATTGTGGAGCAAATCAAAAGAATATACTTCCTTTTGTTTCAATATTAACTGGCACAAGCACATTGAAAGTAACTCTTCTGGTGGAATGGTAGTACAATGAATTAGCTTTTCAAGGCTATGAAAATGCAACATGCAAGTAGCTTGAGATGACCATATGTTTTGGGGACATAACTTGTGTGTGCCATTAGGAGCATTTTTCAGTGCAACAATAAAGTCTGCCCTGTAGCAATATAAGCATAGATGTGCATATGTGAAAGAGCTGAAAGGCTGCCTGAGTGCTTGGCATGATTTCACAGTTAGGCTGCACCAGACTGAGTGTAAATTAATTGTGGCATGCCCATATATTTTTAGTAGTCATATTCTGGGTAGTCTTATTTTAGCAATCTTCCTGAGGCCTTAATTTTTTTTCTCAAATGCTGTCATGAGCAATGTATATGTGAGACAGTGTTCACTCACACTGGCACCTGCACCCAAGCATTTCTTACAGTGCTTCTAATGGGAGGGTGCCTCTTTGCGCCAAAGAAGGCAGCCTCCTTTTCTGCAGCAGCACCTCAAGGGCAGCATCCTCAATATGGTCTGCCTTATTCCAATGTCCTCTGCACAGGGCTTGATTTTCAGATTTGCTGCTCTTCAGTACAGCTCCCATTTAAATATCAACAGCAGCCTTTTAAAAGCCATCGATGAAGCAGCTGAAGATGGTTGGCTCTAGGACACTGTCCTGAAGAACTCCTGCAGTGATGTCCTGGGGCTGAGATGACTGGCCTCTAACAACCATGGCTCAGTTGGTAGCACCCTTGCCTCTGAGTCAGAAGTTTGTGGGTTCAATTCCTACTCCAGAGACTTGAGCACAAAAATCTAGGCTGACACTCCAGTACAGTACTGAGGGAGTGCTACACTGTCGGAAGTGCCGTCTTTTGGCTGAGATGTTAAACCGAGGCCCTGTCTGCGCTCTCAGGTGGATGTAAAAGATCCCATGGCACTATTTCAGTGAAGAGCAGGGGCGTTATCCCCGGTGTCCTGGCCAATATTTATCCCTCAATCAACCTCACTAAAACAGATTAACTGGTCATTATGACTTTGCTGTTTGTGGGAGCTTGCTGTGCACAAATTGGCTGCTGTGTTTCCTACATTACAACAGTGACTGGATTTGTCCTGCTTTTTGTGGACTAGAGTCATAGGCCTAGAAATTGGGTTGGGGCGCCAAAGTGGTGCAAAAGTCGCCTGAGCGCAGGATTTAGCGCAGTGATCGGAGTAATACCGATCGCCAGAAATTCAGTTTCAGTGCCACTCGAGGGAGACGGGGCAAGGCTCGAGGCGCTCCGCGTCCCTCTTAGGGCGCTGAAACTGATTATCGCAGCGCAACGTGCCGCAGCGCTACATGCTGCGGCAAGGCACGCTGCGGTACTGCAGGCCTTCCTCCCACTGTTAAGGGGGAGGTGCCTGCAACAGCGCGATCCCCGCTCGCGAGTGCCGGCAAATGAGCCCGGCACCAAGGAGAAGTGCCGGGCTCTCGGGAAACAGCCGGCAATGCCACGGGGGGGGGGGTGCGGTTAGGAGGCCGGGGACGGAGGTGCTGGCAGGCGGCCGCCGAAAAAGCGGCCGCCCCGCACCTCCACCTTAACTTGCGCTGCTGCCGGCACAGTAAGGCCCCGTGAACCGGGCACGGGTAGCGAACGGCGCAACTGCAGCGTTCGCTACCAAATATCGTGAACGGGGCACGAATGGGGCACTGCGCACACCGATGACGTCATCGGTGGCGGCGCAGTGCAAATGCCTAACGCCACCATTAGCGCCCCTACTGAATATCGCGGGAGACGCAGCCAGTGGCGCTCCACCACTGACTGCCTCTTTAGGCGCTAACAGGTGGCGCTACTCACCCAATTTCTCCCCCATAGAGTTATACAGCACAGAAAGAGGCCCATCGCGTCCGCGCCGGCCATCAAGCCCTGTCCGTAGCCTTGTATGCTATGGCATTTCAAGTGCTCATCCAAATGCTTATGTACATACCTGGGAAATGTCCACTCTGTCGGGTAGATGCCACTGTTGTAGCTGTACTGGAACAACTTGGTTCAAGGCACGGCTAGTTCTGGAGCACAAATCTTCAGCGCTACAGCCAGGCTGTTGTCAGGGCACACAGCCTTTGCTGTTTCCAGTGAGTTCAGCTGTTTTTCTATCACATGGAGTGAAGTTAGCTGAAGACTCGCATCTATGATGGTGGGGACCTCAGGAAGAAGCAGAGAAGAATCATCCACTCGGCACTTCTGACTGAAGATGGTTGCGAATGCTTCAGCCTTGTCTTTTGCACTCATGTGCTGGGCTCACCATCATTGAGGATGGGGGTATTCATGAAGCCTCCTCCTCCCATTAGTTGTTTAATTGTCCACCACCATTCAGAACTGAATGTGGCAGAACTGCAGAGCTTTGATCTGACCCGTTGGTTGTGGGATCACTTGGCTCTGCCTATAGCGTGCTGTTTCCGCTGTTTAGCGTGCATGTAGTCCTGTGTTGTAGCTTCAGTAGGTTGGCACCTGATTTTCAGGTACTCCTGGTACTGCTCCTGGCATGTTCCTCTACACTCCTCATGGAACCACAGTTGATCGCCTGGCTTGTTGGTAATGGTAGAGTGAGGGATTTGCCAGGCCATGAGGTTACAGATTGTGGTAGAATAAAATTCTGCTGCTTCTCAAGGCCCACCGTGCCTCATGAATGCCCAGTTTTGAGCTGCTAGACCTGTTCTGAATCTATCCCATTTAGCAGGTTGGTAGTGGAGGGTGTCCTCAATGTGAAGATGGGACGTTTTCTCCACAAGGACTGTGCGGTGGTCACTCCTACCAATACTGCAATGGACAGATGCATCTGCGACAGGTAGACTGGTGAGGATGAGGTCAAGTAGGTTTTTCCCTCATGTTGCTTCTCTCACCACCTGCCGCAGGCCCGGTCTGGCAGCTATGTCCTTCAATACTCAGCCAGCTCAGTCAGTTTGGTGCTACCGAGCCACTCTTGATGATGGACATTGAAGTCCCCCACCAGAGTGCATTCTGTGCCCTTGCTACCCTCAGTCCTACTTCCAAGTGGTGTTCAACATGGAGGAGTACTGATTCATCAGTTTCAGGAGGGCGGTAGATGGTAACCAGCAGGAGGTTTCCTTGCCCATGTTTGACCTGGTGCCATGAGATGTCATGAGGTCCGGAGTCAATGTTGAGGACTCCCAGGACCACTCCCTCCCGACTGTATACCACTGTGCCGCCACCCCTGGTGGGTCTGTCCTGCCGGTGGGACAGGACATACCCAGGGATGGTGATGAAGGATTCCAGGAGGTTGCCTGATAGGTATAATTTTGTGAGTAGGACTGTATCAGGTTGTTGCATGACTAGTCTGTGGGACAGCTCTCCCAAGTTTGGCACAAGTCTCCAGATGTTAGTGAGGAGGACTTTGCATGGTCAACTGGGCTTGCTGTGCCTTTTTCGTGTCTGAATCTGATGCCTAGGTTAATGCCGAGTGGTCCATCCATTTTTTTTATTCTTGTAATTTTTTTGTAGCAGTTTGATACAACTGAGTGGTTTGCAATGTCTCAGTTTAAAAATTCAGATTTTTTTGTTTTCCAAATCCCACCATGGCCTCGCCTTTCCCTATCTCTGTAACCTCCTCCAGCCATACAAACCTCCATGATCCCCATGCTCCTCACATTCTGGCCTCTTGCGCATCCCGATTTTAATCGCTCCACCATTGATGGCTGTGCCTCCAGCTGCCTAGACCCTAAGCTCTGGAATTTGCTCCCTAAACCTCTCCACCTCTCTTTCCTCCTTTAAGATGCTCCTTAAAACCTACCACATGCTCTAATATCCCCTTATGTGGCTCAGTGACAAATTTTGTTAGGCAACACTCCTGTGAAGCACCTTGGGATGTTTTACTATGTTAAAGGCGCTACATAAATGCAGGTTGTTGAATGAACATTGTTCTAAGTCCCAGATTTGTGTGCCCACTGATTAGCAGGCTGGCAGTTCTATTGCAGCTATCAGATTCTGAAAGACAGTGTCATGCATCCCAGCCCCAAGTGCCCGAAAGCAAGCACACGGGAGCAGCTGAACCAGTCCCCTAACGTCACCTGGGCAGCAGTCACCAATTGGTATTGGGTTGTTTCTGAGGTGGGGGAATGCTGCAGAAAGCAGTGAAGCTGCCACACTCTCCATCGCTATCTGCAACAAAGGGGGAACAATTCGGTTGGTTAGTGCCTGCAGAGTGCAGTAACGGGGCACTGATGCAGTAGTGCCAGGGTGAGGCAAGTCCAGCGACTCACGGCAAATTTGGCCCCCCGTTGCGCCGCGGGTACGAGTTACCGCCAGGGACTTCAACGGCAGGCAAATCGTGACGCCAGTGAGCGTACAACGCACACTGGGCACCTGATCTGCTAAATTGATTTTCGCCACCTACCTTTGCGCCTCGCCTTGACAGCGACAGGGAGAGGAGGCGTCAAGCAGGCGTTGTTTAAAGGGATCGTGAGAAATGAGTCACAGCTGTCAGGTTAGTGGAGTTTCATTGCTTTCTTGTTATCTTGACATTGTGAAACAGTTTAATTCAGTAATTTAAAGGTTCTTTTGTATCAAGCGTGCGGTGGTAACTAAAAAGTAGCTACATTTATTTTACAAATATCAAGCAGCTACACTTGGTTACATTAATGGGGCTGTACTGGCAGTCGACCTCGCCCTCCAGAGTCTATGGCGGAGGCAGTGAGAAAGATTGGAACATGTGGCCAGAGGGAGGAAGAGGGCCATCAGGGCTCTTAACAGGAGGCCTTACCCTCCGAGAGCACTTCTCCTACCTCCAATTAAACAAGGAGCAGAGTATTAGAGGGCTCCGCTTCACCAAGGAGGCGGTCACAGAACTCTGCCCCCTCCTGCAAACAGACCTCCAGCCTCAGATCAGGGCAACCACAGCTCTCAGTGGCAGTCAAGGTCACCGTTGCCCTCAATATTTTCGCCAGCGGATCCTTCCAGTCTGCAACAGGAAACATAGCTAACATCTCTCAGTTCACTGTCCATCGCTGCATCTGGGAGGTCACAGAGGCTCTCTACAGTAAGAGAAGGGACTACATTTCCTTCCCCATCACCAGAGAGAAGCAGGACGAGTATGCATGTGGCTTTGCCAGGATAGCGGGCTTCCTCATGGTGCAGGGCGCCATTGACTGCATCCACGTGGCTCGGTGTGTTCTTCCTCCTCCTCTTCTCCCGCCTCACTCTCTACTGTGCCCTCAGGGACAGGCTGCTCAGGTGCATGTTGATTATCTGAAAGCACAAAGGCACAAGAGTCGGGTTAAGGTGAGGGGAGGAGGGCAGGAAGGGAGAAATGCATGCATACAGCATGATTAGCTGGAAAGTCCAAAACACTTGTGGGATGAGGGAGAAGTGGGATGTGAGAAGGAGTAGGGATGAGCATACCGTTGTTGCCCCCAAGGGGGTAAACGTCACTGGTGGCCACGGTGCCCACCACCTGGCGCCCAATAATCTGCAGCACTATTTTCCAGCGCAGACAGTGGTTGGGTGTCGGCTTGTCCCCTGCCTGTGCGCTCCTGCTCCCTCCTGTTATGAGTGACCTTGTCCTGCAAGAGAAAGAAAAGTGTGTGAGTGTGGCGCAATGTGTTTGGGTAATGTGCCTGCCATAGTTGAATAGCTGTCATTGTGTGCAAGGTGTGAGATGTGGGTGTGAGTGTTGGTAGGTAGAGATTGTTGGTGGGTGAGTGCTGGGGGTGTGGTGCTTTGGGCATTGTGTGCAGACTGAGGTTTAGATGGTGGTATGTAGCATTTGGTGAAGCGTTGACTCACCCTGACCACCTGAGTGAGGTCGTTAAATCTCTTCCTGCACTGTATGGGGGTCCTGGGTGCCACAGTGCTGCCCGAGATGTGCTGCGCTACCTCCCTCCACATGGCGCAGAAGACTTGCAGCAAGGGCCTCCTGCCACTTGCCAGGTAGCACACCGCCCTCCGTCTCTCCACAGTGAACACCAACGCCTCCAATGCTTGATCGCCGAATCTGCAGGCTCTCTCCCTGGGGCGTGGATCTACCTTCAGTACAACTGCTTGATTCATCCGACTCCTTCTACTTGACCTGCTGCTGCTCGCTGAGACAGCTGCACAGCTAGCAATGCTGAGAATGAGGTTCTGCAGCATCAATAAACCTCCCCTTTAAGAACTGGAAATAGACTGGGGCAATGATGATTTGCGATTAAACTGCACGCGATATTGGTCCACCCTTTGATTGTAACGCCAGTGAGCTTGGACTTTAACGCTCGATTTTGCACTCCTATAATTTTTTTGAGCAGTTAGCATGAATTTTGCATGCTGTCTAAAGTATTAGCGCCTGGTGCTAATTCTCAAACTTTTCTAAAGATACCGCCCATTCCTGGGCTATAATGAATCTCTAGCCCTTGGAGTTTACCTGATGTTGGCGGAAATGAGGGCTATAGACTCACAGCTGTCAGTTCCCACACATCCTTGGAGACTGACCTTAGGCCTCCACATAGGTGTGATGTTATTTGAACATGGTTCTTTTCAGCCATGTACCCATGAGTTTTGCGTTTCACAATCCAAAGATATAAGCAGTCTTCTCCTCAACCTCCACCGGGAAGGTAACGCATCCTCATCTACTTCCTCTGTCTCCCTCGTGATTCACCCAGTGCTATATCCACACTTAAACTTATTTAATTCCCTCCAGCTGAAAATATCTGAGCTGGTGCATGGGATGAACCAGGTGACGCAGGGCTGAGGTCAAGGAAGAGGGGGCAGAGGAGCATGGACAGAATCATTCTCCAGGGACTGTCGGGTGTTCTTTTCCTCATCATCCTGTTCCTCGTCATCATCACCTTGATCATCATCCTGCTCAATTCTGAATGATATGGGATAAAAATTTAGGGTTTTGTGATTTGAAGTTAGAGTTTACAACAGAAAAGACAACCAATGATGAAAGAGGTAAACTGTTAAATTATTAAACTCATAATACAGAATTGTAAAGAAAATGTTTCATTGAAAAATATATTGAAACATATGAAAGTTTACACTTTTAAGTTCTCAGCAAACCCAAAATCCAGGGAAAGTTTATATAAAGATATAGTTATAAGTCTTCAAGTCCAATTGTGTATGACATTACCCAGAATGAGCTTGTATGTTTAAGTTGTATCCTGTATTTTTTGAAAGTACATTGTAGCCCCAAAGTCCTTGACCATATGAAATAGATATACTAAATCAAAAATTCTAATTTTGAAAGTAAATGATTACTGTGCTTTTGGCTCTGATGTTATGTTCTTAGGTGTTGCTGTACATCAGGCAACAACCTCCATAATAAGTACACCACAGCCTTCTAAGCACCTGATGCTCATTCCACATCCTAATACAACACAACACAGAAGTGCCTGTGGCACCTGTTGCACACTGGGCTCGTTAAAGTCTCAATTTGTATATAATTTGAAGAATGTAACCATAATAAATTTGGACTGCCTGAACACCACTCCAGATGCTCAGCACCTACATAAAATGGGCACTGCATGAAAGGCATCTTCTCTTGCTGTTAAAGTAATCTTTTGCTTTTTTTCAGATTTCTGGGAAGAGGTAATTAGTGAAACCAATTAAAGCTTTATTAACAGCTTCTCTTATTGCTTCTCTGTGCCTGTTTTGACAGGGGACAGTCATTATGTGCCACTTTGAACTATGGGTATCCTTCTGGGCATCCTACTTGCTGGTTCTGGAGAGGGAGACAGATAAAGATAAAAGGAGGCATGCCAGACAAGCAAGTTTGCAACTCAGGTGATCCATGAGGGATCATCATTATACCAATTCCAATTCCAATTCCAATTCAAATGCTTTATTGGCATGAAAGTTTACAGAGAACCATATTGCCAAAGCTTACATAGCAAAAAGGTACAGTTTTCCAACATTCTGTAGGTGTCAATCGATTTGACATTTGTTGGGTACATACAATATTACTTTTAAACAATATTAATTTTAAACAGTCTTTGTACTTCATTTGGTACTTTCAATATTAATTTTAAACAGTCTTAATTTTAAACAGTCCTCAGGTTGTGACATGTTGTTACATATTTGGCCCCAAGGTATGGTCTGTCTCCTTCTCCTAGGACTAATCTCAATTTTGACAGGTCATCCAATTCCTTGAAATCTGGGGTTGTTTGGCTTAGCTTGTTGAATAATATGTTTCTTGATGTGTTGAATTTTTCGCATTTTAGGAGGAAATGCATCTCTGTTTCAACCTCGCCGGCCAGACATTGATCGCATATTCTATTCTCTCTAGGCTGCCAGGATTTCTTGTATCTGCCTTTTTCAATTTCCAGTTGGTGGTCGCTTAGTCTGTACCTGGTGAGGGTCTGTCTCTGTTTTGTGTCTCTGATGGTCGTGAGGTAGTCTGCCAGTTTATATTCTCTTTTTAGGGCCCGGTAACATTCTAATCTGCTTTGGCTTTCGGTTATTTTGTTCCAATATTCCAGGTAGGTTTCTTTGCATTTTTTAATGATTTGGTTCACTCGGATTGGTGTTTGGACGGCTGTGTTGGTCTGGGGCTGGTCAGGGTCCGGCTGAGTACCACTAGCCGTGTATACAGGGCCAGATATGTATATCTGAGCACGACAGATGAAACCTGTACGTCGAAACAGCACTTCTGCAGAAAGGCAAGCATTGAACTTTTCACATTTCTGCAGCTAGGGACAACTGTCTTTCATTGTTAAGGTGACTGTAGCCTTAAACTTTTAAACAGCAGAGTAATTCCATGCAATAGCATAAAATGTCTACTAAATCACCCAACCTGCAGTGCAAACCTGCATCATGCAGGTCACAGATGCCTCATTTGCCCAGGCCTCTCAATTCACTAACATCTCCCTGAAAAACAGACAGCAACACGCATCATAAACTTGGAGAGATCATGACCTAATTTTCCCCACTCCTACTTTCTCTAACTCAGAATCACCAGGCCTTTCCTTCACAAGGAGTGAAGGGTGACAGCCTAGATGAATCTCCGACTGTCTGCATTCACTGGTGCCAGTTATTGGTAGTATCTTGCAAGTATTTAGAACAGGTTTGTATGTTGAACTAAAGAATATGGGAGTTGCATATGATACAAGTAACAAGACCAGCAATGAATGTGGGGACATGATGTAGTCAGGTATCTTCTGCGGTTAGCATGCTTGGTGTTTGTTGCTTGACAAATGTCAGGGGCCACAAGCCAAATGTATTGTGATGGTAAGAAGGCAGAGTATTCTGGTAAAGCATGGACATGCTTTTTCACTTGAAAAGCAGCTGAACAGTTTCTAGAGACCTGGGTATGGTTTCTGTGATGCTGCACCTTGAAGTACTATTAAGATAACTTGCAAGACAACACTGTTAAATCATACAAAGTGTGAGCACACTTACTTTGGCAATCATGCATAGCACAGCAAATGGTGAAACAACACTATCCTCTGCCATCTCAATCCAGGTTGCTCTTAACTGGAAGGTGCGCCTCTGCTCCAAAAACATCCACCCTTCACTATAGCACCTCCTGCAGAAGTACCATCTGTAAGGGGTGGTGTGTGTGGTCAGCTTTGCCTCTGACTCCCTGAGCAGTTCGAATCGCTCCCACTCCCTTGGTTCTAGACTTTGGACTTATTTGGGGGTTGTAATGAACTTGCAACAGACACCTGAGTTGGTCAAAAGAATTGAGATTTTTATTTTTGAGACAGGAAAATATACAATACAATAAATCTTATACTCTAAAAGGGGGAACACTTCGGAATATGCGAGGGAGAATGACAATAGACAAAATATCTTACCCTCCCAATCCCACTATACTAACTAGGTTGAATTTCAGAGGACCAGGAAATGCTCACCAAACGACTTTCTTGACAGATTGTAGAGGTTCGCGATTTTTGGTTCTCTTTAGTTGGGGCCTGCTGTACCTCGGATGTGGTGGAAGACTGCACCTGTGTTGGGTTTTCAATCTTCGCCTGTCCGCTGATGTAGTTGGATTTATCGGGTAAGTACCCAATTTCCTTTGGTTGGGTATAGTTTTTAGAGTCTTTTGTGTCAAATCTTACCCAGGGGTAAGTCAGGCTAGCTTGTAGAGTGGAAACAAACTTGTGAATCTTCGACTTCTTGTTGGTTGGTTTCTTGTTGGTCACGGTGGCCCAATATTACCTAGTTGGTGGTAATATTGTTAGTTGTTGGTTTCTTGAGGCCTTTGATTGCCGCGATTTCCTTTTCCTTCCATTTCGTTCTTCTTTCCTCAAGTCTCCGATCCTCCGACTAAGTACAGTGATGACGATAATGAGTAGTACTCTTTATGAACCATACTTTCTCTCTCCTGTACTGAACTTGAACTTTCTCTTGAGCTGTGTCCTCAACTGACTCTCCACTCCAACTGTGTTTACTGAACAAGCAGGCCACAATTATATTGTGTTGAGGCCTGGCTTATCTGACCGCCAAATCTCCTCTGGTCCATTGTTAATTTTGGCGGGCTCGTTAATTTTAATAGGTTTAAATTCTCATCGAGTTTCGAGGCTGGGCCCATCTATTTTTAATTGGCTTTTAACTCGTTTTGGTATTGCTTCGAAATCAGTTTTAAGTGTGCAAAGTGGTTTTGGAAATCTTTGAGTGGTTAATCTGTTGTTTGATTGTCTTCTCCTGCTGGGGCCAGGGTCTCTTTTGTTGGTTGTTGGCATGTATTGTATTATTCATGTACTTGATGGCCCTGTGGGTTTTTGGCGGGAACTGTCCTTCTGTGGGCTTATTGTCTTTATGTAGAATGACTGGGACAGTCCAGAACATTCTCAGACAATCTGGCCTTTTCCAATACTCAAACCGTCTGTCCCACAGTGTCCAACCCATCCCCTTTGTTGCAGCTTTTCCACAGGCCTGAACATGCCTTTTAAACTAGCAGAAATCCTGGGGTTTTGATTTTAAGCCCCTTTTGGCCCAATATTTCTTTCAAATAGTCCAAAACCTCCTCTTTCCTTACTTTGGGGGAATCTGTAGAATTTTGCAAGCCTTACACACACCCCCTGTGATACTTTAAACACTATAGTATCATGCTGAGTGAGCAAAATTTTCTGATCCCCGGGAGCCAACCTTCCCCTGTATTATCTAAACTAAAACCCAAAACTAAACACTCTCCCGCTCCCTTTAGGTGTAGTGTTTACACAGACATATACAAGGTACGAAAAATTCAATTACATTCACATCCAAGCACAGAGGGGGTCCAACACCCCTGCACCACTTGGAAAAAATCACATACACATAGGAAAAATAATGACACACACACTCATCAAACTTTATTTTTAATAACGGTCAAGATTGGTTTTATACCTGGTCATAGACTTTATTTTTGTCCCATGCTCCCTCATGTTGAGAGCGGAGCATCCTGTCCCTTCCCTTGCACTTTGTACACAGCAAGTAGAAAACTATGCCAAGCTAGCAAACTACTAAAAGATGTGAAGCCAGTCGAATCCAAGAAGGGACCTCTATATTTTCAAAAATGTCCCACCAGGGTGGAACAACAATATCCAAGATCTTGGCCCCTATCTTGACTGTCTTCTGCTCTAATGACACAATATGTCCCACCCGCTATGAATGCTACCTGTGGGGAAACCTGGCCTTGTGCCATTACCTCCATGGTACAGTTCACAGGTTGTGCGCCAGCAGCTTTAAACCCGCACTGTGGTCTCGAATAGGCATTCATGTGCTGGGGACACAGTATTATGTGTGCTCCCCAGCTCCGGCACCCGGAGAGGTCTGTACCTGTCATAGCGTGCTCCCACTTTATGACATAAAGTGGGACCTCTGCTAAGTGGACGTGTGCACCCCCATGAATGATCCCAATGTTCTCCACCCTGTATACCAGTGCGGGTCGGGCTGTCCCACCCATGACCGGCATCCTCACTACTATTCCCATGATAGTGTGATTGGAACGTCCACAATCCACTGGGACAGGGTTGGCTTCAGAGGCTAGGCGGAACTGACACAGGCTCAGCGAATTACTAAACAGGTGGAGGGCTGCGAGGTGCTAGTTGCTAATCCAGGAGGGGACTAAACCTTGTTTTAAATCCTCCAGGTTGCTGCAGCCCTCGCCCAGCAACCATGCCCTATATAGCACGCACACCTCATTCTGTGCAGCTTGATCCGAAGCATTCCTGTCCTCCCCTATGAGTGCATTTACTGTTCTGGCATGTCTCTCCAGCTCAGCAATTATCTCTTTTAAATGCACCGTCATAGCTTGGTCCTCATGTAGCTCTGAGCCTACCACTGTGTTCTCCTCTAATAGGAGTTTTCTTAACTGGGTCTTTAAACCATTTATCTGAGTTTGTAACTCTATATCGTCTAGGCTGTTTATCACTGAGGATCCTGTACTATAAGCTGTGAAAACATCATTCCAGGTCCCCCTTCTTTGTCTCCCCGCGCCCATAGGATGTAAACTGTACAGTTTCGCTTTGTCTACACTGGCAAAGTCGAATTCATAAAATTTCTTAAACATTTCCTTCAGCAGGGCTTGGTACAACTGTTCTGTCTCCTTAGGACACCACTCAGGTAAGTGCACCTCAGTCAGGCTCAGGATCACTGAGGCCACTGCATAGTGTACCCCCTGGTACAGCAACTTATCGGTTGGCACTAGGACTAACCCATTCCCTGATCCCTTGGTGGTGGTAGAACACCTCTGTACTATAGTCCGTGATGCCGTGGTCGTGGGTAGGGGCTTCCGGGGGCGGGTTACAAGTTCGGTGGCATTGACTGGGATCGGGGAGTGTGGGACCGCGCACGCGTGCAGGCTGGAATCCCACTCCATCCCCTCCCTGGCATCTTGCCATTGCCTGTGGAAAATGATGGATATGCCTGCGAGGCAGGCTTTCTCTGACCCCCACATGCAAACATAAACTCCCTGATCCGGCTCCCACCACTTGTCCCAGCACACACTCACTCCCCCTCGGACCCCTGTAATCGTCCGATGGGTGTCATTTCCCAATCGACTGCGGGGTTTCCTATGTCCTTGCTCAGCTTTCTGAGCAGCCACCACCTATCTAAGGGAATCTGTCCCTTACATGTCAAACACACACTTTTCCCCTCGGTGACACTGACCCTTGTAGCAACGATCTGTACCCTGGGGCACGGGATGGAGGCCTCCCCGTACGTGAACTCGGTCTGGCTGGAGTACTGAGTCAAGTTAGACCCCAGCCACCCTAGCCACCTTCCCTCATGGATGTAGATGGCAAGCTCCTCCACACCCCGTTTGCCACCCCCTGTGGTAACGATCGGTGCTTTCTCTCCTGCACACCCATAGATGTGGGAGTTCTCCACGTCTCCTCGGTCACCGATGCTCACTCCTACCAGGGCGAGCAGGAGCAGAACCTTTCTCATCCTGGTTTCCTTTCTGTAGGGACACACAAACAAAATAGCCATGTCCCGAGCAAGTTCTCTGGCCTGACACAGTTATCAAAATTCAAAACTTAAACTTATCCTAAACTGAAATTAAACTATTAAAATTCCAAACTGTGAAAAACTGTAAAACACACTTAAAATACTTCAGAAAGCTATATACATCCACCGCCCGTCTCCGGACGGCCAGGTTAATTCCTGTTAGGCCTCTGCCTTTTATGGAATCTGGGCAGCTTGTACACATGGGCGTAAGGTGACCTGTGTCACCGGACCCGGAGAGTCCTCCTTAAAACATCTGGGAGTTTCCCTGTTTCCCAGTTAATCGGGAGAGTGTGCCCTCCTGTGCTGTAGCACACTACCCCTTTCTGTGTGGCTGCCGAGTCCCTATCCTGTCCTGTGGGTTCCCCACAGCCTGATGCCGCAGGCTGGGGACCCTTCTCTCTCTCTCTCTTTGCCTAACGCTACCTCTCCTGTGAGTCCCTCACCTTTGGAGGCTGTAGGCTGGGGATCCGTATCCCTAGGCTGGTCCCTGACCTTAGTTTTTTTCCTTTCTGTTAAGGGTCCTTCTGGGGCTGGACCGTTTAAAATGATACTCGGGTGACCAGGGTAGTTTAGGCTGTGGTATGCGAGGAAACCTTCTTAAGGCTCCGGCTACTGGGGGTGTACCTGAATCCCACTTAATTGGTGGGAGGGCCTCTTCAGTCACGCACGTCACTGCCCCCACATTTGCGGTCTGTGAGTCTGTCACAGCTGCAGGCTGCTGCTCTCTAGCTTTAGTGCGGTTAACCCTTGCTGGCCGTTCTCCACTCTCAGTCTTGAACAGCTTGCACTGATTAATGTGGAACCACTTTGTGCGGCGGGGCATCTTTATGGCATAGACCATGGGGCTTGTCTTGTCCACAATGCTGTACGGCCCCATATACAATGGTTCGAAACTTCCCAACCGGGCAAAGTTCCTTACCATGACCTGATCCCCTATCTCCCACTCGTGGTGCCTGTTGGGTTCTAGCAGCAATCGGTTACTCTGATGCTGCTTTCCCATGTTGCTAGCAGCCTGCCAGTGAATCTGCTTAAGGTGTTCAAACAGATTCCTGACAAAGCTGTCCCGGTTCACCTCTCTGAGCTAGCCTTCCGTGAGCACCGGGGCTAGCACATGGGTGGGGGTCCGCATAACCCTACCAGTCATCAGCTCGTGTGGGGAATACCCCGTGCTTTTTGACTGGCTGGCTCGGATCCCCATTAGGACCAACAGTAAGACTTCTACCCACTTCTTGGGTGAGTCTCCCGTCTCCTTGCGCAGCTTTTCTCTTATAGTGCGATTTAAACGCTCTACAGGACCCGATGACTGTGGGTTGTAGGCGACGTGCCATTTCCCTTCAATGCCGAGTACCATGAGGGTCTCTTGCATGACCTGTCCAGTAAAGTGACTCCCTTGGTCAGACTCCACATACTGTGGGAGTCCCCATCGTGAGAACACTTCCCTGACCAGGATCTTAGTTGTACCCAATGCGGTAGCTGTGCGGCAGGGAAAAGCTTCTACCCACTTTGAGAACACATCCACCAGGACTAGGCAGTACTTGTAGCCTCCCTGGGCGGTGGGTAGGGGCCCGATGTAATCGATCTGGATCGACTGCCATGGTCCCTCTACCCTCCTTCTGTGTGTCCCAAAGATACCTTCCTTTTCTGTGGGTCAGGGTTATTGGCAGCACACACCAGACAGCCGGCACAGAACTCGCGGACCTGTTCCCTCAGTCCTGGCCACCATCCTGCCTGTTCCACCCTCTGCCAGGTGGCCTCAGGCCCGGGATGCCCCGCTCCTGGACCCTCATGGGCCAGTTGGAGGAATTCCCTTCTGTGCTGCTGCGGCACTACCCATTGCTCCCCGCTGAACAGCATGCCTTCCTTGACGGTGATGGCTGCTGTACCGTATGGGCCCTCGACTTTCTCCCCTTTTGTGAGCGCATTCAGGATGGCTCTGAGGATGGGATCCCGTACCTGGGCCTGCTTTAGGTCCGGGACCAAAGCTACCCCTTGTGTGCCTCCCTTGTCCTGGATTGCGGCTACCGGACCTGCTCTACAGGGATCCCAGAACTCTCCTTCCCTGGCCCCCAGCTTGGCCACCTCGTCGGTCTTTTGGTTACCCTCCCACGTGGTATGGAGGGATCCTAAATCTATGGCCAAAGGTTTGGACATTTCCCCAGCCTGCTCGTTCCCTGTGAATCCCATTAGGCTAAATGGGACCTTGTTAGACATGGGTAAATTGGTCGGGTCTTCCAAATGGACCACCATGCTGGAAGCTCCAGTTTCCACCAAATATCTCCCCTGCACCATCTCCACCTCCATCTTAACACAGGGCCTGCCCCCCTCATCGTATTCAAGGGGACACAAGTCGACAGGCTACGCTGGTTCTAGTCATAGGTCTGGGTTGTATGGAGCACATGGGGTTAAAGCACCAGTGGCAGTGGCTACCTTCCCTGGGCCAGTTAATAAAACTTGGAGCGCAGCTACTAATGAATCAAGCGTGGGGGGAGAGGTCGGTGTTTCTGTCTTTGGGGCAAGAGCTGGGGAGTTTTTCCCTACACTATCCTTCCATGGATCCCTACAGTCCCTTCTCCAATGCCCATTCTTCCCGCATGCGAAGCAGTTATGCTTCGTATTGGAAGGGTTACCACCTTCCTGGTGCCACTCTTTCTTACCCTGGCTAGGTTTTATTTCATATACTTCTCCTTTTGGTGGGTGCTCTTCTATCCCTCTACCATTCCGGTAAGCCAGGGTCAGTTGCCTGACCACTGTCTCCTCGGTGACCCGGGGGTCTTTCGGGTCAAACCAAGGCTCAGCCTTAGCTCTGATCCGCGGCAAGCTGTTTGCCACCAGGCTTCGGAGCCAATGGGCCAGCTCGTTCTGGTTCAGGTGAGTCCGGTCGAGATCCCCATTACAGGCACTCTTATACACAGGCCACAGCCTGTCTGCGAAAGCCTGTGGGGTCTCCCCTGCTAATTATGTAGTCTTCTCCACCCGGGAGAATGGACTACCATCGTTTATCCCCATCGCCTCCAGAACTTGCTCCCGGATGGCAGCGTACCTGCCCTGTCCCTTCTTGCTCTCAGCAGAGAGGGACTGGTACAGCTTGCCATCCAAGGTGAACAGAAGCATCTTGGCCAACTCTGAGTCGTCGCACTCATTAATGCCTGCTGCTTGTTCCACTTCCATGAAGTGGACTGAGGGGTCTCCCTTTTGGGTGAGTTTGTTCAGGTGGCTTACCATAGCCCTAAGCTGTTGGGCCCGTGGGGAATCACAAATTGGCTTCAAGGGGCCCCTGGCCCCCACCACCCCCCGGGTGAGCCAAACGTTTCCTGTTGAGCCGGGCACATCGGCCCCGGCTCCGACCTTTCCTGCATTTGTTTGCCCACTTCTGCTTGCTGCCAAACTGAGTTGTTCCCCGGTGCCACAGGTGACGTCTGAACAGTTTCTACTTCTACTTCCAGGTCTACCCGGGCTTACTAGGCATACCATGCCTTTTGCCCTGGACAGAGCAAGTTTTAAACTGTCGATCTGCTTTTGGCAGGGGCCGTGATCTCCCGCTTCAAAATCCCTAGTGCTTGCTACTTTATAAGCTGCCTTCACGTCCCTGAACTTTTCCTCCTGTTCTTTTAACTGTCTGGTTAGGCGAGCGTTCTCCTCTTTCAATACTAACTCATTGCTTTTGGCCTTGGTGACTTGACACCGAAAATATTCCTGTTTGTTCCTATGTTTCTCTATTATCTGTAGTCTTTCCTGATTTTGGGTGTTTAATTCCTCCAATAATCGTTCCACTGCTAGAGCCCTTGCTTGAGACAGTTTGGCTGCCTCCTGCAGCTCTTTTGTTAACATTTTAATGTGCTGATCTAAAAGCTGGATCTGTCACAGGGCGCAGACCAACCAGATGGCCTTTTCTACCGACTTTTTATGATCCTTGCTCTCAGTCCATTTGGCTGCAGTGTCCATGGAATGCTCAGCACGCAACAGATTGGCCATCCATTTCTTGGTGATATTCACCTTCTCAAAAACGTAAGAGGAAATCCTCTCTTTCATCTTTGTTCTTTCATCAAACACAGGGTCTATTACATTACATCTCTTTTGCCAAAGTCCTGCTGCGGTTGCCATTTTCTGTAAGGGGTGGTGTGTGTGGTCAGCTTTGCCTCTGACTCCCTGAGCAGTTCGAATCGCTCCCACTCCCTTGGTTCTAGACTTTGGACTTATTTGGGGGTTGTAATGAACTTGCAACAGACACCTGAGTTGGTCAAAAGATTTGAGATTTTTATTTTTGAGACAGGAAAATATACAATACAATAAGTCTTATACTCTAAAAGGGGGAACACTTCGGAATATGTGAGGGAGAATGACAATAGACAAAATACCTTACCCCTCCCAATCCCACTACACTAACTAGGTTGAATTCCATAGGACCAGGAAATGCTCACCAAACTACTTTCTTGACAGATTGTAGAGGTTTGCGATTTTGGGTTCTCTTTAGTTGTGGCGGTTGGGGCCTGCCATACCCCGGACATGGTGGAAGACTGCACCTGCGTTGGGTTTTCAATCTTCACCTGTCCACTGATGCGGTTGGATGCGTAGTTGGATTTATCGGGTAAGTACCCAATTTCCGTTGGTTAGGTATAGTTTTTAAGAGTCTTTTGTGTCAAATCTTACCCAGGGGTAAGTCAGGCTAGCTTGTAGAGTGGAAACAAACTTGTGAATTTTCGACTTCTTGTTGGTTGGTGTGGTAAACCACTGTTTGTATACTGTTTGCATTCCATTGTGTACATGCCTGGACATGCCTCGGCTGACTCCTCCCACAAGTCCTAGTATAAAGGTGGCTGCTCCCCAGCCCTTTGTATTTCTGGACCGGTCGACCACTCGAGGCAGACCTCCATTCTTTTGTTAATAAAAGCCTTTAGTTACTCTTCTAACTCTCAGTCTTTTATGAGTAATTGATAGCGCATCAGTTGGTTTCTTGTTAGTCGCGGTGGCCCAATATTACCTAGTTGGTGGTAATATTGGTAGTTGTTGGTTTCTTGAGGCCTTTGGTTGCCGCGATTTCCTTTTCCTTCCATTTCGTTCTTCTTTCCTCAAGTCTCCGATCCTCCGACTAAGTACGGTGATGATGATAATGAGTAGTACTCTTTCTGAACCGTACTTTCTCTCTCCTTTACTGAACTTGAACTTTCTCTTGAGCTGTGTCCTCAACTGACTATCTCAACTCGAACTGTGTTTACTGAACAAGCAGGCCACAATTATACTGTGTTGAGGCCTGGCTTATCTGACCGCTAAATCTCCTCTGGTCCTTTGTTAATTTTGGCAGGCTCGTTAATTTTAATAGGTTTAAATTCTCATCGAGTTTCGGGGCTGGTCCCGTCTATTTTTAATTGGCTTTTAGCTGGTTTCGGGATTGCTTCGAAATCAGTTTTAAGTGTGCAAAGTGGTTTTGGAAATTTTTTTGAGTGGTTAATCTGTTGTTTGCTTGTCTTCTCCTGCTGGGGCCAGGGTCTCTTTTGTTGGTTGTGGGCATGTATTGTATTATTCATGTACTTGATGGCCCTGTGGGTTTCTGGTGGGAACTGTCCTTCCGTGGGCCTATTGTCTTTATGTAGAATGACTGGGACAGTCCAGAACATTCTCAGACAATCTGGCCTTTTCCAATACTCAAACTGTCTGTCCCACAGTGTCCAACCCATTCCCATTGTTGCAGCTTTTCCACAGGCCTGAACATGCCTTTTAAACTAGCAGAAATCCTGGGGTTTTGATTTTAAGCCCCTTTTGGCCCAATATTTCCTTCAAACAGTCCAAAACCCCTTCTTTTCTTACTTTGGGGGTATCTGTAGAATTTTGCAAGCCTTACACATCAAAGCCACTGCACTTTGCTTCCACCACCATTTTAGTTTTCAGTCAGTTCCTCGTGCCCGATAACCCACCATTTTGACTCTTTCTTGCTATGTGCCGAATGGGACATTTATTTAGTGAACTGTGCTCACATTATAGTGCAAGATCAGCTTAATGGAGCACAGGTGCACACAGCATTTCACATTAATGACATTAGGAAGGCCTTAAACAAACAACCACAGAAATTGCTGGAAACACTCAGCAGGTCAGGCAGCATCGAGGAGAGAGAAACAGAGTTAACGTTTCCGGTCAAGGACCCTCAACCAGGAACATTAATTGTTTCTCACTCCTCGATGCTGCCTGACCTGCTGAGTGTTTCCAGCATTTTCTGTTGTTTCAGATTTCCAGCATCTGCAGTATTTTGGTGTTGTCTTAACAAATATTAGCTACTATTCTTGCTTTTTGCTGTATTTGTTGATCTATTGTTGGAGGGGTAGAAATCCTCAGAGCGGCACTAAGCATCAATAAACAAACAGTTGGTGGTTCTACCTACGTTACCACATTATTTACAGATATCTAATTTTTCACTGGAAATATAGTGAAGGCACAAATTTTAGTCATTGCATTTTTTTATATTCCCTTATGATTTATAATAAATCCACTTGCAATTTGACATCAAGTTATTCCCTTTAAAGAGTCTGTAAATACATTTTCATTAATACCAGCGAGAATACATTGGGGATCATTTTCTGAGTACACACTGGCGGCAAGGAAGTTTCATTGTTGCCAGTGCATTGTCAGAAAATCATCGGTGCCGATATGTTTTGGTGGTGGGCAAGGTTCCAAATGCTAGCATACACTTAGTAAATTACCACATTTTGCTCAAACTGGCCAAACACAAGTTTTCTTAATTATGTTACCAAATATGCAAAATAAATGTTCAATTCCCCTATTTGGCAGAAGTTCTAAGAATGATTCAATGTCTCAATAAATATGGTTATACAATTTCAATCCAATGGTAATATCTTGGATTTAAGTAATCTGTGGGGATGGGACCTATGCATTAAGAAAAAAATGCCATTGTTCAGCAGGAGATATGTATTCAGCTGTATAGGCAATTTCACTTTCCTTCCCTCCTATCCAAGGAGAGGAACATGTTCGCTGTAAAACCTTCTATTCTTTATCGTCCTTCCAAATTCTCCTTATCAATTTAATGATGACATTATAAATATAATTAAGGATTTGATCATTATTGCTTTATCATAAATATAATTAAGGATTTGATCATTATTACTTTATCATAAATCTGTATGAAGATAAGCAGTGCGATACCTTCCATCAATTTGATTCAATACTGATTAAATACTAAATGCTTCCCATAATGATATGGTTAAGCAGTACAACCAATATTATTTGTGCATGCATGTTAGAAAGAAAACATATCACATTCTGCTCGAGTGATACACCAAACTTTGTGTGGCTATAATTAATAATGTAATTTCAGATAAACACCCTGCTAGGAAGCTATCCAAGCTGAAATAACAATTGGTGTGCACTCTTCAAAAGTCTCTCTAGATTCTTGGGCGGGGGGGGGGAAATTCAGATGCGTTGCACCTCCTGTTAGTGCCCCAAGAGGGCGCTAATGGGGAGCAAAGCAACTAGCGCCCAGGCACAGTATTGTTTGCGCCACTCACGAAATTGACCAGACATTTTGCAGCAGCGCTAAACACTACTGCCATGATCTCCTGCACCCACAGATCATGACATCAGTCAAGCGTGCAACGCCCCAGACCGGATATTGAGTGGCGCCCCCTGCCTTTCCGCCTGCCGCTAACAACGACAGGTTGAGGGGAATGTTTTGCAGTCGAGAAAGGACTGGGGGAGCGCATTTAAAGGCGACCACTTCCTGCCTTTTTTTGTCAGCGACATTTTTGCACCATACATTCTGAGAGAGAGAGACTTCTGGAGAGATTTAATGCTGTGCGAAGGAGTTTTGGGTACTGAGCAGCACTTTGCAGGTTCATTTTGATTTGACCTTCCTTGCATTGATTTAGAAGAGACCTTGGGGGCTGCACTCTGAGCTCTTTCCCTGGGCCTCTCCATTGTTCTTTCCAGCAGAATTGATATACAGGTCTCTCCAGGCCGAGATTCAAGGCTGCAATGAGCAGGGTGTGGATGGACAGCAAGATCGACCCTCCCCTTTAAGAACTGGCCAGCGCCAATGTGTCTGTGTTCCATTGCTGACTGACATCACATGAGCTTCGCCAGCGCTCTGAGGTAGCGCCTCGCTCCTTGGTGTTAGTGCCATAAGAGGTGTGTAGTGCCCGATTTAGTGCTCCAATCACCTCCAGGGGTGATAGAAGCCAAGTTTGCAGACGGAGATGATAATTTGCGGCAGGCGCTAAACTTTGCGCCCGGCCGATAATTGCGGCTCAAACGGGGCGATACCAAATTTCTCCCCCTTAATTTTTCCATTGTAATATATAAATATATTCCATCATAATAACCAGAGTTATTTAAGATGAAATATATTTTGGTGCCAAATTTATTCTAAAAAGGAGGATTTATGTTCAGTCCCACTTGTGGCCACTGTGAAGTGACTCCTGATGATAGTGGACATTTGTGGGAGACAGGACAAGACAAAAAAAATACAGACTCAGCTTTGATGAATGCTCCCTCCAGGAAAATTAACTTAGCCCAGAATTCCAACGGCATTGTTGGAACAGAGGCACGACAAGACATTCACCTGCCTTGAACGGTGCTGTAAATTGCAGGGTCAGTTAGTTTAAGTATTGAGACGCGTGTGCCCTGTGAAGTGGTGGGAGTTAGGCTGGAGTGGCTGGCTGGGGGATGCAGCAGCTGAGAATATTTGAAGGAAAGGTGAAAATCTGATGCACCAGCATTATATCAAGTCTGCTGCTGCTTAAAGGAGCAATGGCTGCACTGGAGAAAGCAGGATGAATGGCAGTCAGATCAAAGAAACAAGTCCCTAGAAAGTGGCAGCAGCTTTAAATGTTGATTCAGCTTTTTCTATTTTTATTGTCAAAGAAACCAGTAGCAAGTGTTATGGAGCCAGCCCTGCATGTACTCTAATTGGATATCCAGAGCAGGAGGACCAATTTTTGGGGTTGGGAGTCTGAAGCTTACCAGGAATGTGATGCACACTTTGTGGAGGCAGATGGCTGTGCCAAGGAGTGCCATCTCCTTGAACTGTCAGGACTCTTTTGCAGTGTAGGAAGATAAACAATCTCACTAGAACAGCCGAGGTAGGCTACATGCTCCCCCTGATCCTTCCTTGCGGTCTCTATTTGTGGGGCACTCCTTCATATTCATTACCCTCCTGGTGCCAGAGGAGTTAGAAGTGAAAATGGGATCCAACAGTGGGGAGCAGGAGTTCCACTGAAGTCAGACCCTGACTCCCAAGTCTGTGGGCTCAGATCTCTGGGGTCCTGCTCTAAAAAGGATGCTGGATGAGCATCGCTCTTGCATGGAGGACCGTCTCGCAAGACCGAGACAGATGGCAGGGATCACAGCTGATTCCACTGCCAGTGCCAATATTGGAGAAGGAGTCGACATTTTGCAGCACTACCTGGAGCAGGTGGTGGTACCAGGAACAACTACATGCATTCCCAATGACAGGCCTCCAGATCAGTCAGTGCATCCTAATCCTGCATGCATACTTGGATCATTGACCTTCAGGCCTTGGGAGATCATTTGGAGAGAACAATGAAAAGCAGCTTCCAAGAGCTCTGGCGCAATGTCGCTCAGGGTCTGCAGGATCCAACTAACACTGCTCTCAAATGGGCTATTGCTGACCAATGGGCACTCAGATCCATGACCCAACACAAGTGGTGTAGCTACAGTTCATCTTCAGAATGCAGTCTTCTCTCCAGTTGAATCATGACCTTTCTAGTCAGCTCGCTCAGGCGATTTTTCATATTGGTATCAGTACTAGGCTGCCCTCACACCTAGAATGGCAGCTTGCTGATGAGCCTCCTCCCATAACTCAGAAGCCCTGAGGTGGTGATCACCAGTTTCAAGAGGCTCATTGTACAACAGCAAAGCCACCACTGCACTCATGGGCCTCAGCTATCACCTTAAACCTATCTTGATGCAGTGTCAAAAACAGCACAGAGTAGCACTAAGGGTAGGCACAGTGGTAAAAAGAACCACTAACTGTAAATATATATGTGCACAGTAAAACCATTTTGTGATATGAAATCCAGTGTTCTGAAGTATGTCACTCTTCATTTGGTTTTTATGTTTGGGTGATATTTCTGGAGGTTAGTTTACAAAGGTTAGTTTATAATGGGACACAGTCCTGTGTATGCTTCTTTACTGAACTATTGCCTCATTAAACAGAACTCATTGGAGACATCATTCTAGGAGCAGCTTGGGTTGTAGACTCTGGTTGAAGGATGGCACCTAGCTGGCATTCTTCGCCTTTGATGTAGCCTTCTCCTACATGACGCTATCATTTCCTCTTCCTTCTGCTCCTCTTTTGTCTCAATTATAAGGACATAAACTAGAATGCCCATAGAACCCTTACCACAAGGTTCACTATAACAGAGATGCTCTGGCTACAATTGGATAGGTAAGAGTAGAAAAGTAGTCCCAATGAGCTGTCATGTTTATTTTTAAAAGGATGGGACAGTAGCTGAGAAGGAGCCATTTACTGTGTCAGCTAGCATGAGGGCTAGGAAGGCAAATTGAGTGGTCTACAGTTTGGGTGGAATGGGGTCGAGGGAACAAGAGGTGGGTCTCGTGGACAAGATGAGCTCAGAGGGCACAAGGGGAAAATAGGAGAGAAATTAGCAAAAGGCACGGGTTCAGGGCTATGGTTGGACATTTGGTTTGGAGCCTAAGGGAAGGAGATGCAGCTAACAGATGGTCTCAATCATAGTGACAAGAAGTCGATGAGTTACTTGCACTTGTTGGAAGTGATCGTGGAGAGGGTGGAGTAGAGGCAAAGGAAGAAACAAGGCTATAATAGCAAAATACTGCGGATGCTGGAAATCTGAAATAACAACAGAAAATGCTGGAAATACTCAGCAGGCCAGGCAGTATCTGTGGAGAGAGAAACAGGGTTAACGTTTCAGGTCTGGGACCCTTCATCAGAACTGGAAAAAGCTGGAGATGTAACAGATTTTAAGCAGGTGCAGAGAAAGGGGGGGTTTCGGAGGGGAGGAAGGAATTGAAAGAGCATGCTGTGAAAATGTTGCAAATGGGAATGGCAAAATCATACTGCATGAAAAATGAGGGCAGGGATTATTATCTGAAATTATTGAACTCTATGTTGAGTCCAGCAGCCTGTAAAGTGCCTAATCGAAAGATGAGGTGCTGTTCCTCGAGCTTACATTGAGCTTCATTGGAACAATGTAATAGGCCGAGGACAGAGAGATCAGAGTGGGAGTGAAGTGGAGAATTAAGGTGACAGGCGACCGGAAGCTCAGGGTCACCCTTACGGATTGAACGGAGGTGTTCCGCAAAGTGGTCACCCAATCTGCGTTTGGCCTCCCCGGTGTAGAGGAGACCACATCGTGAGCAGCGAATACAGCATATTAAATTGCAAGAAGTACAAGTAAATCGCTGTTTCACCTGGAAGGGGTGTTTGGGGCCCTGGACAGTGGGAAGGGAGGAGGTAAAAGGGCATGTGTTGCATCTCCTGCACTTGCACGGGAAGGTGCCAGGTGAAGGAGAAGGGCTGTCGGGGGTGATTGAGGAGTGGACCACGGTGTCGCAGAGGGAGCGGTCCCTTCGGAATGCTGAAATGGGAGGTGAGGGGAAGATGTGTTTGGTGGTGGGATCACGTTGGAGGTGGTGGAAATGGCAGAGGATGATCTGTTGAATGTGGAGGCTGGTGGGGTGAAAGGTGAGGACAAGGGGAACCCTATCATGGTTCTGGGAGGGAGGGGAAGGGGTGAGAGCAGAAGTGCGGGAAATAGAATGG
Source organism: Somniosus microcephalus (assembly GCF_052327205.1). Classification (NCBI taxonomy): domain Eukaryota; kingdom Metazoa; phylum Chordata; class Chondrichthyes; order Squaliformes; family Somniosidae; genus Somniosus; species Somniosus microcephalus. The sequence continues at coordinate 77,606,986 of NC_140992.1, forward strand.
ACATGGTCAAGGACTGTGTCAACCACAGTAGAGGGGAATCCTCGGTTGAGGAAAAAGGAAGACATGTCGGAAGCACTGGTATGGAAGGTGGCATCGTCAGAACACACGGCGGAGATGGAGAAACTGGGAGAATGGAATAGAGTCCTTACAGGAAGCGGGGTGGGAGGAAGTATAGTCCAGGTAGCTGTGGGAGTCGGTGGGCTTGTAGTGGATGTTTGTCGAAAACTGATCGCCAGAAATGGAGACGGAGAATTCAAGGAAGGGAAGGGAAGAGTCGGAGATGGACCATGTGAAGGTGAGGGAAGGGTGGAAATTGGAAGTAAAGTGAATTAACTTATCTAGTTCAGGGCGAGTGCAGGAAACGGCACCAATACAGTCATCGATGTACCGGAAAAAAAGGTGAGGGAGGGGACCTGAGTAGGACTGGAACAAAGAATGTTCCACATATCCCATGAACAGGCAGGCATAGCTAGGGCCCAGGCGGGTTCCCATAGCAACACCTTTAATTTGGAGGAAGTGAGTGGAGTCAAAGGAGAAGTTGTTCAATGTGAGAACAAGTTCAGCCAGGCGGAGGAAGGTGGTGGTGAATGGGGACTGGTTGGGCCTCTGTTCAAGGAAGAAACAGAGCACCCGAAGGCTGTCCTGCTGGGGGGTGGAGGTGTAGAGGGATTGGACGTCCATAGTGAAAAGGAGACGGTTGGGGCCAGGAAACTGGAAACTGTTAAAGTGCCAGAGGGCATCGGAAGAGTCGCAAATGTAGGTGGGAAGAGACTGGACAAGGGGAGAAAAAATAGTCGGGATAGGAAGAGATAAGTTCCGTGGGGCAAGAACAGGCTGCAACGATGGGTCTACCAGGGCAGTCCTGTTTGTGGATCTTGGGAAGGAGGTAGAAGCGGGCTGTGCGGGGTTGGGGGACTATGAGGTTGGCAGCCATGGAGGGAAGATCTCCAGAGGAGATGAGGTCAGTGACACACTTGGAAACAATGGCTTGATGTTTGCTAGTGGGGTCATGGTCCAGGCGGAGGTAGGAGGAGGTGTCGGAGAGTTGGCGTTCAGCTTCAGCACGGTAGTGGTCGGTTCACCAAACAACAATAGCACCACCCTTATCAGCAGGTTAAATGATAATGTTAGGGTTGGATCGGAGAGAACGGAGTGTTGCAAGTTCAGAGGGAGGTAGGTTGGAGTGAGAGAGGGGAGCAGGGAAATGGAGACGGCCAATGCCACGTCGGCAGTTAGCAATGAAAAGATCTAGAGAGGGTAAGAGGCCAGAGGGAGGGGTCCAAGTAGAATGAGAATTTAGAAAGCGGGAGAAAGGATCAGCAGTGCGGGGGGAAGACTCCTGGCCAGAGAAGTGGGCACGGAGACGAAGGCGACGGAAGAAGAGCTCAGCATCGTGCCGAACTCAAAATTCATTCAGATGGGGGCGTAAGAAATGAGGCAATGGGGCAGTGGCGTTAGTTTTGCATTACTCTAGCAAAGTGCAAGTCACAATGAACCAAATAGCCCCCTCTATGCTATAAATGTATATGGTTCAGTCCTGCCACAGCTTCAATAGAAGTGATTCATCCATCACTGCAGTAAAGCAAATTTACTGAAGCAATATAAATCACATGCCTGACAAGAGGCAAAGATATTACACACTTTACTGAAACTGAAAGATACAAGCTTTCCAGATATATTGGTGTTATTTACCTACCACTTAGCCTGACCTGCTTAAAATACTTGAGACTTTGTTTGTGCTCCCCACAACCTCTTATCCTTGGTTCTTTATACTATAATCGCAGTATTTGCTTAAGATTCATTTATTTATTCATCCCACTGAAAAATCCTTCCTTTTTCTGATATTTGCATGATTCGACAAAATAATCTTCCCTTGCTTCCTATGGTGAGTTTGTAGTTCTTACTGAAGCGGTCAATATATGTGTGGTACTGCGTTTAGAGGTGTTGGTCATGAAACAGGTGGTCGTTCCCCTCCTCCAGGCTGGAATGCCTGACTCTGGTTACAACGAAGCACCTCAAAATATCCCGCTCTGGTACTGATGCAAACATTAATCATATTTGAGGACACGCAAATTTATCTGGTACAAAACTGTTAACTCAGATTTTTTTTAAAGGCTTAAACTATAAAATGTTAGTCATTTAAGAAATATTTCCATGTAGTAATATGGCATTACCATTCAAGAATATATTATTGTACTGAACTATTTAACCTTTGAGCCCAAATATTTAAATTTGCTTTCTAAACATAAAGGTACTGCTCATTTCATGCAATCTCTAGACATTTTATATCATTTACAGTTTTCTGTATAAGCTAAAAATAAAACTGTACAAAACTATCAGTTTGCGCACGTTAAATATACTGTTAACAAATCCCAATCTGCTCAAGCTTTATCCTGATTATGACGATTATGCATGGTGTGATTTTATCCTTAATTAACAATGAGTCAAAATGTAGTTGTATTGGTTCCTTGACTATCACCCAACTCCATGGAGAGTTTGGATTCTATACTGCTTGGTTTATCTGGCCTGGTTAAGTCGCACAGTTACAGCCAAATAAACGTTTCTTCTGGAAAACGCGTTTTGAATAGTAAAGGTAAGGTAAATTGTAGGATTTATCGCATATTATAAACTGCTTTCTCTAAATTATATGGCCGTAGACAGCACAAATCATTTAACATTTTCTCTTATTTCCCCCCCCAAACAGAAAGTCGATATGGCAATTCGCGCAGTTCAATTAAATGCTGGTGTTTCGGGACTGAGCCGAGAGTCCTGCCCAAGTTGCGCGTTTCAGCACCAGCGACAGCTCCTCGGGTACACGAATTGTGAAGAGATGCTGTACAAACGGTAAGCCTGAATTATATTCAAAGTATTACAGAATATTCAGAGGAGCATTTGCTCTCAATATCACTGCGTTCAATTTGCTTAGATTTGCATGTTTTGTGCAACAAAAAAAGCAATACAAAGATCGAGATAATGACTTTTACAATATTCGACTTTTTTCAAACAGTATTTGAATTACCAGAATGAAGGACTCATCTGTTTCCAGACTATCTTCTGTAATTAGGACTTAACGCGCGAATAACGCACTCCTCGCAGTAAATTCAAGTTAATGATTCGGTGCACCAGTACTCCTTTAAGAAACTCATTTCTCCAGTTTCTGTTTGCTGCATTGCTCCGATACACAGAGCAACAGCGTCGTCTCCTGTCCATTGTCATAAACAGACTCTGGAAAGTAAAATGTGATTCTCGTACGTTATAGTTTGCCAAGATTGTCGTTATTTGTGTTTACGGTGACACACGCCACAACAGATCTTTCGACAGATTTGTTTTTGCTCGTTGTGAATGAAGTTTATTCCATGCATCGTTGAAGCAACCACAAAATCACACTGGGATACTGCTGTTTACCAGGCAGGGCAACATTAAGAAACTGCGTTATGACTGCAAAAGTACCAAACGATTCCACCGATGAACTACCTTTTCATTACAGTAAGCTATTAATAATCCTATTTTAAATTAACCACAATACACAGAGCAGGGGTAAATTCTAGATTCTAATTGTGCAATCTGACCCTCAAATTCCTACAAGTCACTCAAAATGCTTTTCGATTTTTTTTCAATGTACCATTCCCCAGTAACTGGAATTCCCATGTCCAGAATAAGGGCTTATTAACAAAATAATGAAATATATATTTTATAACAGCATGATTTTGTTTGCATCGATTGAATTGCCTTATGTATTTTAGTACCTTCATTAAAATTTTCGTTTGAAAGCTTCAGCCTCTGCCAGAACTGTGGCTCAGTGAGCTGGATTTGGATTGTGCAGTTTGAGCATGAGCAGTGTCCCTAATTTCCCAGAATGCATCAGTGGTTTCCATGGAAAAGAAAATCAGGAAGGGTGTAAAATGGGCTGCCAAATCGCTGTTGCCCTTTTTGCAATATTATCCAGGATGTATTTCATCCCATAAAGTGCTATTTTAAGATTCCAAATTCAGTTCAATAATGATTCTGGATTATCAGGAGCTTCACTGTACCTGTAGAGGATTTCTGTTTGTGGTTGGTGTATGTGGCTAGGAGTGGCACAGCACACAAGTGTGAGTGAGTAGCATTTACTTTAGAACCTGACTCCAGTACAGAAAAAAATCCAATGATCTCACCAGGAGTGCCAAGATAAGATTCCCCATCATCTTTTTCATTCTTTCTGCGCAGTCCTGCCAAATCCTATCTTTGCTTTTGCACACAGTCCTGCCAAATCCTATCTTTGCTTTTGCACACAGTCCTGCCAAATCCTATCTTTGCTTTTGCACAATCATTTCCTGCTCCACTTCCCATGGTTGCCTATAAGTCAGCAGGGAAATCTTCACATCTCCTTTCCACTTTCACTCATACCCTCAAAAGCTGCTATTGTCTTCACAACTACTTTACCCTCTTGGCCACATGCTGCATCTTCCCATTATAATGCACACTATTAGAAAGCTGGCTCATACATAGCAAGGATTGAAAGTCCTTGACCTGGGATCACATTTATCCATTTCTACTGTTTTTTGCAAGAGAAGCTTTCACACAACAGGAGGGAGAAAACCAGCACAAGAGGAGGTCCTGCCACTCTCCAAGCACTCACCCATCTGGAAGAAGCTGCCATTGACAATGAGAAGAGACAACAGTCCACACTGGAGATGGCAGAGCTAGAGACCTAATGCCATAACTGTCTTGTTGCATCTTCCCTACCTTTTCTCTTTATGCATCTCAATTCACACACGCTTCTCTTGAACATGACAACCTGGTTTGGCCAAGAGCTACCAGTGAACTGGCAAGTTCTTGCCATCAATATTATATTGTCTCTTTCCTCCTTTTCTAGATCCATCAGAAAACTAAACAGCATTGCCAGCCAGAGAGAAGACTGGAACGGACAAGACTTCACTTTCTGTGGAGAGTTTAGTTTGTATCTACCGCACAAAGACAGCAACTTCACGTCATTAAATGCACATCAATGGTGAGGCAAACAGTGAGATGCCATTTTCACAACACTAACAGCATCCTGGAGAGCAACTTTTGGATATCCATATTTAACCACACATCTGCACTTCATCTGAAGTTGCTATACCATTTGTGCATAAATAATAGCAAGCACCATCAGCCTGACCATTATTTTGACTGCAAATTTTGGCCCTATGTGATCAACAAAATGAGCAAGGGAACTTTGGAAATCAATAGCAGAATGCAACTCCATTGGGACTTAGACAAATAATGATAAAAGACTTCTTCTCACCCCTCCTCTTTGCTCAGTGAGTAAATAGATTACCTAGTGTCTGAGTCATATAAAAGTGAGGAAAGTCCCCAGTTCAATACCTGAATTCACTCCTCAGTTGGGACAGTATCTGGCTACTGTACTTCAGCATCTCAAGACTACAAACAGGACAAATCAGCCAGAGATCCTGCTTCTGATCATTATACAGAAACCCCTTGTTGGAAAATGTCAGGCAAGAAAAGAATCTTGAGCCAGCTTTGATCCCACATGGTAGAATCACCTAACATGTGTTGTCCATGCTCATACAAGAGAAACTTGTAAGACACACATTAAATGCAAAGTACAATTAAACTGCCTGCAATTAAGTGGAGCAGAATGCATCATGTGAGTTAGTCCCAAAATATAAGGCGGTCAAATTATGGTCAGGAAATAAATACATTGGCAAAAGAATCCTAACTTCTATTATATTCTCAGACTGTTTGAAGAGCTGGGAGGATACCATTCCATAAATAACAGTTTAGAATGCTTAACAGCTTACAAATAAACATTTAATATTTAAACTTAATTTCTAATGTTTCTGGTAGAGAAATCATAACTAGAATGAATACTAATTTCAGCATTGCTCCTGATGCTCACTCATCAAGTTATAGGTTTTAGGCTGAGACAATTTGTTCATGAAGCACCATCATTTTAGGAAGCTAATTTTTAACATGCACAGTAAAATGTAACAATACTATATACTTGTGTATATGAATTGCTGTCAACAATATAATCAGTTATATTCAGTATCACAAACATTTAGTATTAAAAGCTATATTTCATTTGCATTAGAATATGAACAATAAATTCATTTTAATAACAGTGAAAGAACTTCATGTTTTGAAACATTAAAAGATATTTGTTTCATATCTTCTTGAGCAACACAGTTACTTTCCTAAATCAAGTATCCAATATTTAAATGCTATCGGATGCCACGAGTCATATTGTAAATAATTCCCCATTGCTTGATCAGATCGCATCGCTGATGGCTAGAAAACCACTTTCCTGAAGATACCAAATCATAAATTCACTGGCTTAAGCAACCTTATTTATCCAGTGCAGTTGGATCTCGGACAAAAATGCTCAAGATACAGATTAAAGTTAGAATGAATGGATTGACAGGGTCAAGGTTATTCTTTTGCTTGACAGTGCTAACAGAAAAAGATGAAGAACTAAAAAAGAGATTGATGTTGACTGGAAAGGACAGAAATAGATGGAGGAGCAGAGCGTGATAGTGAATGGAAGCAAAAGTGAAATGCTGCATATAGTTACATCAGAATATACAATCCACATTAAGATTTTTTAAATCTGTGATTCGTGCTTCCACGGAACTATTTTTTCCAAATTGTTCTGAGCGTACAAGCACAAATTGCATTAGAGAAATTCGACAAGTGCCAGGTGAGTGAAGCTAAATTAATCGTTGGAAGAGCTTTATTAATCTTTCATTGTTTAACCTTCAATCTCAGATAGTGCAGCACCTCCAGTAATGTACAGAATCAAATAACAGGAATAATACTTGCATTTATATAGTTTCTTTCACAGAAAAAGATCTCAAAACAATTTGCACAATTAATTATTTTTGAAGTGACGACTGTGGTCATGCAGGCAAATGAGAGACACGCAGCAATATCTAAACTACAAAATGGGCTGGACTTTTCTTCATGGTGGGTTTACCACCAGAAGCCCAGCAGGAAAGCACTTCCAACCACCACAGTGATCCTACTTTTCCCCTTTCATTTTCCTGAGTCAAAACTGATTGCAGGCTCCCAACACCACCTGCTCCTTCTATTGGGATTTCACTTCTGGGATGGGAAGTCTGGCACTGCTACAGCATTTAATAGGGCCAGTGAAAGAAGATGGTCTTGGCAATGTGTAAGCTGCATGGCTGCTCAGTCAGATAAGGTTGAGTGACCTTACTAAGTTAGCCAAGGTAAGAGGGGGCAGTAATACCTTGAAACAATGCAACATATTGGCCCAGTAATTCCGGTCCCAATGCGTGAGTACGGACGGGGTACTCACGTGTGGGCCCGTTGGAAGTGCCGGATTTCAGCACGCACAGCGCATGCGCGGAAAACCGGCATTTCCTCTCCCCTGAACCAAGGGTTTAAGAGGCGGTTCCCTTGCGACGTTGGAGGCAGCGCGTACACATTGAACTTCGTTTTTTTTGACAGGTTTGTCCATCCGTGAAGGCCTCCACTTTTTACGAATGTAAAAAGCAGATGTAAGGACTTAGTTTTATAAGGTAAGTGGTCTAATAATTAAAGTTAGAATTTTTTTTCCACAGGTTTATTATTTTTAAAGAATTTACAGTAAGGTAAGTGTATTTTTGGACCCGATTTCTTGAAAAAAAAATTTTGGCAGAAATTTGAATAATTGTTTAAAATAGTTTTTTTAAAGTTATTAATAGTTAATTTAATTATTGGAATTTTTTTAACTTTTATTTAAAGTTTAAGTAGTGTTTTGGGTGCCCAGACTTTTCATGAGTTTGACAGGTCTTATGTCTAACTCATGAATGGACTTTTGTAAACTCCCATTGGTTGCCCAGTGCTCACGTGATCCCAGCCGGCTCATCGCACTAAGTACGCCACTGGATCATGCATGCACAGCGCGCCGGGAGCTGAACCAGGCCACAGACCGGAAATCCACGCAGGCCCAGTCTTCAAATGTCAGCGCGATATGTAAGTGTAGGTCGGGGGCTTGCACCCGCGGGAAGCCCCCGACCCGAATTTCTGGGCCAATAACTACATTTCAAATTTCCACACAGTTTGCCCTTCCTGTAATGAAAATTATCTACTGCCCTTTTACCACCTCCTTTCCCACTGTCCAGGGCCCCAAACACTCGTTCCAGGTGAAACAGTAATTTATTTGTACTTCTTGCAATTTAGTATACTGTATGCGCTGCTCACAATGCAGTCTCCTCTACATTGGGGAAACCAAACGTAGATTGGGTGACCACTTCGCAGAACACCTCTATTCAGTCCATAAGCGTGACCCCGAGCTTCCGGTTGCCTGTCACTTTAACTGTCTGCGCCACTCCCACTACCGCCTCTCCATCCTTAGTCTCTTACACTGTTCCAATGAAGCTCATGGAACAGCACTTCATAGCCTTCTGGACTTGACAGAGTTTAACAATTTCAGACCATAACCTCTGCCCCTATGTTTTTTTCAGATGGCAGCTGTTGAGGATTCTGCCAATCCCATTTACACCTCTTTTGTTTCTTTACTTATCCCATTACCATCTCCTTTTGCCTTGCACCTGTGGTAAACCACGTTCACTATTGTATCACTGTTAGTAGTTAGCACTGTTCACCACTGTTCGTTATAACTGTATCACTGACCACTATTGTATCACGGTACGAGGTCGCCTCTTGCCACACTGCTATACCTGGGATGACCACTGCCGACTCCGCCTTGGCTCCACCCACCAGGCCAGGTATAAAGGTGAGCGACTGGCTGGTATTCCTCCTGCTTGGATCGGATCACCCACGAGAGTGGGCTCTGTTATTTAGTCAATAAAAACCTTTAGTCACCTTCGTAACTCTTCGCCTTTTATTGGAGGAATTGATAGGTATATCAATTTTATTGCCATCCTCGGCTGCGTAGTGGAGAACGGAATCATCGGCCCCGACCCAGAAAGAATGCGCCCCCTCATGGAGCTACCCCTCCCCCACTGCCCTAAAGCACTTAGGAGAACCCTGGGGCTTTTCGCCTACTATGCCCAATGGGTACCCAATTACGCGGACAAAGCCAGACCCCTCCTGAAAGCCACTTCCTTCCCCCTCACGGAGGAGGCGTGCGCGGCCTTCTCCCTCATTAAGGGAGACATAGCCAAGGCCACGATGCACGCAGTGGACGAGTCCATCCCCTTTCAGGTGGAGAGCGACGCATCCGACTTCGCCTTAGCCGCCACCCTAAACCAGGAGGGGAGGCCAGTGGCCTTCTTCTCAAGGACCCTACAGGGCCCCGAGATCCGACATTCGTCGGTCGAGAAAGAGGCCCAGGCGATCGTGGAGGCAGTACGGCGCTGGAGGCACTACCTGGCAGGCAAACGATTTACCCTCCTCACCGACCAGCGTTCGGTGGCTTTCATGTTTAATAACAAGCTGAAGGGCAAAATCAAGAATGACAAGATTTTGAGATGGAGAATCGAGCTCTCCACCTACGATTATGAGATCTTGTACCGGCCAGGCAAGCTGAACGAATCCCCTGATGCCCTTTCACGAATGACATGCGCCAGCGCGCATATCGATAGGCTTCAGACCCTCCACGACCAGCTCTGCCACCCCGGAGTCACCAGACTCTACCATTTCATTAAGGCCCGCAACCTGACCTACTCCATCGAGGAGGTCAGGACCATGACCAGGAACTGCCAGACCTGTGCGGAGTGCAAACCGCACTTCTATAGGCCGGACCGAGCAAGCCTGATCAAGGCCACCCGCCCCTTCGAGCGCCTGAGCATCGACTTTAAGGGGCCCCTCCCGTCCTCTGACCGTAATGTGTACTTCCTCAACATCGTTGATGAGTACTCCCGTTTCCCCTTTGCCTTCCCCTGCCCCGACATGACCAGTAGCACGGTCATTAAGTGCCTGAATGCCCTCTTCGCCTTGTTCGGGTTCCCGAACTATATACACAGCGACCGGGGCTCCTCCTTCATGAGCGAGGAACTCCGGCAATTCCTCCTAGAGAGAGGTATTGCAGCAAGCAGGACCACCAGCTACAACCCCAGAGGTAACGGTCAGGTGGAAAGAGAGAACGCGACGGTATGGAAGGCCGTCCTCTTAGCCTTAAAGTCTAAGGGCCTCCCAACCTCCCGCTGGCAAGAAGTCCTCCCGACAGCGCTGCACTCCATCCGGTCATTACTTTGCACGGCCACTAACACCACCCCCCATGAACGAATGTTCGTTTTCCCCAGGAAGTCGACTACGGGAACCACTCTACCAACCTGGCTGACCGCCCCGGGGCCGGTCTGGCTGCGGAAACACGTGAGGACCCATAAAACGGACCCCCTGGTCGAGAGGGTGAACCTCCTGCACGCCAACCCCCAGTACGCCTACGTGGCGTACCCAGACGGGCGGGAGGACACTGTCTCCCTACGAGACCTCGCACCCTCAGCCGATCCGGAAACACCGCCACCACCCCCCCCAACCTCAGTCCAGGTAGACGGCATGCCGGAACCCCACGAGCCCTCGCCGACCACGCAAACACCAGCATCAACACCGGATAAGGCACCAGCACCGGATAAGGCAACACCACCGCTGCGGCGATCGGAGAGGCTTACGAAGCCTCCGGACAGACTGACCTACCAGAATTGGTAGTACACTTCACCCCGCCGGACTTAATTCTAAACAAGGGGTGAATGTGGTAAACCACGTTCACTATTGTATCACTGTTAGTAGTTAGCACTGTTCACCACTGTTCGTTATAACTGTATCACTGACCACTATTGTATCACGGTACGAGGTCGCCTCTTGCCACACTGCTATACCTGGGATGACCACTGCCGACTCCGCCTTGGCTCCACCCACCAGGCCAGGTATAAAGGTGAGCGACTGGCTGGTATTCCTCCTGCTTGGATCGGATCACCCACGAGAGTGGGCTCTGTTATTTAGTCAATAAAAACCTTTAGTCACCTTCGTAACTCTTCGCCTTTTATTGGAGGAATTGATAGGTATATCAGCACCATCATCCCTTTTGTCTTTTAATCTCTCCTGCCTTCCATTCTATCAGGACCTTCCCTTTTGTTCTTTCCTCTCCTCCCCTTCCCTTGATTAGAATCTGTTAAATCTTTAACATTTTCCAGTTCTGACAAAAGGTCATCAATCTGAAACATTGGGCAGGATTTTCATTGGGCCGTGGAGGCAGGTTTGGAGGTGTGTGGGGGGGTAAAATCCTGAAATCGGGGGGCACAAACCCATCCCGCCCCCAACCCACCTGCATGCCAGTTTCAAAGGAGGCGGGTACCCGCCTCCCCGAGGCGGGAAGGGGATTAGTGCCAATTAACTGCCTGTTAACAGGTAGTTAACAGGCAGTTTTTAGCCTAATCCCTATTTTTAATGTTGAAGTTATGAGATTCCCGACGGCTCCAAACCACGCCAAGTTAGAGGAGGCGGACCGTCGGGATGAAGGGCTTGGAGGGGTCGAGATGTCCGGTGTTCAGGTGAGTGATGGGTGCATGAGTGCAAAGATAAGTGTGTTTGGTGTGTGTAAAGTGTTTAAAGAAGTTTTACATACCTTTGCTTACCTTTACAGCCTTCCTTCCTTCAGGTGTCGGGAGTCCCTCATCTCACCGGCACAGAAAGCAGATTGGCTGCGAGCTGTTAAAAATTGCAGCATTCAGCTTTCTGTTCCAGGGAGATCTCGAAATCAACCTGAGAGGAAGGAATTAACTTAGAATACAGATTGTCAGTGTTTGACAGCTTCAAACAGCTGTGAAATGCTGATATTTCATCTGTCAAAAGGTCTTGACAGATGAAATATCAATCTGTGACATCACCTGTTGCCAGGTGGCCCTTAATTGGCCTGCTGAGCCTGCTGGGCGGGCTCAACAAGGTCAATCAAGTCAAAATCATGTGGGTTGGCTAGAACTCGATGGAGGCGGGACTACAACCCCGAAAGTTGTAGTCCCGCCTCCTCAATGAAAATCCAGCCCATTAACTCTGTTTCTCTCCCCACAGATTTCCAGCATCTGCAGTATTTTGCTTTAGTACTATCTACTATTTACCTGAATTGTCCATGAGGCTCCCTAACAACTCCCACTGCCCCTTACCCTGAAAGTGTTCCTTCACCGACAACCGATTATAAATGGAATGGATGAAAGACTCGCATGATATCTATTTGTTCATTTCCTGCAACTGTTATTACCCCTGTTAAAGAAAACTTTTGCACACCTGGGTTGCCATTCCAAACAATAACAAGCAATGGACTTTCACACACTTTGCTTTCTTGTTAAACAAGAAAATCATCCACAATCAATGACAAAGAATTATCACAAGTGGTGGCACTCTCAGCCTCTGGCCTCTCACCCCTTACAAGGAGGAAGCCCTGGAACACAATGCAATGTCTAGGCCCTGTGTTTGGTTTTAATAGGTTGCATAATGTAAATTATACTTGCTCCACATTAATAGGCATGCGTGGATCAAGAAGCTTGGAGATCACATCACCAACTTGAAGAGACTGGGAACCCCTGAGAATGGCATGGGAGAGTACCTGTTTGACAAACTCACTCTGGGAGAGAGCGATTAAAATGACTACTGTTTATTGTGTTTAGTACCCGTGTTTATATAATTGTGTGTGAAACCTCTGCCTTGTAGGGAATGATGGCCTGTGACTTTGTACAAAGAGCTGGGACCTGGGCTCTGTAATGTCATTAACTGTAAATAAATTGTTTAATTTTAAATAAAAAAATTAAATAAAAAATAGGCATGCTTGTTACTTTAAAGCTGTTAAGAGTTAATTTATCTGTTTTAGTGCCTGTACTATGACTATTATGGAGGCAAGAGGTATATTCAAATGTAATTAACTGCAAGTGCCTCTACAGTTATTTCAAAATGAAAAACAAAATCCAAAGCATCAGCTTGACAACATATATAGTTTTGATGGCATAATAAAATATTGGCCCGTATTTTCCGACCCCCACGGGTGTGTACGAGGTGTGTATATGCCCATAGGGGCCGCGCAAGTTCCAGGTTTAGGCATGCGAAGCGCATGTGCTGAAACCTGGAATTTGCGATCAGATCCAATGCATGCCCAGGAAAAGTACCTCTGCGGGTGGAGAGTTGCTCTATTTGCCCAACTTCTGCCCACTGAAAGGCCATAGAATTCTTACGCCTGGTAAAAGCAAGTGTAAGGCCTGCTTTTACCAGCATACGAGTTTTAAAAAATTGAAAAATAAGATTTTATCACTCACTTATAAATTAAAAACCATGTCCAATAAGGTAGGCCTCAGAGCATCGGCGGGAATTTCAGCGGCAGCAGCGGGGTTATAAAAGGCGCCAGAGACCAGGTAGGCCTCAGAGCGTCGGCGAGAATTTCAGCGGCAGCAGCGGGGTTATAAAAGGCGCCAGAGACCAGGTAGGTTTACTAATCTCCAATCTCAGCGAGGGAGAGAAGTAAAAAGTAATCGAAGTGTGACGTCACCAGAAAGCAGGTAAGTGATTGGTTGGTGAGTATTTCTCTCTTTTTAAACTTTAACTCTGTGGTTTATAGTTTCTAAGCTCTCTGTGGTGTAGCGGGGACTGTTTGTAAACCAGGACCCTTAAATATATCATTTTAACTGTAGTGAAATTGATGGCAATGATATGATTTAATTTAATTGCAATTAACTAAAGGGTAAGTCATTGCAAGACAGCCCGGTGCCGTGGTATGCTTCTCCTGCAATATGTGGGAACTCAGGGACACTTCCTGTGTCCCTGACAACTATATGTGCAGCAAGTGTGTCCAGCTGCAGCTACTGGCAGACCACATTGTGGCGCTGGAGCTGCGATTGGATTCATACTGGACCATTCGCAATGCTGAGGACAGCGTGAATAGTACTTTTGATCAGTTGGTCACACCGCAGGCAAACGTTGGACAGGCAGAAAGGGAATGGGTGACCAACAGACAGCGTACTAGGCACAGGCAGGTAGTGCAGGGGTCCCCTGTGGACATCCCCCTCTCAAACAGATACACCACTTTGAGTACTGTTGGGGGGATGGCTTATCAGAGGAAGGCAGCAGCAGCCAACTTCCTGGCACCAGGGGTGGTTCTGCTGCACAGGACAGGAGGAAAAAGAGCGGTAGAGCTATAGTAATAGGGGATTCTATTGTAAGGGGAATAGATAGGCATTTCTGCGGCCGCAAACGAGGTGTGTTGTTACCTCCCTGGTGCAAGGGTCAAGGATGTCTCCGAGCAGCTGCAGAATATTTTGGAAGGGGAGGGTGAACAGCCAGTTATCGTGGTGCATATAGGTACCAAAGATATAGGTAAAAAATGGGATGAGGTCGTAAAAGCTGAATATAGGGAGTTAGGAGGTAAATTAAAAAATAGGACCTCAAAGGTAGTAATCTCAGGATTGCTAAAAGTGCCACGTGCGAGTCAGAGTAGAAATAGAAGGATATTTCAGCTGAATACGTGGCTAGAGGAATGGTGTGAGGAGGAGGGATTCAAATTCCTGGGATATTGGAACCGGTTCTGGGGGAGGTGGGACCAGTTCAAACCGGATGGTTTGCACCTGGGCAGGGCTGGGACCGATGTCCTAGGGGGAGTGTTTGCTAGTGCTCTGGGGGAGGGTTTAAACTAAAATGGCAGGGGGTTGGGAACCTGAGCAGAGGGACAGAGGAAAGGGAAACGAGGATAAAAGAAAAAGATAGGAAGGAGAAAAACAAAAGTGGCAGTCAGAGAAATCAACAGTTTAAATCAAACATGGCCACAGTAAATAATAATTCTAATAGGTCTAAGAGCGTTAAAAAAACAAGCCTGAAGGCTTTGTGTCTTGATGCGAGGAGCATTCGTAATAAGGTGGATGAATTAGCTGCGCAAATAGAGGTAAACGATTATGATTTGATTGGGACTACGGAAACATAGCTCCAGGGTGGCCAAGGCTGGGAACTCAACATCCAGGGGTATTCAATATTCAGGAAAGATAGGCAAAAAGGAAAAGGAGGTGGGGTAACATTGCTGGTTAAGGAAGGATATTAGCTCTGATGATGTGGAATCTGTATGGGTAGAACTGAGAAATACCAAGGGGCAGAAAACATTAGTGGGAGTGGTATGTAGACCTCCAAACAGTAATGCGGAGGTTGGGGATGGCATTAAAAGGGAAATTAGAGAAGCGTGCAATAAGGGCACAGCAGTCGTCATGGGTGACTTTAATCTACATATAAATTGGGCTAACCAAATTAGTAACAATATTGTGGAGGAGGAATTCCTGGAGTGTTTACGGGATGGTTTCCTGGACCAATATGTCAAGGAACCAACCAGAGATCAGGCCATCTTAGATTGGGTATTATGTAACGAGAAAGGATTAATTAACAATCTTGTTGTACGAGGCCCCTTGGGTCGGAGCGATCATAATATGATAGAATTCTTCATTAAGATGGAGAATGAAGTTGTTGACTCAGAGACTAGGGTCCTGAATTTAAATAAAGGAAACTATGATGGTCTGAGGCGCGCATTGGGAAGGATTGATTGGGGAATGTCACTCAAAGGGTTTCCGGTGGATAGGCAATGGCAAACATTCAAAGACCGCATGGATGAACTACAGAATTTGCTCATCCCAGTTTGGCATAAAAATAAAACAAAAAAGGTGACTCAACCATGGCTAACAAGGGAAATTAGGGATAGCATAAGATACAAGGAAAGGACATATAAATTGGCCAGAAAAAGCAGTAAACCTGAGGATTGGGAGCAGTTTAGGATTCAACAAAGGAGGACAAAGGGATTCATTAAGAAGGGGGAAATAGAATATGAGAGTAAGCTTGCTGGGAACATAAAAACTGACTGTAAAAGCTTTTATAGATATGTGAAGAGAAAAAGATTGGTGAAGTCAAGCGTATGTCCCTTGCAGTCAGGGTCAGGGGACTTTATAATGGGGAACAAAGAAATGGCAGACCAATTAAATATATATTTTGGTTCTGTCTTCACAAAGGAGGACACAAATAACCTCCCAGAGATGTCAGGGAACATAGGGTCTGATGAAAGGGAGGAACTGAAAGAAAATAGTATTTGTAGGGAAATGATGTTAAGGAAATTGATGGGATTGAAGGCCGATAAATCCCCAGGGCCTGATAATCTACATCTTAGGGTACTTAAGGAAGTGGCCCTAGAAATAGTAGATGCATTGCTGATCATCTTCCAACATTCAATGGAATCTGGAACAGTACCCATGGATTGGAGGGTAGCTTATGTTACCCCACTATTCAAAAAAGGTGGTAGAGAGAAAACGGGGAATTACAGACCGGTAAGGCTGACATCGGTAGTGGGGAAAATGCTAGAGTCCATTATAAAAGTTGGTTTAAGAAGAGTAAAACAAGTTTACACTGCAGTAGGAGTAAATTGGCACAGCAGGCAGTGGAAACCAGTTTTCTAACCAATCGGCAGGGGTGACTCATTTGGCTGTAAACAAACAAACAGTATAAAAAGACCAGGCTAGTGCGAGCAAGCTCTGAGTGCGAGTCAGCAGAGAGTGCTGTGAGTTTGGGTAAGTGTGAGTTAGGGTAAGTGGGGTGTTAGGTGCTCTTTTCAAACTTTAACTCTGTGGGTTGTAGTTAATAAGGCCTCTCTGGTGCAGAGTGACTGTTAGTAAGCCATTTAACTGGTGTAATTAGAGGGATTGATTTAATTTAAATCCAATTAATTAAAGGGGATACTAGCATCTAAAATCGGGCAGAGGGTGTCCATAACTAACAATAAAAATTTTTATTAATTACATAGAATGGAGCAGGTGATGTGTTACTGTTGCGAGATGTGGGAGCCGGTGGACCCCATTGAGGTTCACAGTGATTACGTCTGTGACAAGTGTCTGCTGCTACAGGAACTCCAGCTCCATGTTGATGAGCTGGAGTCTGAGCTTCAGACACTGCAACACATCAGAGAGGGGGAGAAGTACCTGGACTCTGTGTATCAGGAGGTGGTCACACCTATGAAGTTAATTAATTCAGATGTAGCCCATGGTCAGGGACAGGACGGTGTGACTACGAGTGAGGCAGGTATGGGGATCCAGGAGGTAGAGCTGGAGGAGCCGCAGCCCTTGCTCTACTCCAACAGGTTCGAGGTTCTTACTCCCTGTGGGGACAGGAGCAGGGACTGCAGGGAGGATGAGCAACCTGGCCACAGCACCGTGGAACAGGGGGCCATTCAAGAGCGGGGAGTGAATAAAAATGTTGTAGTGGTAGGGGGTAGTATTATTAGGGGGATAGATAGAGTCCTCTGCAGCCGAGAGCGAGAGTCCCGAAGGCTGTGTTGCCTACCCGGTGCCAGGGTTAAGGACATCTCCTCTGACTGGAAAGAAACTTGCAGTGGGAGGGGGTGGATCCAGTTGTCATGGTCCATGTTGGTACAAATGACGTAGATAGGACTAGGAAGCCGGTTCTTTTAAAGGAGTATGAGCAGCTAGGTGTCAAATTAAAAAACAGAACCTCAAGGGTAATAATCTCTGGATTATTACCTGAGCCATGAGCGAATTTGGCCAGGACAAATAAAATTAGAGAGTTAAATACGTGGCTCAAAGACTGGTGTGGCAGAAATGGGTTTTGCTTCCTGGGACACTGGCACCAGTACTGGGGCAGAAGGGAGCTGTTCCGTTGGGACGGGCTTCACTTGGCCAGTGCTGGGACTAGAGTCCTGGCGGATCATATAACTAGGGCTGTAGAGAGGGCTTTAAACTAACTAGTGGGGGGGAGGTTCCGAGAGAGCAAATAATAAAAATGACAACAGAGAAGGTCATAGACTTAAGTAGCATTGGGGAAATTAAAAACCAGAGCATGTCAGGAAGGGGCAGAAGGTATGGAGTATAAGGTAAAGTAATAAAAAGGGCTAAAGCAGGAACTAAGTGTCACGAAACATATTTGAAAGTTCTCTATCTGAATGCACGTAGCATTCGTAACAAAATAGACGAGTTAATGGCACAAATAACTGGGTATGATCTTGTGGCCATTACAGAAACACGGCTGCAGGGTGACAGTGCCTGGGAATTAAACATACCAGGTTATTTAACGATCAGGAAGGACAGGCAGGAAGAAGGGGAGGTGGGGTGGCTATGTTAATAAAGGAAGGAATCACTGTAATACAGAGAAATGATATTGGGTCAAAAGATTAGGATAATGAAACAGTTTGGGTGGAGATAAGGAATAATAAGGGGAAAAAAACACTAGTGGGCGTAGTCTATAGGCCTCCAAACATTTGCAAATCTGTTGGATGGAGTATCAATCAGGAAATAATTGAGGCTTGTAATAAGGGAACAGCTATAATTATGGGGGATTTTAACGATCATATTAATTGGACAAATCAAATTGGGCAGGGCTGCCTTGAGGATGAGTTCATTGAGTGCATTAGGGATGGGTTTCTTGAGCAGTATGTAACTGAACCGACCAGGGGGCAAGCAACCTTAGATCTGGTCCTGTGTAACGAGGCAGGATTAATTAAAAATGTCCTAGTAAAGGACCTCTTGGAATGAGTGACCATAACATGGTTGAATTCCATATTCAATTCGAGGGTGAGAAGGTTGGATCTCAAACAAGCGTACTAAGCTTGAATAAAGGAGACTATGAAGGGATGAGAGCGGAATTGAGTGGAGTGGATTGGGGAAATAGATTAAAGGGTAAGACGCTACATGATCAGTGGTGTACATTTAAGGAGTTATTTTACAACTTCCAAAAAATATATATTCCACTGAGAAGAAAAGGGTGTAAAAGAAAAGACAGCCATCCGTGGCTAAGTAAATAAATTAGGGATAGTATTCGACTAAAAACAAGGGCATATAAGGTAGCCAAATCTAGTGGGAGGATAGAGGATTGGGAAAACTTTAAAAGACAGCAAAAAATAACAAAAAGATTGATTAAGAAAGGGAAGATAGATTATGAAAGTAAGTTAGCAAAAAATATAAAAACAGATAGTAAGAGTTTTTATAGTTTATATAAAAAGAAAAAGGGTGGCTAAAGTAAATGTTGGTCCCTTAGAGGATGAGACCGGGAAATTAATGGTGGGAAATATGGAGATGGCAAAAACACTGAATGAATATTTTGTATCAGTCTTTACAGTAGAAGACACTAAGAATATCCCAACACTGGACAAACAGGGGGCTATAGTGGGGGAGGAGCTAAACACAATCAAAATCACTAAGGAAGTGGTACTCGGTTAAATAATGGGACTCAAGGCGGATAAATCACCTGGACCTGATGGCTTACATCCTAGGATCTTGAGGGAAGTGGCGGTAGGGATTGTGGATGCACTAGTAATAATTTTCCAAAACTCCCTGGACTCAGCAAAGGTACTGGCAAACTGCTAATGTAACACCCTTATTTAAAAAGGGCAGTAGACAGAAGGCTGGAAACTATAGACCGGTTAGCCTAACATCTGTGGTAGGTAAAATTTTGGAGTCCATTATTAAGGAGACAGTAACAGGACATTTGGATAATCATAATTTAATAGGACAAATTCAGCATGGTTTTATGAAGGGGAAGTCATGTTTGACAAATTTGCTGGATTTCTTTGAGGAAGTAACATATAGGGTGGATAAAGGGGAACCAGTGGACGTAGTGCATTTAGACTTCCAAAAGGCATTTGACAAGGTGCCACACAAAAGATTATTGCTTAAGATAAAAAATCACGGGATTGGGGGTAATATTCTGGCATGGATAGAGGATTGGCTATCTAACAGAAGGCAGAGAGTTGGGATAAATGGTTCATTCTCAGACTGGCAATCAGTAACTAGTGGTGTTCTGCAGAGGTCAGTGTTGGGTCCCCAACTCTTTACAATCTTTTTTAATGATTTGGAGGAGGGGACCGAGTGTAACATTTCAAAGTTTGCAGGTGATACTAAGATGGGAGGGAAAGTAGTGAGTGAGGAGGACATAAAAAACCTGCAAGGGGACATAGACAGGCTAAGTAAGTGGGCAGAGATTTGGCAGATGGAATACAATTCTGGAAAGTGTGAGGTTATGCACTTTGGCAGGAAAAATCATAGAGCAAGTTATTATCTTAATGGCAAGAAACTGGAAAGTACTGAAGTGCAAAGAGATCTGGGGGTCCTGGTGCACGAAACTCAAAAGGTTAGTATGCAGGTGCAGCAAGTGATTAAGAAGGCCAATGGAATGTTGGCTTTCATTGCTAGGGGGATAGAATATAAAAATAGGGAGGTATTGCTTCAGTTGTACAAGGTATTGGTGAGACCGCACCTGGAATACTGCATACAGTTTTGGTGTCCATACTTAAGAAAAGACATACTTGCTCTCGAGTCAGTACAAAGAAGGTTCACTCGGTTAATCCCGGGGATGAGGGGATGAACATATGAGGAGAGGTTGAGTAGATTGGGACTCTACTCATTGGAGCTCAGAAGAATAAGAGGCGATCTTATTGAAACATATAAGATTGTGAAGGGGTTGGATCGGGTGGATGCGGGGAGGATGTTCCCGATGATGGGTGAAACTAGAACTAGGGGGCATAGTCTTAGAATAAGGGGCTGCTCTTTCAAGAGATGAGGAGGAACTACTTCACTCAGAGGGTGGTAGGTTCATGGAATATGCTGCCCCAAAAAGCTGTAGAAGCTACATCATTACGTAAATTTAAAACAGAAATAGACAGTTTCCTAGAAGTAAAAGGAATTAAAGGTTACGGGGAGCGGGCAGGAATTTGGACATGAGTCTAGGTTCGGATCGGACATGGCCCTGTGGGTAGCGGAGCGGGCCCAGGGGCCGTGTAGCCTGATCCTGCTCCTATTTTGTGTGTCTAATTCTGTTAGATTCAGGAGATGGTTCTGTGATAGTAGATTGGCGGTTAGGTTCAGATCAGCCATGATCTTATTAAATGGCGGAGCAGGCTCGAGGGGCCGATTGGCCTACTCCTGCTCGTATTTCTTATGTTCTTATGTTCTTATGTAATAGCAGAGCACTTGGAAAACAGTGACAGGATCGGACAAAGTCAACATGGATTTACGAAGGGTAAATCATGCTTGACTAATCTACTGGAATTTTTTGAGGATGTAACTCGTAAAATAGATAAGGGAGAACCAGTGGATGTGGCGTATTTGGACTTTCAGAAGGCTTTCGATAAGGTCCCGCATAAGAGATTAGCATGTAAAGTTAAGGCACATGGGTTTGGGGGCAAGGTACTGACTTGGATAGAGAACGGGTGTAAGGGGTTCTCAGATCGCAGAGGCTTCTCTCTCAAGAGGCCTCTCTCTCTTGCACAGTAAAACCTTGAGTGGTTCGGCCCACTCGCCTTTAGGTTCTAGACACTGGACTTGGATGCAGGAACTACAATGTAGAGAATACTCGATAGGCCAGGTTTAATGGAAACGAAATGAAATTTTATTGCATAGAGTAAAATAAATCAAATGCACGTCAATAAAAGGGTACATGGGAGGGAAAAACAAACTCATGATACATTACTAACTGAGATAGATACAGGCGTATTACACTTTACAACAGTCATCATGAAATGGGGAAACAAACGGAACATCGAGGGACAACAATTCATTACCCCTAAAATGCCCACCCCCTAAGCCTAGCTAGATCAGATTGTGAGGGGCCAGAAACATGTTCACCAATCCAGTTGGAAAGTATAGAGTTTTGAAACAGGTCTGCGTTTTGATCCTTTCAGGTGTCCTGTCTCCACGTGGTCAGCGTTGCGGGCTGCGACACTCTCTCTTCTTCCTCGAGGTGAAGGTGATGGACAGGCTGGACACTGGCAGGCCTGGATGTTGGCGGGGATGGCGACCACCTGTTTAACCATGGTTGGCGAGGTCATCTTCGCAGAGTCTAGCTGATTACCATTTTCAGCTAGATTTCTTCTGTAGGGCTGCTACCTTTGTCTCGTCAACGGCCCGGGGTTTGTCGATGATCTCCCGGTGGTTACCCCGGGGCGGGATGCAGACTCGAATCACCTTCTTGGTCTCTGGATCAACGTTCCTCCACGGTTCTCAAAAGGACAAGCTCAAAAGCATGTCTCGCTGATCCCTCCCGATGGCTAATCGCTTCCGATGGCTACCCTGGGACTCCAAATATACTTCTCAAGAGAAGCCTTTATCTCCCACCAAATCAAGGTTAGCCTTTGTTTAACTTTTGGCGGGCTTGTATTACAACGGGGTAGTTATATTTAAACTGCTTTCGGGATGTCTGGTGATGGCCATCTCTGGTCTGGAATGACCTTGTATTGTTTTGAATGTCTTCTTGATGTCTTTAATGGGTCTTTGATGCTCCCCTTATGAATATAAAACTATTTCCCTTTGTCTGGGTAAACATTTAGATGGCCTTTATCTACAGGCCGATCTGACTGGATCTGCATCCAATCCATATGTATGTGGCTGTGTCTGGTTTTGTTTTCTCTGAAACGGCCTTCCAGAACTTACTGTGGGCTGAATCCACAAAGGCTGTCTGGGGACTGCAGGAACCATTTTAAAGTGCCCAGAAAGCTAGTCACGGGGTCTGGCGGCCATTTTATGTGTCCCTTTTCTGGGCTTCTTTTAAAAGTAAAGGCCTCTTCTGCCACAGGACCCTTATCTGACAATATTAATTTTGCGGATCTTACAGTCCCCCCTGATGATACTATAACTTGCTTGAAGTATCATAAATCTGGGTGAGCAAAATTTTCTGACTCTCCACAATCAGACCATCCCCTGTAATTACCTATCTATGATCCCACGACACATGCATTTCCCGTTTCAGAAAACCTACTGTGTACATTAAGCACCTATAGATGGAAATACATTGGATTTAAAATCTGATACACGCACATTTCCAGGCGTGGAGGGGGGCCTAATACCCCTACAGCACCTGGTTCGTACACATTATCTTTTATTAACAACAACTCACTTAATGAACTTCAATAATAAAAATAAAGTACACACAAAATTACACATGAACAAACATCAAACATAGAGGAGGGAGGGAAGCTTTAACTTTATACATAGCAGCAAAAATCTAAACGGGTGTCTCCTTGTCTACCCGCACGTAATGCTCCCTCCATTCTCCTCTGTTCTCATACTTCTGCGAATGTCTGACCTTTTTACAGTGTACAAACAGTAAGTAAATCACAATGAAAACCTGACACACTACAAGGATGTGAGAGGCTATCCTAATCCAAGAAGGGACTTCTATATTAGTGAACAGATCCCACCACGGTGGGGTGACTATATCCAGTATGTTTGCCCCTATTTCTAAAGTCTTCTGTTCCAGTGTGTAAAAATGTTTCTGTGAAATGACAACGGCTTTTAATATCTTGGTGAGGTGTTCAGGGAGAGGGGGAATGATATACCCAAAATGTGCAATGAATCGTTGCAGATCGGTGAAATTCTCTTTGACAGTGAGGTGAACAGTGGAAGGTTCAGGAATGGGGACAATTTGCTCTTGGGCCACTTGAACCTCTGCCTTGGGTTTGAAGCAGAAACTGCTGTCACTCACCAGACACCAGCCGTGCTGTCCATGTTGGTAGTGGGGTGCTGCAGTGGTGACACAGTATGTCCCACCTCCTATATATGCCACCTGCGGGGGCACGTGGCCTTGTGCCATTGCCTCCATGGTGCAATTTATAGGCTTCGCGCCAGCAGTTCTGAACCCGCACTGTGGTTTCGAATAGGCATTCAAGTGCTGGAGACACAGGATGATGTGTGCTCCCCGGCTCCGGCACCCCGAGAGGTCGGTACCCGTCATTGCATGCTCCCATCGAATGACGTACGGTGGGACCGCTGTGTAGCGAATGTGTGCAGCCCCTTGAATGACTCCAATGTTCTCCACCCTGTAAACCGGGGCGGGCTTAGCTGTCTTTCCCATAACCGGCATTCTTACCACTATACCCATAATGGTGTGATTAGACCGCCCACAGTCCACTGGGACTGGGTAGGCCTCTGAAGCTAGTCTGAACTGGCACGGACTCAATGCGTTCTCAAAAGGGTGGAGGGCTGCGAGGTGCTTGTTGCTGATCCAGGAGGGGACCAAACCTTGTTTTAAATCCTCCAGATTACTGCAGCCCTCGCCCAGTAACCACGCCCCATACAGCACGCATGCCTCGTTCTTCGCAGCCTGATCGGACGCATTCCGATCCTCCCTGATGTGAGCACTTACCGTTTTAGTGTGTTTCTCTAGCTCCGCTATAATTTCTTTAAGTGTAGTGTCATGGCCTGGTCCTCAAGGAACTCAGAACCCACGACCTTATTCTCATCCGTCAGTATCTTTCTTAACTGCCCTTTTAAATCATTGATCTGAGTCTGCAGCTCCACATCATCCAGAGTGTTGATGACGGAAGTCCCTGTGTTAAAAGCTGTAAAAATATTATTTACTGCACCCCTTCTTTGTCTCCCTACACTGTCCAAGTCCTCATGTGCTGTGGTGTATAATCCGGCTCTGTCGACATCGGCAAAGTCGAACTCATAAAACTGTCTGAACATGTTTGTTAACAGGACCTGGTACAACTGCTCCGTTTATTTGGGGCACCACTCTGGCAATCGCACCTCAGTGAGGTTTAAAATCACCGAGACCACCGCGTAGTGCACCCCTTGGTACAGCACCTGACCTGTGGGCACTAATACCAATCCGTTCCTGGGTCCTTTGGTATTGGTGGGGCACCCTTCCTTGCAGGCTTTGGCTACTGGAATCGTGGGCAGGGGCTCGCGGGGGCGGGTGATGAGCTCAGTGGCGTTTACTGGGACCTGAGAGTATGGGACTGTGGTGATTATTCTCTATGTTTAGTAAGAAGTATTGTGATTGGTTGTTTGTTTCCTGCCTTGGGATATATGCTGTAATCTCATTGGTAGTTGATGTCATGTGATTTGTGGTGGCCATCTTAAATTCAGTTCTTTCCAGCCTTTAGTGGGGACTGGGTGTTGAAGATGTGCTACAGGATTTTTAAGTTAATAAAGCCTAGATTAGAAAGGCAAATCTATTCTTTATTTCAATTTATTAACTTTATGTCAGAATGGAGCGATATCTTCAACCAGAACGATTCAATGCTGACCCTAATTCTGCAGGAGTGGATGATAAATGGAAACATTGGTATTGTACATTTAAAAACTTTTTGGGCGTGTTGGATCAAGAGTCTCTAAATAAGCTGAATATGCTGATCAACTACATTGCTCCGGATGTGTATAAGTATATTTTGGACTGTAAAACTTACGAAGTGGCTATTTCTACATTGGAAAAGATTTTTGTTAAACCAAAGAATGAGGTATTTGCACGTCACCTTCTATCTGCCCGTAGGCAGCAGGTGGGAGAATCTTTGGATACTTATTTACAAGCACTTCGGTGTCTTAGTGTTAACTGTAATTATAAGGCCGTGACGGCTGAAGAATATAAGGACGAATCGGTACGGGATGCTTTTATTAATGGATTACTGTCTAGATCAATTCGTCAGCGGTTGTTAGAAAATAAGACTTTGGATCTTAAGAGTGCTTTTGAGCAAGCTTCTACATTGGATGTGGCTCAGAGAAGTTCGGATTCTTATGCTCTTTTTAATCGGCCTGTGACTGTGGTTTCGGCAGTTCCGGATGAAAAGGAATTATGTGGACTTAATAGGAGTGGTTTACTAGATTCTGAAACAGTTTCTACTTCAGCGGCTGTTGCCTCTAGGATTCAGAAGTGTTATTTTTGTGGGAACGTCCGGCACCCTCGTCTGAAGTGTCCTGCTCGGGAGGCTGTGTGTAGTAAATGCGGCAAGAGAGGTCATTACGCACGTGTGTGTAAATCATCAGGTTCAATTACCTCCTCTGTGACTATTCAGCCTTTAGATAGGGCATTTATTGCATCAATTTCTGCTGCATTTGCTCATGGCCTAAACAAAGCTATAGTTACGGCCCAAGTTAATGGGTTGGAAGTGAAGGCCCTTATATATACGGGCAGTACCGAGAGTTTTATAAGTCTTCAGTTTGCAAAGGAGAAGCATTTGAAAATTTCGCCTGTTTCCTATCAGGTGTGTATGGCTCAGACGACTCTCACTTCACAAGTAGCTGGTTGTTGCCTTGTGAAATTGATTCTTCTAGGTAATACGTATACTGATATACGCCTATCTGTTTTGCCTAATCTCTGTGTGGATATTTTGATTGGTCATGATGTGCTTCAGTTACACGAGTCTCTCAGTCTTTCATTTGGAGGGACTAAGCCACCTTTATCTATTTGTGGATTAACCTCTTTATCCATTTCTCCATTATCACTTTTTTCCAATTTGATGCCGGATTGTAAGCCAATTGCTACCAAGTCAAGAAGGTATAGCAGTCAGGATAGAGAATTTATTAATTCTGAAGTTCAACGTCTCCTATTGGAAGGAATCATTGAACCTAGTTGTTCATCTTGGCGGGCACAGGTAGTTGTCACGACTAACGAGAGACATAAGAAACGAATGGTGATAGACTATTCCCAAACTATTAATAGGTATACTCAATTAGATGCGTACCCTTTGCCTAAGATTGATGAGCTTATCAATAAAGTATCTCAGTATAAGGTTTTTAGCACTATTGACCTAAAGAGTGCTTATCATCAGATTCCTATTGTTAAGAAGGATCAACCATATACGGCCTTTGAGGCTGGTGGAAAGCTGTATCAGTTTTGCCGAATACCATTTGGTGTTACTAATGGTGTTGCTTGTTTTCAACGGGCAATGGATGCTTTTATAAGTGATAACTCTCTCTCTGACACCTTTTCATACTTAGATGACATCACGGTGTGTGGCAAATCAAGGGTGGAGCATGATTCTAATTTAGAAAGATTCCTTCAAGCTGCGGAAAAAGTTGGTTTAACTTTCAATAAAGAGAAGTGTACCTTTTCGACCACTGAGGTAAATCTACTGGGGTACATTATCTCGGGAAACAAGATTAAACCAGACCCAGAACGTCTGCGACCATTGATTGATTTACCTTGTCCTACTAATTCTAAGGCTTTGCAACGAGTTGTTGGACTGTTTTCTTACTATTCTAATTGGATTGCAAATTTTTCACAGAAGATCCGGCCTCTTATTCGGGTTACGACATATCCTCTATCATGGGAGGCCAGGACGTGTTTTGATAATTTTAAAAAGGATATCCTTGGAGCAGTTGTGCATTCTATTGATGAGCAGGTTCCTTTTGTGATTGAGACGGACGCTTCTGATTTTGCAATTGGGGCTACTCTGAACCAAAATGGAAGACCTGTGGCCTTTTTCTCACGTACCTTGAACAATAGTGAAAAAAGGCATTCTTCAATAGAGAAAGAGGCGTATGCAATAGTAGAAGCACTGCGTAAATGGAGACATTATTTATCGGGGCGACATTTTACGTTGGTAACTGATCAAAAGTCTGTGTCCTTTATGTTTGATATCAAACATTTTGGAAAGATTAAGAATGATAAAATAATGAGGTGGAGGATTGAGTTGGCATGTTACCATTTTGATATAGTTTATCGTCCGGGGAAGGATAACGTTGCTGCTGATGCGCTGTCGAGGGCTTATTGTTCTGTGATTCACGGAGATACGCTTATTAATCTTCACAATGCCTTATGCCATCCTGGGGTTACGAGGATGATACACTTCGTACGCAGTAAGAATTTGCCCTTTTCAGTTGAAGACGCCAAGCGGATGACTTCATCATGTTCTATCTGTGCTCGGTGTAAACCGAATTTCTTTAAGCCTCAACGAGCTCATCTTATAAAGGCTACTTCTCCTTTTGAACGTTTGAGCATCGATTTCAAGGGGCCTCTTCCTTCAACTACTCAAAACCGATATATATTTACTGTTGTGGATGAGTTTTCAAGGTTCCCTTTTGCTTTTCCTTGCGCAGATGTATCAGCTGCTACAGTTATCAAATGTCTGACTCAACTTTTTGTCATCTTTGGGATGCCTGCGTATATCCATTCGGATCAGGGAAGTTCTTTTATGTCTTCCCAGTTGAAGGAATACCTTCAGAGCCGGGGAATTTCTACTAGCAGAACTATCCCGTATAATCCCCAGGGTAATGGACAGTGCGAACGATACAATGGGGTGATCTGGAAGGCAGTTATGTTGGCTTTGACATCCCGGAACCTTAAGAATACACAGTGGGAAATGGTACTGCCTGATGCCCTGCATTCCATTAGATCATTGCTTTCAACGGCTACTAATGTGACCCCCCATGAAAGGCTCTTTAACTATCCGCGGAGACCTACTACGGG
The DNA here is from genome assembly GCF_052327205.1 of Somniosus microcephalus. Classification (NCBI taxonomy): domain Eukaryota; kingdom Metazoa; phylum Chordata; class Chondrichthyes; order Squaliformes; family Somniosidae; genus Somniosus; species Somniosus microcephalus. The sequence continues at coordinate 77,635,069 of NC_140992.1, forward strand.
ATATTCGGTACCTTCATGGCTTACTATGCAGGGACCTGTGCTGCTTCGACGCCATGTTATATTGTCAAAATATGATCCTTTAGTGGAGGAGGTGGAGCTGTTGGAGGCAAATTCCCAATATGCTCATATTCGATTCCAAGATGGGAAAGAAAGTACCGTTTCAATTGAAGACTTGGCTCCTTGTGGTGGCCAGCCCTCTTCTGAGGATATTAACAATAGTCATGATTCAGATAATGTGGATGCTGTTACAGATACTACGAATATTTCCAATCCGACTGCAGATAATTATACTTCTATTAGTCAGCCCTCGATGGATGTTCATGACCGTCCCAGTTTACCTCCTGATGGGATTTCTAATCCGGAAACAGTTGAAAATCGGGATATGGATAGCCTTCCCGCAGAAGATACTTCTGTGTCTCCTGGTGTGGGAGGGCAAGGAATTTCACCAAGGTTAAGAAGGTCGACACGAACAAGATATCCGGTTGACCGATTGAAAATGGACTTTTAAATTGATAGTAATGTTTTAAAATTGTTGAAATATTATATTATATTGTTTTAGTTGAGAGATACTTAATACTTATGTGCAATGTTACTATTTGTTGTTGCTCACTTAGTATTGTGTCATGTTGAATAGTTTTATTTTGTCTGTGCATAGTTTTAGTTGTAAATAATTAATTATAAATTGTAAAGGTTATTTAGGTTGGAGTATATTTTAAAAGGAGGGGTGAATGTGGTGATTATTCTCTATGTTTAGTAAGAAGTATTGTGATTGGTTGTTTGTTTCCTGCCTTGGGATATATGCTGTAATCTCATTGGTAGTTGATGTCATGTGATTTGTGGTGGCCATCTTAAATTCAGTTCTTTCCAGCCTTTAGTTGGGACTGGGTGTTGAAGATGTGCTACAGGATTTTTAAGTTAATAAAGCCTAGATTAGAAAGGCAAATCTATTCTTTATTTCAGGGACTCTGCACGCCCGTGTGCTGACATCCCATCTCATCCCTTTTCCAGCATCCTGCCACTGTCTTTGGAAAAAGATGGAGATGCCTGTGGGGCAGATGCGTTCTGAGCCCCACATACAGATGTAAATCCCCTCATCTGGTTCCCACCATTTGTCCCAACAGACACTCAATCCCCCATGAGTCCCCATAATAGTCCAATGGGTATTGTTACCCAGTCTCTCCCACTCGACCGTGGAGTTCTTCATGGTCTTACTCAGCTTCCTGAGCCACCACCATCGGTCCAAAGGAACATGTCCCGTACAGTTCAAAAAAATCCTCTTCCCGACGGTAACGCTGACTCTGGGTGCGATGATCCTCACCCTGGGGCACATTAGAGAAGTCTCTCTGTACTTAAAACCCGACTGGCTGGAGTATTCCGTAGAGTTCGGCCCCAGCCATCCTGGCCACCTCCCTTCGTGGAAATAGGTGGCTGTCTCCTCGATGTCACGTCTTCCCGTCCCATCGGTCACAATGGGGGCTGTGTCTCCGGAGCAGCCGTACACGGTCGAGTCCTTGGTGTAGCCCCGGTAGGCCAGGCTACACCCAACCACCGTGAACGCGATGAGAATCCCTTTCATTATCCTTTTGGTTCCTGTAACAAATTAAACGATACAGCCAGGCTCCCGAGAGATCCTGGCCTAGGTGAAGGCATGATCGGGTCTTTCGACCTCGATCCAAAACAACACACATGCTGGGCAGATTCCAAAACTATTACTTATCACGCTATTATCTTAAAATTACACACCTTATACTTAAACTTAAACTTAACTAAACTTATGTACAGCGCCGCCCGTCCCCGGGCGGCTTGCCTAATCCCTGTTTGGACTGCAGCTCACCGCTCCCTGTGGCGGGGCTGCACTGACCTGTGGCTTGGGTCCCTCACAGCCTTTTGCTGCCAATGGGGAACTGCGTTTCTCTAGGGATCTCCCAAGTCGGTGTCAGCTGGGGTAAGGGGAATCTGGCCAGAGTTTCCTTGGCTGAGGCGTCCGAGCCGACCTGCGAGGGGGTACCTTTGGTGAGGCTCCCTTAGCGAGTGGACCTTTGGTTGGGACTTTAGCCCTCACAGCCCGTGGCTCCCCCACAGCTGCCGGCTTCGGCTCCCTTTCCTCAGGCTCCGCCCCTTTGGGATTTGGGTCTGTGGCAGACGACTTCTCCCTACCTGTCCCTACAGGTGGAGAATCTCCGCCCCCAAATTCTACCTCCCCAAAACTTGAGTCGAGGGCGGGATCTCCGTCCTCCAACTCCACCTCCTCCAGGATCGTGTCAGGGGCGGGACCTAGCTGTTCGGGCTCCCCCCAATGGCGTTCGGATCAGGAGGAGGGCCTTGGTCTTCGGGCTCCTCCTTGTCCGAGTCCCAGGCCAATGGGGAAACCTCCCAGGTGGGCGGGACAGCTTCTCCCTTCAAGCAGGCTGCGGTTCCAGCCTGTGTGGTCTGTGACTTATTGCACGCCTCAGGCTGAGGATCTTTACCCTCAGACCTGGCCTCGGTTGTTGGCTCTTTTGCACCCGGCTTAAACAGTTTGCACTGGTTGATGTGAAACCATTTAGTGCGTTGGGCCAACTTCACTGCACTGGTGGCGGGGACTGGTGGGTCTTGCACCGACTCCCGTCTCGCCTCTTCTATGGCTCTCTCCCCAGCGCGGATGTTCAGACCTAGGAATTTTATCTCCCGCCGACCAACCCGTGCCTTCTTTGGTTTCACCTTGAAACCCTCTTTTCCTTTCTCTCCCGCACTCGCTCCCCAGAGACAATGATTTCTTAGATCCACGAGGATCCCGTGCGCTACCAAGAAATCAGACCCAAGGACCCCCTTTCCACCCCCCGTCTCCCACTTCATCAGGGTACACTTCCACGTGGTGCGGAGTGATCCTGGATGAATGGAGAGGGGAAGGGAAAATGCGCCAGCCTGTTCTTCACCTGTGAAGCCCGATAGCATATATATGGAACCCCGGTGGACAGAGGTGAGGTGGTAGGGTTATCTGAGTGGATCACGGTGCACGATGCCCCCGTATCCAATAGATAGGTCCCCTGCACCTCCTCCTCCTCCATCTCCACGATGGGTCTTTTACATACATCATATCGCAGCGTGCACAGGTAGACGGGCTGCGCCGGTTCTAGTCATTTGGGTACAGCGGTCGGGGCTGTGGGAACGACAGGACCGGTGGCGACGGCTATCCTTCCCTGCTCTATCATAAGAGATCGCACTGTCTCTATGATTGACTCTATTGCAGCGGGATCCACAGCTGCACCGGTTCCTCTTTCAGGGGCAGGGGCTGCGTTTTGGACCTGGACTCGTGCTGGGGCGGCAGTCTGGGCTTGGGCTTGGGCTGCGGGAGCTTTTCCCTTATTATCCTTCCACGGATTTTTACAGTCCCTGCGCCAATGTCCATCCTTCCCACACCCGTAACAATTGAGCTTGGCTTGGGCAGGGCGATTCCCCTCCTGACACCACTCCTTCTTGCTTGGGGCTGCGGGTTTTGCCTCATGCACCTTTCCCTTAGAGGGAGGTGCCTCCTGACTTCTACAGTTCTTGTACGCAATGTTAAGCTGTTGGAGCGCGGTCTCCTCCGTGATACCGGGACCTTGGGGGTCAAACCAAGATTTGGCTTGGGTCCGTATCTGGGGCAAGCTGTTAGCAACCAGACAACGGAGCCAATGAACCCGCTGTTCGGCATTCATTGCGGCCCATTCCGGCATGCCCGGACAACTGCGCCGATACACTGGCCACAGCCTTTCTGCGAAAACCCGCGGGGGTTCTCCAGTTAGCTGCACAGTCCCTTCCACGCGGAGGAACAGATTACCATCGTCCACTCCCAGAACCTCCAAGACCTCGTCCCTGAGTTCCACATACCCTGTCCGTCCCCTCTTACTCCCGTCTGAGAGGTACTGAAGGATTGTGCTATCCAGGGAGAAGAGCAGCATCTTTGCCTGTTCAAGATCATCACAATCATTGATGGCGGCTGTTTCCTCTACGTCCCTGAAATGGACTGAGGGATCTCCCTTCTCGGAGAGTTTTGGGAGGTGGCTTATCATTGCTCTGAGTTGTTGGGCACCATGGGGCACCATGAGCTGGTTCATGTGGGGTCCGTCCGCGCCATCTGCAGCGGTGGGACTGAACCTCTGGTGCCGAGTAGGACACATTGGTGCCGGCTCTGGCTTTACTCCCAGGGGTTGTTCCTCCTCCTGTTCCACCTCGGCTACCCTTTCTTTCACCACCTCCCCTTCTGGCCAAGCCTCACTATAGCTTGGCGGCGCTGAAGGTTCAGTGGCTGGTGCCACAACCACTTCACAAGGAATCGGACGTTTGGATTCCTGCAAAAAGTCTATGTGACTTGCTTTTGGGCTTACGAGGCATACCATGCCTTTTGCCTTAACCAAGGCCGTTCTCAGGTCCTCTATGGTCTTTTGGCAGGGGCCATGGTCTGCGCTCTCAAGTCCGTGCTCAAGGGCCAGCTTGTAAGCTGCCTTAACCTCTACTACTCTCTCCTCCTGTGCTCTTAGCTGTTGTGCGAGGCGGGCGTTTTTCTCCCGTATTCTCGCTTCATGCATCTTTGCCTCAGTAACCTGGCATTCCAGGTACTCTATTCTAGCCTGGTGTTGGCTGGCTACAACTTGGCGTTCCTGATTCAGCGCGTGAAGCGCTGTGATGAGCTTTTCCCCACCCATGGCCTTTTCCTCTATTTCTGCTTCCTGTGCAGTGATCTTGGCTGCCTGTGCTGCAACGACTCTGTCCAAAATCTGGACTTGTTTCTTGTAGCACATCAGCCACACTGCCTTTTCCACTGACTTCTTATGTTCTTTGCTCTTTTTCCACCTGATGGCTGCGTCTACCAGACGCCCATCCAGTAAGAGATCGGAAATCCACTGCTTAGTGAGATTTACCTTGCCAAAGACATAATCCGATATCCTCTCATCCATAACATTTCGACCATTCAAACCTGGGTCTAATACATTGCAATCCTGCTGCCAGTGTCCTGCCGCGGTCAACATTTTCTGTAAGGGGTTCTCAGATCACAGAGGTTTCTCTCTCTAGAGGCCTCTCTCTCTTGCACAGTAAAACCTTGAGTGGTTCGACCCACTCGCCCCTTAGGTTCTAGACACTGGACTTGGATGCAGGAACTACAATGTAGAGAATACTCGATAGGCCAGGTAATGAAATGAAATTTTATTGCATAGAGTAAAATAAATCAAATGCACGTCAATAAAAGGGTACATGGGAGGGAAAAACAAACTCATGATACATTACTAACTGAGATAGATACAGGTGTATTATACTTTACAACAGTCATCATGAAATGGGGAAACACATGGAACATCGAGGGACAACAATTCATTACCCCTAAAATGCCCACCCCCTAAGCCTAGCTCGATCAGATTGTGAGGGGCCAGAAACATGCTCACCAATCCAGTTGGAAAGTATAGAGTTTTGAAACAGGTCTGCGCTTTGATCCTTTCAGGCGTCCTGTCTCCACGTGGTCAGTGCTGCGGGCTGCGACACTCTCTCTTCTTCCTCGAGGTGAAAGTCACGAACAGGCTGGACACTGGCAGGCCACCTGTTTGACCATGGCTGGAGAGGTCTTCTTCGCGGAGTCTAGCTGATTACCATTTTCAGCTAGATTTCTTCTGTAGGGCTGCTGTCCTTTGTCTCGTCAGCGGTTTGTTGATGATCTCCCGATGGTTACCTCGGGGCGGGACGCAGACTCGAATCACCTTCTTGGTCTCTGGATCGACGTTCCTCCACGGTTCTCAAAAGGACAAGCTCAAAAGCGTGTCTCGCTGATCCCTCCCGATGGCTAATCGCTCCCGATGGCTACCACGGGACTCCAAATATACTTCTCAAGAGAAGCCTTTATCTCCCGCCAAATCAAGGTTAGTCTTTGTTTAACTTTTGGCGGGCTTGTATCACAACGGGGTAGTTATTATATTTAAACTGCTTTCGGGATGGCCGGTGATGGCCATCTCTGGTCTGGAATGACCTTGTATTGGTTTGAATGTCTTCTTGATGTCTTTAATGGGTCTTTGATGCTCCCCTTATGAATATAAAACTGTTTCCCTTTGTCTGGGTAAACATTTAGATGGCCTTTATCTATAAGCCGATCTGACTGGATCTGCATCCAATCCATATGTATGTGGCTGTGTCTGGTTTCGTTTTCTCCAAAACGGCCTTCCAGAACTTACTGTGGGCTGAATCCACAAAGGCTGTCTGGGGACTGCAGGAACCATTTTAAAGTGTCCAGAAAGCTAGTCACGGGGTCTGGTGGCCATTTTGTGTGTCCCTTTTCTGGGCTTCTTTTAAAACAGTCTTTTAAAAGTAAAGGCCTCTTCTGCCACAGGACCCTTATCTGACAATATTAATTTTGCGGATCTTACACTGGTTGGCAGACAGAAAGCAAAGAGTTGGAATAAACGGGTCTTTTTCCAAATGGCAGGCAGTGACTAGTGGGGTACCGCAGGGATCGGTCCTTGGACCCTAGCTATTCACAATATATATTAATGATCTAGACAAGGGAACTAGATGTAATATCTCCAAATTTGCAGATGACACAAAGCTAGGTGGGCGTGTGTGCTGTGAGGAGGATGCCGAGAAACTTCAGGATGATTTGGGCAGGTAGGGTGATTGGGCAGAAGCATGGCAGATGCAATATAACGTGGATAAATGTGAGGTTATCCACTTTGGTAGCAAAAACAGGAAGGCAGATTATTATCTGAATGGCAATAGATTGGGAGAAGGGGAAGTGCAATGAGATCTGGGTGTGCTTGTGCACCAGTCGCTGAAGGTAAGCATGCAGGTGCAGCAGGCGGTTAAGAAGGCAAATGGTATGTTGGCCTTCGTAGCAAGAGGGTTTGAGTACAGGAACAAGGATGTCTTGCTGCAGTTGTACAGGACCTTGGTGAGACCACATCTTGAGTATTGTGTGCAGTTTTGGTCACCTTATCTGAGGAAGGATGTTCTTGCCATGGAAGGAGTTCAGCGAAGATTCACCAGGCTGATACCTGGGATGGCAGGAATGACGTATGATGAGAGATTGGATTGATTGGGCTTGTACTCGCTGGAGTTTAGAAGAATGAGAGGGGATCTCATTGAAACTTATAAAATTCTAACAGGACTAGACAGACTAGATGCTGGAAAGATGTTCACGATGGTCGGGGAGTCCAGAATCAGGGGTCACAGTCTAAGGATAAGGGGTAGGCCATTTAGGACAGAAATGAGGAGGAATTTCTTCACCCAGAGAGTGGTGAACCTGTGGAATTCTCTACCACAGAAGGCAGTAGAGGCCAATTCATTAAATATATTCAAGAAGGAGTTGGATATATTTCTCAAGGCTAAAGGGATCAAGGGGTATGGGGAGAAAGCAGGGACCGGTTACTGAATTGGGATGATCAGCCATGATCGCATTGAATGGCGGAGCAGGCTCGAGGGGCCGGATGGCCTACTCCTGCTCCTAGTTTCTATGTTTATATTAAGCCTTGTTAAAACGTTAAAAAAAAAATGCAAAAAATTTCATTTTTGTTTAACATATTTAATTAAATGCCATTTTAATTAATGAATATATGTAATTGTTTTTATTTATTTATTTCAGTGTGTTGGTGCATTTTTGTAGTCATCCCCATTCATACTTTTGACAATTCCGTACGCACAGAACTGTCAAAAGTATGAAGGGGGATTCCCTTCTTCCATTGGTTGGGCTGGCCCACGTGATCCCAGGGGCGCTTGCGAACCGCCTGCGCTCCTGGGATACGTGGGCCTCTGCGCATTTCCGAGAGGAGAGGCCCAGGAGTGGAAGCCTCCGTATCTCCAGGACCAGCAGGTAGGCTTGTAGATTTTTTGCTGATCGGAGGCATCCGCCCGCAGGAAGCCTCTGATCGGAAATTCAGAGCCGTTATATCACAAATAGCAAAAAGGACAAGAAGACTAATGTCCTTACAGGTATTTGGGTCATTTTCAAATAAAGATTGATATCGTGTTTGAGCAATTACATGCTAGTAAAGTGAACTGATTTAACTTGCACCATGAGAGAGAATTGCATTGTTATTGTGTTGAAATGTGTCAGGAGTAGCTTGGCAACTTGTTTATTTTTTCCATTTAAAGGAGGTGATGCCAATAGACATAAGTTCTGTGGCATATAGTTACATTTTGCTATTATTGGCTCACTATCAGGGACAGCTCTAAATGCTGCACTAGGTTAAGCAAATAACATGCCTTGAAGTTATAATGTGTCGTGTTTGAAGTGGTATGTGGTGTGAATTATTCATTAGCTTGTCATTGCAGAAAAATTATATCACCAATTGGGATGCACTTGAGTTGTCTTTGGAAAATCATCTTTCCTAAATTAGCTTTAAAGGGTTTTGTCTTATTTTCAGCTTTTAGGATTATGTTTACTTAGTTGTCCAAAAGTCAGCATTAAGCCGTGGAAGTTTAGAACACCGAAGGAGGCCAATCAGCCCATCATATCTGTACTTGCTCTTTGTTAGAGCAACCCAAAACTAATTCCATTGCCCCACACTTTTCACATAGCCTAGTGACTTCTTATGCTTCAAATTTTATCTAATTTTTCCTTTAAAAGATGCAGTGGTCTCTACCTCAACCATTTGTTGTGACAAATAATTTTATGTTCCAACAACCCTCCGTGTAGAGAAATTTATCCAAACCTCTCTCCTCATAATCAGTGATAATTTGATGGCCCCTTATGCTTGACTCTCCAGCCAGAAGAGGAAACCTTTCCTTATTTACTCTATCAAATCCCTTCAAAAATTTAAGTAAAACCTCCGTTAAATCTCCTCTTAGCCCTTGCAACTCCATTGGAAATATTCCCAGTATTTAAAGGCTCCCCTCATAAGTATAGGCTCCAATCCCAGGCCTAATCCTGAACCTACGTTGTACACTCTCTGTGGTGTTAATATTCTTTCAATAATGAGGTGCTAAAAACTACACACAGTACTCTAACTATGGCCTAACCAATGTTTTGTATAAATTTACCATTACTTCTTTACTCTTGCATTCTATGCCTCTATTTATAATACCCAAATGATGTTGCCCTTTCTGGCTTTCACTACTTGTAGCCACACATTTAATGTTTACAACATTGCTTTGGTGTAACATGTTTTACCAGTTAAACTATTCTTTGTATAAAAATGTTGAACTGATTTCATTTTGGTGTGAATAGTAAGAGATGGCAGCATGATTTATGTAGTGTATTAAAGGACGACCTGAGTGCAGATGTATTCTAGGAAGATACTGTAATCAAAAAGACATGAAGATTCAGAGCTGTGGTATTCTGTGTGTTAAATGATAGAGTGCCTTTATGTAAGACCACAGAAATATTCAATTAAAGTAATTGCTGGCAAAGAAAAAAATAATTAAATTAAGGGCTATCTGTCATTTGTTATAATTAGACAATTCAAGATGCAGAAATTAATTAAAACTAGGTTCTCTACTTTCTTGCTGTGATCTTGAGAATTTCATTAACTATGTTTCGAATCTCAACCCTCACCTTTACTTGATCCATTTCTGACTCTTTCCCTCCCTTCCTGGATTTAACATCAGAACATAAGAACATAAGAAATTGGAGCAGGAGTAGGCCAATCGGCCCCTCGAGCCTGCTCCGCCATTCAATCAGATCATGGTTGATCTGATCCTAACCACAAATCTACTTCCACTCTCCATCCCACCTGAACCCATGTGATCTCCAAGGAGAGGCGAAAAACCAGGTAAAAACCCAATGGCCAATTTGGGAGAAAAAATCTGGGAAATTCCTCTCCGACCCATCGAGGCGATCGAAACTCGTCCAAGAGATCACTCTGTCCCTGTATTTCCTGCAGTACTTACCTTCTGTAAAAGATGATCTCCACCCCAGCCAGGAACAGGCCCAATTTACCCTTGAAGGACTCCTAGCTGGCAGCCTGTTCCCGAGGTCTCCACTAATCCCTGTGAATAGAACCATCTCCTGAAATCTAACACAGAATTAGAACACAAGAAGTAGGAGCAGGACCAGGCTACACGGCCCCTGGGCCCGCTCCGCCACCCACAGTGCCATGACCGATCCGAACCTAGACTCATGTCCAATTTCCTGCCCGCTCCCCGTAACCCCTAATTCCCTTTACTTCTAGGAAACTCTCTATTTCTGTTTTAAATTTATTTATTGATGTAGTTTCCACAGCTTTCTGGGGCAGCAAATTCCACAGACATACTACCCTCTGAGTGAAGAAGTTTCTCCTCATCTCAGTTTTGAAAGAGCAGCCCCTTATTCTAAGATTATGCCCCCTAGTTCTAGTTTCACCCATCATTGGGAACATCCTCACCGCATCCACCCGATCCAACCCTTTCACAATCTTATATGTTTCAATAAGATCGCCTCTCATTCTTCTGAACTCCAATGAGTAGAGTCCCAATCTACTCAACCTCTCCTCATATGTCCACCCCCTCATCCCCGGGATTAACCGAGTGAACCTTCTTTGTACTGCCTCAAGAGCAAGTATGTCTTTTCTTAAGTATGGACACCAAAACTGTATGCAGTATTCTAGATGCGGTCTCACCAATACCTTGTATAACTGCAGCAATACCTCCCCGTTTTTATATTCTATCCCCCTAGCAATAAAAGCCAATATTCCATTGGCCTTCTTGATCACCTGCTGCACCTGCATACTAACTTTTTGAGTTTTGTGTACCAAGACCCCCAGATCCCTTTGTACTGCAGTACTTTCCAGTTTCTTGCCATTAAGATAACAGCTTGCTCTATGATTTTTCCTGCCAAAGTGCATAACCTCACACTTTCCAGTATTGTATTCCATCTGCCAAATCTCTGCCCACTTACTTAGCCTGTCTATGCCCCTTTGCAGGTTTTTTATGTCCTCCTCACCCACTACTTTCCCTCCCATCTTTGTATCATCTGCAAACTTTGATATGTTACACTCGGTCCCCTCCTCCAAATCATTAATATAGATTGTAAAGAGTTGGGGTCCCAGCACTGACCCCTGCGGAACACCACTAGTTACTGATTGCCAGTCTGAGAATGAACCATTTATCCCAACTCTCTGCTTTCTGTTAGATAACCAATCCTCCACCCATGCCAGAACATTACCCCCAATCCCGTGATATTTATCTTGAGCAATAATCTTTTGTGTGGCACCTTGTCAAATGCCTTTTGGAAGTCTAAATACACTACATCCACTGGTTCCCCTTTATCCACCCTGTATGTTACGTCCTCAAAGAACTCAAGCAAATTTGTCAAACATGACTTCCCCTTCATAAAACCATGCTGACTTTGTCCTATTAAATTATGTTTATCCAAATGTCCCATTACTGTCTCCTTAATAATGGACTCCAAAATTTTACCTATCACAGATGTTAGGCTAACTGGTCTATAGTTTCCAGCCTTCTGTCTACTGCCCTTTTTAAATAAGGGTGTTACATTAGCAGTTTTCCAATCTGCCAGGACCTTTGAGTCCAGGGAGTTTTGGAAAATTATTACCCATGCATCCACAATCCCTATCGCCACTTCCCTCAAGACCCTAGGATGTAAGCCATCAGGTCCAGGGGATTTATCTGCCTTGAGTCCCATTATTTTACCGAGTACCAATTCCTTAGTGATTTTAATCGTATTTAGCTCCTCCCCCCCCCAGAGCCCCCTGTTTGTCCAGTGTTGGGATATTCTTAGTGTCCTCTACCGTAAAGACTGAAACAAAATATTTGTTCAGCGTTTTTGCCATCTCCATGTTTCCCACCATTAATTTCCCGGTCTCATCCTCTAAGGGACCAACATTTACTTTAGCCACCCTTTTTCTTTTTATATAACTATAGAAACTCTTGCTATCTGTTTTTATATTTTTTGCTAATTTACTTTCATAATCTATCTTCCCTTTCTTAATCAATCTTTTAGTTATTTTTTGCTGTCTTTTGAAGACTTCCCAATCTTCTATCCTCCCACTAGATTTGGCTACCTTATATATCCTTGTTTTTAGTCGGATACTATCCTTAATTACTTTACTTAGCCACGGATGGCTGTCATTTCTGTTACACCCTTTTTTCCTCAGTGGAATATATTTTTTGGAAGTTGTAAAATAACTCCTTAAATGTACACCACTGCTCATGTACCGTCTTACCCTTTAATCTATTTTCCCAGTCCACTCTAATCAATTCCGCTCTCATAACTTCATAGTCTCCTTTATTCAAGCTTAGTACGCTTGTTTGAGATCCAATCTTCTCACCCTCTAATTGAATATGGAATTCAACCATGTTATGGTCACTCCTTCCAAGGGGATCCTTTACTAGGACATTTTTAATTAATCCTGACTCATTACACAGGACCAGATCTAAGGTTGCTTGCCCCCTGGTCAGTTCAGTTACATACTGCTCAAGAAACCCATCCCTAATACACTCAATGAACTCTTCCTCAAGGCTGCCCTGCCCAATTTGATTTGTCCAGTTAATATGATAGTTAAAATCCCCCATAATTATAGCTGTTCCCTTATTACAAGCCCCATCTATTTCCTGATTAATACTCCGTCCAATGGAGTTACAACTGTTAGGAGGCCTATAGACTATGCCCACTAGTGTTTTTTTCCCCCTTATTATTCCTTATCTCCACCCAAACTGTTTCACTATCCTGATCCTTTGACCCAATATCATTTCTCTGTATTACAGTGATTCCTTCCTTTATTAACATAGCCACCCCACCTGCCCTTCCTTCCTGCCTGACCTTCCTGATTGTTAAATAGCCTGGTATGTTTAATTCCTAGTCATGGTCTCCCTGCAGCCATGTCTCTGTAATGACCACAAGATCATACCCATATGTAGTTATTTGAGCCGTTAACTCATCCATTTTGTTATGAATGCTATGTGCATTCACATAAAGAACTTTCAAATATGTTTTGTGACACTTAGTTCCTGCTTTTTCCCCTTTTACTACTGTACCTTTTACTCCATACCTTCTGTCCCTTCCTGACACGCTCTGGTTTTTAATTCCCCTACAGCTACCTAGGTCTATGACCTTCTCCGTTGTCATTTTTATCATTTGCTCTCTGGAAACCTCCCCCCCACTAATTAGTTTAAAGCCCTCTCTACAGCCCTAGTTATATGATTCACCAGGACTCTAGTCCCAGCACTGGCCAAGTGAAGTCCGTCCAATGGAACAGCTCCCTTTTGCCCCAGTACTGATGCCAGTGTCCCAAGAAGCAAAACCCATTTCTCCCACACCAGTCTTTGAACCACGCATTTAACTCTTTAATTTTATTTATCCTAGCCAAATTCGCTCATGGCTCAGGTAATAATCCAGAGATTATTAGCCTTGAGGTTCTGTTTTTTAATTTGCCCCCTACCTGCTCATACTCCTTTAACAGAACCTTCTTCCTTGTCCTATCTACGTCGTTTGTACCAACATAGACCACGACAACTGGATCCTCCCCCTCCCACTCCAAGTTTCTTTCCAGCCCAGAAGAGATGTCCTTAACCCTGGCACGGGGCAGGCAACACAGCCTTCGGGACTCCCGCTCTCGACTGCAGAGAATCCTATCTATTCCTCTAATGATACTATCCCCTACCACTACAACATTTCTTTTTACTCCCCCCTCTTGAATGGCCCCCCATTCCACGGTGCTGTGGCCAGGTTGCTCATCCCCCCTGCAGTCCCCGCTCCTGCCCTCACAGGGAGTAAGAACCTCGAACCTGTTTGATGAGAGCAAGGGCTGCGGCTCCTCCAACACTACCTCCTGGATCCCCATACCTGCCTCACTCATAGTCACACCGTCCTGTCCCTGACCACGAACTACATCTGAATTAATTAATTTCATAGGTGTGACTACCTCCTGAAACATAGAGTCCAGGTACTTCTCCCCCTCCCTGATGTGTCACAGTGTCTGAAGCTCAGTCTCAAGCTCTTTAACACGGAGCCCGAGTTCCTCTAGCAGCAAACACTTATCGCAAATGTAATCACCGTGAGCCTCAATGGGGTCCACCGGCTCCCACATTTCGCAACAGTAGCACATCACCTGTTCACCCATTTCTATGTAATTAATTAAATTTCTTATTATTAGTTATGAAGACCCTCTGCCCCGATATAGATGATGAATATCACACCACTATTTAATAGAACTTACCAACTTATAAGGTAAATAACAGAGAAGGAAAAGGACCTACCAACCAGCTGACCACCTACCTCCCTTTTGAATGCTGTCTGTGGGGCCTGTTTGGTTGAGTCGTCTCGCTGCTCCGCTTCCGCAGTGCTGGCTAAGTCCTCTAACCCTAGTGATGGGTTTTCCACAGAAATCTATTACAAGCTCCTGGACTTCCACTATTACCTGGATTATAATTCTTCCCACCCCATTTTCTGTAAGGACTCCATCCCCTTCTGTCAGTTTCTCCATCTCTGTCATATCTACTCTGACTCCACCTTCTGCCCCAGTACTGCTAAAATGTCTTCCTTTTGCCTCAACTTATGTTGCTCCTCTGGTGTCATTGACAGGTCCACTAACCAAGTCCATCCCATTTCCCATGCTTCTGTTCTTAGCCACTCTTTCCCCCTCACAATCATGACAGGGTCCCCCTTGTTCTCACTTTTCACCTCACCAGCCTCTGCATCACCAGATCACATTCTGCCATTTCTGCCATCTATGTGATCCCACCAACAAAGACAGTTCTGATGAAGAGCTGTATGCCTAAAATGTTAATCATCTGTTCCCTCCACAAATGCTGACTAAGCTATTCTGTGTCTCCAGTCATTTCTATTTTTGGGGGGATTTATAGCATTTGAATTTTTTATTTGTTTTTATTTCCTATTTTATCTGCCATTCACCTGGATTAAGGAAAAGGTGCAGTGCATAGGTTTTAGTCCTTGTGCTAAAGTGCTCCTTCCATACTCTGCCGTATGTGATCCTTTATAAAAATTGCTGGAGCCAGATTTGAAATGAACAATTCACTACAGTAAAGCTCCTTTACAAGAGATGTTCATCATCAACACCCTTTGGAAAAAAAATGCTGTCTCATACTGTATACCTTAATAACTCTTCCAGATGTTGTCATCACTCACTCCTCGGATTGCCATTTTTTAAAAGATTTTTTAAAAATAAATGTTTCAGTTATTTGGAATTCATTGTAAATCTGGGTTTTAAAATATGGAATAAAAACTGAAAATGCTGGAAATACTCAGCAGGTCAGGTAGTATCTATAGAGAGAGAAAAACAGAGTTAACATTTCAGGTTGATGACCCTTCATCAGAACTGGAAAAAGTTAGAGATGTAACAGATGTTCAAGCAAGTGTAGGGGCAGGGAAAGGGAGGAGGGGAGAAAAGAACAAAAGGGAAGGTCTGTGATAGGATGGGAGGCAGGACAGATTAAAAGACAAAAGGGATGATGGTGCAAGGCAAAAGGTAATGGGACAAGTTAAGAAACAAAAGATGGCTCTAAATGAAATATGGTGAAACTTGAACTTTAACAGCAGCTTTTTTAGAACCAAATCCAACTAATTACCTCAAATTTCATAATATACTAAATGATATCATTATAGAAGAGTAGCTGCCTCTCTATAGCAAGGAATATTGAGCACATATTGCTAATTTGGCCACTTTGCCTGCTTATAATAAGGAAGTAAACCCCAAAATATGAAATTTTAAACTTCATCTAGTCTAGTTAAGAGCAAGAAACCTTGTTAAAAAGTGATGTCTGTTGAATGCAAGATTTAACAGTGTCCCCTTTAGTCTAATAGTTAAAATAATTACTTGCATTTTCTAGAAGGATTCATTTGGACAACTGCAAAAAATTGACAAAAAACTTCAAGAGGGATTTTTCAATTATTTCCCTGTTGAGTCAAGTTTGTAATTTGCCTCAAAATGGGAATATAGAATGTGTGGAAATTAGTGAATTGGAGGAAGGGGAGCCAGATAAGTCAAAGTCACAAGTGAGGAGAGCAAATGGAGGTGACAGGGGAGGAAGCGGAAAGACCTGCCCGTTCTGCAAGCCCACTCTCAACTCTATGCACAAGGGACTGGTATCCCACCAGGCCTGCCTTCAGATGGCAGTTAATGCAGGAGCAAAATACATTTTCACATTAACTTGTACAGTTTGGGTGTGTCAATGAAGCCCAAAATGTGCAACTATGCATTGGTGGATTACTGGACTGCAGACCAACATGGAGAGTATGGTCACTGCAAGGGTCTCAGCAGTAAACCCTGTCTTGTTCAAGGTTCAGCCATAGGTTTCTGAGCAAATGCTATAATTGAAGCTTTATAGATCTTGGGTTACAATATATCTAATCGGCACTCACCATTTTGGAGAACCAGGTAATGGAAGGTTTCAGAAACACCAATGCTGTCCAACAATCTGCTGCCACACAGATCTTTGACCATCTAAGGGAGTGCCAAGCAGCTGGAGAACAGCAAGTGCTGGCATGGATAATGGAGATGTCTCTCAGGGCAAAGCCACTAAGCCATTCTGTACAAGTGACGACAGATGCATCACAGAGCATACAGGCACATGTAGCTAGCACAAGAATCTGGTGGATGATCTCTATTCCTAGATGCAGATATTGATACTTCACTACTTCCTCTTACTATAGAAGCACTTGAAAGGAGCATGTGGTTAGGAAATACACATTTACTAATGGGAAACTCTTACTGAACACACCTGCATTTTACACTGCAAGAGTAAATAAGAGTTGGGATGACTGATACTGAAATGTGTCCTGACAGTTTTTTTTATCATGAGGCAGATTAAAGTAGTTGGGAGGAAATGCTATTGTATTCATAGTTGATGGTGATGATTCTTTATTTGGCAAGGTTATTAATCACATATGTAGATGATTTTTGTGCCTTGGATTAGGACACTTAATTAAATGCGATATCTGTTTTATGATTCACGCTGAGTGCTCAGTTAATTTTAAAGCCAAGTCTCCTGCCTCCTGGTCAGAGTTGTCTTCTGCCAAAGGCTGCTGCTGCCTGTCTTCTCTCTGCTCTATGACAAGGCCCCTTTTCAGGGGAAATTTGTGTGTAAGATATGTGAGGTGTGCACCTCATTATATCACTCATCACGCATTGTCCTTGGATGTCCCAATAGGATAAGCAGTCCTGGCTGCAGTGGATAGCCTTGGTTTCCCAGTGGCCACCCATCCAGTCTTTTTGGCTCTAGAAATAATGGTGGTGCCATGGATTACCATAAAATGATTGAATCATGGTAATTGGCAGGGCAGCAGGCATTAACATTCATGAAGGGAGCATGCATTGATATAGGATCTTGTAAGCCCACATGCAGACCAGCAATAATGCCCTGTACTTTGGAGATTCCCATCACTGCGGGACATATTCATATTGCTGCACGTTTTCCATAGGGAATGGATGATTTTCCTGGCTCAGGCAACTATCAGCCATATGTTGCAACTGTGCATTATAATTTGGTTGATTTTGGCAGACATCTCTTGTTGCCTGGAAGAACTCATTGGCCCGTAATTTGCGGTCAGCGGTGAAGCAAAGGCATTCGTCGCTGGCCTCAAAGAAAGCTGCGCACAGCGATCTCGCGATCTGTATGGCAAGAAGCTTGCTTTTCTCGATGCGTAATTGATTGCAGTGCTCTGTAGTAGGAATTCCCTAGCGCGATCTGCTGTGACATCAACAAGCTGTCTAAGCAACCAATCACATTGCAGAATTCTCACAGAGAGCGAACCAGGAAACGAGAAGCTGCTTTTATCTGGACTTTTTTAAAATGTTACAGAGAGCAAAATAAAGATTGGGACTTTCACACAGGGATAAGGTAGAAGCTGAAATATCATGAACAAACTTTATAAAAACATTTTTTTAAGTTTTTTAAAATTTCAGCTTTTTATCATAATGGAGAAATTTGACACTCCACAAATATAAAAATTAGTTTTTCAGGGTCAGAACATTTGTTTACCAGTCAATACATTGTTAAAATCCCAGTTACACCTATTCCAACAAGGCTTAACATTTAATGGGGTATTTACCAGCAATATTACCACAGAAAAGTTAACATTTTCATCAGTTTCATTGATTTCACTAATTGCCGGCTATGGGGGGTCCACAGCACAGCCAGTGTCGGAGCAATGAATGACTGACCACAACTTCAGGATTTCTGTGTTTAGATGGGCATGCGCTAAATCCTGAAATTGCGGTCAGTTTCAGAGTGGTAATGACTGTTAGTTCGCTGTCATTACCCACCGTAAATTCCAGGTCATTAATAACATAGAAATTCAAGGCAGTGATTATCTTGATAACCATGGACAGAGCCCTGCCTGTCATGGAAGTGGTTTACAGATCTGTCTGCAGGAAGCTAAAATGTTCTGTCACAGCTTCCTTGGGAAATCATAAAAGACAATTATAGTGTCCAGTATACCCTGTCTGTGCCTGTTTTTGGATTGCAAATTAGACTGAATACAGTTCCATCTGAATTCCTCTTAATTTTGGCCCTCTTAACTTTCCAGTCAGGTCTGAAGAAGCAGATGGGAGCTTTATCATCTTATTCAAAAAGGAGAGTAGAAGGCCCTTGCCCCATACTGTAGCCTGTGGATGTGATGGACTGCTCAGGCAGGAAATCATTTAAAGGGCAAGATTTGGAAGCTAAGGAGTAGAAATTCGATTTGAGCAGTAGCACAAAACAGGCAGTATCGGATCGGGCGCCCGTTATACGCAACGTCTGATATTCAGTTCCACTGCAGTCAATGCAGCTGAACATCAGACGATGTGCATAACGGGCGACGGATCCGATACCACTTGTTCTGCACCACCGCCTGAGACAAATTTCTATACTAAGTGTTTTTTGGTCATACTTTTATAGTGGCTTGGACTATAGTATGTGCATAGGATGCAGTTTTAGCTTCCTTTATCATATGAGCAACTAGGGATCCTTCAGATTTGTGTCTAACTTCTAAACCAAATAACCTTGTTGAACAGATCTTCCTCTTTATGCATTTTCATTGGTGCGAAGGCATTCGCTACTGCATGAACTACAAATTCACTGTTCCATAAAACCATACAAAGATGTTCAGAGCTTCTTTTGTATAAGCTCACCTTTGTAGCATAAAACTGGTATTGTGTATCGGGTGACTGCTCTAGAAACCGCTCAATTTTCTTTTCCATTGATTTCAATGAACATCAGTTTTACGTTTTTGCAGTGAGTTGAAAATTTCCCCCAGAGTCTCGTCAGTGAGAAACACATGAAGAATAAAGATTTCAACAACCCAAAGGCTTTAATATGGTTAGTGGCAGGTATTGGGTCATACTCTTTCAAATAGAAATTGAATTTGTTAAAAGCTAGTGTTAATAAAGTGCATCGTGAAACAAAGCATTTATCATTACGCACAATGTATTGTCCACACAGTCCTCAAGAAATCTGCCTAGATGGTTCCATATACCAACATTATAGCATTAGCACTATACTACTTTATTATTTTAACATAGTTTCTTCACACCAAATATAGGTTAAGATCAAGACTAAAAATGTACCTGATCTTTGTTAAGTTTTCAAAAGAGTAACAGAATATTTAACAGTACAAAATTGCAATAAAGAAAACCAAGTAAATGCCATATTGTCACGGACTTTATTGGTTTAATGAACTAATGTCATGTACTCAGTACAATGTCAAGTTTACTTAAAACAAAAATCAACAAAATTAAGTTCACTTTTTATGATTATTTCAAATATTGGCTATTTCATTTATTGACCCAGCATGGACTAGATCTAAAACCAACAGTACATTCAAAAGGGGTTCCAGGATGGTTACAAAATGACAGAATTGTATATATATCTTAAAAAGCCTAATCTGGATACAAAAGAAACCCTGTAAATGTACTATCATCATCATTGCTGGCAAAAATCCCATTCCAGTCTCGAGTTATCATCAACCAGATTTCATCATTGGGTTTTAATTTAAGAATAACCATGCCAGATGCCTGATCTATATCTTGACCAAAAATTGCATCTCTACTCTTCAGGGTCCGAGTACCATTTTTTACCAGACTAACTCGTATAGGTCTACTTCTCACAGTCAAATGGTACGAAAACAGATAAACACCTCCAATACTGCAGCGGAATTTTCCAGTTTCTGGATTGTACACATTTTGGTCATTGTAGAACATTTTTTCAAACTTTATTGGGGTACCAACTGGAGGGAAGGACTTATTAGGCAATAATCCCACACTAAATGCAGATGGTGTGACCTTTGTATCTTCACCTTTGTTTCCTGGTAAACCCCTTAGTCCACGACTACCCCTTCGCCCACGCAGACCTCTACTACCATCTCTTCCTTTTGGTCCTACTATGCCTTTAGGTCCCTGTAGTCCTCGATCCCCCTTGTCTCCTCTTTGTCCTTCATTACCCTTTTCCCCACTCAATCCATCATTTCCTTTCATACCATCATTCCCTGACTCCCCTTTTTCTCCTTTGTCACCTTTTTCTCCTTCTGCCCCCAAATCTCCACGATCACCCTTCTCACCAATGTCCCTACATTCTCCTTTTTCTCCTACATCTCCTCTCTCACCTTTCTCACCTTTTTCTCCAGTTAACCCCATTTTGCCTACATCCCCCTGCTCCCCCTTTTCTCCTTTGGTGCCATTTTCACAGGGACCTCCCTTATCTCCTTTATCTCCTTTAAATCCTGGAAAACCAATGTTCCCTTTATTGCCTTTTGCTCCTTGCTCACCTGAAAAACAACACAACAGAAGTTAAGCATATTTTCTGACTATTCACAATTTATTAGCATATGATATGATAATAATGATCATTCAGAAACACACCAAGTAGAATAATTTTACCTTAATTATAAACAAAAATGAAATGCATTTACTGTTAGACTAAGCACATAATTTAAGTTGATGTAAAGGAGCAATTATTTAATTACATGTCTTGTCTTGTATATTTATTCACATTAATACACTCTAATTTAATTTTTCTTATTTACTTTATATGTATGTGATACAAAAAGGGTGAACAATGCTGTGCATTTGTATACATGTCAAAAATTGCATTTGAGGTCTGTGAAATTTAATTAAGTGGAAAAAATTCAGACAGAAGATACAGCAATCAAACTATAGATAGGATCCTGAGGTAATATTAGGCAGAAAGGAGCAATTAAATGAAAATTAGCGATATAAAATAAGCTTACACCAAACCAAATTTTGTTGTTAAAATGTTCTTTATTACAATAGTGTTTGAACAATGTTAAACAAGTTAGTTTCCTTTACTTTGCTTAAGGTGGCTTTTTGCCAAATAAACTTTGCAGCCTTTTTTTGGCTGTTGTTTAGTCTTCAGTTTCTTGAGTTTTGAGTTTTCCTAAAGGAATCTCTAGAATGTATGGAAAGTACCATTGCATATTGTTAGCCTTTCTAGTTTAATATGTCATTTTGCCCTACTCACCGTGCAAACCTTCCAAATCTTTGAAAACTTCTATTATTGATGCTAAAAAAATCTTTAGGTTCATCATTTTAGAGCATTTGTAGGTTAGCAGGGCACTTACAGCTTAAGCAAAGTTAATCAATGAGATAGTCTCCATAGACATTAACTATGCTCATACGATCTCAAAAGAAATGTATAGTCTGCTAAATTGCCCTGTAATCCTAAATGTTCTAAAGAAAGATAATTGCACATTTCATCTAGTATCTTTCAATCCCCTTTGGTTACTCTTTTTATGCTTCAAAATTAGCATCTTGAATAAGGAGTCCTGCACAATTGCTATCCCCTTTCATGATGCCAGTGAAGCAGAACTTAATGTTGTTGAATTTTGTGTTTCTGGGTGGGATCTGAGTCTAACACAGAGGGGTCGATTTTCATTGACCCGTGGAGTCAGGATTGGAGGCATGCGGGGGGTTAAAGTCCCGAATTCGGGGGTCCCGACACCATCCCGCCCCCAACCCATCTCCATGTAAGTTTCAAAGGAGGCAGGTACCCGCCCCGCACAGAGACCCGCCTACCCGAGGTGGGAAGGGATTAGTGCCAATTAACTGCCTGTTAACGGGTAGTTAACAGGCAGTTTTTAGCCTAATCCCTATTTTAAAGCTTGAAGTGTGGGATTCCCGATGGCTCCAAACCACGCCAAGTTAGAGGACTTGGGCCGTCGGGTTGAAGGACTTGGAGGGGTCGAGATGTCGGTGTTCAGGTGAGTGATGGGAGCATGAGTGCAAAGGTAAGTGTGTTTGGTGTGTCTAAAGTGTGTAAAGAAGTTTAAATTACCTGTACTTACCTTTTCAGCCTTCCTTCCTCTAGGTTTCGGGAGTCCATCATCTAACTGGCACAGAAAGCTAAATGGCTGCGATCTGTCAAAAGTGACAGCCTGCAGCTTTCTGTGCCGGTGAGATTTCTAACTGAGTCTGTGTAGAAGGACTCAGGTTAGAAGTAAGACTGTCAGTGTTTGACAGCTTCAAACAGCTGTGAAACACTGATATTTCATCTGTCAAAACATCTTGACAGATGAAATTTCAGTCTGTGACGTCACCTGTTGCCGGGTGGCCCTTAATTGGCCTGCTGAGCCCGCTAGGTGGGCTCAACAAGGTCAATCAAGTTTAAATCGTGTGGATTGGCCGCATCTCAATGGAGGCGGGACTACAACCTCGAAAGTTGTAGTCCCGCCTCCTTCCCGACATCTGAATGAAAATCACCCCCAGAATGTTTGCTTTCAGGATTCCTCTAACCAGTAAATGTAGTTTTCTCAGTGTAATGGCATATTGAATTGTAATTCACTTCCACTTGTATTTCTCCATTGTGTTCCAAAGTTAGATTCTAGAACACCTTTTTTGAAAGTTTAAAAGGTTTTGTTAGGAGACTAGCTGCTCTTTACAGAAGGAACGGATTCTTGTATAATATGAGTTTATCGTCAAATCAAGTTTTGCTGCACACAGTTGCATGAATACTGTGACTTCATTCAACTCACTTCAGTTACTTATATCAGTAGCTGAATTTAGGTGATTTTCTTCATCCTTTAAGTATACTAACCTGTATAGATTAATGAAGTTAAATAATTAA
Organism: Somniosus microcephalus; assembly: GCF_052327205.1. Taxonomy (NCBI): domain Eukaryota; kingdom Metazoa; phylum Chordata; class Chondrichthyes; order Squaliformes; family Somniosidae; genus Somniosus; species Somniosus microcephalus. The sequence goes on from NC_140992.1 coordinate 77,658,019, forward strand.
AGTTAATTACTTAAATACGTATGTGGAAGCCAAATAAGACACTCATTCTACCAAGAACATCATCACTACACGTACATTTTTTGAAATGCATCACTGTTCACATAAACCATCAACAAATATATCCTTACATAAATAAAGTAGTTTGAACCTATGTAGTGTTAGAATCTAAAGACAGACGTTGTGATACAGTGTTTGAAGCTCTAGAAGTGGTGCTTTCACTCCTCTTTACTGATAAACTAATTCTTATAAAACTATTAAGCGTCCCTTAAATTTTGTTAAATACTACTCCAAGAGTTGTGATATATGTGATGTTTTTTATGCTGACTCCTAAACCATGCATTGACTGATCTTACACATGAAGCCAAAAGCATCACTGAGGATTTGTTTGATACTCAAATGGAGTAAAAGTCAAGAATAAAATACTGGAAAGATGATGTGCCCCACTATCTTGCTGAAGTCATCCTGCCAGTGTTGTGTTCCTAACATTTTCTCCATGTGATGTGATGGGTAGACTTTTTGACTGATGCAATAAATAAATTCAATCGGCTCCTAATGGGATTCTCATCATTATCAGGGAGCCCACGTGGGAGAGGGTTATACAATGGCTGTGGCAAGTTACGCAGATCCCTGTCATAGTGTACCAGGATCAGCAGCCTCAGAAAAACAGTGGGAGGTATTCAAAGAAGTATTAAATATAATATAATACCAAGGCAAACCCCTAAAGAGCAATACTTCCACTGGTACAGTCACGCAACCATGGTCAACATGTGAGGTAAGATGCAATATAACGCTAAAGACTTACACAAATGCCAAGAAAAGTGGTAATCGAGAAAACTGGGAGAAATATAGAAAATAATAAAGGGATGCAAAGAAAACAGTGACTTGACTTGTTAAGTGCCATAAATTAATCAATTTGTAACAGCAGTTCCAAGCAGGACAACAGAAATAGAACACAGAAGGCAGCATGAGCAGCTGGGATTCATCTTTTTTAATAAAAGCAGGAAAGAGAAAAGTCTGTTCATGGGATCAGCTAGGCAGAAGCAGAGTTAGCTGGTGCACATTGTGGATCACAGGAAGACAGAAGGAGCATCGCACGGGAAGCATTCCAAGAAAGGGAACAGACACAGAAAGTGAGAAAAGTGAGGGCAGGAATAGAAACTATAAAGGGAACAGCAGAAGTGAGTCCAGGAGAATAAGTAACTAAGAAAGTGTACGAATTATATTCAGAAAGTAGAATCAACCAAGGAGTGTGGAGACCTTAATAACTAAGAAAGTGCAAGAGAGAGTACAGGGAGACATTAGCTGGGAGAAAATGTTGAGTAGGAACCAAAAAGGGAATCGAGAAGGCTGAGTGAGGCACAAGCCAGTGTGAGGAACCCACCGAGCGGCTGCGATTTTGTCTACTTCGGTAGGTCCATGCGGGCAACATCCGTGGCATGTGGGGACCTTGCATCTGTCTCAATCCCGGCCTCCAACAAGATTTTACGTTACTAGGGCTTCTAAAACCCGCCCTGCGCGGTTCCCGGCCAATTAATAGGAAGCGGGTCTGATGACGTCATTTGATGACGCGTCGTCAGCCGGTTTCCTTAAGGGGGCCATGTCCAAATTGATTTTGACAGTGTGCTATCAGTGTTCTGCAGCATTGAGGTGCATGGCTGCACCCAAGCTCTCCCATGACTCCCTCCATATGCTTATGGAGGGAATCACAGCATGCAGGGAGGTTCTCCTCCCTTCCCATGGGTGGAAGAGACCTCCCCAGGAGACCAACGCAGACTTGTTGCACATTGCACAGGAGGGCACAGACAGGGATGTCGTCAGGAGGACCAGCCTGCAGTGGCGCAAACCTTTCAATGATGTCAATAGATCACGAAATGTTACTACCAAGCCACACTCAACCTCATCCTGCAGTGCCACTCATCACATCCCCATCACTCTGCCCCTACCCCTTTCTTTACTCACACCAACTTACCTTACACCTCCACCCATCCCTCTCTATCTACATTATCACTTCCCCATCTCACTAGCCACCCCTCACCTCACCCTCATCCTACTGCAAGCATACCAACTAACAACACACAAGGGTAGGCACTTGGGTGATTTAGCCAATGTTCATGTGAAGTTTCTGATAATGTGCTGTCAAACATTGAAATCTTTATTTTGAACACTTTGCATTCTTGGACAGCTTTGTGTGCACCTTTGGAAGTGACTTAGTGAGCTGCAGTGAATGGTGAGACTCTGGGCTGGATTTTGTCAATGGGGACGTGATGGAGGCAGGACTCCCACTTTTTGGGTTGCAGTCCCGCCTCCATCAATTTGTGGCCAACCCACGCGATGTTCCCTTGATTGACCTTGTTGAGCCCACCCAATTAAGGGACACCCGGTTACAGGTGATGTCAGGGATTGACATTTCATCTGTCAAGAGCTTTTGACAGATGAAATATCAGTGTTTGACAGCTCTGTGAAGCTGTCAAACACTGACAATCTGACTTCTAACTTGAGTCCTTCTCCACAGACTCAGTTAGAAATCTCTCCAGAACAGAAAGTAGAATGCTGCAACTTTTGACAGCTCACGGCCATTCTGCTTTCTGTGCCGGTGAGATGAGGGACTCCCGAGACCTGAAGGAAGGAAGCCTGCATTAGTAAGTAAAGGTAATTAAACTTCTTTAAACACTTTACACACACCAAACACACTTACCTCTGCACTCATGCACCCATCACTCACCTGAACACCGGACATCTCAAACCCTCCAAGCCCTTCAGCCCGATGTTCCGCCTTGCTAACTTGGCGTGGTTTGGAGCCGTCGGGCAGCCCACACTTCAGGGCTAAAAATAGGGATTAGGCTTAAAAATGCCTGTTAATTACCTGTCAACAGGCAGTTAATTGGCACTAATCCCCTTCCCGCCTCGGGGAGGTGGCTCCCAGCACAGGTCGGATACCCGCCTCCTGGGAAATTGGCATGGAGGTGGGTTGGGGGGCGGGAAGGGTTCATGCCCCCCGATTCTGCAATTTTCCCCCCACTCCTGCCTCCAAACCCGCCTCCACGGGACTTTGAAATTCAAGCCCATAAGGTCCCCCCCCCTTCCAATAGTGATGAATGTGAAAGGAATGGCTTGGACATTGTAGGGATGCTTTATGGTGCTGGTGTGAAGTGGTGTCAACCAGGTGCGTCATCTGGCAGCCAGGGTGTACAGTGTCAAGTGAAGCAAATCTGGACATGGTGAGGCCATCGCTGGCGTCCTGGGCAGCAATGTGCATGGGTGATGATGCCCTATGTCCAGTGCAGCATCAGTTGATTGCGGAGAAGTTTGGTGTGGATGTTGGTGCTGCTGGTGTGCCTGGTGATGTTGGTGTTGGGGCTGATTGTGTTGCGATTCTGAGGACCAAGGTGAGATTTTTTCCAAGGGCACTGATGCTGATGGAATAGATGGCAGGTGAGGTTGAGATGAGAGAAGTAAACTGTCAATGTTGAGATAGGTTGTTCCAAGGAGGTGACAGTGGATAGAGAGATTACTCCAAACACTTCAAAAGTGCATAAAGCTCAAAAGTGGTTTCCAAATCATTAATGCTCCAGCTTCGAAGATTGGGAAGTGAACAGCTGAGTGACAGAAATCGTGCCATTCATGTAGAAATTACTTATGAAATATACTGGGCGGCCTGCTGGTGGCACTGTCCAGGGAGAGTGTAAATACTCGGGCACGGGCCCAGCTTGCTCAGGGACATTTTGTAAACAGAAACTAGTGAAGGATAACTAGACTTCCATGTTGTGAAACAGTCGATTAAAGCCTTGTTTAATATTCAGACCAAGTGCCTAGTAGTTTTCTTACGTCAATTTAATCGACTGTTTGCTGCTCCATGCTCTGAGTGGTTTTGGAAACAGACGACTACGACTCAAACGGTAGAAGGGAACCAGAGGTAGTAATCAATCCATCATGGAGAAACTACTCCGACCTGCCCGTCTTGACCTGGATCCGAATTCACCTACAACGGCTAAGGTATGGAAACACTGGTATCGTACCTTAAGCAACTTCCTCAGGGTGTGTGGTGAGAATGTTCCTGATAAGTTAGAGATACTTGCCAATTATGTATCCCCTCATGTGTTTGACTTTATCGAAGACTGTGTAGACTATGACTCCACTATCCAAATACTACAGCAACTATATGTTAAGGCCCCAAATGAAATTTTTGCTCGGCATCTACTGGCCACAACTCGACAACAACCCGGGGTATCACTTGCCGAATTCCTTCAAAAGCTTCGCAGGCTCAGCAAGGATTGTAATCTCAAAGCTGTCTCAGCTGAGCAGTACCAGGAGGAGTTAATTCATGATTCCTTTATTAACAGAATTGCATCTCCTTTCATATGCCAGCTAATCTGTTGGAGAATAAAACCCTCAACTTACAAGCTGCCTATGACCAGGCATGTTCTCTGGACTTAGCAAAAAAAATGCAGCTGCCTATGACCAGGCATGTTCTCTGGAATTAGGAAAAAAATACAGATGCCTATCTTTTACCGTGTGCACGGACTGCTGCTATCACTTTTGGTGACTCCTCCAATGGGCCTCGGGCAGAAGCCCTCACTGATGACTACTCTATCCTAGCCGATGATGACCCTACCCTAGAAGCCCTCACTGATGACAACCCTGCTCTAGCGGTATCTTGGCAATCTGGAAGGAAGAGTTTCTTCTGTGAAGGTGCATTCCACTATAGGAAATTTTGTCCTGCTCGTAACGCAACCTGCATTCATTGCAGTAAGAAAGGTCACTTTTCTAAGGTATACCGGTCCAGAGCCCCTGTTAGTTTCGCAGCTGCTATCTATAAAACTGCTCCTCCCCCAAGAGCCACTACTAAGGTTACAGCTGCTATCTATAAAACTGCTCCTCCCCCAAGAGCCACTACTAAGGTTACAACTGTCAAGGGTAAAACTACTCCTCCTCCCGTCATAGCTGTTTTTCCCCAAAGCCTGTCCCATGCAGCCACGAAGGATTTGGTAAATGGACACATTTTGAGTGCACTAATCGACTAATGCAGCTCTGACAGCTTCATCAGTGAGCAGGCTGTCAGTAAGCTAAAACTGCGTATTTACCCCTCGGACAGGGAAATTGCAATGGCTCTGACGACACTGACCACCAACTCTTCCGGCTTTTGTTTTGTCGACCTTATTCTCAATGGCCGCACTTATTCCTCCACCCGGCTCGGGGTGCTCAAAAACCTATGCAGTGATGTGCTCCTGGGACAGGATTTCCAGAAACAACACAAAAGACTCACTTTTGAGTTTGGAGGGTCAAAACCGGAGCTTTCTATTTCCAAAGTACCATTTTGTGCATGTTCGGCGGCTTTGGTCGACGAGCCCTCCTTGTTTGCCAATCTTTCCCCCCAATGTAAGCCCAAAGTCACTAAATCACAACATTTCAGCCAAGATGATCTATCCTTTATCGAGGCAGAGATCTCTCGCCTTCTAGCTGACGGTATCATTGAGCCATGTTCATCTTCCTGGCGGGCTCAAGTTGTCATTGTTAAAAATCCTCTAAAGCAACACAAGAAACATCTTTGCATTGATTACTCGCAAACTATTAACCAGTATACCGACCTGGATGCCTACCCACTACCACGCATCGATGACATGGTCAATAACCTTGCCAATTACAAGGTATTTTCAACTTTTGACTTAGAGTGCATACCATCAAGTACCGTTAAAGGACTCTGACAAAGAGTATACGGCCTTTGAGGCCAATGGTCGGCTTTACCAGTTTTGTCGCCTTCCATTTGGGGTCACCAATGGGGTGGCTGTCTTCCAATGGGCAATGGCTAGCCTAGTCAAACAGGAGAACTTAACGGACACTTTTCCATATCTGGATAATATCACCATTGCTGGTCATGACTAGAAGGAGCATGATGCCAACCTCCAGAAATTTCTTGACGTTCTCCGTCATCGCAACTTAACCTTAAATGAGTCCAAATCTGTGAAATCAGTACCATCAGTCAACATCCTTGGCTACTGGGTGGGCAATGGTGTCATCAAACTGGATCCAGAGCGACTTCGTCCACTTCAGGAGCTCCCTCCTCCTACAAATCTCGGCTCTCTTCGTCGGGCACTCGGCAGGTTCGCCTATTATGCGAAGTGGATACCCCACTTTTCCGACAAGTACCAGCCCCTGCTTCATGCAAAGTCATTTCCGTTGAAGGCAACGGCTATTTCAGCTTTCGGCCTCCTCAAGCAACAACTGGAAAAAGCCACGCTTTGTTCCATCGATGAAAATCTCCCTTTCGTAGTCGAGTGCGATGCATCGGCTGTGGCGATCTCCACTACCTTGAATCAAGGTGGTCGACCCATTGTATTTCTGTCCAGAACTTTGCAGGGTAGCGAGCTCCATTATCCTCCTGTCGAGAAGGAGGCTATGGCTATCATCGAAACAGTACGTAAATGGAGTCATTTTCTCGCTTGTCGCCATTTCACGCTTATAACCGATCAGCGCTCCATGGCCTTTATGCTGGATAACCGGAAACGCACTAAGATCAAGAATAACAAAATACAGCTCTGGAGGATGGAATTGGCCGCCTTTGGCTACACCATACATTATCGACCCGGCAAAGAGAATGTGGCCCCGGATACCCTCACGCGTGCATTCTGCTCTTCCATGTCAACTTGGACTCTTGCGGATCTTCATACTGACTTATGCCATCCTGGTGTTACCCGTATGTTACACTTTGTGCGATCTAAAAATCTCCCCATTTTCTACGGAAGACTTGAGAAGAATATGCTCCACTTGTAGAATTTGCGCGGAATTAAAACCGCAATTCTTCTGTCCGTCGGATGGCTCGCTCATACACGCTACACAGCCTATGCAGCGACTCAGCATTGACTTTAAGGGGCCACTGCCTTCCTCAACCTGAAACACCTACTTGCTTACTATGGTGGACGAATATTCACCCTTTCCCTTTGCTTTCCCCTGTCCCAATATGCTTACTTCCACAGTGATCAAATGCCTCAATCAGGTCTTTTCCCTTTGCGGTACGGCCAATTTCATCCACTCTGATTGGGGTCCCTCCTTCATGTCAAGTGAACTCAAAAGTTATCATTCCCAACGGGGAATTGCCACAAGTAGAACGACACCATATCATCCTATTGGAAACAGACAGGTTGAGAGATACAACGCTATCATTTGGAACGCTGTTCGTCTTGCACTGAGGTCACACAACCTATCAGACCAGCAGTGGGAAACTATGCTCCCTGATGCATTGCATTCCATCAGGTCTCTTCTTTCTACATCCACCAACGCTACTCCTCATGAACGATTCTTCGGGTTCCAGCGTCACTCCACTCATGGGACGTCCCTACCATCATGGTTGGCAGCTCCTGGCCCCGTGCTGCTCCGAAGATTCGTCCGATCCTTTTAGAGTGATCCCCTCGTTGATGAAGTGGAACTGACGGATGTCAATCCACGTACACATGCGTGCACATACTCCGGGATCTGGCTCCCTGCCCAACCGGTCCCACGGACCCAATCGATGGTGGCACCCGTATCAATGACGCCAATACCCTGCGCTCCTCTGAGGATGATGCCCTACCCGGGACGTCAAGGGATCTGCCAGCTATTCCACCGGATCAACCCGGGGAACAGAGCGCTCCCCGTGGGATGGCTACCCGAAGCCAGGACGCCGGTCAGTCACCGACTACTGGGTAGGGTAAAGCCAGCTCTGCACCTGTGGGGACCCGCACCCGGCGCCACGATCTCCCCAGTCCCCCTCAGGTTGATCAAGGTGACACGGACTCTGCCAGCCCGCCAGTACGAACTAAGCGACCCAGGGACCAAAACACGGTCCGAGGAGATGTGCCTTCCGGCCACCAACAGATATCCAAATGCACCCGGAGCCACGATCTCCCCAGTCCCCCTCAGGTTGATCAAAGCAACATGGACTCTGCCAGCCCGCTGGTACGAACTAAGCGACCCAGGGACCAAAACATGGTCCGAGGAAACGATCCTTCCGGCCACCAACAGATATCCAAACGCACCCAGAGCCACGATCTCCCCAGTCTCCCTCAGGTTAATCAAAGCGACACGGACTCTGCCAGCCTGCTGGTATGAACCAAGTGACCCAGGGACCAAAACACAGTCCGAGGAGACGTGCCTTCTGGCCACCGATGGAGATCCAAACGACTGCATCTATTCTCAGTCCAACTAATTTGGTAGAAAGAAGCCACCGGACTTCCAATCTTTCAGGTGGGAAGAATGACATAAATCATGCCATTCATGTAGAAATGACTTATGAAATATACTGGGCGGCCTGCTGGTGGCGCTGTCCAGGGAGAGTATAAATACTTGGGTATGGGCCCAGCTTGCTCAGGGACATTTTGTAAACAGGAACTAGTGAAGGATAACTAGACTTCCATGTTGTGAAACAGTCGATTAAAGCCTTGTTTAATATTCAGACCAAGTGCCTAGTAGTTTTCTTATGTCACTGTGAAATGGTAGGTTTTAGACCACTTTTGCAGCTTTCACCTATTCACAGCAATTCGCAGTCATTGAGAACACGACATACTTACCTGACATGATAGCCGCTCTCCGGGAACCTCGTTGAAAACCTGGTAAAATGGTAAGTACATGGGAAAATGGTTCTTAACTACGTTTTAATAACCTTTTATCTATCTAAATTGGCTGATCCGCCGCTTGCTGTCGGGTCTGTTCAGGGATGACAGACCCGACACTTGGGAAACTGACAAGGAGGTGGGTTTACAGTGGGATACCGGCCCGCTGTCAATCTTTGTGATTTTGACAGCGGACCCGCCTCCAAACCCGCACTCTGAGCGGCGGCAAAATTCAGCCCAGAGTCTCAGTAAGGAGTGCAGGGTGAGAGCCTGGGAATGAGATTGAGAGCAGGCAACAGTTTACCTGTATGGACATCGGCTGAGCTTGAAACAAACATAGCTGAGGTTGAAAAGCAGAGCCAAACAAGGACACAGCTGAGAAGAGTGCCTGCAGAAAGCTCCGGGTGCAGGACTGAGTGTCACAGAGATCCCCAAAAGTCTGAGCTCTGAGGGCTGAAAATTCAAATCTACTGTTCATTGCAAGATTCTTCACCAGTAGGTATTTAACTATATTAACAGCCATTGGCCCAGCACAGCGAACCAGCCTGCGAAGGTTACAGTTTGGGGGAAATGCCAGAAAATGGAACCACGGATAAATAAACAGACACCAAATGAACAAAATTAAACTTGTAAGCTTGTTTATCTTGCTGCTGTACTATTGATTGCTTTCAATTATAAGATTCTTAATTGTGAATTGAATGTTTTGCTTGAGATTAGGAGCTGATGAAGGTTCAACATTATTCATAAAAATGTTCATTTGGCAATGGCAAAATGTAAATAAATAACAAGACAAATATAGTAAATAACCTTTTTACAGATCAACTGTGCTGCCGTATATAACAATCAAAATGCCTCTAATTAAAATATTTTATGTTCACTGATATTATTTGATATTTGCATCCTAATGCTGCATATTATTAGACTATATAAGTTGGCCTTGTGATTGGATCCATTAAAAATCCTGTTACATGTAAGTAACATCTACCTTACCATACCTTTTTCCCCTGGTTTTCCAATAAATCCTGGAAGTCCATCAAATCCATCTAGACCACGGTCCCCTTTTGGTCCTGAACAGCAACAATGACTTGTGTTAAAACATATACATCAAGTATCAAGTTTTAGAAAATTTAATTTGTCTTTATAAATTGGACCATGTAACAAAAGTGCAACAATATTATAAGAGAAAATAGCTTTAAAAAAATCCTTTACTATTTGTCAATATGAAACATTCATTAATATTGATTCCCTCTTTAAACTATATTGTGTTTGAATGGTCAAATCATGTACCTAGGAAACATATATCTAGCTTACCTCTTTCTCCGGCACTGCCCTTTATACCAGCTAGTCCTGGGGACCCAGGTAGACCTGCTATCCCCTGATCTCCTTTTTCACCTGGGAGCCCTATAAATAATAAATATTGAATCATCATGTGATTAAATTAACGTTCAAAATATCTCTACGCTATCTGTAAACAGACTAAGCAGGGAATTTTATCAAGCTATACCATAACAAATTAATGACAAATATGATCATCAGATGACAGTGTTGGATGAGACCTGCTCCCTGCTCCCTTGTATATGACCTTACACCATTTTAGTGAGTTCAACATTGGAAGGATCCTTAGTGAATGATAATTAGGAGCCTGAGAGAAGGAAAATGGCTGGAATTATCGGTAACATTGGACCGTTTGATGAGAATGTCGAACAATGGAGCTCATACACAGAACGATTTGAATACTTCACACAAGCAAATGACATTGGAGGGAACAAAGTAGTACCTACATTGTTAAGTGTGATGGGACCAAAGACTTTCAATCTTTTGCATACTTTAGTGCATCCAGATAAACCAGGGACTAAACAATATAGCGAAATTGTGGAGATACTAAAAGGGCATTTTTCACCCAAACCCCTAGTCATAGCTGAGAGGTTTAGGTTCCACAGGCATAACCAGGAAGAAGGAGAAACAGTGACCATGTTTGTAGCTGCACTAAAAAGACTATCAGAGCACTGTGAGTTTAATGACGTGCTAAATGATACTATAAGAGACAGGCTAGTGTGTGGTATGAGAACTGAAGCCATACAGAAGAGACTATTAATGGAGAGTAATCTGACTCTACAAAAGGCCATTGAAATCAGTATTTCCATGGAATTGGCAGCTAAGGAAGCTCAACAGTTGGGTGCAACAGAAAAAGTGCACAAAGTAAGAACAGAGAGCCAAGGGCCATGCTTCCGTTGTGGCAAAACGGGGCATCTTGCGTCTGCATGCTGGTGTGTGGACATGGATTTCCACAGCTGTGGTAAAAAGGGACATATTCAGCGCGCATGCAGAAATAAAAAGGACACAGAGAAAACGTCAAAAACGGAAGGCAGAAAAAAACATTCAGACAAAAGACAAAGAAGCATGTCCGCTCTGTAGAACAGGACAAAACAGAGGCAAGTGACACTTCAGAGGAGGAAATATCACTGAACGTGCTGACTGCAGCTGGGGATTCACATGGCTACTGGGTCTCACCCTTGCGAGAGGGGCAGCCTGTGCGAATGCAGATCGATACCGGGGCAGCAGTATCTCTTATGTCAGAGACAGTCTACAAAAAGACATTAAAGCACCTTCCACTTCAGCCAGCTAACCTAGCATTAAGGACATATACCGGTGAAAGAGTAACCGTGAGAGGTATCACTGAGGTCACAGTTCAGTTGAATGGACAAACTAGGAAGTTACCACTCTACGTAGTTAAAGGAGACTACCCCTCCCTGCTGGGACATTCGTGGATGGAGGGAATAAAATTAGACTGGTCATCAGTCTACATGATGTCACACAATGATCCAGGCTTACCCGCCATCTTAAAGAAACATGCAGAAGTCTTTAATGGAGAACTGGGTAGCATGAAAGATATTACTGTGAAGCTTCGTATTAAGCAGGATAGCAAACCCAAGTTCATGAAGGCACGACCCATACCTTATGCCATCAGACCAAAAGTCGAGGCTGACTTAGAAGCCCTAGTTGAAAGCGGAGTACTAGAACCAGTCAGCGTGAGTGAATGGGCAACACCCATCATACCAGTGCTCAAGAAAGGGGGTGGAGTTAGGATATGTGGAGATTTTAAAGTAACTGTTAACACTGTATTGTCAGTGGAGCAATATCCGCTCCCCCATATTGATGATTTGTTTGCGGGACTTGCTGGGGGCCAGAAGTTTAGCACAATCGACCTCTGTCAAGCCTACCTGCAAATGTGTGTGGATGAACAGTCACGAGAAATGCTGACTATTGTGACGCACAAGGGCCTATTTAGGTATCGTCGACTTCCTTTCGGAATTACATCAGCTCCAGCGCTTTTCCAACGTGCTATGGACCAGATCCTTAGTGGATTGCCTGGAGTCCAGTGCTACTTAGATGATATCTTAGTTACTGGGTGTGATGACCAAGACCATCTGCGTAACTTGGACGCAATGCTACAGAAACTGAGGGATTGCAGACTCAGAGTTCGCAGGGATAAATGCGATTTTTTTCAGGCATCAGTTGAGTACCTCGGTCATGTGATCGATGCCACAGGCCTTCACAAGGCACCATCCAAGACCAAGGCAATCGTGGATGCCCCAGCACCTGAAAATATCAGCCAGCTGTGTTCTTTTCTAGGGTTACTGAACTACTATGGACGGTTCATACCAAACCTAGCCTCGATGCTGAGGCCGCTGCATTGGTTGCTATGTAAAGACAAGAAGTTGGAATGGACTAACAAGTGCCAGGAGGCATTCATGACAGCAAAGGACACGCTCCTGAAGTCAGAGGCTTTGACGCATTTTAACCCTTCATTACCAATACAGTTAGCTTGCGATGCATCGTCATATGGTGTGGGAGCGGTCGTTTCTCATATCATGCCAAACGGAGAAGAGAAGCCGATAGCATTCGCATCTAGGACTTTGAACAGAGCTGAAAATAACTATGCCCAAATAGAACGAGAAGCACTGAGCATTGTTTTTGGCGTTCGCAAGTTTCACCAATAATTGTACGGGAGACAGTTCACCCTACTAACAGATCACCGCCCTCTCACGACCATCTTCGGGCCACATACAGGGATTCCATCACTTGCTGTGAGCAGAATGCAAAGGTGGGCGCTGCTGTTGACTGCACACACATTTGACATTAGATATCGCAAGTCTGACCTGCACGGCAACGCCGACGGTCTTTCCAGGTTGCCGCTGCCTGTCGCCAAGCCTATGACGCATAGCATGGACATCTGCTATTTTAGGCAGGTGGAGAACGCGCCTGTTACTTCGACACAGGTCCGACGAAACACCAGAAATGACCCAGTGATGTCTGCAGTGCTGGACATTATCGTCAGGGGCAAGCTTGACAGCGATGACCCAAACCTGAAACCATGGCCTAGAAATTCAGTTGTTAGCACCAGCTGCTAGCGCCTTAGGAGGAGGGGAAGTGGGGCGCTAAGTGGCTAGCGCCCGGGCACGGCGCGATCTGTGCCTCTTGCGAACTTCACTCAAGATTTAGCGGCGGCGCAAAACCGCAGCGCCCGCTCAGCTGCGCGCGCAGATCCTGACATCATTTCATGGTGCAACGCCCTTGGTGCACCCCGAACCAGAACTTCAGTGGTGTCTCCCTTCTGTACGCCTGCTGCCCCCAGCGACTGGTAGAGGGGAATGGTTCCCAGTCGCTGCGGGGTGCGGGGGGCGCTAATTAAAGGGGACTCCTCCTGCAGTATAAGTGGCAGCCATTTTGTTCCACTCCTTCTTTATGAGAGACGGATATTTGGAGAGAGACAAAGGGAGAGAGCTTTCTGGTTTGACTCAATGCTCGCACAGGTACTTCTGGATTCAGGCCAGAGCTTTGCACTTGGATTTAAATTTCAGTGCCATAGCCTTGATTCGACACATATAATGGGGGCTGCAATGGGTGGAAACGTTGGCTTACTGCATTGCATTCAAAGGGCTCAGAGACGCCGTGAGAGAGTGCCAGTCATGGCCAGACGGAGAAGGGCCAACAGGCGTCGGCACAGGAGGCCTTACCCACCCAGGGTATACCGCCAGCAGTTCTCATATCTGAACATGTCTGAGGAGCAGTGTGTTCGGAGGCTGCGATTCAGAAGGGAGGTGGTCACTGAGATCTGCCACCTGCTTTGCAGAGATCTGCAGCCACAGCTGAGGAGCAGGACGTCTCTGTCGGTGGCAGTGAAGGTGACGGTGGCTCTCAACTTCTATGCCACCAGCTCCTTCCAATCTACTACTGGGGACATTGCCAACATCTCCCAGTTCGCAGTACATTGCTGCATCCGCCAGGTGACCAATGCCCTTTTCAGAAGGAGACGTCAGTTCATCTCCTTCCCCATGACCCTGGACAAGCAGCAAGAGTGTGCAATGGGATTTGCAGTATTCGCAGGCTTCCCCATGGTGCAGGGCGCCATTGACTGCACGCATGTGGCTTTGCAGGTGTCTCTACAGAATGCCGAGGATTACTGCAACCGGAAGGGCTACCATTCGTTCAACGTGCAGTTGGTGTGTGACCACAGGCAGCTCATACTAGCTGTCAATGCCCGCTTTCCAGGCAGCAGCCACGATGCCTTCATCCTGCGCCAGACTTCTGTGGCAGACATGTTCGAAGCCCAGGCTCACCCACGAGGATGGCTTCTGGGGGAAAAAGACTATCCTTTGTGCACCTGGCTGATGACCCTGCTCTGTGCGCCCAGCACCCCTGCTGAAGAGCAATACAATGACAGCCATCAAGCAACCAGGAACATCATTGAGTACAAAATCGGCGTGCTCAAGCAACGGTTCCGCTGTCTGGATCGGGAGCCCTACAGTACTCGCCTGAGCGAGTCTCCCATTTCGTTGTAGTGTGCTGCATGCTGCACAACCTGGCTATCCGCAGGACTCAGCCACTGCCAGCAGACATTGGAGGACCACCAGAGGAGGAGGAGGAGGATGAGGAGCACCAACACTGGAGGGAGGCACAAAGTGCAAGGGCTGTCCGTCGGCGGCTTATTGCAACTCGGTTCTAGGCCCCCTCTCAGGGAATGGCTTGTGCCAATGAAAGAAGATGAATGTAGCCGCTCCGCAAGCCCTCAGCCGGTCAAGGCAACAAATACTTCCAAAAGCAAACATGGACAATGCGATTAAAGAAAATTTTTTACTGTTCAAACTCTGTGCCCTTCCCGCATGACAAACTAATTCAGAGAAACCCCCCAAAAAACAGTCAGAGACATAACTGGCTCTCACAACCTTCAGAAAATGCCAAAAGCGGTTAAACAAAAATGACCATGATCCTCGGCCTTCATATATCAAAAAACACAGCAGTCTCGGCCTTCATATATCAAAAAACCTTCTCGGCCTCATATATAAAAAAAACATTTGGCCACACCTCCTACTTTTTCCCCTGCGAGAGTGATCTGCCTCGCTTCCACGAGTGGCCCCTTCCCGCCCTACAGCTCCTCCTCAATGGGACCCCAGTGTCTGCAGCAAGGCTGGGGGATGGCTGCTAAGGGTCAGATGGTGAGACGGCAGATGCCCTTGGGGGTCGGCCTGGATCAGCTCTGGGCCTGGAGGGGCCAGCTGCTGACTGCTCCAACTCTGTTTGGGCGGCAGCAGTCTGTCCTACGGGTGGTGGCAGCTGCAGTGGAGGAGTGACAGTGTTGGCTGCAGGAATGCTGCCAACCTGCCAGAGCACAGGCACTCCCTGGTCGGCTGATACACTGGCACTCGCACGGGCCAGCACTGCAGCATGCACAGCAATCTGCTGAAGCACAGACTGCTGGGCTACTGCGGCGCAGAGAGGGCCCCGTTGATGCCTGGCCGATCCAGCGAGGGTGGCAGCAGTTAGTGCCTGTGTGGCCCTGGTCTGTGTCTACATCACACCAGCCAGTGAATGCACGGCACGGCTGAGCACTTGGCTGGAAGCCGCCTGTGATGCAGCGAAGTCCTGCTGACTCCTAGCCTGTGCTGCCCCGAATTCCTGTACACTCCTTGCCAGTGACTCTATGGAGTCCGGCATCCTTGCCACTGCAGCCATGAGCTCAGTGTGCCTGCGCTCAGCCTGGGTGCCTATTTCAGCAAGGAGCCGCACCTCCTCTGTACTCACCGTAGCAGGACTCGAGACCAGACTCTCCTTCCGGGGAGAAGGCCGCCGAGCTTCCCCACCCCTCCCGCGTTGCTGCAGACCACTGGGCCCCGGAGCTTCACTCTCCTCAGACCCTTCCCCCCTGCTCCCCTCCAGGGAAGACGTGTCCCCATCATGGCCATGGGCTGCCTCAGCTGAGGGTGTCACAGATGGGCCGGCTTCCTCTTCCTCCTCCTCGATTTCAGAATCCGACACAGTGCCAGCTTGAGGGCCCACCTCCTCACCTGGCAATTCACCATCTGAAAGCAGGGAGGCACAAGAGTTGCTTTAGAGTGAGGACAGGGCGGCAGCGAGGGAGGCATGAGTGCTGCTATGCACTGCATTGGTTCGATAGTGGCAAAGGATGCTGGTGTGAGGCGCAAGTGGAAAGAGAGAGGTCAAAAAGGTGATGACCTTACCATTGGGGCCCAGAACAGGGTCGGCATCTCCACTGGCAACGGGGCCAATCAGCTGGCCTGCCATAATACGCTCCACATGCTGCTCCAGGTCGCTGAGCTGTTTGAGGTCAGGACGGCTTCCCCCGGTCTGTCGCTGCTGCCTGCGGTTGTGGGCCAGCTTGCCCTGCAAGAGAAAGGACGGCCTCTAAGTACAGTGTCAAGCCCTGATCTTGCCTGCACTGCCTCCCATGGTGCAATAGCCCTGACAGTGTGAAGCCCTGACCTTGCCTGCACTGCCTCCCATGGTGGAATAGCCCTGACAGTTTCAAGCCCTGATCTTGCCTGCACTGCCTCCCATGGTGGAATAGCCCGGACAGTGTGTAAAGTGCTGAATGTGCAAGCGATTTTCATGACAGTCTCATAGCTGCTGGATGAGGGCTGGGCATTAGGGCTTTCAGGTCTCTTTGGCCATAAAGTGAGGTGCGCATGCAGGGATGAGGAGGATACTGGAAAGGGTACTCACCCGGGCAACCCGAGTGAGGTCGTTGAACTTTTTTCTGCATTGCACAGGAGTCCTGCCAACCATGCTGTTGGAGGTCACCCTATTTGCCACCTCCCTCCAGGCTTTTCGATACTCGTTGGGCAGCGGCCTCCTGCCACTGTCAGGGAAGAGGACAAGTCACTTGTGCTCCACTGCGCCAACCAGTACCTTCAGGGCACCCTCGCTGAAGTGCTGCACTCACTCCCTAGCCTTCTCCATAGTCGTGGGCGTTGAACTGTTGAAGCAGCTATGTTCAGGCCTTGATTCAGGGCTGCTGTGTGCAGGACGTGGCAGCCAAACAAATCCACCCTCCCCCTTTAAGAGCTGACCGGCACCAGCGCGTCTGCCTTCAATCAGCAACTCGCCACACCTGCGCTGCGCCTGCCCTCGGTGGTAGCGCCCCGGCTCGCCGGCTTAGCGCCTTATGATAGTCGTGCATTGCCTGCTTTAGCGCAGCAGCAACCTCTTGGGCGATGCAACTGAATATTAGCAAAGGTGGCACTAAGTTGCGCCGGGCGCAAAATTTAGCGAACGCCCGGCTGTAGCGCCCCAAACGTGGCTATACTGAATTTCTAGGCCCATATTTCTTAAGGAGAAACGAACTGTCGGTGCAGTCTGGATGTTTGCTGTGGGGGAGGAGAGTGGTTATTCCACCATCGCTACGGAAACCAGTGTTACAGCAACTACACTCCGGACACTGCGGAATGGTTCGTATGAAAGAAGTAGCGAGGAGCTACTTCTGGTGGCCGGGTATGGATGGACAGATTGAGGATAAAGCTAAAACCTGTTCCTCATGTCAAAGAGTTCATAATGTGCCACAGCTTGCACCTCTTCACCCCTGGGACTTTCCAGAGGAAGCATGGCACCGCATTCATGTAGACTTTGCAGGTCCATTCGAGGAGAGAATGTTCCTGGTGGCTGTTGACGCACACTGTAAGTGGCCAGAGGTTGTTATAATGAGGTCCACCACCGCTGAGAAGACCATCGAGAAGTTAGGCGAGGTGTTCAGACGATTTGGATCTCCGATGCAACTTGTCTCAGACAACGGTCCACAGTGGGTGTCACAAGAAATGGCTACATTCTTGCAGGTGAATGGCGTACAACATATCAGCGCTGCACCATACCACCCTGTGACCAATGGTCTAGCTGAGAGGTTTGTTCAGACCATGAAACACTCTCTAAAGGCATCGCAAGGCCAGGGAACGCTTCATCAGCGCCTGAATAGTTTCCTGTTGAGTTACAGGAACACACCACATGCGACCACAAAAGCATCACCTGCCACTCTACTGCTCAAAAGAGATCTACGAACCAACTTAGACCTGCTGAAACCGCCAAAGGTGAAAGACGTGGTACAGTATCAGCAGGACAAGCAGATCAAGCGACGTGAACAACGCTCCAAAGACAGAGTCTTCAGTCCAGGTGAACATGTGTTGGCACGGAACTACAGTGGTGGACCTAAGTGGGTTCCTGCTACTGTCATTGCACAGACTGGTCCAGTATCCTACACTGTACAGACACCCAAGGATATTGTCTGGAAGAGACACACCGATCAGTTTCTACGAAGTGCAGCAACACCCACTGAACCACCAACAGCAGTTTATCTGCCATTGGGTGATGCTGTGGGTCATCCGCCTTCTGCACCGAGAGGCTCACCTTCTGAGGAAGCAGCCGCTTCAGTCCCTATCTCATCAGCAAGGGAGACCTGTATACAGGCACCTCAGCCGCCTACACCTGTGTTGATGTCACCTGTGAGAGACAATGAACTGGAGAGCCAGGTTGACCGCCGTTATCCTACCAGAGAGCGGCGGCCCCCTATACGTTTGAACTTATAGTTCAGAGGCTTACCTTTTATCTGGGGCAGAATAATCCCCATGGGTATAGCCATGGTTGGAGGAAGTCTACCCTCACTTCCAGGTTACTGTGTTTTAAAAAAATTGTGGCTCTATTGGGACATCTAATGTAAGAGGGGAGGAGATGTTGTGTATTTTGAATGTTGTATTTGAATTGTCCCACATAGCTTACTGTAGTTGTGATGTGCAATGCACTATGGGAAATAGAGTGCATTGAGTTGAGAAGATTCTGGAAAGTGATGGCTGTTAACTGAACTCTGTCTCCTGCGTACTCTTTCAATTGTTATACAAGCAAGGTTATTAAACTCTTGAGATTTAACAAAAACCTTATTTTTTCTGCCTTAGAATTAGTGTCTCTAAAGTAGGCACAGCTGTGATAATTTGATTTATGTTGGCATGATCAAGATATTTAGAAGTATATTTAGCCATTTTATTCCAGATAAAACATTAATGTGACAAATTACTGCTGTGCCAAATTGAAATAAATCCTGAACCAACAAATATACTGAACAACCCTCAAATTATTTTATTATTTAAAGAATATACTTTGTGAGTATCTAATATTATGGGTACTCCCGATGACACCAACCCTGTTCTCTGCACATTAGAAACAATTTAGCCAGTGAGCATTGTTAAACTCAGAAAAAAAATACTTAAATTAAAATGTTAGAAATGTTATCACAATTTTTATAGTTTTCTGCACCTATTTTGAATATTTTTACTTTGATTTTAGTTATATAAATCGTGCTGTTTAAATTTAACAGACAAATTCCTAAGAGGATGTACACAATCAATAATAAAATGAGAAACATAACTGATAACTGCTCATTGCTTTGATTTTTCTGGGATATTCTTCCATATTGAACACTAATATGTTGTTCGTTGTGAAAAATGTAAGGATGACATTTTCAATTTGGAATAACTCTTAACTGACTACAAATTGGTTCTTCAGCTGCCTTTACCAGTGGTGTTTAAATGCACTTCCAGTTTCATACTGTTTGAAGATCACAACTTGAGTTTTACAATTTTTTTTACATTTGAAAACACAATTTCTACTTCTACTTAAATACAAGTTTTAAATGTGGATTATATTACTTGTAGCTCATACATTAGACTAGCCAATTTTAAAATACAGTTAAGCAGCTGTATTTCATATTACACTGTAACAAAAAGCTTCTGTTTAAATGGTATAACTGCAGTCACAAATATATAACTGCATGTAGTAGGGCTGGGTTGCAGACTGGTTTAGGATATTGTCATTTATCTCTAGTATCTGTGTTTGCGTCCAACCAAGATTCCAGAAATAAAAATAACTTTTTCTTTGCTTGCTGTAGGAATCCTATATAAAAGGAGTCTGGGCAGATTCAACCTAATTCTCAGTAGATGTAAGTCCACAGTACAAAGTTTACCACAATTCTGTTCTAGGGATGGGCAATAAATGCTGGCCTTGTCAACAATGCCCACATCCCATGAATAAAAAATAAATTAGTACTAAGCTGACAATGTCACTCATGTTTTCTTGATACCGCCAATTCTTATGTGATACCAATATTTTTTGCAGCAGTGTGCAGACAACATGACATTATGGTGCTGGTCACACTTCAAGGAGGGAGGTGACTTTCATAGACACAGAGCTTTTGCACATTGATATTTGAGCATACTAACACACACATACATGTACTCAAGATGTCATGAACTTAAGTGTATTGTTTGACATTCTGGGGTGAGCATCGTTAAAGTTGACATCAGTTGCAGTTACATTGCAGTGACTGTGCTGCTCTATTCACATCAGACCACTAGTTCCAGTGACAGTACATTTTTTGAAATTGGGTCAGTACCTGCAATGCAACACAGTAAAGAGATCAAAAAAGGTGAGTGGTGTCAAGGTGGGAAAATTCTCACTGCAGTAGATGATGCTGTTCTGACACTGAGGAGTGTAAACAAAGATTCATTCTACATCTAACTTGTGCTTTACCAGTCTTGGGAGTGTTTGACACTGCGTGGCAAAGTGGAAAAAGCAGATGTCCTTCATCCTGAGCATAAAAATTCAATCAATTTTAGAAATGGATTTATATTTCCAGTTGCACTTTTGTGTTGCCAAAATGATTGATTAAACAGTCTCATCTTTTATTTTGCATTTAAAAAAATGCTGAATAAAACCATGGATATAAACCAAGAAAATTGTAAATGATCAAGAATGTTGCTCCATTACAAACCTAATAGTAAATATGAATGGAATATTTGTCTCTTAGCAGTGCTTTACAGGGCTAATAGTACAACCTAGGCACAATGGTGCTGGGACCACTGTTCTTTAGGCACCGTGCATGCCTGCAATGCTTTCTGCTGACCTCATTAATTTAAATATATATTTGACACTCTTGGCACTTATGCATAAAGTAATGGGAATGTCACAGGGGCGAAAAGTCCACTATCCAGTGCCAGCAATTCATAAAAGGGCCAAGTGGTTGCCCTTAAGGAGGAATTGTTTAAAAATTGCAAAATGCTCAGGGAGGCACAGAGGCAGCTGGGATCCAACCTTAGAAGCTGCAAGTAAGCTGAATTGTTACAAAACATTCATAAAGATAAATATATTAACATGTCAACAGGAGAACAGCAAAGAACTATAGAAATAGCTGTAGACAAACAAAGCAGCGACTGGCAGCAAATCAATCCCCAAAAAACATGGCCCAAAAGTACTGGAGCAGACTTCCCTACATTATATATTTCATGTGTGTGCTGTGGCTGGACCACTGTTCAGACACTCTACGTGTATTATTGGATAGTTTGATTCAATTTAAGACCATAATGACAATATGCAGGATTTCAGCACCACAGCTGCTTGCTGATTGCTTTATCGGGCACTCTGTGCACTGGATGCTTAGCAGACCTTAGCATCCCATAATTTGGAACACTTGTGACCAAAGCAATGCAGTGCTATTGCCACCAAGGCTTGGATTATTGCCCTCTATATGTTTTCAGATTATTCCTTCAGAGCTACAGCAACTTTTGCAGAAGTTAATGCTAGTGGCCATGTTAATGGTGATATTACATACTGGCTCTAAAAAGGATGCACAGGGTGTACTGTATATTTCTACTATTGTATCAACTTTACCTGCTTCGCCCGGCTCTCCCTGTTTACCCTTCTGTCCTGGTACCGGGGGGCAGCAGTCACAACAGTTAAAAAGAAACTCATCTGAATCAATAGTAAAATTTCCATTATCTTCAAAAGGGGGCACAGTTGGGAAGGTGTCAAATAAACGTAGAGATGTTGACTTCAATGTGGAACTTTCAGATGAAAGACCTGAATTATCAGTACCAAGTTCTTCTTCAGGTACAGTCGAGGTTGGAAATAGAGCTTCTGTAAAATCTTCGTCTTTCTTAAACTCAGCTTTTGGTGGTGGCGTAGATTTTGCTGCTATTTGTGCTATGAAGAGGAACAACAGAAGGAGTTTTGTGTGCCATGGAAGGCTAAACATCCTTGCAGCTGAAAAAGAGGAGTCAATATGTTAACAGTACATGGAAACAAGAGACAAAAGAAATACAAGTTCCATGTCAGGCACCATATTATTTTGCACTTCCGTTTGCATTGTTAAAACTTTTGACGTAAAAAGGTTAGGTATGTACAGAATGTGCAATATGATGTTCAATAGTTCAGTATCATCATGATACCACCCGTGGAGATCTGCAACACATCCATCACCTTTCTGTGACTGATGACAGGTTCAGAGTTTTGGTCACAAATTTGATGGTGCTCAGTACAGATATGTCTATATGGTCATCTTCCAGAACCATCTGAGCCTATTCATAATCAGAATGCATAAAGAAAGCATTCATAAGGAGCCATGTTTAAAAGTGGCCATAATTGAACGATGAACAAAAGTGTAGTTATGCCACCAAAACAAAAATGCTAAGAGAAAAATGACCATATTTTCCACTTTACAAGAGTGATGAAGACCACTTTCACCATGTGCACAAATCCTGGAGCCTGTTACTTTTGCTTTTAAAAATTCTAAAAGGTAATAATCTACCCTGAAGTTCTATTTTCTTTATATATAAACAAATTTCATATTTTATATAAAATAATCTGATACAATCAACCACCATACTATATTTTGTCAAATTGTCTCAGGATCTCTACAAATAAACTTAGGTTACAGTTATACTATGGCAAAGCCACCAAGAGACTCTTGCAGTAATGTATATAATTGCCTTTAACAGGGGCTTGTTACCTTTAAGTGTTTGCTCTGTATAAACAGCGTGGGTTCGGTAAAATGGCGATCCAGCATGATGACGTCATCACGCAGGTCACGTGACGTTCCCAACGGCGGGAAACGCGATGACGTCAGAGGGGAGAGGCGTTCCCTCTCTGTCCTCATGGAACCAGTTGGTGTACAGACCTGTATAGAGTTTCTCCTGCGTTTTTGTTTGTAACTTTTACTAGTGCATTAAACCACGTTTGGTTAACTGCTAGTTTCAGTCTCAGTACTTTCGTTAGGAGTTCAAGCACTCCTACAATACTGCATTACCAGTCTAAAACTTATAGCTATACAGTGCAAAGCAGATTAAGACAAAAATTAGACTGTGGACTGCAAATTGCACTTTGCTTGCCAGGAGAGAACTCCATGTGGGCATGCTTGCTCATTGTTCTGCTGTCTGGTGGCTTTTTGTTAATGCTAAGAGAGTGCGGGAAAGTTTACCTGCATACAGTTATAAAGGTTTGAGTCCAACATATTTCAAAATATCAAAATAAATTTGTTAAAAAAGAAATGCTAATTTCTTCTGATCTGGAGCATGGAAATTTATGAGCACTTGCCTCTTCCCTCAGCAACAGTAATAACGGGGCAGTAATTCCTCCCCAAACGCGTGAGTACGGAAGGGGTACTCACGCGTCTGGCCGGAGGAAATGCCGGTTTTCAGCATGCACAGCGCATGCGCTGAAAACCAGCATTTCCTCTCCTCTAACCCAAGAGGTGAAGAGGCTAGCGCGTGCGCTGTAGGGGGCAGCGCGTGCATCTTGGATTTCCTCTGTTTTGGGGGATTTGCGCATGTGTAAAGGCCTCCGGCCTTTACGCTTGTAAAAAGCACACGTAAGTATTTATTTTTACAGGTAAGTGGTGTTTTAGTGTAATTTAGAATTTTTTTTCCACAGGTTTATTATTTTAAAGAATCTACAATAAGGTAAGTTTAGTTTTAGACCCTTTTTATTAAAAATTTATTTTTTTCAAAAAAAAAAATTATTGTTTAAATTATTTTTTTAAACTTATTTATACTTAATTTAATGATTGGGATGTTTTTTTAATTTTTATTTAAAGTTTAAATAGTGTTTTGGGCCCCCGTAGTTTTCATGAGTTTGACAGTTTTTACTCTCAAACTCATGAATGAACAGTGCTCACCTGATCCCAGCCGACACATCGCACTAACTACGCCGCTGGATCAGGTAAGCACAGTGCGCTGACATCTGAACCGGGCCTGTGACAGGAAATGCAAGCAGGCCCGGGCTTCAGATGTCAGCACGCAGGGTGAGTGCAGATCGGGGGCTTGCACGCGCGGCAAGCCCCCGACACCAAGTTCTGGGCCAATATCTAATTCACCCCAAGATCAGCAATTCAAATTTGTGGCCTGTACAGAACAGGCCAGGCGTTCACAGCTGTACCTTAACAGCAGGATGATACATTGGCCCAGAAATTTGGGTCCCAACGCGTGAGTACACACTGGGTACTCACGCGTAGGCCCAACGAAAGTGCCAGTTTCGTGCATGCACTGCGCATGCGCGGGAAACGGGCACTTCCGTTCCCCTGAAAGAAGGCGTTGAGAGGTGGAACGCGTGCGCTGGAGAGGCAGCGCGTGCGCATCGAATTTATGTTTTTTTTCCAGGTTTTTCCAGGAGGGTAAGTCTCCAGCAGTTACACTTTTAAAAAGCAGGCGCAAGGCCTGCTTTTAACAAGGTAAGTGGTGAATTAATTAAAATTAAAACATTTTTTCCACAGCTTTAGTATTTTTAAATACTTTAAAGAAAGGTAAGTTTATTTTTAGCCCCGTTAGAAAATGTAATTAATTTTTTCAAAAATTTTAATTATTGTTTAAAATAGTTATTTCATGTAATTTATACTTAGTTTAAAAATGTGATTTTTAAAAAATTTTATTTGAAGTTTTAGTGATGTTTTGGGGCTTATAGTATTTATAGGTTTGACAGCTCTTCCTGTCAAACTTATGAATGAAGCATTCCCTGCTACCATTGGCTCTCCATGGCCCACGTGATCCCAGGGGACGCATTGAACTAACTGCGCCCCTGGGATCCCCAAGCACTGCGCGCCGGCAGTTGGAGCAGGCCCAGGATCGGAATCCCACGCGGGCCCACAGCTCAACGGCTGGCGCGCTAGGTGAGTGCAGGTCGGGGGCTTGCACCCGCGGGAAGCCCCCAACCTGAATTTCTGGGCCATTGTGAATGACTTTGTGTAATACAAAACACCATATCATCTGACTTACCAAAAACAATGCCACAGAAGATCATTAAAAATATTAAGTTTATAAAGTGCCCACGAGGTCCAATGGAGGGGGTTCTCATACTGCTTGACTTTGATGTCATCCAGAGTCAGGGTGGGACCTGACTTCAGCGTTATACTTCCGCATTCGCGTTAATGCACACCCAGAACCACTTTGCATTAATGCAAATTTTACAAGATAACTGCAGCCATAATGAGCTACAACAATCTTGGAACATTGATAGGAGTTATTTAAAAATAGTTTAAAATGATTAGTACATTTTCCTAATAAGCAATATTTGCAAAATGGAACAAGAGCATATGCAAGAGAGTGAAAAAAAGTAATTGAAAGTGCTTCACATAAAATTAATTACATTTTCAGTTACTATACTGTGGGAAAGCACTCATGGGGTTTCACAAACAGTAATGAGATGAATGATCTGTCAATTTAACTTTGGTGGTGTTGGTTGAGGGAAAAACATTGGTCAGAACACCAGGAGAATTCCCTGTGCTTCTTCTGAATAGTAGCATGAGATCTTTAATGTCCACCTGAACCACTGGAACAGAGAGACATGATCTTAGATTAATGCTTCCTCGAAAGATCCCACTTCTGACAGGACACCCTCTTTACTGCACTGAAATTACAACCTCAATTATGTGCTCAAGTCCTGGGACAGGGCTTCAACCCACAACCTTCTGATTCAAGTTGCAAGAGTGTTATCAACTACAGCAACTTTAGTACATCAGATTTCTATATTTGTCTAATTGTCCATCGACCATTTATTGGAGGGCAAAAAAATTTCTTCACATATATTCCTATCTGTAACTTAAACTATTATTTTGAAATTGTGGAAGCAGTGTTGTTTTTCACAAAGAACTATTAATGGAAGTAAAATCAAAGAATATGCACCTTTCTGTAGTTATTAGTAGGCTGCAGCTACACTGCAAAAGCAATCTGAGTCCATAGCATAAATGGAAAACTTCAAACCCATCTTTCAGTTTGCAGGTAGCAATAGCACTATGCTCCATGGAGTTTGGGTATACAGCAGGTCATTGGATAAATGCTGCAAATGACTACAACTCGGAAATATATTGTACCTTTTTTGGTATCTAAAGCCTATCTTCAGCAGAAGTTTCACTTTTGCTTTCAATGAATGCTCTTGGTATGATGTATGAATGCAACGCCTATAAGCGTGTATATGTCATAAAAGAACATAAGAACATAAGAAATAGGAGTAGGAATAGGCCACTTGGCCCCTCAAGCCTGCTCCGCCATTCAATAAGATCATGGCTGATCTTTGTTTCAAGGCCACTTCCCCGCCCGCTCCCCATTCTTCTAAATTCCAAAGAGTATAGGCCCAGCCTGCTCAACCTTTCCTCATAAGTCAACCCCCTCATCTCTGGAATTAACCTATTGAATCATCTCTGAACTGTCTCCAATGCAAGTATATCCTTCCTTAAATAAGGAGACCAAAACTGTACGCAGTACTCAAGGTGTGGTCTCACCAATACCCTGTACAGTTGCAGCAGGACTTTCCTGTTTTTATACTCCAACCCCCTTGAAATAAAGGCCAACATTCCATTTGCCTTTTTGATTACTTGCTGTACCTGCATGCTATCCTTTTGTGTTTCACGCACAAGGACCCCCAGGTCCCTCTGAACTGTAGCATTTTGTAATCTCTCTCCATTTAAATAATAATTTGCTTTTTTATTTTTCCTGCCAAAGTGTATAACCACGCACTTTCCCACATTATACTCCATCTGCCAAATGTTTGCCCACTCACTTAGCCTGTCTATATCCCTTTGCAGATTCTTTGAGTTCTCTGCACAACTTGTTTTCCCACCCATCTTTGTATCATCCGCAAACTTGGCTACATTACACTCAGTCCCTTCATCCAAGTTATTAATGTAGATTGTAAATAGTTTAGGCCCCAGCACCGATCCCTGTGGCACACCACTAGTTACCGTTTGCCAACTGGAAAACGACCCATTTATCCCGACTCTCTGCTTTCTGTTAGTTAACCAATTCTCTATCCATGCTAATATATTACCCCCAATTCCGTGAGCTCTTATCTTATGCAGTAACCTTTTATGTGGCACCTTATCGAATGGCTTCTGGAAATCTAAATACACCACATCTACTGGTTCACCTTTGTCCACCCTGCTCATTACATCCTCAAAGAACTCCAGCAAATTTGTTAAACATGATTTCCCTTTCATAAAACCATGCTGACTCTGCTTGACTGCATTATGATTTTCCAAATGCCCTGCTACTGCTTCCTTAATGAAGGACTCCAGCATTTTCCCAACGACAGATGTTAGGCTAACTGGTCTATAGTTTCCTGCTTTCTGTCTCCCTCCTTTCTTAAATAGGGGTGTTACATTTGCGGCTTTCCAATCCGCTGGGACCTCTCTAGAGTCCAGAGAATTTTTGTATATTGCAACCAATGCATCCACTATCTCTGCAGCCACTTCTTTTAAGACCATGGGATGCAGGCCATCTGGTCCAGGGGACTTGTTGTCTTTTAGTCCCATTATTTTACCAAGTACTATTTCCCTAGTGATAGTGATTGTCTTTAGTTCCCCCCTCCTTGTGGCCCCTTGATTATCCATTTTTGGGATGCTGTTAATGTCTTCTACCGTGAAGACAGATGCAAAATATTTGTTCAGAGTCTCTGCCATTTCCCCGTTCTCCATTATTAATTTCCCACTCTCATCCTCTAAGGGCCCAATGTTTACTTTAGCTACCCTCTTCCTTTTTATATACCTGTAGAAGCTCTTACTATCTGTTTTAATGTTTCTTGCCAGTGTTCTCTTATAATTCATCTTCTCTCTCTTTATTATTTTTTTAGTCATCCTTTGCAGGTTTTTCAAAATTTCCCAATCCTCTGGTCTCCCACCAATCTTGGCAACATTGTATGCCTTCGTTTTCAATTTGATACCATCCTTTACTTCCTTAGTTAGCCATGGATGGTGCACCCTTCTCTTAAAATCTTTCTTTCTCACTGGAATATATTTTTGTTGAGAGTTATGAAATATCTCCTTAAATATCCGTCACTGCATTTCAACTATCTTATCCTTTAATTTATTTTTTCCAGTCCACTTTAGCCAGTTCTGCCCTCATGCCATTGTAATTGCCTTTGTTTAAGATCAGGACACTAGTTTGAGATACAACTTTCTCACCCTCCAGCTGAATTTGAAATTCAACCATGCTATGATCACTCTTTCCTAGAGGATCCTTTACTATGAGATCATTTATTAATTCTGTCTCATTACACAGTACCAGATCCAAGATAGCCTGCTCTCTGGTTGGTTCCATTACATACTGTTCTAGGAAACCATCCCGGATGCACTCTATGAACTCCTCCTCAAGACTACCATGGCCAATTTGATTTGTCCAATCAATATGGAGATTAAAATCACCCATGATTATTACTGTAGTTTTTTTTACAGGCCTCCATTATTTGTTGATTTATATTCTGTCCAACAGTATTGCTACTATTCGGGGGACTGTAAACTACGCCCACCGGAGACTTTTCCCTTTATTATTTTTTATCTCCACCCAAACTGATTCTACATCTTCTGATCCAGCATCACTTCTTGCCACTGCACTGATCCCATCCTTTACCAACAAAGCCACCCCACTTCCCTTTCCTTTCTGTCTGTCCTTCTGAATTGTCAGATACCCTGGAATATTCAGTTCCCAGCCCTGATCACCTTGCAACCATGTCTCTGTAATGATGATCAGATCATACCCATTTGTATCTATTTGTGCCGCCAACTCATCTATCTTGTTACAAATGCTGCGTGCATTCAGATATAGAGCTTTTAACTTTGTCTTTTTACCATTTCTCCTTGTTTTGGCCCCATTTTCTGTTGCACTCTTATTTTTAAACATTCTGGCCTAGAAATTGGGTTCTGGCGTAGGCAGGGCTTTAGCGCCGGAAGTTAGTGCCGGCGCTAAGTCCCCCTGCGCACGCCAAAAATTCAGTAGTGCCGCGCCCAAACGGCTGCCGGCGCTACTGAAGGGTCTTTGCGGCAGTACATCGGCGCTAACTGCCGTTTCGCGCCGCAATTCCGGCGCTGCGGCACCCGATGCGGTGCGGCAGGCTGGGGACGTGCAGGCCTCCTCCTCCCGTTAAGGAGGAGCTGCCTGCACCCGGCCGCGGCCCACGCAAATCAGCTTAAAAATGAGCCCGGCACCTCGGACAAGTGCCGGGCTTGCATCTGTTCCGGGGGGGGGGGGGGGGGAGAAGTCCGGGGAGGGAGCTGCGGGCAGGCGGCCGGCGGGAAAGTGGCCGGCCGCCGCGGGGCCTTTAATGCGCCGGCGCAAACTGGAGTAAGGCACCTCTGACAGAACGTTGCTTGCGGCTGCCACGGGCGAGGCGGCCGCAACTCAATTTCGGAGTTCGGGCGGGTTACCACGGCAACCGGGACGCTGCGCACACCGATGACGTCATCGGTGCCGGCGCAGCGCTACCAGTGCAACGCCGATTTAGGGCCCCAGGGAATTTTTAAACTGGCCATAACTCTGGCGCTAGTCCCTCTAGCGCCTCAAAAGCGGCGCTAAGGCAACTGAATTTCTAGGCCTCTGTCCCTTCCTGCCATACTCTGGTTATTATTTCCCCCATCACTATCCTGCTCTATTGTTTTCTCATTTCTCATTGACATTTTACATTCCCGCTCACCTGGCTCCTCTTCCCCCCCCTCCCCCCACTATTTAGTTTAAAGCCCTCTCTACAGCCCTAGTTATTCGATTTGCCAGGACTCTAGCCCCAGCATGGTTCAAGAGAAGCCCGTCCAAACGGAACAGCTCCCTTTTATCCCAGTACTGGTGCCAGTGCCCCACAAATCGAAACCCATTTCTCCCACACCAGTCTTTGAGCCACTCGTTCATTTCTCTGATCTTATTTACTCTATGCATATTCGCTTGTGGCTCAGGTAGTAATCCAGAGACTATTACCTTTGTGGTTCTGCTTTTTAATTTAGCCCCTAGCTGCTCATACTCTCTCAGTGGAGCCTCTTTCTTTGTCCTACCTATGTCATTGGTGCCTACATGGACCATGACAACTGGATCCTCGCCCCCCCACTCCAAGCTCCTCTTCAGCCCAGAGGAGATGTCCTTAACCCTGGCACTGGGTAGACAACACAGCCTTCGGGATTCATGCTCTCGGCTGCAGAGAACAGTATCTATCCCCCTAACTATACAGTCCCCTATCCCTACAACATTTCTTTTTACTCCCCCCACTTGAATGGCTCCCTGTACCACGGTGCAGTGGTCAGATTGCTCATCCTCCCTGCAGTCCCTGTCCTCGTCCACACAGGGAGCAAGAATCTCATACATGTTTGACAAGGCCAAGGGCTGAGGCTCCTCCATCACTACCTCCTGGATCCCAATACCTGCCTCGCTTGTAGTCATACCCTCCTGTCCCTGACCATGGGCCAAATTGAAAGTAATTACTCTAGTGGTTGTGACTGACTCCTGAAACTTAGCAGCCAGGCAACACTCCCCCTCTCTAATGTGTCGCAGTGTCCGAAGCTCGGACTCCAGCTCATCAACTCTGAGCCAAAGTTCCTCGAGCAGCCAACATTTGCTGCAGATGTGGTCGCCTTGGATCTCAATGGTGTCCACCAGTTCCCACATGCAACAACAACAACACATTGCCTGGTCTCCCATCTCAATTAATTAAAGAATTCGTTTTAAAATTTGGAACACATATATCTTTTAATCTACACCAAGGCACTTAAATTTAGACTCCCAAGATTGGAAAAAAACTGAGAAATATGGAAATACTCACCAACCAATCACTTACCTGCTTTCTGGTGACGTCACACTTCGATTACTTTTGACTTCTTTATACTCACCGGTCTGTTGTGCCCGCTCTCCTGGGCTCTCCCTCACCTTTAGTAGTGCCAAACTCTCGCGCTCTCCTGGGCTCCCGCTCACCTTTAGTAGCTCCGAACTCTCACTCTCTCCTGGGCTCCCGCTCACCTTTAGTAGCTCCGAACTCTTGCGCTCTCCTGGGCTCCCGCTCACCTTTAGTAGCTCTGAACTCTCGCGCTCTCCTGGGCTCCCGCTCACCTTTAGTAGCGCCGAACTCTCGCTCACTCCTGGGCTCCCGCTCACCTTTAGTAGCTCCGAAGTCTCGCGCTCTCCTACGCTCCCGCTCAACTTTAGCAGCTCTGAACTCTCGCGCTCTCCTGGGCTCCCGCTCACCTTTAGTAGCTCCGAACTCTCGTGCTATGCTGAGCTCCCGCTCACCTTTAGTAGCTCCGAACTCTTGCGCTCTCCTGGGCTCCCGCTCACCTTTAGTAGTTCCGAACTCGCGCTCTCTCCCGGGCTCCCGCTCACCTTTAGTAGCTCCGAACTCTCGCGCTCTCGCTCACCTTTAGTAGTGCCAAACTCTCACGCTCTCCTGGGCTCCCGCTCACCTTTAGTAGTGCCGAACTCTCGCGCTCTCCCGGGCTCCCGCTCACCTTTAGTAGCTCCGAACTCTCGCGCTCTCCTGGGCTCCCGCTCACCTTTAGTAGCTCCGAACTCTCGCGCTCTCCCGGGCTCCCGCTCACCTTTAGTAGCTCCGAACTCTCGTGCTCTCCTGGGCTGCCGCTCACCTTTAGTAGCTCCGAACTCGCGCTCTCTCCCGGGCTCCCGCTCACCTTTAATAGCTCCGAACTCTCACGCTCTCCTGCGCTCCCGCTCACCTTTAGTAGTGCCAAACTCTCACGCTCTCCTGGGCTCCCGCTCACCTTTAGTAGTGCCGAACTCTCGCGCTCTCCCGGGCTCCCGCTCACCTTTAGTAGCTCCGAACTCTCGCGCTCTCCTGGGCTCCCGCTCACCTTTAGTAGCTCCGAACTCTCGCGCTCTCCCGGGCTCCCGCTCACCTTTAGTAGCTCCGAACTCTCGTGCTCTCCTGGGCTCCCGCTCACTTTTAGTAGCTCCGAACTCGTGCTCTCTCCCGGGCTCCCACTCACCTTTAGTAGTGCCGAACTCTCGCGCTCTCCTGGGCTCCCGCTCACCTTTAGTGGCTCCGAACTCTCGCGCTCTCCTGGGCTCTCGCTCACCTTTAGTAGCTCCGAACTCTCGCGCTCTCCTGGGCTCTCACTCACCTTTAGTAGCGCCAAACTCTGGCGCTCTCCTGGGCTCTCCCTCACCTTTAGTAGCTCCGAACTCTGGCGCTCTCCTGGGCTCTCCCTCACCTTTAGTAGTTCCGAACTCTCGCGCTCTCCTGGGCTCTCCCTCACCTTTAGTAGCTCCGAACTCTCACGCTCTCCTGGGCTCTCACTCACCTTTAGTAGCTCTGAACTCTCGCGCTCTCCTGGGCTCCCGCTCACCTTTAGTAGTGCCGAACTCTCGCGCTCTCCTGGGCTCTCGCTCACCATTAGTAGCTCCGAACTCTCGCGCTCTCCTGGGCTCCCGCTCACCTTTAATAGCTCCGAACTCTCGCGCTCTCCTGGGCTCTCGCTCACCATTAGTAGCTCCGAACTCTCGCGCTCTCCTGGGCTCCCGCTCACCTTAAGTAGTGCCGAACTCTCGCGCTCTCCTAAGCTCCCCCTTTAGTAGCACCGAACTCTCGCGCTCC
Source organism: Somniosus microcephalus (assembly GCF_052327205.1). Taxonomy (NCBI): domain Eukaryota; kingdom Metazoa; phylum Chordata; class Chondrichthyes; order Squaliformes; family Somniosidae; genus Somniosus; species Somniosus microcephalus. The sequence continues at coordinate 77,690,553 of NC_140992.1, forward strand.
CCTTGGCTCCCCCTTTAGTAGCACCGAACTCTCGCGCTCTCCTGGGCTCCCCCTTTAGTAGCACCGAACTCTCACACTCTCCTGGGCTCCCACTCACCTTAAGTAGTGCCGAACTCTCGCACTTTCCTAAGCTCCCCCTTTAGTAGCACTGAACTCTCGCGCTCTCCTGGGCTCCCCCTTTAGTAGCACTGAACTCTCGCGCTCTCCTGGGCTCCCCCTTTAGTAGCACTGAACTCTCGCGCTCTCCTGGGCTTCCCCTTTAGTAGCACTGAACTCTCGCACTCTCCTGGGCTCCCGCTCACCTTTAGTAGCACTGAACTCTCGCACTCTCCTGGGCTCCCCCTTTAGTAGCACTGAACTCTCGCGCTCCCCTTGGCTCCCCCTTTAGTAGCACTGAACTCTCGCGCTCTCCTGGGCTCCCCCTTTAGTAGTGCCGAACTCTCGCACTCTCCTGGGCTCCCCCTTTAGTAGCACTGAACTCTCGCGCTCTCCTGGGCTCCCCCTTTAGTAGCACTGAACTCTTGCACTCTCCTGGGCTCCCGCTCACCTTTAGTAGTGCCGAACTCTCGCACTCTCCTGGGCTCCCCCTTTAGTAGCACTGAACTCTCATACTAATTTCCGTTATATGTGCACATCCTGAGGCCTGGCACAGGCTTTGGAATTGCTTAAGAGTTCAAAAAATCTGAGTGACAATACATATTAGAGATTATGAATCTGGTCTGGGTAACGCCTGCACAATGAAAGGCAAACTAATCTCAGGCCAGTGTGTGTAGTGTAACTGCATTACTGAAGTAAAGTTACTGCAAACAGCTTTAGAAAACAAATAATAATAATAATAAGATTAACTGCAATGAGTTAAGGTTTTACAGATTTAAACTCGGTCAATGGTATTTGCTGATGGTTGCTTCATTCACATCACAATTTAGATAATTAACAATGGTATCAGTTTTATGTGGGAACAGTACAGAAAAAGCACAAAGTAACAATACAATCAAACATTTCAAAAAGCAAGTCATGACCATTAACTTCCATTGGTCTTCCTATTCACAAGTGAAAAGGGAGAAACTAAATCTTTGCTATTTTCCTTTGATCATTGGGTTTTGGTCATGGTTTTTGCAATAGAGCACTTCTAGGGGTATTTCAAAGCAATGGTCTAACTCCAGTATCACTGAGCAGTTCTCGGTTCCACTTGTATAAATTGCATTAACAAGGCATAAACAGAGTCACTGTTGTTTCGAGCACTTGGGTACTGTATATCCATGCTAATGTAATATTTTAATGACAAAGGGTTATTTTTCCATCCATCAGGGTAACCAAAAACCAACAGTTACCCAATAACAACTCAAGTCTTTGTTACAAAATGTAACCCAAGTATGTTGTAACTCTGCTCTGTTGGTTCTGTAAAGTCACTGAAACAGAACGTTTCTTGCCTCTTTTATACATAGCAATAGAGTTTAGTGATTCTTATCACTGCCGAGTACAGTTTAATAAGAACATAAGAACATAAGAAATAGGAGCAGGAGTAGGCCAATCGGCCCCTCGAGCCTGCTCCACCATTCAATAAGATCAGGGCTGATCTGATCCTAACCTCAAATCTTCTATCACTCTGCATCCACCCGAACCCATGTGATCTCCCGGGAGAGGCGAAAAACCAGATAAAGACCCAATGGCCAATTTGGGAGAAAAAAATCTGGGAAATTCCTCTCCGACCCATCTAGGCGATCGAAATTCTTCCAGGAGATCACTCTGTCCCTATATTTTCTACAGTACTTACCTTCTGTAAAGGCGATCTCCACCCCAGCCAGGAACAGGAATAAAACCATCTCCTGAAATCTAACACAGAATTAGAACACAGTAGGAGCAGAACAAGGCTACACGGCCCCTGGGCCCACTCCACTACCCACAGGGCCATGACCATTCCGAACCTAGACTCATGTCCAATTTCCTGCCCGCTCCCCGTAACCCTTAATTCCCTTTACTTCTAGGAAACTATCTATTTCTGTTTTAAATTTATTTAATGATGTAGCTTCCACAGCTTTCTGGGGCAGCAAATTCCACAAACCTACCACCCTCTGAGTGAAGAAGTTTCTCCTCATCTCAGTTTTGAAAGAGCAGCCCCTTATTTTAAGATTATGCCCCCTAGTTCTAGTTTCACCCATCATTGGGAACATCCTCACCGCATCCACCCGATCAAGCCCCTTCACAATCTTATATGTTTCAATAAGATCGCCTCTCATTCTTCTGAACTCCAATGAGTAGAGTCCCAATCTACTCAACCTCTCCTCAAATGACCACCCCCTCATCCCCGGGATTAACCGAGTGAACCTTCTTTGTACTGACTCGAGAGCAAGTATGTCTTTTCTTAAGTATGGACACCAAAACTGTATGCAGTATTCCAGGTGCGGTCTCAATGTTGTTAAAATGTTGAAAGCCTAAGGTTTATTAATGTTAACTGTAATACTAACACGGTATTCATAAGGTAACAAGTGGAAACGCTCATATTTTGTAAAAGTCCCAAATTTGTGATCATTATTGCTGTTTTTATACTTTTGAAATACCCAGAGAGCTACTGAGCCACGCAGGAAAACAATATCAAAAAGTAAAAGGAAAATAACATTACAACCCTTGTAGTGGTGTGATCGATAATATCGACACTTTTCTATTTGTCTCTGGTGTTACAACTCGTTTCCATATTCAAAACTAGAATGGCAATACTGTACCCCAACAATATGTCTGCTCAAAATGCATACCTTTTTTAAGATTTAGGATTATTTTTAATATAAACTCCTCCCGGTTTTAAGTAATTTATGTAATTTAAAATTAAGTTGATTTTTGAATGTCTGCGCAGTCTAGAAACCAACGATTCTTGCTATTACAATTCTAAAGAATATACCTTAAAAGCTAGAGTATATCAATTTTGAAACAATGCATGCTAGCTTTAATCTTCCAGTGCTAATAATTCTACCATTGGTGTCAAAAGTACTAAAGCTAGCACCAATACACTTACTGGCATACCTGTTGTAACGTTTTCTTTACCATTTATTCCAATCATCCAGGACCAATTCGACCAAATGAAATACATGCCTTCCATTCACTGATTTATTTATTATTACTTTTAGCCCAGAACCAATGGCAATGGATGATGTATTTGTGGGCGCAGGGGATTGGCTGATTTCTTCTGAACTTTTTCCCTGTACAAACTCCAGAAACTGGCCCCTATTTTCCACTGACGTGTTTTTGCATTTCAATGACTGTTTATTGTGCCGTATGAATGACATTTAAAAACAATCAGATTGAACGGTTTCACCTTATACACTTTAGTTTGAAAAACACACGCAAGATTTCATTTTAACGTAGCACATTTGGAGACATGAAGATTACTAAGAAAAAGCTGAACCAATGCTATTACTGTAGAGGTGCACATTTTTAAATATATTTCGTGATTGCATAACACTGCCAACTAACTGTGTTACCAGTACTTTCTGCTGCAAGCTTTAGGCGATTCATGTCCAAGAGAATTAACTCGGTTTATTATTTGAGAATCATACTATGTAATCAAGAGCTCTTCCTTCTGTTTAGCACGCTATACCAAAAGCTTCCCAATTTTTGACTTTTCAAAAATCGATTTGAAAACGTTACATTTTGCAGGATCAAAGCAAATTACAAAATTGCCCTGGGTTTTTGCGCAACCACGACTTCAGACATCCATGAAAAATCTGAACGAGTAGGTTATTTTGTGATATTATTGGAAGTTGCGGGCTGGTTGACGACCATATATGAAGAGATCACACTCACTTCAACACGGGCAAAATCGTTAACTCATTCAGGCCGACCTCACAGGTTTACTCTGCGGTTACAAATGTTGTCTTTAAGAGTATTGTGCAGAGTTAATATTGATATTGAAATCTAACTTCTAAAGAGGCATCTTTAATACGAAATAATGAAAACCTACTTTGAAAATGCAACACAAGAAGCTGGAAAGCCGCAGTATATGAATCTGTTGGATTTATCTCGCGTTGTTTGTTCTGCATTGATTTTTTTGATCGCACCATAGGTTTTTTTAATTAAGTTCTAATGAAACATACAGCAACACATCAAGTATCAAATTGGGTTTGAAGTAGTACACAAGCAACAAAACCACCCAGAACCGGTGTGTGTATAACTGTCTGTTATTGCTTTAACATCTACTTGGAGCATAAATGGAATAAGCTCAATGTAATTACATTTTAATAGCATTTGTATTGTAAATGCTTAAGTGCGACATTTAATTTGGACAGTGCCCCACTGTGCACTCACTGTAAGCGAGATGTTCTGCGTCAGTGGGTTTACCCTGAATTATTTTGGATCCATATAATTTCTTCATAACAAATTCCGTCTTTAAAGTCTAATTAATCTTGTGCATCGTGGCAGTTTCCCAAAGACCGACAAGTGGCCTTGTATGTAATGGTTTGCGCAATGTTTACTTTTCACTGGGCTACTAACCTCGTGTTTTCTTTGAGATACGGAATAATGGAGGGAAAGCATAGATTCGAAGATCAGCATATGCAAAAATGCCAACGTAACAGTGATGAGCTAAAGTCCTTTTCTTCATAAATATAACCCGAATTATCTGAATATTGCATTTATTACAAGAAAACAATTTAGGGGCGGAGAGAGTCTTAAAACCGTTAATTTAAAAAGGTGGACAAAATCAGCAAGTTTCTGACAATTACTTATTGTGCTGGAAATTTTTCTTTATTATTGTTAAGCTTGAAGAAGCAATAGCTTTACAAATAATGAACGCCAATCTTCTGAATAACACCACTTTGGGAGTTCAGACCAGAGAGCACAACTCTTCCACTGGCGAACGTGCTTACCTCTGGAAATTAGACTTTGACTCAGGCCGAAAAGAATGATCTTTTCTCTCGTCAAAAACTGTTAAGACTCTTTTGTAAAAATAGACCTGCCAGTGTCAATTTAGTTGCAATAAGCATGAAAACTGCCTTTAAATTGGACACTAATAATGAGTCAATGTTAATGCGGTAGATAGCAATGATAATGTAACAACAGAGAGATGTATAGGATGTAACAACAGAAGATGCTGGAAACACTCAGCAGGTCAGGCAGCATCGGTGGAGAGAGAAACAGAGTTAACATTTCAGGTCGTCAGAACTGGAAAAAGTTAGAGATGTAACAGATTTTAAGCAGGTGCAGAGGCAGAGAAAGGGGGGCGGGGAGGAAAGAACAAAAGGGGCGGTCTGTGATAGGGTGGAAGGCAGAAGTGGTTAAATGTTGCAAATGGAGATGGTAGAATCATCAACAGCTGCCGCCTGACAAAATAGGGGCAGAGGTTATGGTCTGAAATTGTTGAACTCAATATTGAGCCCAGAAGGCTGTAAAGTGTCTAATAGAAAGATGAGGTGCTGTTCCTCGAGCTTGGCGGAGGATGATCTGTTGAATATGGAGGCTGGTGGGGTGAAAGGTGAGGACAAGAGGAACCTTATCGTGGTTCTGGGAGGGAGGGGAAGGGGGTGAGAGCAGAATTGTGGGAAATGGAATGGACACAGACAGGGCCATGTCAACCACAGTAGAGGGGAATCCTCAGTTGAGGAAAAAGGAAGGCATATCGGAACTAGTATGGAAGGTGGTATCATCAGAACAGGTGCGGCCTCTTACACTGTTCCAATGAAGCTCAACATAAGCTCGAGGAACAGCACCTCATCTTTCGATTAGGCACTTTACAGCCTTCTGGACTCAACATTGAGTTCACCAATTTCAGACCATAACCTCTGCCCCTATTTTTTCAGGCGGCAACTGTTGATGATTCTGCCATCGCCATTTGCAACATTTAACCACTCCCGCCTTCTACCCTATCACAGACCGCCCCTTTTGTTCCTTCCTCCCAGCCCCCCTTTCTCTGCCGCTGCACCTGCTTAAAATCTGTTACATCTCTAACTTTCTCCAGTTCTGACAAAGGGTTACAGACCTGAAATGTTAGCTCAGTTTCTCTCTCCACGGATGCTGCCTGACCTGCTGGGTGTTTGAGCATTTTCTGCTATTATTTCAGATTTCCAGCATCTGCAGTATTTTGCTATTGTGTTGTGATGTATAGGATGTGTTCCTCTGAAATTAGAGATAAAGCGCAGGTACAAGTAAATGTTCAGGAGCGGGTGGGAGGCAAGACTATTGGCTGAAAAAGAAGAGAAATAATAAAACCTACGTTTTTATCCTAATACTGAAAGCATATTAATCAAACTTTCAGAATTGGAAACATGCTGAGGTAGTTGATCAAACCAAGACATTGGAGATTAATGTCCCAGGATACAGAGCCTACATAATTAAATAGGCGAAGAGGGCAAGGAAGCATGGCATCCGGGAATTGAAGGCATGGATAGCAACGGGAAGAAAGGTAATTTTTGGTTGTTGATAAATTTGAACAGGAGAGGACAGACAAGGAAGTGTTTCTACAGATCCATGAGATTTTAATTACTGGGGTACTAACTTGGGAAACAGCAGAGTGAAAAAAAATAATGAGGAAGGTGATACGCTTATCAATTACTTCATAAAAGGTGATGAGTCGAAGAAGAGATGATGAGTCGAAAGAAGAGATGAATAAGGCTTTTATTAGCTAAGAAGAGACCATGCTTCTTCGTGAGTGACTGAACAAGTCTGAACGAAACCCACACAGTGGTGGGTGGAGTCAGCTGAGGCATGCCTCCATACACAGCGCCACCCAGAGGTGGCAATATACAATACAGTGGTTTACCACATTCACCCCTTGTTTAATGTGAAGTCCGGCGGGGTGAAGGGTACTACAAGTTAAGTCTATCAGGAGGCCTTGTCTGACGTCCTGATCGTCGTGGTGGCGGCGGTGGTGTTACAGCATCTGACGTCGGGTCTGGTGTCTGGGTGGTTGGCGAAGATTCCTGGGGCTTTGGCATGCCGTCTGCAAGGGTTGGGTTGGGAGGGGTGGTGGGGGATAACAGTGGTAAGGGGGATAACGGTGGTAAGGGGGATAACGGTGGTAATTCAGGGGTACCCGAGGGTGCGAGATCTCGTATGGAGACCGTGTCCTCCCGCCCGTCTGGGTATGTCACCCAGGCATACTGGGGGTTGGCGTGTAGGAGGTGCACCCGCTCGACCAGGGGGTCCGTTTTATGTGTCCTCACGTGCCTCCGCAGTAGGACGGGCCCAGGAGAAGTCAACCATGCCGGTAGCGAGGTTCCCGATGTAGACTTCCGGGGGAAAACGAACATTTTCTCATGAGGGGTCGCATTAGTGGCAGTACAAAGCAGTGACCGAATGGAGTGGAGCGCTGCAGGGAGGACCTCCTGCCAGCGGGAGGTCGGAAGGCCCTTAGATTTTAGTGCTAAGAGGACTGCCTTCCAAACCGTCGCGTTCTCCCTTTCCACCTGGCCGTTCCCCCGGGGGTTGTAACTGGTGGTCCTGCTCGTGGCGATACCTCTTGTTAGCAGGTACTGCCGAAGTTCGTCGCTCATGAACGATGAGCCCCTGTCGCTATGTATATAGCTGGGGAACCCGAACAGAGCGAAGATGTCATTCAGACACTTGATGACCGTGGTACTGGTCATGTCTGGGCAAGGGATGGCAAAGGGGAAACGGGAGTACTCATCAACTATGTTGAGGAAGTACACATTGCGGTCAGCGGAGGGGAGGGGCCCTTTAAAATCGACGCTCAGGCGTTCGAAGGGGCGGGTGGCCTTGATCAGGCTTGCTCTGTCCGGCCTATAGAAGTGCGGTTTGCACTCGGCGCAGATTTGGCAGCTCTTGGTCATGGTCCTGACCTCCTCGATGGAGTAGGGCAGGTTACGGGATTTGATAAAATGGAAAAACCTGGTGACCCCCGGGTGGCAGAGGTCATTGTGGAGGGACTGCAGCCTATCACTCTGCGCGTTGGCGCATGTACCACGTGATAGGGCATCTGGGGGCTCATTGAGTTTCCCTGGCCGATACAAGATATCATAATTGTAGGTGGAGAGTTCGATTCTCCACCTCAAGATCTTGTCGTTCTTGATTTTACCCCTCTGCTTATTATTAAACATAAAAGCTACTGAACGCTGGTCAGTGAGCAGGGTAAATCGTTTCCCGGCCAGGTAATGCCTCCAGTGACGCACCGCTTCTACAATAGCCTGGGCCTCCTTTTCGACGGAGGAGTGTCTCGTCTCGGGGCCCTGGAGGGTCCTTGAGAAAAAGGCCACGGGTCTGCCCGCCTGGTTAAGGGTCGCGGCTAGGGCGAAGTCGGAGGCATCGCTCTCCACTTGGAAGGGGATGGACTCATCCACCGCGTGCATTGCGGCCTTCGCGATATCGTTCTTGATAAGAGTGAAGGCTGCACACGCCTCTGGTGTCAGGGGGAAGGAGGTGGCTTTGATGAGGGGCCTGGCTTTGTCTGCATAGAGGGGCACCCACTGGGCGTAGTAGGAGAAAAACCCCAGGCATCTCTTCAGTGCTTTTTGGCAGTGGGGAAGGGGTAGCTCCATTAGGGGGCGCATTCTGTCGGGGTCAGGCCCGATGACTCCGTTCTCCACCACGCAGCCGAGGATGGCCAGGCGCTTGGTGTGAAACATACATTTTTCCTTATTGTACGTTAGGTTCAGCCGTTGGGCCGTACGGAGGAAATTTGCTAGATTAACGTCGTGGTCCTGCTGGTCGTGGCCGCAGATGGTGACGTTATCCAAATAGGGGAAGGTTGCCCGCAGCGCGTTCTGGTCAACCATTCGGTCCATCTCCCTTTGGAAGACCGAAACCCCGTTGGTGACGCCGAAGGGGACCCTAAGGAAGTGGTAGAGGCGGCCGTTTGCCTCGAAGGCAGTATACTGGCGGTCCTCATGGCGGATGGGCAGCTGGTGGTACGCTGACTTAAGGTCGATGGTGGAGAATACTTTGTATTGCGCAATCTGATTGACCATATCAGATATGCGAGGGAGGGGGTACGCGTCCAGCTGGGTGTACCGGTTTATGGTTTGGCTGTAGTCGATTACCATGCGGCGTTTTGCAGTGGTTTTAACGACTACAACCTGGGCTCGCCAGGGGCTAGTGCTACCTTCGATAATGCCCTCCTTCAAGAGCCGCTCCACCTCAGAGCTGATAAAAGCTCTGTCCCCGGCACTGTACCGCCTGCTTTTGGTAGCGATGGGTTTACAGTCGCGGGTGAGGTTAGCGAACAGGGGAGGGGGGGGGACTTTTAATGTGGAAAGGCTGCAGGTGGTTTGCAGCGGGCGATTTAAAAGTTGTTGGTTGCAGACTGTGAGTGGGGGGAGGGGTCCACCGTATGCTAGTGTGACACTCTTAAGGTGGCACTGAAAATCCAACCCTAGCAGGACGGCAGCGCAAAGACGGGGCAGGACTAGCAGTTTAAATTTTTTATATTCAGTGCCCCCTACTGACAGGGTCACCACACAGTAGCCGCTGATGTCCATTGACTGGGACTTGGACGCCATAGAAATGCGATGGTGCGTTGGCAGAATCATGAGGGAGTGGCTACGTACCGTGTCGGGGTGGACGAAACTCTCTGTGCTCCCGCTGTCGATCAGGCAACTGGTGGCGCGGCCGTTTACCGCGATATCCATCATGGAGCTGGATAGATGGTGAGGGAGGGCTTGATCCAGCGTCACGGAGGCCAGTATGTGGCTTAGTGAGTCACTATAGTCATCCGCCGAGACGGTGGTCGGTTCCGGTGACGAAATGGCGGTTGAGTGCGTTGGATACGATGGCGGCGGATGCCATGCGGCCGGGGGTACACAAAATGGTGGATAAGATGGCTGCTCCCACGGCCCGCACGCTGCGCTGCTGGCTGGCTTCCCCTTGCAGGCGTTAGCGTAATGGCCTTTCTTCCCGCAGCCCGAGCAGGTAGCTGTCTTAGCTGGGCAGTGCGCTCTGGGATGTTTTAACTGGCCACAGAAATAGCATTTTTGGGCCTGGTTACTGGGCATCGAAGCAGTTCTTACCGGAGGCTGCTGTCTCGGTTGGGTCGCTGCAGCGGTTGGTGCCGGGGGCGGCGGTCCCGTGTCCCACGGTTTCGATTGCCATGTCTCGGCGCCGTTACGGGGGTATGCCTCGAGGTTTCGGTGGGCCTCCTCTAACGAGAGCGCAAGGGCAATGGCCGTCTTCAGGTCGGGTTCCTTGCTTTCTAGCAGTCTCTGCCGGGTGTGGTCTGACTGGAGGCCCCTGACGAAGGCATCACAGGCGAGTCCCTGCGCGTGCTCCACAGCCGTTACCGCTTTACAATCGCAGTCTCTGCAGAGTGCCAGTAGCGCCCGTGCAAATGCCCCTACCGATTCTCCCGGTTGCTGCCTGCGGGATCCCAAGAGGTGTCGGGCGTAAATTGTGTTCACTGGGCGCGTATATTGCCCTTTTAGTAGCTCGAGGGCCGCCACGTACGTATTAGAGTCCCGGATTAGCATATATACTTGATGGCTCACCTGGGCGGTCAAAATTTTCAGTTTGTGATCCTCCTCTGTAACCTGTGAGATTGCGAGGAAGGATTCAAAGCAGCTCAGCCAGTGTTCAAACTTGGCTGATGCACCCACATCTTGAGGGTCGAGGTCCAGGCGTGGTGGTCTGAGGGCTCTCAGCAATGTCTGCTGTATCCGTTGCTGTTGTTGCTCCTCAGGTGTCGCCATTTAACTTTTAGCTAATAAAATTGATACGCTTATCAATTACTTCATAAAAGGTGATGAGTCGAAGAAGAGATGATGAGTCGAAAGAAGAGATGAATAAGGCTTTTATTAGCTAAGAAGAGACCATGCTTCTTCGTGAGTGACTGAACAAGTCTGAACGAAACCCACACAGTGGTGGGTGGAGTCAGCTGAGGCATGCCTCCATACACAGCGCCACCCAGAGGTGGCAATATACAATACAGTGGTTTACCACAGAAGGCACATTTTCAGATGTGATGCAGCATCACTTCCTCATTCGGATGCTGACCAGCCAGCATAGTCAAAGACTGTCTCAGATCTAATCTGAATAACATAAAGGGAGAAATAGGGAACTATCTAGAATCCAATAATTATAGTATCATTAGAACTGCAATGCTCAAAATACATTGTTTAATAATGGGACTACTATACCATGTAATGCACAATGAGTACTCTGCTGTTAAATTGTAGCTGTGTTTAATAGGCCTGTCCTTTTCAGCCCCAAAGCCTAAATGTGGTTAATAGGCCACCTTGAGCTCAATCAGTTTAACTGTTATAGATGATGGAAGTTTGCAGATTAGCAGGTGTTTGTAAAGTGCTAGCTCTATCTCAGAAGAAATCAACATGAAATTATTGCTTTTGAAGTATGATGGACTGAACACTTACAAAAATCATTCCCAATTGACAGAGCAAACAGCTGACCTGCAGCTAAGTTTCTTTTCAATGAAAATCTGTGAAAGGTCGATTCAAGACTGAACTCACTGTGTAGAGAATTTCAGGTGGAAAGCTACATTTTACCACATTGTTGGGAAGCTAAGTGATGCACCAAGCTCTGTTTTAGATGATGCATTGCTGAGGTGCCACCACACCATTCTACAATCTTCAGCTTACAAAGTTGAGAAATAAATGTGCTCCACGTATCCTTATTTTTGGGTACAGAATGGGCCTGTATGCACAAATGAATGATTGAATTTATGTATGTAGGATTCCCCCTGGCTTTATGATTATTTGCATGGTTACAACAGACCAATCAGTAATGTGCTTGGTAGCAATTAATCACATCCAACAAACACAATCAACAGCCATTACACTTCCACACCAACTCAAAATGTAAGTTCCAGTATCTTTAACTATTTAGTTGGAACTAAACCTTTAACTGAAAGCAAGTGAACATTTGAAAATTTGACTTGTGACTTTAATTTCAATCAAGTTTAAGTCCTGGGCCTGCTCAAACCCTGGGCATTTAGGTAAGTCAGTGGTATCAGCTGTTGAGCCCAATTATCCAAAAATGCCCCTGAGCAAATTTATGGAAGAGCAATGCTACTAATACCATATATATGATGTGTTTATAGCAAATGATATTTGTCATAGTTCCTAATCATTTTTATTGATATTTTCTTATTTAACCCCACAATTTGCAATGTATTTGTCTTTGCTGAATGTAGTAAAACAAAAGCTGTTCTCTTGAAGATTAATTTCAGAACATCTATTGAATGTAAATGAGTAGATGTCACTAATCTCAGGCATAATGGTCCTGACCTTGAATTATACAACTGCTCTTCAATAAAGAAAATCCTTTGGACTTGAATTGGAATGCCAATCAGTGAAATTTCAACATGATCCATTAGTCCAACTGAAAATGCTTGAGCAGTCACAATGTTTTCACTGATTTACAACCATAATGAACCCTAGTAAAATAAATTAAAATATAAATTTAGTACTCAAGGTTACATCATTATGGGGCAGAATATATTTCTTTTATTATTGTAACTGATCTGAAAATTCAATAGACTGATCACATTTGAAATATTATTGACTCAGACAAACTGTATGATAGATGAAGAAGAATCGGGTTATTTTTCTCTAAACAAATATGCATCATTCCTTATCACATGAAATGCAAATCTGATATTTTTATTCTGCTGATCCATGGAGTTTTACATTGTAAGTTTCAACATATGTGAAATAACTGATAGTTTTGACATTTAAGAAATGTTCAAAAGTGACCAATTTTAAAAATTACATAGTACTTCACTACAAATTGCATTATAATATGTAAATTAAGAAACATATTAACTGGGTTTGTAGAACTAATCAGAAGGACAGTAGAAATCCTGAAAAGGTAGACGTACTGCTGAGTGTCAGTTGTCTCCTTCCGCCACCGATAGCAAGTCCAAGCCAGATTTCATCCCCGTTTGTGAGACGCAAGATCAGAGATGCAGAAGCCTGACGAATGTTTCCATTCAACCGGACAGCAAAATTATTAAGAATATTGACACCATTCACAAAAAAGCCAACTCTCAGCAACCTAACTGAGCCTAACACATTGTATGTAAATGAGTAGATGCCACTAATCTCAGCAATAAATTTTCCTGAACTTGTATTGTACAACTGCTCTTCATTGAAGAAAATCCTTCGAAATTGAACTGGAGTTCCAATCGATGAAAGTTCGACTTGACACATTAGTCCAACTGAAAATGCTTGCGCCCTCACAATTGCACTTCCATTTGTCTCACCTGGAGGGCCTGGAAGTTTAGTTGCTTCCTGTTGACCAGTAGTTCCATTTATTCCTTCAGTACTTGAATTTCCTCTAGACCCCTGGGGCCCTTCTGGATCTGGTGATGTAGAAGGTCCGATCTCTCTGCGGAAGCGTTTATCTCCCTCTTGTCCCTGGGAACCAATTTCTCCAGGAGAACCAGGATGTCCAGTGTTATCTCCTGCTCCATGCTTACTTCGGAAATGTCCTCTTTCTCCAGAAAATGGTTTGTGTCTCCTTCCAGAATTCCTGTCACCTCCTTTATCCCACTTTTCTCCCTTTGAGCGCAAAGGACAACAGTTACCAGGATTATCCTTTAGGCCAGGAGGCCCTATTTCATCCCGTCCTCTATTTTCTTTTGGTCCTTGTTTCCATTTAGGTGCCTCAAGAGTATCATTTTCATTGATAATGTCAGACAAACCTGAAAACAATATATATAGAAAGACAGACTTGCATTTATATAGCACCTTTCACGACCACCGGATGTCTCAAAGCACTTTGCAGCCAATGAAATACTTTTTAAAGTGTAATCACTGTTGTAATGTAGGAAACGCAGCAGCCAATTGGCCCACAGCAAGCTCCCACAAACAGCAATGTGATAATGACCAGATAATCTGTTTTAATGATGTTGATTGAGGGATAAATATTGGTCAGGACACTGGGGATAACTCACCTGCTCTTCTTCAAAATAGTGCCATGGGATCTTTTACATCCGCCGCAGACGGGGCCTCGGTTTAACATCTCATCCAAAAGACAGCACCTCTAACAGTGCAGCACTCCCTCAGCACTGCACTGGAGTATCAGCCTAGAGTTGTATGCTCAAGTCTCTGACTTGAACCCACAACCTTCTGACTCCGAGGCGAGGGTGCTACCAACTGAGCCACAGTTGACACATGGTAAACTATTTTTTTAAATCTGGTCTTTTGATGAATATATTGAAATAAAGTCTTTACAATAGAGTTACTGCATCAATTAGAGTTATTTGACTGCCTAAAGTAAAATACAGAACAGGCAGTCATTAGGTAGATGCTCATATTTGACTCTTATCATGGTGCAAGACAAGTAGAATAAAAACATCACAAATGAGTTTTTTTTTGAAATGATAAAACTCGACCAATAATCTAATAGTAAACTGAAGTACATTTTATTATGGATGTAAATTATAATATAGTCTAATTAGGGGAAGAATTTGGACCCTACTGCATCCATTTCTGGGGATGCAGAATGAGCCTGTATGCATGAATGAATGATTGAATGCATGTATGTAGGATTCACCCTGCCTTTATGATTATTTTGCATGGGTACAACAGACCAATCAGTCAAGTGGTTGGTAGGGATTAATCACATTGAACAAACGCAATAAGCAGCCATTGTCTTCTCCCTCCCTCTGCCCCTCCCCCCAATCCGGGTCTGGATCCAGGACTTAGCTGAGGGCCGCTGTCAGCAAGTCAAGTGGCCCAAAATTCATCTGCTTCAAATAGGTGAGCTGCCTTTGGAGGCTCGACAGGCACTGGAAACTCCCTAAATTATTGAAATGAGGTCCAAATCCCAATTTTGGGCTAGCCTTGCGCCTCCCGATTGAGGCATGTGCTCCGTGTGCAGTGTCAGTTATGGACCTGAAAATGGCCCAAGACCAATTTCCACCCCTAAATATCATTTTCTCTTCATATTACCTCTCCCCATCCACTTCCCCCTCCCCACCCCTCCTCTCCCACCTTCACCCACTTTCAAAAAAATGGACACTATCCGACACACCCTCTGCCACTGAGAAGATAATCGACCCTGGTCCACTTGCCACTTCTCCATTCCTTATCACCTGTTGCCCCTCCTGTAACCCCTCCTCCTCCCCTGTCCCCCCTTTACTTTTTTTCTTCCCTTTTCCCATCCTCCATCATCCTCTCACTCTCCCTGACTCCCCTCTCCACTCCCCTCCACTTTTCTACCCTTCCATCTGTCTCCTCCCCCTTCCTGCCCAGGTACAGTTATTCTAACCATGCTTGACCTGAATACTGCCATTGGTCCTGAATTGCTGTGTACAACAGAGGAGATTGACAAGTTACTGTAATAAAGTAAAAAGGATTTTGTCTTGAGGATGAATTAGTTTATAGTAGTCTCAGAGAAGCTGTAATATAAGAGAACTAAATATTCCCTGGCTCCCTTTTATTTCCCTTTGGCCCTTAGGCCCAACAGATCCTGTAATGTTGCAGAGGTACTAATTCAGTGTTGGATTATTAGCATCTGCCCTGTAATTTTACTGGTACAGTAAGGGTTCAAATGCATTAGCAATAGGATTCAGAGAGAGCATAGCTGTAGCCATTTCTGATACCAGAATGTTGGAATTCTCAATGACAGATGTGGCCTCTATCATAGAAAGAACTGGTCTGTGTTTCTTAATCTAGGCACAAAAGACAGTTGCTTCATGAGGATTAATAGCATTACCATTAATATCTAACTCCGTAAAAGCAGTTGTTTCAGCTTCAGTAGTTTCATTATTTGGAAGGGTAGTAACTTGTGGTGATGGTGGTATAGTAATTCGGGTGCTTGCTTCATTCTCTTGAAATCCAGTATCAGTGGTTGTAAATAGATCGGATGAAGTAGTCTCAGGGTCTGGGGAAGCAGGTGTTGTTAGGTCTGGAGACTCAGTTCCACTAGATTCAAGATCACCTAGTTCCATTGGTGTAAAAGCTGTGTTAGAACCAATGTTTGCAGGCGTGGTTCCATTCTGAGCTTGTATTCTCCAAGCCAGCACTGGCAGTATTAGCATAAATGTAGAGAGCATTTCTACAAGGTAACAAAACATGATTACATAGGATTACATAGGATAAACATAGAATTTAAGAAAATGATTTAAATGTTATATTTTTTGTGCTCATTGAGGTGAAAACAATGCTGGGGAATGAAACACTTTACCATTTTGGCCACCCACTGTCAGCATCAGGCACTCTCAAGTCAGACACAGAACTCACAGATTAGGAGTTACGGTTCCTCTGCTCCCCCTTCAAAAATATACCTCGTAAGAGTAAACTTTCCTTCATCAGTATATTTTTTTCACACCATTTACTATGGATGAGATTACCACATTGTTCCAATAGGCAATGTTGTGATGTGTACTCAGACCCACTAGTAATTTTACACAATAAAGTTACAGCTGACAATTATACTTTCATCTGATCAGTCTGACTAAATTCACATCCTGATAGTAGAAGTGAATGGGTCAGTGTGCTATCCCACTGCACCACCCAAACTTCTAATATTTTATTATTCTGAACTCTGCTCCACTTGATCATATAATCCTTAACATATTATTTTGAGAAACTGCACTACATGAAAAAATGGCGGCAAAGATAGTTCCCTATATTCTTCCAAATATTTGAATTGCCTCACGAATAATGAAAGTGATTTCCCAAAATCAAGCTCAAGATGTACTAAAACATTCCTCACTAAATGTCTCAGTCATTTACTTTTCGTTGGGACAAATATTTACCAAAAATCACCAGTTACACCTGCAAGTAGTGCACAATTCCTGTTACAATATCAGGGGATCATATTCCACCAATGTTGGATTTTTACCATCAACATCCCCCCCCCCCCCTGCAAGTTATCAGCTTTGGCTTTGCATTGGACTGCAGTTATACTGCATTGAGTGTATTGCCCAAGCACCTCCTGGGAGGTCATGTCACTCTAGTCTTTAGGGTGGTCCACAGTCAGATCAACAACTTGACCCCTCAGTTATACTGCAATTTTGAATCAACGCAAAAATAGTATAACTGGCCCAAAAGAAAGGCGTGCTTTAACCATAAATCCCAGATCTTTGTAAGTTAGAGTTTGTATTTTTGTTGGGCTTTGATTCATGTTCCAGCTTTCATGTTATGAATAGTTTGTCTTTCTGTCTATTTCAAAAGCTGGTCTGCCTTCAGTTTGGTGAGAACAATTAGCTCATGGTGTGTACCAGTACTGAGACTATTTGCAAAGATGCCAGGTCTGAATGACTACATTACTGTGGATTGTGGAATAAACAAAAGTCTAGGTCTAGTTGATATCTGCCTTGTCATTGTTACTTTTGATTAATACTAACAAGTACATAATTCAACTACCATAGAAAGATGTAAACATTAATGGGAACAACATTGTTCTTATATGCAGATTTAGTCTACACAAGTCTTTTACTAAATGGTTTGAAAAAGTCCTGGGACTTGCTTAAATCGGAAAATCCTTGAGCGTTCTGTTGCTGAAAACCTTACCAGGATGTGAAGGGTTCAATGGAGGCACACAGCTTGACTGTGCTTGGCATTCGGGAATGTTCACAACCGATCAACTACTTGTATTACTTCAAGTGGACACAATATATACGGTAAAAGGAAACTTGGTGTTAAATTCAAGAAAGTTATCTGCTCAATTTAACATTGTGTTCCCTCTTTCTCGTGACATCCAAGACTTAATGCAACGATGTCATTAACATTTAGAAATGAAAAGGAACATAAAACTATCAGTTGGTAAAATCGTTTAGATCTAATGCCTTTGAGCATTTCTCAGAAAACTTTCAATCGACAGGTTCAACTCCAAACATCTAACAGCACTTTCCAGTGCTTAGCTTACAGTTTCCGTTAAAAAGACGGTTGCACCGTTACTGTTGTATTTTGGTAAAATGCATGTTAAATTAAATGTAAAACTATTCAAATCAATTTTAGAATCTTAGTAAATGTGCATCACTACTTTTTGAAGAGGTCCATATAAAATAACATGTAAACTCTTATTTTTTAAATCACCATATGAAATAACTAGCACACCCTTACTTTTTAAGGAAATTCACATAAAATAACATTAATGCATTTTTTTAAAGAAATCAATACAAAATGTCTAAACTTTCCACTTGAGACATTTCCTATGTACTTTCTGATTGTCCTAACAATATGAATTTACCTGCACAGAAAAATCCAACTTCACTGCGATAGCTTCGACCAAAAATGATGTTTTTTCCTATCAACAGCAAGTCTTTTAAATGCAATGTACGTGCATCACTGAAAATGGGCATTTGTTCACTAATTACATATTGGGTGCTTGTCCTTTTATTTTTTTTAATAAGCTAGGAATTTGAATGAAATCAGGGTGGCGCTTCAATGCTCAATCATAATTACCGTTCTTATTTTCCTATTTAATAGCACTATCAATTGAATCCTACACCCTGTACTTTATATAAATGAATGACATTTCTAAGCCAAGAAGCTTCAGTTCTGGACAGTTAAGCATAAAAACCGATGGAAATTTATGAGAAAATTCCAAATTTCAGTGACGTGCTTACTGACAATGCTCTTTTTATTGCTGTGCTTTCACAATGAGAGTTCAGTCTTGAGCAACTGACATACAGCACCTATTAAAAAATGTGCAAACATACATTTACAGTGACTTTCTTAATGATTATGCCGCATTTTGGTGATCTAAATGTCACAATTAAATTAAAAATCTTCAAGTATGTTTGCAATTTAATTATTTTTGATACATTAGTATGGGGTAATTTCCATAGATTTTTTAGTGACATCAAAATGTTTTTTGCACCAATGTTATAATTGGCAGCTGTGCAAGAATGCTGTACAAAAATAAGGCATATGTTTCAAACGCTCTGTATTAAGAGGATAACTGTGGCCATTGCATTATCAAGTTCCAACAATTCTGAGAAAACTGATCCAATCACAGCCTTCATACTGCAGAGTAATACCGCACCACTGCACTGCTGCCTGTATAATGTGGCGGAAAGTAGTTGCACCTGGTGGCTCTCTGAGTTTTTCTTAAAAATAAATGAGCTGAATTGAAGATTTTATTCAAGATTAGGTCCATTAGATTGAATGAGCTTTCATTGATGCATTTTCGTCATTGTTCAAAAACCAATAAAATGCAAAAATCTCGACATTGATGAAATCTGCTTAAAGTGTACTGTCTCCAGATTTTATGTGCGGATCTCTTTTACTTGTATTAATTTAAAATAAACATGATTTGATATTAATTGTGGGTGAATTTTCTTGCTATTTCTTGAATAGTGTGAAAAAACCTAAGGCCTTTAGGCCTAGAAATTCGGTTGGTAGCGCCAACGGTTAGCGCCTAAAAAGCCCGAGAATTGGGGCGTAACCCAATGTTGGGGCGGGCGCAATGAAGATAGCGACAACTCCCATATTGACTATACATTTAACGCCTGCGCTAAGTGTTTGCACGCGCCCGCGTGCGCAAGCAGATCATGACATCATTTCAGTGTGCAATGCCTTTTAGGCGCCCCTGACCGGATATTGGGTGGCGCCCGGAACCTTTACGCCTAGCGCTGTTAGTGACAGTTCGAAGGAACGTTAGCAGGCCCTACTCGGAGTCGGGGGGCGCTATTTAAAGGGGACAGCTCTAGTATAAAAGCTGCAGCCACTTGGCCTGTTCATTGCGATCGTTGCTGGAGAGAGTTGGTGAGCTACTGTGGAGCAGAGTTTTTGGAATTTAGCATTAGAGTACTTGGGACCTTCAAACCTGTCTGGAGCAGTTGGAGCACTACACCTAACAGCGTTTTGACCAACTGGCATCGGAATGGGAGCTGCTTTGGAGGACGACGGCCTCATGGCCGAACACTGTGAAGGGGCAGAGAGACGGCGGGAGAGAGGGCTGGGATTGGCCAGAAGGAGGAGGGGCAATGGAGGTCGGCCAATCCGAGGGTATGCTGCGAGGGTCTTTAGGCAGCAGGTATCATACCTTGACATGTCGGAGGAGCAGTGTGTGTGAAGGCTCCGATTCAGGAGGGACGTTGTTACTGAGCTGTGCCACCTGCTTGCTGAGGATCTGCAGCCGCGTCTACGGTGCAGGACCTCTCTGTCGGTGGCTGTAAAACTGACTGTTGCCCTCAATTTCTATGCCACCGGATCCTTTCAGTCAGCCACTGGGGACATTGCGAATATCTCTCAGTTTGCAGTCCACTGTTGCATCCGGCAAGTTACAGCTGCCCTTTATAGACGAAGGCATCAATTCATCACCTTCCCTCTGACCCTGGAGAAGCAGGCGGAGCGCGCGCAGGGCTTCGCTGCTATTGCGGACTTCCCCATGGTGCAGGGGGCGATTGACTGCACACACGTGGCTTTGAGGGCGCCATTCCAGAATCCTGAGGACTTCCACAACCGCAAGGGGTTCCACTCCCTCAACGTGCAGCTGGTCTGTGACCACCGCCAAATCATCATGGCAGTCAACGCCCAATTCCCAGGGAGCAGCCACGATGCCTTTATCCTGCGGCAGACCTCAGTTTGTGACCTTTTTGAGGGGCCGGCTCAACCACGAGGCTGGCTTATTGGGGACAAGGGCTATCCTCTCTGCCCATGGCTGATGGCACCACTCTGTCTGGCTGCCACCCCAGCAGAAGAGCTGTTCAACAGCAGCCATCGGGCGACCAGGAACATTGTAGAGCACACTATTGGTGTCTGGACCATTCGGGGGGAGCCCTGCAGTACTCGCCGGAGCAAGTGGGTCACATCGTCGTCGTCTGCTGCATGCTCCACAACTTGGCGAATCGACGTACCCAGCCAATTCCAGCTGTCCCTCAACGTCCAGCAGAGCAGGCGGACGAGGAGGAGGAGGAGGAGGAAGAGCAGGCGGAGGAGGAGGAGGAGGAGGAGCATGTGGACGAGGAGGAGGAGCATGTGGACGAGGAGGAGGAGGAGGAGGAGGAAGATGGAAGGGCTCCTGAAAGTGGAAGGGCCATCCGTCAGAGGCTCATCAGGACTCGTTTCGAGGCCCCTCTGGCGGAATGATGGGTGTCTTTACTCCTGCGCACTTTGGATCTTTGAAAGCCTCTGAATGCCAGCATCACTGTAAATAGTCACGTGTACCATAGCACATTAAAACTTTTCTTTATTGTCACAAAAGTCTTTCATTACAGCAAAACAACGTCAAGTCAACAGAAACCATAACTAACAAAATAACAGTTAACTCTTCGGCAAAGCCGCAAAACTAAACAAACCATTTCCAACAATTACAACAGGTGAGGGTGTCCTTGAATTTGGCCAAAGAAACGTCTCAGCACCTCCCTCTACTGCTGGCCCCTTGATGGAGAACGACTTCTCTTTCGCGGTCGGCCCCTTCCCTCCCTGCTGCTCCTACGTAATTGAACCCCAGTGGCAGGGTCAAGGCTGGGGGACGCCTGCTGACTGTGTGGAAGCGCAGAAGCCCCTGAGGGACGGTCTGGCCGACCTCTGGTCTTGGAGGGTGCGGACGCAGGCTGCTTGATCTGAGCATGGCTGGAAGCAGTGTGCCCTGCAGGTGGTGGCAGCTGCACTGCAGACGTACCAGCGCTGGCATGTGCAATGGTCACCTGCCGAGAGAGGACACCTGCACCATGGTCGGACGACAAACTGGCTCTCTGAGGGGACCGGTTCGGCTCATCCGCCACAATCGCATGCTCCACTGATTCCTGGCCTTGTATGGGACTGGAAGGGCCCGGGGTGATCCTAGCTGATGCAGATAGGGTGGCTGCAGTGAGAGTTCGCGTTGCCTCAATCTGGGTGTGGACGAGGCCGGCAAGTGACTGCATGGCAGCAGTGAGGACCTGTGTGGCAGGTGCCAGTGCTTCGGAGAAGCCCTGGACAGTTCTTTCCGTTGCTTCGGACAAGGCCGGAGCAGTCCATTCCACTGCCTCGGACAAGCCCTGGACAGACCTTTCCAGGGATTGTCCGAAGCCCTTAACAGTCCTTTCCATTGTTGCCCCGAAGCCCTGGAGAGTCCTCTCCATTGCTGCCCCAAAGCCCTGGAGAGTCCTCTCCATTGCTGCCCCGAAGTCCAACACACTCTTTGCCAGTGTTTCTATTGACTGAGGCATCCTCCCCACTGCAGCCATCAGCTCAGTGTGCCTGAGCCGGGCCTGGGTGCTCATTTCAGCCAGGCGACGCACCTCCTCTGCACTCTGTGCAGCAGTCATCACTCCCTGCCTTGCCCTCCGGGGAGCCGGTGGCCGAACTTGCCTACCCCCCTTGAGTTGCTGCATGCCGCTTGTTCCGGCAACTGGCTCATCATCAGAGCCCCCCCCCCTCCCCTCCAGGGAACTACTATCCCCAGTCTGCAGATGTGTATGCTCCCCTGAGATTGGAACGGACGCTCCAGCTTCCTCCTGATCCTCGCCTCTGGAGGCACTGGCACTGGCAGCTTCAGGGTGTTGATCCCGAGTTGGTGATGAATCATCTGAAAGCAGGGAGGTGGAAGAGTAGCTTTAGCAAAAGGACAGGTTGGCGGCAAGGCATGCCAGATTGTGGCAAGGCTCTGACATGGCTGCACACTGAGGAAACATGCTGGCGGGGGGACCAAGTGGAAGGAAACAGCTGAAAAAGGTGAGAGTCTTACCCTCGCTGTCGAGAATGGGGTCGGCAGCTGCAGTGGTAACAGGACCACTCAGACGTCCTCCAAGAATCTGGTGCATTCTCTCCTCGAGATCCGTGAGAGTGACGACTTGTGGAGGCCCGCCACCGGTTCGAAGCTGGTCCTTTCGCATCGCCGCCAGCTTGGACTGCAGGGGAAAGAAGGGGAAGTTCTGTAACATGAGGCCTTGAGAGATCATCTCATGCCCCCCATGGTGCAAGAGCCCTTACATGAGGCCTTGAGAGATCATCTCATGCCCCCCATGGTGCAAGAGCCCTTACATGAGGCCTTCAGAGATCATTTCATGCCCCCCATGGTGCAAGAGCCGTTACATGAGGCCTTGAGAGATCATCTCATGCCCCCCATGGTGCAAGAGCCCTTACATGAGGCCTTGAGAGATCATCTCATGCCCCCCATGGTGCAAGAGCCCTTACATGTGGCCTTGAGTCAAATGTCCATGTGTGTGCCCAGAAAGGGCCATGGGTGCTTGCTGACAGATGGCCATTGGGGCATCATGGCAACAGGGTGCTCGAAGTCAGGTGCAGATGGAGGGAATCAGAAGTTGCATAAACAACACTCACCCTAACGACCCGAGTGAGGTCATTGAATTTCTTCCTGCACTGAACAGGGCTCCTGGTCGCCATGCTGCTGGAGTTGACCCTCAGAGAAACCTCCCTCCAAGATCGCCGGTAATCCTTTTGATTCGGCCTCCTGCCATTGTCAGGATACAGAACATCTCGACGGCGCTCCACTGCGGACACCAACTGGTCCAGAACCTCAATGCTGAAGCGCTCTGCTCTCTGTCTCACCTTCTCCATCCTCACCAAGTTTTTTGCGCCAGAGAAGGGCGAGCGCCGATTCTGAGGCCTACAGGGCGTTGAGTGTGGCAGCTCAGGCTGACTGACCCACCCCTTTAAGAGTCGGCCGGCGCCTGGAAGTCTCATGGTTTTCGGTAATTGAGATCACCTGTGCTGCACCCGTCCGCGCCGATATTGGGTAGCGCCTGAACTTTTGCGCCTTAGGAGCCCCGTGCAACGTCTGAATTCGCGCCTCAATCCCCTTTGGGGGTGATGCAACCCAATATCGCGCCAGGCAGCGATAAGTTTCGTTTGGCTATAAACTTTGCGCAGCGCCAGTTCTAACACCTCAAGCGGGGCTATACCCAATTTCTAGGCCTTAGAGTTTCAACACGTATTAATCATGTTACTAATTGCATGTTCCCATTCTATTTAACTACACTCTGCACAGCTAACAATAACAATAGACAGTTCCCTAAAGATGGAATAGCTGATG
Organism: Somniosus microcephalus; assembly: GCF_052327205.1. Taxonomy (NCBI): domain Eukaryota; kingdom Metazoa; phylum Chordata; class Chondrichthyes; order Squaliformes; family Somniosidae; genus Somniosus; species Somniosus microcephalus. The sequence continues at coordinate 77,714,382 of NC_140992.1, forward strand.
TTTTTACATTACAATTCTAGTACATTAATTTGAATGGATCCCAGTTTAACAGATTCATGGGAACAGGAGGAAGCCATTCAATTAGGTCATGACTGATCTGTATCTTAACTCCATTTATGTGCCTTTGTTCCATAGCAACAACAACTTGTAGGTCCCTTATAGTCAGAAACCGGAGAATTTATAATGGGGAACAAGGAAATGGCAGAGTAATTAAACAAATACTTTGGTTTTGTCTTCACGGAAGAAGACACAAATAACTTCCCAGAAATGCTAGGGAACTAAGGGTCCAGTGAGAAGGAGGAATTAAAGGAAATTAGTATTAGTAAAAAAATAGTGCTGGAGACATTAATGGGACTGAAAGCCAATAAATCGCCAGGGCCTGATAATCTGCATCCCAGAGTACTAAAAGAGGTAGCCATGGAAATAGTGGATGCATTGGTTGTCATCTTCCAAAATTATATAGATTATGGAACAGTTCCTGCAGATTGGAGGGTGGTAAGTGTAACCCCACTATTTAAAAAAGGAGGGAGAGAGAAAATGGGGAACTATGGGGAAAATGGTTAGCCTAACATTAGTAGTAGGGAAAATGCTAGAGTCCATTATAAAGGATGTGATAACAGGACACTTAGAAAATATCAACGGGATTAGACAAAGTCAACATGGATTTATGAAAGGGAAATCGTGTTTGACAAACCTACTGGAGTTTTTTGAGGATGTAACTGGTAGAATAGATAAGGGAGAACCAGTGGATGTGGTGTATTTGGATTTTCAGAAGGCCTTTGATAAAGTCCCACAAAGTGTGCAAAATTAAAGCACATGGGATTGGGGGTAATATACTGGCATGGATTGAAAATTGGTTAACAGACAAGAAACAGAGAGTAGAAATAAATTGGTCTTTTTCGGGGTGGCAGGCGGTGACTAGTGGGGTACCGCAGGGATCAGTGCTTGGGCCCCAGCTATTCACAATATATATCAATGATTTGGATGAGGGAACCAAATGTAATATTTCCAAGTTTGCTGACGACATGAAACTAGGTGGGATTGTGAGTTGTGAGGAGGATGCAAAGAGGCTTCAAGGCGATTTACACAAGTTGAGTGAGTGGGCAAATACATGGCAGATGCAGTATAACGTGGATAAATGCGAAGTTATCCACTTCGGTAGGAAAAACAGAAAGGCAGAGTATTATTTAAATGGTGATAGAAATTGGAAATGTTGATGTACAGAGGGACTTGTGTGTCCTTGTACACTAGTCACTGAAAGCAAACATGCAGGTGCAGCAAGCAATTAGGAAAATGGTATGTTGGCCTTCACTACAAGAGGATTTGAGTACAGGAGCAAGGATGTCTTACTACAGTTATACAGGGCCTTGGTGAGACCACACCTGGAGCACTGTGTATAATTGCAAAATACTGCGGATGCTGGAAATCTGAAATAACAACAGAAAATGCTGGAAATACTCAGCAGGCCAGGCAGCATCCGTGGAGAGAGAAACAAAATTAACGTTCTTCATCGTTCTTCACAAATATCTCCTCGATATTCATCATTCTTCAAACTACTGCTCTCGCCGCATCTTGAGATCCACGCTCAACGCCATGCGCCGCCACATGAACAACCTCGACCTCTCTCTTCAGCAGCACCAACGCACTCTATTTCAATGCTGTCCAGGTCCACAGTTCCATTTCATCCTTCGACTCATCCGACCCTTCAACAAAAAACTTTTTTTCTTCCTTGCTGATGTCAAGGATCGCAAGCTCCATCAACTCGTGGACACCAACGCCCCCCCAGAACCTTCTTCCCCGTTACTTTCCTCCGATCCGATCCCTTCTTCCAGTCTCACCCCCTGCCGTGTTTTCACTATCCCCTCTGACCTTCCCCTCTCTGACCCCGAACGTTCAGTCCTGAACAAAGCCCTGAGCTTCATCCCCTTACGCCCCCACCTGAATGAGTTTCGAGCTCGGCACGATGCTGAGCTCTTCTTCCGTCGCCTTCGTCTCCGTGCCCACTTCTTTGGCCAGGAGTCTTCCCCCCGCACGGCTGATCCTTTCTCCCGCTTTCTAAATTCTCGTTCTACTTGTATCCCTCCCTCTGGCCTTCTACCCTCTCTAGATCTTTTCATTGCTAACTGCTGACGTGACATCGGCCGTCTCCATTTCTCTGCTCCCCTCACTCACTCCAACCTAACTCCCTCTGAACTTGCAGCACTCCATTCTCTCTGATCCAACCCTAACATTATCATTAAACCTGCTGATAAGGGTGGTGCTGTTGTTGTTTGGCGAACCGACCTCTACCGTGCGGAAGCTGAACGCCAACTCTCCAACACCTCCTCCTACCTCCGCCTGGACCATGACCCTACTAGCAAACATCAAGCTATTGTTTCCAAGTGTGTCACTGACCTCATCTCCTCTGGAGATCTTCCCTCCATGGCCGCCAACCTCATAGTCCCCCAACCCCGCACAGCCCGCTTCTACCTCCTTCCCAAGATCCACAAACAGGACTGCCCTGGTAGACCCATCGTTTCAGCCTGTTCTTGCCCCATGGAACTTATCTCTTCCTATCTCGACTCTATTTTTTCTCCCCTTGGCCAGTCTCTTCCCACCTACATTCGCGACTCTTCCGACGCCCTCCGTCACTTTAACAGTTTCCAGTTTCCTGGCCCCAACCGTCTCCTTTTCACCATGGACGTCCAATCCCTCTACACCTCCATCCCCCACCAGGACGGCCTTCGGGCGCTCTGTTTCTTCCTTGAACAGAGGCCCAACCAGTCCCCATCCACCACCACCCTCCTCCGCCTGGCTGAACTTGTTCTCACATTGAACAACTTCTCCTGTGACTCCACTCACTTCCTCCAAATTAAAGGTGTTGCTATGGGAACCCGCATGGACCCTAGCTATGCCTGCCTGTTCATGGGACATGTGGAACATTCTTTGTTCCAGTCCTACTCGGGTCCCCTCCCTCACCTCTTTTTCCGGTACATCGATGACTGTATTGGTGCCGTTTCCTGCTCTCGCCCTGAACTGGATAAGTTCATTCACTTTACTTCCAATTTCCACCCTGCCCTCACCTTCACATGGTCCATCTCCGACTCTTCCCTTCCCTTCCTTGACTTCTCTGTCTCCATTTCTGGCGATCGGCTTTCAACAAACATCCACTACAAGCCCACCGACTCCCACAGCTACCTGGACTACACTTCCTCCCACCCCGCCTCCTGTAAGGACTCTATTCCATTCTCCCAGTTTCTCCGTCTCCGCCGCGTCTGTTCTGACGATGCCACCTTCCATACCAGTGCTTCCGACATGTTTTCCTTTTTCCTCAACCGAGGATTCCCCTCTACCATGGTTGACACGGCCCTTGACCGTGTCCGTTCTATTTCCCGCACTTCTGCTCTCACCCCTGCCCCTTCCTCCCAGAACCACGATAGGGTTCCCCTTGTCCTCACCTTTCACCCCACCAGCCTCCACATTCAACGGATCATCCTCCGCCATTTCCACCACCTCCAGCATGATCCCACCACCAAACACATCTTCCCCTCACCTCCCCTTTCAGCATTCCGAAGGGACCGCTCCCTCCGCAACACCCTGGTCCACTCCTCAATCACCACCAACAGCCCCGCTCCTTCACCTGGCACCTTCCCGTGCAAGCGCAGGAGATGCAACACATGCCCTTTTACCTCCTCCCCTCCCACTGTCCAGGGCACAAACACCCCTTCCAGGTGAAACAGCGATTTACTTGTACTTCTTGCAATTTGATATACTGTATTCACTGCTCACGATGCGGTCTCCTCTACATTGGGGAGACCAAACGCAGATTGGGTGACCGCCTTGCGGAACACCTCCGTTCAGTCCGTACGGGCGACCCTGAGCTTCCGGTCACCTGTCACTTTAATTCACCGCTTCATTCCCACTCTGATCTCTCTGTCCTCGGCCTATTGCATTGTTCCAATGAAGCTCAACGTAAGCTTGAGGAACAGCACCTCATCTTTCGATTGGGCACTTTGCAGCCTGCCGGACTCAACATTGAGTTCAACAATTTCAGATAATTATCCCTGCCCCCATTTTTCATGCAGTATGATTTTTGCCATTCCCATTTGCAACATTTTATCTTTCCTGCCTCTTACAAAAGCACAGTATGTTCTTTCAATTCCTTCCTCCCCTCCCACCCACCCCCCCCCCCCCCCCCCCCCCCCCCCCGCTGTCTCTGCACCTGCTTAATATCTGTTACATCTCCAGCTTTTTCCAGTTCTGATGAAGGGTCCCAGACCTGAAACGTTAACTCTGTTTCTCTCTCCACGGATGCTGCCTGGCCTGCTGAGTATTTCCAGCATTTTCTGTTGTTATTCCTGGAGCACTGTGTGCAGTTTTGGTCTCCTTACCTAAGAAAGGATATACTTACCATAGAGGGAGTGCAGCGAAGGTTCACCAGACTGATTCCTGGGGTGGCAGGACTGTTGTATGAGGCGAGATTGGGTCGATTAGGCCTGTATTATCTAGAGTTTAGAAGAATGAGAGGGGATCTCATTGAAACATATAAAAGTCTGACCGGGCTAGACAGACTGGTTGCAGGGAGGATGTTTCCCCTGGCTGGGGGGTCTAGAACAAGGGGTCACAGTCTCAGGATATGGGGTAGGACATTTAGGACTGAGAGGAGGAGAAATTTCTTTACTCAGAGGGTGGTGAACCTGTGGAAATCTCTACCACAGAAGGCTGTGGAGGCCAAGTCACTGAATATATTTAAGAAGGAAATAGATAGATTTCTAGACACAAAAGGGATCAAGGGATATGGGGAGAGAGCCGGAATATGGTATTGAGATAGAAGATCAGCCATGATCATATTGAATGGCGGAGCAGACTCGAAGGGCCAAATGGCCTACTCCTGCTCCTATGTTTCTATGTTTCTAACTTGCATTTATATAGCACCGTTAACATAGTAAAATGTCCCAAGGTGCTTCACAAGAGCGTTATCAAACAAAACTTGACACCGAGCCACATAAGGAGATATTAAGACAGATGACCAAAAGCTTGGTCAAAGAGGTGAGAGAAGTACAGAGGTAGAGTCGTTTAGGGAGGGAATTTCAGAGCTTAGGCTTTAGGCAGCTGAAGGCACGGCTACCAGTTGTGGAGTGATTAAAATCGGGATGTGCAAAAGGCCAGAATTGGAGGAGCGCGGAGACCTCAGAGGGTTGTAGGGCTGGAGGCGGTTACAGAGATAGGGAGGAGTGAGGCCATAGAGGGATTTTAAAACCAGAATGAGAATTTTTAAATTGAGACATTGCTGGACCATGAGTCAATGCAGGTCAGCAAGTGATGTGTGAACGGGACTTGGTTGGAGTTAGAATACAGCCAACAGAGGTTTGGATGAGGGTTTCAACACCAGATGAGCTGAGGCAGGGGAAGAGACAGGCAATGTTACGGAGGTGGAAATCTTGGTGATGGAGAGGTTATGTGGTTGGAAGTTCAGCTCAGGTTCAAAAAGGATGCCAAGGTTGCAAACAGTTTGGTTCAGCCTCAGACAGTGGCCAAGGAGAGGGATAGAGTCGATGGCTAGGGAATAATTTGTGGCGGGGACCAAATACAATGGCTTCGATCTTCCCAATATTTAACTGGAGGAAATTTTTGCTCATCCAATACTGGATGCCAAACAAGCAGTCTGACAATTTAGAGAGTGGAGGGGTCGAGAGAGGTGGTGGTGAGGTGGAGCTGGGTGTCGTCAGCGTACATGTAGAAACTGATGTCGTGTTTTTGGATAATGTCACAGAGGGGCAGCATGTAGATGTGAAATGGGAGCGGGCCAAGGATAAATGTTTGGGGGACTCCAGTGGTAACGGTACAGAAGTGGGAAGAGAAGACATTGCAGGTGATTCTCTGGCTACGACTGGATAGGTAGGAATGGAACCAGAAAAAAGTGAATCACGCCCAGCAGGATAACGGAGGAGCAGCGTTGGAGGAGGATGGTGTAGTGAACCGTGTCAAGGGTTGCAGGCAGGTCAAGAAGGATGAGGAGGGATAGTTTACCACGGTCACAATCACATCAGATATTTGTGACTTTGATAGGGACCTCTTTCAGTGCTGTGGCAGGGACAGAAACCTCATTGGAGGAGATCAAACATGGAATTGTGGGATAGATGGGCACGAATTTGGGAGGCAATAACACATTCAAGGACTTTGGAGAGGAAAAGGAAATTAGAGACGGGGGGGTGGTTTTTTTGATGACATACATTGTAAAAAATAAATATAATGGTCCGAGGAGAGCTCCAAGAGCATTAAATAAAATTTTAAAAAGCTGTGCCTGGGATGGTGATTGGAGCCACAGTCATCCTTCTGCCTCCTTAATTCCCTGAGGAGTCTTACCTGCCTTGTTGTCTCCATTCACATTTCAACTGAGTTCCCAAGTCCCAGTGACTCTCTCTACTGTCCCTGGAAGTCAGCGTGGCAATGTTGTGATTCCAGTCCTGGTCAGATCTCATAGAGACAGTTACCACAGCAGAACTAGACACTCAAGTGATGATTGGCACAGCAGTAAAGTACTGGGTTTTAAAAGCAAAAGTTACTTTGTGATGTGGGTTGGCCAAGAACAGGCTAGTAAAGAAAGAGCACAAGCAGGCCACAATGGCGGCCTACGATGGAAGGGGGAAGTAAATCTCTAAAGTGAAACTAAAAGTAATCACATTTTAAAGTTACATTTCAGCATTAATCAGTTTCCACAAATACATATTTTTAAAAATAATAGAGTGAGTGAGAGATCAAGCAGAGCAGGTTTTAAATTATTTTTGAACACTCATGTTCTGGGTGGCTAGAGTCAGGGAGGGAGATGGGTGAGAAACAATGGGACCAGAAGGTCTGTGGGGGGCAGTGGAAGTATTAAAATATTTTTAAATAACTTCAAAAATCATTTAAGATCAGTTAATAAGAAATTAAAATGAATAAAATTAATTAACATGCATCTCATTATAAAATAGCTCTTATTGTGTAACACTGGGAGTGGAAGAATCTGTGACTGGCATGGTGTGACATCATTACCATTGAACACCCCTATCACAGCACCACCTGTAAGTGTTACAGATACTATAGGCATCATGACAGGTTTTCCCATAAGACCAAACTTCACGTGAAAGGTTTTTGATTCAACAAACAGCCCACATACTGATACAAAATTCTGTAGATGCTGGAAATCTGAAATAAAAACAGAAAATGCTGGAAATACTCAGCAGATCAGGCAGCATCTGTGAAGAGAGACAGAGAGTTATGGGCCCTGAATTTCTAATCGGAGGCTTCCTGCGGGCGGATGCCTCCGATCAGAAAAAAATCTACAAGCCTACCTGCTGGTCCCGGAGATACGGAGGCTTCCACTCCTGGGCCCCTCCTCTTGGAAATGCGCAGAGGCCCACGTATCCCGGGGCGCAGGTGGTTTGCATGCGCCCCTGGGATCACGTGGGCCAGCCCAACCAATGGAAGAAGGGAATCCCCCTTCATACTTTTGATAGTTCCGTACGCAAGGAACTGTCAATAGTATGAATGGGGATGACTACAAAAATGCACCAACACACTGAAATAAATAAAGAAAAACCATTACATATATAAAATTAATTAGAATGGCATTTAATTAAATATGTTAAACAAAAATGTAATTAAAAATAATGTTTTATATGTTTTAACAGGGCTTAATATAAAGTTACTTTATTGGACAGGGTTTTTAATTTATAAGTGAGTGGTAAAATCTTATTTTTCTATGTTTTTAAACTCTTATGCTGGTAAAAGCAGGTCTTACACTTGCTATTACCAGGCGTAAGAATTCTATGGCCTTTTAGCGGGCGGAAGTTGAGCAAATAGAGCAACTCTCCATCCGCAGAGGCCCTTCTCCCGAGGATGCGGAGGATCTGTCAAGAGACTTCTTGACAGATTGCAAGTTCCGGGTTTCAGCGCATGCGCTTCGCATGCCTAAACCCGGAACTTGCGTGGCCCCGATGGGCACATACACACCTCGTACGCACTCGTGGGTGTCGGAAAATTTGGGCCAATGTTTCAGGTTGATGACCTTTCATCAAAACTGGAAGATGTTACAGATGTAACAGGTTTTAAGCAAGTACAGAGGCAGGGAAAGGGGGGAGGGGAGGATAGAACGAAAGGGAAGGTCTGTGATAGGGTGGAAGGCAGGAGAGATTAAGAGACAAAAGGGATGATGGTGCAAGGCAAAAGAGGGTGGTGATGGGAAAAGTTAAGAAACAAAAGATGGGTCTAGAGGAACTGTAAATGGGAGCACCAGAATCATCAACAGCTGTCGTCTGAAAAAATGGGGGCAGAGGTTATGATCTGAAATTGTTGAACTCAATGTTGAGTCCAGAAGGCTGTAAAGTGCCTAATCAAAAGAGGGGGTGCTGTTCCTCAAGCTTAGGTTGAACTTCATTGGAACAGTGTAGGAGGCCGAGGATAGAGAGGTCAGACTGGGAGTGGAGCGGAAAATTAAAGTGCTCAGGATCTTGCTAGCGGACTGAATGGAAGTGTTCCGCAAAGCGGTCACCCAATCTGTGTTTAGTGTCCCCAATGTAAAGGAGACCGCATCGTGAGCAGCGAATACAGTATACTAAATGGAAAGAATTACAAGTAAATCGCTGTTTCACCTGGAAGGTGTGTTTGGAGCCCTGGATGGTGGAAAGGGAGGAAATAGAAAAATGTTGTATCTCCTGCGCTTGCACAGGAAGGTGCCATGGGAAGAGGAGGGGGTGTTGGGGGTGACTGAGGAGTGGATCAGAGTGTCGTGGAGGGAGCAGTCCCTTCGGAATTCTGAAGGGGAGGGGAGGGGAAGATGTGTTTCATGGTGGGGTCACGCTGGAGGTGGCGGAAATGGCGGAGGATGATCCATTGAATGTGGAGGTTGGTGGTGTAAAAGGTGAGGACAAGGCAAACCCTATCATAGTTCTGGGAGGGGGAGGGGGGAGGGGAGAGAGCAGAAGTGTGGGAAATGGAACAGACACAGTCGAGAGCCCTGTCAACCACAGTGGAGGGGAATCCTCGGTTGAGGGAAAAGGAAGACATATCGGAAGCTCTGGTATTGAATGTGTCATCATCAGAACACATGCGACGGAGACGGAAAAACTGAATTTAATATGTAACATACCTTCACATGTATATTTGTGCAAAGTGGGAGGGAAATTTGTTAGCATGTTGCAAGCTGACAGAAAAAGATCATTGTCCACTTTGAAACACAGTAGTCAAAAAATACTTCAAAACTGTGATTCACTTGTTAATATTTGTTCTTTTTGTCCTCTAAAACCACACCTAAACACAGCCACCTGGAATTTCCACAGGTGTCTCTAGCGGAAGATCGGCAGAACCCCTGGAGAAATGGCGTAAAATGGCTGCTTGTGCCATTTCTCCGGGATTTCCTTTGGAGTTACAACGGGGGATCGGGAGAACACCACAGAAATTTAGGGCCAGCATTTCACTCATTTAGAATGCATTGACTATTTCCTGTATGAGTTCTCACTGGAGTTTTCAGAAATCAGTAATTACTATGCAAATATATGAACATATGAAATGTCAGACAGGGAAAGGCCATCTAGCCTGTCCCATACAGTGAGAAAGTGATGCTTCAGTTGCACAGGGCCTTAACAAGAACCATCTGGAGTACTGAATTCAGTTTTGGTCACCGAAACTCAGGAAAGATATATTGGCCCTGGAAGAGGTACAGTGCAGATTCACCAAAATGATACCAGGGCTTAAAGCTTTCAATTATGAGGACAGGTTGCAAAAACTTGGCTTGTATTCCCTTGAGTTTAGAAGGTTGAGGGGTGATCTAATCGAGGTGTTTAAATGATAAAGGAATTGATAGGGTAGATACACAGAAACTGTTTCTTCTGGTGGGGAATCCAGAACAAGAGGGCATCATTTTTAAATTAGAGCTAGGTCATTTTAATCAAAGTCTTACTCATGAGGCTGTAGGTATATGTCTGTGAGCAAGTGATAAGCCTTATCACAGACATCAAAAAGTACCCTCCCAAACAATAATGTAAAGACAGGCAGAAATGATATTAATACAAATGGGCTGCATAATTTGAAGCTTGGCCAAAGGGGGCAGCATGGAACCAAGATTGGATGGTATGCCATGAGAGAACAGGTACAAAATTACCAGAATTATTTTTTTAAATTCTCAAGTATAATGTTCCATTTTGTCATAATGAGTTTGGCTGGATCTCAAATACCACAATGCAGCAAAAGTTTACTATCCTTTAAACATTTTTGAGGAGGAAAGGTGAGACAGCAAATACGTACCTGAGCACATGCAGAGCCTTATTAGTCAATTAAGACATTTCCCACAAAAAATACACATTTTAGGACACTTATAATAGTTAAGTCACTCATTAGCTGGTTGTGAAGTGTTAAGAGTTTGCTTTTACAGGTGTTTTGCAATTTGGTTTTAAACCACTAAAAATTAACACATTCTTAAAAATTAAACTTTTGTTAATAGGTTGTAAATTATAACAAAAAAACTGAAATTTATCTTATTTTTTCAAACTGAGGAAAATATGGCCTAATAAGTAGTTTTCTATTTTATAATCTGATCTGTGTGACAGGTTGGGCAAAACTTGAAACTATTCCCTTGTTTAATGGAAAATACTACAAACTAAACAAAAAAACGGTTAATTCTGGAGAATTAGGTATTGGTGCTCAAACAAACACCAAAAGAAGAAATATTTATCATGTGCTCAGGATGTCCCAAAGCATTTTACATCCACTTTTTGAAGCAGTCACCACTGACATGTTAATTTGTATACAGCAAGGTCCCACAAACAGCAATTGGGAAGAATACAGAAGGGTGGCAAAAGTAACACTTTTATGAGGAGATTGGTGTGGTAATGTCTGTGAATGCAAGGGAGTTACTAAACAGTTACAAATAAATAGATTAGTTGGAGCGTAACTACTAGAAATCTATTCCCTGCTAATAAGAATTTTACTCATCTACAACCTGAAGAAGCTGCAATATTCGGAATGCAGTGAAAACAGTAAATAGCTGATCCGAACACAAACAAAAGGAAATGAGAGAGTAAAATCAGATATTTATAGATCAGAATTTTCTGGGGTGGTAGCCGACACGATCAATGGCGGGTCAGGTGGGAAAGTTGTTATTTTTGACAGCAGGTCGGGAACCCACAGTCAACTCACTCCCACACACCTTTCCCCCAAGCGCGTCTGTCATCGTGGAGCCGACCCGACCAGCAGCGACGGGCAACCCAATTGAGATTGTTATCAGGTAGTTTACAGGCACTTCAGAGCCTTTTTTCACTTACTTTTCAAATTTCCCTGCATGGCCACGGGGTTCACACAGCTCGGGAACCACATCTGTCAACCTGAGGTGGGAGTTCCGTGGCCATTGCTCCAGCTGATTACTTGACAGCATGAAAAGTATAGTAAAAGCTCCCACCTGACAGAGGATCACTTTCCTCAGGCAGAAGCTGTTGCTCTGTTCATTTCCAGCACAGATTCTGCAGGCTGCAATTCTTTCCAGCAAAGTCTCCATCCAGTGTCACCTCATTGGAAGAATACTTCTGTCATCTGTACTTCACCTGCCATCTCGAGTACTGCGTACAGTTTTGGTCTCCTTATTTAAGGAAGGATATACTTGCATTGGAAGCAGTTCAGAGACGATTCACACAGTTGATTCCTGAGATGAGGGGGTTGACTTATGAAGAAAGGTTGAGCAGGTTGGGCCTATACTCATTGGAATTTAGAAGAATGAGAGCTGATCTTATTGAAACATATAAGATACTGAGGGGGCTCGACAAGGTAGATGCAGAGAGGATGTTTCCCCTCGTGGGGGAATCTAGAACTCGGAGGCATAGTTTCAGAATAAATGGTCGCCCTTTTAGAACTGAGATGAGGAGGAATTTCTTCTCTCAGAGGGTCGTAAATCTGTGGAATTCTCTGCCCCAGAGAGCCGTGGAGGCTGGGTCATTAAATACATTTAAGGTGGAGATAGACAGATTTTTGCAAGATAAGGGAGTGAAGGGTTATGGGGACTGGGCAGGGAAGTGGCTTTGAGCCCAAGATCAGCCATGAGCTTATTGAATGGCGGAACAGGCTTGAGGGGCCAAGTGGCCTATTCCTGCTCCTATTTCTTATGTTCTTATGTTCTTAATCCATCAATATGGGTGCCGTTTATACTGCCTCACCTTGGTCCTCAGAATAGGACCACGATAAGCCCCAACACCAGCAGCACTAGGCACACCAGCAGCACCAACACCAACCTTCTCCCCTATCACCTGATGCTGCACAAGACAGAGGGCATCAGCACCCGAGCACATTGCTGCCTGGGAGGCCAGGAATGGCCTCATCATGGTCAGATTTAGTTAACTTTACGCTGTACATCCTGGCTGCCACATGATGCGCCAGGTTGGCACCACCCCACACCAACACCATCGACCATCCTTACAATACCTAAGCCATTCCTTTCACACACATCACCATTGTGCGGGGTGCAGTTATGTCTCACCATTCACTGTAACTCACTAAGCCACTTCCAAAGGTGTACATAAATCTGTCCAAGTGTTGAAAATAAAGATTTTTATTTTTGACACCACATTAACAGAAACTTTACATAAATACTGGATAAAACACACAAGGGTGTTAGTTGGTTTGACTGCACTAGGGTGAAGGGTGGCTAGTGAGATGGGGATGTGATAATGTAGATAGAGAGAGGGATGGGTGGATGTGCAAGGTATGTTGGTGTAAGGATGTGCAGGAGTAGGATAGGGAAGGCAGAATAATGGGGATGTGACGAGAAGCACAGCAGGATTCAGTTGAGTGTGGCTTTGTACTAACATTTCCTGATCTAATGAGATCATTGAAATGTTAGCGGCACTGCATCCAGGTCCTCCTGACCACATCCCTTCTTGTGACCTCCTGTGCAATCTGCAACCAGGCTGTCTCAGTCTCCTGGGGAGGTCTCTTCTGCCCATCCGAAGGGAAGAGGACCTCCCTGCATGCTCTGACTCCCTCCATAAGCAAGAGAAACGCCACTCCTGACATTAACATGTTTTGGGTGTTTTACCCATTAATGAAGCTAAAAATCCTTTCCAAGCCTCCAGGTCCATAAAGTTTAAAAAAGGACAAAGTTGTAAATATATGATCAAAGCACAAATATAAGAGTTTCCCTGCTTCATGGGCAGAATGTGCAGAGCCCTTATTTGGACATCCCTCTACTACAGGAATGAGTTTTAATGGCTGGGAGACCTTTCTTGCCATTATGCTCTCAATCAGATGAAGTACCCTCCCTCCTCCTGGATCTATGACTCATCCTAGCGTTTTAAGATGTCTGGTTGCCTTGTCCTCCACCCCAACGTGTATTCCCATCACATTTACCCCATTCTTATTTCTGCAGCCTGGCGCTACACAATCAGGCACTGTACATGTGTGGTTACGGTTCTGCGACTGGCGCTGTACATGCGCGGTTATGGTTAGCGCAGTCTGATGGCAGCTCACGAGTTGCAGTTTCTGTTCTTAAAAATTTTGAATTTTTGTCTTCGGCTCAAATGACCTCCTCCATGCACCAGGATAACTTCGCTCAGGTAAGCGTCTCCGAGGCTGCTTCACTCCAGTAGCTGCGGAGGGCCGCTGGGGGCCTCTTCTATTTGCTGTGCCACTCCTCTCGCGGTCAGCGCTGGTGGACGAGGCCCGTTTGGCCCATGCGAATCCAACGCAGGCCTTTTACCTCATTATAAATTACACCTGCCACAATCAGGGCAACACCGCTGTTGTGTGTGAGTAATAAAAGGGGAAGGAAAGGCCAAGGCAAATACATAATCCTTCAAGATATAGGAGCAGGAGTAGGCCATTCAGCCCTTTGAGTCTGTTCCACCATACAATGAGATCATGGCTGATCTGTGTCCTAACTGCATCCATCCACCCTGCCTCCATATCCTTCATACCCTTGGCTAGCAAAAATCTATTCAGCTCAGATTTTAAATTATCAATTGAGCTAGTATCTATTGCATTTTTATGACACGAGTTCCAGACTCCTACCATATCTTGTGTGAAAAACTATTTCCCAAATTCTGTCCTGAATGGCCTGGCTCTGTTTATAAGGTTATGTCTCCTTGTCCTAGACTCCCCCACCAGAAAAAAATTATCTCTATCTGCCCTATCAATTCCCTTCAAAATCCTAAAAACCTCAATCAAATCACCCCTTAACCTTCTATATTCCAGGGAATACAAGCCTGTTTATTTAAAATAATAGCAGAAAATACTGGAAAAACTCAGCAGGTCAGGCAGCATCTGTGGCAAGAGAAACAGAGTTAACATTTCATGTTGATGACATCATTAAAATATCAAAATGTTTTGCTTGGTAATTCTAATGAATCTAATATAGAGAGCTCTGAAACTTCATGAAGTTTGATTGAAATTAAAGTGATAAAACACGCCAACTTGCTGATTCTCCATATGCTGATCCTTGACTGGTCAAGCCTGACATAGCCATACTCACAGAATCATACCTTTCAGCCAATGTCCCAGACACCTCCATCACCATCCCTGGGTATGTGCTGTCCCACCTGCAGGACAGACCCACCAGAGGTGGCGGCACTCTGGTATACAATCGGGAGGGAGTGGCCCTGAGGCACCTCAACATTGACTCCTGAACCCATGAAGTTTCATGGCTTCAGGTTGTAGGATTCGCAAAATTGGACTTTATATTAATAAGGGTCAAATGGCAGAAGAGGCCATGATTTTAAAGACTGTTTTAAAAGAAGCCCAGAAAAAGGGGCATACAAAATGGCCACCATACCATGTGACCAGCTTATTGGGACACTTTAAAATGGTTCCTGCGCAACCTCAAACAGCTTTGTGGATTCAACCTACAGCAAGTTCTGGAAGCCGTTTCTGAGAGAACGAAACCAGACCCACACGTATGCATATGGATTAGATGCAGATCCAGTCAAGATCGGCCTGGAGACAGAGGCCATCAAAATGTTGACCCAGACAAAAGGGGACAATTTCATATTCATGAGAACAGCACCCAGGACTAGATAACGAGATCAGCAGGACATTAAAAACAATGAAGGTAATTCCAGACCAGAGATGGGCCTTTACCAGCCATTTAAGACATTTTAAAACATAATAATTACACCACTGTGCTCCCAGCCTGCCAAAAATAAAACAAAGACTAACCTGATTTTGGGCGGGAAGTGAAGCCTCTGAACAAAAGGTATAACTGGAGTTACAGTTGGAGAGAGTTACAGTTGCGAGCTGAATGCTGAGAGTTTGGAGCTTGAAAAGACACGCAGCTTGTGGACACACAGCTTGAATCCGGACACCCAGAAGAAGAAGCAGGCAATCGCAGGAGGAAGAAGAAAGCCAACATCTAGAAGGCCGTCTCGAAACCAGCATTCCGCCCCGGGGAAGCACATCGGGAGATCATCGACCATCCCCGGGCCGTTGCCGGAACGTTGCAGCACGGTGGCATAGTGGTTAGCACTGTTGCCTCACAGCGCCAGGGACCCGGGTTCAAATCCGGCCTCGGGTGACTGTCTGTGTGGAGTTTGCACATTCTCCCCGTGTTTGCATGGGTTTCCTCTGGGTGCTCCGGTTTCCTCCCACAGTCCAAAGATGTGCGGGTTAGGTTGATTGGCCATGATAAAAATTGGCCCTTAGTGTTAGGGGGGATTAAATATGTGGGGTTACGGGGTTACAGGGATAGGGCTTGGGTGGGATGGCTGTCGGTGTGGGGACCGGGTGCTAGGGTTTGGATGATCAGATCTCGTTGAATGGCGGAGCAGGCTCGAAGGGCCGAATGGCCTACTCCTGCTCCTAGTTTCTATGTTTCTATGTTTCTATGAGAGGCCATCGACCCAACTTGGGAGAAGAAACAAAGAAAATAAAGGTCCCAAGAGAAGAAACCTTCCAGCCACCCCGGCTCGAGAGAAGAGAGAAAAGGAACCTGAGGAAGCGATGGGAGCCAGCCCAAGGCTCCTCTGACCAGGGTCGAGCCGACGATCCTTGACCCTGCCGACATCCAGGCCCGCCGGTGTCCAGCCGCCCCCGACCCCCACCTCAGGAGAGAGGTGTGGCGCAGCTTGCAGGGGCGCCACGATCCACGTGGAGACTAAACGCCTGAAAGAACCAAACACAGACTCGATTTCAAAACCTTGCACTTCCTAGTGGGATTGGTGAGCATGTTTCTGGCCCTTCACAATCAGATCTAGATAGGTTTAATAAGGGGGTGGATTTAAGGGTACAATTAACATATGTTGTTGTCCCTCAATGTTCCGTGTGTTTCCTTATTTCATGATGATCTTTGTAGAGTATAAGATGCCTGTATTTGCTTTAGTTAGTACTGTGTCGTTATGATTTGTTTGTGTGTTTTTCCCTCCCATGTACTCCCTTATCTGCTTGCATTTGATTTGATATTTTTCCTTATGCAATAAAATTTCATTTTGTTTTCATCAAACTTGGTCTACAAGAGTTTTCTCTGCATTGTAGTTCCTGCACCTAAGTCCAGAGTATAGAATCTAAGGGGCGAGTGGGTCGAACCACTCAAGGTTTTACTGTGCAAGAGAGAGAGGCCTCTAGAGAGAGAAACCTCAGGGAAACCTCTTGAGGAAAACCCCTTACAAGGTCAAGCATGGGCAAGGAAACCTCCTGCTGATTATCACCTACCACCCTCCCTCAGCTAATGAATCAGTACTCCTCCATGTTGAACATCACTTGGAAGAAGCACTGAGGGTAGCAAGGGCACATAATCTGACCACTGTACAGTCCTTGTGGAGACAACGTCCCATCTTCACACAGAGGACACCCTCCATTGTGTTGTGTGCCCCTACCACCGTGCTAATTGGGATAAATTTAGAACAGATTTAGCTGCTCAAAACTGGGCATCCATGAGGCGCTGTGGGCCATCAATAGCAGCAGAATTGTATTCCACCACAGTCTGTAACCTCATCGCCTGGCATATCCCTCACTCTACCATTACCATTAAGCTAAGGGACAAACCCTGGTTCAATGAGGAGTGCAGAAGAGCAGGCCAGGAGCAGCACCAGGTGTACATAAAAATGAGGTGCCAACCTAGGGAAGCTGTAACACAGAACTACATGCATGCTAAAAAGCAGAAGCAGCATGCATATAGACAGAGCTAAGCTCTCTCACAACCAATGGATCACATCAAAGCTCTGCAGTCCTGCCACATCCAGTCGTGAATGGTGGGGGACAATTATACAACTAACGGGAGGAAGAGGCTCTATAAATATCCCCATCCTCAATGATGGCGGAGTCCAGCGCACGAGTGCAAAAAACAAGGCTGAAGCATTTGCAGCCATCTTCAGCCAGAGCGGCCGAGGGGGTGATCCATCTTGGCCTCCTCATGAGATCCCCACTATCACAGAAGCAATTCTTCAGCCAATTCGATTCACTCCGCATGATATCAAGAAACGGCTGAGCGCATTGGATACAGCAAAGGCTATGGGCCCCGACAACATCCCAGCTGCTGTGCTGAAGACTTGTGCTCCAGAACTAGCCGTGCCTCTAGCCAAGCTGTTCCAGTACAGCTACAACACTGGCATCTATCCGACAATGTGGAAAATTGCCCAGTTATGTCCTGTCCAGAAAAAGCAGGACAATTCATCAGCAATGTGGTGGAAGTTGTTGTTGACAGTGCTATCAAGTGGTACTAACTCACCAATAAGTGTGATGGAATACTCTCCACTTGCATGGTTGAGTGCCGCTCCAACAACACTCAAGAAGCTCGATACCATCCAGGACAAAGCAGCCCACTTGATTGGCACCCCATCCACCACCTTAAACATTCACTCCCTCCACCACCGGTGCTCCGTGGCTGCAGTGTGTACCATCTACAAGATGCACTGCAGCAACTCGTCAAGGCTTCTTTGACAGCACCTCCCAAACCTGCGACCTGTACCGCCTAGAAGGACAAGGGCAGCAGGCGCATGGGAACACCATCACCGCCAAGTTCCCTTCCAAGTCACACACCATCCTGACTTGTAAATATATCGCCGTTCCTTCATCATCACTGGGTCAAAATCCTGGAACTCCCTCCCTAACAGCACTGTGGAAGTACCTTCACTGCACGGACTGCAGCGGTTCAAGAAGGGGGCTCACCACCACCTTCTCAAGGGCAATTAGGGATGGGCAATCCCAGGAATGAATTTTAAAAAATTCTTGGATTGATATTTAATCAGATACAATAATGGACCACTAGGGGACAGCACAAAATACAGCAGAATTATTTTGAAGAACAAAAGACAAAACTGTGAAAGGTTTCATAAATAGAATTTTTAAATGAAAGTAACACATCATTCTACTTCACTAAAAATTTGAGGGTTATAATATCCACATTAAAATTTTTAAATATGTACTTTTCTGAGAATGAATAAGGGGAAATTTTCATAGTAAGTTCTGCCACATGGCTGGAAAGTATACCAACAATGCATCTGTGAATTTCTAATATGTGCTGGAATGAGGAAAGGTTCCTTGTTGCTGGCGAGTATTAGGAAAATTTAGGATATAAAGTAGTCAAATTACAGTATATTGCATACTATTTAGGTCACTAAAGTAGATAAGTATATATTAGGATTCAATAAAACATTTAGTATTCTAAAGAGATAGTACAGAGATACAGTCACTAGACTGATTCCTGGGATGGGGGGGATTGTCCTATGAGGAGAGATTGAGTAGACTAGGCCTATATTCTCTAGAGTTTAGAAGAATGAGAGGTGATCTCATGGAAATATAAAAGTCTTCAGAGGCTTGACGGGGTAGATGCTAGGATGAGGTTTCTCCTGGCTAGGGAGTTTAGAATTAGGGGTCACACTCTCAGAATAGGGGGTCGGCCATTTAGGACTGAGATGAGGAGAAATTTCTTCATTCAAAGGGTTGTGAATCTTTGGAATTCTCTACCTCAGAGGGCTGTGGAGGCTCAGTTGTTGAGTATATTCAAGACAGAGATTGATAGCTTTTTGGATACTAAGGCTATCAAGGGAAATGGTGATAGTGTGGGAAGGTGGAGTTCAAGTAAAAGATCAGCCATGATCTTACTGAATGGCGGAGCCGGCTCGAAGGGCCTCATGGTCTACTCCTGTTCCTATTTGTTATGTTCTTCTATTGGAGCACTGGTCATGTCCGAATCAGAGTCATGTAGAACTTGCCTTACTCAACTATATTGCTTATTATTTCACACACCTTTGTTAAAATAGTCAAGGAATTTCAGACAACCATCTTATCGCACACATTACTAATATTACTATTTCAATGCATAATACTTTAATGGACTCTAGCCCCCTGTGCCTTGAGTACATAATAATCTCTTTAAGCACAATATGTAGATCATAGCAAATCTTACAAATCCATGCCTTGGGTGCAGAGCTAATTGTGCTGGGGCGTGTACAGAATCAAAGGATTTTACAACTCAGAAATAGGCCAGTTGTGCCAATACAGGCTCTCTGACAGAGATTTACACTTAGTTCAATTCTCCTGCCCTTTCATAAAATCCTTTAATTTTTTTTCAAGTATGTATTCGCTTCCTTTTAAAAGCAACTATGGATTTGGCTTCGTCAGCTATTTCTGGCAGGGCATTCCATATCCTAACAGTGTAGTGGTTATGTTACTGGACTAGTAATCCAGAGCCTGGGCTAATAATCCAAGGCATATGAATTCTACCGACTGAAGTAGCCTAACAAGCCATCTATTTGTATCAAACCTGGGCAACTTGAGATGGACAATATACCTTGCCAGCGGTGCCATATCCCAAGAATGAATTCAAACTTTTTTTAAACTTAAAAGACACCCATGAGCATCTACCGAGCACAGGTACAGTGAGTTACATATAAATATCACAGTCATCATTCAACAGACCATAAGCATCTTGAAGCAGTGCTTCTGATGCTTTGACAGATCAGAGAGCCCACAAGGCCCAGCAAAAGTCACCAGGAATATCAAAGTTTGCTGCATGCTACACAAGGTTGCAACACTAAGAGGCGTAATTATGGAGCACCAAGAAGAGGACATTGCTGCATTCAGGTGACGGGGAGCAGCTGAGCCAAAATTGCTGTTGCACAAGCTTGTTTGATGAGTTGTTCTCCTAAGTCACCCAATCCCCCCCTACAGTTTCTCAACAGACTCCTGGTGGTTATAGTGGCAAAGCAGGAAACCAAGGAAAGCCACAGCCTATATGCTCTAAACCTTAACCTTGTGCTCTAGCTCAGTGCTCCCTTCGTGGCAGGAGTCACTGAGGTAGCTTGATGTGGTGTAAAGACAACTTGGTTGGTTGACTGCTTCTGCCTCTTTAGCTTTCCTACCAATTTGTCCCTTGCTTCTGTTAATTTACCTTTTTATTTAGCTTCTGTAAAATCTTCTACCTCCACTAGTCGTGATCATCTGCTGATATATTTAGAAACATTGAAAAATATTGCATAATGGGAGATCCTTTGAAAACATTTCCGGTCATCATCATTGTAATGATATCAGCAAATAGTGATGATATTTGTCTGTGTTTGATTACTTATGCCTTACAGCATATTTGTCTGTGTTTTTGATTACTTGTGCCTGACCAGCAGAGGTCATGTGAGAGACAAGCAGTCCAGAGGAGTTTTACTTTCAGTTTCATTCTAGATGCATCACAGCATAGTGTGTTCTGTAAAAAGCTGTAGAAAGTCTTGAACAAGACTTTAGATTAAACAACATTCTCTTTCAGAAATGAGTCTTTATTGAACCCCAAAAAGAAATCAAAACAATCATCTAAGTAATCTCGCCTATTACCTTAAAAAATTTTTTTAAAGGCCTCTTTTTATCCTCAGTCTTGTTGCTGTGATTTCAGTAAATGGTGAATATGTGCAATTTTCATAACATGCACACTTGATGCAATTGGTTATTTAGGTGTACTTTGGTGGGTCCACTTCCAACTGGGACGAGACTGACTTCCCAGCAGCCTGAGAAGACTGTTTTATCCTCTCACTCTGGAATGGATTTGAATGTTTTTCCTTTAAAGGCATTAATCTCTGGCTGCACAGTGCTGCATTACAGGAATTGCATAGGAGCTGTGTGGACTTTTACATTGCCTTGATACAAGATCCACAGTATAACTCTGCTGATCAGGCATCCAGTGATACTTAGAACACCAGTTGAAAAAGATGGTCCTGTCCTGCTAATTATGAACTCCTAGTTGTAAATGTTACCAATGTGCAACAACTTTTAGTTAAATTTTATTTTGAAGAAACACTTCAGTTTTTTTATCTGTTCCTCCACATTAACTGTCACCAGTTTTCAATCATTTAAAAATTCACCTTCAGTTCGTTACCAATGAACAAAGATGCATGTATATATGTACAGGTATGTAGAGTTCTCTTTTTCTTATCAGCAGCGATACAAGTGATCAGTATAATTATGGATGCCTGCTAGCACCGCTCTTAAAGATGCTTCCAGTACTGCAGAGATGTCCAGCTATTGGAGCTGGGGGCTGGATACATGTCAAAGCCATTGAGTAGATCACATATGATTATGCAGAAATGTATTCCCCCATATTCAGAAAATGCAACAGCTTTCATAAAAGTGAGACCTGCTCTATGCAAAAATAGAGACCTCCACATACAAATCATGTCAAGCCATTATACACAAATCATTCAAGCCGTTGCACCACCCAACAATGTGAAAAATTGCCCAGCTATGTCCTATCCACAAAAAGCAGAACAAATCTAAGCTGGTCAATCACCGTCCCAGCAGCCTACTCGCAATCATGATAAAAGGAATTGTAAACAATGCTATCAAGTGGCACTTAACCTGCTCACCGATGCTCAGTTTGGGTTCCACTCAGTTCCAGACCTCATTACAGCCTTGGTCCAAACAAAAGAGCTGAATTCCAGAGGTGAGGTGATAGTGACTGTCCTTGACATCAAGGCAGTATTCGGCCGAGTGTGGCACCAAGGAGCCCTAGTAAAACTGAAGTCCAATGGGGATCAGGGGAAAAGCTCTCCAGGAGTCATACCTGGCACAAAGAAAGATTGCTGGAGCCCAATCATCTCAGCCCCAAGACATCACTGCTGGATTTCCTCAGGGCAATGTCTTCAGCTGCTTCATCAATGACCTTCCCTCAAGGTCAGAAGTGAGGATATGTGATGAGTGCACAATGTTTAATTCTATTCGCAATACCTCAGATAATAAAGCAGTTCATGCCTGCATGCAGCAAAACCTGGAAAACATCCAGGCTTGGGCTGCTAAGTGGCGAATTAGATTTGCACCACACAAGTGCCAGGCAATGACCATCTCCAACAAGAGAGAGTCTAACCACCTCCCCTTGACATTCAGTGGTATCACCATCACTGAATCCCCCACCATCAACATCCTGACGGTCATTATTGACCAGAAACTCACTGGACTAGACACATAAATGCATTGACTACTAGAGCAAGGGCTGGGTATTCAGTTGTTGGTGGCTCACCTGACTTCCAATAGCCTCTCCACCTCCTACAAGGCACAAGTCAGGACTGTGACGGAATACTCTCCACTTGCCTAGATGGGTGCAGCTGCAACACCATCACGGCAAAGCAGTCTGCTTGATCAGCAGCTTATTCACCACCTTAAACATCCACTCCCTACAACATCGGTGTACCATGGCTGCAGTATATATTATCTACAGGATGCACTGCAGCAACTTGCCAAGGTTTCTTCGACTGCACCTTCCAAACCCGCAATCCACAACCTAGAAAGACGAGCAGCAGGTGCACCGGAACACCGTCACCTCCTAAGTTTCCCACCAGGTCACACGCCATCCCATCTTGGACATATATCGCTGTTCCTTCATGGTCACTGGGTTGAAATCCTGGAACTCCCTACCTAACAACACTGTAGAGTACCTTCACCACATGGGCTGCAGCGGTTCAAGAAGAAGGCCCACCACCACCTTCTCAAGGGTAACTAGGGATGGGCAGTAAATGCTAGCGATGCCCATATTCCCAGAATGAATTTAAAAAACATGCTTCCCCTCCTTTTTCCTTCTCTTTCCCTCCCCCTCCCCCCCACCACCCGCCATATTGGCTTCATTCACTTGAACTTAGCGGGAGGGGGATAGCTGCCAGGGGACCCACACTGAGGAAAGTAGGTTTGCTTGGTAGTTCAATTGCCAAATTCCTGACACAGTGGGCAGGAATTTAACTCAGGAGTCGGGTTGGAGGTGGGACAACAACTTTCGGGGTTGTAGTTCCGCCTCCATCGCGATGCGGCCAATCCACGCAATTTTAACTTGATTGACCTTGTTGAGCCCGCCCAGCGGGCTCAGCAGGCCAATTAAGGGCCACCTGGCAACAGGTGACGTCACAGACTGAAATTTTATCTGTCAAGAGATTTTGACAGATGAAATATCAGCATTTCACAGCTGTTTGAAGCTGTCAAACACTGACAATCTTACTTCTAACCTGAGTCCTTCTCCACAGACTCAGCTAGAAATCTCTCCTGCACAGAAAGCTGAAGGCTGTCACTTTTGACAGTTCGCAGCCATTCTGCTTTCTGTGCCACTGAGATGAGGGACTCCCGGAACCTAAAGGAAGGAAGGCTGAAAAGGTATGTAAAACTTATTTGATCAGTTTAGACACACCAAACACACTTACCTTTACACTCATGCACACATCACTCACCTGAACACCGACATCTCGATCCCTCCAAGTCCTTCAACCCGACGGCCCACCTCCTCTAACTTGGCGTGGTTTGGAGCCGTCGGGAATCCCACACTTCAACATCAAAAATAGGGATTAGGCTAAAAACTGCCTGTTAACTACCTGTTAACAAGCAGTTAATTGGCACTAATCCCTTCCCGCCTCGGGTAGGCGGGTCCCAGTGCAGGGCGGGTACCCACCTCCTTTGAAACTGGCATCGAGGCGGGATGGGGTCGGGACCCCTGATTTCAGGATTTTAACCCCCCGCACGCCTCCAACCCTGACTCCACGGCACAATGAAAATCCTGCTCAGTGTGTTGGTGGAAGCCTTGGAGTTCCTATCTATCTGGGACACGAAATAGTATGCAGAAATCTAGGATGGAGTCGGTCACAAAGGTGGAACATATTCTTCCTGGGGTTGAAGCTGGTCAGTTCAATGAATACTTACTTGTAAAAGTGAAGCTTGGTCTGTATTGGGGGCAATTTATTACTTATGATGTTACAAGGGGCAATGGGGATTAAATTGAAATTTACAGAACAGTATTGCGTTTGTTTTTAATAGTAGATAACGAGTAATGTAGTAGATTTAAAAAATGCAACAAAGCACTATGGTTCATTTCTAGAGATGTTATGTTAAACCTATATAGAACCTTGGTTAGACCACACTTAGAATACTGTGCACAGTTCTGGTTTCCATGTTACAAAAAGAGGCACCAGAGAAGGTGCAAAAAAGATATACAAGAATGATACCAGAACTGAGAGGTTATAACCAATGATCCCTGTAATTTTTTTGGGGGGGCCACGTGTCCCATTCAAAATACTGCACAAGTGCAGTTTTTCTATTTTAAAAGCCGGCTGCGCGGGACTCCTGGAGTGCTACGTGGCTGCGCAGCTTAAAGGGAATATTGGTTATAACTATCAAGAAAGACTGAACAGGCTGGGGCTCTTTTCTCCAGAAAGGGAAGACTGGGGGTGACCTAACAGAGGCCTGTTTCTCTGCTGTAAATTCTATATACCACAACTTTTCTCCTCTCATGCTTACTATTTTAAAATGTTGATTTCCCCCGCTGCCTTGCTAGTTTAAATTCTATCTCCCCATAGCCTCTGAATGCCCGTGTTTAGACAGCAACAAATATCCCTTTTTCTATGAAAATTATCTCGTAGTCTTCAAAGTTGGGAGTTTGTCTCCAAGGCCTAGGAAAAAAATTATTATTTCCCTGATCCTTTTGAAGTCAGCTTAAAAACATTTTCTTAGTAATTTCCAATTATTACATGCAGACTTCTGGTGCATAAAAAGGAATGCCTAAAAACTGATGTCTGCTGCACATGCTAAATTAAAGGTGCCATACACACAAGCCAGAATATTAATTTGGAGGCGGGTAGGGAGCGGGGGAGGCTGGAATACGGACGGGAAACCCAGGAGAACGGGTTTCCCTCAGGCCCTGCCGAATTTAACGGCAGGGCCTGATTTAAATTTTTTTTAGTCCGTTTCCCGCTCACAGCCAGCCAATTTGAGAGGCTGTCGGGCAGGTAGACCTGGGGAGCAGAGGAAACTTCAGGACCAGGGATCGCGAGGGGAGCTCGGGGCCAGGGATCGTAAGAGGAGCTCGGGCCAGGGATTGTGAGGAGAGCTCAGGGCCAGGGATCATGAGAGGAGCTCGAGGCCAGGGATTGTGAGGAGAGCTCAGGGCCAGGGATCATGAGAGGAGCTCGAGGCCAGGGATTGTGAGGAGAGCTCAGGGCCAGGGATCATGAGAGGAGCTCGAGGCCAGGGATTGTGAGGAGAGCTCAGGGCCAGGGATCATGAGAGGAGCTCGAGGCCAGGGATTGATGGGGGGTTGCGGTGGGGGGGGGGCATTGAAGGCCGGGATTGTGGGTCGGAAATCGGGGTGGTCAGAGATCGGGCTGAGAGAGGGATCTGAGGCCTCGGCAGGTTGATCGGAGACTGAGAAGGGGGGCAGGGGACAAGGGGAAGACGGGTGTGGGGGGTGGGGGGGGGGTGAAGGTCGGGTGGGTGTCCAATCATGGGCTGTTGTCGAGGCAGGAATGCTGGAACCAGCAGGTAAGTGGAAAGGCACTTCCTGGATCCGGCAGTCCTCGCCTCCCTTTAGCTGGCGCGTTCCCCGAGACCCTGGAAACCCCACCAGCCTGAGTTAAATTTAGGTGGATCACCATGAGGCACGGAACCTCCGTTAAAACTAAAAGTGGGCGAGTTGGGGTCGGGATTCAGATTCTTAACTCTTGAATTTCCCACCCGACCCCAACCCACCCATTTTTGGGGGTTAAAATTCCCCCCAATAACTCAAAGATGGTAGAAATTTGCTCAAAACTGAGTTTACCATAGAATTAAAATCATTGTCCCATTCAGTACATCATGGCCCAGAAATTCAGGTCGGGGACTTCCCGCGGGTGTAAGCCCCCAACCTGCACTTACCTTGCGTGCCGGCAGTTGAGCTGTAGGTCCCCGTGGAATTCCGCTCCGGGGCCTGGCCCAGCTGCCGGCGCGCTGTGCTTGCGTGTCCCAGGGGCGTAGTTAGTGCGATGCGTCCCCTGGGATCACGTGAGCCATGGGCAGCCAATCGGAGGAGGGAAAAGCCCATTCATAAGTCTTGACAGAAAGACCTGTCAAAACTTATAAATAGTACGCCCCCAAAATAGCAGTAAACCTTTAAATAATTTTTTTTTTTAAATCACACTTTTTAAATAAGCTATAAATTACATTAAATAACTATTTTAAACAATAATTTAAATTTTTGAAAAAAATAATTTTATATTCTAACGGGGCTAAAAATAAACTTACCTTGCTTTAAAGTATTTAAAAATAATAAACCAGTGGAAAAAATGTTTTAATTATAATTAATTGACCACTTACCTTGTAAAAAGCAGGCCTTACGCCTGCTTATTACATTTCTAAATCCTGCAGGCTTACAATCCCGGGAAAACCTGCAAAACAAACCTAAGTTCAAAGCGCACGCGCAGCCTCTCCTGTGCACACGTTCGACCTCTGAACCCCTTTGTTCAGAGGATCGGAAGTGCCGGTTTCCCGCGCATGCGCAGTGCATGCAGAAAACCAGCACTTCCATTCGGCCTACGGGTGAGTACCCCGTGTGTACTCACCCGTGGAGACCCGAATTTCTGGGCCATTATGTATCTTAGCTTTAATAAGATGCATATGATGTTTTATAATATGACATGATGCATCAGACACATCTTATTCATTTTATTCATAATGATGTGCCTCATGCATCATCATACTATAAAACTTAACCAATAGCATCGATTTACACTGAAACAATAAATTAAATAAATCTCAACTCTATTTACAGCAAGATTTAACTATTTCTGGCTAAAACTGACAGTGTAGTTGGTGCAATCTCAGTGGGTTTATTCATTATATGCAGGCAGAAATTAAAATGTTTCTCTCCATCCGAATCATAAACCATTTACTTCTGTATGCAGGCTCACAGGCACAAATACAAAAAACTGATGGGGTTCCACTTGTTGTATCCGTGTGTTAATAGAGACACTGAAGGCAGGAGTTGGTTTCACAGGTGTTTACTGAACAAAGTCTGGGGGTGAACTAACTGATACAACACAATATACAGGCTTATATAGCCCGAGTGGCCATTACCGGCATTACAGTACACAGGGGGCTCTTAAAGGCACATACACTACAATTCCTCCCCTTTTAGCCAACCAGTACATAATATTTTAAGTAATCATTAATTACATGTTACAAGAACAATAATCTACACATTGCTGCAGTTAATCAATTATAAGTCAGTCTCTCTGGAGGCTTCCTGACTCGGTCCGGATAACGCCTCGGTGGTGTAGTAGTTTCTGGTGGTGTAGTAGGTTCTTTTGGCAAGGCTGATTTGGCTTGAATGCCAGTGTCGGGTTCATCTGGTTCCAGTATCACCGGATCGGAGGTAGATACTATGGGTATCTCTACTTCATCATTAGGCATATAGAGTTGTGGTGTAGGTTGTCCCTTTTCAGATGATTCTATGATCTGGTCAGCATGGCGCCTTATTATGCTTTCTCCAATGTCCACGGTATACATCAGCGGTCCTAGTCGTGTGCAAATAGTTCCAGGCTGCCATTTCTCGGTACGGTAGTCCCGGGCCAAAACTTGTTGACCTATCTGGAAGGTTCTAGTTGGCCTTTCATTCATGCCTTGAAATTGCCGGTTCTCCGCGTCCCTTCTGATGTTTGGCTTGATCAAATCCAGCCGGCATCTTAGGCTTCTATTGAAGAACATCATGGCGGGAGTTTGGTTTGTAACCATATGTGTTGCATTCCTGTATGCAAACAAGAAGTTATCTACCTTATGCTGAAGTTTTATGTCTTCATTACCCATGGCCTTTATGGCCTTCTTGAAGGTCTGGACAAACCTTTCAGCCAATCCATTGGTGGCGGGATGGTATGGGGCGGACGTGTAGTGCTTAACCCCATTGTTTTTTAAGAACTTCCTGAATTCTTCGGACACAAATTGCGGTCCATTATCAGAACAGATCTGTTCAGGCAGCCCATTCCTGGCAAATATGGTCCTTAATACTGTGATGGTTTTTTCCGTGGTGGTGGAGGACATCTTTATTACCTGCGGCCACTTGGAGTATGCATCAACCGCGATTAAGAACATTGAGTCCATAAATGGACCAGCAAAGTCGATGTGTACCCTTTGCCATGGAGATGAGGGCCACTCCCATGGATGTAGAGGGGCTTGTGGTGGAGCGTTTTGGATCTTCTGGCATCCTAGGCAGCTCTTGGTCATTTCTTCGATGTCTCCATCAATACCTGGCCACCATACAAACGCCCTGGCTAGGTTCTTCATTTTCACTCCACCCAGATGCCCCTCGTGAAGCTCCTTTAGCACTTTATCCTGGAGTTTGGGTGGAATCACCACTCTGGATCCACACATCAAGGTTCCTCGGCACACTGAGAGCTGTTCTCTTCTTTGCGAGAATGCTGGCAACAGTGGTTCGCCATGTGCTGGCCATCCCTTCATTGTTAAATCGTAGGCTCGTGAGAGAGTCGGGTCATTTCTCGTTTCCCTTTCAATGGCAGAATTTTTACTGGTAGACATTCGACTACGGTAGAGTGGAACATCTCCACTGGCTCTACTGTAGGTGCCTCTTCTACCGTTGGCAACGGTAGGCGCGATAAACCGTCAGCATTCCCATGCTGTTTTGATCCTTTGTATTCTATGTCATATTGGTGTGCCCCTAGAAAAAGGGACCACCTCTGTAGCCTTTGCGCTGTCATAATGGGAACACCCTTTTTAGGGTTGAATATGGAGATGAGGGGTTGATGGTCAGTCAACAAGGTAAATTTTTGTCCGTGTAGGTAATGGTTGAATTTCTTCACTCCCCATACCAGGCTGAGTGCTTCCCTGTCGATTTGGGCATAGTTACGCTCAGCTGAGTTCAATGAGCGTGATGCAAAAGCTATCGGCTGTTCCGAGCCATCAGGGAATCTATGCGATAATACCGCTCCTACGCCGTAAGGGGATGCATCGCACGCCAGTCTGATTGGCAGTGATGGGTTGTAATGAGCCAAAACTTCCTTGGACGTGATTAAGTCTTTGCATTTATGGAAGGCACGTTTACAGTCTTCGCTCCATTTCCAAATTACTCCTGTTTGTAGCAGTTCATTAAGGGGGTGCAGAAGAGTTGATAAGTTCGGTAAAAATTTATGATAGTAATTTATCAATCCCAGGAACGACCTTAATTGTGAAACATTTTCAGGTGCTGGGGCTTTTATGACCGCTTCAATTTTTTCAGGTGACTTATGCAACCCTTCCTTATTAATTATGTGGCCACAATATGATATTTGTTTCTGGAAAAATTCGCACTTGGGGCGATTTGCTCGTAGGCCCCGTTCTCTCAGCCTAGTGAGCACCTGCTCCAAATTGGCAAGGTGCTTGTTGTCGTTTTCTCCTGTTACAAGGATGTCGTCTAGGTAGCATTGAGTCCCCGGAATCCCTTGGAGGACTTGCTCCATAGCTCTTTACCAGATAGCTGGAGCTGATGCTATTCCGAAAACCAGTCGATTTTACTGGTACAGGCCTTTGTGTGTATTTATCGTGAGATACTTTCTAGAGGCCTCTTCAACCTCCATCTGTAGATATGCCTGTGCCAAGTCAATTTGGGTGAAACGTTTCCCTCCGGATAGTGAGGCAAAAATATCTTCTATCCTTGGAAGAGGATACTGTACCGTGTGAAGGACCGGGTTTACAGTCACCTTGAAGTCTCCACAGATGCGAATTTTTCTCTGTTCTTCAGATTTATCATTATTCAACGTTTTCTTCATGACCGGGACGATGGGTGTTGCCCACTCGCTCCAATCTATCTTGGATAATACGCCTGCCTTTTCCAAATTCTCCAGCTCTGCCTCGACTGCTGGACGAATTGCGTATGGCACCGGCCTTGCCTTAAAAAACTTGGGAATTGCCGCATCTTCCACTTTTATTGAGGCGGTGATGCCTTTCAAGGTTCCTAGTTTCTCTTGAAACACTTCCTTGGCGTTGGCCAAGATGTCTTTTAATCGTTCAGGTATGACGTCATCATCATTTGTTTTCTTACTGGTCACCGTCAGTGCCTGAATGGAGTGCCAGTCTAAACGTATCTTCCTGATCCATTCACGTCCCAACAGCGGTGGACCACCATCTTGTAGAACGTATAAATACAACTTCTGTATTTCCTTGCCGTTGTATACAACAGGCACCCTTATTTTTCCTTTGGGGTATACTTTCTGCCCCGTATATGTTTTCAAGATAATGGATGTGTCTTTTAAAGGTATATGCGGAAATAGCCACTCGTAATCCCGTCGATTTATGGCGGTCAGAGCTGATCCTGTATCTAGCTCCATTTTAACTGGGGACCCTGCTATCGTGAGGGTAACCCAAATGGTCTGGTAATCTTCTTTGGCAATTACATTATGTAATTTGAGACAGCTTAGTCTCTTGTTTCCGGAGTCGCTATTGCTCTTCTGGTCTTCGGAGCCACTGTCCATCGTCATTTGTACCTTTCTGTACTTTTCTTTATTGATTTTTTTTTTCCTGTCCGTGGATTTTTTTTGTCCAGATCGGCATACCCGTGCAATGTGTCCAATCTTTCCGCATTGCCTGCATGCTTTGTCCTTGAACCAGCAGTCCCTCTGGTCATGGGTGGATCTGCCACAGCGATAACATCTCTCGAAACCCTGTGTCATTTCATGGGTGCCGAAGTCCTATGTCTTTTGCTGTATCTCTGCAGCTCCTCTTGTGGCTGCTTCATATGATACAGCCATATTGAAAGCCTTGTCCAGTGTCAAATCTTTCTCAGAAAGCAGCCTTTTCTGTGTTCCTTCACTTAGAAGACTGCAGACGAATTTGTCTCGAAGAGAATCTGCCAGTCCTGCCCCGAATTGGCAGTGCTTTGATAGCTTTCTTAATTCGGTGAGGTAATCAGCGTTACTTTCATCCTTGTGCTGATTCCTCTTGAAGAATTTGAATCGTTCCGCTATCAGCAGCGGTGTTGGGTTTAAGTGCTCCTGTAGGGTATCAACAATTTCCTTAAAATTCTTGTCCTTTGGTTTGGCCGGAGTGATTAAGTTTCGTAACAGCCCGTATGTCTTTGCGCCCATTAGATTTAGAAGTACTGACGCCTTTTTATCATTTTCTATCCCATTTGCTGTGCAATATACCTCCACTCTTTCCACATATGTGGTCCAATCCTTTATATCGTTATCAAAAGCATCAATATTGCCAGCCTTAGGCATCCTGGAAAAAAAATGGCGCTTCCCGCGCTTTTCTTTCTTTCCTGCAGAAAAGATATGGCGCTTCCCATGCTTTCCCGCCACTGCTGCTGCTGACAACGCTGTTTTCCGTGGTTTTTAAAAAAAAATTATTTATTTTTATTTACAGGTGGAGACTCGTTCCCGTCGGACTCTCTGGAACTTTTCCCCCCCTCTGCTAGGTCCGAACGCCGACCTGCTTTGCAGCGCCGGCCATCTCCCGAGTGCTCCCCCCCGTCTGTTTCTGCTTGCCTCCGCCTTCGCTGCTTGGCCTCGCCGCAGAGCCAGCCGATGGAGCCCCAGCCCACCCAGGAAGGATTATTGCAGTACTTGCCACCAGCTCGGCTAGCTGGTGAAACCACAGTTTTTGGTTTTTTTTCTTGCTTTTCTTCAACTTTGGACGTCTGAGGAATCGATGTCCTTGAGGTGCTGCCGAATTGCAGGTAAGTCCGTTTCCAATTCGTCGCCACTGTTGTATCCATGTGTTAATAGAGACACTGAAGGCAGGAGTTGGTTTCACAGGTGTTTACTGAACAAAGTCTGGAGGTGAACTAACTGATACAACACAATATACAGGCTTATATAGCCCAAGTGGCCATTACCGGCATTACAGTACACAGGGGGCTCTTAAAGGCACATACACTACACCACTAACCTCTCCCCGGTTAACCTTCACCAGAATATTAGTGCTAATTTGATCTTGTGAAAGACAACATCATTCATGGCAGGTACCTAAACTATTCTCATACTGAACTATATTATTGTCATATTTTACCATTGTTTCAGCAAGAAATCACTGATATATGTCTTTTATAGGCCTACTGCAGTATGGTGGTGCCATTAGTGCTCAAGAGGGAATATCTGAAGAATATTAGGATGCCATCTGTGGTTACCATTAATACAAGAACATCTAGGTTCCATACCAAATATATGGATACCCAGTTACCACCAATATACTGGTTTTGTTCTGGGCAGAGGGTATTTTGATGGTCTTATTGAGGAGGTTTTAATTGAGCTTGTGAACCTTGTACTGCCTTAAAACAAGACAAAATATTGTATTTGTACCTTAGTGTAAAATGAATGTTGCAGCAAATTTCTTATTTGTAAGCATTTGAAAATTTGGACCTGTCTGTAATTCCTCCACCCAAAATTTATCAAAACAAAGTCAGGGATTGAGAAATATAAATAATCTCCTGCAAGAGAGTGAGGTGCAGTAGGTTAGACTACGATAGGATACATCTCTTCCTGTGTGAAATGAGTTTCTGCAGTCTCAACCCAATTCTTATGGATGTTAACCCACAGCATAAAACTGTTCATAATTCAACACAACCTAGTATTAACCTGGCAGTCATACTCAGAGATGCCACAAGCATGACCCAGGAGGGAAGTGCAAAAATTGACATTGGTGCAGAAGAGGTGGTCTTCTGAAATCTAAGTTGAGATGTATTGTAGGGACAAAATATCTGGACCATTATTGCACATCTGGCCTGTGCTATACTTGATTTGGAGGTGCTAGATATTGATTATTCCAATATGAAAGATTATTCCATTTCCAGCACTGTCATCTGTTACCTTAATAAGCGCAGCATTTTGAGAAGAAAGAATGAAACAGAGCTGTTTTCATTGCACATGCATGCAATTCCTAATTTAATCCCTGCTAACTAAAGCTTTTAAAACAGCAGACAACATTTTTGGTGAGTGGTACAAGACATTTAACATAATGGTTGGAAGGTACTAAATTCCTTGCTGCTTGAAAATTCATAATTGTCCAGTCTGAAATAAAATTGACAATAAAATAAAAATGTTGTATTTTAATACTTTATGCCATACATGTCATATAAGCATACTATTCAATTGTAAGTCATTAAATACACAATAAACAACCACATGAGCTGGTTCTATGGAATCAGTTGTGCCCATTAATATCACCAACAGTAATTTCTAGGCATTAGAGATGGATTTTACAAAATTAATGCTCCCAGCACAGAACTATATATGACACTAACACAGGAATTTGTACATGGAGCTCAAAACACCTTATACAATTTTTCATCCATAACGTGGAGGAAATACTAATTTGTAAAATCTACCCTATAGTTTTTAGCTATCGGTGTTTTTTTTAGAACATAAGAAACAGGAGCAGGAGTAGGCCAATCGGCCCCTCGAGCCTGCTCCACCATTCAATAAAATCATGGCTGATTCAATCTTGGTCTCAACACCACTTTCCCGCTCTCTCTCCATACCCCTTGACTGCCTTGTAGTTCAAATGTCTGTCAATCTCCACCTTGAATATATTCAATGACTCCGCCTCCACAGCTCTCTGGGGTAGAGAATTCCAAAGATTCACAACCCTCTGAGAGAAGAAATTCCTCCTTATCTCCGTCTTAAATGGGCAACCCTTTATTCTGAAACTATGCCCCCTAGTTCTAGATACCCCCAGTAGGGGAAACATCCTCTCCGCATCCACCCTGTCAATCCCCCTCAGAACCTTGTATGTTTCAATAAGATCACCTCTCATTCTTCTAAACTCCAACGAGTATAGGCCCAACCTGCTCAACCTTTCGTCATAAGACAACCCCTTCATTTCCGAAATCAACCTTGTGAACCTTCTCTGAACTGCTTCCAATGCAAGTAAATCCTTCCTTAAATATGGAGACCAAAACTGTATGCAGTACTCCAGGTGTGGTCTCCCCAATGCCCTGTACAGTTGTAACAGAACTTCCCTACTTTTGTACTCCATACCCCTTGGAATAAAGGCCAACATTCCATTAGCCTTCTTAATTACTTGCTGTACCTGCATGCTAACTTTTTGTGTTTCATGCACTAGGACCCCCAGATCCCTTTGTACCGCAGCATTTTTTAGTCTCACTCCATTTAAATAATAATTTGCTTTTTCATTCTTACTTCCAAAGTGGATAACCACACATTTTCCCACATTATACTCCATCTGCCAATTTTTTGCCCACTCACTTAACCTATCTATATCCCTTTGCAGACTCTGTGTCCTCTGCACAACTTGCTAACCCACCTACACAATGGGAAAATACTGCGGATGCTGGAAATCTGAAACAACAATAGAAAACGCTGGAAAAACTCAGCAGGCCAGGCAACATCCGTGGAGAGAGAAACAGAGTTAACGTTTCAGGTCGAAGACCTTTTGTCAGAACCAGAAACAAGCAGGAAAAGGAACAGATTTTAAAGCAAGTTAAGGGGCTGGGAAATGGGGGAGGGGATGAAAGAACAAAAGGGAAGGTCTGTGATAGGATGGAAGGCAGGAGAAGAAAAGAGGCATTAAGAGATATTCAAGGCTAGAGGAGATGGTAATGGGACAGGTTAAGAAGTAAAGGATGGCTCTAGATGGAGTGTGAATTGCGCTGGCAGAATGAAAGACAGCTGCCCTGTGGGGAAAAAAAAAGACAAAAAGTGTGGATAAAAGATATAAATGTGATGGGGGCCGAGGTTATGATCTGAAATTGTTGAACCCTGTGTTGAGTCCAGAGGGCTGTAAAGTGCCTAATCGAAAGATGAGGTGCTGTTCCTCGAGCTTACGCTGAGCTTCCATGGAACAATGCAAGAGGCCGAGGACAGTGAGGCCTGAGTGGGAATGGAGCGGTGAATTAAAGTGACAGGCAACCGGAAGCTCGGCATCCCCCTTACGGACTGAATGGAGGTGTTCCGCAAAGCGGTCACCCAATCTGCGTTTGGTCTCCCCAATGTAGAGGAGACCACATCGTGAGCAGCGAATACAGTATACTAAATTGCAAGAAGTACAAGTAAATCGCTGTTTCACCTGGAAGAGGTGTTTGGGGCACTGGACAGTGGGAAGGGGGGAGGTATAAGGGCATATGTTGCATCTCCTGCGCTTGCACGGGAAGGTGCCGGGGGAAGGGGTGCTGGGGGTGATAGAGGAGTAGACTAAGGTTTCGCGGAGGGAGCGGTCCCTACGGAATGCCGAAAGGGGAGATGAGGGGAAGATGCGTTTGGTGGTGGGATCATGCTGAAGGTGGCGGAAATGGCGGAAGATGATCCATTGAATGTGGAGGCTGGTAGGGTGAAAGGTGAGGACAAGGGGAACTCTATTGTGGTTCCGGGAGGGAGGGGCAGGGGTGAGGGCAGAAGTGCGGGAGATAGAACGGACACGGTCGAGGGCCATGTCAACCACGGTAGAGGGGAATCCTCGGTTGAGGAAAAAGGAAGACATGTCGGAAGCACTGGTGTGGAAGGTGGCATCGTCGGAGCAGATGCGGCGGAGACGGAGAAACTGGAAGAATGGAATAGAGTCCTTACAGGAGGCGGGGTGGGAGGAAGTGTAGTCCAGGTAGCTGTGGGAGTCAGTGGGCTTGTAGTGAATGTTGGTCAATAACCTAGCCCCAGAGATGGAGATGGAGAAGTCGAGGAAGGGAAGGGAAGAGTCAGAGATGGACCATGTGAAGGTGAGAGAAGGGTGGAAATTGGAAGCAAAGTGAATGAAATTGTCTAGTTCAAGGCGAGAGCAGGAAACAGCACCGATACAGTTATCAATGTATCGGAAAAAGAGGTGAGGGAGGGGACCCGAGTAGGATTGGAACAATGAGTGTTCCACATATCCCACAAAAAGGCAGGCATAGCTAGGACCCATGCGGGTACCCATAGCAACACCTATGATTTGGAGGAAATGAGTGGAGTCAAAGGAGAAGTTGTTCAATGTGAGAACAAGTTCAGCCAGGTGGAGGAGGGTAGTGGTGGATGGGGACTGGTTGGGCCTCTGTTCAAGGAAGAAGCGGAGCACCCTCAGGCCATCCTGGTGGGGGATGGAGGTGTAGAGGGATTGTACGTCCATAGTGAAAAGGAGGCGGTTGGGGCCAGGAAACTGCTAAAGTGGCAGAGGGTGTCGGAAGAGTCGTGGATGTAGGTGGGAAGAGACTGAACAAGGGGAGAAAAAATAGAGTTGAGACAGGAAGAGAGAAGTTCTGTGGGGCAAGAACCGGCTAACCCACCTATCTTTGTATCATCAGCAAATTTGACTACAGTACACTCGGTCCCTTCGTCCAAGTCATTAATATAGATTGTAAATAGTTGAGGCCCCAGCACTGATCCCTGTGGCACCCCATTAGTTACTGATTGCCAACCGGAAAATGACCCATTTATCCCAACTCTCTGTTTTCTGTTACTTAGCCAATCCCCTATCCATGCCAATATATTACCCCCAACCCCGTGCGCTCTTATCTTGTGCAGTAATCTTTATGTGGCACCTTATTGAATGCCTTCTGGAAATCCAAATACACTACTTCTGCTGGTTCTCCTTTATCCACCCTGTTTGTTACATCCTCAAAGAACTCTAGCAAATTTGTCAAACATGATTTCCCTTTCATAAAACCATGTTGTCTCTGCTTGATTGTCTTATGATTTTCTAAGTGTCCTGCTATTACCTCCTTAATAATGGATTCTAGCATTTTCCCAATGACAGATGTTAAGCTAACTTGCCTATAGTTTCCTGCTTTCTGTCTCCCTCCTTTCTTGAATAGTGGCTTTACATTTGCGGTTTTCCAATCTGCTGGGATCTCGCTAGAATCCAGGGAATTTTGGTAGATTACAACCAACGCATCCACTATCTCTGCAGCCACTTCTTTTAAGACCCTAGGATGCAGGCCATCAGGTTCAGGGGACTTGTCGGCCTTTAGCCCCAGTAGTTTGCCCAGTATTTTTTCTCTAGTGATAGAGATTGTTTTAAGTTCCTCCCTCCCTATAGCCCCTTGATTATCTATTATTATTGGGATGTTTTTAGTGTCTTCTACTGTGAAGACCGATCCAAAATAATTGTTTAGAGTCTCTGCAATTTCTCTATTTCCCATTATTAATTCCCCAGTCTCATCCTCTAAGGGACCAACGTTTACTTTAGCTACTCTCTTCCTTTTTATATACCTGTAGAAGCTCTTACTGTCTGTTTTTATATTATTTGCTAATTTACTCTCATACTCTATCTTCTCCCTCTTTATAATTTTTTAGTCATCCTTTGCTGGTTTCTAAATATTTCCCAATCCTCTGGCCTACCACTAATCTTCGCAACATTGTATGCCTTTTCTTTCAATTTGATACCATCCTTAACTTCCTTAGCCACAGATGGTGCATCCTTCTTGTAGAGCCTATTTTTCTCACTGGAATATACCTTTGCTGAGATTTATGAAAAATCTCCTTAAAATTCTGCCACTGCTGATCTACTGTCTTACTCTTTAATCTATTTCCCCAGTCCACTTTAGCCAACTGTGTCCTCATACCCTTGTAACTGCCTTTATTTAAGTTTAGGACACTAGTTTCAGACCCAAGTTTCTCACCCTCAAACTGAATTTGAAATTCTACCATGCTATGATCACTCTTTCCTAGGGGATCCTTTACTATGAGATCATTAATTAACCCTGCCTCATTACACATTACCAGATCTAAACTAGCCTGCTCCCTGGTTGGTTCCTCAATGTATTGCTCTAAGAAACCATCCCAAATATACTCTATGAACTCGTCCTCAAGGCTACCCTTGCCAATTTGATTTGTCCAATCTATATGATGATTAAAATCGCCCATGATTATTGCAGTACCTTTCTTACAAGCCCCCATTATTTCTTGATTTATACTCTATCCTACAGTATAGTTACTCTTAGGGGGCCTATATACTACTCCCACCAGTGACTTACCCTTACTATTTCTTATCTCCACCCAAACTGATTCTACATCTTGAGCTTCTGAGCCAATAGCATTCCTCACCACTGCAATGATCTCATTCTTTATTAACAGAGCTACCCCACCTCCTTTTCCTTTCTGCCTATCCTTCTGAAATGTCAAATACCCCTGAATATTCAGCTCCCAGCCTTGGTCACCTTGCAACCACATTTCTGTAATGGCTATCAGATCATACCCATTTATTTCTATATGTGCCGTCAACTCATCTATCTTGTTATGAATGCTGCGTGCATTCAGATAATATTATATTGTCAATATAAGCAGCTGTAGGATATTTAAATAGAAAGTCACCAAGGGCTGCTATGCTGCTGTGACATGGGTCAAAGTTGCTTGAATGCAAACAGAATAGGAAGATGATCTTGAACAGGCAGGTGCTGGGACAAATGACAGGAACAAAACAAGGAAAGAAAAACAATGACACAAAATAAAGCAAGAGATATTTCAATGCCAGCAAAAAAGGACCGAGAAGAGAGATAGACAATTTCTGTAAATAGAAAGGGCAGAAACAATCTGCACCAAACAATAGGAGAGAAGTGAAAACACTGAGGAAAACAAATAAGAGGCATTTTGTTAAATCAGGTTTTATTTTTCCATTATAGAATATGTGATGCCAGTCCTTGTGGTTGATGAACACTGACGGAGTGAAAGCACAAGTGGAATAATGATGATTAAACAGCACAACCAGCCTAAAAAAAAGTTTTGTTTTGAACAAATGTTTAATTCAAATAGGGATAAGTATTGCAAATATATCTTTTAAGAGCTTTGACCTTAAATATCCTCCCGAACACGTATTGATAATACTAATCATTGCATGTGCCGTGCATCGTATGTGCAGTACAGAGCACTGGTAAGCTTTCCACTGCACAGCAGCTTCTTGCTGCTAGTCCAGCTAGGACCATCTTGTCCATTAAGGCACTAGCCTGTAGGGCTATCTGAAGCCAAATGCGAATAATTCCCATCCGTAGTGACAACTCTCCATTTCCAGGTTTCATTCGTGAGCCAGGTTGATAAGCTACACACTACAGAAAGAAAGAGAGAGCCACACGCCGGTGCAGAGAGACAGAGAGAGCTACACAACGACTGAGAGCTAAACACTGTGATGCCCTTACCCGTAAATCTTCAGGGAATCAGAACAAGCCAGCAATCTGTGCCTTTAACCAGTGAACCTGCAGAGAGAAATTCACTGAAAAAAACTTCTGTTGGATTTG
Organism: Somniosus microcephalus; assembly: GCF_052327205.1. NCBI lineage: Eukaryota > Metazoa > Chordata > Chondrichthyes > Squaliformes > Somniosidae > Somniosus > Somniosus microcephalus. The sequence continues at coordinate 77,753,713 of NC_140992.1, forward strand.
TGTGCCTTGCTTTGAGGAGTGCTTTAATATTTGGTGAGGTTGTCAATCCAGTGAAGTTCTGCACATGTGCAATATTAAGGTACCTAGAGAACTCCCTCAGCCTTTGCACAGGGTGATTTGAATCTCCATTTCACCTCATCTTGCCTTCTATTCTCTGATTTTATGCCCTCCTATCCTCTCTTAACCTCTCCCTCCATTTAAACCACCCAGTGACTCAGTAGCACCACTACTGACCGAGCTGGCCGAGTCCTGAAGGGCACAGCTGCCAGACTGGGCCTGTCGCTGGTGGTAAGAGAACCAACATGAGGGAAAAACCTACTTGACCTCATGCTCACCAATCTATTTGTCGCAGATGCATTTGTCCATGATAGTATTGGTAGGAGTGACCACCGCACAGTACTTGTGGAGACAAAGTCATGTCTTCACACTGAGGACACCCTCCATCGTGTTGTGTGACACTACCACCGTCCTAAATGGGATAGATTCAGAACAGATCTAGCAGCTGAAAACTGGGTATCCATGAGGCGCTGTGGGCCATCAGCAGCAGCAGAATTGTATTCCACAACAATCGGTAACCTCATGGCCTGGCTTATCCCTCACTCTACCATTACCAACGAGCCAGGGGACCAACCCTGGTTCAATGAGGAGTGCAGAAGAGCATGCCAGGAGCTGCACCAGGCGTACCTAAAAATGAGGTGCCATCCTGGTGAAGCTACAACACAGGACTACATACATGCTAAACAGCGGAAGCAGTATGCTATAGGCAGAGCTAAGCAATCCCACAACCAATGGATCAGATCAAAGCTCTGCAGTCCTGCCATGTCCAGTTGTGAATGGTGGGGGGACAATTCACAATATATATCAATGATTTGGATAAGGGAACAAAATGTAATATTTCCAAGTTTGCTAATGACATGAAACTAGGTGGGATTGTGAGTTGTGAGGAGGATGCAAAGGGGCTTCAAGGCGATTTAGACAAGTTGAATGAGTGGGCAAATACATGGCAGATGCCATATAACGTGGATAAATGTGAAGTTATCCACTTCAGTAGGAAAAACAGAAAGGTAGAGTATTATTTAAATAGATTGGGAAATGCTGATGTACAAAGGGACCTGGGTGTCCTTGTACACCAGTCACTGAAAGCAAACATGCAGGTGCAGCAAGCAGTTAGGAAGGCAAATGGTATGTTGGCCTTCATTGCAAGAGGATTTGAGTACAGGAGCAATGATGTCTTACAATAGTTGTACAGGGCCTTGGTGAGGCCACACCTGAAGTACTGTGTGCAGTTTTGGTCTGCTTACCTACGAAAGGATATACTTGCCATAGAATGAGTGCGGCGAAGGTCCACCAGACTGATTCCTGGGATGGCAGGACTGTCGTATGAGGAGAGATTGGGTCGACTAGGCCTGTATTCACTAGAGTTTAGAAGAATGAGGGGCGATCTCATTCAAACATATAAAATTCTGACAGGGCTAGACAGCCTGGGGGGGTTTGCTATCATACTGGCTGCAGGGAGGACGTTTCCCCTGGCTGGGGTGTCTAGAACGAGGGGTCACAGTCTCAGGATATGGGGTAGGACATTTAGGACTGAGATGAGGAGAAATTTCTTCACTCAGAGGGTGGTGAACCTGTGGAATTCTCTACCACAGAAGGCTGTGGAGGCCAAGTCACTGAATATATTTAAGAAGGAGATAGATAGATTTCTAGACACAAAAGACATCAAGGGGTATGGGGAGAGAGCGGGAATATGGTATTGAGATAGAGGATCAGCCATGATCATATTGAATGGCGGAGCAGGCTCGAAGGGCCAAATGGCCTACTCCTGCTCCTATTTTTCTATGTTTCTAATTAAACAACTAATGGGAGGAGGAGGCTCCATGAACATCCCCATCCTCAATGATGGTGGAGCCCAGCACGTGAGTGCAAAAGACAAGGCTGAAGTGTTTGCAACCATCTTCAGCCAGAAGTGCCATCTCGGCCTCCTCCTGAGGTCCCCACAGAAGCCAGTCTTCAGCCAATTCGATTCACTGCACGTGATATCAAGCAATGCTGAGCACACTGCATACAGCAAAGGCTATAGGCCCCGACAACATCCCGGCTGTAGTGCTGAAGACTTATTTTCCAGAACTAGCCGTGCTAGTACAGCTACAACACTAGCATCTACCCAACAAAGTGGAAAATTGGCCAGGTATGTCCTGTCCGCAAAAAGCAGGACAAATCTAATCTGGCCATTTACTGCCCCCTTAGTCTACTCTCAATCATCATGGAACGTGATGTTGACAGTGCTATCAAGCGGCACTTCCTCACCAATAACCTGCACACCAATGCTCAGTTCAGGTTCCGCCAGGACCGCTCGGCTCCAGACCTCATTACTGCCTTGGTCCAACATGGACAAATGAGCTGAATTCCAGAGGTGAGGTGAGTAATTGCCCTTGATATCAAGGCAGCAATTGACCGAGTGCAATCAAGGAGCCCTAGTAAAATTGAAGTCAATGGGATTCAGGGAAAACCCTCCACTGGCTGGAGTCATACCTAGCACAAAGGAAGATGGTTGTAATTGTTGGAGGCCAATCATCTCAGCCTCAGGACATTGCTGCAGGAGTTCGTCAGGGAAGTATCCTAGGCCCAAGCATCTTCAGCTGCTTCATCAATGACCTTCTCTCCATTATAAGGTCAGAAATGGGGATGTTCGCTGATGATTGCACAGTGTTCAGTTCCATTCGCAACTCCTCAGTTAATGAAGCAGTCCATGCCAGCTGCAGCAAGACCTGGATGACAACCGGGCTTATGCTGCTAAGTGGCGAGTAATATTCACAACACACAAGTGCCAGGCAATGACCATATCCAACAAGAGAGAGACTAACCACCTCCCCATGACATTCAATGGCATTACCATCATCGAATCCCCCACCATCAACATCCTGGGGATCACCATTGACCAGAAACTTAACTGGACCAGCCACAAATACTGTGGCTAGAAGAGCAGATCAGAGGCTGGGTATTCTGCGGCGAGTGTCTCACTTGACTCCCCAAAGCCTTTCCACCATTTACAAGTCTCAAGTCAGGAGTGTGGTGGAATACTCTCCACTTGCCTGGATGAATGCAGCAGCTCCAACAATATTTGAAGCTCGACACCATCCAGGACCTAGCAGCCCGCTTGATTGGCACCCCATCCACCACCTTAAATATTCGCTCCCTCCATCACCGGCGCACCTTGTCTGCAGCATGTACCATCTACAAGATGCGCTGCAGCAACTCGCCAAGAATCTTCATCACCTCCCAAACCCATGACCTCTACCACCTAGAAGGACAAGGGCAGCAGGGGCATGGGAACACCACCGCCTGCAAGTTCCCCTCCAAGTCAAGCCATCCTGACTTGGAAATATATCGCCATTCCTTCATTGTCGGTGGGTCAAAATCCTGCAACTCCCTACCTAACAGCACTGTGGGAGTAGCTTCACCTCATGGACTGCAGCAGTTCAAGAAGGCAGCTCACCACCACCTTCTCTAGGGCAGTTAGGGATCGGCAATAAATGCTAACCTTGCCAGCGATGCCCACATCCCATGATGATTTTTTTAAAAATACGAACGTTATTCACAGCCATCCACTTGACCTTGCCATCTCACATGACCTCTCTACTCTCATTGTTTTGATCATAGCGAAGGTCAGCTCTGATTGCTTCTTTGTATCCCTCACCATCCGTATCTCCTTGCAACCCCACTTTCTTCTACCTCTGCCCTGGGAAAATAAAACTACCCTGCCCCCTCCACCCTCAACTCCCACAACTGCAAGGAGTTCATGGACTTCTTTATTACTAAGATTGTACCTCTGTTGTTGTATCCCCCTTCTCCGCTGCCTCTGTTGTCTGACATCCAGTGCCAGATGAGCCACAATTTTCTCTAGTTAAATATTGGAAAGAATGAAGCCATCGTCTTCAGTCCTTGCCACAAACCTTACCCTTGCCACTGATTCCATCCCCCTCACTAACACTCTCATGTTGAATCAGAGTCTTCATAAGCTCAGTGTCCTATTTGACCCTGAGCTCAGTTTCCAAGCCTATATCATCTACATCACAATGATTGACTACCTCTACCATTGTAACATCGTCCATCTCTGCCCCTGCATCAGCCCATCTGCTTCCAAAACCTTCATCCATGCCTGCATTGCCTCCAGACTCGACGAATCTTGGCTGGCTTCCCATCATCCACCGTCCTTATGATCATAACTCTGCTGTCCATATCCTATCCCGCACCATCCCACTCACCCATCACCCTTGTGCTTGCTGACCTAAATTGGCTCCCAGTCACCCAACACCTTAAATTTAGAATTCTCATCCTTGTGTTTAAATTGCTTGCCACTCCCTATCTGTAACCTTGTCTAGCCCTGCAACCCTCCGAGAACTCTCCATTCTTCCAACTCTGGCCTCTTGTACAACCTGCAATCCCTTTGCCCTGCCTTCAACACTCTAGACCCAAAGCTTCGGAATTTCCTCCCTAAACCTCTCTGCTTCTCCACCTCTTTTTTTAAGACACTCTTTAAAACCCAATGTTCAACATTATGAGGGATTTTTGATAGAGCAAGTAGGGAGAAACTGTTTCCTCTGGCAAGTGGGTCAGTAACCGAAGGTCATAGATTTAAAATAATTAGCAAAAGAGCTAGAGGGGAAATGAGAAATTTTTTCACAGAGGGTTGTTCTGATCTGGCATGCAATACCTGAAAGTGTGGTGGAAGCAGATTCCATAGGAAATTTCAAAAGGCAATTGGACATGTATTTGAAGAGGACTTATTTGCAGAGTTATGGGGAGAAAGCTGGGACGTGGGACTAAATTGGAGAGGTCTTTCAAAGAATCAACACAAACACAACGAGCCGAATGGCTTCCTTCTGTGCTGTAAGATTCTATGATGCTATGTGCCTGAACTGCCTAATAGAGAGAAGACCTCTCGATGAACCAAACTGCAGAGGGAAAAAAAAATCACAATAAGATTGGGAACCAGAACTGATTGGACATTCAAACTTCAGTGGCAAGTGGCTTTTCCCAGCAAAATCCATTATTACACCGGATGTTACAGGACTGTACCAATTCATCAAATGTGCTATCAACTAACTGTTTAATAACTGATGAATCCACTGTAAAAAGATTTGTTTAGCTTTCCTGTGGAATCACAGTGTGCTAGTTCTGCTTTGTAGATGCGGCAATTCGTTGTTATATCATTTCAAGGATGTTCACTGTATGTTCATTGTATTCTGCCCTGGCAGAAGAACAATTAAGATAGTACATGTTAATTCTTCCTCATCAGCTTGATCAGTAGCAAGATTATTAGCTGATTAATTTTCTGTCAGCCTTAATTCTATTTAATAATCTTTAGAATAATGGATATGTATAAGAAATTTAAACCAATTTAACCTCAAGGTTTCGTTGCCATTCACCAATCATGTGCTCATAGTTAAAGATACCATCACAACCTCACAATTAAATTACGGCCTTGCAACTCCTTCAACAGTAGACATTCTTCTAGATTAGATTGCAATTTAAACTGGCAGAAAAACATTAGCTAACAGTGCTGCTGGTAAATAACATACATCACACAGAAGACTAAACACCGTCACTGTAGTGACAGCAACATTGGGTGAAAGAAATTTATATGCTATTATGGTAGAGATGAATCCATCTGAATCCTAATAGTGAAGTGGAGAAGATATCAACAAGATTTAATGAAAGGGGCGGCTACACATCATTGCTTCAGTGTTTCATCCATCTAATGCTTCATAGTCAGCTACTAAAGGGTAGATCACGGACCAAAAAGGAGATCTTCTTGTGGAGGCAGAGGGCATGGCTGTAAATGAGTACTTTGCATTTGTCTTCATTAGAGAAGAGGATGCTGCCAATGTAGTAGTAAAGGAGGGGGCAGTAGCGATAAAGGATAGGATAAAAATAGATGAAGAGGAGGTACTTAAAAGGTTGGTAGTGCTCAAAGTGGAAAAGTCACCTGGTCTGGATGGGGTGCATCCTAGGTTACTGAGGGAAGTAAGGGTGGAAATTGCAGAGGTGTTGGCCTCAATCTTCCAATCCTCCTTGGATATGGGGGTGGTGCCAGAGGACTAGAGGATTGCAAATGTTACACCCCTGTTTAAAAAAGGGGCGAGGGATAAACCCGACCACTACAGGCCAGTCAGCCTAACGTTAGTGGTGGGGAAACTTATAGAGACAATAATCCAGGACAAAATTAATTGGCATTTAGAAAGGTATGAGCTAATAAATGGAAGTCAGCACGGATTTGTTAAAGGCAAGTCATGTTTGAGTAACTTGATCGAGTTCTTTGATGAAGTAATGGAGAGGGTTGATGAGGGTAATGCAGCTGATGTGTATATGGATTTTCAAAAGGCGTTTGACAAAGTACCACAATATAGACTTGTTAGCAAAACTAATACCCATGGGATTAAAGGGACAGTGGCAGATTGGATATAAAATTGGTTATGGTACAGAAAGCAGAGAGTAGTGGTGAATGCTTGTTTATCAGACTGGAGGGAAGTATACAGTGGTGTTCTCCAGGGGTTGGTATTTGGACCACTGCTCTTTTTGATATATATTAATGACCTGGGCATGGGTATACAGGGCATAATTTCAAAGTTTGCAGATGATACAAAACTCAGAAATGTAGTAAACAATGAGGAGGATAGTAACAGACTTCAGGAGGATATAGACAGACTGGTGAAATGGGCAGACACATGGCTGATGAAATTTAACGCAGAGAAGTGTGAACTAATACATTTTGATAGGAAGAATGAGGAGAGGTAATATGAACTGAATGGTACAATTCTAAAGGGGGTGCAGGAACAGAGAGACCTGGGGTGTATGTACACAATTTTTTGAAGATGGCAAGACAAGTTGAGAAGGCTGTAAAAAAGCATATGGGATCCTTGGCTTTATTAATAGAGGCATAGAGTACAAAAGCACGGAAGTTATGCTAAACCTTTATAAAACACTGGTTAGGCCTCAGTTGGAGTATTGTGTTCAATTCTGGGCACCACACTTCAGGAAGGATGTCAAGGCCTTGGAAAGGGTGCAGAAGAAATTTACTAGAATGTCACCAGGGATAAGGGACTTCCGTTATGAAGAGAGACTGGAGACAAAGCATTTCTTGGCATTCCTTTAACCAGCCAGTTTTACAGCACAGAAGGAGAGTTATGTTAAGCTTGTATAGAACCTTGATTAGACCACACTTGGAGTAATGTGAACAGTTCTGGTCTCCATATTATAAAAAGGATATAGAGGCATTGGAGAAGGTGCAAAAAAGATTTACAAGAATGCTACCATAACTGATAGGTATAACCTATCAGGAAAGATTGAACAGTCTGGGGTTCTTTTCGCTATAAAAGAGAAGACTGAGGGGTGACTTGATAGGGGTCTTCAAGATTATGAAAGGGTTTGATAGGGTAGACATAGAGAAGATATTTCCACTTGCAGGCGAGACCAGAACTAGGGGCCATAAATAGAAGATAGTCACTAATAAATCCAATAGGGAATTCAGGCAAAACGTCTTTACCCATCGAAGGGCCATCGAGGCACTCGTCACTGCTGCCTTATGAGCAGCAAACCCCACTGTCCCATCCTACTCTCTCGACGACCTTCCCACCCATCGCACCCACTGGGGGCAAATCTTGCCAATCTCCTCCCCATCCAACTCATCCCCCCGCCTCCCCACCTCCAGCTCTGACCCTGTGGATGCTGGCAGTGGGGCAGCCATCACCGACCCTCTCCGCATCTCCCTCCAGAATGTCCGTTCACTTGCGAACAAGGCCCCTGTCATCCATGAGCTTATCATGGATGATTGCATCGACATCATGGCCCTTACGGAAACTTGGTTGAGGGGTGATGACACCTTACCCTTAAATGAAGCCTCTTCGCCTGGCTATACCTTCCACCACTTGCTCCTGCTCAGACCGCCATAATGGCGGTATGGCTCTCTTCACCAAATCACACCTTGATCTGTCCTCCTACTCCTCCGGCACCTTCTCTTCCTTTGAGCATCTCACCTTATTCCACCCCTCTCACCTCTCATTTAAAAGTATTGTTCTCTATCGCCCACCGAAGTACCATAAAAATGTTATTACCGAGATATCTTCACTGCTCTCCTCCCTCTGCACCATCCTCGGTGATTTTAATCTCCATCTGAACTCATCATGCTCTCTCTCCTGAGTTCACTAGCCTCCTATCCTCCCTTAATCTCTCCCTCCATGTAAAGGCCCCAACCCATATTCATGGCCAACCCTTTGATCTTGCCATCTCTTGTGGCCTCGCTACTCCCATCGTGTCAATCGCAGATAAGGCCATCTCTGACCACTTCCTCGTATTGCTCTCCACCCACATCCTCCTTCCACCCCACCCCCCCAACCCTATTTCCTTCTGTGTCCGCCCCTGGAAAAAACTCTCTCCCATCTCTCGGCTCCTATTCTCTACTGCTAGCAGTCTTCTTAAACCCCTCTCTCCTGTCTCCTTCACCCTCACCTCCGACAACAAGTGTGAGGAGCTCATGGACTTCTTTGTCTCTAAGATTGAGACCATCCGTTCAGCCGCCTCTGCCACTTCCCTTCTTTCCCCTAGCCCACCATGCGAAACTTCCTCTAAGGTTCCCCCCGGCCCAGCCCTGAACTTAAATCTTTCTCCAGTTTCTCTCCGATCTCCCCTCATGACCTCCCCGTGCTCATCTTGTCCACGAGACCCACTTCCTGCTCCCTCGACCCTATTCCCACCAAACTGCTGACCACCCAACTTTGTTTTCTGGCTCCCATGTTAGCTGACATTGTTAATGGTTCTCTCTCCTCAGGTACTGTCCCTCTCTCCCTCAAATCTGCCATCATCACCCCTCTCCTCAAAAAACCAACCCTTGACCCCCTCCGTCCTTGCAAACTACCACCCCATCTCCAACCTCCCTTTCCTCTCCAAAGTCCTTGAACGTCTTGTCTCCTCCCAAATCCGTGCCCATCTTTACCGCAATTCCATGTTTGAATCCCTCCAATCAGGTTTCCGCCCTTGCCACAGTACTGAAACGGCTCTCATCAAAGTCACAAATGACATCCTTTGTTACTGTTACAAAGGTAAACTATCCCTCCTCGTCCTTCTTGACTTGTCTGCAGCCTTTGACATGGTTGACTACTCCATCCTTCTTAAACGCCTCTCCACCATTGTCCAGCTGGGTGGGACTGCACTCGCCTGGTTCCATTCTTATCTATCTAATCGTAGCCAGAGAATCACCTGCAACGGCTTCTCTTCCTGCTCCCACATCGTTACCTCTGGTGTCCCCCAAAGATCTATCCTTGGCCCCCTCCTATTTCTCACCTACATGTTGCTCCTTTGCGACATCATCCAAAAACACAGCATCAGTTTCCACATGTATGCTGATGACACCTATCTCTACCTCACTACCACTTCTCTCAACCCCTCCACGGTCTCTAAATTGTCAGACTGCTTGTCCGACATCCAGTTCTGGATGAGAAGAAATTTTCTCCAATTAAATATTGGGAAGACCGAAGCCATTGTCCCTGCCACAAACTCCGTTCCCCAGCCACTGACTCCATCCCTCTCCATAACATCTGTCTGAGGCTGAACCACACTGTTCGCAACCTTGGTGTCACATTTGACCCTGAAATGAGCTTCTGGCCACATATCCGTAGCATAACTAAGAACGCCTATTTCCACCTCCGTAACATCGCCCGTCTCCGCCTTTGCCTCTGCTAATTTTCTGCTGAAACCTTCATCCATGCCTTTGTTACCTCTAGACTTGACTATTCCAATGCACTCCTGGCTTGCCTCCCACATTCTACCCTACGTAAACTTGAGGTCATCCAAAACTCGGCTGCCCGTATCCCAACTCGCACCAAGTCCCATTCACCCATCACCCCTGTGCTCACTGACCTACATTGGCTCCCGGTTAAGCAACACCTCAATTTCAAAATTCTGATCCTTGTTTTCAAAGCCTTCCATGGCCTCGCCCCTCCCTATCTCTGTAATCTCCTAGAGCCCCACAACCCCCCAAGATATCTGCGCTCCTCTAATTCTGCCCTCTTGAGCATCCCTGATTATAATCGCTCAACCATTGGTGACCATGCCTTCTGAAGCTTAGACCCTAAGCTCTGGAATTCCCTGCCTAAACCACTCCGCCTCGCTACCTCTCTTTCCTCCTTAAAGTCGCTCCTTAAAACCTACCTCTTTGACCAAGCATTTGGTCACCTGCCCTAATTTCTCCTTATGTGGTTCGATGTCAATTTTTTTTGTCTTATAATACTCCTGTGAAGCGCCTTGCGATGTTTTACTACGTTAAAGGTGCTATATAAATACAAGTTGTTGCTGCTGTTGTTGTTACCCAGGGAGTGGTTAGAATGTGGAACTCGCTACCACAGGGAGTATTTGAGATGAATAGCATAGATGCATTCAAGGGGAAGCTAGATAAGCATATGAGAAAATAGAAAGACTTGCATTTATATAGCGCCTTTCATGTCCTCAGGACATCCCAAAGTGCTTTACAGCCAATGAAGTACTTTTGAAGTGTAGTCACAGTTGTAATGTAAGAAACACAGCAGCCAATTTGTGCACAGCAAAGTCCCACAAACAGCAATGTGATAATGACCAGATAATCTGTTTTAGTAATGTTGACTAAGGGATAAATATTGTCCAGGACACTAGGGATAACTCCCCGGCTCTTCTTCGAAATAGTACCATGGGATCTTTTACGTCCACCTGAGAGAGCAGACGGGGCTTCGGTTTAACGTCTAATCCTAAAGACGGCACCTCCGACAGTGCAGCACTGCACTAGAGTGTCAGCCTGGCTTTTTTGTGCTTAAGTCTCTGAAGTGGGACTTAAACCCACAACCTTCTGACTCAGAGGTGAGAGTGCTACCAACTGAGCCACAACTGAGGGAGAAAGGATTAGAAGGATATATTGATGGAGTTAGATAAAGAAGGGTGGGAGGAGGATCGTGTGGAGCATAAACACCAGCATGGACCTGTTGGGCCGAATGGTCTGTTTCTGTGCTCTAAATACTTTATACTACTTTGTAAAGCTAGGATTATTCTCCTTAGAGCAGAGAAGTTAAAGAGGAGATTTGATAGAGGTGTTCAAAATCATGAAGGGTTTTGATAGTGCAAATAAGGGTCGGTAACCAGAGGACACAGATTTAAGGTGATTGGCAAAAGAAACAGAGGAAACTTTTTTTTTACATAGCGAGTTGTGATCTGGAATGCACTGCCTGAAAGAGTGGTGGAAGCAGATTCAATAGTAACATTCAAAAGATAATTGGATAAATACCTGAAGGAAAAAAAATCACAGGGCTATGCAGAAAGAACTGGGGAGTGGGATTAATTGGATAGCTCTACCAAAGAGCTGGCACAGGAATGATGGGCCGAATGGCCTTCTGTGCTGTATCATTCTATGATTTGTGAAGTGAGCCTTGGTTCATGCTGATCACATACACAATTCTAGCTAATAAACTATTAAATATTACTAAAAAGACAAAGGGGTAGATTTTGCCGAACCAGCGGGCTCAGCAGGCCAATTAAGGGCCACCCAGCAACAGGTGACGTCACAGACTGAAATTTCATCTGTCAAGAGTTCTTTGACAGATGAAATATCAGTGTTTCACAGCTGTTTGAAGCTGTGAAACACTGACACTCTGAGTTCTAAGCTGAGTCATTCTGCACAGACTCAGTTAGAACTCTCACCGGCACTCAAAGCTGAAGGCTGTCACTTTTGACAGATCGCAGCCGTTCAGCTTTCAGTTCCGGCTGAGTGATGCGCTCCCGACGGCTACAGGAAGAAAGGCTGCTAAGGTAAGTACAGGTAAGTAAAAGTTCTTTACACACTTTAGACACACCAAACACACTTACCTTTGCACTCATGCACCCATCACTCACCTGAGCGCCGACATCGCGACCCCTCCAACTCCTTCAACCCAACGGCCTGCCTGCTCTACCTGCCGTGGTTTGGAGCCGTCGGGAAACCCACACGAAACCCCTCAAAATAGGGATTAGGCTAAAAACTGCCTGTTAACTACCTGTTAACAGGCAGTTAATTGGCACTAATCCCTTCCCGCCTGGTTTCGGTGGGTCCCAGTGCGGGGCGGGTACCCGCCGCCCCTGAAACTTACGTGGGGCGGGATTTTGGGCGGGATGGTGGCGGGACCCCCAAGTTTGGGATTTCCCCCCCCCCCCCCATGCCTGAAACCCCGCCTGACGGCTCCCCGAAAATCTAGCCCAAAGACTACTTGTAGATCATCGTGACTCTTCTGGGAAGCACCTTCCATTTAACAGAAGGATCTTGACTTTCCTTAGTTAATGTCTATTCTCAGTGACTAGACTGCTACATTCAACTGTACAAAGCCAGTCAAGCATGACGATTAAATCCAAGCATCATTCAAGCAAATATCACAGAATTTGAAGACAAATGAAAAGTGAAACATCTTTTGATGTTTAATGCAATCCCTGAACTAGGCAGTCTTCTATCTGAAACACCTATTAGTTTGATTCAAAAGTTGTCCTCAGTAATCTGGTGGGAGGTTAGTAACCAGCCTTGTGGTTATGGTACATGTCTGTTTTCTTTTAACAAACTAGCAGCAGGCTATTAAACAGTCTCGTGTTCCTGCAGCATCTATGCAATTAAACAACTCAAAATAAGCTCTTATCCACTAATAGATGAGTTTTACTAACTGAACGAAACATGGTTAAGAAACCTGTAGTGGCGCTTCTTAGTTTCCAAACAGGCAGGCCACTGGGCTGTGGGGCTTTTAACATCGAGTAGACGCGTGTCGAAATAAAACGTTCCCAAACGTAGCTTTGTCCTTTAAACGGTTTACTATAACGCTTAACAAACAGAATTACAAAGCAAACACGTATAAACGAACACGGTCAAAAACTGTACTGCTCCAAACCTCACAGCTTCTGCCTCTTTCACCACGTGCAGTTTAAAACTGTAAGATGGCTGCACCCATGTGTGGCTTAGGGACTGTTCCATTGTGGCAAGAATGAAGGGGGTGTCGGACTATACTACTGGAGCAAGAAAATAGGGGGTTTCTTAATACAATAAGTCGTTCAGGTAAATTAACTATATTATGCCATTTAGCCACTATTTTAAAGTATTTTCTTAAGCTTTTATGGCTCTTACAAAACCCATTACCACGATTTGAACTTTTAAAATGTCATTTTCTCTTTCATCCCTCCCGAGCAGGAGGAGCTTTGTCTTTTCTGAGGCTTTATATATCCCAAGGCTTAACAATTAACCAATCTGCAGTGAATTGTGTACTATAATGGGCCTGAAATTACGGCCTTCAGAAATGACCCCACAAGTTCCAGGTTTCGGAATGCGTGAAAACCTGGAACTTGCGCTCTGTCAAGTTTTGCTTTGACAGATCCACCGCATCCGCCGCAAAATCTATTTGCCCAACTACTGCCCAGCAATTGCCCACAAAACCCTCGCGCCTGGTAAAAGCAGGTGTAGGGCCTTCTTTTACCAGCGTAAGAGTTAAAATAAATGTTTAAATCATTTTTTTAATGATTTAAACATACAGATACATTTAAAATTAGTTTAGGTAAATTTTGGCCCATTTTAAAATGTTTTAAAGGGTCGTTTAATATTTTGAACGAGATCATTTATTTTTATTTAAGTGGTGTGAAATTTTATTTATTTGGGGATTTCTAATATGCTTATGGGGATTCCGTAGGTACATGGAATCCCCATAAGCATAATGGGGATCCACCTTTTTGATTGGTTGACCTGGCCCACATGATCCCAGGGATGCTTGCGAACTGCATGCGCCCCCAGGATCTGTGGGCCTTTACGCAGGCTTACGCCTGCAGGCCCGGGACTGTAAGAGTTCGAAGCTCCGGAGACACCGGGTAAATTCAGGGTTTTTTTCAGTTCAGCGGCATATTCTTTTGGTACGCCACCGACCGCAAATTCAGGGCCATTGTATGTAGGATTCGCTCTACATCTTCACTCTATTTGGATACAGAAACATCACATGCCACAACAGTATTTACTTACATATTAAATACTACAAATGTTTAAGAACTGAATAAAATGTTACGACAAAGAGCAATGTTTTAAAATACATACAACAATAAATATTATTTTAGAGCTTTTTGTTCTCAGCATTTTTTCAATAGACGAAGTCTTCCATAGTTTTCAAAGTCTCCAACAGTTCAATAAATTCTGCTCAGTAATATCTTTCAGCTTCCTGAGCCCTCCCTTTGTGTCACATGTAATGTCTGCTTGTAATAGAGTTCTTCTTTCTGATTGGTTCAGGTTGAGATATGAACTGTCAACTTTGGACACTGCCTTGCTTTAAGTTCACTTTTCCATGTGTTAATCGATGTTGATTAAATTTAATCTCAAAATAGCAATATTATTTTAACAAATGACAATAACACACTCCCCTAATAGTTTTCTAAGCTCAAAGTACAATATGACAAGTCCTCATAGAATGCCAATGAACAAGTAAATAGATATTGTCTGGAATTTGTGTGAACTGATAACCATTGTGACCAAAAGACAGGGGTTGCAATATCCTGTTGATATGCCATATTCCCAGCTGCAAACCCCAGCATGAATAAAGTTAGCAACTTAAAACATTTGCAAAATCTATTCACATATGGATGAAAACATTTTTTTCAGGATTGGTCAGAAAGTCATTTTGAAACAAACAGGCATCCATTTTGCAAATCAGAAACAAACTTGGCCTCAGGCTTTAAATATACGCTAACAATGACAAAACAACATAAATGAGTCACTCCCAAATCCTTCCATTCTTTTTGAATTTTAGTAAAAAAATTTTTTGACCTAATCGGAGACTAGTCCTGTATTTTCCTCCAAACTATAAAATAGCAGTCTTAAACAAATTATCATGTGTAGTACTGAGCAACGTCAAGGCATTTTAGCAGTGATGAGGGAAAATCTAACAGTCAGGTCAGCACTTCTGATTCAAGAGGTGGATCCTGACTAGAAGGTGATGAGGAGTGTTGCTGGAAGCAGATAGCACATACAGGAAACTCTTTGGTATCCGGCACCGATGGGACCGGGATGGTGCCGCTTGATTAAAAATTCCGGATGATGGAGAGGGTTATCTACCAAGGCTATTTTTAACAAACAAAAATAAAAAATCAAGAAATGTGCAGTATACAGTAATTGGGTACTCACCTACAAAATGTTGTGTTAAATGGATGGTGGAAGATGCTTCATTAAGTATAGTAGTGCCAGTTGAGGGTAATCCATAACTCTTTAATTACTTAACAGTAAAACAAAACTTATACAGTAAACAGAAAAATGGCAGATCGGAAGAGACTACTGGCAGCGCGGGAGAGTCAGACTCCTGTTATTGTAGTGTTCGGACTTCCGACAGCGCCAAGAAGCCGAGTTGTGGCAGTTTGGAGAACTACCCCCACTGACTAACTCGGCCACCGCAGGAGACTCAGACTTGGCAACATTTCCGGTGACTGAGGTGTTGTTTTTGGAGTATGAATTTTGCCGGTTAATAGAGAATTCCGGATATTTAAGTGCCGTTTAAACGAGAGTTTCCTGTAACATAGAAACATAGAAGATAGGAGCAGGAGTAGGCCATTCGGGCCCTCGAGCCTGCTCCGCCATTCAATGCGATCATGGCTGATCATCCAATTTCAGTACCCGGTCCCTGCTTTCTCCCCATACCCCTGGATCCCTTTAGCCTTAAGAAATATATCCAACTCTTTCTTGAATATATTTAATGAATTGGCTTCTACTGCCTTCTGTGGTAGAGAATTCCACAGGTTCACCACTCTCTGGGTGAAGAAATTCCTCCTCATTTCTGTCCTAAATGGCCTACCCCTTATCCTTAGACTGTGACCCCTGGTTCTGGACTCCCCGACCATCGGGAACATCCTTCCTGCATCTAGTCTGTCCAGTCCTGTCAGAATTTTATAAGTTTCAATGAGATCCCCTCTCATTCTTCTAAACTCCAAAACTCCAGCGAGTACAAGCCCAATCGTCCCAATCTCTCCTCATACGTCATTCCTGCTATCCCAGGTATCAGCCTGGTGAATCTTCGCTGAACTCCTTCCATGGCAAGAACATCCTTCCTCAGATAAGGTGACCAAAACTGCACACAATACTCATGGTGTGGTCTCACCAAGGCCCTGTACAACTGCAGCAAGACATCCTTGTTCCTGCACTCAAACCCTCTCGCTACGAAGGCCAACATACCATTTGCCTTCTTAACCGCCTGCTGCACCTGCATGCTTACCTTCAGCGACTGGTGCACAAGGACACCCAGGTCTCGTTGCACTTCTCCCTCTCCCAATCTATTGTCATTCAGATAATAATCTGCCTTCCTGTTTTTGCCACCAAAGTGGATAACCTCACATTTATCCACGTTATATTGCATCTGCCATGCTTTTGCCCAATCACCCAACCTGTCCAAATCATCCCGGAGTTTCTCTGCATCCTCCTCACAGCACACACGCCCACCCAGCTTTGTGTCATCTGCAAATTTGGAGATATTACATCTAGTTCCCTTGTCTAGATCATTAATATATATTGTGAATAGCTGGGGTCCAAGGACCGATCCCTGCGGTACCCCACTAGTCACTGCCTGCCACTCGGAAAAAGACCCGTTTATTCCAACTCTTTGCTTTCTGTCTGCCAACCAGTTCTCTATCCAAGTCAATACCTTGCCCCCAATCCCACGTGCCTTAACTTTACATGCTAATCTCTTATGCGGGACCTTATCAAAAGCCTTCTGAAAGTCCAAATACACCACATCCACTGGTTCTCCCTTATCTATTTTTCCAGTTACATCCTCAAAAAATTCCAGTAGATTAGTCAAGCACGATTTACCTTTTGTAAATCCATGTTGACTTTGTCCGATCCTGTCACTGTTTTCCAAGTGCTCTGCTATTACATCTTTTATAATGGACTCTAGCATTTTCCCCACTACCGATGTCAGGCTTACCGGTCTGTAATTCCCCGTTTTCTCTCTACCACCTTTTTTGAATAGTGGGGTACCAGGCATATGCTGACAATGCCTTACGTCTCATTAGTTTACTTACGACCAGATCAGCTGGCAAGCTTTATGAAGGTGAATTATGTTTGTTAATAATGCTCACTTTACTCATCTGTGAATGTCAGGGGTGAGGGGGTAAGTGAAGACTGGGGCAGGCCTGCCTGGGGGCAAGTCTGGAAGGCAGGTGCAAGTTCAGATCAAGCTGCGTTGCACTTGGATTTTTTTACACCTGAGTTTCTTACATTGGGAATCAATCATCAGATGGGTGGGTCAGGCCATAAATGTTTGAGGTTTGGCAGGGTGCATTGGAATATAAGTGGTGAAGATGAAGCGATTAGAAAAGGTGGGTTGTGTAGGTTTTTCTAAATTGTTCAATTTATTATGTTATAAATTTTATTAGGGGAATATTGTAGGGTAGGTGAAAATATATCATGCTGGCTATATGTTGGACAATTGTCGTCTTGTACTGTGATTGAGGAAGTTTATTTTTTGCTGGACTTTGGTTTGGGAGAAAAATATTGTGCAATAATTGGTCAGATAAGGAAAGTAAAAACAATAAGAATACAGAAAAAGACATAGGATTAACTACTGAGGAAGAAGGTGACTAACTACAAACACAAAAATTATATAAAGCCTGGAAATTACTGTTTGTAATATTAACATGCAAGTGTTATATGCAATTTTAAATGCTCATTAGAAATGGATAATGCCTGTAAGAAAAGTAGATAGAGAAATGTTATACTAACAGTAATGTCCAGGCAATGGTGTCCACTGTTGGTATGTAACCCGGCAGAATGAAAGAGTAAAGCAAGCAAGTCATAATGAAAGTTCAAAGCTACACATGGATATAATTAAACTACAGGTACTGGCAGACCTGAGTTATACTGCCAGCTCTGTGTAGCCACAGAAAATTATGCTTTGTGCTTGTGTACTTGCACGCAAACCTACAGCTTCACTCACCAACAATGAAATGTTAAATTTTAATGTTTTAAAGCTGGTGGGACAGTCAACCCTTTGCTAACATTAAAATAATTTTTAAAAGATTCCTGGGGATCCACAGTACTTCCTGCAAACTATTTACACTTTGCTTTCTATCAGTTGCAATTATACTATAGCCAGCAGAAGTTGAGAATACCACCTCCTCAGGACACCCTCATGCTGCTTGCCTAAATTGGAGTTGGGTGACTTTACACCCAGATTTACACTATGGGGGAGAAATTCAGTATCGCCCCATTTGGGGCGCAATTATCAGCCGGGTGCAAAGATTAGCGCCTGGCACTAATGATCGGCTCCGACTGCAAACTTGGCTTTTATCGCCCCTGGAGGTGATTGGAGCGCTAAATCAGGCGCTACACACCTGTCTTAAGGCGCAAAGGCCGAGGAGTGAGGCGCTACCTCAGAGCATTGGCGAAGTTCATGTGATGTCTGTCAGCAATGGAACACAGACACACTGGAGCCGGCTAGTTCTTAAAGGGGAGGGTCGATCTTGCTCTTCATCCACACCCTGCTCATTGCAGCCTTGAATCTCGGCCTGGAGAGACCTGTACATCAAATCTGTTGGAAAGAACAAAGGAGAGGCCCAGGGAAAGAGCTCAGAGTGCAGCCCCCATATTCTCTTTTAAATCAATGCAAGGAGGATCAAATCAGAAAGAACCTGCAAAGTGCTGCTCAGTACCCAAAACTCCTCAACACAGTATTAAATATCTCCTGCAGTCTCTCTCTCACTCAGAATGCGTGTTGCAAAAATTTCGCCGACAAAAAAGGCAGGAAGCAGTCGCCTTTAAATAACGCTCCCCAAGTCCCTTCCCGATTGCAAAACGCTCCCCTCAACCTGTCATTGCCAGCGGCAGGCGGTAAGACAGGGGACGCCACTCAATATCCGGTCCGGGGCGCTACCGGGGCGTTGCACACTCGACTGACGTCACAATCTGCCAGCGCAGGAGATCATGGCGGTAGTGTTTAGCACCACCACAAAATGTCTAGTTAATTTCGTGAGCAGTGCAAACATCGCCGCGCATGGGCGCTAGTTCCTTTGCGTCCCATTAGCACCCTCTTAAGGCACTAACGGGAGGCGCAAACAAACCGAATTTTTCCCCCTATAACTTTTACATCCTAATTAGTATAGCTGCCCTTTAGACCTTGTGATATAGCATCTTTTCATTTCCTTTGATACTGATAATGATATAGTAATTGTATTTAGAAGGAATTATAATGTGACCTGTCTGAGTACTAGCACGGTATTGCTCATTAGTTGCACAGTAACAGTTTCTATCTTGGGCCTCTGGCACTAAAGCCACAAATTGAAAGCATTTACAGGAAACTTTCGATTTACCGGACCTAAATAACCAGAAATCTCTGTTAACCGGCAAAGTTCAGGAGTAGGTTCAGGTAAGTTTTACTTCATATTAGTGGCCGTTCCTGGATCTGTGGCTGTGTAACCGGGGTTCCTGCACCTGTTGCTAAGCAACAGGGAAGCCTGGATCTGTTGCTGTTTACGGGGCTCTCGTACCTTTTACTATACCTCTCTGTAATCCAGACTTTTTGATAAACTGGCACCACGCCGGTCCCGTCGGTGCCAGATAAAAAAGAGTTTCCTGTATTACTAAAACAAATCATTTTCTTATTAGGACTGTAACATTTCTTTGTAGGAATAAAATGTACCTTATGTAACGTGCCTAAAATCCTCAGAACATTAAAGTATAAATTTGTGCTGCAGCACAGGCTTCACCTGCTGGGAGTTCAGCACAGGAATTGGGGCACAAAGGTCAATTTGCTGAGCCTTGACTTCCACATCCAAATTCCTGATAATTGTTTCCACCAGGCGAAGCTCTGCACCAGGGGTGCAAATTTGTAAAAGCTGCACTTGTGACCTAAAACAAAACAATATTTGCTAGTCTTTTTTTCTGTGCCTAATTCGGCTTCATAAATATGTCCAACGAAAATTGGATGATAATCTTGCAAGTCCCTAAAAGGATCTGTACCTTGTTCTACAAGAACACAAGTTTCTGTTTGCATTGTCATTAAATCTACTTACAAAAAGCCGTAAGTTTTTATTGCCTTGTGCATCTAAAGTAATGGGGTGAAGGTCTTCATTTGTTCCTTTCTACTTTGCACAATAGAGCAGAAATTGTGAGACTCCAGTGTCGATGCAGAGCATTAGAAGACATGAACCCAGGATGCAGAATCGGGTCTACAGTGTTGGAAGAAAGAAAGACTTGCATTTATATAGCTCCTTTCATGACCACCAGATGTCCCAAAGCACTTCACAGCCAATGAAGTACTTTTTGCAATGCAGTCACTGTTGTAATGTAGGAAATGCAGCAGCCAATTTGCACACAGCAAGCTCCCACAAACAGCTATGTTATAATTGATATTGATTGAGGGATAAATATTGGCCAGGACACCAGGGATAACTCCCCTGCTCTTTTTCAAAATAGTGCCATGGGATCTTTTACGTCCACCTGAGAGAGCAGACGAGGCCTCGGTTTAACATCTCATCCAAAAGACGGCACCTCCGACAGTGCACTCCCTCAGTAATGCTCTGCAGTGTCAGCCTAGATTTTTGTGCTTAAGTCCCTGGAGTGGGACTTGAAACCACAATCTTCTGACTCAGAGGCAAGTGTGCTACCAACTGAGCCACAGCTGACTCTTGTAGCCCTATCTCCAACCAGCTCTTACATCTAGAAGGCTCCGAGCCAGCAATACGGCTTCACAATATCTGACAAAATGTGTGTGTTACATTTTAAAACCCTACAAACCCTACATGAATAAGATTTTAAGGCCTAGAAATTCAGTTGGTAGCGCCGGCGCTGAGCGCCTAAAGAGACCTAGAATTGGGGCGAAGCCCTATGTTGGGGTGGACGCTATGAAGATAGCGCCATCTCAGATATTGACTATACATTTAGCGCCTGCGCAAAGTGTTTGCGCGCGCCCGCGAGCGCAAGCGGCTCATGACGTCATTTCAGTGTGCAACGCCTTTTAGGAGCGCCTGAGCGCATATTGGGTGGCGCCCGGAGCCTTAGCGCCCAGCGCTATTAGTGACAGTTCGAGGGAGGGCTAACAAGCCCTTCTCGGAGTAGGGGGGCGCTATTTAAAGGGGACAGCTCTAGTGCAGAATCTTCTGCTACTTGGCCTGCTCATTGCGATCGCTGCTAGAGAGAGTTGGCGAGCTAATGTGGAGCGGAGTTCTGGGAATTCAGCTTTACACTACTTGGGACCTTCAACCCTGTCCGAAGCACTTGCAGCACTACAACTAAAAGCCTTTTGACCAACTGGCATCGGAATGGGAGCTTGTTTGGAGGGCCACGGCCTCATCGCCCAACACTGTGAAGGGGCAGAGAGACGGCGGGAGAGAGGGCCGGGATTGGCCAGAAGGAGGAGGGGCAATGGAGGTCGGCCAATCCGACGGGATGCTGCGAGGGTCTTTAGGCAGCAGATGACAAGCCTTGACATGTCGGAGGAGCAGTGTTTGGAAAGGCTCCGAATCTGGAGGGACATTGTTACTGATCTGTGCCACCTGCTTGGTCAGGATCTGCAGCCGCGTGAACGCTGCAGAACCTCTCTGTCTGTGATGGATAAACTGACTGATGGCCTCCATTTTTGTGCCAACGGATCCTTTCAGTCAGCCATTGGGGACAATGCGACTGCCACTCAGGCTGCAGTCCACTGTTGCATCCGGCAAGTGACAGATGCCCTTTATAGGCGAACACGTCAATTCATTACCTTCCCTCGAACCCTGCACAAGCAGGCGGAGGAGGAGGAGTATGAGGAGGAGGAGGAGGAGGAGGAAGAGCAGGCGGAGGAGGAGGAGGAGGAGGAGGAAGATGGAAGGGCTGCTGAAAGTGGAAGGTCCATACGTCAGAGGCTCCTCTGGACTCCTGTCGACACCCCTGTGGCGGAATGATGAGAGTCTTAACTCATGCGCACTTTGGATGTTTGAGGGCCTCTGAATGCCAGCATCACTGAAAGTAGTCACATGCACCATGCCACATTGAAACTTCTGTTTATTGGCACAAAAGTCTTTCATTACAGCTAAACAACGTAATGTCAGCAGAAACCATAACTGTAAAAAAAATTGTGAACTGTTCGGCAAAGCCGCAAAACTCAACCAACCTTCTGCAAATATAACAGCAGGTGAGGGTGTCCTTGAATTTGGACAAACAAACGTCTCAGCACCTCCCTCTACAACTGGCCCCTTGAGGGAGAACGACTTCTCTTTCGCGCCCGGCCCCTTCCCTCCCTGCTGCTCCTACGTAATTGGGCCCCAGTGGCGGGCTCAAGGCTGGGGGATGCCTCCTGACTGTCTGGAAGTGCAGAAGCCCCTGAGGGATGGCCCGGCCGACCTCTGGGCTTGGAGGGTGCGGACGCAGGATGCTTGCTGTGCCCATGGCTGGAAGCAGTGTGGCCTGCAGGTGGTGGCAGCTGCAATGCAGGCGTCCCAGCGCTGGCATGTGCAATGGTCTCCTGCCGAGAGAGGACACCTGCACCATGGTCGGATGACACACTGGCTATCTGAGGGGAGCGGCTCGGCTCATCCACCACAATCGCATGCTCCACTGATTCCTGGCCTTGTACGGGAGTGGAAGGGCCCGGGGTGATCCTGTCTGATGCAGAGAGGGTGGCTGCAGTGAGAGATCACATTGCGTCAATCTGGCTGTGGAGGAGCCCAGCAAGTGACTGCGTGGCAACAGTGAGGACCTGTGTGCCAGGTTCCAGTGCTTCGGAGAAGGCCTGGACAGTTCTTCCCATAGCTTCGGACAAGCCAGGTGCCGACCGCTCCACTGCCTCGGACAAGCCCTGCACAGACCTTTCCAGGGATTGTCCGAAGCCCTGAACAGTCCTTTCCATAGCCGACTCAAAGCCGTGGACAGTCCTCTCCATTGTTGGGCCGAAGCCCTGGATAGTCCTGTCCATTGTTGCCCCGAAGCCATGGATAGACCTGTCCATTGTTTCCCCGAACACCTGGAGAGTCCTCTCCATTGTTGCCCCAAAGCCCTGCAGAGTCCTCTCCATTGTTGCCCCGAAGTCCAACATACTGCTAGCCAATGAATCTATTGACTCAGGCATCTTCTCCACTGCAGCCATCAGCTCCGTGTGTCTGAGCCGGGCCTGTTTGCTCATCTCAGCCAGGCGACGGACCTCATCTGCACTCTGTGCAGCAGTCATTACGACCTGCCTTGCCCTGCGGGGAGATGGTGGCCGCACTTGCCTATCCCCCATGCGTGGCTGCATGCCGCTTGGCCCGGCAACTGGTTCATCCTCAGAGCCACCCCCCCTCCCCTCCAGGGGACTACTATCCCCAGCCTGTAGATGTGTCAGCTCCCCGGATTCTGCAATGGCTGGTCCGGATTCCTCCTGGTCCTCGCCTCCGGTGGCGCTGGCACTGGCAGCTTCAGCGCGTTGAGCCCGAGTTGGTGCTGCTTCATCTGAAAGTGGGAGGTGGAAGAGTGGCTTTAGCAAAAGGACAGGTTTGCTGAAAGGCATGCCAGATTGCGGCAAGGCTCTGACATGGCTGCACACTGAGGATGCATGCTGGCGGGGGGACCAAGTGGAAGGCAACAGGTGAAAAAGCTGACAGTCTTACCCTCGCTGTCGGTAATGGGGTCGGCAGATGCAGTGGTCACAGGACCAGACAGACGTCCTCCAAGTATCTGGTGCACTCTCTCCTCCAGATCCGTGAGAGTGACCACTTGTGGAGGTCCGCCACCGGTTCGACGCTGCTCCTTTTGAATCATCGCCAGCTTGGACTGCAGGGGAAATAAGGGAAAGTTTTGTAACATGATGCCTTGAGACCTCATCGCATGCCCCCCATGGTGCAAGAGCCCTTACATGAGGCCTTGAGAGATCATCGCTTGCCCCCCATGGTGCAAGAGCCCTTATAGGAGGCCTTGAGACCTCATCGCATGCCCCCCATGGTGCAAGAGCCCTTACAGGAGGCCTTGAGACATCTGTCCATGTGTGTGGCCAGAAAGGGCCATGGGTGCTTGCTGACAGATGGCCATTGGGGCATCATGGCAACAGGGTGGCCGAAGTCAGCTGCAGATAGAGGGAAGCACAAGTTTGGTAAACCATCACTCACCCTAACGATCCGTGTGAGGTCGTTGAATTTCTTCCTGCACTGAACAGGGGTCCTGGTCGCCATGCTGCTGGAGTTGACCCTCACAGCAACCTCCCTCCAAGATCGTCGGTAAGCCTTCTGATTCGGCCTCTTGCCATTATCCGGATACAGGACCACTCGACGGTGTTCAACTGCAGCCACCAAGTGGTCCAGGGCCTCAGTGCTGAAGCGCTCTGCTCTCTGTCTAACCTTCTCCATGATGAACAAGTTTGTACCGCCAGACAAGGGCGAGCGCCGAATCTGAGGCCTACAGGGCGTTGGGTGTTGAAGCTCAGGCTGACTGACCCACCCCTTTAAGAGCTGGCCAGCGCCTGGAGGTCTCGTGCTTTCCCGTAATTGAGTTCACCTGCGCTGCGCCCGTCCGCATCGATATTGAGTAGCGCCTGACCTTTTGCGCCTTAGGAGCACCGTGCAATGGCTGATTTAGCACCTCAATCCCCTTTGGGGGCGATGCAACCCAATATCGCGCCAGGCGGCGATAAGTTTCGTCTGGCTATAAACTTTGCGCATCGCCAGTTCTAACGCCTCAAGCGGGGCTATACCCAATTTCTAGGCCTAAGTGTTTAATCTAGTTTTTTTGTTGAATCTCAGTTATAACTAAAAATGTTGCCTACCTATTGGGGTACAAATTATAGGGGTCATTTTCCAACTTTGGACCATCAGCAGGGAACCTCAACCAGAATATTGGAATTTCAGAATTGTGTTGAGCATGATTTTCTAACCATGTCTGGTTGTCATCATGGCTTTTTTTTTTTATGTCAAAATCCAAAGCCACACTACAAACAAAAAGAACTAATACCACTCAATCAAAGATAGGAAAATTACATCTACATGGTGCCTTATCACATATTTTAGGATAGCATTGAAGTGCCACACATATAATGAAAAAAATTGAAGTGCATTAACTGTTGCTATGTAGGCAATCTATCTTAGAAGTTTATAAAAATAATGTCCCTAATAGCTGTTATAATCATAGGATATTGGTGTAGTGTACCTTGAGTGTTTCGTTCTTTCAGATCATTATTCATAAGGCATTGAAACAGTAAACCAATCTGCAAGGATATCAGCTGCATCAGAAAGGAGCTTGCATAATAGACATGATAGCAAAATACTGCAGATGCTGGAAATCCGAAATAACAACAGAAAATGCTGGAAAAACTCAGCAGGCCAGGCAACATCCCTGGAGAGAAATTAGAGTTGACGTTTCGGGTCGAAGCCCTTTTCCAAAACTGAAACTTCAACTCTAATTTCTCTCCACGGATGTTGCCTGGCCTGCTGAGTTTTTCCAGCATTTTCTGTTGTTATTTTGCATAATAGACAGTTTGTGACCACAATTTTTCCATATCAAATTTGTGTCATTGTCTGTCATGTTGATTTGTCAATTGTACCCATGGGTGTAAGTTAAGCCAGAAGCAATGGTAAATACTAATTATAGAAACATAGATATAGAAGATAGGAGCAGGAGTAGGCCATTCAGTCCCTCGAGCCTGTTCCACCATTTAAGGAGATCATGGCTGATCATCCAAATTCAGTACCCTGTCCCTGCTTTCTCCCCATATCCCTTGATCCCTTTAGCCTTAAGAAATATATCTAACTCCTTCTTGAATATATTTAATAAGTTGGCCTCGACTGCCTTCTGTGGTAGAGAATTCCACAGGTTCACCACTCCCTGGGTGAAGAAATTCCTCCTCATCTCAGTCCTAAATGGCTTACCCCTTATTCTTAGACTATGACCCCTGGTTCTGGACTCCCCCGCCATCGGGAACATCTGGGTTATTACCTGAGCCATGAGCGAATTTGGCTAGGATAAATAAAATTAAAGAGTTAAATGCGTGGCTCAAAGACTGGTGTGGGAGAAATGGGTTTTGCTTCTTGGGACACTGGCACCAGTACTGGGACAGGAGGGAGCTGTTCCGTTGAAATGGACTCCACTTGGCCAGTGCTGGGACTAGAGTCCTGGCGAATCATATAACTAGGGCTGTAGAGAGGGCTTTCAACTAATTAGTGGGGGGAGGTTTCTAGAGAGCAAATAATAGAAATGACAACAGAGAAGGTCATAGACTTAGGTAGCAGTGGGGGAATTAAAAAACAGAACGTGTCAGGAAGGGACAGAAGGTATGGAGTAAAAAGTAAAGTACTAAAAAGGGAAAAAACAGGAACTAAGTGTTACAAAACATATTTGAAAGTTCTTTATCTGAATGCACGTAGCATTCGTAACAAAATGAATGAGTTAACGGCACAAACAACGACATATGGGTATGATCTTGTGGCCATTACAGAAACATGGCTGCAGGGTGACCATGACTGGGAATTAAACATACCAGGTTATTTAACAATCAGGAAGGACAGGCAGGAAGGGAGAGGAGGTGGGGTGGCTATGTTAATAAAGGAAGAAATCACTATAATACAGAGAAATGATATTGGGTCAAAGGAGCAGGATAGTGAAACAGTTTGGGTGGAGATAAGGAATAATAAGGGGGAAAAAACACTAGTGGGTGTAGTCTATAGGCCTCCAAACAGTTGCAACTCTGTTGGACGGAGTATTAATCAGGAAATAGTTGAGGCTTGTAATAAGGGAACAGCTATAATTATGGGGGATTTTAATTATCATATTAACTGGACAAATCAAATTGGGCAGAGCAGCCTTGAGGATGAGTTCATTGAGTGTATTAGGGATGGGTTTCTTGAGCAGTATGTAACTGAACCGACCAGGGGGCAAGCAACCTTAGATTTGGTCCTGTGTAATGAGACAGGATTAATTAAAAATGTCCTAGTAAAGGATCCCCTTGGAATGAGTGACCATAACATGGTTGAATTCCATATTCAAGTAGAGGGTGAGAAGGTTGGATCTCAAACAAGCGTGCTGAGCTTGAATAAAGGAGACTATGAAGGTATGAGAGCGGAATTGATTAGAGTGGACTCGGAAAATAGATTAAAGGGTAAGACGGTACATGATCAGTGGTGTACATTTAAGGAGTTATTTTACAACTTCCAAAAAATATATATTCCACTGAGGAAAAAAGGGTGTAAAAGAAAAGATAGCCATCCGTGGCTAAGTAAAGTAATTAAGGATAGTATCCGAATAAAAACAAGGGCATATAAGGTAGCCAAATCTAGTGGGAGGATGAAAGATTGGGAAGTCTTTAAAAGACAGCAAAAAATAACTAAAAGATTGATTAAGAAAGGGAAGATAGATTATGAAAGTAAATTAGCAAAAAATATAAAAACAGACAGCAAAAGTTTCTATAGTTATATAAAAAGAAAAAGGGTGGCTAAAGTAAATGTTGGTCCCTTAGAGGATGAGACCGGGAAATTAATGGTGGGAAACATTCAGATGGCAAAAACACTGAACAATTATTTTGTATCAGTCTTTACAGTAGAGGACACTAAGAATATCCCAACACTGGACAAACAGGGGGCTCTAGGGGGGGAGGAACTAAATACGATTAAAATCACGAAGGAAGTGGTACTTGGTAAAATAATGGGACTCAAGGTGGATAAATCCCCTGGACCTGATGGCTTGCATCCTAGGGTCTTGAGGGAAGTGGCGGTAGGGATTGTGATGCATTGGTAATAATTTTCCAAAACTCCCTGGACTCAGCAAAGGTCCTGGCAGATTGGAAAACTGCTAATGTAACACCCTTATTTAAAAAGGGTAGTAGGCAGAAGGCTGGAAACTATCGACCTGTTAGCCTAACATCTGTGGTTGGTAAAATGTTAGAGTCCATTATTAAGGAGACAGTAACGGGACATTTGGATAAACATAATTTAATAGGACAAACTCAGCATGGTTTCATGAAGGGGAAGTCATGTTTGTCAAATTTACTTGAGTTTTTTGAGGAAGTAACATACAGGGTGGATAAAGGGGAACCAGTGGACGTAGTGTATTTAGACTTCCAAAAGGCATTTGACAAGGTGCCACACAAAAGATTATTGCTCAAGATAAAAAATCACGGGATTGGGGGTAATATTCTGGAGTGGGTGGAGGATTGGCTCTCTAACAGAAAGCAGAGCGTTGGGATAAATGGTTCGTTCTCAGATTGGCAACCAGTAACTAGTGGTGTTTCACAGGGGTCAGTGCTGGGTCCCCAACTCTTTACAATCTATATTAACGATTTGGAGGAGGGGACCGAGTGTAACATATCAAAGTTTGCAGATGATACAAAGATGGGACGGCAAGTAGTGAGTGAGGAGGACATAAAAAACCTGCAAAGGGACATAGACAGGCTAAGTAAATGGGCAGAGATTTGGCAGATGGAATACAATACTGGAAAGTGTGAGGTTATGCACTTTGGCAGGAAAAATCATAGAGCAAGTTATTATCTTAATGGCAAGAAACTGTAAAGTACTGTAGTACAAAGGGATCTGGGGGTCCTGGTGCACGAAACTCAAAAAGTTAGTATGCAGGTGCAGCAAGTGATCAAGAAGGCCAATGGAATGTTGGCTTTTATTGCTAGGGGGATGGAATATAAAAACAGGGAGGTATTGTTGCAGTTGTACAAGGTATTGGTGAGACCGCACCTGGAATACTGCATACAGTTTTGGTGTCCATACTTAAGAAAAGACATACTTGCTCTCGAGTCAGTACAAAGAAGGTTCACTCGGTTAATCCCGGGGATGAGGGGGTGGTCATATGAGGAGAGGTTGAGTAGATTGGGACTCTACTCATTGGAGTTCAGAAGAATGAGAGGCGATCTTATTGAAACATATAAGATTGTGAAGGGGCTTGATCGGGTGGATGCGGTGAGGATGTTCCCAATGAAGGGTGAAACTAGAACTAGGGGGCATAATCTTAAAATAAGGGGCTGCTCTTTCAAAACTGAGATGAGGAGAAACTTCTTCACTCAGAGGGTGGTAGGTTTGTGGAATTTGCTGCCCCAGAAAGCTGTGGAAGCTACATCATTAAATAAATTTAAAACAGAAATAGATAGTTTCCTAGAAGTAAAGGGAATTAAGGGTTACGGGGAGCGGGCAGGAAATTGGACATGAGTCTAGGTTCGGAATGGTCATGGCCCTGTGGGTAGTGGAGTGGGCCCAGGGGCCGTGTAGCCTGGTTCTGCTCCTACTGTGTTCTAATTCTGTGTTAGATTTCAGGAGATGGTTTTATTCCTGTTCCTGGCTGGGGTGGAGATCGCCTTTACAGAAGGTAAGTACTGTAGAAAATATAGGGACAGAGTGATCTCCTGGAAGAATTTCGATCGCCTACATGGGTCGGAGAGGAATTTCCCAGATTTTTTTCTCCCAAATTGGCCATTGGGTCTTTTATCTGGTTTTTCACCTCTCCCGGGAGATCACATGGGTTCGGGTGGATGCAGAGTGATAGAAGATTTGAGGTTAGGATCAGATCAGCCATGATCTTATTGAATGGTGGAGCAGGCTCGAGGGGCCGATTGGCCTACTCCTGCTCCTATTTCTTATGTTCTTATGTTCTTATGTAACATCCTTCCTGCATCTAGTCTGTCTAGTCCTGTTAGGATTTTATAAGTTTCAATGAGATCTCCTCTCATTCTTCTAAACTCTAGCGAATATAAGCCTAATCGACTCAATCTCTCTTCATACGTCATTCCTGCCATCCCAGGTATCAGTCTGGTGAACCTTCGCTGCACTCCCTCCATGGCAAGAACATCCTTCCTCAGATAAGGCGACCAAAACTGCACACAATACTCAAGGTGTGGTCTCACCAAGGCCCTGTACAACTGCAGCAAGACATCCTTGCTCCTGTACTCGAATCCTCTCGCTATGAAGGCCAACATACCATTTGCCTTCTTAACCGCCTGCTGCACCTGCATGCTTACCTTCAGCGACTGGTGCACAAGGACACCCAGGTCTCGTTGCACTAAAGTGGATAACCTCGGATTTATCCACATTATACTGCATCTGCCATGCATCTGCCCAATCACCATTATCATCTGGAATGTGTGCAGAGCTACAAAACTTTGTCTATTGGAATGATATAAAGTTATAACTGAAGAACCTTTTGCCTCATTCTGATTGACCTTCTTTGGACAGCAAATTTGGTTTCACCAGCACCACTTCATCCAGTTGCTATGTGCTCCTTGAGGGGCACCATGTAGAAAGAAGAGTCCCATAGCCTTGCAGTCGGACTTACTCAGGACACCTCATTACCACGTTTAAATTAAGTACTAGAGACAGTTGAGTAAAACTAAAGACAGAGAAACAGGTAAGCAATTAGTGCAGCTGACCACATCCCATACACTTAGCAAAATACAGAACTAGTCCTGGGACACAGCTGATAAGATTTAGTCAAATGCATCAACTACAAATACAAGGAAGAAAAATGAATGCCAAGGTAGGAGGGGAGAGATGAGGAATGGTGACCAAAAAAGGTTGGTCAGAGATAGTCTTGAAGGGTATAAGATATGGAGAGATAGGCTCCAAAGAGTAGGACTCATGTCTGAAAGCACTACCACCAGTGGTGAGGTGGAAGGGCTGGGGGTGGGGGAGTACAAAGAAACAGAGTGTTCAGGATGGGAAGTAGTGCCGGAAGAGATTGCAGAGATAGAAGAGGGCTGGGGGCAAGGCCAAGGATGGATTTTTTTAGATAAGGATTCTTCATTTAATGCATTGGGGTGGGGAGCCAGTGTAGGTCAACAAGGACGGGGAATGATGGACAAGTGGGACTTAGTGCTGGACAGGATATGCATTACAGAGTTTTGGACCAGTTAGAATTTATGGAGGGTGGATGATGATAGGCCAGAAAGCAGAGCATTATAGTACTTGTGCTTGGAAGTGATGAAGGCAAATGGAAAGGTTTCAGTGGTGGCGGGGCTATGGTTTCAGTGGTGATGGGGCTAAGATTTCAGTGGTGATGGGGCTATGGTTTCAGTGGTGGAGGGGCTATGGTTTCAGTGGTGATGGGGCTAAGATTTCAGTGGTGATGGGGCTATGGTTTCAGTGGTGGAGGGGCTATGGTTTCAGTGGTGATGGGGCTATGGTTTCAGTGGTGGAGGGGCTATGGTTTCAGTGGTGGAGGAGCTAAGATTTCAGTGGTGGAGGGGCTATGGTTTCAGTGGTGGAGGGGCTATGGTTTCAGTGGTGATGGGGCTATGGTTTCAGTGGTGGAGTGGCTATGGTTTCAGTGGTGGAGGGGCTATGGTTTCAGTGGTGATGGGGCTATGGTTTCAGTGGTGGAGGGGCTATGGTTTCAGTGGTGGAGGGGCTATGGTTTCAGTGGTGATGGGGCTATGGTTTCAGTGGTGGAGGGGCTATGGTTTCAGTGGTGATGGGGCTATGGTTTCAGTGGTGGAGGGGCTATGGTTTCAGTGGTGGAGGGGCTATGGTTTCAGTGGTGATGGGGCTATGGTTTCAGTGGTGGAGGGGCTATGGTTTCAGTGGTGGAGGGGCTATGGTTTCAGTGGTGGAGGGGTTATGGTTTCAGTGGTGGAGGGGCTATGGTTTCAGTGGTGGAGGGGCTATGGTTTCAGTGGTGGAGGGGCTATGGTTTCAGTGGTGGAGTGGCTATGGTAGGGGCAGAGGCAAGAAATGCTGCAGAGTTGGAAGTAAGCAGTCATGGATTGAATGTGTAGTTTAAAATTCAGCTGAGGGTTGAACAGGACACCAAGAGTACAAATGGTCTGCTCCAGCCTGAGTGGCAAGAGAAGTAGATGGAATTTGTGACAAGGGAGCAGAGTTTGTAGTGGTGACTTTCGTGTTCCTGATTTTGAACTGAAAGAAGTTGACTCATTCAAGATTTGATGTCGGAGAAGCAGTCTGGCAGTACAGTGGCAGTTAGATCGAGAGGAATGATGGAGAGGTAGAGCTGAGCATCATCAATGCACGTGTGGAAACTATGGATGATGTCACTAAGGAGCATCATGTAGATAAGGAAGAGGGGGGAGCCATGGATAGATCCTTGGGGAACCCCAGAGGTGATAGTGCAGGGGAGGAAAGAGATGCCATTGCTGAAAATGCAACTGCTGATGGCACAGGTAGTGATACGGTGACTGCCAGGACCTGTATGCTATGCAATACATCTGTAGTTGTTTTAGCATAATTGGTGATGAAATGGATATGGTTTTGCTGTAAAGCACAATAGCATCATCCTGCCATTCTACTGCTGCTGGAAACTCCCTCAACATGGCAAGATATCTGTGTGGAAGCAGACCACTGCACAACAATAAGATCACTGCAGCCCTGTGTTAAGACTGTCTCAATCCGTTTCCCCAATATGTTTAATCCAGGGGAGACAGACAAGTGGAAGACTATTGTAGATTGGAGCTCAAAGTCTTGAAAGCAATAGTAAAGCATTTGTAAGAGATTACCAATTAGTCATACGTGGTTAGTGGCTAACGTATCGGACAACATTGCTGCAGGAGTAAACAAATCTCTAGGTAGACTGAGAGAGTACCCAGCAGCAGGGAAATGGCAGAAATTGACATGGATGATGGTGAGGTCTCTCAGGAAACTATCACATCCCAACCTCACAGCCATCCCACCCAAATGACGACAGTAGAGTTGTCGATTGTACATAACCAGACAGCCACTTCATCAGTAGAAAGAACTGGGCCACCTCCATCTCTAGAGGCAAGTAATGACCCAGCAGCCATCCAGCTCCTTTCCTTCCACTGGGGGGAACACTTTGAAAGACCACGAAGTTAGGAAGTAGAAGAAATACATGATTAACATTGAGTAAGGAGAAGCATTGGCCGCAATTTTGCCAGCGCTCAGAGGGTGGATTCAGAGGCGGGTCCACTGTCAAAATCGCAATGTTGGGAACCCGCTGTGAACCCGCTTCCATGGAAGTTTCCAAAGCATCGGGTCTGCGATTTCAGAACAGACCCGACACCAAGCGGCGGGGGAGGCATTTAGGATACTTAACTTCTTGTTAAGTGCTTGTTAAAGAATATTTTGGCATCCTTTTTGTATTTTCCCACATTTTCAATGGGGTTCACGTCGTTCGGAGATCACGCCAGGTAAGTATTTTGGGAGGTCAATCGAGCTGAAGAGTCTCCAGCTGCAACTGCAGTATAAAATCTAACCTTTCACATCTGTTCAGTTTGCAATGTCAGAAGTTGCTGATTTCAGGATTGGGAAGACACATTTGATCTGTATTTAAGTTGTAAGTGTATGTTGTAAACTCTATATGCACTGTCACCTCCTTGGAATAGCCTCTCTCCCCAGTGACTGATTGCTTCTACCATCTCATCCTCAACTGCCATATATAAGAGCAGAATGGGAACTATTTATACTCTCTCACCCTGGTCCTCAGAATCGGAAGATGATCATCCGCAGCAGCTGCAGAACCAGGAACATCAGCAGTGCTAACAACAAGAGCGCCAACCTTCTCCTCAACCACCTGATGCTACACAGAGCAGAGGCCTTCAGCGCAGGGCTGCACCGCGCCATAGGAGATAACCCCAATACAGGGTTTACAGGCCGAGGATGAGCTTCCTCAACATGACTGAGCAGCAGTGCCAAAGGAGGCCGAGACTTTCATGACAGGTAGTTGCAGACATTTGCACAATGCTGCACCAAGACCTGGAGCCCAGAGGAGCAGGTGGACACCCCTTACCAGTGGCTGTCAAAGTCACCACCGCCCTCAACTTCTTTGCGTCAGGCTCCTTCCAGGGGTCAGCAGCAGACATTAGTGGCATCTCCCAGTCGGCTGCCCACAGATGCATTACGCAGGTCACCGATGCCCTCTTTGACAAGTCCGTCAATTATATCAACTTTTCCACAGATGAAGCCAGTGTTACCGAGCGGGCGCTCAGCTTTGTCA
Organism: Somniosus microcephalus; assembly: GCF_052327205.1. Taxonomy (NCBI): domain Eukaryota; kingdom Metazoa; phylum Chordata; class Chondrichthyes; order Squaliformes; family Somniosidae; genus Somniosus; species Somniosus microcephalus. The sequence continues at coordinate 77,787,593 of NC_140992.1, forward strand.
ATCTGGCTGGCTTCCCATGGGTGCAGGGTGTCATCGACTGCGCACGCATGGCCATCAGGGCACCCATCAGAACCCAGCAGCATTTGTAAACCACAAAGGCTTCCATTCCCTTAATGTGCAGCTGATCTGCAACCACTGGAAGAGCATCATGCATGTGTGCGTGAGATTCCCTGGCAGCTGCCATGACTCTTACATCCAGCGCCAGTCCACTGTTCCTCAGCTGTTCGCACCGCCAAATGAACTTTCCGGCTGGCTCCTTGGAGACAAGGGCTATCCCCTGAAGACATGACTAATGACACCATCAAGGAAGCCCTCAAACGAGTCTGAGGAGTGCTATAATCAAAGCCACATTTCCACCAGAACTCTCATAGAGCAAACAATAGGGTTGCTCAAAGTGCGCTTCAGATGCCTGGACAGATCTGGTGGAGCCCTTCAGTACCCACCAGCCAGGGTCTCCAGAATCGTTGTTGTCTGCTGCGCCCTCCACAACATCGCACTGCAGCGAGGATCAGCGTTGCATGAGGAAGAAGGCGTAGAGCACACAGCCTCTTCGGGGGAGCAGAATGAGGGTCAGCAAGAGGAAGACCTGGAGGAGGCGGCTGATCCAGTGCGACCAGCACACGAGCACATTGCTGCCCGTGATGCCTGGGAATGGCCTAATCAAAGCCAGATTCGCGTAACTTTATGCAGCACAGACATGTGGCTGCCACATACACATGAAGCTGGCATTACCACACTGCCACACCATAGAGCATCTCTACAATGAACTGTTCAATCCTTGAACTGTCACCACCATTGCTGGACAATAAAGGCGCCCTTACCCTTGTCTGTGCCACCTCAATTTGGCGACATCAATCATTCACAAAACATTACTTTATTACAACAAAATAAAAGAACTGAAACTTAGTATTCATTTGTAGGAAATCACCCAAGTGACTATTTATGCGTGAGCTTTCTCTTACGTGTGCTTCTATGAGGTGTTACCCCTGTGGCTTCACCAGATGTAGAGGCAGGCTGCTCACTTCCCTGCTGTGCCTGCTTAGATGCCTTTGGCGGTCTTCCTCTGGGTTTTGGAGCCTGTGAGGGCCCCGCCAAAGTCTGCTCCTCCTGCGGCTGTGCAGGGGCAGACTCGACCATCACTGTTCGGGGAGGCATATGGGGCTCTGACAGAGGGTTTAGCAAGGGGGTGGAAGTTGGAGCACTTGGGAAGGAGCCCCCACTTCCATGTCCCCTCCCACCATCATTCCTCTCATGGGCCACCCGTACTTCTCTGCTAGCAAGTAGCTGGAGAGCACCTTGCTGTACATCAGTAGGGCCATGAGGCCCCATTTCTGTGCTGACATTCCTCATAACAAGTACATCCATGAACCTTTGGTTTCTCTCCTTGATAGAAGCCCGTCTATCCTCCATAGCTGACCATCTATTTAGAAGTGTTACCATGTTCTCCTGAGTCTGGCGATTTATGTCCTCCATGGAGGTTACCATCCTTTCCATGGCAGAACCTACAGTTGCCAGTGCATGCGCCATGGCGTTGCTCATATTTGAGATGGACTCCTCCATTCTCTGCAGACTCGCAGCCATCATGGTTGCAAACCCTGTCAGAGCCTCCTGCACTTGTTCCTGAAGCTCCAGGATTGCCCTCTTCCTGGATGGCCCCCGAGGCTCAGCGTCTGCATACAGCTCAGCAGAGCTCGGAGACTCCTGCAGCCTCCAAAGAGAAGTCTCCACTGCTGTCCCTGTCTCCACTATCTGATCTTGCTCACATGTGACTTTTGATACACCAGGTGACAACACTACCCTATCTCACATAGGACCCACCGAGGTGTGCGTCTCTGCGCTGCTGCTGGGTGCACTCATTTCTGCTGACGCTGCTCCCTGAAAGGCTGGAACATTCTCTGAGGAGTGCTCCTGCTCTTCTTCCTGGACAGTGGGGGGCCGGGCTCTTGATGGTCCTGTGGGAGAGTAAAGACATGAGTTAGACAGGTGACATGTAGTTTGCAGACACATCGCATTGTGCACATGATGAGCATTCAATTTCTATTGACATCAGATCCCATATGAGTCACTCATGATTGCAAAATAAGATGTCTGGAAAATAATTCTGTCACCAGATTGTTCTAATGAGCCCTTCTCTCTATCCCCCACTTCAGGCTGTTCAACTTCTCCTGCGATCTCCAGAGCTGCCTCCTCAGCGCTGGTGAGATCAGCGAGCGATGGTGCTCCTCCTCCTGTTCTCTCCCTCTCCTTCTTATTGTGGGCTCTCTTTTCCTGCAATGAGGGAAAGAAGTGCAGTTTTAGTGAGAGTGATGGAATGAGTGTAAAGAATGGAAAGCATAGATGTTTAGAGAGAGACTATGATGGAGTGGGGTGCCAATACCAAGTTGCCTCCTTTTGAGTTATTAATTGTTGTCATTGCATAACGTTGAGGGTGAGTGTGCGGGATGCATAGTAAGATGGGGATATGATTCTGTAGCTAGGGAGACAGGGATGGGTGATGGTGCAAGGGATGTTGGGGTGAGTTAGGATGTGCAGGAGTAGGGCTGGCAATGCAGAATGATGAGAATGTGATGACAGGCACAGCAGAATTAAGGTAAGTGTGCTTTTATACTCACTTTTCCTGAACGCAGGAGATCATTGAACCTCTTCCTACATTGCACCCAGGTGTGAGCAACAACAGACCTAGCAGTGACGTCCTCAGCTATTTGCAGTCAGGCTGCCTTGGTCTGCTGAGGAGGTCTCCTCCTTCCATTCCCAGGGAACAGAGCCTCCCTGCGTCCTCTGACTCCCTCCAAAGGAACATGGATGGAGTCATCGTTGAAGTATGGCGCAGCCCTCTGTCTCTGTGCAGTCATTTTGCTACCAAGCAGCGCTCAGGAGTGTGGAAGTAGAAGTGAGAGCAAATGTGGGCATGGCCCCCTTAAATACACCGGCAGCAAACGCGTCATCAGAGGAGCTGAACAGACCCGCACTAAGTGATTGGGCCGGGCAATACGCACCAAGGGCTTAACAAGCCCAATTATCGCAAAATTGTATCAGCAGAGCGGCTGCAGCCGGATCAGGACCGGAACCCGTCAACTACCTCTCACGCCATAAACCCGCCTCAGCTGGGAAAATCCAGCCCATTAGGTCAAAACACACAGAACAAAGCAACACCATACACTGTAAGGATTAATAAGGTTGCATGAGGGAGAAATTAGATTTTATTCATGCTGATCTATGACTTAGCCCAGTGGAGGGAAAGCTTCATTTGAGAAGGAGATTGAGCATATTTGTGGAGGAAGACTGTTACATGTTGCTGGGAAAAAGCTATTAAGGAAAGGTTTGGGTAATTAACTCCTGTCTGATGACTGTATCCATCTGAGCAGTTTGTTCAGCCTCATCAGCTTCTTGATGCCTTTATTCTCCGGGCTATTCCATCATTAAGCCCCTTTGCCAGGTACATTAGCAGAGGACTTGGCAGGAAACAGTAATCCTACAGCTTTGTATGGACTGCTGTAGAACTCCCCCAATCAGTCCACACAAAAAAGTCACTGTTTCAGGGTGTTGAAGAAATGTTCTACAATGACCCTGGTGGATGCATGGACTGCTTTATACCTCTCTTTAGCTCTTGCCCTTGGGTACCACACTGGTGTCATGAGCTACAGCTTTACAGCTTGGTCCCCCAAAAACCAGGGCTGGAGTTTTCTTGACCCTTCAAATAAAGCTGTACCCATTGACCATCACAGGATGAATGAACCATGTGACAGACAGAACAAATAGGAATACAGTGTATGCTATTCTGGTGGATGAAAGTGTATAGGTACTACATGAAAAGGTCCAATTTATGATCAGGTGATTACATGAGCTACCAAGGTACAAAAAAGTGGCTACCACTGCCCCAGATCAAGGCTGTATTTCTGTAGCTGGCTTCATATTCAGTATTTTTTGTTACACCCATTACAAATTGGGAAATATTACTGCAAAGAAAATTTTGCACAACCCAAGCCTGTCAATACTTACATGCAAAATTAATTTTGCTGAGCGAAATTTGTAGAAAATTGAAATGTGCATTGTGCAAACGGCTACATTTATTTGATAGCAAAACATTGCTAATTTACCTTGGCTGCTGCACAAGAACTGAATGAAGAAACATCAAGCTCTATTCTCCAGTGTTAAAAATTATTGGATAACAAACCTAGGATCAAAATTACTGCTTTCACATGGAAAATGTGTAAAGTCGAGACTGGGGGGAGCACAGCGAGAGCGGAGCAGATAAAAGGAGCGGCTGCAACTCAACCGAGGTAGTTTTTGAAAAAGTGACGTCAGACTAAAAAAAGTGACGATGGCACAAGGGAAGGAGCTGATTGGTGAATAGCTGGGGAGTGTTTTTTGTTAAGTTTTAAGTTTATTTCGGCTGGGTTCGTTTTTTGTCTATTAAATAGAGGCATGGCAGGGCAGCTCAGTCCCGTGGAGTGCACATCCTGTGCCATGTGGGAAGTCCTGGATGCTTCATGTAACCTGGATGACCACATGTGTGGGAAGAGGGAATGGGTGACTGCCAGAGAGAAGAGGAGGACCAGGCTGGTAGTGCAGGAGTCCCTGGACTCTCCAGCCAGTATTCTGTTCTGAGTACTGGTGAGGGCGATGCTTCCTCTGGGGAGTGCAGCCAGAGTCAAGTCCACGGCACCAAGGGTGGCTCAGCTGCACAGGGAGGGTGGGGGGAGGAGAAAGAAGAGTGGGAGAGCAATAGTGGTAGGGAATTCAATAGTTAGGGGAGCAGACAGGCATTTCTGTGGCCGTAGACGTGACTCCAGGATGGTATGTTGCCTCCCTGGTGCCAGGGTCAAAGGTGTCACTGAGCTGTTGTGACAATCTGAGGGGGGAGGGTGAACAGCCAGAGGTCGTTGTCCATATCAGTACCAACGACATAGGCAGAAAGATGGATGAGGTCCTGCACACAGAGTTTAGGGAGCTAGGAGAGAGATTAAAAAGCAGGACCTCAAAGTTAGTCATCTCTAGATTACTCCCGGTGCCACGTGCTAGTGAGTACAGGAATAGGAGGATAGAACAGATGAATGCGTGGCTGGAGAGATAGTGCAGGAGGGAGGGCTTTAGATTCCTGAGGCATTGGGACCATTTCTGGGGAAGGTGAGACCTGTACAAACCAGACGGGTTACAACTCAACAGAGCCAGGACCAATATTCTCGCGGAGAAGTTCGTTAGTGCTGTTGGGGAGGGTTTAAACTAGCTTGGCAGGGGGATGGGCACCAGCATTTCAGAGTAGAAAAGAGGAATAAGGTGCATAAAAGAGTGAGTGTGTTGGATAGTACTAGGGAAGATAGTACTGGAGGCGGTAGTAGTACCATATTAGATAGGAGCTGTTGATCCGTGTATCTTGATGTTATGTGTCCTTCAATAACGAGACACGAGACTGCAGGGAACAATCAACAGGTGTTTACTCGATGAGGGTTACTCTAAAACTAAACGTACAGATCCCTACTCAGGGTTTATATACAGGTGTGGTCACTGCCGGTACTACAGTATACAGGAGCTGTAAAAAGTAGTTCTCCCCTTAAAGGTACATACACTACAATTCCTCCCCTTTTAGATTAACAGTACCATAACATTCATTTAACAATTAACACTTTTAACATGCACATTACTGAAAATAGTCCATTTATAAATTCAGTCTTTGGGGCGGCTTCCTGATTCTTTCTGGATAGCGCCTTTCCTGAGCGTCTTGCTCTTGGTGCGGAGGCCCCCTGTCGTCAGTTGGTTCATCAGCTTCCGATGCTACTGTTTCTGGGGTAGATGCTACCTGTATGTCGGGTTCATCACCAGGTACGCGAGACATGGGGTTGACTCGTTCCTGTGACTCTAGGATCTGGTCGACATGGCGTCTCACAATGTTCTCCCCAACATCCACTGTGTACATTAGTGGCCCCTGCCGTGTGCATATCGTTCCTGGTTGCCATTTCTCTGTTCGGTAGTCGCGGGCCAAGACTAGTTGCCCGACATTGAAGCTCCTTGTCGGCTTCTCATTGATGTGCTGGAATTGCTTATTCTCAACATCCCTTCGTACATTTGGTCTGAGCAAATCCAGACGAGATCTCAACCTTCGGTTAAAGAACATCATGGCCGGGGTCTGGTTGGTGACTGCATGTGTCGCATTCCTGTAAGCTAACAGGAAATTGTCCACCTTGTGCTGCAGTGGAATGTCATCATCGCACATGGCCCTTACTGCTTTTTTAAAGGTTTGTACGAACCTCTCAGCCAATCTATTTGTGGCTGGATGATACGGGGCGGATGTGCCTTACCCCATTCCTTTTCATGAATCTTCGAAACTCTTCGGACACAAACTGTGGTCCGTTATCAGAGCAAATCTGCTCTGGCAAGCCGTTCCTGGCAAATATGGTCCGTAGGACTGCAATAGTTTTCTCCGTGGTGGTGGAGGACATTTTGATCACCTCAGGCCATTTCAAGTGCGCATCCACGGCTATTAAAAACATTGAGTCCATGAATGGACCAGCAAAATCAATATGCACTCATTGCCATGGAGATGAGGGCCACTCCCATGGGTGCAGAGGGGCATGTGGTGGTGCATTTTGGACCTTCTGGCATCCTGAGCAGCTCTTTGTCAGGTCCTCAAATTGCTGATCGATCCCCGGCCACCACACATAAGCCCTAGCAAGGCTTTTCATCTTCACCCCTCCCAGAGGGCCTTCATGAAGCTCATTTAGCACTCTCTCCCTTAACTTGGGTGGAATTACCACTCGGGACCCACACATCAAGGTCCCCTGGCATACTGACAGCTGTTCTCTTCTGGATGAGAATGCTGGCAACAGTGAGTCGCCATGTGTTGGCCATCACTTCACCGTCAAGTCATATACCCGAGACAGTGTCGGGTCATTTCAGATCTCATTCTCTATATCAGCGTTAGTTACTGGCAAGCGTTCAATTATAGTCGAATAAAATATTTCGACAGGGTCCACTGCTGGTGCTTCCTCCGCAGTAGACAGTGGCAGGCGTGATAGCCCATCAGCGTTTCCATGCTGTTTCGTGCCGTTATACTCAATTTCATATTGGTTCGCCCCTAGAAAAAGGGACCATCTTTGTAGCCGTTGCGCAGTCATCACCGGAACGCCCTTCTTTGGATTAAAGATGGAGACAAGTGGTTGGTGGTCAGTCAGCAAGGTGAACTTCTGCCCGTGCAGATAGTGGTTGAACTTTTTCACTCCCCACACTAGGCTGAGGGCCTCCCTGTCAATCTGGGCGTAGTTACGCTCGGCTGAGGTTAGTGACCGAGACGCAAAGGCTACCGGCCTCTCCGAGCCGTCCAGGAACTTGTGCGACAGCACCGCTCCAATGCCATAGGGTGATGCATCACACGCCAACCGAATTGGTAGTGCTGGGTTGAAATGAGCCAATACCTCTTTTGATGTGATCAATTCTTTGCACTTCTGGAAAGCTCGTTTACACTCGTCATTCCACTTCCATGGTACCCTCGTTTGCAGTAGGGTGTTCAGTGGGTGTAGTACTGTAGACAAATTCGGCAAGAACTTATGGTAGTAGTTCACCAGCCCGAGGAACGACCTCAGTTGTGACACATTTTCCAGTGCTGGAGCCTTGACTACTGCCTCAATCTTTTCAGGGGACTTATGTAACCCCTCTTCATCAATAACGTGGCCACAATATGAGATCTGCTTCTGGAAAAACTCGCATTTGTGGCGATTTGCTCGGAGCCCATATTACTTCAATCTAGTGAGCACCTGCTCCAGGTTGGCAAGGTGATCACTGTCATTTTCGCCCGTGACCAGGATGTCGTCCAAATAACACTGGGTCCCTGGAATCCCTTGCAGGACTGCCAAATAGCCGGAGCTGATGCTACCCCGAACACCAGCCGGTTGTATTGGTAGAGACCTTTATGAGTGTTGATTGTGAGGTACTGTTTCGAGGCTTCTTCTACCTCCATTTGCAGGTACGCCTGGGCCAGATCAATCTTAGTGAAGCGTTTCCCTCCAGATAGCGAGGCGAAAATATCTTCAATCCGTGGAAGCGGATATTGTACCGTGTGAAGGACTGGGTTCACTGTCACCTTAAAGTCCCCACAGATGCGAACCTTCTTTGGTTCCCCAGGCGTATTACTCAACGACCTCTTCATTACAGGAACGATGGGTGTAGCCCACTCGCTCCAGTCCACTTTGGACAGTATTCCTGAACGTTCCAAACCTTCCATCTCTGCTTCGACGGCTGGGCGGATCGCATAAGGCACCGGTCTGGCCTTAAAAAACTTTGGGCTTGCATTTTCCTCTATTTTGATCATCGCTGTTATGCCTTTTAGTGTTCCGAGTCCCTCCTGGAACACTTCTTGTGCGTCAGTTAGCATTTTTGACAGTCGTCCAGGTGTGACGTCGTCATCCTTTTTGGCATCTACAGTCAGTGCTTGTATGGAATGCCAATCTAGCTGTATCTTCCAGATCCATTCACGTCCTAGTAGTGGTGGTCCTCCATCTGGCAATACATATAGGTCCATTTTTGGTGTTTCCTTGCCGTTATATATAACGTTCACCCTTATTTTTCCTTTGGGGTAGACTTTTTGCCCCGTGTACGTCTTCAAGACAATCTCTGTATCTCTCAAGGGTAGATGTGAGAATAGCCGCTTGTAGTCCCTTCGGTTTATGACTGTTAGGGCTGATCCTGTGTCCAATTCCATTTTCACTTGGACTCCAGCTATCTTGAGCGTGACCCAGATCGTTTGGTGATCCTCCGCTTTGATCACCTTATGTAGTTTCAGACAACCCAGCTCCTTGCTTCCGGAGTCTGTATCACTTTTCTGTTCATCTGAACTACTCTCCGTCACCTTATGTACCTTCTTGTACTTCTCCTGTGGAGATTTCTTGCTGCTGGTTTTCTTTCCCGACCTGCAGACTCTTGCTATGTGTCCTACTTTTCCACACTGTCTGCACACTTTGTCCTTGAACCAGCAATCATTATGGTCGTGTGTTGTTCTGCCGCAGCGATAGCACTTCACTCTTCCGTATGACATTTCATTTGTGCCATATTCTTGCGGTCTCCGTTGTATCTCTGCAATGCCCCGTGCGGCTGCTTCGTGTGATACTGCCATGCTGAAAGCCTTGTCCAGCGTAAGATCCTTTTCTGATAGAAGCCGTTTCTGGGTTCCTTCACTTTGAAGCCCACACACAAGCTTGTCCCTTAAAGTATCTGCTAGTCCCGTTCCAAACTGGCAGTGTTTCGATAGCTTGCGCAGTTCCGTTAAATACTCAGCATTACTTTCATCTTTATGCTGGTTCCTTTTGTGAAACTTAAATCTTTCTGCTACCAGCAGCGGTGTGGGGTTTAAATGGTCCTGTAGGATTGACACTATGTTTCCAAAATCCTTTTCCACTGGCTTCTCTGGGGTTACTCGGTTTCGCAGTAAGCCATATGTTTTTGCACCCATTGAATTCAACAATACCAGCGCTTTCCTCTCATCTGGCACAAAAATCCATCCAAAGATGTGCGGGTTAGGTTGATTGGCTATGATAAATTGACCCTTAGTGTTAGGGGGATTAAATACATGGGGTTACGGGGATAGGGTGGGATATGTGTTGGTGTAGGGGTTACGGGGATCAGGTGGGATATGTGTCAGTGCAGGCTCGATGGGCCGAAATGGCCTCTATCTGCACTGTGGGGTTTCTGTGATTTCTGTGATTTCATTCGCTTTGCAGTACACTTCTATACGTTCGACATATGTCGTCCAATCTTCGACTTCATTGTCGAATGCTGTGATACTGCCACTCTTCGGCATCCCTGGGTGTGGTTAGACTGGCTCAAAATCGCGTTTTCCCATGCTCTCCCTTCTTCTCGCGGCTCAAAATGGCGTTTTCCCGCGCTCTCCCTTCTTCTCCGCTGCGGTTCAAAATGGCGTTTTCCCACGCTCTCCCTTCTTCTCCACTGTGGCTCAAAATGGCGTTTCCCGCACCCTCCCTTCTTCTCCGCTGCGGCTGCTCGGCCCTTGAACACCAGCTGCACTCTGCGCGTTTCCCTTTCTTCCCCGCTGACGCTGCTCATCCCTTGAACACCGGCTGCGCTCACAGCGTTTTCCTTCACGCCTCTCTCTCTTCTCCCATCGATGCTGTTCAGTCCTGAACACCGGCTGCGCCCTGTGCGCTCTACCCTCTCTCTTCTCCCGTCGACGCCGTTCAGTCCTGAACACCGGCTGCGCCCTGTGCGCTCTACCCTCTCTCTTCTCCCGTCGACGCCGCTCGGTCCTGAACACCAGCTACACCCTGTGCGCTCTACTCTCTCTCTTCTCCCGTCGACGCTGCTCGGCCTTTTCTGTGCCGTCGGTCAGCTCTAGCCGCCGCTGTCCGGGAAGGGTCTGTGCCGTACCTGTTGCCAGCCCGTTTCGCTGGACCACCGTGACTGGAGAACCAAGCCCAGCTCTCAACAGCCTCCCCTGCAATGCTCAAATCTCCGCTGGATGACTGGGCGGTTGCTCGGGTCGACGCCCGTGCTCTGGCCTCGACCTTCTTCCACTTTTCTCCAGGAGCGAATCCCTGGGAGGTGATGCAGAGTTGCAGGTAGGTTCAAATCTGCCTCGTCGCCAATGTTAGATCCGTGTATCTTGATGTTATGTATCCTTCAATAACTAGGCACGAGACTGCAGGGAACAATCAACAGGTGTTTACTGGATGAGGGTTACTCTAAAACTAAACGTACAGATCCCTACTCAGGGTTTATATACAGGTGTGGTCACTGCCGGTACTACAGTATACAGGAGCTGTAAAAAGTAGTTCTCCCCTTAAAGGTACATACACTATAGGAGCAGACTGAGAAAGACTGAAAAATTCAAAAATGGGTTTAGAATGCATGTACTAAACACATAGGCCTAGAAATTCATTGACGCCACTTTTGGGGCGCTAAAGTGGGGCATCCGCTAAAGTTTGCGGCCGCCGCCAAATCTAGGCCACTTCTCCGATATTCATTAGCTTCGCCCTACTAGTTCGGGCGAGCGCTAAAACTGCTGCTGGACGCCTCTCTTTGGGCACTAAGCCGGAGGTGGTGATCGATAGCGCCGAGGCTGGGCGCAGCGCAGGTGCGGCCATCTCGTGATTGACAGCAGACACCCTGGCGCCGGCCAGCTCTTAAGGGGGAAGGGTCGACTGTGTCTGCTGCCACGCCCTGGATAGTGGAGCCCTCCAGCTAGGCCTGAACACTGCTGCTGGACCCAAATAGCGCCTGAAGACATGGAGAAGGCCCGTGAACGTGCGCAGCGCTTCTCAGAGCGTGATCTGAGTGTGCTGATTGCTGCTGTGGAGAAGAGGCGCCATGTTTTGTACCCGGACAATGGCAAGAAGGCGACGGTCCGCGTCTACAGGAGAGCCTGGAGGCATGTCGCCACCAAGCTGTCAGCCAACAGCGACGTCCCCAGGAGCGGTGCCCAATGCCGCAAAAAGTTAAATGACCTCACACGCATTGTCAGGGTGAGTACCCTTTCCAGTGGCCTCCTCATCCTTGCATGTGCACCTCACATTATGGGCAAAGGGACCTGAAAGCTCTAATGGCCAGCCTTCATCCAGCAGCTATGGGACAGGCATGAGCATCAATTGCACATTCTGCACTTAACACACTGGCCAAGCTATTCCACCATGGGAGGCAGTGCACACCAGATCATGGCGACACACTGGCCAGGCTATTCCACCATGGGAGGCAGTGCACACCAGATCATGGCGACACACTGGCCAGGCTATTCCACCATGGGAGGCAGTGCACACCAGATCATGGCGACACACTGGCCAAGCTATTCCACCATGGGAGGCAGTGCACACAAGATCACGGCGACACACTGTACTTAGAGGCCGTCCTTTCTCTTGCAGGCCAAGCTGGTGAATAATCGCAAGAGCCGGACTGCGACTGGGGGAGGCCGACCCCATATCCAGCCACTCACCGACCTGCAACATCGCGTGGAGCGCCTCATGGGTGGCCGGGTGATTGGGCCCGTTGCATGTGGAGATGCCGACCCTGTTCTGGGCAGCAATGGTAAGGGCATCACCTTTTGCACCTCTCTCATCCCACTTGTGCATCAGATCTACATCCTTTGCCACTGTCCAACCAATGCGCTGAATGCCACCACTCATGCATCCCGCACTGACGCCCTCTCCTCACCCTAAAGCTACTCTTGTGCCTTCCTGCTTTCAGATGGTGAAGAGGAGGTCCCTGAACTTGCCAGTGACAGACCCTCCGAAGAGGAGCAGGAGGAGGAGCAAGAGGAAGGCGACCCATCAGGGGAACCCTCAGCCGCGGCCACCCAGGCCAATGTAGGGGACACGTCTTCCCTGGAGGGCAGCGTGGCGGAAGTGTCGAAGGGGAGGGGAGCTCCTGGGACCTGCGGGCTGCAGAAAGGCGGGAGGGGGGTGGAAGCTCGGCGGCCTTCTCTCCAGAGGGGGGAAGCATCGGAGGGGAGTCCAATTGCTGGGCCCAGCGGCCTCCAGCAACGCAGGAAGGGTCGGCCAGCTCGGCGGCCTTCTCCCCAGAGGGAGAGTCCGGCCTCCAGTCAGGAGATGCTCTTCGCCGAGGAGATGGAACGCCTCGAAGACATGTCCGCGGACTCGGAGCGCCGGCACATGGAGCTCATGGCGGCAGTGGCACGGTTGCCTGAGTCCATCGATTCCCTCTCTCGGAGTGTGGCCAAGTTCGGGCCCTTAGAGGCCACCAGTCGGGCGGAATACCGGGCAGATCTGTCAGCGACTGGCCAGGTGATCAGTGGTGCCGTCCAGTCACTGGCTGCTCTGCTGCGGTCAGTGAACAGGTCAACACGGGCACTCACTGCTGCCACACTCACTGTGTCAGCCAGGCATCGCCAGGGCACCCGGCGCGCTGCAGCAGCACAGCGGTCTGTCCCTCGGCAGATTGGTGCGCATGCTGCAGTGCTGGCCCGGGCGAGTGCCAGTGTCTCAGGCGACCAGCGAGCGCCTGCCATCCGCCAGCTTGCTGCCATTCCTCCAGCCGCCACTGCCACTCCCCCAGTGGAGCTGCCAGGAGCTGCTGCAGCGACTGATGCTGGCCAGCCACAGCTGCAGCAATCAACAGCCGCCCGCTCGACGGCCAGACCTCGACTAGGCCAACCCCCAAGGGCACCTGCCGTCACGACATGTGCCCCTCAGGAGCCTGCCCCCAGCCTTGCAGCAGCCAATGGCCTTACTTTGAGGCGGAGCAGCAGGGCGGGCAGGGGCCACCCAAAGATGGCCAAGGCATCGCCCTAGCGGGCCAAATAGTCGAATGTGTGGCCATTTGTGTTTGTTTCTTGAGGCCGAGAATTGGATGTTTGTTTTTTGAAGGCCGATGATGTGATGTTTGTTTTTGACGAAGGCCGAGAATGACGGCCATTTTAGTTGCCCTATTTTGTTAATCCTCTCCAGGTTGTGGGAGCGAGTAATGTGTTTGAGTGTTTTTTGGGGGTTTCGTCTGTTTTTGGTTTTCATGTGGGAAGGGCCCAGAGTTTGTACAATAAAGCATTTTATTTATTCACATTGTCCATGTTTGATCTTTGAAGTGTTTGTTGCCTTAACCGGCTGAGGGCTTGCGGAGCGGCTGCAATCATGTTCTATCATTGGCACAAGCCATTCCCTGACAGGGGGCCTAGAAGTGACGTTCAATAAGCCGCCGACGGGCGGCCCTTGGACCTTGTGCGTCCCTCCTGGGCTGGTACTCCTTGTCCTCGTCGTCCTCATGCTCCTCCTGCTCCTCCTCCTGAGGTGGTAGTCCAACGTGAGGTGGCAGTGCCTGAGTCCTGCGGACAGCCAGGTTGTGCAGCATGCAGCAAACGACAACGAATTGGGAGACTCGATCCTGCGAATACTGGAGGGCTCCCCCGGAGCGATCGAGACAGCGGAACCGTTGCTTGAGCACGCCGATTGTTTGTTCTATGAGGTTCCTCGTCGCTTGATGGCTCTCGTTGTATGCCTCTTCAGCAGGGGTCGTGGGCGCGCGGAGTGGGGTCATGAGCCAGGTACACAAAGGATAGCCTTTGTCCCCGATAAGCCATCCTCTTGGGGGAGGCTGTGCCTGGAACATGTCAGCCACAGTTGTCTGTCGCAGGATAAAGGCATCGTGGCTGCTGCCTGGAAAGCGGGCATTGACAGCTAGGATGCGCTGCCTGTGGTCACACACCAGCTGTACATTGAGGGAATGGTAGCCCTTCCGGTTGTGGTACTCCTCGGCATGCTCAAGAGGTGCCCGCAAAGCCACATGCGTGCAGTCAATGGCGCCCTGCACCATGGGGAAGCCCGCTATTCTTGCAAACCCCACTGCATGCTGCTGCTGCTTGTCCAGGGTCATGGGGAAGGAGATGAATTGATGTCTCCTTCTGAAAAGGGCTTCGGTCACCTGGCGGATGCAGCAATGCACGGCGAACTGGGAGATGTTAGCGATGTCCCCAGTAGCGGATTGGAAGGAGCCGGAGGCATAGAAGTTGAGAGCCACCGTCACCTTCACTGCCACCGACAGAGACGTCCTGCGCATCAGCTGTGGCTGCAGATCTCTCTGAAGCAGCCGGCAGATGTCTGCAACCACCTCCCTTCGGAATCGCAGCCTCCTAACACACATCGCGGCAGACATGGTCAGATAGGAGGTCTGCTGGCGGTATACCCTGCGTGGGTAAGGCCTCAGTTGGCGACGCCTGTTGCCCCCTCTGCGTCTAGCCAGGGCTGCCACTCTCTCACGGCGTCTGTAAGCCCTTCTGGCATAAGGCTGAAATTCAGCGTTGCCACCCAATGCAGCCCCCATTATATGCTGGCAAACACTGAGCTTTGAATGAAGGCAAAGATGATTGGTAAGCTCTGGCCTGAGCCAAAAATACCTGTCCAAGTGTTGGTCCAAACCAGTAAACTCTCCTCCTTGGTCTCTGTCCAAAAAACCGTTGCTCAAGAGTGAATGCTGCAAAATGGCTGGCCTTTATACTGCTGGGTAAGTGCCCTTTAATTTGCGCTCCCCGCGGCCCGGCTGGCCTGTGTACCGTTCCACTTCACAGTCGCTCGGGCCGCCCGGCGCACAATGGGCCGGCGTGAGTGAAGTTCCGGTTTGGGGCGCACAAAGGGCGTTGCACTATTAAATGACGTCATGATCTGCGCGCGCAGCAGGGCGCGCGCTAAGACTTTGCGCCGGCGCTAAATGTGTCCTGAAGTTGGGGAGAGGCGCAGATCGCGCTGCGCCCGGGCGATAAGCGCCTAGCGCTCGAGATCTACTCCTCCTAAGGCGCTAACGGCTGGCGCGCCCAACTGAATTTCTAGGCCACAGTGTGGTGAATAAGGTTGGTGAGCTACAAGCAAAATTAGCTGTGTGGCAATATGATGTTGTGGCAATAACGGAAACATGGCTTAAAAATGGTAAGGACTGGGCACTTAATATTCAAGGGTACAAGGTGTTGAGAAAAGATAGGGAAGGAAAAAAAGGAGGTGGGGTGGCAGTGCTGATTAAGGAAGACATTGTAGTGTTGGAAAGGGAGGATGATCTTGAGGGGACAAGGACAGAATCCATTTGGTTAGAGTTGAGGAGCAAAAAGGGTATGATGATGCTATTGGTGGTATTCTATAGACCTCCAAATAGTGAGAGGGAGGTAGAGGGGCAAATCTGCAGGGAAATCGCAGAGATATGCAAGAGCTATAGAGTGGTGATGTTGGGGGACTTTAATTACCCAAATATCGATTGGGATAATGCTAAGGTAAAGGGAAAGGAGGGGGAGGAATTTCTGAAATGTGTTCAGGAGAATTTCCTTGACAAATATGTTCTTGGCCCAACTAGGAAAGAGGCATTGCTGGACCAGGTGCTGGGGAATACGGTGGGCCAGGTCGACCAAGTGTCTGTGGGAGAACACTTGGGTACGAGTGATCATCGTATCATAAGATTTAGATTAGCAATTGACAGGAGAAAGGAACAATCTAGAGTGGAACTTCTAAACTGGAATAGGGCTAACTTCAATGGGACGCGAAGGGATCCAGCCAGGGTAAAATGGAACCAAAGACTGACAGGAAAAACTGTCACGGAACAATGGGTGATCTTTAAGGAGGAAATGTTGCAAGTACAGGCTAGGTACATTACAACAAGAGGGAAGGATAAGGGAACCAAAGCAAGGGCTCCTTGGATGATGAGGGAGATAGAGAAGATGATGAAACAAAAAAAAGAGGGTCTATGATGCATATCAGGTGAATTCTTCAAGGGAGAACCAGACCAAATACAATAAGTTGAGAGGGGATGTGAAGAAGAAAATAAGATTGGCAAAGAGATAATATGAGAGTAGAATGGCAGTTAACATAAAAGGGAACATAAAAATCTACCGGCATGTAGACAGTAAGCGGGTAGTAAGAGGCGGGGTGGGGCCTATTAGAAACAAAGAAGGTGATATATGCTTAGAGGCACAGGGCAAGGCTAGAATATTGAATGAGTACTTTGTATCGGTGTTTACTAAGGAGGTAGATGCTGACAGAATATCGGTAGAAGTGGAAAAGGTAGAAGCAATGGAAGGGGTGAAAATTGATAGACAGGATGTACTAGAAAGGCTGGGTATGCTTAGAGTGGATAAGTTGCCTGGTCCAGATGGCTTGCATCCCAGGTTGCTAAGGGAATTGGGGGAGGAGATAGCGGAAGGGCTTGCCATAATTTTCCAATCTTCCCTAGATGCGGGAGAGGTGCCTAAGAATTGGAAAGTGGCAAATGTGACACCATTGTTCAAGAAAGGGTGCAAGGACAACCCTAGTAACTACAGTTTAGCATAAGCGGTGGGTAAAGTTTTAGAAACAATAATCAAGGAAAAAATTAACGGGTACTTGGAGAGGTTTAAGCTAATTAAGGAGAGCCAACACGGATTTGTAAAAGGCAGATCGTGTTTGACTAATCTAATTTAATTTTTTGATGAAGTAACAGAGAGGATTGATGAAGGGAATGCAATGGATGTTGTCTATATGGATTTTCGGAAGGCATTTGACAAAGTACCACATAGAAGGCTGGTTAACAAAATTGAGGCTCATGGAATAGGTGGGTCAGTGGCAGCTTGGATAAGGAATTGGCTTAAGGACAGAAAATAGCGAGTTGTGGTATATGGCTGTTTATCAGGCTGGAGCATGGTAGATAGTGGTGTTCCCCAAGGGTCAGTGCTAGGGCCATTGCTTTTTTTGATATATATAAATGACCTGGATATTGGAATACAGAGTAGAATTTCTAAATTTGCCCATGACACCAAACTTGGGGGTGTGGCAAACAGTGATGATGATACCAATCGACTACAACTGGACATAGAAAGGCTAGCAGAATGGACAGACAAGTGACAGATGGAATTTAATACACAGAAGTGTGAGGTGATGCATTTTGGCAGAAGGAACAGGGAGAGGCAATATACACTTAATGGTACATTTTTAAAGTGTATGCAGGGACAGAGGGACCTGGGAGTTAATGTGCATAGGTCCCTGAAGGTGGCAGGACATATTGAGAGAGTGGTTAACAAAGCATATGGGATCTTGTGCTTCATAAATAGAGGTATTGAGTACAAAAGTAGAGAAGTTATGCTGGACCTTTATAAAGCGCTGGTCAGGCCACAACTGGAGTATTGCATCCAGTTCTGGTCACCACACTTTAGGAAGGATGTGAAGGCCCTTGAG
The DNA here is from genome assembly GCF_052327205.1 of Somniosus microcephalus. Taxonomy (NCBI): domain Eukaryota; kingdom Metazoa; phylum Chordata; class Chondrichthyes; order Squaliformes; family Somniosidae; genus Somniosus; species Somniosus microcephalus. Next base: position 77,805,223 of record NC_140992.1, read on the forward strand.
AGGGTGCAGAGGAGATTTACCAGAATGATTCCGGGGATGGGGGATCTTAGCTACAAGGACAGGTTGGAGAAGCTGGACTTGTTTTCATTAGAGCAAAGGAGGTTGAGTTGGTGATTTGATAGAAGTGTACAAGATTATGATGGGTTTGGATAGGCTAGACAGGGAAAGGCTGTTTCCACTAGTTGATGGTACAAGGATGAGGGGAGACAGATTTAAGGTTTTGGGTAAGAGATACAGGGGGGATGTGAGGGGAAACTTTTTTACGCAGCGAGTGGTGATGACCTGGAATTCACTGCCAACGGAAGTGGTGGAAGTGGAGACACTCAATATTTTCAAGGGGAGACTGGATAGGCACTTGAGGGAAATAAACTTGCAGGGCTACGGGGATAGAGCGGGGGAATGGGACTGACTGGATTGCTCTACAGTGAGCCGGCACGGACTCGATGGGCTGAATGGCCTCCTTCTGTGCTGTTATAACTCTATGAGAACATAGTGGTACATAGAATTTACAGCACAGAAATAGGCCATTCGGCCCAACTGGTCTGTGCTGGTGTTTATGCTCCACATGAGTCTCCTGCCACCCTACTTCATCTAACCCTATCAGAATATCCTTCTAATCCTTTCGCCCTCAAGTACTTATCTAGCTTTCCCTTAAATACACTTATGCCATTTGCCTCAACTCCTCCTCATGGTAGCAAGTTCTACATTCTAACCATTCTCTGGGTAAAGAAGTTACTCCTGAATTTCTTATTTTATTTATTATCAATACTTTTGACCCCTAGTTTTGGCCTCCACCACATGTGGAAACATCTTTGCTATCAAATCCCTTCATATTTTTAAAGACCTCTAATACGTCACCCCTCAGCCTTCCCTTTCTGGAGAAAAGAGCCCCAGGCTGTTTAGTCTTTCTTGATAGTTATAACTTCTCAGTTCTGGTATCATTCTTGTATATCTTTTTTTCACCTTCTCTAGTGCCTCTTTTTGTAATATGGAAACCAGAACTGTGCACAGCATTCTAAGTATGGTCTAACCAAGGTTCTATATAGGTTTAGCATAACATCTCCAGACATGAACCCCAGTGCTTTGTTTGCATTTTTATGGCCTTGTTAACCTGCATTGTAATAGTTTCTACAAGTATGTAAAAAGGAAGAGAGTAGCAAAAGTAAGCATTGGTTGTTAACATTTTTTGCACTGGTGTTTTGCTGCTTGATTGGAAATATGCAATTGTCCTCTTTTTGTGTTTTGGAAATATGTAATATTCCTCTTCATGTTTTGGAAGATGGGATGCAACATAATGTACCCACAGCACGAGTCAGTCAAAATGCACCTCCAATAATGCTTTGGAGTCATGTGCTAATAAATTAACAAGGCTCTTATAAACAGTGCAAGACAAACATTTTCTTTTAATCCTGCTATGACGAAGCAAACTGTAGAATGGAGCAGATTCTCTGACAAAGCTCTCTAGTCTTGTTCATGGTGCAAAGGAGCACTGAATTAGCCTCTATGATGTTGAAGTACATAACACAAACGAAGAGTGCACCAGAATGAGAAAGAGATTAAAGTCAACATTGGAATTCACACCCACTGCATTTGGGATGAGATTTAGAAGAAGGTGTCTGACCTGAAAAGAGCTGCTAGGGTAAGTGAACAATAATTACAATGATTTTTTAGTACTATCTTCTATCTGAACAGGACAGCAAGCAGGATCTGCCATTGATCTCTGCATAAGTACTAGTAGAATGAGAATACTTCACAGCAACATATTTATTGAAGTGTTCCATGTGAAATTGCAACGGGAATATAGAATATTAACAAGTCATTTACATAGTTCCTATATGATTATATGCTCTTAACTTTCATATCCCGTCTATGTCAAAGTAACGACTCAGACCAGCTGAGATGCCTTTATGTCATAAAGTGCTACATCTTGAAACAACGGTCACACAATAAAGATTATTGTGCATAACTATGTTGTTCATATATGGAACTGTTGGCAAGGTTACACTTGAGATTCAGATATGTATAAACAGCAGCCAACACAGCAAGAACTGACAAGAAGACAGGCATGAAAGTGGTATTAGGCCCACTAGCAAATTTATGGGAAAGGTATAGTAGCACCTATCATAACACAAACTGCGCAGCACACTTATATTGTCACCACATTGTGATCACAATTTATGTTTACTTTTGTTAACTCTGAAGGAGAAATTGGCTTTTAACAAGCCAAGATTAGATGCACACACAACACTGGACCTTACCAAATACAAAAAGGCAATGCTGGATGCACATCCAAAGTATGAAGGTCATAAAGGGGTTGTTAAAAGGGCTAAGTAGAGGTTGTTTAGTACAGTTATGTTAGGATAGAATGTCATTGTCCCAGTGTTTCCTATCATCTGGGGACACAGTGATATCGCACGCATTCACACTACAGTCAGTTTTGGCAACAATGAAGCATTTATCATTACCTAATATCAATACTAACGACGTGCCATCTGTTTTCACAGAAAGATGTGAAGCCACAGAACAGGAGATCCCCATCCTCACACAAAGAGACTGCATCCCACACAGCCACAGCATGTGCAGAAAATAAACCCACTGCTCCCTCACATCTACAGGCAACAGATTCCTGAAAAAATCTCAGGCCCTCACAAGAAGCTGCTTTAGAGCACATTCAATTGCTATTTACACTTGAGCAAGCACCAATCCAGGACTACTAATCCTGGAGGGCCACACTGAATTTCAGGAGGGAGCACAGGATGAAACAAGCTCTGCACCATCACTTTGGGAATCAAACCTCACAGGGCATGCTTTCAGAAGAAGAATGCTGTAGAAGTATGAAAATGTCTACCAGTCACTGGAATCTCTACTCAGCACATTGCAAGGTAGTGTGGCTCCATTGTGGAAGTCCATTTCAGCAGCCATCAACAGCTTAACTGGTGTGATGACAGATCAGTTGCCTGCACAGCATTTTGCTATTGGCTACTTGGCAACTGGTATGGAGCCCTAACTAGTGGAAACTGGCAGAATCCCCAAAGAAATGGCAATTTACACAATTTCCCCACCAGAGTCACGGTGGGAGGCCAGGGGAACTTTCGCAGAAGTTGAGCCTCATTGGGTTCGAAAATGCAAGATCTAATAATGGCAAGCTTCAACATACATGGAAGGGAGAATACAGATAATCACGATGGATACGTTTGAAGGCCTTGTTGCAGTTGTTCAGACCACTGCATACATAAGGAAAAGGCCTGTGGGAAGGTCTTGATTGCAGTTGCACAGAAACAGGCAGGTGGCTCTCACGTCGATGCCAGTCTAGTGCCACCATATGTCTCCGCATCAGTAACAGGAGTACCTCTGAAAGTATGTAGCCCCCCCACCGCCACAACAAGTACATCAGTCCTGGCAGAAATGCAGGCCCTCCAGCTAGTAGCAAAATGTAACCAACTACGACATTCCCAGGAAGCAGGCGAAGGACACTTAAGAGAAGCTCATGAGTTACAGAATGGCACATTAGTACACACAACAAAATAGGATAATACTGAGCACATACTGTTGAACCTACAAATATCGCGTGCACTATTATAATAATTAATGGATTGTGATTCCTTGCACTCTACGAAAGGCAAAATTGTAACAATTTGTTGTTTTATCCCGTTGATGTTGCTGGTCCATGCTGAACTGGATGAAAGTGTTGGCACAGTGAAATAAGGCATTTGCGATTCATCTGTGTACAGAACTCTGCCCAACTTGTGTCACCAGTACTTGATTAGAACCCTGCTGTATAGAAATTCCAGGATACAGTGATTTTTCACTGCTACTGATAGTACCACATGGATGTTAGATTGTGTCTGCAGATTTTACAGCAAGTGGCAGTTACAAGATCACAATTCACCCCATCTTAGTTCATCCATCCAGAGACATCCTAACATCTCCCCAATGTAGCATCCAGTTGTTTATTAAATAGATCCAGTGTTTTTGCCTACACTGTCTGGAAATTTATTACATGTGTTGATCACTTTTTGTGTGAAGCATTTTCTGATGCCTGTCCTAAAAGTTCCCTTCTTCAGTTTAAACCTGAGCTGTAGGCCTGCATTTTAATTTAAAGTAAAGGCCAATAATTCTGAAGATTTTATGGAGGACACAAACTTTCAAAACCTTCCTGAGATCATACTTATATGATATTTGGATTAAAATGAGGTAATGTAATGAGGTAACGCTATGGGTACGGTAGCATAGTGATTATGTTACTTGACTGGTAATCCAGTGGCCTGGACTAATGATCTGGAGACGTGAGTTCAAATCCCACCACGACTGCTGTTAATTAAATAAATCTGGAATAAAAAGTTAGTATCAGTAATGGTGACCACGAAACTAGCGGATTGTTGTAAAACCCCATCTGGTTCACTAATGTCCTTTAGGGAAGGAAATCTGCTGTCCTTACCTGGTCTGACCTATATGTTACTCCAGATCCACAGCAATGCAGTTGACTCTTAACTGCCCTCTGAGGTATTAAGGATGGGCAATAAATGCTGGCCTTGCCAGTGATGCCCACATCCAATAGAAACATAGAAGATAGGAGCAGGAGTAGGCAATTCGGCCCCTCGAGCCTGCTCCGCCATTCAATGCGATCATGGCTGATCATCCAAATTCAGTACCCTGTCCCTGCTTTCTCCCCATATCCCTTGATCCCCTTAGCCTTAAGAAATATATCTAACTCCTTCTTGAATATATTTAATGAATTGGCCTCAACTGTCTTCTGTGGTAGAGAATTTCACAGGTTCACCACTCTCTGGGTGAAGAAATTCCTCCTCATCTCAGTCCTAAATGGCTTACCCCTTATCTTTAGACTGTGACCCCTGGTTCTGGACTCACCCACCATCAGGAACATCCTTCCTACATCTAGTCTGTCTAGTCCTGTTAGAATTTTATAAGTTTCAATGAGATCCCCTCTCATTCTTCTAAACTCTAGCGAATATAAGCCTAATCGACACAATCTCTCTTCATAAGTTATTCCTGCCATCCCAGATATCAGTCTGGTGAATCTTCGCTGCACCCCCTCCATGGCAAGAACATCCTTCTTCAGATAAGTCGACCAAAATTGCACACAATACTCAAGGTGTGGTTTCACCAAGGCCCTGTACAACTGCAGCAAGACATCCTTGCTCCTGTACTCGAAACCTCTCACTATGAAAGCCAGCATACCATTTGCCTTCTTAACCACCTGCTGCACCTGCATGCTTACCTTCAGCGACTGGTGCACAAGGACACCCAGGTCTCGTTGCACATCCCCTTTTCCCAATCTATTGCCATTCAGATAATAATCTGCCTTCCTGTTTTTGCCACCAAAGTGGATAATCTCACATTTATCCACATTATACTGCATCTGCCATGCATCTGCCCAATCGCCCAACCTGTCCAAATCATACTGGAATTTCTCGGCATCCTCCTCACAGCACACACGCCCACCCAGCTTTGTGTCGTCTGCAAACTTGGAGATATTACATCTAGTTCACTCGTCTAGATCATTAATATATATTGTGAATAACTGGGGTCCTAGCACCGATCCCTGTGGTACCCAACTAGTCACTGCCTTCCACTCGGAAAAAGACCCGTTTATTCCACTCTTTGCTTCCAGTCTGCCAAACAGTTTTCTATCCAAGTCAGTACCTTACACCCAATCCCATGTGCTTTAACTTTACATGCTAATCTCTTATGCGGGACCTTATCGAAAGCCTTCTGAAAGTCCAAATACACCACATCCACTGGTTCTCCCTTATCTATTTTACCAGTTACATCCTCAAAAAATTCCAGTAGATTAGTCAAGCATGATTTACCTTTTGTAAATCCATGTTGACTTTGTCCGATCCTGTCACTGTTTTCCAAGTGCTCTGCTATTACATCTTTTATAATAGACTCTAGCATTTTCACCACTACCGATGTCAGGCTTACCAGTCTATAATTCCCCGCTTTTTCTCTACCACCTTTTTTAAATAGTGGGATTATATTAGCTACCCTCCAATCAATGGGAACTGTTCCAGAGTCTATAGAATTTTGGAAGATGACCAGCAATGCATCTACTATTTCTAGGGCCACTTCCTTAAGTACCCTAGGATGTAGATTATCAGGCCCTGGGGATTTATTGGCCTTCAATCCCATCAATTTCCCTAACACTATTTCCCTACAAATACTGATTTCATTCAGTTCCTCCCTCTCATTAGACCCTATGTTCCCCGACATCTCTGGGAGTTTATGTGTGTCCTCCTTTGTGAAGACAGAACCCAAGTGTGTATTTAATTGGTCAGCCATGTCTTTGTTCCCCATTATAAATTTCCCTGATTCTGACCGCAAGGGACCTACACTTGACTTTACCAATCTTTTTCTCTTCACATATCTATAGAAGCTTTTACAGTCAGTTTTTATGTTCCCTGAAAGCTTACTCTCATACTCTATTTTCCCCCTCTTAATTAATCCCTTTGTCCTCCTTTGCTGAATCCTAAACTGCTCCCAATCCTCAGGTTTGCTGCTTTTTCTGGCCAATTTATATGTCCTCTCCTTGGATCTTATGCTATCCCTAATTTCCCAGGTTAGCCAATGTTGAGTCACCTTTTTTGTTTTATTTTTATGCCAAACAGGGATGAACAAATTCTGTAGTTCATCCATGCGATCTTTAAATGTTTGCCATTGCCTATTCACCATCAACCCTTTCCTTTAAGTAACATTCCCCAATCCATCCTAGCCAACTCGCGCCTCATACCATTATAGTTTCCTTTATGTAAATTCAATACCCAAGTCTCTGAATCAACTACTTCACTCTCCATCTTAATGAAGAATTCTATCATATTAGGATCGCTCCTCCCCAAGGGGCCTCACACAACAAGATTGCTAACCAATCCATCCTAGCCAACTCGTGCCTCATACCATCATAGTTTCCTTTATTTAAATTCAGTACCCAAGTCTCTGAATCAACTACTTCGCTCTCCATCTTAATGAAGAATTCTATCATATTAGGATCACTCCTCCCCAAGGGGCCTCACACAACAAGATTGCTAATCAATCCTTTCTCATTACATAATACCCAGTCTAAAATGGCCTGATCTCTAGTTGGTTCCTCGACATATTGGTCCAGGAAACCATCCCGTATACACTCTAGCAATTCCTCTTCCACAGTATTGTTACTAATCTGGTTAGACCAATTTATATGTAGATTAAAGTCACCCATGATAACTGCTGTGCCCTTATTGCATACATCGCTAATTTCCCGTTTAATGCCATGAATGATTATATATAATAAAAACAGAGTTAAGCTATCAAATCTAAATACAATTGACATTGAACTAAAAATGACAGGAAAGCTTGCCTTATATATTTCCTAAACCAACTGGCCCCTTTCATTTGATGCATAGAGTAACTTGATAAGACACCACTCACAATTTGTCTAGGATTTACACAACTAACTAATGATTTGAGCACCTGATTACCCTAGACAAAGTTTTAGCATTCTGCCTGTTATGATTTTATTGCTATCCAGGTGATAAGCTCCATGATCTTATCTTTAATAAGGATTGCCACAATTATACCCACAATGGATGTCAAGCGCACTGGCCTTTTGTTTCCTGGGTCACGTTTGCTACCATTTTTTAAATTAAGAGTAACATATGCCTTTCTCCAATCACATTCAATGATTTCTGGAAGATTTGTGCCGAAGTTCCTGCAATTTCCTCCCTTTGTTCCTTCAGGATCCTTGGATTTATTTACCTTAAGTTTATACAACTGTTTTGCAACCATGTTAGTAGTAATGTGAATAGTGTAGCAACTTACCTCTGCAACACCTAGTTTCCTTGTAAGATTAAATAAGTTACCTGTCTCCTCCTTGGTTAAAACTGAGGCAAAAATGTACTACTTTTCAAACCCCATGTACCAGTTATGACCGCTCAGTTATGGCTGACCAATGAACTAAGATACATAACCGATATCAGAAAAGACATCATTACTTGAAGAATAAGAGACATTTTGAGTAATTTACCATACAAGGAAATAGAAGCAAAAACATTTGTGTCATTCAAAATATGATCAGATGCCACAATGAGAAAATTAATAACAAGAGGGATGAGCTTCAATGAACCAAATTACCTTTTCTCATCCCTAACTTTACTGATCTCTCCATCGGCCTGCCAAGACATTATCTAACAGACCTCAGATCTGAAACTTAACTATTAATCACATTGAAATAAATGCATAGCTTCTCCAAGAACCAAGACAACTTGGATTTTGTTTTTTGCTCATTTTCTCCCACTTTCCTTGTCCTAGCATGAATCACTTAGACCATAAGGACAAACAATTTGTTCCTAGAACTCTGGCAAGACCACTGTTGACCAGGACCTGGACAATGAACCTGGGCAACTTGTCCGATTATCCCCTCTCACTCTGTGAGGAGATGTCTTCCTACACTCAGTATAACTGATACAGCACAGCTGGGATCAGGGAAACCCACAGCGGATGTTGGAGCACCAACATCATGTGCCTCCATAGCCCAAATGTTTTCAATAAAACATACCATAACACTGCTCCCAATCCTCAGGTTTGCTGCTTTTTCTGGCCAATTTATATGTCCTCTCCTTGGATCTTATGCTATCCCTAATTTCCCAGGTTAGCCAATGTTGAGTCACCTTTTTTGTTTTATTTTTATGCCAAACAGGGATGAACAAATTCTGTAGTTCATCCATGCGATCTTTAAATGTTTGCCATTGCCTATTCACCATCAACCCTTTCCTTTAAGTAACATTCCCCAATCCATCCTAGCCAACTCGCGCCTCATACCATTATAGTTTCCTTTATGTAAATTCAATACCCAAGTCTCTGAATCAACTACTTCACTCTCCATCTTAATGAAGAATTCTATCATATTAGGATCGCTCCTCCCCAAGGGGCCTCACACAACAAGATTGCTAACCAATCCATCCTAGCCAACTCGTGCCTCATACCATCATAGTTTCCTTTATTTAAATTCAGTACCCAAGTCTCTGAATCAACTACTTCGCTCTCCATCTTAATGAAGAATTCTATCATATTAGGATCACTCCTCCCCAAGGGGCCTCACACAACAAGATTGCTAATCAATCCTTTCTCATTACATAATACCCAGTCTAAAATGGCCTGATCTCTAGTTGGTTCCTCGACATATTGGTCCAGGAAACCATCCCGTATACACTCTAGCAATTCCTCTTCCACAGTATTGTTACTAATCTGGTTAGACCAATTTATATGTAGATTAAAGTCACCCATGATAACTGCTGTGCCCTTATTGCATACATCGCTAATTTCCCGTTTAATGCCATGAATGATTATATATAATAAAAACAGAGTTAAGCTATCAAATCTAAATACAATTGACATTGAACTAAAAATGACAGGAAAGCTTGCCTTATATATTTCCTAAACCAACTGGCCCCTTTCATTTGATGCATAGAGTAACTTGATAAGACACCACTCACAATTTGTCTAGGATTTACACAACTAACTAATGATTTGAGCACCTGATTACCCTAGACAAAGTTTTAGCATTCTGCCTGTTATGATTTTATTGCTATCCAGGTGATAAGCTCCATGATCTTATCTTTAATAAGGATTGCCACAATTATACCCACAATGGATGTCAAGCGCACTGGCCTTTTGTTTCCTGGGTCACGTTTGCTACCATTTTTTAAATTAAGAGTAACATATGCCTTTCTCCAATCACATTCAATGATTTCTGGAAGATTTGTGCCGAAGTTCCTGCAATTTCCTCCCTTTGTTCCTTCAGGATCCTTGGATTTATTTACCTTAAGTTTATACAACTGTTTTGCAACCATGTTAGTAGTAATGTGAATAGTGTAGCAACTTACCTCTGCAACACCTAGTTTCCTTGTAAGATTAAATAAGTTACCTGTCTCCTCCTTGGTTAAAACTGAGGCAAAAATGTACTACTTTTCAAACCCCATGTACCAGTTATGACCGCTCAGTTATGGCTGACCAATGAACTAAGATACATAACCGATATCAGAAAAGACATCATTACTTGAAGAATAAGAGACATTTTGAGTAATTTACCATACAAGGAAATAGAAGCAAAAACATTTGTGTCATTCAAAATATGATCAGATGCCACAATGAGAAAATTAATAACAAGAGGGATGAGCTTCAATGAACCAAATTACCTTTTCTCATCCCTAACTTTACTGATCTCTCCATCGGCCTGCCAAGACATTATCTAACAGACCTCAGATCTGAAACTTAACTATTAATCACATTGAAATAAATGCATAGCTTCTCCAAGAACCAAGACAACTTGGATTTTGTTTTTTGCTCATTTTCTCCCACTTTCCTTGTCCTAGCATGAATCACTTAGACCATAAGGACAAACAATTTGTTCCTAGAACTCTGGCAAGACCACTGTTGACCAGGACCTGGACAATGAACCTGGGCAACTTGTCCGATTATCCCCTCTCACTCTGTGAGGAGATGTCTTCCTACACTCAGTATAACTGATACAGCACAGCTGGGATCAGGGAAACCCACAGCGGATGTTGGAGCACCAACATCATGTGCCTCCATAGCCCAAATGTTTTCAATAAAACATACCATAACATTGAGAAACTGAGAACAGCCATATTCATGTACACTGCTGTTCTTTTTTGAGGCAGGTCCCATTAAACCACAAATAGAAAAAAAAAATTAGCATTTATATAGCATTTTTCAAGATGTCCAAAGCACTTCACAGCCAATGAATTACTTTTGAAATGTGGTTAATATTGTTCTTACTAGGAAAATGCAGCAGCTAATTTGTACACAAGGTCACACAAATAGCCAATGAGACAATAGCGCAGTTAATCTATTTTGCTGTTAGTCGGGGGATAAATGTTGGCCATGACTCTGGATGTCTGTAAGATAGAACGTACCTGTAGGATTTAGTAAAGTTAAAATTTGTAACTATTGTTAAATAACTATAATATGTGAAATTGTATGTTAAAAAACAAAAAAGCCTGTATAGAATGGCAAATGGCTGAGAAGCAAAGCATGATGGGAAATTATGGCTGAGAAGCAAAGCATGATGGGAAATTATGCCAACTTGATGTAATTCTGTAAAATGGTCTGTTAAGTAAACAAGGAGATAGCAGAGAACAAGAAATTCAGCAACATTGCAAAAGAAGATAGGGGGCTAGAGACAGTCTTCTGTCTTCTCAAAAGTGCAGAACTGGCAAAACAATGAGCTGATTAAAAAGCAAAAAGACATCTGTGAGAACTTAGTGTGAAGGTTGTTCTCAGATAACGATAGCTTGCTTACTAACTGCCACGTAGGCAAAAGGGAGAAAACGGGTATAAAAATGCAGATATTGAACACCAAAAGCAGCGCAAAGCCTTAGGAAGAAGAAACTGCAGTCAACAGAACACAGCAAGAGAATTAAAGAGACTGCGCCACAGTCACTCGGAAGAAACACCTGCGACTATCATCATGTTAAGTATTACTTCTTTGTACAGGATGTTTAATACTTAATAAACCTGTTTAACTTATACACAATATACTTGTACCCGGAGTGCTTTGTGCAGTCAGGGACAAATTATTCTAAAGAGCTTTTAAAGCAACAGTCAAGCTCACTGGTCTGTTGTTTCCTGGGTCACTTTTGCTACCGTTTTTAAAAATAAGAGTAACATATGCCTTTCTCCAATCACATTCTTCAAATAGTGCCAACTGAACAGTTTAAAATCTCATCCAAAAGACAGTGGGATAGGTTTTCAACTTCCCATCAGGACATAAAGCTGGCATCGTAGATCCGCCGTCCGTTGTAGACAATACCGCCCAGTTTGCGTTCCATTGATTTCAGTCGAAATGAAAATCAGATGGTTTCTATCATGGGTGGCCGATTGCAACGCTAGCTTTAGGCCGGGCAGCAAGTTGAAGACATATTGCAGCATCTCCAACCATACACTCTCTGACTCAAGAGGCGAGAGCGGTACCACTAGGCCAAGTGGTTTGAAGTCAGTCAAATTTGGGTATTTGTGAATGGGCTGAATTGAGCTTACATTCCAAAATGATTTAGAATGTAAAAGCCTGATGCAAAATTGCCTTTCTGTAACGTAACTGCCCACCCCGTCCTTGTGAAATTTAAAGTAACAAATATTTTAGAGTTTTACTTCTTCAAACCCCTCCAAGTGGTTAGTTGTCTTTATTGAAATGTAAACAACCATTAAACAGATCACATTAATTTCCCAATATTTGAAATTAATTACTGCTTTTGGTTGTTTATAATAATTTTTTCTGCAAATATTCCTCTAAAAAGCTCGGACTCAACATTTTCTATATGTTTGATAAAATCCCGCTTTCCTTTGAAAACTTAATCATGGGAAATATTACCGCTTACTGAAATTAAGACGACGTTTAGTCCAGGAATTGGCGAACTTCAAAAATTCCGAAGTCAGCATTTCCTGGAACATCCCCAATCGACAGAAACAGGACTGGCCAAGAGAATCTATGCAAGAAAGAATTGCAGAGGCAGACAAATTCAAACTACGGAAAAATTCAGGTATAAAAATGAGTTTGTTTCATTTTTCAATGCATAGCTTCTCTGCCCTTGTCCAGAGAGCAAGTAAAGCGGGTGTTTCAACTGCATAATGATTATCGTTATTGTTTAATATTTTTATATTATAGATATGTCTATGTACGTATTTGTCTCGCGTTGGGTAGCTGTCAATCTGAAATATTTATATTGACCGACATCTGGAGTCTGCTGGTGCTGGTTTCTGCTATCTAATAGGGCCAATAGACTGGATTACGCACACGTGTCAGTTTATTTAGGGGAAGCTCGCTGATATTTTTTTGGAAAGCGACTCCGTTTCACGCACCGAAACAGGCGTACAAGTGGTGTAAGCAAAATAATTCTGCCTTCCTCGGCCACATTCCAATCAAACACCATTCCTGATTCGCAATTTATTCCTTAATGGTCCTAAGAATGATTGATTTGCTCTGAATATTGTGATGCATACAACGACAAAATACACCTGGGTCGCTGCCTTTTTAGATATTTCTCATTCTTTGCCTGGTTATAATGTTGCAGTAGCGCCGCAGGCATTCCATTCCAGAGGACGTGCTGCTTGTTTCTCACCGCATGTTGCGACAAGTGCGGCAGACCTAGTGAGCATAAGTAGCTGTCTGGGTTACACAGCCGCAATTCTGTGGCCGGGTTAATCCCTGGCATAGTGACTAATCTCGATTTATCGTAATGCAATCCTGGAGAATTTGGGAGGTGCCTGCTTCTCCAAGGAGACGCGTGAGTTTCTGTATTACTGCTGGTTATCAGCAACTCTTGTATTAGTCAGTCATTTCAACTGCTCGTAAATGGGGACAGGTGTGCCAAAGACATCTGCCGAACAGGTACGGGACCAGTTTCACTTTAGATAAACTAACTTCACGCAGTTGTGCCTCTCCCACCTAGAAGCAGCGACCAGTTTTATTAAATATCCCAAATTTTGGAAAGGTGAGACTTTATTCTTGTTGCTTAAATTCTGACTGAAATCTGTGTTAAAACTAGAATGTAGGTTAATGCAAGGTGTTTCTAGTACAATACAAGTATGTGGCAGGACCTGTCTTTCTAGTTTTCTGTACAAAATCTGGTCTAAAGGTCCCATTCCTTCAACAGAAATTTACTGTATGTGTAAGATGAACTTTTGTCTTAAGTTACTGTTCAAATTTACTGTAACTTAAATCAATACATACAAATAAACCAATCCTGATACAATAGTTTCAATCTGTCCAAATGCCAACTTGACAAGCTGGATGGCATAACCAGTGGGCTGAAGGCAAGCGCTGATATGTTTAGGCAAATAGTGATTTGTTTAGGTGTTGGGGCATTCAGGCTGTTTAAGTGAAGTTGATTATGAAATTATAGTGAAATGTATCTCAAAAGGTAACCAGATGAATAATGTAGGAAATTGTGAACTAATCCATAAAGGAAGGGTTAGAAACTGAAATGACCACTGGCCTGGTTTACACATTGTTGTGATTGAAGGTTGATTTGGCTATGTGTCACTTAAAAAAAAACAAGTTGCTTATAAGTCTCAAGTAATCAGAAGTGGAGGATATAACTAAAGGATTCTTATCTTTACAAAAGGGAGAAAATGCATGCTCTTCTAGTGCAATAAGCTGCATGCAAAATGTGCTATGGTGCACAAACTAGCTGTGACAATGCACCTGCAGTAATGATCATTTCCTGCTAATAAGCCACTTGCCTGGTGTAAATGTAAAAATTTAATAATCTGGGTGGCAAGTTCACAATTGTGTAAAATGGTTCAATGCCATTTGACAAAATCCTGGTTTACCAACTAAGCCTTGCATATGCTGGTAACCTTTGTTACAGAGAAACAGTAGATTTTGGATGTGGAGTGCAGCTACCCACTATACAAGGGAGGCACCAAGTGGTGCAATATATTCAATATATTTCTGAAAGAGTTGGCACTGTCTCAACCACTGGCTGCAGAATGGACGATGCTGTACCAAGCATAATGGTAAGCCTTGAATGTTTTATAAAACATGTATGTGAAGGATAATATGCAAAAGAAACATGAACTATCCTCAACAAAGAGTTCTTAGACTAGGAATCATTTTCTCCATTCTTTTCTGCACTTTTTTCTAGGGCTTTGATATCCTTCACCATGTGCGGAGACCAAAGCTAGACACAATGGCCTAGAAATTCGCTATCGCCGCGCCAGGTCTTTAGCGCCCAAAATTTAGCGCTCGCCCGGATTCCCGTAGCGCCCGCCTGAAATTCAGTTGCGGCGCCCCAAGACGGAGGCGGGCGCTATTGCAGGGTTTGGCCGCCTCGCTTGGGGCGATGAAAGTCAATTTCAGGCGTCCAGCTGCCGCTGCGGCACCCGATGCGGTGCGGCAGGCTGGGGTACTGCAGGCCTCCTCCTTCTCTTAAGGAGGAGCTGCCTGCAGCCGTGAGATCGCCGCTGGATTCCCCCGGCAAATGAGCCCGGCACCACGGCGAAGTGCCGGGCTCGCGGGAGTCAGACACCAATGCCGCGGGGGGGTGGTGCAGGAGTCCGGGGAGGGAGGTGCGGCCAGGCGGCCGCCGGGAAAGTGGCCAGCCGCCCCTCCACCTTTATGCGCCAGCCTCTCGGAGCTGCAAGGCCCCGTTTTTCAAACGCTGTTTGCGGCCGCTACGGGCGAGGCGGTCGCAACTGAATTTGGCCGTCGGCACGGAATCGCGTTGGAACCGGGGCGCTGCGCACACCAATGACGTCATCGGTGCCGGCGCAGCGCTACCAGCTAACGCCGATTTTAGGGACCAACTGAATTTCGGGCACTAAAAAACTTCCGGCGCAAACCACTCTTTAGCCAATAAGTGGGCGCAAACGCGACTGAATTTCTAGGCCAATATTTCCAAGTGTAGTCATACCAATGGCAACAATAACTTGCATTTCAAAAGCACCTTTAATGTAATAAACCATCCCAAGGTGCTTCGCAGGAGCATTATCAAACAAAATTTGACACCGAGTCACATAAAGGGATATTAGGACAGGTGAGAGGTTTTAAGGAGCATCTTAAAGGAGGAGAGAGAGGTAGAGGGGCGGAAAGGTTTAGGGAGAGAATTCCAGAGCTTAAGATCTGAGCAGCTGAAGGAAGGTCATCAATGGTGGGGCAATGGAAATCAGGGAGGTGCAAGAATTGGAGGAACATAGATTTCAGAGGGTTGTAGGGCTGGAGGAGATTACAGAGATAGAGAGGGAAGAGGCGATGGAGGGATTTGAACACAATGGGCTGGATTTTCCACCTGGAGGCGGGATGGTGGCAGGTCCGCTGTTTGGCGGGTTCTGGTCCTGCTGCCAGTTGCAGCCACTCTGCAATAATGATTTTCCCCAAATTGCCCTCATTGGGCCGGGTAGCACGCATGGCATCCTTAATCAGTGGGTGCAGGTCGGGTGATTGCGCTTGATGACGCGCTGGGGGCCTCTATATTTAAGGGGGCATGTCCCCTTTGATTATGACTCTTTTTTCTGCATCCGAGTGCTGGTTGCTGCAGGCATGGCTGCGCAATGAACCAAGGCTGCTCCCCGGTTTGATGAGGACTCCATGCTCTTGTGGAGGGAGTAAGAGGATGCAAGGAGGTCCTCTTCCCTTCAGCTGGAAGGAGGAGGCCTCTTCAGCACACAAACGCAGCCTGGCTGCAAATTGCTGAGGAGGTCAGTGCAAGGTCGGTCTGTACACGCACCTAGGTTCAGTGCAGGAAAAGGTTTAATGATCTGCTGCGCTCAGCAAAAGTGAGTATAACATCACACTTACCTTCAATCTGCTTCCCATCTCTTCTCATCCCCATCACTCTGCATTTGCAGCCTACTCCTGCACATCCCAACTCACCCTAACATTCCTTGCACCCTCACCCTTCCCTCTCTCTTTATGTACAGAATCATTTCACCATCTTACTATGCACCCCTCGCACTCACTCTCACTGTTATGCAATGACAACAACTAGCACCGCACAGGGAGAGACCTTGGCATTGGCACCTCACTACATCACTGTCTCCCTCTAAGCATCAATGTTATCCATTCTTTACACTCACTCCATCAATCTCTCTGAAACTCTGTGTCCCTCATTGCAGGAAAAGAGAGCCCACAATAAGAGGGAGAGGGGGAGGACAGGAGAAGGCGCACCATCTGTCGCGCATCTAACAAATGCTGAGGAGGCAGCTCTGGAGATAGCTGGGGGTGCAGGGGAACTGGAAGTGGAGGATGGAGAGACGGGCACAGTACAGCAAGCTGGTGACAGAATTGATTTCCAATCCTCTGTCTTTGCATTTATGAGTGACTCATATCTGATCTGATATTCAAAGAAATTGAGTTCTGATCATCTGCACAATGTGATGGGTCTGCAACCTACATACCACATGTCTAACTCATACCTTTCCTCCCCCACAGGACCATCGAGAGCCCCCCTCCCCACTGTCCAGGAGGAAGAGCAGGAGGACACCTCAGAGGAACCTCCAGCCTCTGAGGAAGCAGCGTCAGCAGAAATGAGCGGAGCCAGCACCAGCGCAGAGACGCACACCTCGGTGGGTCCTTCGCGACATAGAGTAGTGTTGTCACCTGGTGTATCACAGCTCACAAGTGAGCAACAGCAGATAGTGGAGACAGTGACAGCAGTGGAGAGTCCTCGTCTGAGGCCGCAAGGCGCTCCTAACTCTGCTCAGCTGCATGTAGACGCTGTGCCTCTGGGGCCATCCAGAAAGAGAGCAGTACTGGAACTCCAGGAACAAGTGCAGGAGGCTCTGACTGAGTTTGCAACCACGGTGACTGTGAGTGTGCAGAGAATGGAGGAGTCCATGTCAAACATGAGCAATGCCGTGGTGCATGCAATGGCAAATGTAGCTGCCACCATGGAAAGGATGGCAACCTCCATGGAGGACATAAATCGTCAGACACAAAGCAACATGGTGACTCTTCTAGATAGATGGCCAGCTATGGAGGATAGATGGGCATCTATCATGGAGAGGAACCAGAGGCACATGGACATCCCCGTTATGAAGACTGTCAGTACAGAGACGGGTCCTCATGGCCCCACTGATGTGCAGCAAGGTGCTCCCCAGCTACTTGCTAGCAGTGAAGTGCGGTTGACCCGTGAGAGGGATGGTGGTGGTCGACAACAAGGAAGTGGGGACACCTCTCCAAGCGCTCATACTCCCATGCCACTGCCGAGCCCTCGGTCAGAGCCTCAGATGCCTCACCCAAGAGAGATGGCCATCTCTGCCCCTGCACAGCCACAGGAGGAGCAGACTTTGGTGGAGCCCTCCAAGGCTCCCAAACCCAGAGGACGACCGCCAAAGGTGTCTAAGCCGGCACAGCAGGGAAGTGAGCAGGCTGCCTCTACAGGGGAAGCACTACGTAGAAGCACGCATAAGAGAAAGCTAAAACACAAATAGTCACAAGGGTAGTCACTTGGGTGTTTTCATATTATACCAATTTATGTTTTTGATCTTTATTTCTATTGTATTAAAGTAATATGATGTCAATGATTCAATGCGTTGCCCTATGTACTTTCAGAATTGGAAGTGGCACATTGAGGGGTGAGGGTTCCTTTCATCTGCAGTGATGGTGGGGAGAGTGATAGGAATGCACAGCTCATTGTACAGATGCTGTATTGTGTGGAATGGAGGTCCTGCCAATCCTCATATGCATGTGCCAGCCACATGTATGCACTGCGTAAAGTTCCACGAATCTGGCATGGATTAGTCTATCCCTTGCCTCACGGCCAGCAATGAGCTCGCGAGCTGGTAGCACTGAGACAACCGCCTCCGCCAGGTGTTCCTCATCTGCAGCCTCATTCGCCTCTTCCTCCTCTGAGGAGGAGGAGGCTGTGCGCTGTGCCACTTGTTCCTCAGGCGGCAGTAAGCCACGCTGCAGTGCAATGTGCAGAGCACAGCAGACCATGATGATTCTGGACACCTGGCTGGTGCATACTGTAGGGCTCCACTAGATCTGTCGAGGCATTGGAAGCGCATTTTGAACAAGCCAATGGTTTGCTCCATGATGCTTCTGGTGGAAATGTGGTTCTCATTGTAATGCGCCTCCGCTTCATTTGATGGCCTCCTCATCAGTGTCATTAGCCATGTCTTCAGGGGATAGCCCTTGTCTCCAAGGAGCCATCCGGAAAGTTGGGTTGGCAGATTGAAGAGCTGAGGGACAGTGGACTGCCACAGAATGTACGAGTCATGGCAACTGCCAGGGAACTTTGCGCACACATGCATAATGTTCTTCCTGTGGTTACACACCAGCTGCACGTTAAGGGAATGGAAGCCCTTGCGGTTCACAAATACAGCTGGGTTATGATGGGGTGCCCTGATGGCCACATGTGTGCAGTCGATGTCGCCCTGCACCCTTGGGAAGCCTGCCATATAGGCAAACCCAACCGCCCGCACGGTAACACTTGCTTCATCCATTGAGAAGTGGATGTAATTGGCCGACTTGCCAAACAGGGCATCGGTAGCCTGCGTTATGCATCTGTGGGCGGCTGACTGGGAGATGCTGCTGATGTCTGCAGATGATCCCTGGAAGGACCCTGACACAAAGAAGTTGAGGGCGGTGGTGACTTTGATAGCCACTGGTAAGGAGTGTCCACTCGCTCCTCTGGGCTGCAGGTCTTGGTGTAGCATTGTGCAGATGTCAGTGACTACCTCTCGCGAAAGTCTCAGCCTCCTTTGGCACTGCTGCTCAGTCATGTTGAGGAAGCTCATCCTCTGCCTGTAACCCCTGTGTTGGGGATATCTCCTGCGGCACCTTGCAGCCCTGCGCTGACGGCATCAGGTGGCTCAGGAGAAGGTTGGCGCTCTTGTTGTTGGTGCTGCTGGTGTGCCTGGTTCTGCTGCTGCTGGTCCTCCATATCTGAGGACCATGATGAGTGAGTATAAATGGTTTCCATTCTGCTGGTGTGTATGTCACTTGAGGATGAAATGTTATAAGCGCTCAGTCAATGTGAAGAGAGGTTATTCCAAGGAGGTCACAGTGCATATAGATCTCACAACACACACTTACAACCTCAATACACCTGAAATACATCTTCCAAATCCTGAAATCAGAAAGTTCTGGCATTTGAAATTGAACTGATGTGGCAGGTTAGCTTTAATGCTGCTCTTGCAACTGTGAACTATGCAGCTTGTTGGAACACACGACACAATTAACTGGCGTGTTTGTTGAACGCCGTGGAACACGCTGAAATTGTGGCAAAATTGAAAAACCCTCTCAAAATAGCATTAAAGAGGTAGTTAACAAGCAACTACCTTAAGTGCCTCTCCCGCCGCTTGGTGTCGGCTCTGATCTGAAATCGCAGACCTGGCACTTTGGAAAGTCGCGTGATGGCGGGTTCGCAACCCGCCGTCAATCATTTTGGATTTAACTCCTGACCCGCCTCCAAACCCACCCTCTGAGCACCAGCAAAATCACAGCCAATGTCTTATACACAATGAACACATCTATACAATGTCTTATACAGCCTAAGCATAGTGCTTTTGGTTTTATACTCAATGGTCTGAGCTGTGCAACATATTTATTTTCCCAATACCCATCTCATCCTACTTGTGCACCTTTAATGAGGAATCAGTAATTATACCAGAGCTCGCTCTTGATGTATTACCCTTAATGAGTAGCCCTGCATGGTATAAACATGTCTGCAGTTTCCCAACTCCAAATGCTTCATTGATGACTAGCAATTGACAATGAAGAAAAACTGGCTTTATCCTCGCTTTTTGCTAATTTATTCCTTTTTTGGAGTGATGGGAATTCTTAGCTTTATCCTCGCATTTTTATAACATTCCTTTTTTTGGAGGGATAGGAATTCTTGGAGTAGAGCTAGACATGGATGAATAGCCCATCTGTTTTTTTTCTCCTGACATTACTCCACCTAAAAATAGAAATGTTGTCACAGAGTCATGAGACACACCTTGTACCTCACCTGTGGACTGGCCCATAATGCACAATCATCTGTGTCTTGCATGAGTTATGTTTAAGGTCATTAATGGAATAGCTATTCTATCTCTTGTGGGTTTTCACCATAACCTCTGTACTACTCAGTAGATAAGTAAGTAAAATAATTTAATATAATTGTTGAATTGGATTGGGAATTAAATGACCGTGATGTGCTACAAGTTTTTTTTGCTGCGTCTTTTCTTGATTGTGCACTGCTTGCATAAAACCTGAAACCTATGCCATGGAGGCGACCGTCGCATGTCGGTAGTTTATAATTTTATTTTGTTGTGCTAGAGTTGTACACTAATAATGCCACGTTACTACAGTGGAGCAATTCCAGTTGTATTCTTGTTATAAGTGTTGAAACGCTAAAAGGACTGGAAGAGCACCAGCCCAAAAATGTTTTTAAACAAAGATTCATCGATTCAGGTTTGGTAAATATTGGCCTAGAATTTGCTGTCCTGGTGACGCCGAACTGGCAGTGGTCACCGTCATTCCGCCTTTGAAACTGACCGCAACTTCAGGATTTAGCGCATGCGTAGCCACCCTGCCGGCAATCCGTGAAATCTCTCAAATCATGGAAACTGACGAAAACTTCAGCTCTTCCGCAGTAATTGTGCTATTAAATTCCCCACTAAAAGTTAGACCCAAAGGGATTAGGTGTAACTGGGGTTTTAACAGTGTATTGACTGCTGAACAAAGGTTATGGGCCTGAAAAACTAATTTTAATTTTGTGCAGTGTCAAATTTATCCATTTTAATAAAAATTAAAAATTTTAAGAAACTTAAAGTTTGTTCATCTTTATTTCAGGTTTGCCTTTTCCCCATGTGAGAGCCCTAATTTTTGTCTTGCTCTCTCTAACATATTTAGAAAGTTAGAATTTTAAGAGCTTACTCGCTTCCTGGTTCTCAGTCTGTGAGAATTCTGCACTTTGATTGGCTGCTTAGACAGCTTGTTGATGTCGCAGCAGCTCGCACTATGGGATTCCAACTATACTAGGTTGATTTGAATTAAGCGTTGGAAACCCAAACTTCTCGACACAGAGATTGTGATATTTTTGTGCGAAGCTTACTTCGGGGCCAGCAGCGGAAGCCTTTGGTTCGCCGCTGACCGCAAATTCCAGGCTAGTATGTAAGAGAAAAAAATCAACTTGGGAGGTTGTTACCAGTAAAATATAAAGGTAAGAATTCCTTAGATTGCTGTGTGGTACCATCATAAAGGAATTTATCAAGATTTATGCCATAAAACTGTGAATTCTTCTAGAAATTGTGTATCATTTTGCTAGAAATACAAGTGTAGAACATCTTCACAAGTGCATTTCTAATGGTTGTTGTTTGACATAATGATGAGAAGAATTCTTACCATTATTTGAAGTACCACTGGTATATTAGTTTTAAACCTACCCCTGTTCTGCAGGGTATAGAGTTAAATAATAGCTCCTGGTCTGCTTTTATAACTCAGATACTAGAAAATTCCGTTCTTGGTTAGATGACACTCTCCATAAGTTCACTTCTCTCCTTTGTCATCAGAACATAATCGGCTTCTAAAATTAAAATGAACCACTCCAGGGATCTCTGGCTTCATAAAGGATAGCTATAAAATGATCAGCCTAATACTGAAAATCTCCATTGTGCAATATTCTAATGATGTTGCCTATATTCTAATGCTGTTCTTTTAATTTTTTTTGGTTTCTGTTACAGGTGTGGGAGAAGGCAACTTCCAGAGTGTGGCAGAGTTTTGTGGCTGGCATCGTTGCAATTACGCAAATTAGGCTACTGTGATCTTAAAGTTAAAAATTCAAACTTCCCTGTTCCAATCAGGTGGGTCAATAGTTCATTTGAGGCTATACTATATGAGAGTTCCTCTGTAAAGATGGCTCCTGAGACATCCAGTAACTCTAACATTGACTGTCAGCTGAAACTTTCCATAAAGTAATTTTAAAAATTTGAAGTATAATCCTAAAAATCTGTTGATTTTTTGGAAAAACTCCCCACCTCGAGTGATTCACAGACTTATTGTGGTAAGGACTTAACTTTCTTCAGTGCCAGTTTTAGTTTTGAATCTCCAGAATGTGTGTATTTGCAAAGCCAAATCTGAACCTGACATTCAAGCGTTGAAAGCACAATACCCAACTCCGAATGGCAGTGGTGCTTATCCCACATTATGCATTCAATCATTTTAAAACCTTTGGTAAAGGCTTGAGTAAGAGTCACTTCTGTTTTTAATGCTGAACCAGATGGTCACACTGCTGTCATAAAACTGTCTATCATCCTTTCCTGTAGCCTACCAGGACTGGGTGAAAGAATCACCATCAGAAGGCTGTATTACCGTCACCTTACTAGAGTACTAGAGATTAAATATGTTTCTGTTAGGAAAGCCTGCAGTTAGAACACTAGCCATTGACTAAGCAATCATTTTTTTAAAATTCCTGTGGTTTTAAGCAGATAGTCACTCACCCCAATCACCAAAAACTTTATGGAAACATAAATAGGGGACTTTTTTTGTTTCTGCATCTGTGTGTATGTGTGTTTTAATGGAAATTTCACTTGTGCTGTTTCTACTGCACATTGGCTACAAAGCAATTTGGGCTAGAGTCAAAAAATATGATTTAGTTTGAAGCCAAACTGTTCAGGGTGGCATCAGGTGTGATACCATTTGGAATAAGCTGCCTTGCACTGCTTCAGCTTTGTGCTCACTGCAGTATAACTTCAATAGGTGCAAAGCTAGCTTAAAATTTGCTTTGTTCAAATAGTCTGCTGGACTGACTTTTAAATTTTTAATGCCACCCGGTCATTCTGCTGTTTGCAAAAGCTTACCAATCTGAGTTTGCAAAGGCTGATCTCTCCTTGATATGTGAGGAGCTTGGGGCATGCTTGTGTTTTCTTGCCTGCTCCTAGGTACTGGAGCTGCACCCGTCAAGGCCTTTAATTGTTGGACTGGGATCCCGACTGACAGCATCTGGGAAAGTTCGAGAAGGCAGCGATGTTCATTTTCATTTTACTTTCTGTCCTCAGGAGAGATATGGGCAGTTGTTCTATCTGCTCAGATTAGGATTTATGCCAGCCAGGGGAGGAGGGGAGGGGGAAGGCTATTTGTATAAGCCATTAAGTTTAATGTTTTAAGCTTTTAAATAATTAACTTAGAAAATCTGTTACCGCTGGCTATTTGAGACCAGATCCTGACGATTTAACAAGAATTGTGCTGCATGTGTGGGAGAATATCCTGATTGAGGGCCATTCCTGTGGATTTGAAAAGGTTGGCCAACTCTCCAATTTTACTTTTTTAAGATGTTGGAGTGTGAGGTTAGTTACATCAAGTAGGATACCATCAGCATACAGTGATATTTTGGTTTGGATTTTCCTCGGTTCCAAAGGGAAGAAGAGGGCCTTGTACTGGCCTCCTTTCTCTCCAGCTCACCTCTGGCTCAGCAAGGGCCTTGAGTGGACGACTAGGTTCAGTTCTTTGAGACCTAGATTAGAGCTATAGGGGGATAAATTTGGTTGGTTTGCACCTCCCGTTAGCACCCTAAGAGGCACTCTCAGCTCGTTCCCTGGGCCTCGCCATTGTTCTTTCCAGCAGATTTGATGTACAGGTCTCTCCAGGCCGAGATTCATGGCTGCAATGAGCAGGGTGTGGATGGAGAGCAAGATCGACCCTCCCCCTTTAAGAACTGGCTGGTGCCAGTGTGCCTGTGTTCCATTGCTGACTGACATCACATGGGCTTCGCCAGCGCTCTGAGGTAGCGCCTCGCTCCTCGGCATTAACGCCTTAAGAGAGGTGTGTAGCGCCTGATTTAGCGCTCCAATCACCTCCAGGGGCGAAAGAAGTCAAGTTTGCAGTCAGTGGCGATAATTAGCGGCAGGCGCTAAACTTTGCGCATGGCTGATAATTGTGCCCCAAACGGGGCGATAGCGAATTTCTCCCCCATAGGTCCATATGATGAACAGGAGGAGTGGACATTGCCTTTTTAACACATTAGTATGATCATAGCCACCTTAAAAGTGTCTGGGAGGGTGCCGGCCTTTTCAACATGGTAAAGGAGTTTCAACAAAAGAGATGTCAGTTCAGGGAGCAGGGTCTGGTGGAAATCAGCTGAGTTTGGTGCAGTTGCTTTCCTGGACTGTAGGTACTATATAGCTGCTTGAATCTCCTTGGCTGATATTGGGAAATCCAGTGGCTGCATCTCTTGGCAAGTTGGGAGTGGTTGGCAAAGTGGTGGGGAAGAGGGAGGTTGGTAGGTGGCAGGAATTTGCCTGATGGGTGGCTTGAGACTTTGAAGAGGTCAGAGAACCAAGGAAGTACATAAATCCCTTGTTGATCTCATTTGGATCTGAAGTTAGCCTGCATTCTGAATTTTTAATTGATGCCACAGTTCGTTCTACACTTGTCGCAGGGTATATGCTAGGAGCTTCCCAAGGTTTGTTCCCTTGTTTATAATATTTTGCCTTGGCGTATCGGAGGAGCTTTTTGGATACCACTGTTAACGGGCTGTTTAGTTCACCACTGGCCTGTATCAGAGATCATTCATTGTTGTTGAGCTTCTAGACCCACTGTTCCTCCATGCGCCTCTGGGTTTGCAGTACTCTATGCTTCTAGGAGGACAAGACAGTGATATGCTTCCTAAGGACTGCATTTCACAGGTTCATTTCACAGAGAAGCATTGGGAAGTTGGGGGGACTTTCCATTTTTACCTCTAGAATGTGTGAGCTGGGTCTATAAGGAAGCTTGCTAAGAGTAGGGTTTAGATGCTGGAGGAGGTGTGGTACATTGGAGAGGGTGAGCAGGGGAGTAATTGGTGCATGATCAAAGATGGCCTTGAGCACTATATGACAGCTCAGGACAGTTGCACCTGCTTCAGGAGGACGTAGTTCTTTTGGAGTATATTTTGTGTAAGTTTGACTAGATAGTGGGTTGGCTGCCTTGGCATATATTGACCAAGCCTAAATTGTTGCATCACTCGTGAATTATTCTGGATGCCTCATATTTGTTGGAACCCTGTCCAACTTGGGCTGGATGGTGCAGCTTACTCACACAAATAGAGCTGGATTTGGAGACGGGTCTGCTGTCAAAAATAGCAAAGATTGGCAGCGAGTAGAAAACCTGCTATCAACCCGCCTCCACGCGAGTCTCCCAGGTGTCGGGTCTGTCAGCGGAGAACTGACCCGATACCAAGCGATGGGGGAGACAATTTAGATCATTAAATGGCTTTTTAAGAGCCAATTTAATGCTATTTTGGGGCTACCTTCCAATTTTACGTGCTTCCCCACGGGTTACCTGCTGCTTGGGGAACACGCCAGCTCACCCTGTCATGGGCTGGATCTGTTTTGATGTATCTGAGAAGCTGACAGCTGCAGAAGTTCTGTGAAGGATGCCATGTTGCAGATGCTCAGTTTCAGAGTGCAGAAACTGTTGGTTACTGCATTTGTAAGACATATAGAGATTTCTTTAGCTTGCAAGTGTTTAGAGCCAACTGTATGTCCAGTGCCACCTCATTGGAACAACCTCTCTCACCATTGACACATCGCTTCTGTCATCTCACCTGCAGCTGCCATCTATTGCAGCAACATCAGTGCCCTTGACAAAATCAGACCTTGGTCTTCGGAATCCTTCCACGATCAGCCCCAACACCAACATCACCAGGCACACCAGCAGCACCAACAACAACACCAGCCTTCTCCAACATCACCTGATGCTGCACAGGACACAGGGCATCAGCCCCTGACAACATTGCTTCCCGGGAGGCCAGCGATGGCATCACCGTGGCCAGATTTACTTCACTTGATGCTGTACACCCTGGCTGCCACATGATACACCAGCACCATAAAGCATCCCTTTAATGTCCAAGCCATTCCATGCACACACATCACTATAGCGGGGGGTGGGGGGGGGGGGGGAGTTATGTCTCAACATTCACTGGAACTCAGTAAGACACTTCTCAAGGTGCACACAGATCTGTCCAATAAGGTGAAGTGTTGAAAATATAGATTTCACTGTATGACAACATATTACCAGAAACTTTCATGAATATTGGCTAAACCTCTCAAGTGCCTACCCTTGTGTGTTGTTAGTTAGTATGCTTGCAGTAGGATGGGGGTGAGTGTGAGGGGTGGCTAGTGAGATGGGGAAGTGATAATGTAGATAGAGAGGGATGGGTGGAGGTGCAAGGTAAGTTGGTGTGAGTAAGGATGTGCAGGAGAAGAGTAGGGAAGGCAGAGTGATGGGGGTGTGTTGAGTGGCACAGCAGGGTGAGTTTGAGTGTAGCTTTGCAGTAACGTTTCGTGATCCACTGAGATCATTGAAAGGTTGGCGCCACTGCAGCCAGGGACTCCTGACAACATCCCTGCTTTTGCCCTCCTGTGCAATGTGCAACCAGGCTGCATTGGTGTCCTGGGGAGGTCTCTTCCGCCCTTGGCAGGGAAGAGAACCTTCCTACGATAAGAATATGGAGGGAGTCATTGGATAACCTGGGTGCAACCGCCCACCTCTGTGCAGTGCTCGTCAGTATTTGCAGCACCTCAATGTTGTCAAACACTGACAGAACAACTGTCAAACTCAATGTGGCTGTGGTCCCTTTAAGGAAACAGGCTGATGATGCATCATCAAATGACGTCATCAGACCCACTTCCTGTTAATTGGCCGGGAAGCCCACAGGGCAGGCTTAACAAGGCCAATCAAGGGAAAATCCCTTTGACGGAGCGGCTGCAGCCGGGAGCAGGACCGGAACCCGAAACCAGCTCTCCAGCCACCATTCCACCTCCGCAGAGAAAATCCAGCCCTAAGTGTGTCTCCACTTGGGGAGTTAGTGAAAGGAATGTTGCTGTGAGGAATGTTGGGGAGTACAAGTTGAGTATTGTGACTGTCTCTCACTATTTGACCCTTTTATTAGGATGAAACTGCTATTCTTGCCTGGATGGTCTTCAGGGTGAAGCAAAGGTGCTTGTTAATCAGGATGGCCACTCTGCTGCTCTTGGTCAAATAGGAGACTGCCATTGTTTGGCTTATCCAGTCCCTTGAGTTTGGCATGCTCTGAGGGCAAGGCGAATCTCCTGCAGGATGCTATGTTTTCTTGCTCTTTTTTGAGGTAGATAAAGATTTATCTTCTGTTTAATTGGGTGATTAAATCCCCTGATAATGTTGAGTCCAGCCATAATGGTGGTTGGGTTGGTTTGCAGTGGGCATGGAGGAATGTTTGTAGCTCATATGATGGCTATCGCACTGATATGAGGCAGACCCGTTCAGGTCTTCAGGTGGGATCCCTGACTGCAGGGTTTGGCCAGTTGTTCCCTTTGATGCTGTGCTTCCATACACTGAGGAAATTATGGGCTAGAATCCAGTCAGCCCACACAATCTTTAGTTGGGCACGGTAAACAGTCTCAAAACAACCCCCTACACAGCTTGCTTTTCATAAACCCCCAGAGAAAGCTGACAGGTCCAGAAATACCCCATAGCAGAACAGTGTTATCCGCATGGAAAAATATCTCTGCTTTTATGAAAGTCCTGCAGATACTGTGCCTTTTCATCAATCTGGTGCATTGGAGAACTCCTGATCCATTCATTATGGTAGGTTTGGTACCTAGAATGAGAAAGGCATCACCAGGCTAGGCTAACTCTTTGACAAGGACCAGGCTATCCCCTTCCAACAGTTAGCAAACAAATTCCACCACCCCAAACATTAACATTACCAGTACTTCTACCTTCAAATTAAATGTTTCTTCAGTACTGAGTCATGCAGCAAAAGCTCTGACACAATGACATGAAAGGTGCTATGTAAATGCAAGTTCTTCCTTTACTCACTGGAAAGAGAGTACCCCTGGTAACGTGTAAGATAATACAGCTGTCATCCTGGCCACATGAAGATGCATTCTCTTTCTCCTATTGCTGTATAGTCCTGTAAGGGGGGAGACACTTGTTGCATTTTTGCCTAATTACTGGGGTACTCTATGACCAGCAGCAATCCCCAATTCCTTTCTTAGATCTGTAATACTTAGAATTTTGTTTTTGGTAATTAAGAAAATGAAAAGATTACAGGTTGAATAATTCAATCGAAATTTTATTTAACTGCAGTAGTTAGTTTAATTCAGCATCCATCTGCCATTTCACAGTCTCGTAAGGCTTGGTGGGAAGGGGAAACATGAATCAAGAGGTTCATATACAGAACCTGTTGATTTATTTTGAAGAAGTAAGACCCTAAAGAGATCTTGCTTACACCCCTTTCCCAGGAGTAGAGTAATTAATTGGTCATTAGGTGACTGCAACAGGTTCATTCTGAAAAATGTTGCCGAACTCAACGAACAGGCAGTCGCACTCGCTCAGCCTGGTACGAGCGAGTAAGAGATAGTCCCTCAGTAGGCAGACAACAGGTGCCAGGAACTCCTCATATGCAACACAGTGCACTATAAATGTGAACATATTGCCGTCATCCTTCAGACCACACAGGAGCACTCAACTATACTCCATTAAACTGGTGGTTTCACCAGTTGGAGGCGTGGTGTTTCAGCAGCAGCTATATCAAGCCCTGCATATATGAAAGCAAAATACTGCGGATGCTGGAAATCTGAAATCAAAACAGAAAATGCGGGAAATACTCGGCAGGTATTTTCAGCATTTTCTGTGTTTTATTGTTGAACTCATTGTTCAGTCCGGAAGACTGTAAAGTGCCTAATAGAAAGATGAGGTGGTATTCTTCAAGCTTTCATTGAGCTTCATTAGAACAGTGTAGGAGGCCAAGAACAGAGAGGTCAGAGGGAGTGGAGCAGAAAATGAAAGTGACAGGCAACCTTAAGCTTGGGGTCACGCTTGCGGACTGAACAGACGTGTTCTGCAAAGTGGTCACCCAATCTGCGTTTGGTCTCCCCAATGTAGAGGAGACCACATCGCGAGCAGCGAATACAGTATACTAAATTGAAAGAAGTACAAGTAAATCGCTGTTTCACCTGGAAGGAGCGTTTGGCGCTCTGGACAGTGGGAAGGGAGATGTGTTGCATCTCCTGCGCTTGCATGGGAAGGTGCGTGGGAAGGGTTGGGGGTGATTGAGGAGTGGACCAGGGTGTTGCAGAAGGAGTGGTCACTTCAGAATGCTGAAAAGTGGGAGGAGGAAGATGTGTTTGGTGGTGGGATCACACTGGAGGAGGCAGAAATAACAGAGGATGATCTGTTGAATGTGGAGGGTGGTGGGGTGAAAGGTGAGGACAAGGATAATCCTATTGGGGTTCTGGGAGGGAGGGGAAGGGGTGAGAGAAAAATTGCGGGAAATGGAATGGACACAGACGAGGGCCCTGTCCACCACGGTGGAGGTGAATCCTTGACTGAGGAAAAAGGAAGACAGAGGGGAGGCACTGGTATGGATGGTGGCATCATCAGAACAGATGTGATGGAGACAGAGAAACTGGGAGAATGGAATAGAGTCCTTACAGGAGGCGAATTGGAAGGATGTGTAGTCAAGGTAGCTGTGGGAGTCAGTGGCTTTATACTGGATATTGGTCGATAGCCTATCCCCAGAAATGAAGACAAAAAAGTCGAGGAAGGGATGAGGGCTTTGTGTCTTAATGCGAGGAGCATTCGTAATAAGGTGGATGAATTAGCTGCGCAAATAGATGTAAACGGATATGATATAATTGGGATTACGGAGACATGGCTCCAGGGTGACCAAGGCTGGGAATTCAACATCAAGGGGTATTCAATATTCAGGAAGGACAGGAAAAAAGGAAAAGGAGGTAGGGTAGCATTGCTGTTAAAGAGGAGATTAACACAATAGTAAGGAAGGATATTAGCTCTGATGATGTGGCATCTGTATGGGCAGAACTGAGAAATATCAAGGGGAAGAAAATGTTAGTGAGAGTTGTGTACAGACCCCCAAACAATAATGCTGAATTTGGGGATGGCATTAAATGGGAAATTAGAGATGCGTGCAATAAGGGCACAGCAGTTATCATGGGTGACTTTAATCTACATATAGATTGGGCTAACCAAATTAGTAACAATACCATGGAGGAGGAATACCTAGAGTGTATACGGGATGGTTTCCTGGACCAATATGTCGAGGAACCAACTAGAGATCAGGCCATCTTTGACTGGGTATTATGTAATGAGAAAGGATTAATTAGCAATCTTGTGTGAGGCCCCTTGGGCGGAGCGATCAAAATATGATAGAATTCTTCATTTAAGATGGAGAGTGAAGTAGATGACTCGGAGACTAGGGTCCTGAATTTAAATAAAGGAAACTACAATGGTATGAGGCACGAGTTGGCTAGGATGGATTGGGGAACATTACTTAAAGGGTTGACAGTGGCTAGGCAATGCAAACATTTAAAGATCGCATGGATGAACTACAAAATTTGTTCATCCCTGTTTGGCATAAAAATAAAACAAAAAAGGTAATTCAACCGTGGCTAACAAGGGAAATTAGGGATAGCATAAGATCCAAGGAGAGGACATATAATTTGTCCAGAAAAAGCAGCAAACCTGAGGATTGGGAGCAGGTTAGGATTCAGCAAAGGAGGACAAAGGGATTAATTAAGAGGGGAAAATAGATTGAGAGTAAGTTGGCAGGGAACATAAAAACTGACTATAAAAGCTTCTATAGATATGTGAAGAGAAAAAGATTGGTAAGTCAAGCATAGGTCCCTTGCAGTCAGAATCAGGGGAATTTATAATGGGAAACAAAGAAATGGCAGACCAATTAAATACATACTTTGGTTCTGTCTTCACAAAGAGGGACATAAATAACCTCCCAGAGATGTTGGGGAACATAGGGTCTAATGAGAGGGAGGAATTGAATGAAATCAGTATTTGTAGGGAAGTGGTGTTGGGGAAATTGACGGGATTGAAGGCCGATAAATCCCCAGGGCCTGATAATCTACATCCTAGGGTAAATAAGGAAGTGGCCCTAGAAATAGTAGATGCATTGCTGGTCATCTTCCAAAATTCTATAGACTCTGGAAGAGTTCCCATGGATTGGAGGATAGCTAATGTAACCCCACTAATTAAAAAAGGTGGTAGAGAGAAAACGGGGAATTATAGACCGGTAAGCCAGACATCGGTAGTGGTGAAAATGCTAGAGTCCATTATAAAAGATGTAATAGCAGAGCATTTGGAAAACAGTGACAGGATCGGACAAAGTCAACATGGATTTACAAAAGGTAAATCATGCTTGACTAATCTACTGGAATTTTTTGAGGATATAACTGGTAGAAAAGATAAGGGCAAGTGGATGTGGTGTATTTGGACTTTCAGAAGGCTTTTGATAAGGTCCTGCATAAGAGATTAGCGTGCAAAGTTAAAGCACATGGGATTGGGGGTAAAGTACTGACTTGGACAGGGAACTGGTTGGCAGACAGGGAGCAAAGAGTTGGAATAAATGGGTATTTTTCCGAGTGGCAGGCAGTGACTAGTGGGTTACCGCAGGGATCGGTGCTAGGACCCCAGCTATTCACAATATATATTAATGATCTAGATGAGGGAACTAGATGTAATATCTCCAAGTTTGCAGACGACACAAAGCTGGGTGGGCGTGTGTGCTGTGAGGAGGATGCAGAGAAACTCCAGTATGATTTCGACTGGTTGGGTGATTGGGCAGATGCAGTATAATGTGGATAAGTGCGAGGTTATCCACTTTGGTGGCAAAAACAGGAAGACAGATTATTATCTGAATGGCAATAGATTGGGAAAAGGGGAAGTGCAACGAGACCTGGGTGTCCTTGTGCACCAGTCGCTGAAGGTAAGCATGCAGGTGCAGCAGGCGGTTAAGAAGGCAAATGGTATGTT
Source organism: Somniosus microcephalus (assembly GCF_052327205.1). Taxonomy (NCBI): domain Eukaryota; kingdom Metazoa; phylum Chordata; class Chondrichthyes; order Squaliformes; family Somniosidae; genus Somniosus; species Somniosus microcephalus. Next base: position 77,837,471 of record NC_140992.1, read on the forward strand.
GGCCTTCATAGCGAGAGGATTCGAGTACAGGAGCAAGGATGTCTTGCTGCAGTTGTACAGGGCCTTGGTGAGACCACACTTTGAGTATTGTGTGCAGTTTTGGTCGCCTTATCTGAGGAAGGATGTTCTTGCCCTGGAGAGAGTGCAGCAAAGACTCACCAGACTGATACCTGGGATGGCAGGAATGATGTATGAAGAGAAATTGGGTCGATTAGGCTTATATTCGCTAGAGTTTAGAAGAATGAGAGGGGATCTCATTGAAATTTATAAAATTCTAACAGGACTAGACAGACTAGATGCAGGAAGGATGTTCCCGATAGCAGGGGAGTCCAGAACCAGGGGTCACAGTCTAAGGATATGGGGTAAGCCATTTAGGACTGAGATGAGGAGGAATTTCTTCACCCGGAGAGTGGTGAACCTGTGGAATTCTCTTCCACAGAAGGCAGTTGAGGCCAATTCATTAAATATATTCAAGAAGGAGTTAGATATATTTCTTAAGGCTAAAGGGATCAAGGGATATGGGGAGAAAGCAGGGACAGGGTACTGAATTTGGATGATCAGCCATGATCTCATTAAGTGGCGGAACAGGCTCGAGGGGCCGAATGGCCTACTCCTGCTCCTATCTTCTATGTTTCTGTGAGTCTGAGATAGACCATGTGAAGGCAGGGGAAGGTGAAAATTGGAAGCAAAAGTGATGAAATTATCTCGTTTGGGGCGAGAGCAGGAAACGGCACCGATGTAGTTGTCAATGTACTGAAAAAAAAAGGTGAGGGAGGGGACCTGAGTAGGACTGGAACAACGGCATAGCTAGGAGCCATACGGTTCTCATAGCGACAACTTTTATTTGGAGGAAGTGAGTTGTGTCAAAGGAGAAGTTGTTCAATGTGAGAACAAGTTCATCCAAGCGGAGGAGGGTGGTGGTGGTCGATGGGGACTGGATAATAATATGCCATTAAACCTGTTTTTGACCTATTTAATTTTACCTGATTCATTTTAACCCTTCCAAGACTAAAATGTTTACTTGTTTAGACATTTCCAAGTGCTGGGGGTCACTTTATTCATGTTTGATGCATAAAAATGCATCAGGTCTATCTTTGCATTCTGTGCCTATGAAAAATTGCACTGTGAAGCCAGTTTTCAGCCAATTATAAGTTTCTCCCACAATTTCTTCAGTTACTAAAGCAGCCTACTATCCCTGTACAATTTGTGACGTGCTGCTTGGATTGTAACAAGATGTAAATGGGCACATTGCGATCATTAACGACCACATTCACAATGCATAGGATTGACAAACGAATTACATATTAAAAAAAGTTAAATTGAGATGGCAATTTAAAGCTAGGAACGGACTTAGTGAACATAGCCTGGCGATCGAAAAAGGTAGACACAGGCAGACCCGGCTACCAAGAGAGGACAGGATATGCTCTCACTGCAGTCAGGGAGTGGTGGAGACCGAGATGCACTTCCTCACAGCTTGTAGAAAATATCAGGGCATAAGGGAGAATTTCTACCCAAAATTCACAAAAATATGCCCGGAATTCAGAAATTTGAATGACGACCAAAAACTCCCATACCTACTAGGGGAAGAGAGAAATTGTGTAACCTTAGCGGCACACTATGTTACAGCTTGCCATAAACAGAGGGACAACCACTAAATATAAGAAAAGAGTATATACAAATTATATGAATGTATATTTATACACTCGGGGATATATCTGTTTATACACTGTATGGATAGATCTGTATTTTTGTGTACAACCATGAATGTTTTTCGATGCTTTGGCAACATAAGATGTACCTTGTCATGCCAATAAAGCGATTTGAATTGAATTGAATTGAATTGACAACCCACTATCTCTCCCCTTCCCCACCCACCCCCACCCCAGATATTTAGAATTTCTATATCTTGCTTTGCACTTTGCTCCAGTGACCCTATACACTATTAGAACTCCTGCACTAAATTTAAAAAAAGACACCAAACAAGGGCAACATAATTATCTTTCAATTTAAACAGCAAACTACAATTCCTGTGATTGCAGAAAACATACTGAGTCCACCAACACCATTCTGCATTAGTCTAAGTGGCTGTGGCCATCGAAGTGGTGTTAATTCAGCAAACTCGATCTTGCCATTGATTTAATAGGAGGCGGAGCTATGGTAGTTAGCTGTTCAACTTTGTTGCCGAGGGTCTCTGTGGAGCAGCGTAAAAGTCCTAGCAAATTATGACGTGGTGTAAGTAATGGCATAAGTCACTCATGCCATAATTTGCTGGAATTTCTGCACCAAAATAATGCCGTAGATGAGGCATTACTATGGCGCATGTTTTCAGCATGCTCTGGCCCATAAAAAAAAACGTTAGGAAGGATTATTATCTTAGCTTAAGATAGAAAAAATTTGAAAGCAAAATTCAAAGTAAAAATAGTTTAAAGAATGAGAAGAATAGAAGAATGACAGGGTGAGTAGAATTAGTATTTAAAATGCACAAATTAGTTTCAAGTGGTTATTTTAGTGTTCTGAGGTAAGAAAACTGCTGGCATTTGAATAGCTTTATTACTGTAATATTAGAATTTGTTTCAGCATTACAGTGCGTGATATGAAGCGAGAACTGAAATTCCCTCCTAGTACTTATAAGGATTAACATACAAATCGAATAAAATCAACAATATCTGTAGGATAGAATTTATATCCCACTTGTTTAACCATAACCCATTTATCAAGGCCATCATGAGTTACCACATCAGTCCATTCATGAGATACATTCCACAAGTCTTCATAATGTGTCTTCTACATTTTCATAATCTATTGCCTTGTCAGTTTAATAGGAGAGCAAACATTAGGGAAGGACATTTACCAGACCATAAATTGACTGAATAATGTGATGCAGTGGCAGAGGTGGGTTTAGTTGCAACATACATCAGAAGGCAGGATTCATGTATACACTAGTCGTTAGAAAATTCTGGAATTAGTCAATATCTTGAGATTTGGTAATAAACAAAACATTTGTTATTTGCATATGGACCAAGAATTTCCTATTATCAATTAAACCCAGAAAAGTGGAGTAAAAATGCATTCTTAAGTTCAGGTAAATAGAGCCACTGTGAGTTCCTTTTGGCAGTGTCATCGTAACACTCAAAAACGAGCAATTCACTTGAATAGAAGTAAAATGACTGCAGTATTCAAAAGTTAATGAAAATAAAACTTTTCTGGTTTAACCAGTTTTTAATTACATTGCAAGAAACGTTTAGTCTATGCAGATCCTGTTTGTCAGGAATTTGCAACTGCACATGCACAGATTGTGCGTGTGTTTACATAGATGCAGCAGTGCTCACAGTTCTGGAGAAAACCAGAACAACTGGCATAGGGGAATGGTAGCATAGTGGTAATGTCACTGGGCTAGTAATCCAGAGACCTGGAATAATGATCCAGAGATATGAGTACAAATCCCACCACAGCAGCTGGGGAATTTAAATTCAGTTAATTAAATAAATCTGGAATAAAAAGTGAGTATGGTAACCATGAAGTTATCGGATTGTCGTAAAAATCTATCTGGTTCACTAATGTCCTTTAGAAAGGAAATCTGCTGCCCTTACCTGGTCTGGCCTATATGTGACCCCAGACCCACAGCCATGTGGTTGACGCTTAACTGCCCTCTGAAATGGCCTAGCAAACCATTCAGTTGTAACAAACCACAACAAAAAATAATAAGAATTAAACTGGGCGGACCACCCGGTATCGACCTCGGCACTAGCACCAGCTATGGACACGGCAACGGCACACCTAGCCCAGTCGACCTTGCAAGGTCCTCCTCACCAACATCTGGGGACTTGTGCCAAATTGGGAGAGCTGTCCCACAGACTAGTCAAGCAACAGCCTGACATAGTCATACATGCAGAAGCATACCTTTCAGCCAATGTCCCAAACTCCTCCATCACCATCCCTGGGTATATCCTAGCCCACCGGCAGGACAGGGGTGGTGGCACAGTGGTATACACTCGGGGAGAACTGGCCCTGGAAGTCCTCAACGTTGACTCTGGACCCCATGAAGTCTCATGGCTTCAGGTCAAGCATGGACAAGGAAACCTTCTGCTGATTACCACCTACAGCCGATGAATCAGCACTTCTCCATGTGGAACACCAATGGAAGAAGGACTGAGGGTAGGAAGGGCACAAAATGTACTCTGGGTGGGCGACTTCAATATCCATCACCAAGAGTGGCTCGGTAGCACCACCGCTGGCCGAGTCCTGAGGACATAGCTGCCAGTCTGGGCCTGCGACAGGTGGTGAGAGAACCAACATGAGGGAAAAACCTACTTGACCTCGTCCTCACCAATCTACCTGTCCACAGGACTACATGCATGCAGTATTGTCCATGACAGCATTGGTAGCAGTGACCCCCACACAGTCACTGTGGAGACGAAGTCCCATCTTCACACTGATGATATCCTCCATCGTGTTGTGTGGCACTACCACTGTGCTAAATGGGCTAGATTCAGAACAGATCTAGCAGTGCAAAACTGGGCATCCATGAGGCATCTGTGGGCCATCAGCAGCAGCAGAATTGTATTCCACCACAATCTGTAACCTCATGGCCCAGCATATCACTCACTCTACCATTAGCATCAAGCCAGGTAACCAACCCTGGTTCAACAACGAGTGCAGAAGAGCATGCCAGGAGCAGCACCAGGCATACCTAAAGATGAGGTGCCAACCTGGGGAAGCTGCAACACAGGGCTACATGCATGCTAAAAAGCGGAAGCAACATGCTATAGACAGGGCTAAGCGATCCCACAATCAACGGATCAGATCAAAGCGCTGCAGTCCAGCCACATCCAGTCGTAAATGGTGGTGGACCACTAAACAACTAACTGGAGGAGGATGCTCCATGAATATCCTCATCCTCAATGATGGTGGAGCCCAGCACATGAGTGCAAAAGACAAGGCTGAAGCGTTTTCAGCCAGAAGTGCCGAGTGGATGATCCATATTGGCCTCCTCCTGAGGTCCCCACCAACACAGTAGCCAGTCTTCAGCCAATTCGATTCACTCCATGTGATATCAAGAAACAGCTGAGCACACTGGATACAGCAAAGGCTATGGGCCCCAACAACATCCCAGCTATTGTGCTGAAGATTCATGCTCCAGAACTAGCCGCGCCTCTAGCCAAGCTGTTCCAGTACAGCTACAACACTGGCATCTAGCCGACAATGTGGAAAACTGCCCAGGTATGTCCTGTCCACTAAAAGCAGGACAAACCCAACCCGGCCAATTAACACTCCAGCAGTCTATTCTCAATCATTGGCAAAGTGATGGAAGGTGTCATCGGCAGTGCTATCAAGCAGCACTTATTCACCAATAACCTGCTCACTGATGCCCAGTTTGGATTCCGCCAAGCGCACTCGGCTCGCGACCTCATTACAGCCTTGATCCAAACATAGACAAAGGAGCTAAATTCCAGAGGTGAGGTGAGAGTGACTGCCCTTGACATCAAGGCAGCATTTGACCAAGTGTGGCAGCAAGGAGCCCCAGTAAAACTGAAGTCAATGGGAATCGGGGGGAAAACGCTCCACTGGCTGGAGTCATACCTAGCACAAAGGAAGATGGTTATGGTGGTTGAAGGTCAATCATCACAGCCCCAGGACATCGCTGCAGGAGTTCTTCAGTGCCGTGTCCTAGGCCCAACCATCTTCAGCTGCTTCATCAATGACCTTCCCTCTAACATATGGTCAGAAATGGGGATGTTTGGTGATGACTGCACAGTGTTCAGCACCATTCACAACTCCTCAGATAATAAAGCAGTCCATGCTCGCAAGTAACAAGACCTGGACGATGTTCAGGCTTGGGCTGATAAGTGGTGTAGTGTATGTACTTTGCAGAAGGAACTATATTCTGCAGCCCCGTATACTGCAGTACCAGTAGTGACCACCCCTGTATATAAGACTGTGTAGTAACATTTGCATACTAGTTCCAGGTTGCCTCCATTCAGTAAAGACCTGTTATAACCAATTCCTGCAGTCCGTGTCTCAATTATACACGGACATAATACTGGCGACGAGCAGATACGAACTTACCTACAGTCTGCATCACCTCATGGGGATCCATCCCTGAAGCGAAGTTATCAGAGGTCGAGGCCAGAAGGAAGAAAGAAACAGAAGAAACGGGCGTCGACCGTGGGCATCCGCCTCCGAGTCAGCGGAGTTGAAGATTTGCAGGAGAGGCTGTCGAGAGCGGTGCTTGGTTATCCTGTCGATGGTGCTTCAGCTAATTGGGCTGGTGGCAGGTAGTACACTGATCCTTCCTGGGCTGCGGCGGTCTAGAGCTCGAGCGGGTGGCTTTGCAATGGGGCCGAGCAGCGTTGTCGGGAAGAGGAGAGAGAGAGAGGGTGGAGCACACCGGGCGCGGCCGGTGCTGCGAAGCTGGGCAGCGTACAGACCCGAGAACAGGGAGGCAAGGGTCCCGCAGGGTTGTTCCGACGACGGGGAAAGAATAAAAATTAAACGCGCAGAAAGCCGCGAGGAGCTGCAGTTTGCCACGGGAACCGCGGAGAGCGGCATTAGCAGCAGCGCGGGGGGAAGTGCGCGAAGACCATAGGGCGTCGCCATCAAGGCATAAAATGCCAGCAACAGCGCTAGCAACAGCGGAGAAGACAGAAAGCGCGGGAGGTGCCATCTTAATCCAGCGGGGAAGAAGGCAAAGCGCGGGAGGCGCCATTTTGTTAAATCGGGGAAGAAGGCAAAGCGCGGGAGGCGCCATCTTAGATTTCCAAGATGCCGAACACTGGCAATATCACTGCCTTCGATAATGCAATAGAAGACTGGACCACGTATGTGGAAAGAGTCGAGGTATATTGCGAGGCAAACGAAGTAGCCGATGAGAAAAAGGCATCGGTACTGCTAAACTTAATGGGCGCAAGAACGTACGGCCTATTGCGGGACCTGATTACTCCAGCCAAACCGAAGGCGAAGAGTTTTAACGAAATTGTTGCTATCCTACAGGAACACCTAAATCCTACACTGCTGCTGATAGCAGAAAGATTTAAATTCCACAGGAGAAATCAGCATAAAGATGAGAGCAATGCTGATTACCTTACGGAACTACGCAAGCTATCAAAGCACTGCCAGTTCGGAGCAGGACTGGCAGATACCTTACGGGACAAATTTGTCTCTGGACTCCTGAGTGAAGGAACCCAGAAGAGGTTACTCTCAGAGAAAGAGCTGACGCTAGATAAGGCTTTCAGCGTGGCAGTATCGTACGAAGCAGCAGCAAGGGGAGCTGCGGAAATACAGCAAAAGCCACAGGAATACAGCACCCACAAAATGACACGGGGATTTGCAAAATGTTATCGCTGCGGCAGAACAACCCATGACCAGAAGGACTGCTGGTCCAAGGACAAAATATGCAGGCAATGCGGAAAGATGGGAGACATTGCACGAGTTTGCAGGTCTGGGAAGAAGACCAACGACAACAAAAAGGCTACTAAGGAACCGTACAGGAAAGTACAAAAGATGACGGACAGTAGTTCCGAAGACCAGATGAGCGATAGTGAATCCGGGAACAAGAGACTAAGCTGTCTCAAACTTCACAACGTAATCGCAAAAGAGGATCACCAAACCATTTGGGTCATCCTCACGATAGCAGGGTCCCAAGTCAAAATGGAATTGGATACAGGATCAGCTCTAACCGTCATGAATCGACGAGACTATGAGCGGCTATTCTCACACATACCCTTGAAAGAGACATCCATTGTCTTGAAGACGTATACGGGGCAAAAAGTATACCCCAGAGGAAAATTAAGGGTGCCTGTCGAATACAACGGCAAGGAAATACAGAAATTGTATCTGTACATACTGCAAGATGGTGGACCACCATTATTGGGACATGAATGGATCAGAAAGATAAGTTTAGACTGGCACTCCATTCAGGCATTGACGGTGGCTGGTAAAAAGGATGACGTCACTCCTGGATGATTGTCAACAATCTTAGCTAACGCCGAAGAGGTATTTCAACAAGAACTGGGAACTCTTAAAGGCGTAACCGCCTCGATAAAAATAGAAGAGAATGCAATTCCCAAGTTTTTCAAAGCAAGACCGGTACCATATGCAATTCGCCCAGCCGTCGAGGCAGAGCTGGAGAATCTGGAGAATGCAGGCGTGTTATCTAAGGTAGACTGGAGCGAGTGGGCGACACCCATTGTTCCTGTCATGAAGAAAACGTTAAACAATAAGCCTGAGGAGCCAAGGAAGGTTCGCATCTGTGGGGACTTCAAGGTGACGGTGAACCCAGTCCTTCTCACAGTACAATATCCTCTTCCAAGGATAGAAGATATCTTCGCCTCACTATCTGGAGGGAAGCGTTTTACAAAAATTGACCTAGCACAAGCATATTTGCAGATGGAGGTTGAAGAATCCTCTAGGAAGTATCTCACGATAAACACTCACAAAGGTCTTTACCAGTATAATCGACTGGTATTCGGAGTAGCATCAGCTCCGGCGATATGGCAAAGAGCGATGGAACAAGTCCTGCAAGGAATTCCGGGGACTCCGTGTTACTTGGACGACATCCTAGTGACAGGTGAAGATGACAGTGAACACCTTGCCAACCTAGAGCAGGTGCTCACTAGACTACGTGAACATGGACTACAGGCCAATCGCCCCAAGTGCGAGTTTTTTAAGAAACAGATATCGTATTGTGGCCAAGTGATTGATGAAGAGGGGTTACATAAGTCCCCTGACAAAATTGAAGCGGTAGTTAAGGCTCCAGCACCTGAAAATGTGTCGCAACTGAGGTCATTCCTCGGATTGGTGAATTACTACCATATGTTTTTGCCGAATTTGTCCACAATTCTGCACCCACTGAACGCCCTACTACAAACGGGAGTAGCATGGAAATGGAGCGATGAATGTAAGCGGGCCTTTCAGAAGAGTAAGGACCTAATCACTTCAAGAGAAGTATTGGCTCACTACAACCCATCACTACCAATAAGACTGGCGTGTGATGCATCTCCCTAGGGCATTGGGGCGGTACTGTCACATAAATTCCTTGATGGTTCAGAGAGGCCGATAGCTATTGCGTCACGCTCATTAACTTCAGCCGAGCGTAACTACGCCCAGATTGACAGAGAGGCCCTCAGCCTGGTGTGGGGGGTGAAGAAGTTCAATCATTACCTGCACGGTCAGAAATTTACTCTACTTACTGATCATCAACCTCTTGTCTCCATTTTCAACCCTCAGAAGGGCGTACCGATAATGACAGCACAACGGCTACAGAGGTGGTCCCTTTTCCTAGGGGCACACCAATATGACATCGGGTACAAAGGAACTAAACAGCATGGGCATGCTGATGGATTGTCGCGCCTACCGTTGCCGATGGTGGAAGAAGAACTTGCAGTGGATCCAGTGGAGATATTCCACTCGACCATAGTCGAATGTCTCCCTGGGATGAATGCAAACATAGAAAAGGAAACACGAAATGACCCGACACTCTCCTGGGTCTATGATTTAACGGTGAAGGGGTGGCCAGCACATGGCGAACCACTGCTGCCAGCATTCTCGCCGAGAAGAGAACAGCTGTCAGTGTGCAGAGGAACCTTGATGTGTGGATCCAGAATAGTAATTCCACCCAAATTGAAGGATAGAGTGCTCAATGAGCTTCATGAGGGTCATCTGGGAGGGGTAAAAATGAAGAACTTAGCCAGAGCGTTTGTGTGGTGGCCGGGAATCGATAGAGAAATCGAAGAGATGACCAAGAGCTGTGCAGGATGCCAGAAGGTCCAAAACGCCCCACCACAAACCCCTCTACATCCATGGGAGTGGCCCTCATCTCCATGGCAAAGGGTGCACATTGATTTTGCTGGTCCATTTATGGACTCGATGTTTTTAATTGCGGTGGATGCACATTCAAAGTGGCCAGAGGTAATAAAAATGTCCTCAACCACCACAGAAAAAACTATCACAGTCTTACGAACCATATTCGCCAGGAATGGGCTGCCTGAACAGATTTGCTCCGACAATGGACCACAGTTTGTGTCTGAAGAGTTCCGGAGGTTCTTAAAGAACAATGGTGTTACGCATTACACATCCGCCCCATATCATCCAGCCACTAATGGATTGGCCGAGAGGTTCGTTCAAACATTCAAGAAGGCTATCAAGGCAATGTGTAATGAAGACATACCCCTACAACACAAGGTGGATAACTTCTTGTTTGCCTACCGGAATGCGACACATGCGGTTACCAACTAAACTCCAGCCATGATGTTCTTCAATCGAAGACTAAGATGCCGCTTGGATTTGGAGAACAGGCAGTTTCAGAATATGAATGAAAGGCCAACCAGGAGTTTTAAGATAGGTCAACCAGTTTTGGCCCGGGACTACCGCACAGAGAAATGGCAGCCAGGAACGATCTGCACACGGCAAGGACCTCTTATGTATACCGTGGACGTTGGAGAGAGCATTGTAAGACACCATGCTGACCAGATTCTAGAGTCACTGGAAAACGTCAAATCTACACCACGATCCTATACACCTGGTGATGAAACCGAAGTACCAATTGCATCTACCTCAGAATCGGTGATATTGGAAGCAGACGAACCAAACAACGACATTGATCCCGACTCAACTTTGCCAGAAGAACCTGATACCCCAAAGAGGCGTTATCCAGACAGAATCAGGAAGCCCCCTCAAAGACTGAATTTATAATTGCTTAACTTCAACTAATGTATCTAGCAACTGTAATTGTAAATATGTTATTTCATTGTTAATCGAATGTTATGTACTGTTTAGCTAAAAGGGGAGGAATTGTAGTGTATGTACTTTGCAGAAGGAACTATATTCTGCAGCCCCTGTATACTGCAGTACCAGTAGTGACCACCCCTGTATATAAGCCTGTGTAGTAACATTTGCATAGTAGTTCCAGGTTGCCTCCATTCAGTAAAGACCTGTTATAACCAACTCCTGCAGTCCATGTCTCAATTATACACGGACATAATAAGTGGCAGGTCACATTCGTGCCAGGCAATGACTATCTCCAACAAGCGAACGTCTAACCACCTCCCCTTGACATTCAACGATATTACCATCGCTGAATCCTCCACCATCAACATCCTGGGGGTCACCATTGACCAGAAACTTAACTGGACCAGCCACATAAATATTGTGGCAACAAGAGCAGGTCAGAGGCTGGGTATTCTGTGGCGAGTATCTCACTTCCTGACTCCCCAAAGCCTTTCCACCTTCTACAAGGCACAAGTAAGGAGTGTGATGGAATATTCTCCACTTGCCTGGATGAGTGCAACTCCAACAACACTCGAGAAGCTCGACACCATCCAGGACAAAGCAGCCCGCTTGATTGGCACCCCATCCACCACCTTAAACATTCACTCCCTCCGCCACCGGTGTACCGCGGCTGCAGTGTGTACCCTCTACAAGATGCACTGCAGCAACTCGCCAAGGCTTCTTTGGCAGCACCTCCCAAATCCACGACCTCTTCCACCTAGAAGGACAAGGGCAGCAAACACATGGGAACACCACCTCCAAGATCCCCTCCAAGTCACTCACCATCCTGACTTAGAAGTATATCGCCGATCCTTCATCGTCGCTGGGTCAAAATCCTGGAACTCCCTACCTAATAGCACTGTGAGAGTACCTTCACCACACGGACTGCAGCGGTTCAAGGCGGCGGCTCACCACCACCTTCTCGAGGGCAATTAGGAATGGGCAATAAATGCTGGCCTTGCCAACGATGCCCATATCCCATTAAACAAATTTTAAAACAATATGTGGCCTGTTTCCCCTGAATACATGTCAAGTGTGCGAGCCACGAAAGGTTGGACATGCAACAAGTAGGGTAGTTTCAATATGGAGTAGGATGTTGGAATTATTGTATTACATACAAAAACAAGCCATTTGGCCCCTGGTCATTGCCAGTGTTTAAACTCCACATGAGCCTCCTGTCACTCTAATTATCTTTTCCCACCATGACCCCATACCGCTCTAAAACGTGTCCTCTTAAAATATGTCTTTGATATCTGCTTCAACCATTCCATGTGGCAACGAGGTCCACATTCTCACCACTCGCAGCGTAAAGAAATTCCTCCTAAATTCTTTCTTTATTCTGTCTGTGGCTATCTTATATTTATGCCCCCTCGTGGACTCATCCATAAGTGGAAACAGTTTCTCCACATCCACCCTATCGAACCCCCTCATAATTTGGGTAAATTAAAGGTGGTAGAGAAAGAGCGGGGAATTATAGACCGGTAAGCCTGACATCAGTAGTGGGGAAAATGCTAGAGTCCATTATAAAAGATGTAATAGCAGAACACTTGGAAAGCAGTGACAGGATTGGACAAAGTCAACATGGATTCACAAAAGGTAAATCATGCTTGACTAATCTACTGGAATTTTTTGAGGATGTAACTGGTAAAATAGATAAGGGAGAACCAGTGGATGTGGTGTATTTGGACTTTCAGAGGGCTTTCGATAAGGTCCCACATAAGAGATTAGCGTGCAAAATTAAGGCACAAGGGATTGGGGGCAAGGTATTGACTTGGATAGAGAACTGGTTGGCGGACAGAAAGCAAAGAGTTGGAATAAACGGGTCGTTTTCCGAGTGGCAGGCAGTGACTAGTGGGGTACCACAAGGATCGGTCCTAGGACCCCAGCTGTTCACAATATATATTAATGATCTGGACGAGGGAATTGGATGTAATATCTCCAAATTTGCAGATGACACAAAGCTGGGTGGGAGGGTAAGCTGTGAGGAGGATGTCGTGAAACTCCAGTACGATTTGGACAGGTTGGGTGATTGGGCAGAAACATGGCAAATGCACTATAATGTGGATAAATGTGAGGTTATCCACTTTGGTGGCAAAAACAGGAAGGCAGATTATTATTTGAATGGCAATAGATTGGGAGAAGGGGAAGTGCAAAGAGACCTGGGTGTCCTTGTGCACCAGCCGCTGAAGGTAAGCATGCAGGTGCAGCAGGCAGTTAAGAAGGCAAATAGTATGTTGGCCTTCGTAGCAAGAGGGTTCAAGTACAGGAACAGGGATGTCTTGCTACAGTTGTACAGGGCCTTGGTGAGACCACACCTTGAGTATTGTGTGCAGTTTTGGTCACCTTACCTGAGGAAGGACGTTCTTGCCATGGAAGGAGTGCAGCGAAGATTCACCAGACTGATACCTGGGATGGCAGGAATGACGTATGAGGAGAGATTGTGTCGATTGGGCTTATACTCACTGGAGTATAGAAGATTGAAAGGGGATCTCATCGAAACCTATAAAATTCTGTCAGGTCTGGACAGACTAGATGCAGGAAGGAGGTTTCTGATGGCCAGGGAGTCCAGAACCAGGGGTCATAGTCTAAGGATAAGGGGTAAGCCATTTAGGACTGAAATGAGGAGGAATTTCTTCACCCAGAGAGTGGTGAACCTGTGGAATTCTCTGCCACAGAGGGCGGTGGAGGCCAGTTCATTAAGTATATTCAAGAAAGAGTTGGATATATTTCTTGAGGCTAAAGGGATCAAGGGATATGGGGAGAAGGCAGGGACAGGGTACTGAATTTGGATGATCAGCCATGATCTCATTGAATGGCGGAGCAGGCTCGAATGGCCTACTCCTGCTCCTATCTTCTATGTTTCTATGTTTCTATTCTAGAGAAATGGGCCCCAGCCTGCACAATTTTCCTGATAGTTGCATCCTCATAATTCTGGTTACATCCTTGTGGCACATTTTTGCACTTTCTCCAGTGCTTCAATATCCTTTTTCATAGTGTGGAGGATAGAAATTAGAACACATTGCTCTGGTTTTTTGGGTGTAAAATAGGCGCAAAGCATAGCAGTTTAGCAGTGGGACGGCCTACACCCAATCTGCACAGACATTGGTCCTACTGTCAAACTCATGTGGCCCATTTTTAGGTGTCCCAGCAGATGCCAGAAACTTGTATTAGGCCCCTAACTTGCATATTCAAGAGGCCCAACGTCTGTTAAATTGTACCATTTAGTTTATACTGCTTTTCCTCATTTTTCCTTCCAAAATGCAGCACTTCATATTACTTTGCATTAAATTCCATCTGCTGTGTGTCTGCCCATTCCAAGAGTCTGTCTATGTCCTCCTGAAGTCTACTACTATCCTCCTTACTGTTTGCTACATTTCCAAGCTTTGTCTCATCTGCAAACTTTGAAATTATACCCTCTATACCCGAGTTCGGGTCATTATATATCAAAAAGAGCAGTGGTCCTAATGGGGGACACCACTGTATACTTCCCTATAGTCCAAAAAACAACCGTTCACAACTACTCTCTGCTTTCTGTCTCACAGTCAATTTTTTATCCCATGCTGCCACTGCCGCTTGAATCCCATGGCTTTATCCAAAAACAGATAACCAGGAAAGAATACAAGGCAGTAATTTGTGTGGTTCAGGTGATATTATAAATTGAGAGCAAAATTGCAGCTGTTTACAATAGGTATTTGAACCATGAGATTAAATTATTGGCCTGAAATTAATTCCATGCACATTATGTTAATTATACACTACAGTGGGGTGGGATGTTTTTATTTGTTTTGGCTGGGGAATCTGTTTTGATTAAACATCTTTTGACAGTGAACTCCTATTCCTGGCTGAACATTGACGGACAGGACATTCCATGCACTTGAAAGAACGGGAGCGATCTGATAATTGCAGAGTTTTTAATTACCAGCATATATCAATAATGTTTTGTTCCAATGAAGCCTTACCCTGGAGCAAGGGTGTTAAACATGCAAATACAGTTTAATCCATGATACAGTTTAATCCGGCCCATGCGTGTTATACTGAAGGTTGCTGTGTATCCTGGAATGAGCCTTTTAAACTTCACACCACAGTAGCATTCCGCCGTCAGAGCCGGTACACACGTAGAGTGATCGGGGCTGCACAGGTCCGGAGATTGGGACTGGTTGGGAGATTGGGACTTAGGTGCGGTGGGGATATTAGGTTCTGGGCAGATGGAGAGAGGGGGACTGGGGCTCAGGCATTGTGAAGAGAAAAATGGGGTGGGATGGGCGTGGAGCTCAGCATTTTGTGCAGAGCCGGTAGCAGCAGCAACCTGGTGAGTGGGAGCGGCGCCAAAACAGGAGCAGCCAGTAAAGGGGTGAGCGAAACCAAGGGACCTTACTGTGGGTAAATAGCAAAAGATTGTTTCTACTGGTGGGCGAATGGGGAACAAGTGGATGGAGACCGAGGATTCTCATTGCACTCAGAGAGCATCGCAAGCTCCAATACATGGAGGAGTGAAATGCAGGAGGGCCGAGTGCGGGATGGCAGCAGCCTACAGTGGTGCTGTGGAGCTGGGAGGAGCATGCTTACTCCTCCACACTTCACAAAACGATGTTAAAACTTGCCCTACCATTTCCTTTAGACTATTTTAGAATTGGAAGAAATTGTCTGAGCTTGGGGCATATGCTCCATCTAGTTGTTCACACGTTTTCCAGAAGGGTCCTGAAGCAGGTGAAGGACTCTTTACATATTGAAATTGTTCCAATGTTGATCTGAGGTAGCCATTTGGTATGCCTAAAAACAGTGAGGACCAATATGGCAGCAGCCATGCCATTGGCGCAGATTAGGTTGTAGGATCGCGCACACGGAAATTGGTATACATTTCACCCATTGTACATCCAGAAAGTGGGTGAGACGTATACCAATTTCTACCCCAGTGTGTCCAAATAACTTTTGCTGAATGTGGCCCACACCAAGTGCCAGGATGTTGGATCAGGCCCACCATGTAAATTGAATTTGACACCCCTGCCCAAGAGTGCCCTTTTTTAACAAGAACATATTTTAATCAAACAATTCGATTCCTAAAAGGTGCTGCAGTTTGTACACGAAGTATAGCTGTGGTGCATAGAATTAAGGGGAATGTGACCACCTCAATTGGGGAATGGTTAGACGGGTAAGTTCCTCAGACTGAAAAGACGTGAGTGGAGCTTCACAGGAGTCCGGTCAGGCCACTGTTATTAAATGATCTGAACTTGGGAATTGAGAGGGAAAACATCAAAATTTGCTACTGACAACAAATGGAGAGGTGTGGTAAATTGTGTCAAGGATTGTGAAATACTTCAAGAGGACACAGATGAGCTTTTAGTCACCCCTCCTAATATCGCCTCCTTTGTTCAATTTTTGTCTGGTTATACTCCTGTGAAACGCCTTTGGGATGTTTCCCTATGTTCAAGACACTGTTGGGGCCTTTTTCACTAGAGCTGAGAAAATTAGGAGGTGATCTGATGGAGGCCTTCAAGTTTATGAAGAGATATGATGGGAATGGTTTCCACAAATTGGCAACAGTTTGGTACAAATTTAAGATCACAAAGAATGAATGGGGTAATTAGATTAAATCTCTTTACATAGAGAATGGTTAGAAATTGGAGTTCTCTGCCATAAATTGTTGAAAGAGTCCATAAATTATTTTTTAAAGGAATTTGGTAGTTGCTTCAAAAAAAGAAAATCATCAGCGCCAATTGGCCAAATGGTTTCTATGTTGTAAAATTCTATGGGCTGGATTTTGTGAATGGAGGCGAGTTGGAGGCGGGACTGCTGCTTGTCGTGTCAATGTTCCGCCTCCATCCTCGCCTGACCAACCAGAGGGATTTTCCCCTGATTGACCTTGTTAAGCCCGCCCTGTGGGCTCAGCAGGCCAGTTAGGGAGGAAGCCACTGACAGATCACGTCAACGTCAGACGTGCTATCTGTCAAGACTTCTTCAAAGAAGAAATGCCAGCGTTTGACAGCTCTGTGAAGCTGTTAAACACTGACATTCTCTTTAGTTTGATGAGACCTTGTGTTCAGGACTCATCAAACCTTTCAAATTTGTAAATTTCACAAGGCTGTTGGAACGGAGGTTACAACAGCCATTCTGTGAAATTGACAAGCAGGATGTCGACTCTCCCAATCCACCGCAGCTGAAGGTTGTAGAAAGAAAACAAGGTAAGTGAACATTTTTAAAAATTAACACTCAGCTTGCATACTTACCACTCCACACTTGCACCCATCACTCACCTCTACACCTTACTTCCAGGTACCTCCGACCGCCACAGATTTCTTCCACGTCTCCTCCAACCCGCCGAGGTTCTCTGAGGTCGGGAAGCCATCACCTGTGAAGGTAAAATGGCACTAATCCTTTTTTTCTGCCTGTTAACAGGCAGTTAAAAGGATTAAATGCCTTTCCCGCCTCCAGGAGACGGGACCCGAAGCTGCACATCATCCCGCCTCCTGGCAAAAGGGCACGGAGGTGGGATGGGGGCAGCTTTGCCATCCGCCCCCACTTTCTCAGAGTTTACCGGCTGTCCCGCCTCCATGCCCCCTCCTCGGGGCTTGCAAAACCCAGCCCTATGATTCTATAAGCATTTAAAACAAGACAGGCGGGCAGGCGCCTCCCACCTGCAAAATTTCTACGAAAGTACCTGGTGGCTGACTGACAGTTCTTTTGTCACAGCCAACTGCCATGCGTTCTCTGGAGTTTTAACAAACGAGTCCCCCACACATCTGCACAGGGCAATCCCACCACAGGGACAACACCCTCAGCCCATAAAGCCCACAAAAATATTCTCGACTGAGTCCATTCTTCAAACAGAGACTTTGCGATCTCTTCAGTCCCCCATTTGATGCTTTTCTTTCCACAAAGCATCACTCGACGAGAGAGCAAAGGTCAAAGTCTCCCATAAGTGAAGCTGTTTCCTTGTTTTTACGTTTTAAACCCCAGAACTGTACCCCTTACTGCATGTCATAGTTCCCTTCTACCGAGTCAAAACATCAGCGAAATGGCTTCTTAACACATTCGAACGGCTGGGTTCCAATTCCCACCAACAAACTTCAAGTCAAAATACAGATATTTATAAAATCCACAGGACGTTACCAAAAGGTCACCGCGCACATCACACAGTACAGCATTGACAGGTGGTAACACATTACAAAAATGCAACAGCGCACATCGCGCAATACAGAGTGTAAAACTATAACCAGAATACAATACACTTGCTTACAGAACTTTGGTACATTACAAGTTTTGGCAGGGAGAAACCATCATCAACACAAATCAATTACACCTTTCTGGATCAATCTAACACCCCTTGCCACCGCGCTTGGAGCATCTAGCTCCGTCGCCTGCAGCTGGTGTAAAACAAGTAGCTTACAAGCTGCTTACAAGCAACAATTGTATGATAAGTAATGCATGGGAACAGATGCGGACCCAACGAGGAATCTCTATACTCAGACCGATATCCCACCATGGTGGCGAGAAAATCCCCTTGATCTCCTCCCCCACTTCTACTGTCTTTTGCTCTAAAGTGTAAAAATGTTTCTGGGAGAGCTCAACGGTCTTTATTAACTAAGTGAAGTGTTCCGGCAGAAAAGGAATCGAGTACCTGAAAAGCTCCACATAGTATGGTTCGACCGCCCACAATCTACAGGGACAGGGTAGGCTTCAGAGGCTAAACGAAGCTGGCACGGGCTCAACGAATTGTTATACAGGTGCAGCGCGGCGAGATACTTGTTACTTAACCATGAAGGGATGCGACCTTGCCTCAGGTCCTCTAGGTTACTGCGGCCCTCGCCCAGCAACCATGCTCCATACAACACACACACCTCATTCCGTTCAGCCTGCTCCGAGGCGTTCCTGTCCTCCCGTATCAAATCATTAACAGTTTTAGCGTGCCTCTCCAGCTCCACAATGACCTCCTTTAAATGAACAGTCATTGCCTGGTCCTCATGAAGCTCTGAACCCACCTCTGTATTCTCTTCCCCTAGAACCTTACGCTGTTCGTTCTTTAACCCAGTGATCTGCATCTGGAGTTGTGCATCATCCATACTATTAACAATACCCGTTCCTGTACTGAACGCTGTGGCTACATCATTCCAGGTCCCTCTTCTCTGCCTCCCGGACCCCACACTATCACCAACATTCAGATTATAAAGCTGTTCTTTCTCTACATTTCAATAGTCCAGTTCATAAAATTCCTGAAACATCGCTTTTAACAGAGCTTCATAAAGCTTCTCCGTCTTCCTTGGACACCACCCAGGCAGATGGATTTCAGTCAGGTTCAGGATCACGGGTGCCATGGCGTAGTGCACGTTCTGAAACAACACTTTGTCAGTAGGGATTAACACCAACCCATTCCCTGGACCCCTGGTGGTAGTGGAACACCCATCTACAGTCGTCTGTACCGTTGGGGCTCTGGGCAGGGGCTTCCTGGTATATGAGATGAGCTCTGTGGCGATGATGGCGTTCGGGGGTTTTGGGATCACACAGGAGTCCACACTCCGATCCCAACCGATCCCACCCCCGGCGTCCTGCCATCACCTGCTAAATGCGATCGACACACCCGCTGGGCAGATCTTTTCTGACCCCCACATACACACATAAATCCCTTCCTTGGATTCCCACCACTTATCCCAACCCACATTCACTCCTCCCTGAGAACCTGTGATCGTCCGGTACGTGTCATTACTTAGTCTTTCCCAGTCAGCTGTCTGGTCCCCTGTATCCGCGCTCAGTTTCCTGAGCCACCACCACCTTCCCAGTGGAATGTGTCCCCTACAGCTAAGGCACACCCGTTTACCCTCTGTTACCCTAACCCGGGAGGTGGTAGCCTCTATTCTCGGGCATGAGATGGACGCTTCACCATAGGTGAACTCGTCATGGCTGGAATACCGGGTGGAATTCGACCCCAGCCATCCAGGCCATCTTCCCTCGTGGAGATAGACGCTCGCCCCATCCTTCGAGCCACCTCCAGTGGTCACGGTCGGTCCGTCTCCGCCGGTGCAGCTGAAGACAACCGATTTCTCGGTGTCGCCCCTGTGACTCGTGCTGGCTTCAATCATGACGATCAGGACTACCATGGCTGACTTCATCTTGTTCTTAGGCGTTCCCTGAAAACACACAGAATACAACGTTGTCTTTGGGTGATGCCTCACCTTTCCAGACGCAGCTACACACGATTAAAATCTAAACTATACAGACAAGCTAAGGCAACAGACGAGAGAAAAAAGTAATGCACAGCGCCACCCGTCTCCGGGTGGCCACACTAGGTCTCCTCAACCCTGGGCCACTTACGACGCCGGCTTCCTTCGTTCACCGGTGTGTAAGGAGACGTCCACGGCATCCTCGGCCGTGGGATCCTGGCACTCCTTCTCACTCCTGCTGCCACAGGCAGAACGATCCTCAAAAATCCCACCCTTAACCCCTCTGTCCTTGCGAACTACGGCCCCATCTCCAACCTCCCTTTCCTTTCCAAAGTCCTTGAACATGCTGTCACTTCCCAAATCCGTGCCCATGCTTTCTGGAATTCCATGTTTGAATCCCTCCAAATCAGGTTTCCACCCCTGCCACAGTACTGAAACGGCTCGTATCAAAGGCACAAATGACATCCTGTGTGACTGTGACAAAGGTAAACTATCCCTGATCGTCCTTCTCGACCTGTCTGCAGCCTTTAACACGGTTGATCACACCATCCTCCTCCAACGCCTCTCCTCCATCGTCCAGCTGGCTGTCATCGCCGTGCACAGCGCCCCGCTCGCGCCCCGGACACAAACTTCACTCACGTCCCCTGACCTACCGCCTGGCGCTTTGTCCGACAGAGTCAGGGTGCTGTGTTCGCGGCTGGGATGGCACAAATTAAAGGGCAGGTGCCGGGCCGTCAATTTTTTGGGCCGCCTGTCAGCACCTGCCCCCTTTCGCCTCCTCTTGCGGGGTGCCAGCCGCGATCGGTTAACCCGGCACTCCTCTTGAGTGCCGGGCTCTTTTGCCAGCACCCTGCTCCCTGGTGGTCCAGCAGGGCCCCGGTGCGTGCTGCGCTAGGCCTCTCCCCTTTAATCGGGAGGGAGGCCTGTAGTACCACGGCGCTACGTGTCGACACGCCTGGCGCTGCTGCACGTAACACCGCAATATTCAATGGGAGCACCCGAAGAGGGAGGGGGAGCGCTTTCAGTAGCGCCCCACCTCCTGGTTGGGGCACTACCATTCAATTTCGGGCGCAGGGACACTAACTTTTTCGGGGAGCTAAAAGTAGCGCCCCAGCGAAGTTAGTGCTCCAAAGGATGCGCGACCCAATTTTTCCCCCTAAGGACCATAAGTTGATACAATAAGTCTGTTGTGTATATAAATTCTACAGGTATATAAAGTTAGAGACATTACTGATATTAAACTCATTGATTTATAATTTGGAAAAATATTTTACACATGGCGGAATACTTCCCAAAGTGTTTCAAAGTGGCCGTTTGTAGAATGGGTTCAATTGCACAAAGGCTCCCTATCTTTTGAATCCTCCACCTTCTATTCTATTGAGCAGGATGATTCTGGGTATTAACTAGGATTCCAAATTTGAAATATTGAGTAATACAGCTGCAGGAAATGGGTGTGCTATGGTTGGGATTTTTTTTAAACCAGTAAAATACTTTAACCTATTTGGATTGCTCTTAGAAATGTCTTGTGTAAATAGTCTTTATTTTCCCTAGTTAATTTTCAAGAAATTTGATGTGACACTGGAAAGTTTTTCAATCGTGCAAAGGTAAAGCAGCAATCACAAGTGTTGCATTTATCTGTGGCTTTTATCCTAATTTAATTCTCTCTTTATTTAGGTAAACTTTCCTCTGCTCACAAACAAAGTGAGAAATATGGGCGTGAAGGAAACCCTGTCCTGGCTGTATTACCAATACCTGCTTATTACATGCAGCTATGTGCTGGAGCCCTGGGAACAGACCGTTTTCAATTCTGTTTTGCTCATTATCGTGGCACTGGTTCTATATACAGCATATGTCTTCATTCCCATTCACATTCATCTGGCACTGGAGTTCTTTTCTGGCCTAGGAGCGGGCCAGCCTGAAAGCACAGTTGCCATCATGACTTAACCTATAATGATTGTAAATATCAAGACTTTTTTTAAAAGAAAAAATCCTGTGAATCTATGGACTTGCTGACAACTCTGCAATGGGTTTTGAACTTGCTTCCTGTCTGCAGTCTTATTTCTTTTGCACCTCAGTCATCTTGTGATCCAAATAATGCAATAAATGGCATTCTATATATAAAAAAAGAAAGCGTACAGTAGTTCAAGTTAGGAATCCACAGTCACGAGCTAACTGAAATGTCACTTCAGTGTGAAACTAGCAATAATATAATAGCCACTGGGAACAATAGCCATGGGGCTTAAATATTTACTCATCAAATCTTGTATTTGTCTAAATTCAATTCTGACAAATAGTTCACATCCACTACCTTCTCTATTTGTGTTTTATGTAGACCTTTTATTGTAATGCTACAGTTACATTTTAGTTTTTTTTAAGAAAAAGATTCCATTTGCTAAGACTTATTTGTGTAAGTGACTCGTGGCTTTGAATCTGATTGTCTCAAACTGAACAAATCGTGAAGGACAAACAAATGTTAATTTATGTGACAGCTCAAACATATCAGGCCATAACACAAAAGGTGACATCTGGGTACTATAACAATGTTGCTGCTTGGTGTTAAAATTCAGGGGCTTCTCTTTAATGATTCTAGCTACTTGCAAAGAAAAATTGAGATATATAGATATATTTATCTATATGTAGGGAGGCTTTTTTGCAATTAAATTGACTCAATGCTAGGCTGATTATAAAGAAACTTAGAAACATCTTAAAATGCCCTTTTAAAATTCTGTTTTACAGCAATGCATGAAAATGTGCTTCCATGTATTATACTCTATGGCACTATACTCCCGTTATAGGAAATGCTATTGGACAAGGAAACAGTAGATGGATACTTTGCCAATAAACCATGAGGTAGCTTGCCATATGAAAACCTTGTATGCAACTAAGGTCTGCTTAAAGTATTCCACTATTATCCTTATGCTGGGAATAATTAACCAAATCAGATCCAGTGGAATATTTGTTGCATAAGCTCTGTGCCTATTGTCCAAATAAATGCATTGCAAATGAACTCAGTATTACTCAGGAAAATTGATGGTTATACATTATGGATTTTCAATAAAGTTTGTTTAAAATATCAGCTTTCTCATTTCACAATAATTTGATACATTTATATTCAGTTCTTCCTCCTTTGTAGCTGCGAATGCAAGAACAAGCAGAGGGTAAAATGGTCTCAATCTCTGTCTGTGTACAGGTGGTCTGTTCTTCTTCCAACTCACTCCCTCCACCATTGGCGAACCGTGACTACAGTGTGTACCATCTACAAGATGCACTGCAGCAACTCGCCAAGGCATCTTCGACAGCACCTCTCAAACCCGCGACCTCTACCATCTAGAAGGACAAGGGCAGCAGGCTCATGGGAACACCACCACCTGCAAGTTCCCCTCCAAGTCACACACCATCCTGACTTGGAAATATATCGCCGTTCCTTCATCGTCGTTGGGTCAAAATCCTGGAACTCCCTACCTAACAGCACTGTGGGAGTACCGTCGCCACAAGGACTGCAGCGGTTCAAGAAGGCAACTCACCACCACCTTCCCAACGCAATTAGGGATGGGCAATAAATGCTGGCCTTGCCAGTGACGCCCACATCCCAGGGACGAATAAAAAATATATATCTTGTGTGACTAGGTGTATGTCTTGGAGCAATACATGCATAAGCAAAGAAATGAACAGAATTAATACCCTGAGTTTGGGTGGTGGTTTTAGACTCTGCCCTTCCCTGCTCTTTCCATGGCAATAAATTCCAGCATGACCTGTTCAAATGCACTCAAGGTCTCTGTTATATGCCACCCTTTGTTGAAAGCAGTGAAGCAGCGTTGAAATGTTGGATGGGTTAGGAGCACATAAAGGTACAGCCGAAACCCATTGTGGATGTGATTATATGGGTGGATGGTCTACAGAGCAGCAGTGATACCCGCCCTCCTGTATGCCTCAGAGACATGGACCATTTACAGCAGGCACCTCAAAGCACTGGAGAGGTACCACCAATGTTGCCTCCGCAAGATCCTGCAAATCCATTGGCAGGATAGGTGCACCAATGTAAGTGTTCTCGCTCAGGCCAACATCCCCAGCTTCGAAGCCTTGACCACGCTCGATCAGCTCCGATGGATGGGTCACATCATCCGCATGTCCGATACAAGACTTCCAAAATAAGCGTTCTACTCGGAGCTCCGACACGGCAAGAGAGCCCCAGGTGGGCAGAGGATACGCTTCAAGGACACCCTCAAAGCCTCCTTGAAAAAGTGCAATATCCCCACCAACACCTGGGAATCCCTGGCCCAAGACTGCACAAAGTGGAGGAGAAGCATCCGGGAAGACGCCAAATACCTCGAGTCACTTCGCCGGGAGCAAGCGGAAGCCAAGCGCAAGCAGCACAAGGAGCGCACATCAACCCAAGCACCCCATTCACCCGCCCCTTCAACCACCATCTGCCCCATCTGTGACAGAGACTGTACATCCCGCATTGGACTCATCAGTCGCCTGGGAACTCATTTTTAATGTGGAAGCAAGTCATCCTCGGTTCCAAGGGACTGCCTCAGAAGAAGAAGAGGAGATTTTGTTAGAAATTTTTTTTGTTATGTGAAGACTTTTAATGATGCCAACTAAAACTAAAATTTCAGCTGCATTTTGCATCCTGCCACAGAAAGACCATATGTGGTCCACATTCGAAGAGTTGTATTGTAGGTTTCTTTTCATTATTCATTCTCAGAATATGGGCGTTGCTGGCAGGGCCGACATTTATTGCTCATCCCTAGTTGCCTTTGAGAAGGTGGTGGTGAGCCTTTTTCAGTCCGTGTGGTGAAGGTACTCCTACAATACTGTTATGTAGGGCATTCTTGGATTTTGATCCAATGACAATGAAGGAATGACGATATATATCCAAGTTAGGATAGTGTATTGACTTGGAGGGGAACTTGGAGGTGATGGTATTCCCATGCACCTGCTGCCCTCGTCCTTGCTACTTTTCCTGCTTATCATTTCAAAAAAATTATTTCAGAGTGGTGCAGTATGGAGCAACCGCAACATTACGTCCAATGCAGCTGTAGAATGTGGGTTCATGACAGTGATTCGTCACCCGTGTCACCACGAACAGGTCCCTATTAGAGGCTGAGTTCTTTCCTACAGGGGATAAAAGACAATCAGTGGAACAGTCACTTGTCGTAGTTGGTTACAGATTTATTTATTTCATCCAGTTTAGATAAATCATTTTCAAGAATGGTAAATCTTAACTAAAGTCATTTCACAAATTTTGACAATGGGTAAATGCAATTTATTTACTGACAACAGAGCTTGAGAGCTGCTCAAATATTGTACTTCCAAAAGAGTCTCACTAAAAGTGTTAGCCAAACATTTATCAAACAGGTTTTAGTATATGTGCCATACTTTAACAGATTTAGTACTGCAGAGTATCAAGGACATGGTCAATGACAGCCAGGCAGTTAGCTTCTAATGAGGATTTATTAAAAGCTGAGTGACACATTTTTTATTTTAAGTAGCATAGCTAAAATTCTTGTAATGCTTTATTCTGTTTCTTAGAGAAATTAGATAAATATCAATTATTCTTATGATAAATATTGTGCCTGGTTGTAATTATGCTTTTGTGATCATTGATGATATTGTATTGCTATTCTGGGGGTGAAATTCATCTCGGGCATTTGAGACAAGCCCCCTCCCCCCACATGATTGTGACATAGCAAAAAACATCGAAAAATAGGAGCAGGAGTAGGCCATTTGGCCTTTCAAGCCTGCTCCGCCATTCAATATGATCATGGCTGATATGGGAGTGGAAATCTGGGTTTGAGAGATTGCATTCATAGAATCATAGAAAGTTACAGCACGGAAGGAGGTCACTTCGGCCCATCGCGTCCGCGCTGGCCAACAAAGAGCTATCCAGCCTAATCCCACTTCCCAGCTCTTGGTCCGTAGCCCTGCAGGTTAGAGCATCCCAAGTGCACATCCAAGTACTTTTTAAATGTGGTTAGGGTTCCTGCCTCTACCACCCTTTCAGGCAGTGAGTTCCAGACCCCCACAACCCTCTGGGTGAAGAACTTTCCCCTCAAATCCCCTCTAAACCTTCCACCAATTACTTTACATCTGTGCCCCTGTTTTTTGACCCCTCTGCTAAGGGAAATAGTTCCTTTCTATCCACTTTATCTATGCCCCACATAATTTTATACACCTCAATAAGGTCTCCCCTCAGCCTCCTCTGTTCCAAGGAAAACAAACCCAGTCTATCCAGTCTTTCCTCATAGCTAAGATTCTCTACTCTTGGCAACATCCTTGTAAATCTCCTCTGTACCCTCTCCAGTGCAATCACATCTTTCCTGTAATGTGGTGACCAGAACTATATGCAGTATTCCAGCTGAGGCCTAACTAGTGTTTTATACAGTTGAAGCATAACCCCCCTGCTCTTGTATTCTATGCCATGGCTAATAAAGGCAAGCATTCCGTATACCTTTTTAACCACCTTATCTACCTGGCCTGCTACCATCAGGAATCTGTGGACATGCACACCAAGGTCCCTTTGTTCCTTTACACTACTCAGTGTCCTACCATTTAATGTGTATTCCCTTTCCTTGTTAGCCCTCCCCAAATGCATTACCTCACACTTCTCTGGATTGAATTCCATTTGCCACTGTTCTACCCACCTGACCAATTTATTGATATCTTCCTGCAGTCTACAGCTTCCTTCTTCAGTATCAACCACACAGCCGATTTTAGTATCATCTGCAAACTTCTTAATCATACCCCCTATATTCAAGTCTAGATCATTGATATATACCACAAAAAGCAAGGGACCTAGTACTGAGTCCTGCGGAACCCCACTGGAAACAGCCTTCTAGTCACAAAAACACCCATCAACCATCTTCCTGTCTCTGAGCCAGTTTTGAATCCAACTTGACACTTTGCCCTGGATCCCATGGGCTTTTAACTTCATGACCGGTCTGCCATGTGGAACCTTATCAAAAGCCTTGCTAAAGTCCATATACACTACGTCAAACACACTACCCTCATCTACCCTCCTTGTTACCTCCTCAAAAAATTCAATCAAGTTTGTCAGACACGACCTTCCCTTAACAAATCCGCGCTAACTATCCTTGATTAATTCGTGTCTTTCTAAATGAAGATTTATCCTGTTCTTCAGAATTCTTTGCAATAATTTTCCCACCACCGAGGTTAGACTGACTGGCCTGTAATTACTCGGTTTATCCATTTCTCCCTTTTTAAACAAGGGTACCACATTAGCAGTCCTCCAGTCCTCTGGCACCGCACCTGAAGCCAGAGAGGATTGGAAAATGATGGCCAGGGCCTCTGCTATTTCCTCTTTTGCTTTGCTTAACAGTATAGGATACATTTCATCTAGGCCTGGGGATTTATCCACTTTTAAAGCTGCTAAACCCCTTAATACTTCCTCTCTCACTATGTTTATTTCATCTAATATTTCACACTCCTCCCTCCTGATAGCAATGTCTGCTTCGCCCCTCTCCTTTGTGAAAACAGACGCAAAGTATTCATTAAGAACCCTACCGACATCTCCCGCCTCCACACACAGATTACCATCATGATCTCTAATAAACCCCACCCTTTCTTTAGTTATCCTCTTACTCTTAATATATTTATAAAACACATTTGGGTTTTCCTTGATTTTACTTGCCAAGAATTTTTCATGCTCTCTCTTTGCTTTCCTAATATCCTTTTTAATTGCACCCCTGCACTTTCTGTACTCCTCTAAAGATTCTGGAGTATTTAGCCCTCGGTATCTGTCATACACCTCCCTTTTTTTCTTTATCCTACCCTGTATGTCCCTAGACATTCAGGGGGCTCTAGATTTGTTAGTCCCACCTTTTTTCTTTACGGGCACATATTTGGTCTGAACCCTCCGGATCTCATCCTTGAATGCCTCCCACTGCTTTGACACTGATTTACCTTCAAGTAGCTGTTTCCAGTCCACTATGGCTAAATCCCCTCTGAGCTTAGCAAAATGTGCTTTTCCCCAATTTAGAAGTTTTATTCCTGATCCATCCTTTTCCTTTTCCATAACTACCTTAAATCTAACAGAATTATGGTCACTAGCACCAAAATGCTCCCCCACTGATACGCCTTCTACCTGCCCAGCTTCATTCTCTAAAACTAAGTCCAGAACCGCCCCCTCCCTTGTTGGGCTTGCTACATACTGGCTAAAAAAGTTCTCCTGGATGCATTTTAGGAATTCCGCACCCTCTATACCCTTCACACTAATTTTATCCCAGTTAATATTGGGGTAGTTGAAATCCCCTACTATTACTGCCCTATAGTTTTTGCACTTCTCAGAAATGTGTCTACATATTTGTTCTTCTATCTCCCTCTCACTGTTTGGGGGTCTGTAGTACACTCCCAGCAGTGTGATCACCCCTTTTTTGTTTTTCAATTTGACCCATATGGCCTCGTTTGATGATCCCTCCAACATATCATCCCTCCTCACAGCTGTAATAGTTTCTTTAATCAACAGTGCGACCCCCCCTCCCTTTTTACCTCCCTTTCTATCCCATCTGAAAATCCTGTAACCAGGAATGTTGAACTGCCATACCTGCCCCTCTTTCAGCCACGTCTCTGTAATAGCTATTATATCATAGTCCCAAGTATCTACCTGTGCCCTCAGCTCATCTGCCTTGTTCACTTTACTCTTTGCATTGAAGTGTATACCATTTAGTACAGGCAAACCTCCTTGTTGACTACTATCTAGCCCTTGATTCCTCTGTCCTTCCAATTTACTTTCTACGTTTTTGTTTTCCAATTCCAGTTTTTCTTCCCTCCCTATTGACTCAATACTTCGGTTCCCATCCCCCTGCCAAGCTAGTTTAAACCCTCCCCAACAGCACTAGCAAACCCACCCGCAAGGATTTTGGTCCCGTTCCCATTGAGGTGCAACCCGTCTGGCTTGTAGAGGTCCAACCTCTCCCAGTAACGGTTCCAATTCCTCAGGAATCTAAAGCCCTGCCTCCTACACCATCTCTCCAGCCATGCATTCATCTGCTCTATCTTCCTATTTCTGTACTCACTAGCACGTGGCACTGGTAGTAATCCGGAGATTACGACCTTTGAGGTCCTGCATTTTAACCTCTTTCCTAGCTCCCTAAACTCTGCCTGCAGGACCTTATCCCTCTTCCTACCTATGTCGTTGGTACCGATATGGACCACGATCTCTGGCTGTTCACCCTCCCCCCTCAGAATGCCCTGCAGCCGTTCAGTGACATCCTTGACCCTGGAACCAGGGAGGCAACATACCATCCTGGAGTCACACCTGCGGCCACAGAAACTCAGTATTGATGATCAGGTTTTTATTTCTTCATACATTTAAAATCTTAGCATAGCATCACCTAATTACTTCTTCTCATCATACACCTAATCACTTCTGATTTACCATTTCTTTTTAATTACTTTGTTGTGAATGTGAGCTTTCGGTTTATACCTTCTGCTGAAATCTCCTTCATTTCTAAATGATACTGCACAAAAGAGAAAAAAATAAATCTTGAAATGTGGAGAGGATGTAAGATGCAGTAAATTTCTTGAAGACTGTACTTTAACACATCATTTGGTCCAGCAAGACAACTAAACTCTTTGGCTTGCATTTGTATTGGGTTGATGAGCCTCAATTTTCCTCTACAGTGCCCTCCAAATTTAGAAGCAAAATCATCAGCCAGAGATTGTGGGCATAAATGCTACCTTCTATCTCAACCTTCCTACATACAGAAAATTGAAATAGTAAAGAAAATAAAGTAAATAAAGGCCCCTGGTGCATAGGCCAACACACCAATTAGGATAACTTTGGATTACACTGGAGCACTTCATGAACTGGACTTTCATAACATGGCTCAGCCCAGTTTCTCCTTGCTGGACTTGGATCTTGCATTCTCTAACCCATCTGGGTCAGCACTTGATCATCAACACCGAGGCTTCAATCTGACATATTACATAAACTCTTCAAAACCAGCAATGCTTCAGGATTGTGGGAAAGATGTTCTTGACCAAGGTATTAGTAACCTAATGTACATTCTGGCACATGGAGAACTGACTATTGTCAAATAAATTTCCAGTAGAAAATTGAAAAGAGCCAGTAGCTGAGGGCAAATATCAGTTCCACTGCTGCAAGAAAGGCTTTACCATTGACAGTGGCCACAAATTCTCCTGTGAGTCAGTACAGTATGTAGATTATTTAGTGTATAAATCTACATTTTGACGATTACTTTGAGCCAGGAAATTACAGTAGGTCCAACATAGCAAAGGATATTATGAGGTTCCTCCTCAGACCTCTGCTTCTGGCAGCAGTTGCTGCACACAGATCAGTATAAAATTCTTAACTCTCAGGGGGTGACAGTTTCCTTGTGCCTCTTGGCTATTTTATATGGCTACAATATCAAGGCCAGCTGCTGGATGATTTAATTGATGCCGGTGATTAGTGCGGAATGGCTGAAGCAAAACAAAAACTATCGAAAAATGCATGCCCACAACTTATGCGGCCTATAAAAAATTTCATTTTCCTCAAAGGAAATAACTGGGGCATGCCTGACAGCTGCCTTATATAAAAGTTAATTTTCTTTGAGATTAGCTGCTGAAGTTTTTAGTATTAATAATGATGGATACTATGCATTACTTGCCTGTAAAAGGTAAAATCTGGAGCAAGGCATCCCATGATGTTAATGCAATTGATGTCTGATATGCAATTTTAAAATATTGTACCTGTTCTAAGTACATTAGCAATGCAGTGCTAAATGGAATCTAATCCCAACATATGTGTCCTGTATTCTAATTTGTTTATTCTAAACATTTGATCTTCAGCCTCATTTTGTACAGAGATAAAGCTGGAAGATGTTGCTGCTGGAGACTATTTAGCTGTCATC
Source organism: Somniosus microcephalus (assembly GCF_052327205.1). Taxonomy (NCBI): domain Eukaryota; kingdom Metazoa; phylum Chordata; class Chondrichthyes; order Squaliformes; family Somniosidae; genus Somniosus; species Somniosus microcephalus. The sequence goes on from NC_140992.1 coordinate 77,868,264, forward strand.
CTGGTTCTCATTTTAGTTTAAGCTTATTAATAAGTAATTAATTTTACACTTTATATAAATAGTTTGGTATCTTCATTCTTAACTGGTGAAGATTTTTATTTCTCGGGTGCTAGATTTTTTTTCTAATATACATGGACAATATGTTATTAATCTATAGTATAAGATTCTAGTAAACCTGGAATGGGATTTTTTAAAGTTGTTATTATTGTTCTTATTTAAAACTGTACAGAAAGCACATTTATGACCTTAGACTTAAAATAGTTTGGTATATAAATCTTGATGTTCATCAAAATATGCTCCAAGTAGATGGAATTATTGCATTGACAGTCTGCTAATGGAATTGTTCCATTTGCTGTAGCATCATCGAGATCAATTTTGTGTGTTATGTACAAATATAAATCTTTTGTGAATTTAGTTGCGCCTTTCTCATAGAAGCAGTTTTACTTTAAGCCTCATTTCTCACTCCTTTAAGCTCCCTTGCAACAGCCTTCTCTGTGTACATCTTCAGTTCCAGTTACACATAATCACCAACAATATTATTTACAAATTTATAAATTTGTATACTTTTAAGGTATTTGATTGTTTATTTAATTCTTGTAACAATGCATGAATGTATTTTATTGTGTCGCTTTCTTAATATATTTGATTATGAAAGCTCCAATCCTAGAAGGGTCAATAACATAATCCAATATCCTTCCCACATTTCAGAATCTTGCACTACTATCAGAAATCTTAAGACTCAGCAACAAAGTATCACTTCTACTTTCTACTATTTGAAGCACAAGGACACAAGGACCTTATTGAAGTGGAATGCATTGTTGACTGTCTACGGTTTTCGGTACTTCCTTTGAAAACAGGCGTACACAAGTCAATACCTCAGGTCAATACCTCAGGTACCTGGTTACACATTTGTGCATTTCTTATTTGTTATTTGTGGATTTTCTTTACCTGAGTCAATAGTGCTAACAAATTAAGCATCTGTAAAATAACTGAGTAAACAATAAACAATGTAAATTATATTATAACTTGGCATATCTTTCTAGGTTATTCTTCTGTAGTACTAAATATGGTGGCCTAGAAATTCGGTTGGTAGCGCCGGCGCTGAGCGCCTAAAGAGACCTAGAATTGGGGCGATACCCTATGTTGGGGCGGTCGCTATGAAGATAGTGACAACTCAGATAGTGACTATACATTTAGCGCCTGCGCTAAGTGTTTGCGTGCGCCCGCGAGCGCAAGCAGATCATGACGTCATTTCAGTGTGCAACGCCTTTTAGGAGCGCCTGAGCGCATATTGGGTGGCGCCCGGAGCCTTAACGCCAGCGCTATTAGTGACAGTTCGAGGGAGGGCTAGCAGGCCCTTCTCGGAGTAGGGGGGTGCTATTTAAAGGGGACAGCTCTAGTGCAGAATCTTCAGCCACTTGGCCTGCTCATTGCAATCGTTGCTGGATAGAGTTGGCGAGCTACTGTGGAGCAGAGTTTTGGGAATTTAGCTTTAGAGTACTTGGGACCTTCAAACCTGTCCGAAGCACTTGCAGCACTACACCTAAAAGCCTTTTGACTAACTGGCATCGGAATGGGAGCTGCTTTGGAGGGTGACGGCCTCATCGCCCAACACTGTGAAGGGGCAGAGAGACGGCGGGAGAGAGGGCCGGGATTGGCCAGAAGGAGGAGGGGCAATGGAGGTCGGCCAATCCGACGGGATGCTGCGAGGGTCTTTATGCAGCAGGTGACAAGCCTTGACATGTCGGAGGAGCAGTGTTTGGGAAGGCTCCGATTCTGGAGGGACATTGTTACTGATCTGTGCCACCTGCTTGGTCAGGATCTGCAGCCGCGTGAACGGTGCAGAACCTCTCTGTCCGTGATCGCTAAACTGACTGAGGGCCTCAATTTTTATGCCAACGGATCCTTTCAGTCAGCCATTGGGGACATTGCGACTGTCGCTCAGGTTGCAGTCCACTGTTGCATCCGGCAAGTTACAGATGCCCTTTATAGACGAAGGCGTCAATTCATGACCTTCCCTCTGACCCTGCACAAGCAAGCGGAGCGTGCGCAGGGTATCGCTTCTATTGCGGACTTACCCATGGTGCAGGGGGCGACTGACAGCACACACGTGGCTTTGAGGGCGCCATGCCATTATCCTTAGGACTTCCACAACCGCAAGGGGTTCCACTCCCTCAACATGCAGCTGGTCTGTGACCACCGCCAAATCATCATGGCAGTCACCGCGCATTTCCCAGGGTGCAGCCACGATGCCTTTATCCTGCGGTTGACCTCAGTTTGTAACCTTTTTGAGGGGCTGGCTCAAACACGAGGCTGGCTTACTGGGGACAAGGGCTATCCTCTCTGCCCATGGCTGATGACAACACTCCGTGTGGCCGACACCCCAGCAGAAGAGCTGATCAGCAGCGGCCATCAGGCGGCCAGGCACAGTAAACAGCACACTATTGGTGTTCTCAAAAAGCGTTTCCGATGTCTGGAACATTCGGGGGGATCCCTGCAGTACTCGCCGCAGCAAGTGGGACACATCGTCATCGTCTGCTGCATGCTCCACAACTTGGCGAATCGACGCATCCAGCCAATTCCAGCTGTCCCTCAACGACCAGCAGAGCAGGCGGAGGAGGAGGAGTATGAGGAGGAGGAGGAGGAGGAAGCGCAGGCGGAAGAGGAGGAAGATGGAAGGGCTGCTGAAAGTGGAAGGGCCATACGTCAGAGGCTCATCAGGACTCGTTTCGAGACCACTGTGGCGGAATGATGAGAGTCTTAACTCATGCGCACTTTGGATGTTTGACGGCCTCTGAATGCCAGCATCACTGAAAGTAGTCACGTGCACCATGCCACATTGAAACTTCTGTTTATTGGCACAAAAGTCTTTCATTACAGCAAAACAACGTCATGTCAACAGAAACCATAAGTTACAAAATAACTGTGAACTCTTCGGCAAAGCCGCAAAACTCAACAAACCTTCTGCAAATATAACAACAGGTGAGGGTGTCCTTGAATTTGGACAAAGAAACGTCTCAGCACCTCCCTCTACAACTGGCCCCTTGAGGGAGAACGACTTCTCTTTCGCGCCCGGCCCCTTCCCTCCCTGCTGCTCCTACGTAATTGGACCCCAGTGGCGGGCTCAAGGCTGGGGGATGCCTGCTGACTGTGTGGAAGCACAGAAGCCCCTGAGGTACGGCCTGGCCGACCTCTGGGCTTGGAGGGTGCGGACGCAGGATGCTTGATGTGACCATGGCTGGAAGCAGTGTGCCCTGCAGGTGGTGGCAGCTGCACTGCAGACGTCCCAGCGCTGGCATGTGCAATGGTCTCCTGCCGAGAGAGGACACCTGCACCATGGTCAGACGACACACTGGCTATCTGAGGGGAGCGGCTCGGCTCATCCGCCACAATCACATGCTCCACTGATTCCTGGCCTTGTATGGGAGTGGAAGGGCCCGGGGTGTTCCTAACTGATGCAGAGAGGGTGGCTGCAGTGAGAGATCGCGTTGCCTCAATCTGGGTGTGGAGGAGACCAGCAAGTGACTGCATGACAACAGTGAGGACCTGTGTGCCAGGTGCCAGTGCTTCGGAGAAGCCCTGGACAGTTCTTCCCATTGCTTCGGACAAGGCAGGTGCCGACCGCTCCACTGCCTCGGACAAGCCCCAGACAGACCTTTCCAGTGACTGTCCGAAGCCCTGAACAGTCCTTTCCATAGCCGACTCAAAGCCCTGGACAGTCCTCTACATTGTTGGGCCAAAGCCCTGGATAGTCCTGTCCATTGTTGCCCCAAAGCCCTGGATAGACCTGTCCATTTTTGCCCCGAAGCCCTGGAGAGCCCTGTCCATTGTTGCCTCAAAGCCCTGGAGAGTCCTCTCCATTGTTGCCCCGAAGTCCAACATACTCTTAGCCAATGAATCTATTGACTCAGGCATCTTCTCCACTGCAGCCATCAGCTCCGTGTGTCTGAGCCGGGCCTGTTTGCTCATTTCAGCCAGGCGACGCACCTCATCTGCACTCTGTGCAGCAGTCATCACTACCTGCCTTGCCCTCCGGGGAGACGGTGGCCGAACTTGCCTATCCCCCTTGCGTTGCTGCATGCCGCTTATTCCAGCAACTGGTTCATCCTCAGAGCCCCCCCCCTCCCCTCCAGGGGACTACTATCCCCAGTCTGTAGATGTGTCCGCTCCCCGGATTCTGCAACGACTTGTCCGGATTCCTCCTGCTCCTCGCCTCCGGTGGCACTGGCACTGGCAGCTTCAGTGTGTTGAGCCCGAGTTGGTGCTGATTCATCTGAAAGTAGGGAGGTGGAAGAGTGGCTTTAGCAAAAAGACAGGTTTGCTGAAAGGCATGCCAGATTGCGGCAAGGCTCTGACATGGCTGCACACTGAGGATGCATGCTGGCGGGGGGACCAAGTGGAAAGCAACAGGTGAAAAAGGTGAGAGTCTTACCCTCGCTGTCGGAAATGGGGTCGGCAGATGCAGTGGTCACAGGACCAGACAGACGTCCTCCAAGAATCTGGTGCACTCTCTCCTCCAGATCCGTGAGAGTGACCACTTGTGGAGGTCCGCCACCGGTTCGACGCTGCTCCTTTCGGATCGTCGCCAGCTTGGACTGCAGGGGAAAGAAGGGGAAGTTCTGTAACATGATGCCTTGAGAGATAATCTCATGCCCCCCCATGGTGCAAGAGCCCTTACATGAGGCCTTGAGACATTATCGCATGCCCCCCATGGTGCAAGAGCCCTTACATGAGGCCTTGAGAGATAATCTCATGCCCCCCATGGTGCAAGAGCCCTTACATGAGGCCTTGAGACATCTGTCCATGTGTGTGCTCAGAAAGGGCCATGGGTGCTTGCTGACAGATGGCCATTGGGGCATCATTGCAACAGGGTGCCCGAAGTCAGCTGCAGATGGAGGGAATCAGAAGTTTGCTAAACCATCACTCACCCTAACGATCCGTGTGAGGTCGTTGAATTTCTTCCTGCACTGAACAGGGGTCCTGGTCGCCATGCTGCTGGAGTTGACCCTCACAGCAACCTCCCTCCAAGATCGTCGGTAAGCCTTCTGATTCGGCCTCTTGCCATTATCCGGATACAGGACATCTCGACGGTGCTCAACTGCAGCCACCAACTGGTCCAGAGCCTCAGTGCTGAAGCGCTCTGCTCTCTGTCTAACCTTCTCCATGCTCAACAAGTTTCTAACGCCAGAGAAGGGCGAGCGCCGATTCTGAGGCCTACAGGGCGTTGGGTGTTGAAGCTCAGGCTGACTGACCCACCCCTTTAAGAGCCGGCCGGCGCCTGGAAGTCTCGTGGTTTCCCGTAATTGAGATCACCTGCGCTGCGCCCATCCGCGTCGATATTGAGTAGCGCCTGAACTTTTGCGCCTTAGGAGCACTGTGCAACGGCTGAATTAGCGCCTCAATCCCCTTTGGGGGCGATGCAACCCAATATCTCGCCAGGCAGCGATAAGTTTCGTCTGGCTATAAACTTAGCGCACCGCCAGTTCTAGCACCTCAAGCGGGGCTATACCCAATTTCTAGGCCGGTATGTTTATTGTTCATGGCAACTAGGCAGAATAAATTAAGTGCAATGAGACTGCAATCAGTCCAAGTAATTATCCTAAAATAAAGAGATCTGAGTTAGATCCTGGCTCAGGAATGGATGAATGCTTACTTTCACTTTCAATGTCTGGTTATTGATTTTAAAGTCACCTTTTGAAGATTTAGACTGAGTTTGTTGATATGGAAATATAACTCTGTGATAAAAGAGTTTTGTTGAATCAAGTTCAGGTTCCAATTGTTGGATTATTGCTAATACCACTGTCAGGAGAAAGTAAAACTACAACTAAAAGATAGGACCCTCTCCCGAGCCAATCCTGCTACCTTGAGTCCTGAGTTTTTTTCCAGATAACCTCAGCTTTAAGTCATCAGAAAATGATCGCAGCTGTAAACTGGCATCCCAGATTGCAGCCTTTTATTTCAGCCTTTTATTTCTAATGTTTTTTTGGTTGGTTTCACCATATTCAGTGCTTTCGGTTACTTAATTTAGAAAAAGTCAGAATCAGCATAAATTATGAAAAGTAAAAGGAAATATCTTAACATATTACATCCTTGTAAGAAAATAAAATTGAACCACCTAGAAACGAGAGAAAGTTGGCTGGTTGGAGGTGGGGGAGGGGGTTGATTTTAAAAGGATTGTTGGCCTCTCAGCCTGGACTCCCAAATGGGCCCCACTTCCACCCTTTACAACCAGGTATACCTGGTCAGACCAGGCGTACTGGTGCCGGTGCTACACCAGGTCCCAATTGAGGGCCTTGGGACAGGAACTCCTGACAGTGAGTCCCCAACTCGGCCCTGTCTCCCTTATATCATTGGCCTTGTCGGGGCAGGCAGAAGCTCTGCCCCCACATGCCACCTCAGAATAAGCGATGCATGGCCGGGACCTGGGTCTGGGTCTTCGCCGAGATTCCAGCAGACACCCACCAGACTTATGGTGGGAACACTGGATTTTTAGGACCTAAGGGCTAAAAATTCAGTTTGGGGCGCCAAGCTCGCCTGGGCGCCGGAATTACCACTGCGTGCGGAGCCACTTGCGCCATCCAGATATTCAGTTTCTGCGCCCCAAATGGAAGCGGGCCGTTAAACGAGGCTTCCCGCGCCCCGCTTGGGGCGCTGAAACTGAATATCGGCGCGCAAACTGCCGCAGTGCCACCCGCTGCGGCACGGCAGGCTGCGGTACTGCAGGCCTTCCTCCCACTGTTAAGGGGGATGTGGCTGCAACAGCGCGATCCCCGCTCGTGAGTGCCGGCAAATGAGCCCGGCACCAAGGAGAAGTGCCAGGCTCTCGGGAAACAGCCGGCAATGCCGCGGGGGGGGGGGTGTAGGAGGCCGGGGACGGAGGTGCGGGCAGGCGGGTGCCGAAAAAGCGGCCGGCCGCACCTCCACCTTAACTAGCGCCACTACCGCCACAGGTAGGCCCCTGTGTACCGGTCGCTATTTGCGGCCGGCGCTGAAGAGGCGGGCGCGACCAAATATGACCATCGGGGCGATAGCGGGGCGCTGCACACACCGATGACATCATCGGTGGCGGCACAGCGCTACAGGCTAACGCCGCCATTAGCGCCCCGCTAAATATCGCGGTAGGTGTGGCCAGTGGCGCAAAAGCCACTGAGTGCCCTCTTTGGGCGCAAACTGGTGGCGCAGGCCACTGAATTTCTAGGCCTAAGAGTTTACACTGACTTTTCTAACTCTATCACTATGGTATCCCTTCAACTTGTCTTGCCTTTCCAGTATTCTGCCTCTATTCAAAATTGGTTTAAATCTCAGAGTAGTAGGTATTTCCTCCTACAAACCATTTCAAACCTGTCTGAGTCTCATCTCCATTCCTTTGGTTTCCATCAATTATCTTCAACTCCTTCCCTTCAACTATTCTCTCAGAGGGGCTGAGTCTCTTGTTCACTTTCAGAGATAGGCAGGATAAATCTGTTGTTCTGTTAGAGAGACTACAGATAAATAATCAGGCCAATTCAGAGTTCAGTTTTGAGATTGGCTTCAGAGGTGTTAATATGTGTTAAACCAGTCTGTAACCTAAGGACATGGGTAACAACCACTAACATTTCGGATCGGTCTCCCATAGACTTGAAGGAGATATACCCAAACAAAAGGAACATAGGCCTAGAAATTCAGTGGCCTGCGCCACCAGTTTGCGCCCAAAGAGGGCACTCAGTGGCTTTTGCGCCACTGGCCACACCTACCGCGATATTTAGCGGGGCGCTAATGGCGGCGTTAGCCTGTAGCGCTGCGCCGCCACCGATGACGTCATCGGTGTGCGCAGTGCCGCACTATCGCCCCGATGGCCATATCTGGTCGCGCCCGCCTGTTCAGCGCCGGCCACAAATAGCGACCGGTACACAGGGGCCTACCTGTGGCGGTAGTGGCGCTAGTTAAGGTGGAGGTGCAGCCGGCCGCTTTTTCAGCGCCTGCCTGCCCGCACCTCCGTCCCCGGCCTCCTACAACCCCCCCCCCGCGGCATTGCCGGCTGTTTCCCGAGAGCCCGGCACTTCTCCTTGGTGCCGGGCTCATTTGCCGGCACTCGCGAGCGGGGATCGCACTGTTGCAGGCACCTCCCCCTTAACAGTGGGAGGAAGGCCTGCAGTACCGCAGCCTGCCGTGCCGCAGCGTGTGGCGCTGCGGCCATTAGCGCGCCGATATTCAGTTTCAGCGCCCCAAGCGGGGCGTGGGAAGCCTCGTTTAGCGGCCCGCTTCCATTTGGGGCGCAGAAACTGAATATCCGGATGGCGCAAGTGGCTCAGCACGCAGCGGTAATTCCGGCGCCCAGGCGAGCTTGGTGCCCCAAACTGAATTTTTAGCCCATAATCTTTCCCAAGTGTAAGGGGTGAACATAAGAACATAAGAAATAGGAGCAGGAGTAGGCCAATCGGCCCCTCGAGCCTGCTCCGCCATTCAATAAGATCATGGCTGATCTGATCCTAACCGCCAATCCACTATCACAGAACCATCTCCTGAATCTAACAGAATTAGACACACAAAATAGGAGCAGGGTCAGGCTACATGGCCCCTGGGCCCGCTCCGCTACCCACAGGGCCATGACCGATCCGAACCTAGACTCATGTCCAAATTCCTGCCCGCTCCCCGTAACCCTAAATTCCCTTTACTTCTAGGAAACTGTCTATTTCTGTTTTAAATTTATGTAATGATGTAGCTTCGACAGCTTTTTGGGGCAGCATATTCCATGGACCTACCACCCTCTGAGTGAAGTAGTTCCTCCTCATCTCAGTTTGGAAAGAGCAGCCCCTTATTCTAAGACTATGCCCCCTAGTTCTAGTTTCACCCATCATCGGGAACATCCTCCCCGCATCCACCCGCTCCAACCCCTTCACAATCTTATATGTTTCAATAAGATCGCCTCTCATTCTTCTGAACTCCAATGAGTAGAGTCCCAATCTACTCAACCTCTCCTCATATGTCCATCCCCTCATCCCCGGGATTAACCGAGTGAGCCTTCTTTGTACTGACTCGAGAGCAAGTATGTCCTTTCTTAAGTATGGACACCAAAACTGTACGCAGTATTCCAGGTGCGGTCTCACCAATACCTTGTACAACTGAAGCAATACCTCCCTATTTTTATATTCTATCCCCCTAGCAATGAAAGCCAACATTCCATTGGCCTTCTTAATCACTTGCTGCACCTGCATACTAACCTTTTGAGTTTCGTGCACCAGGACCCCCAGATCCCTTTGCACTTCAGTACTTTCCAGTTTCTTGCCATTAAGATAATAACTTGCTCTACGATTTTTCCTGCCAAAGTGCATAACCTCACACTTTCCAGTATTGTATTCCATCTGCCAAATCTCTGCCCACTTACTTAGCCTGTCTATGTCCCCTTGCAGGTTTTTTATGTCCTCCTCACTCACTACTTTCCCTCCCATCTTAGTACCATCTGCAAACTTTGATATGTTACACACGGTCCCCTCCTCCAAATCGTTAATATAGATTGTAAAGAGTTGGGGACCCAGCACTGACCCCTGCGGAACACCACGAGTTACTGATTGCCAGTCTGAGAATGAACCATTTATCCCAACTCTCTGCCTTCTGTTAGCTAGCCAATCCTCTATCCATGCCAGAATATTACCCCCAATCCCGTGATTTTTATCTTAAGCAATAATCTTTTGTGTGGCACCTTGTCAAATGCCTTTTGGAAGTCTAAATACACTACGTCCACTGGTTCCCCTTTATCCACCCTATATGTTACTTCCTCAAAGAACTCCAGCAAATTTGTCAAACATGACTTCCCCTTCATAAAACCATGCTGACTTTGTCCTATTAAATTATGATTATCCAAATGTCCTGTTACTGTCTCCTTAATAATGGACTCCAAAATTTTACCTACCACAGATGTTAGGCTAACCGGTCTATAGTTTCCAGCCTTCTGTCTACTGCCCTTTTTAAATAAGGGTGTTACATTAGCAGTTTTCCAGTCTGCCGGGACCTTTGCCGAGTCCAGGGAGTTTGGGAAAATTATTACCAATGCATCCACAATCCCTACCGCCACTTCCCTCAAGACCCTAGGATGTAAGCCATCAGGTCCAGGTGATTTATCCGCCTTGAGTCCCATTATTTTACCGAGTACCACTTCCTTAGTGATTTTGATCGTGTTTAGCTCCTCCCCCACTATAGCCCCCTGTTTGTCCAGTGTTGGGATATTCTTAGTGTCCTCTACTGTAAAGACTGATACAAAATATTCATTCAGTGTTTTTGCCATCTCCATGTTTCCCACCATTAATTTCCCGGTCTCATCCTCTAAGGGACCAAAATTTACTTTAGCCACCCTTTTTCTTTTTATATAACTATAAAAACTCTTACTATCTGTTTTTATAATTTTGCTAATTTACTTTCATAATCTATCTTCCCTTTCTTAATCAATCTTTTTGTTATTTTTTGCTGTCTTTTAAAGTTTTCCCAATCCTCTATCCTCCCACTAGATTTGGCTACCTTATATGCCCTTGTTTTTAGTCGAATACTATCCTTAATTTCTTTACTTAGCCACGAATGGCTGTCTTTTCTTTTACACCCTTTTCTTCTCAGTGGAATATATTTTTTTTGGAAGTTGTAAAATAACTCCTTAAATGTACACCACTGATCATGTATCGTCTTACCCTTTAATCTATTTTCCCAATCCACTCTACTCAATTCCGCTCTCATACCTTCATAGTCTCCTTTATTCAAGCTTAGCACGCTTGTTTGAGATCCAACCTTCTCACCCTCTAATCAAATATGGAATTCAACCATGTTATGGTTACTCATTCCAAGGGGATCCTTTACTAGGACATTTTTAATTAATCCTGTCTCGTTACACAGGACCAGATCTAAGGTTGCTTGCCCCCTGGTCGGTTCAGTTATATACTGCTCAAGAAACCCATCCCTAATACACTCAATGAACTCATCCTCAAGGCAGCCCTGCCCAATTTGATTTGTCCAATTAATATGATAGTTAAAATCCCCCATAATTATAGATGTTCCCTTATTACAAGCCTCAACTATTTCCTGATTGATACTCCGTCCAACAGAGTTGCCACTGTTCGGAGGCCAAAAGACTACGCCCACTAGTGTTTTTTTCCCCTTATTATTCCTTACCTCCACCCAAACTGTTTCATTATCCTGATCTTTTGACCCAATATCATTTCTCTGTATTATAGTGATTCCTTCCTTTATTAACATAGCCACCCCACCTCCCCTTCCTTCCTGCCTGTCCTTCCTGATCGTTAAATAACCTGGTATGTTTAATTCCCAGGCATTGTCACCCTGCAGCCATGTTTCTGTAATGGCCACAAGATCATACCCATATGTAGTTATTTGTGCCATTAACTCGTCTATTTTGTTACGAATGCTACGTGCATTCAGATAGAGAACTTTCAAAGATGTTTTGTGACACTTAGTTCCTGCTTTTGCCCTTTTTATTAGTTTACCTTTTACTCCATACCTTCTGCCCCTTCCTGACATGCTCTGGTTTTTAATTTCCCCACTGCTACCGAAGTCTATGACCATCTCTGTTGTCATTTTTATTATTTGCTCTCTAGGAACCTCCCCCCCACTAGTTAGTTTAAAGCCCTCTCTACAGCCCTAGTTATATGATCCGCCAGGACTCTAGTCCCAGCACTGGCCAAGTGAAGCCCGTCCCAACAGAACAGCTCCCTCCTGCCCCAGTACTGGTGCCAGTGTCCCAGGAAGCAAAACCCATTTCTCCCACACCAGTCTTTGAGCCACGCATTTAACTCTCTAATTTTATTTGTCCTAGCCAAATTTGCTCGTGGCTCAGGGTGGCGTGTTCCCAGTCAGCTCTGACTGTCTCTGAGCGGTTCGAATCGCTCCCACACCCCTGGGTTCTAGACACCGGACTTAGGTACAGGCGGCGATACAGAAAATCGAGTAGACAAGTGGTTTGGTGCAAGAAAGCCGCAAATTTTATTAAAGGCAGAATAAAACACAATCTTACTGAGAATTACTGAAATAATTACAGGCATATAAAATTCCACTTATATGGGAATGGGGAACACATGGCACATCGAGGGAAACAAATACATTAAAATCCCCTTATCCTTATCCCACCCCCAATACCTAACTAGATTAAGCTACGAGGGGCCAGGAATTCATGCTCACCAATTCGAAACCTGTTGATTTAACTGGTTGTGGGTTTTGAGGTTCACTCTTGTCCTTTGGGGTTCATCATTGTCGCGTGGTCACAGGGTGCAGCGATGGAGTTGTTTGTGCGCAGTACCCCTCCTTTTCTTCATTAGATAAGAGTCTTTTGTGGGGTACTTCAACTCGCGGGAATGGTTGTTCTTCTGGTGGCGGTTTGGTCGCCGACGGTTTTGTTGCAGTTGGGGCTCAGTTGGCAGTTTTTACCGTTAGTATGATTTTCCTACCCAAGCTTGAAACGCCAGCTTATTCTTAATTGACTTTACTGTCCATGGTTCAAACGCTAACTTATTCATCAAACGCCAGCTTACAACTAGGCCGTTTGTTCCCCAACGCATCTTTCCGCTGCCCTTTTCTGCCTTTACCGGTTTTTACCGTTTTTCTCGTCTCGTCTCGTCTCGTCTCATCTGCCCGCTTGCGGCCTGTGTGTCCTGTGCGTTTTCGATTCGGGTCTTGTTCTCCTCCCCGTTTGGCCCCCAGTGTTGTAATGGGCGTCCTCGGTGTCAGGAGCGAGCAAGAGAGCAAGAGGCAAGAGCAAGAGAGCGAGCACTACCGGTGGGCCTACAATTATACCCGGTTCTTCACCCCTTGTCTGCGCGCCAAATCAGGTCAGTTCTTTGTCTAACTTTTGGCGGGCTCGTCTAAAATGATTACAGCCATTTACTTTAATGACTTCTGGGGCGGTTGTCTCCTTGTATAATGGCTTCGATATCCTGGCTGTTTGTTGTTTATGAAACTTAATCGTCTTTCCTAGCTTGGCAGCTACCTGTGAGCTGTTACCGATTATTTATGCGAGAAGTTGATGGCCTCAAGATTAGGCCCACCCTGACTTGATCTGTTCCAAGGTGAAGAATGCATATTCTGTGTTTACCTAGCTGTCTGGCTTTAGAAAAGTCTTTCACAGATCCATGCATGTTAGGTTTCATTTCAAAATCCTGTCGGTTTTGGTCACGAGGTTTCAGAAGCCATTTTAGGTACCCTTTTTTAATAACCTGTCCATACAGGGTCCCTTTATCCATAACTTTGGGGAATGTGGGAATTTTGAGAACCCTACACAAGGGTCCTATTATCCTAATGTGAAGAGTCGGATGGACAGAATCACCATAATTTGATTACTATCTCCTCCCCCTCCCCATGAGACTACCAGGGATGGAATCACAGAATCACAGAATCACAGAAACCCCACAGTGCAGATAGAGGCCATTTCGGCCCATCGAGCCTGCACCGACGCATATCCCACCCGATCCTCGTCACCAACACATATCCCACCACTATCCCCGTAACCCCACGTATTTAATCCCCCTAACACTAAGGATCAATTTATCATAGCCAATCAATCTAACCCGCACATCTTTGGACTGTGGGAGGAAACCGGAGCACCCGGAGGAAACCCACGCAAACACGGGGAGAATGTGCAAACTCCACACAGACAGTCGCCCGAGGCCGGATTCGAACCCGGGTCCCTGGCGCTGTGAGGCAACAGTGCTAACCACTATGCCACCGTGCTTCCCAACCACAAGCCTGCCTGCTTGCTTGACATTGAGCTGTTGTATCTTGCCTACATTACTGTATGGTTTCTACCTTATTACATTTGTAGGTGGGCTTTTCCCTTTCTATACCTGCTAGAAGTATCGGTATTTATTCTGCGTGTGTTTGAACTATTTCATTGCAGTGGTTTTTACTTTTGCATTCCGCTGCCACGCAAACCCCAGTCTACACCTTGTTTACTGATAATGTTCTGACCAAGGCAATTAAAACACATCTTGGTGTACTTACAGACTATGTCATTTGGGGGTGAGTAATGTTTACTTTTTAGTAATCTTTTTTGCGTCATTGGTATTAGGCTCCTGCTTCATTTTTTGGCACCAATACTTGGTGGTCTTTGTACAGGCTGAGTAAAGAAATGTTCAAGTTTGTCCTGCAGTGCTACGTATGTCACTTACACCTTCACATGTGTTGTTGTATGCTCCTCTCTCAGGATGCCAAATGGCAAGATTATAAATTCACTTTTTATACTCCTCACATTCTCAGTTCTAAATATGATATATGTGGGTGTATCCCCAAGTTTAAACCATTCAGTATTGAATGAAATGAAAAATGGTATCAAAATTATTTTAAAACTTTTTTCTATTTATTGAGCTAAGAGGTAGAAAAGTACTTAACGCTAACCACCTGGAATTTCCACAGGGGTCCTTATGATCTCCTCTCGTAAAATTGGAGAAGAATCCCCACAGAATTTCCAGGCGAATAAATGTAATTTTTGTTGATGAAAGTTTTGTGGGAAAAAGTACTTTTTATAGGTCTATTCTTTATCTGCAAGGTCATACCAATTTTAGCTGTTTAATATATAGTGGGACCCACTTATAGTGAAGTCAGACTATAATGAATGGGGTAGAATTTCTGTGGGCAGATCTCCTGTTATAACTTTGATGGAAGAGCAATGAAAACCCCAGAGAAATTACTTAAACAGCCGTTTGCACCGTTTCTCCGCTGTTTCCACCAAAGTTACAGCAGGAGGTCAGGCGAGCCCTCACAGAAATTCCAGGCCGTGCATCTATTTGTCAGGATTTACAGTGAAAACTAAGCAACCTTGGCCTAATTTTCCTGGACTCCCTCTGCCCCAACGCTGGACAAGGGAGGGGCAGTTGAAGTGTATTGCACCTGTTGACACTTATAAGTGCCAGTATTTCCTGTCCCAGCCTATTAATATGGGTCAAAATTCCCCCACTGCACAGGTTCTCCTCCTGGAAGGGCCAAACACTGGCAAATGGTAGCATAGTGGTTATATTATTGGACTAGTAATCTAGAGACCTGGACTTAATGATCACATGAGACATGAGTTCAAATCCCACCATGGCATCTGGGGCATTTAAATTCAATTAATTAAATAAACCTGGAATTTAAAAAAGCTAGTATCAGTAATGGTGATCATGAAACGACCAGATTTTTGCAACATTTTATCTTTCCTGCCTCTTACAAAAGTACAGGATGCTCTTTCAATTCCTTCCTCCCCTCCTAACCACCCCCCCTGTCTCTGCACCTGCTTAATATCTATTACATCTCCAGCTTTTTCCAGTTCTGATGAAGGGTCCCAGACCTGAAACATTAACTCTGTTTCTCACTCCACGGATGCTGCCTGGCCTGCTGAGTATTTCCAGCATTTTCTGTTGTTATTTCAGATTGTCAAAAAAAAACATCTGGTTCACTAATGTCCTTTAGGCTCACCACCACCTTCTCGAGGGCAATTAGGGATGGGCAATAAATGCTGGCCTTGCCAGTAACGTCCACGTCCTGTGAATGAATTTTAAAAAAGGGAGGACATTTGAGGACAGCTGCAGGCCTTTCAGATTTCTGGCTGCTGGTGGAGAGCAACATCCAGAAGGCCCCAAGGCCCAAAGTTCTGCTGGGTTAGCAAAAACAAATTTAAAACTTTACCTCTGGTGTTTGTCTTCAGCTTCCTGCTGGGCCTCTTCAGATCCTCCAGTCTGAGGGGGCTTCCTGGGACTAGGCCAATGCCTGTAACTTCAGCAGAAAGACACAGAAGGTGGGAATTGCCCCGTTCCAACTTAATTTATATCACGGCATTGTCCGGCATTTACACCGATCTTCAGCAGAAGATCGGGGGAACCGCCCCCTCCCCCACAGATACTCTACCCCACTGACTTAGACATTTTAGCTGGAACCGTGGCAATATGGTTGCGTAAAACAATATAATATGGCAATTACTATTTGTAGAAAAGGTAAAAAGCAACAAAATATCACTGAAACTTTTTTTCAGGATAGTGCAACTTGGGCAGATCAAACTTATCAAATCGCATTAGAATTTTATGTTTTACTTGGAGTTCTTGTGCTGGAGTCACACAAAACACGTCAATTACGCTGTTTAGTTTTTATAACAATTTGGTTATATTTATTTTCTTTGCAATTTTCCAGTTCACCTTGAAGCTCCAGTGAGTTTATTTTTAAATCCATCTGTTTCACTCCGTTTATCTCTTATTTCTAGGTTTTTCAATAGCTCTTTCAGTTTGTCATCATGCCGGCATCTGTCTTTCTCCTATCCATGTTTCTCTCTGTGCCTCACGTTGTCAGTTATCAATGGTACCCCTATTCTAACAGCCTTCGTTGGAAGACAGGGCCACTAAGATCTCCCTAGTCCTGAACCCTTATCTCTCTAGTTTGACTCCCATCATGCCCCATGCCCTCTCTAAGCTCATCTCATCCATGAGATCGAACTCCATTTCCCTCAACCCAATTTCCATTAAACCCTTGACCACCCAACTTCCCTTCCTGGCTCCCCTTCTACCTGACATTGTAAATGGTTTCTTCTCCTCAGGAATTATACCCCCTCCCTTTCAAAATCTTCTATCATCATCAACCCTCCCCTCAAAAAACTCGCCCTCTGTCCTCAGTAACTACTTCCTCATATCCAATCTACCTTTCCTCTCTAAGGCCTTTGAATGTGTTGCCGCCTCACTGATCCATGGCCACAACTTCCACAAATCCATGTTTGAACCCCTCCAATCAGATTTCTTTCTCTTGCTACTGAAAGAGCCCTAACCAAAGTCACAAACAACATTCTCTGTGACTGTGACCATTGGTGTTATCCTTCCTCACCCTTTCTGCAGCTTTTACCACAACTTGCGCCATCCTCCTCCAGTACCTCTCCTCTATTGTCCAACTTGATGGGAATGCTCTTTCTTGGTTTCATTCATATTTATCCGATAGTAGCTAGAGTTTCTCTAGAAATAGCTTCTCTTCCCACCTTGCCACCATCATCTCTGAAGCTCCCAAGTATCCATTGTTGGTTCCCTCCTTTACCTTATCTACATGTTGCCTCTATGGCAACATCATCAAAAAATGGGGACAGCTGATGACACCCAGCTCAACTTCTCCACCACCTCTCTCAATCTCTCCACTGTTTCTGTGCTATCAGACTGCTTGTCCAACATCTAGTCTTGAATGAGCCATAATTTCCTCCAGATAAATATTGGAAAGACCAAAGCCATTATCTTCAGCCAATGACACAAACATCATACCCTCACCCCAACTCCATCCCCTTCTCTGGCTACCATCTCAGGCTAAACCAGACTGGTCACAACCCCAGTGTTCTGTTCGACTCGAAGCTGAGTTTCCCAATGGTGATAGGCCCATGACAATTTTGTCCTGCAGTTCATTTTTTCCCCATAATGACAAGTCTAATGCAATTTGCATAATATTGTTAGTTTCACTTTGACTACCTTACTTGATACATCTTTGCTAACTTTTCTCTGTACAAGTACCGTGATTTTTGTATAATGCTTCAGCAACTTATATTTTTCTTCATGTCGCAGTATCTACTACCATGCTACTCAATGATAATATTCGTGATTTAGATTTGTGTTCTTCTCGAGGTTGTGCAAACTTCTTTCAGAGCTCCTAAGTCCTTTAAGTAGTTGGCATGGATGACAAATTACCATATTTATTTATCACAGGTGTATTGTAATTGGCTAAAATATTTTCCATACCACCAATTATTTTCAGAAATTGCAGATTTCAAAATGATGAAATCACGTGATTTAATTAGTAGGTCATAAATTAGAATAAAAAACAGATGTTTCCTGTGGGTTTTGTTTTTAAATAAAGAGGATTGCCTAGTCATAAATTGGATAAATGTAGCAATTAATCACTTTTTGTTCCATAAATTCAACGGACTGCTCCATGATCATGAGGACAACCACTGGAAATTCTAATTATTATTAGGTTAAATTACATTAATTTAATGCATTGCAGAATCACTGTACATTTATCTCAAAAATTGATGCTCCTTACCATGATGGAATTTTACATTAGGTGAATAATTAAAAGAAGTACCAGTTTCTCCAGAACTGTGGACCTCTGATTTTGTTTGAAATCAGGCCAATCGCACAGTTGCAGCATTAGGTACAACCCCAAGAGTTTTTGTGCGTGTCCACGTGGATTCTTTAAGGAGCCTTTTTAAAATTTTCTAAATGCACTTTTTTTGCTGATAATCTGGTGTGAACCTTGAATGTTAATGGTTACTTTCCGTCTTTGAACTCAGCCGAACTCTGGTGACCTGTCATGCATGTGTGATTCTATTGGTTGAAAAATCTCACTTTTTGTTATTTGCTGAGCACATTTTTGCACGGCTTTTGTGATTTTTCTGATTGATTCAATTTAGATTTAGGAATGTCATATTGATTGTTATGTTTCCACAAAAATGTTCTTTTGATATGATATAATATATAGTGAATTCCGCAGTATGATGGTCCTGTCATTATAAACTGGTGCATTCCCCAACCCACTGTGAGCAACCCCAAAGGACTCGTCTGCAGTTTCTTTTACACAACCACACTTCATATGAAGGAAAAACACTTAAATCTTAAAATTTAGATGATCAAATTTATTCTTTTAACCAATTCCTATATCTTAAAGGACAAACTTTTCCTTATAAAAATATTAAAACCATAATTCACGGTGGTAAAAGAATTGATGTAGTGGTATCTAGCCCTATTGTTCCAATTCCTATTAAACTTGTGCTCTGTCTGACTCAACTCCCTGCATGGTAACCCCATGCTCCTCTAATCTCTCTTTACAGAAAATTACAGATGCACATCTTTAAAGTCATGTTCTTACCTCAAAGATTCTGTCGAAGCAGCATGATCTCATGTTTAATTATATTTATCATCTCCTGTCATCCTTTGTGGTGATTTTTTTTTGTTCCTAATAAATGACAGTATCAGATTCTTGGAATTCCAGCATCTTTCGGACTGGTCTCCTTGTATTGATTGCTAAGGAACATTTTTTCTTTGCTCTATGGATTTTCTGATCTTAGTTATTTTTAATTTATAATTGAAAAGGAAAGTGGAGATGTGTAGGGCTCTGTGCTGAGAGCTGGGGAAGAAGCAAACTCAAATCAGGATTGGGAGGTGTTAAGTGGAAAGCCATGTATGTGGAGTGTGAAGTCAGGAAGGAGTCCCGGGAGGAGTTGGTGGTTGTGCAAGTGCTAGGATGTAAGAAGACATTGCTGTTGTGTGTGCTGTGAAGACAGCAAAGGAAGAGGTGAGTGCATTTGGAATGAGAAAGAGAGGTGTTGCAGTGTGCCCTTGTGAAGGATGTGATGGAGTGGAGGGAATTGTTACGAGTGCTGGGGCAGGGAGTGAAAGGAATGTTGTCAGGTGTTGTTGAGGGAAATGAGGAGCTGTACTCACCCTTGCTGCTGTTGGGACATCATTGAACCTCTTTCTACACTGGGAGTGATGCTGCTGGCACTGAGCCTTTCAGCCACCACTGTCCAGGCCTGCTGCATAGTGGCCCTGGGGATGCTCCTGTGGATGCTAGAGAACAATATCTCGCTCCTTGCCCTGACCTCCTCCACCAGGACCTCAGGAGAGGCATCAGATAACTTAAGGGCAGCTCACCAACTTAATACTGCCAACATAATTCTGTCCACACTGTTGTAAAGACATCTGGTATCAGGGAATGCAACCTGACAATAAGAGGTGCATTCCCAGTTTAAATAGGCTTCGGGTGGTCTGCCAGAAATTGTGCAGTGGCTATTGATGGGCTGTCCGTTTCCCAATACAATTGGGTGGGCAGCCCATCAATCTTATTCAAATGAGGCCTGGGAAATAATATACTATAGGAATTAAACTACCTGCTGTGCAGGATATCTACCCCGAGAGGTGCCGGGGGAAGGCCCTGAGAATCATTAAAGACGCGAGTCACCCCAGCCACAACCTCTTCGCCCTGCTCCCGTCCGGTAAGAGATACCGAAGCATACGGTCTCGTACCAACAGGTTTCGAAACAGCTTCTACCCCCAGGCCATAAGACTCATGAACGATTAATTTATTATTATTTATTACTGTTGTTTTATTTATTATTACTGTCTTTCTATTAGTATTTCCATTAGTATTTTTATCATTGTTATGCCATATTTATTCCAATGTTGGGAGGACTCGTAAAAATCAACATTTCATTGTGCAGTACACACGTCTGCTGCATATATGACAAATAAAATTGAATTGAATTGAGTTAAAATCGTCCGGGCCTCATGCTGGCGACATCAGTGAGGGTTACTACTCTCCCCGCCTGATTCCCACTCCAAATTAAAATTGGGGCTCATAAATATGTGAATGTATAAAGAGAGTATGTGGAATGAGGGGGAGACAGTATAATAGGCCAGTGGTATCAGTATCTATATTTTG
Source organism: Somniosus microcephalus (assembly GCF_052327205.1). Classification (NCBI taxonomy): domain Eukaryota; kingdom Metazoa; phylum Chordata; class Chondrichthyes; order Squaliformes; family Somniosidae; genus Somniosus; species Somniosus microcephalus. The sequence continues at coordinate 77,888,664 of NC_140992.1, forward strand.
TAAGCTGCTCATTTTAAATTAATTTACCATAGTTAGGTTATTAATGCAGATTTTTTCTTCTCCATAAAGCAAACATTGTCTCATTGAAGCATACAAAATTATTACAGGGCTTGATAGGATGGATGCTGGGAGAATGTTTCCCTTGGCTGGGGAGTCTAGAACCAGGGGCCACAGCCTCAGGATAAAGGGTAGGCCATTCAGGACTGAGATGAGAAGAAATTTCTTCACACAGAGGGTGGTGAATCTTTGGAATTCTCTACCCCATAGGGCTGTGGAGGCTCAGTTATTGGGTATATTCAAATAGAAGTTGATAGATTTCTGACTAGTAAGGGCATCAAGGGATATGGCAATAGGGCCGGTGAATGGAGTTGAGGCAGAAGATCAGCCATGATCTCATTGAATGGCAGAGCAGGCTCGAAGAGCAGAGTGGCCTACTCCTGCTCCTATTTCTTATGTTCTTATGTTCTTATGTGACACTTCTATGATTAATGTCTACATTTCTTTTTCAGTTTTTTTTTACCAATTCTTTTCCCTTCCTTTCTTCTGAAGGCATTGACTCCCAACTACAGTTACAGGGTGTCAGGTGTCCACTAGTTGAAGTGGCCATTATTCATGTGTGAGGCACTGATAATAGGTGTCATTGGCAATTTTTCCCATGGGGTGCATAACAGTGGAGACTAATCCTTTCCTTCTAAAGCCCACACACATGTTCCTCTGGCAGAGGTCATCGGGTTACTGAACCATCAGAAGAGTGGCAGACATTGGCATTTCTAATCATTGCGGATAAGAAATCTCAGTCCTATAAAAACCTGTCACTGTCTCACAGGTTACCCCTGATTGAGCACTTGCCACCTGGAAAGTGATTATAAGTCAATCCATATGGCACAGCGTAGCAATAATTATTCAGGACACTGCCTAGGGATTAACTCTGCTGATAGAATTACTGCACATAATGTGGCAATCAAATCTCTTTCTGCTGAATTATTAAACACAGCAATTTTTGCAGTCACACATTAAATATCAGGGTCAATTTGACTGAAGTATTTCAGAGATTTTCCTTTTTCTTAGGTCTCCTGTTCACCTGTTTCTGAGGTGTTAGTTTGAGGAAAAAGTTGTGAAGACATGCAACACCGGATCTCCAGCGCCTTTTATGTTTGACACACAATACCTGGGCCATCCCAGGCATGGGCAGGACGCGGCATCAGAAACAGACGAGAGTATTAAAATTTTATGTAGATCATGTGGGAGTGCCATCACGGTGCTTCCTGCATCATTTCCTGGGATTCTGCCTGGTGTCCACCAGCAAAGATAGCAGCCGAAGAAAACTGGCCATAGGAGGTTGTGGCCCTGCCCCTACCATTTGGAGGATCTGTAAATAGGCAGGCAGCAATCTCCTCGGACCTCTGGATTGGTAAAATCGGACTGCGCTACAGGGATGAAGGGCGTTTTGCTGCTGCCATTTCATAATCAGTTAATGCTGCTGCAGATCGTTAAGTGAACAATTTTGCTATCCCAATTTGGAGTCAGCCCTGATTCCCAGGAGGGAGTCCAGCCTGGTGTTGTGTATGTACCTTTAAGAGAGAACTGATTTTATACTGCAGTACCGGCAGTGACCACACCTGTATATAAAGCCATAGCAGGCTTCTGTACTTTCAGTTTAAGCTTACCCTCTGTTCAGTAAATACCTGTTATTATTGTTCTCCTGCAGTCCGTGTATTATTGATACGCGGACACTACACCTGGCACTCACCCAAAAAGACTTCCATTGGCGTAAAACGGGCTGCCAATGCGCTATCACCCGTTTTACACCATCGCACAAAGTCAAGAACTACCCCCTTGAGGGTTGGCTAGCCAATCCTTAACTTGACATTGAAGTAACTAATGGATCCCTGTATATAGATGAGTTATCCTGCATTCTCATCTCTGACTACACTGAAGGACTTCTATATGATTACCATGTCTGAAATCCAAGGAGTAACACAGACAATTAAAATGCTTGTCTACTCACAGCCAAAAGCAAACAAATGATCACTTTAATAAAACAAAAGCAAAATACTGCGGATGCTGGAAATCTGAAATAAAAACAGAAAATGCTGGAAACACTCAGCAGGTCAGGCAGCATCTGTGGAGAGAGAAACAGAGTTAACGTTTCAGGTCAATGAACTTCTCGGTTCTGATGAAAGGTCATCAACCTGAAACAAACTGAAGATTGACATTAACCCAAAGGCTAATTTAAAAAAAACTCTTAGAAGAAACTTTTGTCAAATAAAATCTGTATGTGTTTTGCTTGGGAGACGTGCTAATCTGTTTGACATTGTGGATCAGTTTAATGTTCAGTCACTGGATGTTCAAAAAGCCCTTGGTCAGCATCTACTGTGCTTCCAATTTTCAGATTGTACATCATCAAATGACGGCAAAGATTGCTGCTAGTCATTATGTACCTGTCAATCAGAAGCCTAGTGTAATTAACGGTGACGAAAAAGACTCCAAGCAAGTCTTTTTAAAGATTTGGCTCGTTCAGATGAGGTTACTGAGTTCTAGTCGCGCTTCTAGTATAAACTTAGTTTGTGAAATATTAAAGCCAGAGTTTTATAAAGCAAAAATAAAAATCACACCTGACAATTGTGTTCACCCAGCAATGTCAGGCTATACAGATTCTGGGTATCCATTACAGGAAAGCTTATAATGTAAGCGCAGTTCTAATATGACTTTGTACTATTTGTTGATTGTGCCTCCAGGTAGTACGTGCCATACTATTATACCTTTGTTTATCTTCAGTGTTTGTTTAAGGTATGCTATGTTTACACAGAGGGCGGGTGCCTTAAACCAGTTTAGTACTTATATCTGTGTGATTTGACTGATTTGAGCTGCCCTGCTAATATACCTTCAATGTACTTTCATCCCCTTACGCCCCCACATCAATGAATTCCAAGCTCGGCATGACGCCGAGCTCCTTTTCCGTCGCCTTCATCTCCGTGCCCACTTCTTTGGCCAGGACTCTTCCCCCCGCACAGCTGACCCTTTCTCCCGTTTTCAGGATTCTCGTTCTACCTGGACCTCTCCCTCTGGCCTCTTAAGAAAGAAAGGCTCACAATTATATAGCACCTTTTACGACCACCGGATGTCTCAAAGCACTTTATAGTCAATGAAGTACTTTTTGAAGTGTAGTCACTGTTGTAATGTGGGAAACGTGGCAGCCAATTTGCGCACAGCAAGCTCCCACAAACAGCAATGTGATGATGACCAGATAATCTGTTTTTTGTTATGTAGGTTGAGGGATAAATATTGGCCAGGACACCGGGGATAACTCCCCTGCTCTTCTGCGAAATAGTGCCATGGGATCTTTTGTGTCCACCTGAGAGAGCAGAAGGGCCCTCGGTTTAACGTCTCATCCAAAAGACGGCACCTCCAACAGCGCAGCACTCCCTCAGCACTGCACTGGAGTGTCAGCCTAGCTTTATGTTGTGGCGTTACCACATTGGGGAAACACTGTGTGTATGTAGATAAACCTGTATAATCCCCTTTTAACTGCTGTATTCCCCTCCCCCCGCAAGACAGTTGCAAGCTGAGAGGAATAAGGCGTGTTCAGACTTGCCTGCTGCTGAGAGAAGGAAAACCAATCAGGTTCCAGCAGGTGACCAATCCGTGAGTCATCACAGGTTCGCGGGCTTTACGAATTCAGTACTGTATTGTGAGAGTTGGAGTAAAGACCTATTTCTTGTAGCTCGCTGTGTTGCCTATTTCTTTACGCGGGAGACTGTAGTCTCCCACATTGGTGACCCCGAATGTCGGCGGCCGAAGCCCCCGACTCACGTAGCCCTACAGAGGCCAGCAACGACCCGACGGCAACCAGCAGCAGCCCGATGTCGGCCGGCGCTGCGTCGTTGAAGCTCCCCACCTTCTGGGAACACCAAGCACCAGCTTGGTTCGCGCACACGGAGGCCCAATTCACCCTTCGCAGGGTTCAAGACGATGAAGAAAGGTACCTCCACGTAGTCTCAGCACTAGCAAGCTCCACCGCCGCCGAAGTTCTCGACCTGCTGGGGAACCCACCACAGACCGGCAAGTACTCAACCATTAAGGGCCGCTTGCTGCAGGCTTACGGCCTGTCCGGGGAGGAGAGGGCCCGTAGGCTTCTTTCACTACCAGGCCTCGGCGACTCTACCCCGACCCAGTTGATGAGCCGGATGCTTGCGCTCCTGGGCTCTGAACCGCAGTGCTTCTTGTTTCGGGCCCTTTTCCTCAGCCTGCTTCCTCAGCAGGTACAGACTGCCCTCGTGGGGTCCCCGATCACGGACTGTGTACAACTGGCAGCCGCCGCGGACAAAGTCTTCGCCGTCGCCCAACTTGGCTGTGCAGCCGCAAGGCTCCCCGACACCACCGAGCGCGCACTGCCACGCCAGGCCGCAGAACTATGCTACTACCACGCGCGTTTCGGCCACAAGGCCCAATGCTGCAGAGCACCCTGCTCTTTCGATCAAACCAAGATGGCCGCCCGGCCCAACACACCAGCCCCGCGCCGCCATCTAGGCCCGCTCGACCGCACCCCCGCCGCCACAATGGCCATCGGCACCGCAGGTAAACTGCTGTACATAACCGACTCCCTTTCAGGGCGCAGATTCCTTTGCGACACCGGAGCCCAAGGCAGCATAATTCCTGCCTCCCAGCTCGACATCCAGGCAGGCTGCAGCGGCCCACCCCTCGTGGCAGCAAATGGCGCAGCCATCGCTACTTTTGGAAAGCGACGGGCCGAGGTTTGTTTCAACGGCTAGCTATTTACGTGGGATTTCGTGATGGCCTCGGTGGCACATCCCTTGCTGGGTGCCGATTTTCTTTGCGCCCACGGACTCCTGGTTGACGTCCGCGACAGGTGCCTGATCGATGCAGCAACTTTCGCTTCTCTGGCCTGCCAGCAGAGCAACAGCCCGGCCCTCGTCGGGTCCTGCTCTGCCCCGGCGGATGACGACTACGCCCGCCTACTCGCAGATTTCCCGAGGCTCACACAACCGACCTTCTCAGCCGCGGCAGCCAAGCATGGTGTCGAGCACCACATCGCCACTACGGGACCACCAGTGTTCGCCTGAGCCAGACGCCTGGACCCAGCCAAGATGGCAGTGGCCAAGGAAGAATTCGCCACGATGGAGAAACTGGGCATCATCCGCCGCTCGAACAGCCCCTGGTCGTCCCCCCTCCACATTGTGCCCAAGCCGGGCAGTGGCTGGCGCCCCTGCGGCGACTACAGATGGCTCAACAACGCCACCACGCCCGGTAGATACCCCATTCCGCACATCCAAGACTTCTCGGCACACCTAGCAGGAAAGTCCATCTTTTCCAAGGTCGACCTGATTTGCGGCTACCATCAGGTCCCCGTCCACCACGCAGACGTCCAGAAGACGGCGGTCATCACCCCCTTCGGACTGTTCAAGTTCCTGCGCATGCCCTTCGGGCTCAAGAACGCTGCACAGGCCTTCCAACGGCTCATGGATTCCGTCCTACAGGACCTGAGCTTCCTGTTTGTCTATCTGGACGATATCCTCGTGGCCAGCACCAGCAAGGCCGAGCACATCGCGCATTTGCGCTCTCTTTTCCAGCGCCTCAGCCAATATGGGCTAATCGTCAACCCGGCCAAATGCCAGTTCGGAGCAGCCCAAATTGACTTTCTCGGCCACAGAATCTCGCCAAGGAGAGTCATTCCCCTACCTTCCAAGGTGCAGGCGGTGGCGGACTTTCCCCAGCCCACCTCGGTCAAGGCGCTGCAGGAATTTTTGGGGATGGTCAATTTCTATCACCGTTTCGTGCTCAAGGCCGCCTCACTCATGCGCCCCCTCTACGAAGCCACCAGGGGCAAAACGGGCAAAGAGCAACTCACCTGGTCCAGTGAGATGGCGACAGCCTTCCACCAGACCAAAAGCGCCTTGGCCAACGCCACACTACTGGCCCACCCCATCCCGGGCGCCAAGACCGCCCTCACCATGGACGCCTCGGATTACGCCGTTGGCGCTGTCCAGCAACAGTGGGTCGAAGGCGTGTGGCAGCCACTGGCATTTTTCAGCCGACAGCTGCGCAAGAACGAGCAGGCCTACAGCACGTTCGACAGAGAGCTCCTGGCCCTGTTCCTGGCAATCCGGCACTTCCGTTTCCTCCTGGAAGGCTGGCCGTTCACCGCATTCGTGGACCACAAGCCGCTCACTTTCGCCATGGCCAAAGTAACCGAACCCTGGTCCTCGCGCCAACAGCGCCAACTCAACTTCATCTCGGAGTTCACCACGGACATCCGCCACGTCGCCGGCAAGGACAATTTAGTGGCCGACTGCCTCTCAAGACCCTCGCTCCACGCAGTGCACCTGGGCGTCGACTACGCCAGCATGGCGAGAGACCAGGCCGCCGACGTGGAGATCCAGGCCCTCAGGACGTCAACCACCAGCCTCACTCTGGCCGACATCCACTTCCACGCAGCCGGCACAACCCTCCTGTGCGACGTCTCAGTCCCCTCGCCTAGGCCGGTCGTCCCATCCGCCTGGCGCAAGCGAGTTTTCGACATCATCCACGGCCTCTCACATCCAGGGATGCGTGCGTCTCAGAAACTCATGTCCGCCAAGTTCGTCTGGCCTGGACTCCACAAGGATGTGAGAGACTGGACCAACACATGCGTGGCGTGTCAGCGCGCTAAGGTCCAGCAGCACACCAAGGCGCCATTGGAGTGTTTCCCGGTGCCCGAGAGGTGTTTCGACCACATCCACGTCGATCTGGTAGGCCCCTTGCCGCCGTCGCACGGTTTCACACACCTGCTCACGATCGTCGACCGCACCACCAGATGGCCCGAGGTGGTTCCCCTCGCCTCCACCACCACGACCGACGTCGCGCGAGCATTCGTCTCGACATGGGTGGCCCGGTTCGGCGTGCCGACCGACATATCCTCGGACAGAGGCCCCCAGTTCACCTCCCACTTGTGGAATGCCATCACCGCCGGCCTCGGCACCAAGTTGCACAGGACAACAGCCTACCACCCGCGGGCCAACGGGCTCTGTGAGTGCTTTCATCGTTCCTTGAAAGCCTCCCTCCGCGCCAGCCTGGCCGACACCAGCTGGATCGACAAACTACCCTGGGTCCACCTGGGATTGCGCACCGCGCCCAAAGAGGACCTCCGCGCCTCCGCGGCCGAGATGGTCTATGGCCAACCGCTCAGAGTACCAGGCGACTTCCTCCCCCTGACAATGGAGCCGTGGTCGGCCGCCAGACAGCTTTCCCTGCACCAGGACGCGGCCCAGCAATTCCGTCCAGTGCCCACTTCGCAACACGGCCCGCAGCCGTCCTACGTGCCTCGGGACTTACGACATGTGGAGTTCGTCTTCGTGCGCTGGGACGCGCACAGAGGCCCGCTGCAGGCACCATACACCGGCTCCTTCTCAGTATTGGAGATGGGGGACAAAGCTTTTCTTATCGACGTCGGCGGGAAGCCGGACCTTATTTCAGTAGACCGCCTCAAACCGGCGCACCTGGATCTCAGCTTCCCGTTTCGTCCGGCTCTTCCCCCACGGCGGGGCAGACCTCCCGCGTTGGCGGCGGCACCACAAGAGGACCAAGACACGCCAGAACCTTACTTCCTGGCCGCCGCCCCACCTTCGCCGGCAGCCCGTCCAGCCAGCCCACCGGCAGACCAGCCGCCAGACCAGCCGACGAACAAACCGGCCGCCCTCCAGACAGCCCTCCTCACACGCCAGATGGGGACTACAGCCGCTACGGCCGTTTGGTCAAACCTCCGCAGAGACTGACTTTTACAGTTAACGAGGATTCTGGGGGGGCGTATGTGGCGTTACCACATTGGGGAAACACTGTGTGTATGTAGATATACCTGTATAATCCCCTTTTAACTGCTGTATTCCCCTCCCCCCGCAAGACAGTTGCAAGCTGAGAGGAATAAGGCGTGTTCAGACTTGCCTGCTGCTGAGAGAAGGAAAACCAATCAGGTTCCAGCAGGTGACCAATCCGTGAGTCATCACAGGTTCGCGGGCTTTACGAATTCAGTACTATATTGTGAGAGTTGGAGTAAAGACCTATTTCTTGTAGCTCGCTGTGTTGCCTATTTCTTTACGCGGGAGACTGTAGTCTCCCACAATGTGCTCAAATCCCTGGAGTGGGTCTTGGACCCACAACCTTCTGACTCAGAGGCGAGTGTGCTACCCACTGAGCCACAGCTGACACTTAACTTCACTAGATCTTTTCATTACAAACTGCCAGCATGACATCGGCTGTCTAAATTTCTCTGCTCCCCTCACTCACTCCGACCTACCTACCTCTGAACTTGCAAAACTCCATTCTCTCAGATCCAACCCCAACATTGTCATTAAACCTGCTGACAAGGGTGGTGCTGTTGTTGTTGGGCGAACCGGCCTCTACTTAGCAGAAGCTGAATGCCAACTCTCTGACACCTCCTCCTACCTCCGCCCCTGGACAATGGCCCCACTACCAAACATCAAGCCACTTTTTCCAAGACTAACACTGACCTCATCTCCTCCGGCGATCTTCCATCCACGGACGCCAACCTCATAGTTCCTCAACCCTGCACAGCCCACTTCTACCTCCTATGCATGATCCACAAACAGGGCTGCCCTGGTAGACCCATCGTTTCAGCCTGTTCTTGCCCCACGGAACTTATCTCTTCCTATCTCGACTCTATTTTTTTTCCCCTTGTCCAGTCTCTTCCCACCTACATTCGCGACTCTTCTGATGCCCTCCGCCACTTTAACAGTTTCCTGGCCCCAACCGTTTCCTTTTCACTATAGACGTCCAATCCCTCTATACCTCCATCCCCCACTAGGACGGCCTGAGGGCGCTCCGCTTCTTCCTTGAATAGAGGCCCAACCAGTCCCCATCCACCACCACCCTCCTCCACCTGGCTGAACTTGTTCTCACATTGAACAACTTCTCCTTTGACTCCACTCACTTCCTCCAAATTAAAGCTGTTGCTGTGGGAACCCACATGGGCCCTAGCTATGCCTGTCTTTTCATGGGATATGTGGAACATTCTTTGTTCCAGTCCTACTCAGGTCCCTTCCTCACCTCTTTTTCCAGTACATTGATGACTGTATCGGTACCGTTTCCTGCTCTCGCCCTGAACTAGAAAATTTCATTCACTTTGCTTCCAATTTCCACCCTTCCCTCACCTTCACATGGTCCATCTCCGACTCTTCCATTCCCTTCCTCGACTTCTCTGTCTCCGTATCTGGGGATAGGCTATTGACAAACATTCTCTATAAGCCCACCGACTCCCACAGCTACCTGGACTACACTTCCTCCCACCCCGCTTCCTGTAAGGACTCTATTCCATTCTCCCAGTTTCTCCGTCTCTGCCACATCTGCTCTGACGATGCCACCTGTTAGAAATTAGGGGTGTCCAAAATGTATATGGTTATGTGAATAAAATTGTGACGCGATAATGCTATGTTTACATGATTGTATTAGAACTGGAGACAAAAGTCTCTTCAGACTAGTATTAGAGTAATTAGATTGATGCTTAGAATCTGTTTGTGTTTTGGTTCCCTGTGAATGTTATAACATTTTGCAGTGTGACTGTCATATATAATCTTGTTTCCAAGCTAACTATCTGCTGTTTTCAAGTTAGGTTTTCAACCTTGTTTATGTATCTCTAATTGGACCAACGAAGGCTCAATGCCTACGTTTCTTCTATTATTGCTAATAACCATGATACAATGCTAAGGTAGGAATTGGAGTTAGCTTAACAAAACTGCTTGTGAAGATAATGAAAAGTTAATTAGTATAAAAAGACTTAGAATGGAAGGAATTTGGGGAGGTTAAGGTATCCATCTTAGGATGGAGTGGTTTGCTAGATAAAAATGAGGTAACGACTGACTGAAGTGGGACAGCTCTGGCTTGGGCCTCATGATTGAAAGGGTACAAGGCCAGGCCTAGTACCAACTGTACCAGGGAGGATAGGGACCAGGGAGATAAGACATGAATTCTAAAGGAAGAACCTTCAGAAAGATTAAACAATAGGACAAACTGGCTGAGATCATGAGACCCCTTTTGGGGAGGGCTTTCATCCAAGAATTGAGACAAAGAACTCAACGCCCCATTGGGTACTGAGGTTTTAGGGGTCTTGTCAATAAATGGTCTTGTCAATAATTTGGCCTCAGGCCCACCCCTAAAAAGAGAATAAAAGTAACACCCTGAGTGCTTGCCCACGTAGACAGTGGAGGGGAGAGCCAAGCAGAAGTTGGGCAGGTTGAGAGTGATCCCGTGCTCACCAACTCGGAGGTTCTAGATGAGAGGAAGAGAGCCGCAAGTCAGAGAACTGTTCACGCATGATAGCCATCTGTCCAATCGGCACTGGTACCAGCTGCTTGTCATGATTGTATGTTTTTGCTGTATAACTAGCATGTTATATTCTGTCGTAAACTCTGATTAAACACAATATACCCACCATATTGGTTTGCAGTCGATCCTGATTATTTGCAAGACTAGAGATAAGCTACAAATTGGCCTAATCTCTACAATACTGGTGCTTCCAATATGTCTTCCTTTTTCCTCAACAGAGGATTCCCCTCTACCGTAGTTGACATGGCCCTCGACTGTGTCCATTCTATTTCCCACACTTCTGCTCTCACCCCTTCCCCTCCCTCCCAGAACCACAATAGGGTTCCCCTTGTCCTCACCTTTCACCCCACCTGTTGTGTATGTAATATGTGTGCTACTTTGAACCTATGGACAGGACTGCACTACTTGTTGGGCGTAGTGATACGCAGTACCACTCCTGGCCATAGGGGTATAAATAGTACTGTGGGTACTGATCCCCCTCAGTTCCCGCCTGTGGGCATGAAGTAAAGACCTATGTATAGTCCCTACCTCCAACCAGTAAAGACCTGTTTGAGTTATACGTTTAAGTCTTTGTGTTAATTGTTCAATACAATACACATACTTAACACTGGCAACGAGTCGGTTCGAACCCTGCGGCAGTTATTCCACAGCGGCTTCGTCCAAAGACAGGACGTTGAAGAGAGGTTCCAATCCTCAACACCCCACTGAAAACTGAAGGGCAGCAGAAATCCTGACAGCTTCCAGCGACTGGAAGCGACAGGCATTAGGACCCTGAAGCCTCCATAACCTCGTGGGTAAGCCAGAGCCCGGGAGGGCGCGAGCGGGTAAGCCAGAGCCCGGGAGGGAGCGAGCAAGAGCCGCTGAGCGGGTGAGCCAGAGGCCGGGAGCCGCTTCAAGCGGGAAGCGCTTAGCGGGCCAGCGATCGCACTGGTGATAAGGGCTGAGAACCGTTTCGGGCGGGCGGCGCACCAGCGATCGCACAGGAGATAAGAGCCGCAGTCGGGCTGAAAGTCAGCGACGAGAAGCGCGGGAAAACCGCCATTGAAGTGGGCGGGGAGAGCGAGAAGTGCGGGAAAGCCGCCATTTTTCGCGGGAAAACCGCTGGGGAAGAAGGCAGAAGCGGGAAAACCGCCATCTTGGATAACAGTAAAAAAAAAAATCTGAGAAATTGCAAATCTGATAAAGTACTACAATGCCTAAACACGGGAATATTAGCAACTTTGATAGTGACATCGAAGATTGGGCCATATATGTTGAACGAGTTAAAAATTATTGTAAGGCCAATAAAATTCGTGAGGCTGATAAAGCACTAACATTATTAAATTTAATGGGTGCGAAGACATACGGGCAATTGAAACACCTGTTATCACCAGATGAACCGGCGGATAAGACGTTCGATGAGATTGTTACTGTCCTGAAAGATCATCTAAACCCCACGCCGCTGATGCTAGCGGAACGATTTAAATTTTACGACAGAAGGCAGCTACAGCATGAAAGCAATGCTGATTATTTGCTGGAATTGCGTAAATTAGCGAAATATTGCCAGTTTGGAACGGGACTGACAGAGGCACTTCGAGACAAATTTGTGTGTGGTTTATTTAAACAGGATACACAAAAGCGACTGCTCGAGGAGAATGAGCTGACGCTTGAGAAGGCGGTCACTATGGCAGCAGCACACGAAGCCGCAGCGAGAAGCACGGCAGTAATGCAGCTACGGTCACCGGAGCTCAGTGCACACAAATTGGGTGTGAGTTCTGGCAAATGTTATCGTTGTGGAAAGACAACGCATGATCAGAACCAGTGTTGGTTTAAAAACCAAGAATGTAGAACTTGTGGTAGGCTTGGACATATAGCTAGAGTATGCAGGTCAAGGAAGAAGACCAGCAACAAGAAGTCACCGCAAGGAAAATACGCAAAGGTACACAAGGTGACCGAACAGGAGTCCGATTCAGACGCTAGCAGTAATGAACTGGCTAGCTTAAGCTGTAATGAACTGGCTAGCTTAAGAGTACTCAACGCTGGTAAGGGTGCAGACCTCCAGACAATTTGGGTCACTCTTCAGATAGAAGGAGTCCAAGTAAAACTGGAATTGGACACTGGATCGGCATTGACGGTCATAAATAAGAAAGATTACGGAAAGTTATTCCAACATATTCCCCTACAGGATACGGGGATTATATTGAAAACATACACGGGGCAAAGAGTGTACCCCATCGGGAAAATAGAGGTTGCAGTGGTCCACAAGGGCGAAGACAGTCAAATAATGGACTTATATGTGATATCTGAAGGAGGTCCTCCACTACTAGGACGGGAGTGGATTAGGAAAATGAATATGGACTGGCATTTCCTACAAACAATAACGAGTGAGAACTCGGTGAAGATAGTCGGCCCAGACTCTGGAACGGATGATGGTAAGCCCAACTCAGGTGCAAAAGACAAAGTTTCAGCACAGAATTCCACTGAGCAACAACAACATAGTTTAACTGTGGATTCTGAGTCTGGCAAGTCTACTGATGTGCCCATTTCTGAGGGACACCGGGCTCGAACTCAACTCCATTTCAAACTACAACAGCAATTAGAACAAATGCTTCGCCGTTTTGAGCAAGAGTTGAATGCAACGAAAGAGTTCTTTGATATAGAGTTGGAGAATCTGGAAAGACAACAGAAGCAGCTGATGGAGAAAATGGAGCAGGAGCACACAAAACGTCTGATGTCAGAGGAGTTAACGGTCAGCCAACTCCTGCATATGCTGAAGGACAGGACTCTGAAATGGGAAAAACTTGAACATGAACTTCAATATTCAAACGAAAGGGGTTCGGAGCTCTCAAAGGTTATTGGAAGAGCTGAGGTGGCAACACAGACTGAGATGACTGCAACAGAGCAGCCCTTGGATGCCAAAAGTACGCTGACTCACGTCAACGTAGAACAACAGACCGCTGAAACAGCTGCTCCGGTAGAGGGATTGCATAGTCCGATCAATCAATCTCCAAAGGAAGTTGAAGTATTAAAATCACAAATGAGGTCACTAGTAAACGACTTGCTGAAAGCCCAGAAAAAGCTGGATGCAGAGGTACACATGAAGAAGTCTCTTCAGGAAAGATGTCTGGATTTGGAACAAGAGCTGGCTAACGTCCAGCTGGGTATGGAGGAAATAGACGACCCTCTCACTGGTCTAGCTCAGGACGACACCGAATATTACGATGTCCTGTCCTGCCCAGCTTGTAACTTCGACTCCCAAAGTGCAGAAATCATGGAGGAGCACCAAAAGTCTACGGAACATCGGGAGAAGCTGGCTCTACGACGGAAACAGGAGGAAGAGAAGGAGGAACTGCGCATGCAGCTGGCAGCTGTGGCAGCTGACAATGGAGCCCAGAGAGTCTCCAAGAAGCAGAAAAGGAAAAGTAAAAACAGGAGATGACCCATCTGAACCATTATCACCTCTACCAGATCACACACGTGGTCCCTCCGAACGGAGCCAATTCAGTTCGGAAGTTCAAACTGTTAAATCCATGGAAGGACTATTGAATGAGTCACTCCAGCAACGTGAACCGACTACACCACAGAGATTGAATCTGTGAACTGTTTTCCGCAGAGACTGAATCTGTGATCTGTTTTGACATGAAGTTATCTATGTTATTCTGTTATGTAAACCTGAAGTTATATATGTATATATGTTATTACGTTATGTTAAATGGGGAGATGACTGTAAAGCTAGGAAGGCAGGAATGTTGTGTATGTAATATGTGTGCTACTTTGAACCTATGGACAGGACTGCACTACTTGTTGGGCGTAGTGATACGCAGTACCACTCCTGGCCATAGGGGTATAAATAGTACTGTGGGTACTGATCCCCCTCAGTTCCCGCCTGTGGGCATGAAGTAAAGACCTATGTATAGTCCCTACCTCCAACCAGTAAAGACCTGTTTGAGTTATACGTTTAAGTCTTTGTGTTAATTGTTCAATACAATACACATACTTAACACCACCAGCCTTCGCATTCAACTAATCATCCTCCGCCATTTCCGCCATCTCCAGCGTGACCTCACCACCAAACACATCTTCCCCCCCCCCCTCCCCTTTCAGCATTCCGAAGGGACTGCTCCCTCCGCGACGCCCTGGTCCACTCCTTTATCATCCCAACATCCCTTCCCCTTCCCATGGCAACTTCCTGTGCAAGCACAGGAGATGCAACACCTGCCCTTTTACCTCCTCCCTTCCCACTGTCCATGCCCCAGGTGAAACAGCGATTTACTTGTACTTCTTGCAAATTAGTATACTGTATTTGCTGCTCACGATGCGGTCTCCTCTACGTTTGGGAGACCAAGTGGAGATTGGGTGACCACTTTGCGGAATACCTCCGTTCAGTCCATAAGCGTGACCCCAAGCTTCCGGTCACCTGTCACTTTAATTCTCCGCTCCACTCCCACTCTGATCTCGTGTCCTCGGCCTCTTACACTGTTCCAATGAAATTCAACGTAAGTTCGAGGAACAGCATGTCATCTTTCGATTAGGCGCTTTACAGCCTTCTAGACTCAACACTGAGTTCAACAATTTCAGACAATAACCTCAGCCCCTATTTTTTTTCCTTTTTTCTCCCTCACATGGCAGCTATTGATGATTCTGCCATTGCCATTTACACCTCATCTAGAGTCATCTTTTGTTTCTTAACTTGTCCCATTACCATCTCTTTTTGCCTTGCACCATCATCGCTTTTGTCTTTTAATCTCTCCTGCCTTCCATCCTATCACAGACCTTCCCTTTTGTTCTTTCCTCTCCTCCTCCATTTCCCTGCCACTGCACTTGCTTAAAAATCTGTTACATCTCTAACTTTTTCCAGTTCTGACGAAGGGTCATCGACCTGAAACGTTGGGGGTGATTTTCATTCAGAAGTCGGGAAGAAGGCGGGACTACAACTTTCGGGGTTGTAGTCCCGCCTCCATCGAGATGCGGCCAATCCACACGATTTTAACTTGATTGACCTTGTTGAGCCCGCTGGGCGGGCTCAGCAGGCCAATTAAGGGCCACCCGGCAACAGGTGATGTCACAGACTGAAATTTTATCTGTCAAGACGTTTTGACAGATGAAATATCAGTGTTTCACAGCTGTTTGAAGCTGTCAAACATTGACAGTCTTACTTCTAACCTGAGTCCTTCTACACACACTCAGTTAGAAATCTCACTGGCACAGTAAGCTGCAGGCTGTCACTTCAGACAGTTTGCAGCCATTCTGCTTTCTGTGCCGGTGAGATGATGGACTCCCGAAACTTAGAGGAAGGAAGGCTGAAAAGGTAAGTACAGGTAATTTAAACTTCTTTACACACTTTAGACACACCAAACACACTTACCTTTGCACTCATGCACCCATCACTCACCTGAACACCGACATCGCAACCCCTCCAAGTCCTTCAACCCGACGGCCTGACTCCTCTAACTTGGCGTGGTTTGGAGCCGTCGGGAATCCCACATTTCAAGCTTTAAAATAGGGATTAGGCTAAAAACTACCTGTTAACTACCTGTTAACAGGCAGTTAATTGGCACTAATCCCCTTCCCGCCTCGGGTCGGCGGGTCCCAGTGCGGGGCGGGTACCCGCCTCCTTTGAAACTTACATGGAGGCGGGTTCGGGCGGGATGGTGTCGGGTCCCCCGAATTCGGGACATTAAACCCCCGCACGCCTCCAATCCTGACTCCACGGGTCAATGAAAATCGACCCAATTAACTTTGTTTCTCTCTCTACAGATGCTGCCTGACCTGCTGAGTATTTCCAGCATTTTCTGTTTTTATTACTGTTAATGTACCTGCTTTTCAGTAGAGCAATTCCAGCCACTTATACTTAGAACAAAAAAAGAACAACTGACTCTTCACAGATGTGTTTATCATGTGTCCTGGCCAATATTTATCCCTCAATCAACATAACAAAAGCACATGATCAGGTCATTATCACATTGCTGTTTGTGGGAGTTTGCTGTGGGCAAATTGGGTGCCACGTTTCCTACATTACAACAGTGGCTACACTTCAAAAAGTACTTCATTGGCTGTAAAGCACTTTGGAAGATCCGGTGGTCATGAAAGACACTATATAAATGCAAGTCTTTCTTTCTATGCAGTTAATCAGACAGAAATGGCTTGAATGGAACAGAATGGATGCAGTTGGCAGAATGAAAGGGTGAGGCAGATAGCATAGGGAAGATGCTTTTCTGGTGACCTTCTAAAGTGGACTACACTACCTCTCAGTTGGGCCTGCCAAATTTGGATATACCTTTAGGAGCAGCAAAAAATATATATATTTTCACAAATGTGCAAAATTTAAAGATCAGTGACCTTTACTTCATCGTGACATACATTTTTGAAATTTATAATTTGTCTCAGGCTACTTTTCGCCTTTGGTTTCACTTGGCTTTAGTGTGAATACCAGGGTAATGAATATGGAAGGAGAGTGGGTGGGTTCGCATGGCTGATATCTCATACTATTTTGTGATTTTCTAAGTAACTTGCCTGAGGGATTCATCTTACTATGCGTCCTAATTTTTGAAGATTAAGCAGATATTAATTTAGAAGCCAGAATTTGGTTAATTTTTCTGTCTAATCCTGCCTGAAGTAAAATTTGTGCAGTTAATCTGTCAATTGTAATATAGACTGTGGAGGAATTCTATAATTTTTTGATTTATTTGACCCCTGGGGGGAAAAAATCAGTGGCGCCCCATTTGGGGCGCTAACTTCACTGGGGCGCTACTTTTAACGCCCCGAAAAGGTTAGCACCCCATGTAATAAATTCAGTGGTAGTGCCCCAAAGTGATCTTACACTGATTGGGTTTGTTAAGCCCGCCCAGCGTGTTTGCCGGCCAATTGAAGGAAGTGGGACTGACGATGCCAATCGATGACGTATCATCAGCCGGTTTCCTTAAAGGGACCATGCGCAAATTGATTTTGACAATTGTGCTGTCAGTGTTCTACAGCATTGAGGTGCTGCAAACACTGGCAATCACTGCACCGAGGTGCATGGCTGCACCCAGGCTCTCCCATGACTCCCTCCATATGCTTATGCAGGGAGTCATAGCACACAGGGAGGTTCTCTTCCCTTCCAATGGGCGGAAAACACTTCCCCAGGAGATCAACGCAGCCTGGTTGCACATTGCACAGGAGGACACAAGCAGGGATGTCGTTAGGAGGACCAGGCTGCAGTGGTGCCAACCTTTCAATGATCTCAGTAGATCACGAAACATTACTGCAAAGCCACACTCAACCTCACCCTGCTGTGCCACTCATCACATCCCCATCACTCTGCCTTCCCTACCCTACTCCTGCACATTCTTACTCACGCCAACTAACCTTGCACCTCCACCCATCCCTCTCTATCTACATTATCACGCCCCCATCTCACTAGCCACCCCTCACACTCACCCTCATCCTAGTCCAATCATACCAAGTAACAACACACAAGGGTAGGCATTTGGGTGTTTTAGCCAATGTTCATGTGAAGTTTCTGTTAATGTGCTGTCAAACACTGAAATCATTATTTTCAACACTTTGTGTTCTTGGACAGATTTGTGTGCACCTTTGGAAGTGGCTTAGTGAGTTGCAGTGAATGGTGAGACATAACGGTACCCCTGCAATGAGTGTGAAAGGAATGGCTTGGGCATTGCAGGAATGCTTTATGGTGTTGGTGTGGTGCCAACCTGGCACATCATGTGGCAGCCAGGGTGTACAACGTCAAGTGAAGTAAATCTGGCTATGGTGAGGCCATCCCTGGCCTCCCGGTCAGCAATGTGCTCAGGTGCTGATACCCTGTGTACTGTGCAGCATCAGTTGATTGCAGAGAAGGTTGGTGTTGTTGTTGGTGATGCTGGTGTTGGTGCTGATCGTAGTGGGATTCTGAGGACCAAGGTGAGATAGTTTCAAGGGCACTGATGGAATAGATGGCAGGTGAATTTGAGATGACAGAAGCAATCTGTCAATGGTGAGAGAGGTTTTTCCAATGAGGTGGCACTGGATAGAGAGTTTACTCCAAACACTTGCAAATCCGACTGGGAGGAGGGGAGCCGAGCATGGCGGCCAGAGGCCAGACCGTGAGCGGGAGAAGCAGGCCCCGGGCCGTTGGACCGTGGAGCAGGCGACGGTGAGGAGGAGGCCGCGGCGACCGGAGCATTCACATCCCGACGATGTGTTCGGCGAGTCGGGCGGAGGCAGCGCAGCGCAACGAGCAGCAGCAGCAGCAGCCACGACGACCTGCTGCAGCACGTCAGCTGGCTGCTCCATGGCGGGAAGCTCACAGTCCGACTGGGAGGAAGGGAGCCGGACATGGCAGCCAGAGGTCGGATCATGAGCGGGAGAAGCAGGCCACCACACGTGGAGCCTGCAACAGTGAGGAGGAGGCCGTGGTGACGAGGAGGACGGAGCGGCTGAGGGACATCGTGCTCCCACTGCCACTGGAAGCCATTGAACTGACTTTCTGAACACGGCGCTGTAAGAATAGCTGACGTGTCCCTACGGGGAGTAAGCATTCCATTGTACTTGTACTAGTGCTGGTTACATATGGCAAATAAAATTGAATTGATTGAATTGAATAAAGCTCAATCTGTCTTCCAGATGCAGTAAGCAACAACTCTGACTTTGGAAAGTGAACAGCTATGAAATGGGAGCTTTTATAGCACATTTGCAGCTGTCAAGTTAAGAAATGATCCCATGGTGACACATCTCCCGACCCCCTTACCTGACGTGATCCCCGAGCAATGGGGAACCCGTGGGTGAACTCGTAAAATTTAAAGGTGAGCTTAAAATAGTTTTTAGGTGTCTGTTAACAAGCTCTTAATCATCTAAACTGCCTCCCTCACCGCTTGGTGTCAGGTTGTTCAGCGATGACAGACCCGACATCTGGGAAACTAGCGTGGTGGTGGGTTGACAGCGAGTTCCCTACCCGCCATCAAAAAAAAATTCCCATCCGACCCGCCACCAAACGCGCCCGCTGACCCCCCGAAAAATTCTCCCCTTTAAGTAGGCACTATGAGTGCTGGGTTTCGAAGCCAGCTTTCGTATCCCAGCATTTTGGCTCACCAATCTGGTTAACTCTTTGGCATTAATACAGTTCAACCTTTCCAGATTTGTGTTATATAGTTTTCAATGACAGCAGGGTTCTGCTGATTATGGGATATGGCATCATCCAAACTGTGAAAAGTATGTGGTCCCCACGGCGTAAATACAGTAACAAATGGCTCACTCTTTGTGCCACAATATTATTGTTTTAACTTTTGTTTAAAATAATAAGATTAGTAATTATGCTCTACAATGTGTGTGGGATTAGTATTTATGCTAACAATAACTATAACAATAAAAGTGTAATATGAGAAGGGAATCATAAGAAAATTACGTATCAAAAATACCTACATAGGGTGGATGAAATTCCTGCCTAGAGGCAGACTCATCATATACTGTACCAACATGATCAACATGACTACTGGAGTTAGGTTAACCTGATCTACAAGCCAGTGTGCTTACAAAGGGAGCAACTATTCTAGTTTCATATACATAGCAACGCAGAAAACTAGCAACAGCCAGTCCGTAACTACAAAAATAAGCTGATGCATCCCCGTAAAAATCTGGCAGTTTAAAAACATCCATGAATAGAGACTGCAGGTTATACCCAGCATTCCATCAGGGAATTTGCATTTTGCAGCAACAGTGAATTGGTGCCCTACCCAGAACATTTTGATTGTTGACACTTTATTTGATGCATTTTCAGGCATTTTGGAACATGCTGTTGTGTTGTCAAAAATAATTTCTCCTCAAAGGAGATACTTTAAATATCAAAATAAAAATAGTTGTAGGGACTTCACTCCAACTTTCCATTGGAATTCTAGTCCGACATACATCATGTTAATTTGTGAACTGAAACCTTTTGCAATATTGACCGACAATAATCCCAGTTGGCAGTGCATTCTACATTCACAAAGCAAAACTGGCTCACTATCCCAAGTGTCCTAGTCCCAGGTGCCATAGCAGCCTAATGGCAGACAGGGAAATAGCTGGATTGAGAATATGCTGGTTTAACTATTTGAAACAAAAAAATTATTTTTCAGGAGCTTCAAGAGAGACAAGAGTGAGTCAATATCCTTGAAACAAACTTTAAAACTGAATACTGGGTTACACCTAACCATTAACCTGTCTTTTCTTTTAGATATTGATCAACTTGCAACACATTTCATGTACTTTCTGCTTTTAAAACCTTGAAACACACAAAGCTAGAAATTATGGCTGGCAGTAATAGTGAATGCTTAAACCTAGTCGTATGACATTCCTCTTCCTGCTATTCTAATGGAGGAGTGAATCTATTTAGAATAAGTGGTTAATCTGATAGGTTGACAGCCACCAATTCTGCCCTTGAACTGATCTAATTGATTGACAACCTCCAATCTCAGTTTAAAAAAGCAGCTTTTTCTTGTGAAATGCTGGCACATGGGTTGCAGTGCTGATTGTCAGTTTAAAACACTGGGTTGGGTGGTTGATTTTAGCACAAGCAACTTTTTGTGGTTTTGAGGGAGATCTTGAAAAACTGATCTAACACTTGCTATGAAGAGAATGTTCTTGTTTATTTTTAGAGACAGAAATTTGTGACATATAAGACAGCACATTGGCACATTGAGGTTGTTGGTTCGACTGTGTAATGTATTGTTTTGGGGTTAACATCATTTATGGGACAATGTTTTATGCATTTGGTTTTGAGGCTTCAAGTGCAGCTGTAAATTGTTCTTTCACTGGTGGTTCTTTGTGTGAATGTTTGGATTTTTTACACACTCAGAAATTTGAACACTAATTAAGAGAAGTACTCAGAATTATTGCTGAGATGTAACTAATCCAAAAAAATAACATTTTACTGCTATAGTTGTGAGTGGCAGAAGAAATTAAAAGCCAGTGATCCATATAGTTTGTTAGCTGCTTTGCTGAGGCATATCTCATGCATTTATATGGTACTATTTATCAGGGTGCCCCTGTTGCAGTGAGATTAAACATAGCCATAAGGTAAATGAATATTTGAATTTATGGGGCTAGCTCTGTATTCTGAGCACATTTCTTTCAGGATTAGTTTTGATGCTCTCTAAATATCCAGCATCATTGACTTCACTCAACATCTAACTGACAATTATTTAACTTTTTGTAGTGCATAAATTGTATTTTTTTCTTATCAAAATGACAAATACAGGCCAGTCAAATATCTACGGAGTACTAAAGTATCCTGGTTCAGTTATGGCAGAAATTCACATACTTGCGCTATTAATCATTTTAATTACTTGGAAATCCTTACCAAAGGAGAGCAAAATGCATTATCTTATATAGAACAAGTTGATTTATTATTGCCATAATAATTAAGAACCAAATATATTTTTTCTCATTATTTAATCTCATAATGAACTTTTTACTTAATTATAATAGAAATTATAGTGTGTAAGAAAATATACTGCTGTGTTTAAAATTGTTCCACAAATTTGTTCAAATCAGATAACCTGAAAATTAAATTTTATTGAGATAAGCGGCTTACTGTTGTTACTATTACAAAGTTTGGCTCACTCGACAAAAAATGGTTATAGCAGATTTGATGATGTCCCATCAAAAGAGAGAATATTTAAAACACAGAATAGTGTAAATTTAATAACTTTCTAACTGTCTGACAAAACATTTCAAAGGAGAACACAGTAATTTAAATATTATTAACCTACAATTATGAACTATATAAATCATGCAATCAAATAATTACACAAGCTGCATATTAACATTTTGTATTCCTTCAATTCCATTCAGTGAAAAATGTTAATATTCAGGGTAAGTAATTTGTTATTACTCAGAAACTAGCATTTCCCTGCCTCTATGACTTTTTATGCAAAATTGCAGTACTTGAGGGACAAGTGTCAGCTTGGTTCAACTGGTAGCATTCTCAAATTTCTGAGGCTGTTGTAAGGTTCTACATAAAACCAAGTCTGCCTCACTTCTCTTTCAAATTACACGGCAAGTGTAGAAATCTGTGGGATTTGTCTCAGGATATTACACTGCGCCAAATCACTTGCCCCAAATAAAATACAAGAGAGAAAGAAAGAGAGAAGGGGAGAAAGAGAGAGAGAGAGAGAAAGAGAAAGTGAGAGAAAGAAAAAGAAAGAAAGAAAGAGAGAGAAAGCAAAAGAGAAAAAGAGAGAAGAGAGAGAGAGAAAGAGAAAACAAGAGAGAAGAGACAAAGAGAAAGAAAAAGAAATAGAGAAAGAGAAAGAGAGAGCAAAAGAGAAATAAAGAGAGAAAGAGAAAAAGAGAAGAGAGAAAGAGAGAGAGAAAGGGAAAATGAGAGAGAGAAGAGAGAAAGAGAGAGAGAAAGAGAAAACGAGAGAGGAGAGAAAGAGAAGAGAGAAAGAGAAGAGAGAAAGAGAGAAGAGAGAAAACACGAGAGAGAAGAGAGAAAACAAGAGAGAGAAGAGAGAAAGAAAGAGAAAGAGAAAGAGAGTGAAAGAGAAGAGAGAAAGAGAGAATTGTAAGGAAGGATATTAGCTCTGATGATGTGAAATCTGTATGGGTAGAACTGAGAAATACCAAGGGGCAGAAAACGTTAGTGGGAGTGGTATATAGACCTCCAAACAGTAATGCGGAGGTTGGGGATGGCATTAAAAGGGAAATTAGAGAAGCGTGCAATAAGGGCACGGCAGTCATCATGGGTGACTTTAATCTACATATAGATTGGGCTAACCAAATTAGTAACAATACTGTGGAGGAGGAATTCCTGGAGTGTTTACGGGATGGTTTCCTGGACCAATATGTCGAGGAACCAACCACAGATCAGGCCATCTTTGACTGGGTATTATGTAACGAGAAAGGATTAATTAGCAATCTTGTTGTAGGAGGCCCCTTGGGTCAGAGCGATCATAATATGATAGAATTCTTCATTAAGATGGAGAATGAAGTAGTTGACTCAGAGACTAGGGTCCTGAATTTAAATAAAGGAAATTACGATGGCATGAGGCGCGAGTTGGGTAGGATTGATTGGGAAATGTCACTCAAAGGGTTGACGGTGGATAGGCAATTGCAAACATTCAAAGACCGTATGGATGAACTACAGAATTTGTTCATCCCAGTTTGGCATAAAAATAAAACAAAAATGGTGACTCAACCGTGGCTAACAAGGGAAATTAGGGATAGCATAATATCCAAGGAGAGGACATATAAATTGGCCAGAAAAAGCAGTAAAACTAAGGATTGGCTGCAGTTTAGGATTCAACAAAGAAGGACAAAGGGATTAATTAAGAAGGGGAAAATAGAATATGAGAGTAAGCTTGCAGGGAACATAAAAACTGACTGTAAAAGCTTTTATAGATATGTGAAGAGAAAAAGATTGGTGAAGTCAAGCGTAGGTCCCTTGCAGTCAGAATCAGGGAAATTTATAATGGGGAACAAAGAAATGGCAGACCAATTAAATATATATTTTGGTTCTGTCTTCACAAAGGAGGACACAAATAACCTCCCAGAGATGTTGGGGAACATAGGGTCTGATGAAAGGGAGGAACTGAAAGAAATCAGTATTTATAGGGAAATGGTGTTAGGGAAATTGATGGGATTGAAGGCCGATAAATCCGCAGGGCCTGATAATCTACATCCTAGTGTACTTAAGGAAGTGGCCCTAGAAATAGTAGATGCATTGCTGATCATCTTCCAACATTCGATGGAATCTGGAACAGTACCCATGGATTGGAGGGTAGCTAATGTTACCCCACTATTCAAACAAGGTGGTAGAGAGAAAACAAGGAATTACAGACCGGTAAGCCTGACATTGGTAGTGGGGAAAATGCTAGAGTCCATTATAAAAGATGTAATAGCAGAGCACTTAGAAAACAGTGACAGGATCGGACAAAGTCAACATGGATTTACAAAAGGTGCTTGACTAATCTACTGGAATTTTTTGAGGATGTAACTGGTAAAATAGATAAGGGAGAACCAGTGGATGTGGTGTATTTGGACTTTCAAAAGGCTTTCGATACGGTCCCACATAAGAGATTAGCGTGTAAAGTTAAGGCACATGGGATTGGGGGCAAGGTATTGACTTGGATAGAGAACTGGTTGGCAGACAGAAAGCAAAGAGTTGGAATAAACGGGTCTTTTTCCGAGTGGCAGGCAGTGACTAGTGGGGTACCGCAGGGATCGGTCCTTGGACCCCAGCTATTCACAATATATATTAATGATCTAGACAAGGGAACTAGATGTAATATCTCCAAGTTTGCAGACAACACAAAGCTGGGTGGGCGTGTGTGCTGTGAGGAGGATGCCGAGAAACTCCAGGATGATTTGGACAGGTTGGGTGATTGGGCAGAAGCATGGCAGATGCAATATAATGTGGATAAATGCGAGGTTATCCACTTAGGTGTCAAAAACAGGAAGGCAGATTATTATCTGAATGGCAATAGATTGGGAGAAGGGGAAGTGCAACGAGACCTGGGTGTCCTTGTGCACCAGTCGCTGAAGGTAAGCATGCAGGTGCAGCAGGCGGTTAAGAAGGCAAATGGTATGTTGGCCTTCGTAGCGAGAGGGTTTGAGTACAGGAACAAGGATGTCTTGCTGCAGTTGTACAGGGCCTTGGTGAGACCACATCTTGCGTATTGTGTGCAGTTTTAGTTGCCTTATCTGAGGAAGGATGTTCTTGCCATGAAAGGAGTTCAGCGAAGATTCATCAGGCTGATACCTGGGATGGCAGGA
Source organism: Somniosus microcephalus (assembly GCF_052327205.1). Taxonomy (NCBI): domain Eukaryota; kingdom Metazoa; phylum Chordata; class Chondrichthyes; order Squaliformes; family Somniosidae; genus Somniosus; species Somniosus microcephalus. The sequence continues at coordinate 77,913,711 of NC_140992.1, forward strand.
ATGACATATGAGGAAAGATTCGGTCGATTGGGCTTATACTCGCTGGAGTTTAGAAGAATGAGAGCGGATCTCATTGAAACTTATAAAATTCTGACAGGACTGGACAGACTAGATGCAGGAAGGATGTTCCCGATGGTCGGGGAGTCCAGAACCAGGGGTCACAGTCTAAGGATAAGAGGTAAGCCATTTAGGACAGAAATGAGGAGGAATTTCTTCACCCAGAGAGTGGTGAACCTGTGGAATTCTCTACCACAGAAGGCAGTAGAGACCAATTCATTAAATATATTCAAGAAGGAGTTGGATATATTTCTTAAGGCTAAAGGGATCAAGGGGTATGGGGAGAAAGCAGGGACCGGGTACTGAATTTGGATGATCAGCCATGATCTCATTGAATGGCAGAGCAGGCTCGAGGGGCCGAATGGCCTACTCCTGCTCCTATCTTCTATGTTTCCATGTAAGAGAGAAAGAGAAAATGAGAGAGAGAAGAGAGAAAGAGAGAAAGAGAAAGAGAAATAGAGAAAGAGAAAGAGAGAGAAAAAGAGAAAGAGTGAGAGAGAGAGAAACAGAGAAAGAAAGAGAGAAAGAAGAAGAAGAACAACAACATGTATTTATATCATGCTTTTAGCATAGTAAAACCTTCCAAGGCGCTTCACAGGATTATTATAAAACAAAAAATTTGACACCGAGCCAAATAAGGAGAAATTAGGGCAGATGAAAGAGGTAGGTTTTAAGGTTTTAAGTAGCATCTTAAAGGGGGAAACAGAGGTGGAGAGGCGGAGAGGTATAGGCAGGGAGAAAGAAAGAGAGAGAGAGAGAAAAAGAAAGGAAGAAAGAAAGAGAAAAAGGAAGGAAGGAAGGAAAGAAGGAAGGAAGGAAGGAAGAAAGAACTTGCATTGTGCACAGCAAGTTACCACAAACAGCAGTGAGATCAATGGCCAAATAATCTGTTCTGGAGGTGTTGGCTAAGGTATAAATGTTGGCCAGGACATCGGGAAAACACCATTGCTCTTCTTCAAATACTGCCATTAGATCTTTTATTTCAACCTGATTGACCCTCAGTTTAACATCTCATCCAAAAGATAACACCTTCAACAATGCAGCTCTCCCTCAGTACTATACTGAAGTGTCAGACTAAATTACATGCTCTAGTCCTAGAATGGGCTTGAACTCATGATCTTCTGACACAGAAGCAAGAGTGTTATATCTTTGTATTATATCTTGGTGCAAATCTTCCCTTCCTATTACCTTAATGTTGTTAAACTCTTGTTTTAGCCTCTAAAATTTTAAAAGGCCAATTCCATTAATTTTCCTGGGGGCATCTATTGATCGTCCACTCTAGCTTCAGCAGAGCATCCAGGGAACTAAATATTGGGAAGACCAAAGCCATTGGGGGAAATTTTTACCTGAAAAAACAAGTAGGTTGGAGACGGGGGTGCGGGTGGGAGAAGTTATAATTTTAAAAATCTAAAACCCAACCCCAACCTGCCTCCAAACCACCCACTTTCACCTTTCACTCATGTGGGATGGGGGATGGGCAGCCAACCTGCTGCCAGGGGGCGGGTTAGCATTTTAAATATTTTCATGAGGCCTGAAGCCTCTGCTTTAACCTGCTGTGCAGGTTTTACTGCTGGCGGCCAGGGATCCTGAGGCTCGGGATTCCCGGTAACTGCAGTGATGCAGGCACAGCCACGGGGAGCAATCCTTGTGGGACAGGAGGTGCAGCAGTGCTTCCTCGCGGCTCCCCAAGCTCAGCCACCAGCAGCTCGCCCCCTCCCCAGTGTTAGGGATTGGACCACCCCCAGGATCGATCTCACCCCCTGGGGTCGGGGATCAGACCCCATCCAGGGATTGGACCCCCCTGGGCTTGGAAACACCCCCCACCCCCCACACCGGACCCCGCACCTACCTGGCCCTGCAGCGTTCTGGTGAGCACTCCCCGCCCGACTGTCAGTCAAGCTGGGTTCCGGGCTGGAAACCGCCGCTGACGCCACACACATACTGTGGAGTAAAAACGACACAGCGTGCGAAGAAAGTGATCTACCATCCGCCCCCACCCCCACCCGCTCTGGGCAGGTGGGAAATAACAAAATCCACCCCATTGTCCTCGGTCCCCGCCACAAACTCTGTTCCCACACCATCACTAAGACTGCCTATTTCCATCTCCGTAACATCGTCCGACTCTGCCCCTGCCTCAGCTCATCTGCTGCTGAAACCCTTTTGCTGCTGCTGCTGCCTTTGTTACCGCTACACTTGACTATTCTAATGCACACCTGGCCGGCCTCCCATCTTCCACCCTCCATAAACTTAAGCTCATCCAAAACTCTGCTGCCTGCATCCTACAATTGTACAGGACTCTGGTGAGACCACACCTGGAGAACTGTGCACAGATTTGCTCTCCTTACCTGAGAAAGGACATACATGTGAAGATTCACTGGATTGATCCCTGGGATGAGGGCTGTCCTATGAGGAGAGATTGAGTAGATTGGGCCTATACTCTCTGGAGTTTAGAAGAATGAGAGGTGATCTCATTGAAACATATAAGATTCTGTTGGGGATTGACAGGATAGATGCTGAGAGATTGTTTCTCCTGGCTGGAGAATCTAGAACGAGGGGGCATAGTCTTAGGATAAAGGGCCGGCCATTTAAGACTGAGATGAGTAGGAATTTCTTCACTCAGAGGGTTGTGAATCTTTGGAATTCTCTGCCCCAAAGTACTGTGGATGCTCAGTCATTAAGTGTTACATCGTTATATTATCACATCGTTAAATGGAACTATTGTTACATTGTTATATGGAACTACTTTGGTTAGTGCATTTATATTGCTATGTGGCACACTGTGTCAGGCAGTGCACAGTGCAAGGTCGGACATCTTGTATCACTCCGCACCATGCGGCAGAAACATCATGAAAGCACTGAGTAAAAGCTGTAAACTAAAATGAGTTAAAAGTGTCTGTATTACAAAGTAATAAGAACACAAGGGGACACAACATGGTGGCAGCAGTATAAGTGAGTACAACTTGTGCCATACGAACTATGAATAAGACGAAAAGTGAATATATGAGCTGATCGTGAGTGCCGGTGTCTGCGTGATTGAGCATGAATCGTACGGGCAACTAAGATGGCGGCTGCCGCGGCACTGACTGCACAAATGCAACCCCTCATGAACTGGGTAGCCGACGATATAGTAGAGGCATTCCGCAAGTTCAAACAGAAATGTGACCTTACATTCAAAAGCTTCCTGAAGGGTACTGCCGATGAGGAAAAGGTTAGTTACATTCTGTTGTGGGCAGGAGAAAAAGGTCTAGATTTGTATAATAGCTGGAGTTTGACTGCAGAGGAAAAGGAAAACCCTGCGACAACCTTTGAGAAATTCAGCAACCATCTAGAGCCTAAATCCAATCACCGTATACACAGATACAAATTCCAGAGTCTAAGACAGGAACTCGGTGAAACAGTTGATAATTTCTTAACAAGGCTGAGAAATGAAGCCAGCAAGTGTGCATTTAAGGAAATGGAGGAAAGGCTTGTGGGCCAGTTGATATGGGGGTCAGCACATGTAGAGATACAAAAAGCCCTGATAGGGAAAGAAAAGCTCAAAATAACAGAGGCTATAGATACTGTGAGAGCTCATGAAGCCATGAAGCAGCAAATGAGAGTGCTGATTTCTCAAATGGCTGACATGTGGACGGCTTCTGAGACGGACAACAGAGTGGATACAGTAAGAAAAAAGTACAACACACAAAGATATGCACATGACAACGGGAGAAACGTGCAGAAACTGTGGAAGACCGCACGATTATACAGACAGGAGGAAATGTCCAGCATATGGAACAAGCTGCAATGCATGTGGCAAACTAAACCACTGGGAAAAGAGGTGTAGAACGAAGAAAGAAGGAACATACATCAAAAACAAAGGCAGACAGCAGAACCAGAGAAAGAAACACAATATCCATGCCATGGATGAGCAGGATGATGATGATTATGGTCATGACAATACACTAGACATCGAAACCATAAAGTTACAGCTTCACGAGATGTCCAGAGTGGAAAATACTCCGAGGAGAGAATTGCACACCATCATCCAAATTGAAAAGAGGATCAAAGGTCAGCCCATAACCATCAACTTAAAGTTGAAGCTGGACACAGGGGCTCAGAGCAACATTCTCCCATTGAGACTGTACCAGCAGATCTTTCCCGAAAACTTGAGAGAAGATGGCTACCCGAAAAACGGTTGTTTAAAGGCAAGTAATGTCACGCTGACAGCATACAGGGGGAGTGAGATTAAACAACTCGGAATAACCTTTGTCAAAGGGACACATAAAAGAAAGAACATCAACTGCATGTTCTATGTCGCCGACACTGAGGGGCCAGTGATCCTGGGATTAAACAGCTGTGAGAAGTTGAGATTGATCTCAGTGAATCACGAGCTGACAAAAACATCACTGAGGATAGACAGCAACACCCCACTGGAAAATCGCCCACAAATCAAGAGTAAAAAAGACTTGATAGGCATGTACAAAAATATCGAACAGATGGTTTCTGCATGTGGTATATGCCAGAAATACAGAAATGCACAACAGAAAGAGGAGGTGATACCTAGTGAAATACCGTCAAGACCATGGCACACTGTTGGGGCAGATCTCTTCATGTGCAATCAAGAATGGTATCTCATAGTGGCAGATTACTATTCCAAGTTTCCTTTTGTGAGAAGGATGAAAGATCTGAGAGCCACAACTACCACCAGAATTGCAAAGAGCTTGTTTGCTGAACAAGGAATTCCGGAAAAGGTAATCTGTGACAATGGAACCCAGTTCACATCAAGTGAATTCAGAGCTCTGGCAGAAAAGTATGGGTTCAAAATAGTAACCTCATCCCCACATTTCCCAAGGGGACACGGGTTCATCGAAAGACAGATCCAGACTGTCAAGAGAACTCTCATCAAAAGTAGTGAGATGGGGGAAGACCAAGACCTTGCCCTCCTATCATTCAGATCAGCACCACTGAAAGCAGACATGAAATCACCTGCGGAATTGCTGAATGGGAGGAAGCTTAAGACTACCCTCCCAGCAAAAATACATCCTCCCCAGGACCAGGAGGATTTCAGACAGAAGCTGGCAGAAGCACAAGTCATAGGGAGCAAATATTACGACAAACATGCAAAGATGCTACCAGAATTGCTGAATGGGCAATCAGTACATGTGCAAGACCCAGTGTTGAAAACCTGGAATCCAGCCAAGGTCATTGGAAAAGCTGATACTCCAAGATCCTACTTCGTAGAGACCGAACCTGGTAACCAATACAGACGGAACAGACTCCACATCAGACCTTCACCTGAACTGGTTAGGCAGCAGACAACATCAGCAACATTGACAACACCAGCTACTACAAGCAGTACAATGCCAGAAACAAGCGCCACAAATCAAACAACCACGAGCATGCACATTCCAACTCCAAGTGCGACAGCAACAACAACAAGAAGAGCGGAACACACCAAAACACCGCAGAGAGGAGTGGTCACCACCAAATCCACAAGATGGAGGGACAACATCCAACCACCTGAGTGATATCGCGAATAAGAAAAGAAAACTCCCAATTCTTTGTATTTGATAACAATAGTTTAGATATAATATTTTTTTAAATTAAATTAAATTTCATGTTTTAGTGTTTTGAGAAAGAGGGATGTTACATCGTTATATTATCATATCGTTAAATGCAACTACTTGTTACATTGTTATATGGAACTACTTTGGTTAGTGCATTTATACTGCTATGTGGCACACTGTGTCAGGCAGTGCACAGTGCAAGGTCGGACATCTTGTATCACTCCGCACCATGCGGCAGCAACATCATGAAAGCACTGAGTAAAAGCTGTAAACTAAAATGAGTTAAAAGTGTCTGTATTACAAAGTAATAAGAACACAAGGGGACACAACATTAAGTATATTCAAGGCTGAGATAGGTAGATTTTTGGACTCCAGAGGAATCAAGGGATATAGGGCTAGGGCAGGAAAGTGGAGTTGAGATCGAAGATCAGCCATGATCTTATTGAAGTGGCGGAACAGGCTTGAGGGGTCATATGGCCTACTCCTGCTCCTAATTCTTATGTTCTTATGATCTTATATTCTTATGTTCTAACTCGCATCAAATCCTGTTCACCCATCACCCCAGTGCTCGCTGTCCTACATTGGCTCCCGGTTGAGCAACGCCTCGATTTTAAAACTCTCACCCTAGTTTTTAAATCCCTCCATGGCCTCGTCCCTCCCCAGCCCTACAACCCTCCAAGGTATCTGCACCCCTCCAATTCTGGCTTCTTGCGCATGCCCAATTTTAATCGCTCCACCGTTAGAAACATAGAAGATAGGAGCAGGAGTAGGCCATTCGGCCCCTCGAGCCTGCTCTGCCATTCAATGTGATCATGGCTGATCATCCAAATTCAGTACCCTGTCCCTGCTTTCTCCTCATATCCCTTGATCCCCTTAGCCTTAAGAAATATATCTAACTCCTTCTTGCATATATTCTAACTCCTTGAATATATAGCGGCCGTGCCTTCAGCTGCTGAGGTCCTAAGCTCTAGAATTCCCTCCCTAAACTTATCCACCTCTCTTCCTCTCTTTCCTCCTTTAAGATGCTCCTTAAAACCTACCTCTTTCACCAAGCTTTTGGTCATCTGCCCCAATATCTCCTTATATGGCTCAGTATCAAATGCTTGATAACGTTCCTATGAAGTGCCTTGGGATGTTTTACTATGTTAAAGGCGCTATATAAATGCAAGTTGTTGTTATTGTTGAAATAGCATGAACAGCATTTACGCTATATCTCTAGGTTCATGGATCTCCCACCAAATTACAGTGGACAATCGGGAGAACCCCTGAGGAAATTCTATCCCCAAGCCTTTGGTCATGTGGGTGCTGATTTTAACTTTTAGTAGGGGTGGGAAACTGGCAATAGCAGATCAGCCTCCTGCTATACGCCTTGCCCCATTTTGGGCGAGATGTGTAACAAGTGGCTGATCCACTATGGCCAGATTACTGTTGCCGCGAAAAGTGAACATTATCCCTGTGATGTTTAGGCACACAGAAAAACATGCTGGATATATTAGCTGCAGGTAGAGGTGGTAATCCTGAAATGATAAACATATTACTACCAAAAAAGCAATGTTGGAGAGTGAGTTCAAAGATTATGTACACTTCCAGTAGGAGTTTGGATTACTGTGTAAACTAGTTCAACTTCATTTTTGTGGTTTGATCTAATGAGCTCTGAGAGCAATTTCATTTTTGTAACTAACTACAAGCTACTGCTTGTTAATTATTCCTTAAAGCCTAGAAAAGGCTTGGCAGCAGTTAAGACTATCTGTAAAAGTAGGATAACTACCTGTATTTACCTCCTCAGCAATAAAACAACATTTAATGTATTTTTATGCATTCAAAGAATCCTTTCAATCTTTAGTAATGATGTCAGGGAGGGTGTTTGCATTGAACTACAAGGTTAACAAGGACATGGGAGAAGGACCTGTGACTCTGAGCCCCCTTATACAACAGGACTTTATTTTTAGTCATACAATCTGCAGCAGTATATAGTGGCTATGAAATTGGTAGTAGCAGCACCGAGTGACTAAGTTGATAGGATAAGAGCATAAGAAATAGGAACAGGAGTAGGCCATAAGGCCCATCGAGCCTGCTCCACCATTCAATAAGATTATGGCTGAACTTCTACATCAACTCCACTTTTCCACCGCATCCCCATATCTTTGATTCCCTTAGCGCCCAGAAATCTATTGATCTCAGTCTTGAATATACTCATCGACTGAGTATCCACAGCCCTCTGGGGTAGAGAATTCCAAAGATTCAGAACCCTCTGAGTGAAGAAATTTCTCCTCATCTCAGTCCTAAATGGCGGACTCCTTATCCTGAGACTATGACCCACCAGCTCCAGAATCTCCAGCCAGGGGAAACAACCTTTCAGCAACTACCCTGTTAAGCCCTCTAAGAATTTTATACATTTCAATAAAATCACCTTTCATTCTTCTAAACTCCAGAGAATGTAGGCCTATTCTACTCGATCTCTCCTCATAGGACAGCCCTCTCATCCCAGAAATCAATCTAATGAATCTTAGTTGCACCGCCTCCAAGGCAAGTATATCCTTCCTTGGCTAAGGAGAACAAAACAGTACACAGTACTCCAGGTGTGGTCTCACTAAAGCCCTATATAATTGCAGCAAGACTTCCTTACTCTTATACTCCAACCCCCTTGCAATAAAAGCTAACATGCCATTTGCCTTCCAAATTGCTTGCTGTATCTGCTTGTTAACTTTTTGTGATTCATGTACAAGGACCCTGAAATCCCTCGGCATACCAAAAATTTACTAGTCTCTCACCTTTTAAAAAACATTCTGCTTTTCCATAGTTCCTACGAAAGTGGATAATTTCACACTTCCCCACATTATAGTCCACTGCCACCTTCTTGCCCAATCACTTAACCGGTCTATATCCCTTTGCAGGCTCTTTCTCACTTAGCTTATCAGCTTACTTTCTCACCTAGGATGTAGTTTTTTTTTCAGTAATGGTTCCCATGAGGAAAGATAAACAGTAGCCATAATTTTTCTCCTGGAATGTTGCATATTCTTTTACAAAAATGTGCTTGGATAAGGTTTGGCCTTACTTTCCTGGCTACTGCAATTCCACTGTCTGCATGGTGTGGACAAATGTAAGAAGTCACACAACACCAGGTTATAGTCCAACAGCTTTATTTGAAATCACAAGCTTTCGGAGCGCTGCTCCTTCGTCAGGTGAAGTGGAAAAATGCATAAAGACACAACTTATATAGTCAGAGAATAATGTCAGATGTTTACAGGTAATCTTGCCAACTGCCATTTATCACACCTCGGCAGAGAGATAATCACAGCAATCAAAGGTGTGAATGGTGTCCAAACAGGTCAGTCAGGAAAACATTACATCAAAGAACAATGAGGTGGGGTCACAAGGGGTCAAATATTGCAGATGCTGGGGTCTGTATGAAAAACAAAAAAAGACAAAAAACATTTTTTTTTTTTTTTTTTTGCTGGGTAGACTATTATACCTTGGCATCCTCCAGGGCTTCTGTTACAGATCCACAGTGTATGTTCAGGCTTACCAGTGAACAATTCCCATGAACATTTAGGGGAATAATAAAGAGTTCCTCTTGGTCTGTCCAGATAACAGAAGCTTATTTCCAGAATTACAAATGTTCTTTCAATAACTAACCATCCAAATTCATGTGGCTCATTTGTGGGGCTTAGGAGTCCTGGCTTTACATCATATTCATGATCTATCAGTAGCTGCCCCTATAATAGGTAATTTTATGATATCACACTCCCTGTATAAAGCTTCTCAAAACAGGAATACATATCAGAGGATAGAGTTTCTGCTTTGGGCGCAACCAGGCCTGTTTTGAAGTGTTTTTCCCCCTCAAGTTTCCGCTCAAACACATTTGCATATTGGCGAATTGAAATCTTCCATGAACCAGCGCAATCGGGCAGCGTTTTAAAATGTTTTTTTCTTAATGTTACTTTAAAAAATATTCCTTGATATATTCAAGAGTGCTAACTTAGTGCAGTTTGATGAAAGCCAATAAATCCCCAGGGCCTGATAATCTGCATCTCAGAGTACTAAAAGAGGTAGCCATGGAAATAGTGGATGGATTGGTTGCCATCTTCTGAAATTCTATAGATTATGGAACAGTTCCTGCAGATTGGAGGGTGGCAAATGTAACCCCACTATTTAAAAAAGGAGGGAGAGAGAAAGCAGGGAACTACAGACCAGATAGCCTAACATCAGTAGTAGGGAAAATGCTAGAGTCTATTATAAAGGATGTGATAACAGGACAATTAGAAAATATTAATGGGATTAGACAAAGTCAACATGGATTTATGAAAGGGAAATTGTGTTTGACAAACCTACTGGAATTTTTTGAGGATGTAATTGGTAGAATAGATAAGGGAGAACCAGTGGATGTGGTATATTTGGATTTTCAGAAGGCCTTTGATAAAGTCCAACATAAGAGGTTAGTGTGCAAAATTAAAGCACATGGGATTGGGGGTAAATATACTGGCATGGATTGAAAATTGGTTAACAGACAGGAAACAGAGAGTAGGAATAAATGGGTCTTTTTCGGGGTGGCAGACAGTGATTAGTGGGGTACCGCAGGAATCAGTACTTGGGCCCCAGCTATTCACAATATATATCAATGATTTGGATGAGGGAACCAAATGTAATATTTCCAAGTTTGTTGACGACATGAAACTAGGTGGGATTGTGAGTTGTGAGGAGGATGCAAAGAGGCTTCAAGGCGATTTAGACAAGTTGAGTGAGTGGGCAAATACATGGCAAATGCAGTATAACGTGGATAAATGCAAAGTTATCCACTTCGGTAGGAAAAACAGAAAGGCAGAGTATAATTTATATGGTGATAGATTGGGAAATGTTGATGTACAAAGGGACCTGGGTGCCCTTGTACACCAGTCACTAAAAGCAAACATGCAGGTGCAGCAAGCAGTTAGGAAGGCAAATGGTATGTTGGCCTTCATTGCAAGAAGATTTGAGTACAGGAGCAAGGATGTCTTACTCCAGTTATACAGGGCCTTGGTGAGACCACACCTGGAGTAGTGTGTGCAGTTTTGGTCTCCTTACCTAAGAAAGGATATACTTGCCATAGAGGGAGTGCAGCAAAGGTTCACCAGACTGATTCCTGGGATGGCAGGACTGTCGTATGAGAAGAGATGGGGTCGACTAGGCCTGTATTCACTAGAGTTTAGAAGAATGAGAGGGGATCTCATTGAAACATGTAAAATTCTGAGCGGGCTAGACAGACTGGCTGCAGGGAGGATGTTTCCCCTGGCTGGGGGGTCTAGAGCGAGGGGTCACTGTCTCAGGATATGGGGTAGGATATTTACGACTGAGAGGAGGAGAAATTTCTTCACTCAGAGGGTGGTGAACCTATGGAATTCTCTACCACAGAAGGCTGTGGAGGCCAAGGGCTGGATTTTCATTGCAGAGTCAGGTAGGAGGCGGGGACTACAGCTTTCGGGGTTGTAGTCTCACCTCCATCGAGTTCTAGCCAACCCATGCAATTTTAACTTGATTGACCTTGTTGAGCCTGCCCAGCAGGCTCAGCAGGCCAATTAAGGGCCACCCGGCAACAGGTGATGTCACAGATTGATATTTCATCTGTCAAGACCTTTTGACAGATGAAATATCAGCGTTTCACAGCTGTTTGAAGCTGTCAAACACTGACAATCTGTACTCTAAGTGAATTCCTTCCTGTCAGGATGATTTAGAGATCTCCCCGGAACAGAATGCTAAATGCTGGAACTTTTGACAGATCGCGGCCATTCTGCTTTCTGTGCCGGTGAGATGAGGGACTCCCGAGACCTGAAGGAAGGAAGGCTGTAAAGGTATGTAAATGTAAGCACAACTTCTTTAAACACTTTACACACATCAAACACACTTAACTCTGCACTCATACACCCATCACTCACCTGAACACCGGACATCTCGACCCCTCCAAGCCCTTCATCCCGACGGTTCGCCTCGCTAACTTGGCGTGGTTTGGAACCGTCGGGAATCCCACATTTCAACAATGAAAATAGGGATTAGGCTAAAAACTGCCTGCTAACTACATGTTGACAGGCAGTTAATTGGCACTAAGCCCCTCGGGGAGGTGGGTCCCAGTGTGGGTCGGGTACCCGCCTCCTTTGAAACTGGCATGGAGGCGGGTTGGGGGCGGGATGGGTTTGTGCCCCCAGATTTCGGGTTTTTAACCCCCTACACGCCTCCAATCCCGCCTCCAAGGCCCAATGAAAATCCTGCTCCAAGTCACTGAATATATTTTAGAAGGAGATAGATAGATTTCTAGACACAAAAGGCATCAAGGGGTATGGGGAGAGAGCGGGAATATGGTATTGAGATAGAGGATCAGCCATGATCATAGTGAATGGTGGAGCAGGCTCGAAGGGCCGAATGGCCTAATCCTGCTCCTATTTTTCTATGTTTCTATGTTTCTGTACAGCTAAAAATAGGTTTATCACAAAAAATAAGCATTTTTAATGACAGTCTCAATCCACCACCTGTGAGTAACCCCATTTTAAATTACTGAAAATGACTTTTAAAAAATACACCAAACTATTTTCTAGTTAGATTGGGGTACAGTAGTCAGTTCCTTAGTAAATTTTTAAAAACTTTACATTCAAAACCTTTTAAAATGTACCTGGTAGTGTCCTTAGGCCAAAAGATCCAGCTTAATTTTTGGAGCATCCTCAAAGGCCTGCAAATGAGTGGAATTAACGGAAACTCCCGATGGTGATTCATTCATCTTGAGGGCATGGCCAGTTTTTGTGGGTGGGGCCTTCTAGTGTGAAGTTTATAAAACTAGCGCAAAAGATCGCAGAAACTTGAGTTGCGCTGAATGCAATTTGCGCTTAGAATTCCGTGATTTTTTTGTGCCAGTTACGCCGATTTCTGCCGGGTTGCGGCGACAAAAACAGAGCAATCGAGCGAAAACTCCAGGCCCAGGAATTTGAGTGTTTGTTCCCCATAATATGTAGTCCCAGGTAGAGTGGATGGATATCGTGTTGAGGTTGGGGAACTGACCCATACACAAATGATGATATTCTGGGCTTATAACCTCCTTCAATACTGATGGAATTTGATATTTCCCTATTCGTGTAAGCAAAGTCTTTCTGGCAGGTCCAGGTTTACAGTGAATACCGCCAAGTAACTTTGGAAAGCCTGCTGTGTCATAAAGTCTTTGTTGAGTGACTACCAGCTGCTTCTCTGGCGATAAGTAAGCAGTAAAAAACCTCCATTAGCATTGCGTAGGTGATTTCCTTTGTGCAGCCGAGTATAGGTGAGATACCTGCATAATCGCCCCTGTAGATATTGATGACCCAGCAGCCTATGCAGATACAGGTAAAGTAGTTACAGGAGCATATCACCCAGACTGAAATCAACTGACACTTTATTTTACTACAGTCCTCTGGACTCAACATGGAGTTCAACAATTTCAGATCATAACCTCAGCCCCTATCACATATATATACATTTTTTATTATTTTTTTATCCACACTTTTGTTTGGCCTTTTTTCTTCCCTCCCACATGGCAGCTGTCCTTCATTCTGCCAGCACAATTCACACCTCATCTATAGCCATCCTTTGTTCCTTAACCTATCCTATTACCACCTCCTCTTGCCTTGAATATCTCTTAATGTCTCTCAATGTCTCTTAATCTCTCCTGCTTTCTATCCTATCACTGACCTTCCCTTTTGTTCTTTCATCCCCTCCCCCTTTTCCCAGCCCCTAACTTGCTTCACAATCTATTCCTTTTCCTGCTTAATTCCAGTTCTGACGAAAGGTCATCGACTCTGTTTCTCTCTCCACGGATGCTGCCCTGGCCTGCTGAGTTTTTCCAGCGTTTTCTGTTATTATTTCGGATTTCCAGCATCCGCAGTATTTTGCTATCGACACTTTATTTTATATTTTTTCACCGATTTTGAGGAGGAAAAAATCTATCACCCACATATCTAACTCTGCTATTCCAGGTGCAAAATTGTTGGTTGCTTTATTTTGGTCACGTCTTCACTGAACAATTGGTTTTGCTCATAACTCACAATTTGTGCGCATCACACCCATGGTTAACTGTGCAAAATGTAAGTTTGCAGGAATTGTGCCAAAAGTCGCATTAACATTTAAATAACCTTTCCACCAGCTGCTAAGGTACAGAGACGGCAATTCCACCCGAGATACTGAGATTAAATTCTAAAACCTTTCTCATTCATTCTTTCAGAACACACTAAAATAAAACTTTTTCTACTTTGCTTTTTCTTTTACTGTTTTTGATTTCATGCCCTTGTTGCTTCATAAAAATTGTGTTTTAGTGCAGTGTCTAGGCCGAGTAATACTAAAATCATTGCCGACAGTCGATAGAGTAAACTAAACTTTTAAAGGTTGGCTTTTGGATTAATGCATCACATCCCAGCTGCAAGAACTGTAAATGATACTTCAGATACAATTATTCATGTTGCTTCTTGCAGCAAACAAATAAAAGTAGACGTTGTCAGTTATAGTATTAATGAGTCTTTATCACCAATAAAGGTGTCTGACCAGACAAATTGTGTCACAGGGATTCAAAACAGAGAAATGCAATGACAATATGTTGTTTATTACCTCTAGTGATACAACATTCCAGACAACATAAAACATTAAAGTCTAAAGGACAATTCAAGAATTTCCTCTGTATCAGATAAAATGCAGCACCAATTTATCCCAGTGGCTTAAATGGATGGAAGTGTTTCAGCAACTAAACTTGCCTCAGCTGTCCTTCAGTTAAAATCAATGATGTTGTTATAAATATGGCCCTATTTTGAAGAAGAGCAGGAGTGTTATTCCCGGTGTCCTAGCCAATATTTATCCCTCAACCAATATAACAAAAAACAGATTATCTGGTCATTATCACATTGCTGTTTGTGGGACCTTGCTGTGTGCAAATTGGCTGCTGCATTTCCCACAATACAACAGTGACTACACTCCAAAAAGTACTTCATTGGCTGTAAAGCACTTTGAGCCATCCGGTGGTCATAGAAGGTGCTTTCTTTCTTCTTTCTTTAAATGAGATTGAAGGCCTACCCAAGCTAAATTGGCTCAAAACAAATAAATCCCCAGGTATAGATGGTATTTATCCCAGAGTGCTGAGAGACACTCAGGAGGAGATTTGTGAGTCGCCAGCAATCATTATGAGGGAGTCAATGGACACTGAGGAGGTACCTGTAGACTAGAAACAGGCTTATGTGGTTTGCATATTCAAAATGGGTGGCAAAACAGACGCATCCAAATACAGGTCGATTAGTCTTACTTCCATTCCATGTAAACTAATGGAATTGATCAGGATTAAACCTGAGGATCATCTGTACAGCAATAACCTAGATAACAGCAGTTAGTATGGATTCAGATGGGGAAGATCCTGCCTAACCAACCTTCTTGAATTCTTTGTGAAAATGATAACCAGACCAGTAAGCTTTATGGCATGTTATATCCTGGTTTAGTGGCTGCACTTTTGCCTCTGAGTTAGAAGGTTGTGAGTTTAAGCCCTGCTCCAGGATATAAAAGATCCCATGACATTATTCAAAGAAGAGCAGGGGAGTTCTCTGGCATCCTGACCAGTATTTATTCCTCAACCAACACACTGAAACACATTGGCCTAGAAATGCATCTCGGGCGGTGGTGAAAAACGGTGGTATCGGATTGGCTGCCCGTTATAGGCAGCGTCTGATATTCGGTTCCATTAACTGCAATAGAACTGATTATCAGGTGTGATGTATAACGGGCGGCCGATTGATACCGCCCACTTAGCGCCACCGCCCGAGACAAATTTCTAGCCCAAAATCTGGTCATTTAGCTCAATGCTGTTTGTAGGATCTTGCTGGTTGCAAATTGGCTGCTATGTATCCCTCTATTTAAACAGAGACTACACTTCAAAAATTCTTCATTACCTGTGAAGCACTTTGGGACGTCCAGAGGTCATGAAGAGTGCAATAAAAATGCAAGTTCTGTCTTCACTGATTTTCAAAAGGCTTTTGATAAAGTTCCACATGGAAGACTATTAATTAAACTCAAAGCTGTGGGTATTCAGGGTAAATCCTGGGAATGGGTAAGTCACTGGCTGAAGGGTAGGAAGGAACCAGTATTCATTAGAGGAGTTATGTCCAGGGGAGGGAAGTACTGCGTAGGGTATCTCAGGGCTTGGTGCTGGGACCACAACAGTTTCCGATTTACATAAATGAACTGGCTTCAGAAACTCAATGCAAAGTGCTCAAATTTGCAAATGACGCCAAATTAGGAATTGGAAGAGGCAGAAAAGTTGGGCAAGATATTTAAGCGGGTAGAATAATGACAGATGAATGTAATGCTGTTCGCCCCCCACCCCCTCAAATAGGTGTGCAGCCAATGAATGACACAGGTAGCACTTCCTGCACGCCTGACTCATGATCATCAGCAGTCAGCATGAATATTACATGCTGCCTGAGACAACACTAACAGACAGGTGCAGTGCACACCCACACCCTGCGCGCCCATCCCCTGCGTGCCCATTTTATGTAGGTCAGAGGACAGAGAATGACTTAGCTAAAACACCAGAATCATAGCCCTGTTCTTATCTGTACAGCCAAACCAAACTACACTTTGGTTGCAATCCAAAAGCCGACTAACACTTTACGCAACACCACATCTGTGTTTGTCCATACACAACCCTATAAACAAATATTTTCAAAATGGTAATAAAATGCAATGAAAAGTAGAAATAAATTGGGAAAAGAAAGATATACATACCACTCCAAACTATCAATAATACGCTTTTTTTAGATCAAATGCATTAACCCATTTTAGCAAGTTTACATTAAAGGGCTCTGCATCCAGTAAAAAGTGTTTGTAAGGGACAGCACCCAATACAAAAACAAAACCAGCATAAAATGCAACCATGTTGCTACATGATTTTTGTAACTTCTCCCTCCACAAAACATGTAAAGGATTGACAAACTTTTTTTGATGCAACCTGTGCCGTTTTAAGTCATAAAGAGCATAAGAGTTCAGAATAAACTCTGCAGTATTACAGAGCAACAGCAGGAGTTTGTGTAAAATCTATTCAATTATGTTAGCCAAAATATCAAAATAATTTATGCAAAAGCTAATTAGCAGTTTAACACTTATTACAAAAGGGTTGCAATTTTTTATTAACTGCATGTAAATGAAACACTGACTGTTGCTTCGACTTAATGAACTCACATCTGTTAATGTGGCAATATTGTAGTTACCACACTAGTAAATACCAGCACTTTTCCTTAACATAGTGCCCTTTTAGAGGTAAAGCCTATGTGGCAGAGAAGGAGCAGGCATTCATCAAATGATGAAAGGTTATCAACCTGAAACATTGGCCCAGAAATTCGGGTCCCAACGCGTGAGTACGCACGGGGTACTCACGCGTGGACCCGATGGAAGTGCCGGTTCCTTGCATGCACTACGCATGCATGGGAAACCGGCTTTTCCGATCCTCTGAACAAAGGGGTTCAGAGGTCGAACGTGTGCACGCGGGAGTCTGCGCGTGCGCTTTGAACTTACGTTTTATTTACAGGTTTTTCCGTGAGGGTAAGTCTTTAGATTTTAGAAATGTAAAAACCAGGCGTAAGGACTGCATTTTAAAAGGTAAGTGGTCAATTAATTAAAATTAAAACATTTTTTCCACAGGTTTGTTATTTTTAAATACTTTAAAGCAAGGTAAGTTTATTTTTAGCCCCGTTTTTTTATAAAATTATTTTTTTCAAAAATTTAAATTATTGTTTAAAATAGTTATTTAATGTAATTTATAGTTTATTTAAAAAGTGTGATTTAAAAAAAAATGTATTTGAAGGTTAACTACTGTTTTGGGCCCTCAGCATTCATAAGTTTTGACAGGTCTTTCTGTCAATCTTATGAATGGGCTTTTCCCTCCTCCGGTTGGCTGCCCATGGCTCACGTGATCCCAGGGGACGCATTGCACTAACTACGCCCCTGGGACACGCCAGGCCCCGGAGAGGAATTCTACGCGGGCCCAGAGCTCAACTGCCAGCACGCTAGGTAAGTGTAGGTTGGGGGCTTGCACCTGCAGGAAGCCCACGACCTGAATTTCTGGGCCATTAACTGTTTTTCCTCTGCACAGATGCTGTCTGACCTGCTGAGTGTTTCCAGAATGTTCTGTTTTTTACTCCTCTAATGCTACTGTACCAGTATGGTGCTAAATCTCTGTACTCGAAAGCCATAATTAGAACATAAGAATTAGGAGCAGGAGTCGGCTATACAGCCCCTCGAGCCTGCTCCGCCATTCACTAAGATCATGACTGATCTTCTACCTCAATTCCACTTTCCCGCCCTATCCCCATATCCCTTGACTCCCTTAGAAACCAATTCAACACTGTAAAACATCTCTGCTTATTGTCCCCCCCCCAAAAAAAATGTAACGCCACACATTTCTCCAAATTAATTTGCATCTGACGTTTACCTGCCTAATCTATTAATCTATATATGTCTTCCAGAAGTCATTTACAGTTACCTTCACAGTGAACCACATTCCCTATTTTTATGTCATCTACAGATTTTGATATTGTGCCCCCATAGCCAAGACCAGATCGTTGGTATTTATTTTGAGAAGAGCAACAGTCTTAACACTGACCCCTCTGGAACACCACTATTTACATCCCTCCAGTCCAAAAAAATCTATTAACTGTCATATAGTTAGGTATTGGGCACTATGACCAAACCCCTAAACATAAGATACTCAGACCACTTATGCGAGTGACTAGCCCTGCTGTATCTGAGAGAATAGATAAGCCAAGACCCAAACTTGTAACAGTGTGAAAGCCCTGAGGTACATGAAAACACATTGGGCCAGAAATTATTGTAAAAATAGCGGTGAGACTAACAGCGCTCACCGTTATTTATGTGCAAATCGCACAGCAACCTCTGGCAAGATCACATGCACAATTAAACACGTAAATCTGGAAGTTGCTGTCCAAGATGAGCCGGTCCTCCATAAGTTGTGCGTAAACAGCATCTCGCTGTCTGGCTTCCCATTGAAACGTATCGAACGGTGTGAAGCTCCTGTACTGACATTGTAGATATGGACTAAACTTACCACAGAAAGTTAGGGCTTGTCCATTTCAGTCTAAGTACCCTTTTTAACGGTATGGTAAGTCTTATTTACTGCCAAACAACCTCTGGCATTGAAAATTAACTTTTACAAGTGTGGAGTCTCATTCCTTCAGCTTTTAATTGCTGTTGGAGATTTAATATTTTTTTTAACTTTTTCTTTCTGTCTGTTTTTCTCTCTCTCTCTTAATCCAATCTTTCATTCCCACTCTTTATTTTGCTTTCTGCATCTGATTTGACATTGAATTCACTATTCTAACTTACACTTTCTGGTTCAGACTCTGCGCTGCTCATTACTGATTCTTCATTCTGATTGGTTAAGGAGACACACCGTTGCTTGCCCTGTTCACCTAGGTCGATGTAAAGGGTGCCACGCCGTTTTGATCTCCCACTTAAAGCAACTTCCTGTGCAAAACCTCATAGAAATTGAATGGGCAAGTCTAACCAACAGCGGACGCTGTTTGTTCACCGGTTCCAGTCAATTCTGGCTCTCTTTGAAATGTCAGTGAGAAACAAAAGCAGATGGTGAATCAGAGCTACAACTGAGTGCAGGTCACTGTGAGGCATGAGACAAATATGACAAATTGCTATTGGAAACAAGAGTGGCAAACTGAGTCATAGTGAAAAATGAGTGTTGTACAAATGTTACTGAGTTGTTTCCAGTATTGAGGACCACAGTGAGTCTAAGTGAGAGACTAGTATATCTCGGAGTAACAAGTCTGTCAAAATGAATTACAAAATGAGAAACAAAGCAGTTGTGTCTGTTGAAAAATAACAGCATAACAATTAATCAGAAAGAGTAAGGGCTCTAAAGTGAATTGTTGAAATAAAATCATTAGGATGTGTTGCTTCCAAAACGATTACTATGCTAAGTAGTTGGGAGTAATAGCAATGTCACAGTGACAGGCAGCACAGAGCATTGGAGCACCAGGTGTGATGCAGAGTAGAGGGACACAGATTTATGACAGGAATATAATAGTGTTAAAAATGCACTTCAACATTTTTGGGCCAAATTTCCTTGGCTGTTCCTCTGGACTCCCACAGGAACAGCTCAGAAAAAGGCCAGGATCTGGATACATTGGGCTCGATTTTGCCAGGCCCGAGGAGGTGTGTGAGGTGTTAAAATCGCGAAAAATGGCGGACGGGCCCGATCCCGCCTCCACCCCGTCTCCGAGCAATATTCCCACATGCAAGTTTTCTGACACCGTTTCCACCCCGTCTCCAAGAGGCGGGATAGGCCCTTAAGGCCCTTAACAACCGCTTAATTGCCTCTATAATCCCATTGTGAGAGGCCTTTCTGATTTTAACACATTTCCCCCATCCTATACGCCTCCTCTGGAACACGCCAGGTAACCCTGGCGACCTCACTGGTGGATTACTTACTAACAGCTGCAGCTCCACCATTACAAAGGAGTTTTCACCGATGATCATTTGCAGGTGGCAGAACTTTGTTGTTTCAGGTCTGGGGGAACTTTTAGCAGGCATACTCAGTGTTGTGGAAGTTTGGAGCCTGACACCCATCTCTAGTGTGACCTCCTGGGAAACCCTTCTCCCCACCTTGACTAAGCGCTTCTTCAACTGAGGCATATTCCAGAAGCATGGTGAACATTTAATTCCTTTCCTCCTGGACATCAGATTCAGATGCAGACCAGCCGCGGTAGCAGCAGAACCATGAGCAACAGCAGCACCAACAGCAAGAGCATCAACAGGACCACCAAGCTGCTAGTCACCCAACTGAGGATGCACAGGCCAGAAGGTGCCAGCGCGCAACAACACTGCTGCCCAGGATGCAAGGGACACACTCATCTTGGCCAGATTTGCTTAGCCTGCACAATGAAACACTTTTGCCTCACACCTTCTTATCAGACCATCGACAATGGCCAAGAACCTGTGGATTCCTATCACTCTGACCACCATACGGACAATTGCAAGTCATCCTAAGCCTTCAATGTGGAAGTCCTATGAGCGACACGACACATGCCACATCTGCAACAGGTTGCCATCAGAATTTTTAATGGTAATAAGCATCTGATGGTTTTTCAACATTAAACACCATATTACACCCAAGTGATTACCCTTATGACTACTTGTGCATTATCTTCCTCTTAAGCGTGCTCCTACGTAGTGCTTCCCCTGTGGCTTCAGCAGATGTGAAGGCCCCTTGCTCACTTTCTTGCTGCTCCTGACTCAACACCTTTGGCGGGCGTCCCCTGGGGTTGTGAACCTGTGAGGGCTCGGCAACAGTCTTCTGCTCCTACGGCTGTGCAGGGGTTGAGACGCCGATCTCAGTTGGGCGGGGACTCTGGTGGGGCTCTGACCGAGGGCTTTGCAGTGGCATGGTTGTGTGAGCGCTTGGAGAGGAGCCCCCACTTCCTTGCTGTCTGCCACCAACATCCCTCTCGTGGGTCAGCCCCACTTCAATGCTAGCAAGTGGCTTGACAGCACCTTGCTGCACTTCAGGGGGGGCCATGAGGACCCGTTTCTGTACTGGAAGTCCTACTCCAGAGGACTTGCATGAAGGTCTGGTTTCTATGCTCAATAGCTGACCATCGCTCCTCAAGAGATGTCAGTCTATTGTGAACAATGACCATGTTTTCACGACCCTGGCGACTAAGCTCCTCCATGGCTGTAGCCATCCTCTCCTCTATGGTTGCCATCCTTTCTGTGGTGATGTGTTCATGCGCCAACGCCTCCACAAAGGCTCTGCTCATGTTAGCGATGGACTCCTCCATTCGCTCCACACTCACAGCGACCCTGGAGACAAAACCTGCCAGAGACTCCTGCACCTGTTTCTGGAGTTCCAGCACTGCTCTCCTTCTGGATGGACCCAGAGGCACAGGGACAACATGCAGCAGAGCCGAGCTGGCAGAGTCCTGCACCCTCTGACTAGGACTCTCCACTGCTGTCCCTGTCTCCACGATCTGCTGATGCTCATTTGTGAGTTGTGATACACCAGGTGACAACTCTACTCTATGTCCCGAAGGTCCCACCGAGGCGTGAGTGTCTGCGCTGGTGCAGGGTGCGCTTAATTCTGCTGACGCAGCGCCCTCAGAGGTTGCAGCTTCCTCTGAAGAGTCTGGAAGCTCAGGCTCTTCCTTCTGGACAGTGGGGACGGGGGCTGTCAATGGTCCTGTGGGGGAGTAAAGGAAAGAGTTAGAGATGTGAGGTCAAGGTTACATGCACATTCAATAGTGCAGATGATCATAAGTCAATCTGTTAGAGCATCAGATTCATTATCAGTGACTCATGCAATGTCAGTGAGAGAGAGGCCAAACTATTCTGTCACCAGCTTGCTGTGATTCGCCTGCCTATCCGTCCCCTACTTGGGAATCCTCCTCAATCCCGACAATTTAGAGGGCCGCCTCCTCTGAGGTGGTGAGCTGGGCTACTGAGGGTGGCCCTCCTCCTGTCCTTGCTCTTTCCCTCTTATTTTGGGCTCTCTTTTCCTGCAAGGTGGGACACAAGTGGAGTTTGAGTGAGAATGAAGGAGTGAGTGTAGAGATTCCATAGCATAGATGCTTAGAAGGAGACAAAGGACCCTCCCTGTGTATTGAAAGTTGTTAATGCATCACAGTGATAGAGAGTGTGAGGGCTGCATGGTCGAATAGTTAAGTGAATGTGACCAGAGAGAGAGAGGGAATGGGTAAGGGTGCAGGGATGTAAGTGTCAAGTGGGATGTGGAGGAAGAGGTTGGCAAAGCAGAGTGCTGGTGAGGAGAGGCGATGGGGATCAGATTGAAGGTGAAGGGAAAGTCATACTCACTTTTCCAGTGTGCAGAAGGTCATGAAAGCTCTTCCTGCACTGCAGCCAGGTTCTGCGGAACATAGAGATGGCATTGACCTCCCTGGCCACTTGCAGCCACACAGCTTTAGTTTGCTGTGGTGGCTTTTTTCTCCCTGAGGAATGGAAAAGCACCTCCTTATTTGCCCTTGCTCCCTCCACCAGAGCTTGGAGGGAGGGCTCATCAAAGCGAGGTGCAGTCTTTTGCTTGCTGGTGGACATGGTCGGTAAATGAAGTCCTTTAAACCATGTCCAAAGCATTTCCAGTTTCCAGAAGAAGCAAGGCTACTTGCAGGCTGTGATGAAATATGCCATTCATCACTCATCTGTATTCTCTGTGTGTGATTGTGCCTGTGACTGTGGTTTAGTTTCAGTTTCATTTCCCTTACCTCAGTTCCATTTCCTCACCTGTATTTTATTGTGTGTAGGGCTCCGTCCATACCTGGCCCCTACTTAAGCAGGCCCAGTGTGTCTCACATCCAGTACAGCCGACCTCTGGATGGGAGACACTTCTCCACTGTGTGTTACCTTCTAAGTTAATAAAAGCCTTGCTTTGTTCAGTTAACATTGAGTCTCGGATTTATTGAGGCACATCACAGGCCTTAAATCCAGCAGCACTGATGACATCATCGGAGGCGACTTTCAGGATGGAAAGACTAATTGGGCCAGGGGTTCCCACACGCTGGAAATCAATTGCCCAATTAGGGGAAAATCGCTCTTTTTTCCCACATCACACTTGAGTCGGGTTCAGGACTTGAAAAACACCTGACATGCCCCAGCAAGCCCACACTGGCAAAATCGAGCCCATTGGGTTCCAACCTGAGTCTGTAAATCACAATTGGCCTTGTAAGGGGTGGAGGAGTGTCAGAGGAGTTGGGGCCA
Organism: Somniosus microcephalus; assembly: GCF_052327205.1. Classification (NCBI taxonomy): domain Eukaryota; kingdom Metazoa; phylum Chordata; class Chondrichthyes; order Squaliformes; family Somniosidae; genus Somniosus; species Somniosus microcephalus. The sequence continues at coordinate 77,937,074 of NC_140992.1, forward strand.
GTACACTGAGTCAGATAAGGCGAACCCATCTCCATGCAAATGAGGTGCCCTCCCATTGACCCCACAACCTCAGACAGGGTCAGTACTGCAGGGCACAGGTAGATACAATCCTGGCGTAACAGTGGATTGTCAGGCCCGCTGTATCAATTCATAAAGTCCCTAGAATACCAGTGGCAAAGTTACATACATTGTTCTTCCTGCTTGAGGGATTGCCCAATAGGGAAATATGGAGAACTTTCTTTTATCAGAGAGTGGTTAGACTGTGGAACTCGCTAACACAGGAAATGGTTGAGGCAAACATAGAAACATAGAAGATAGGAGCATGAGTAGGCCATTCGGCCCCTCGAGCCTGCTCCGCCATTTAATGAGATCATCGCTGATCATCCAAATTCAGTACCCTGTCCCTGCTTTCTCCCCATATCCCTTGCTCCCTTTAGCTTTAAGAAATATATCTAACTCCTTCTTGAATATATTTAATGAATTGGCCTCCACTGCCTTCTGTGGTAGAGCATTCCACAGGTTCACCACTCTCTGGGTGAAGAAATTCCTCCTCATCTCAGTCCTAAATGGCTTACCCCTTATCCTTAGACTGTGACCACTGGTTCTGGACTTCCCCGCCATCGGGAACATCCTTCCTGCATCTAGTCTGTCTAGTCCTGTTAGAATTTTATAAGTTTCAATGAGATCCCCTCTCATTCTTCTGAACTCCAGCAAATATAAGCCCAATCGACCCAATCTCTCCTCATACGTCATTCCTGCCATCCCAGGTATCAGTCTGGTGAATCTTCGCTGCACTCCCTCCATGGCAAGAACATCCTTCCTCAGATAAAGCGACCAAAACTGCACACAATACTCAAGGTGTGGTCTCACCAAGGCCCTGTACAACTGCAGCAAAACATCCTTGCTCCTGTACTCGAATCCTCTCGCTATGAAGGCCAACATACCATTTGCCTTCTTAACCACCTGCTGCACCAGCATGCTTACCTTCAGCGACTGGTGCACAAGGACACCCAAGTCTCGTTGCACTTCCCCTTCTCCTAATCTATTGCCATTCAGATAATAATCTGCTTTCCTGTTTTTGCCACCAAAGTGGATAACCTCACATTTATCCACCTTATACTGCATCTGCCATGCATCTGCCCAATCACCAAACCTGTCCAAATCATACTGGAGTTCCTCTGCATCCTCCACACAGCACACATGCCCACCCAGCTTTGTGTCGTCTGCAAACTTGGAGATATTACATCTAGTTCCCTCATCTAGATCATTAATATATATTGTGAATAGCTGGGGTCCTAGCACCGATCCCTGCGGTACCCCACTAGTCACTGCCTGCCACTCGGAAAAAGACCCGTTTATTCCAACTCTTTGCTTCCTGTCTGCCAGCCAGTTCTCTATCCAAGTCAGTACCTTACCCCCAATCCCATGTGCTTTAACTTTGCACGCTAATCTCTTATGTGGGACCTTAGCGAAAGCCTTCTGAAAGTCCAAATACACCACATCCACTGGTTCTCCCTTATCTATTCCAACAGTTACACCCTCAAAAAATTCCTGTAGATTAGTCAAGCATGATTTACCTTTTGAAAACCATGTTGACTTTGTCCGATCCTGTCACTGTTTTCCAAGTGCTCTGCTATTACATCTTTTATAATGGACTCTAGCATTTTCCCCACTACCGATGTCAGTCTTACCGGTCTATAGTTCCCCATTTTCGCTCTACCATAAATAGTTTAGATGCTTTCAAAAGGAAACTATTCGAGTATATGAGAGAAAATGGAATAAAAAGATATGCTGGAAGGCTGAGATGAGGTAGACAGAATGGGGGGAAACACATGCGGTGTATAAACACCAGCACAGACTAACAGCACCTGACTGGCCTGTTTCTGTGCTATATATTCTATGTAATTCTGTATATTCAATGTAATTCTGTGTAAAAACATTGCTGTTGTCTGGAACTCTGTCACTTGTTGAACTGCTATTATTGGAACAGACATTAGCTATGAGAAAATCTTGCTTATTGGCCCCTCAGTATTCATGGCCTAGGTTTCTGATCATATTATCAACGGTAACCCATTCATTTTAGCTAGATACCATTGATGTTAAAATTGGAAAATATAGGCCAATATCACGAAACATTTATCTGCTCTCAGCAAACACCAGGTCAACTGTATGAAGCACTTAACCTCATTATGAGTTGTGCTTGCAAACATCGCACCACCACAGCTACACCGCGAATCTCCAGAGAATACAACTGCTACACCAGCAAAGACATGCCGATTCAGGCTGACTTGAACAACCTACCACCAACCCGTCTCAAATTTAGAAGGCCATTTTGGACCGTCGCAGAAGCCCTTCAGCAATCTCCCCTCAGCCTTGATGACCAATGACGAAATGCTTGGACGAACTGTGACATACGGAATGGATTCCTTATAGAGGACCCCACAGTACAACCTGAAGGATCAAACCTTCCTCGCAAACATTGAACAAACATCAACTGCCTCAAAACCGGTCATGGTAAATGCTGCCACCTTCTTCATAGATGGAAGATTAAAGCATCCCCATCATGCGACTGTGGAGCTCCTAATCAGACCCTGGAGCATATCATTGAGCACTGCCCTCAGAGGAAATTCACAGGCAGCCTACAAGATATGCACGCTATTACACCTGGATATCTGACTTAGATATTGACATCTGATTTGCTTTGCTACTACCATACGAAAGAAGAAGAAGAATGAGTTGTGCTTGTTGTTATCCTAGCTAATAAAGGGAAGAAGGAAGTCTCTAAAATAAGCGAATGCCCTTACAGGTTATGGTTTGTCTGTTCAGGAAAGATGGGCATAAAGCTGTGTTGTTATCAGAAACAAGAGCTTCATAAATGCTAAAGCAAATCACTGTGAGAGATGAAACATTATATAAAGTCACTGCAAGATATGAAAATGCTGGAGCAATTCCCAAAATAATACTGACCCAAAGAATTATAGCACATCCCTGCAAGAAACAAGCACTTTTTGAGTGTCACAATAAATCCCTGTGAGAAAGTGGTTCACCTCAACCTTCAAAGCAATAGATTGTTGTAGTAAAGTCACAAGAAAGGGGAGTATCGCAGTTTTATTTTTAGGTTCTTTGTGACTTTTTCATACTTGTAAGTTTGAGGATGCCACAAAATCAATACAGACAAGGGGGCATTCAGCTCAACTTAGCTCATACATACAGAAAAAATTGAAGTCCCCACACCATGTATTCTAGTTGTATCTTGAACAAAACTAGAGTTGTTTCCTCCATTACCCTATCCAGAAGACTATTTCAAGTGTTGGTGACACTTTGCATGAAGAAGTTCTTCTAACATCTATCATAAATTGTGCATTCACCAGTTTTGGCCTACACCATCTTGCTCTAATGTTTTAAAGTAGTGTTCTGCACTTATCTATACATTTAGCATTTTGTTACTCCTGTAAGGTTCCCTTCCTGTCTCCAACTTTCAGGACCAAAGACAATAACAACAAATTTTTTTTTATAACACCCCTCATGTGCAGGAAGACATCTCAGAGTGCTTTACAATAAAGAGGGAAAGGTTATGGTGGACTTCAAGCATGTATAAAGGGGGGGGGAAGGAGAGGCAAGAATGGGTAACCAAAAGCAAGTCAAAAATGACGGGGAATCAAAGGATCAGTCATAAAGAAGGGTTTGGCGGTGGTTGATAAAAGCAAGGAAGGAGTTGCAAAAGTGGAAGAAACTGGGTTGAGAGTGCCAGAGACAGGGGTGTAGTAGTTGAATAAGCAACCATCAATGATGGAACAGAGGGAGCAGGAGAAAGAAGAAAAAAAATTGCATTTATATAGCACCTTTCACAACCTCAGGATGGCCCAAAGTGCTTTACAGCCAATGAAATACTTTTTGGAGTGTAGTCACTGTTGTAATGTAGGAGAAACGGCAGCCAATTGCTCCCACAAACAGCAATGTGATAATGATCAGATAATCTGCTTTTGTAATGTTGATTATAGGATAAATATTGGCCAGGACACCAGGGATAACTCCCCTGCTCTTCTTCATAATAATGCCATGGGATCTTTTATATCCACCGGGGCCTCTGTTTAACATCTCATCCGAAAGAGGGAGATGAGAGGGCTGGTGTGTTAGGAGCGAAGGGTACATGTGGCAATGAAAGGAAAAGAAGATTGAGGGGTTTATGGAATGTTTTGAAAACAAGGACAATAATTTTGAAGTTGACACGCTGGAAAAAGAAAGAAAGACTTGCATTTACAGATGGAGCACGGGGAACCAGTGGAGCTTGGACAGGACAGGATGGGCTGATAGTAGTGTGAGACTTAGTGCAACATTTAAGGTGAGTCGAAGCTTGTGAAGTGTTAAGGAAAACCAGCTAGGAGAGTATTAGAGAGGTCAAGCTTTGAGGTGATGAGTGCATGAACTAGGTTTTTTGGCGGGTGAAGGGAAAGAAATGAGCAGAGGGGGACAATCTTGCTAAGGTGGAAGCAAATGGTTTTAGTGATGGAGCAAAAAGGGGGGTGGGCGGAATGAAGCTAAACTTGGGGGTCAAGCAGGGAACTAAAATTCTGCGGCCTGAATTTTCATTAACAAAAGTGCCCAGTTTTGGGTGGTACAAGGGCAGTTTGGAAAGTAAGATGGGGCAGAGAGACCCTCCACCAAAACTCCAACGGAAAATGGCTACTCTAGATCACTCAGATGGTGCTCCTCCCTCTTCCATTGCTGTTCAATGTTAAAAGTATAGCTCCAGGTCTCTCTGTCTGTCTGTCTCATTCTCTGCCCCTTCTGAGTGACCTGCTGTGTTTGTGGTCATTTTAGCCTAGCAGCCTTTTAATTGCTGGAGCCTGCCCCAATTAACATAAGAACATAAGAAATAGGAGGAGGAGGAGGCCATTCAGCCCCTTGAGCCTGCCCCACCATTCAATAAGATCATGGCTGAACTTTTACCTCAACTCCACTTTCCTGCACTATCCCCATATCCCTTGATTCCTTTAGTATCCAAAAATCTATCGATCTCTATCTTGCATATACTCAACGACTGAGCCTCTGTAGCCCTCTGGGGTAGAGAATTCCAAAGATTCTCCACCCTCTGAGTGAAGAAATTTCTCCTCATCTCAGTCCTAAATGGCCAACCCCTTATTCTGAGACTGTGACCCCTGGTTCTAGATTCCCCAGCCAAGGGAAACATCCTCCCTGCATCTACCCTGTCAAGCCCAGTAAGAATTTTGTATGTTTCAATGAGATCACCTCTCATTCTTCTAAACTCTAGAGAATATAGGCCTAGTCTACTCAATCTCTCCTCATAGGACAATCACCCCGCCTCCCCCCCTCCCCCCCCTCACCCGCCTTCTCAGGAATCAATCTGGTGAACCTTCATTGCACTTCCTCTGTGGCAAGTATATCCTTCCTTAGGTAAGGAGACCAAAACTGTACACAATACTCCAGGTGTGGTCTCACTAGGGCCCTATATAATTGCAGTAAGACGTCTTTACTCTTATACACAAATCATCTTGTAATAAAGGCCAACATACCATTTGCTTTCTGTACCTGCATGTTAACTTTCAGTGATCTGTGTACAAGGACACCCGGGTCCCTCTGAACACCAACATTTCCCAATCTCTCACCATTTAAAAAATACTCTGCTTTTCGATTTTTCCGACCAAACTTCGTGTGACTGCAGAGCAAGTAAGAACATGGACAGGTAAAGATCCAGTACTGTCTAGAGTTCGAGAATATGTGGTGAGGGGATGGCCACAGCATCCGGAAGGGGCTGACATCACACCCTACAGTGTCAGGAAAACAGAGCTGAGTGTGCAGGATGGTTGCGTGTTGTGGGGAGCACGAGTGATTATTCCACAGCCAGCACGACAGTCTCTCCTAGAGCAACTACATCAGTGTCATCCTGGGGTCTCGCGTATGAAAGCCTTGGCTAGGAGTTACTTGTGGTGGCCAAAGCTAGATGAGGAGATAGAAAATCTAGTCAAGACATGCAGCACTTGTCAGGAACACCGGAAGGCACCAGCTCCTCTCCATCCCTGGGAGTGGCCGGATATACCATGGAGAAGATTGCACTTAGATTATGCGGGTCCTCATAATCATTGATGCACATTCCAAATGGATGGATGTTTATCCTGTAAATTCTGCTTCCGCCACTACTACTATAGACTGCCTGCGTCGGAGCTTCAGTAATCAAGGGCTACCGGAGATCGTGGTGAGTGACAATGCCACTTGTTTTGTGAGTACAGAGACAAAAGAGTTCTTGAGAAAAAATGGCATAGTGCAGGTGACCTCAGCTCCATATCATCCATCCTCGAATGGACTTGCGGAGAGAGCCGTACAAACATTTAAGGAGATGATGAAAAAAAGTGCAGAAGGGAGTTTAGCAGCCAAAGTGTCACGGGTTCTGTACAGCTACAGAATAACACCTCAATCCGCCACAGGACTCTCTCCTGCTGAAATGTTATTAGGTCGTAGACTACGCTCCACTCTTGACCTTGTCCACCCAGACCTAAAAAGGAAAATGGAAAACAGACAAAACAAACAAAAAGAGAACCATGACAAAAGAACAAAGAGCCGAAGTTTTGGAGAAGGAGATGCAATACTTACCAGGAATTTCAGTTATGGACCAAAGTGGATTCCTGGCTTCATAGACTCAATGACAGGTCCAGTATCATACAAGGTCATGTTGGGAGATGGTAGGGTAGTACGCAGACATGTAGATTAGATACTTCCCAGACAAGGGGAAATTGAAATGAAGATTCCAGATGCAATGACTGAAGACAGGGTTGCCCCCAGTTATCCAAGTGCATCTGTGGTGCCACCACCAGGGACAGAGATAATTCCACAGGAACCTATCCATCAAGAGGAAACCATCGTTGCAGAGTCAGATACTCTGAGCACTGCTCAGGAGCAGCTGGTGGCTTCACCACAAACAAGCAGGGACTTTACTGTTAGACGTTCACAAAGGTTTCGCAAGCCACCAGAGAGATTGATACTGAACTGTTAGATTCGTCAAGTATGGAACATGATGAATGGAGACTCCTTATGTGACCCTCAGGAATGGTTGTTGTTAAGAAATTCATACTGAAATCTTAAGGGTGGAGGGATATAGTAATCTGGGATGTTATGATTAAGGTTATCCACCAGGTGGTGCTGTAGCCAATGCTGTGCTAAGGTCAGAGGTTTGCTTCCTGTTAAGGTCAGAGGTTTGCTTCCTGTATAGGTCAGCACAAGGTGGAATGCCAGGATGCTGATGCAGGCTGTCTGTAAACGTGTTTCCCAGTTGTTAATAAAGTACTCGTGTTAATTCTACAATCTAGCCTCTTTGAGTTCCTTGTTCCACTTTCTGGATTTATCAGAAGCCTAAAACAGATTCTAGTCCCTTTGCATATGCTAAGGAGGGCTTAATGCCTGTATAATGGAGCCTTCCTGAAATTAGTCTGCCCTGAACGGAGCAGGCACTGGGTCTGCTCCACTCAGCATTTCCAGGAATAGATACGGCCTAACAAATGGCCGCCACCAAAAAGGTACGGTGTTCCTTTGTAAAAAAAAATTATGTGGAGCCAGAAGGAGCAGGAGTGCTCCACAGCGTTCCTGAGAGCTGCTGCCAGCCCACGATCATCCTCCTCCCATTCTCCTTTATTCCCTCCCCACCCCCACCAGCACTTACCAGAAGGATGCTCCTAGTGCCACAGTGGCTTGAATTTGACCTCCGCTTCACTGGCAAACTGCCTGGAGACATGTGATAGGCAGCAGTAGCTCACTGGGCTTAATAAAACCACTATTATTCGAGCCTTGGACCTACCTGTTAGGGCACATGGATCATTCCCTGAACCTCGTTCAGGTCAGCCTAGCGGTACTAAAGAATTTCTACCCATTTCACTTTTTGCACTCAGTGTCAGAATCAAGCACTCCCAAATCAAGAGTAACACAGATTAGATGTACAGTAAACAACAAGCAGAAAAACTGAAACAAAAACAAAAAATGCTGCCAACAGTCAGCAGGTCAGACAGCAACTATGGAGAGAACAGATGAGTTAACTTTTCATCTTACAAAAGGTTGCACCTGAAACACTAATTCATCTGTTCTCTCCACACGTGCTGGCTGGCTGCTGAGTATTTCCTGTTGTTCTTTTAGCTGGAGAGTAAAGCTACACTACCTCAGCAAATGTACCTTTAACAGCATCTCAGTGTGCATCAGGGTGAGATTTCCAGGGACATTTTGTAAGACAAGGAACTAGTGAAGTACAACTAGACCTCCATGTTCTGAAACAAGTTGATTAAAGCCTTGCTTTATGCTCAAACCAAGTGCGTAGTGAGTTTTATTACATCAGGAATATTACAGGCAATGCAGAGAGGAGACTTCCATTCCGTCAGTCTAGCTGGACTTGTACTTAGAGCCGAGGATTGGAAAAAGGTTCTGCTAACCCACTTCAATGCCCATGATTAGTCATTTTTAGAAATGAACTGAACAGCTACAACAATTTAAAATGTTGTAGTGTTTACTGCAAGAAACCAAAGTATGATTCCGAATAGCTTTGTGAACCATCCACATCAAGGTTAATAGCTGTTAAACCAGGCAGTACGATGAATTACTGCAAGGAGTGAGGGTGTCATGTCAATTCAGTGCGAAAAGTCAGAATATTACAATGAGTTAGTGTCAGAAGTGTAGAACTGCACATCATGACTTTCTACATCAAAGTGGAATGTCAAAGCGAATCACTGTTTCTGTGTAAGAAACAGCTTGAATCGTTTTAGAAGGAATGCAAAATGGACACCTATCCATATGTGAGATGTCAGCTTTGCTCAGTTGGTAGCACTCTTGCCTCCGAATCATAAGGACATGGGTCAAAGCCCATTTCAGCACATAATCTAGTCTGATACTTCAGTGAAGTAGTGCTGTATTATACAGAGAAATACAAAGAAGTTACAACATGGAAATTGGCCATTTGACTCAACCAATCAGTGTCAACATTTACCTTCCATGTAAGCAAATAGTCCTAATCACATTTACCTGCCTTGTTCCCTTATCCTTTTATCTCCATTTCTATCTCCTTTCCAATATAATCTAGATTGTTCACATCGTTTTTACCTCAATCACTAACCCTGGAAATGAATTTCACAGCCTCACAGCTTTCTGTGTAAAAATGTTTCTCTTGCTCTCTGTTCTAAATCTCACTTTAACATGTATCTATGGCCCCTATTTCTAGACTCCTCAACTATTAGATACTGTATGTTTCTATCTATCCTGACTCATCCTTTCATAATTTTTAAACATTTCTATCATATCACCCCATAATCTGTGTTGTCCTAATGAAAAAGGGCCCTAATGTTTCAAGTCTTTCTTTATGTTTGTATTTCCTCATACAAACATACATACGAACATACAAATTAGGAGCAGTGTAATGATCAATAACATGTCATTCTATAGTGGACACTAGGTGGAGCCGTAGAGCTGTGTAGAGCTGTATATAGCTGTATGTATAAGACTACACTACCCAGCTGTATGTATATTAAGACTACATTACCCATGAGGCACTAGGCTACCCACAAGGCAGCAGTCAAGATGGAAGCCTCTACAGATACTGTACCTAGTCCACGTGTGCTCAATAAAGTAACTAGCAAAAGCTAGCTGTGTTCATAATAAGAATGTCTATTTATTAATGAACATAATATGGTACCAGGATACCAAGAGTTGTAAATATCTGCTAAAAAATTGTGAAAAGCGACATGGAGAATTTGAAGCCACCAGAGCGTTTGAATCTCGAGGGAAATGTCGACTACAATTGGCGGATTTTTAAACAACAATTCGAACTCTACATTGCTGCCATTGGATTCAGTACGAAGCCAGATGCAAGGAAGATAGTGTTGCTGCTTATGGTTGCAGGCCCACAGGCGATAGAGGTATTTAATACATTTGTATTTAATCCAGTGGAGAACAGAGAAAAATTAGAAGATGTGCTAAAAAAATTTGATGCACATTGCTCTCCCAAAAAGAATGAGACCTATGAAAGATACATCTTCTGTTCTCGGACACAGCAGCAAAATGAGACTTTTGATAGCTTTATTACTGATCTGAAACTGAAAGCACAGACATGTAATTTCTCTGAGCTCAAAGCATCCATGATTCGTGACCAGATTGTGTTTGGTATTCATGATAAAAAAGTCAGGGAACGTCTGTTGAGAGAAACCAAACTAAATTTGGAAAATGCAGTGAAAATATGCCAAGCCAGCGAGCTAGCTCGAAAGCACGCGAAGACTTTCAGTGAAATCAATAATGATGCGATTGTAATGAGTGATAATGCTGCTGTCGGTGCTGTGTCCTATAAGGGGAAGAAACATGGGCAGAACAGAAATGAAAAGCAATCGGAGGATGACATTTTTAATTGTAAACGCTGTGGTTACAAACACCAGTTAAGACAATGCCCAGCGTTTGGAAAAATGTGCACAAAGTGTAATGGAAAGAATCACTTTGCCAAACAATGCTTTTCAAAAGTAAAAACAACGAAAGGGCAACAAGTTAATGTGATTGAGGACACTGATTTAAGTGAGACATTTTTTGTAGGAATGGTGTCATGTGACGATATCAAAAAAGATACAGAAAATGTGCAGCCCTCAGAAATGGACAATGCTGAACATAAAGTCAATGCAGTAAAAGTGGACAAATGGATGATCCCACTGCAGATAAATGGAGCATTAGTTACATTGAAACTGGACACTGGGGCAAAAGCAAACTTAATCAGTATGAGTGACATAAAAAATATGAAAGAAAAGCCCAAAATACAGAAAAAGTCAGTACTACTGAAGAGCTATAATGGACAGAAAATAGATAGCTTAGGTGTATGCAGACTTAAAGTGACAGTCAAAGACAAAGTGCATCATCTCATGTTTTCTGTTGTGGCTGAAAGACTTGATTCGATACTAGGTGACAAAGCTTGTGAAGACTTAGAACTGGTCAAGAGAGTCTACCGTATAAACTGTGCCATAAGCAGACCAGATGACTCAGGTGATGAAGCAGAGAGCCCATCAAGGATGAAAAGGCCAAAGGGTATCCATGTCTTCAAAAAGCCTAGTTTCTCCAAGAAGAAAGAAAAAGACTTTAAGGTCAAAGAGAAGCCAAAGGAAGAAAAGCACAAAGAGGAAAAACACAAGGAGGAAAAGTCCAAAGATATAACCGCAGCAGATGTTGTTAAGCAGTGGAAAGAGAAAAAGAAAAAGAAGAAGCCTGCACCAGAGCAGGAAGCAGTTCCAGTGGATACTCCTTCTTCCCTCAGGCCAATCTTTGGTGTTCCATTAGCCGAGGCTGCTGAGAGGACTATGCTGTATGATGGGATCCAGCTGCCAGCAGTTTTTCAAGAGTGCATTGACTACACTGAGAGTTATGGCATGAAGAGTGAAGGAAACACTGAAACCCTCTCCAAGCAAAGATCGCAAGGAGACCTCGATCTATACAAGAGCAGATTGATGACAATGCCGCAACTGCATCTTGTCATTCACCGCCAGAACAATCTCATGAAGACACATCAGACTTACCCGTGTTGAGAAGATCCACACATGAAGTAAAAGAGCCTGATAGACTTAATCTTTGAGTACAATGTAAAGCTTTGAAAATGTGTTGACTGTTTTGAAAATGTTTATGTTTATAGAGCACGAACAAAAGTGTTACTGATATTATCTTTATTGTTTTCTTGAAAGTTGATTGATATTGATTTTGTTAAACCTCAAAGAAAGGGGGATGTAATGATCAATAACATGTCATTCTATAGTGGACACTAGGTGGAGCCGTAGGGCTGTGTAGAGCTGTATGTATAAGACTACACTACCCAGCTGTATGTATATTAAGACTACATTACCCATGAGGCACTAGGCTACCCACAAGGCAGCAGTCAAGATGGAAGCCTCTACAGATACTGTACCTAGTCCACATGTGCTCAATAAAGTAACTAGCAAAAGCTAGCTGTGTTCATAATAAGAATGTTTATATATTAATGAACATAAGAAGCAGGAGCAGGCCACTCAGCCTTTCGAGCCTGCTCCGCCATTCAATAAGATCATGGCTGATCCGATTACTCCACATTCCCGCCTACCCCCAATAACTTTTCACCCCCTTGCTTACTAAGAATCTATCTACCTCTGCCTTAAAAGCATTCAAAGACTCTGCTTCCACCGCCCTCTGAGGAAGAGAGTTCCAAAGACTCACGACCCTCTGTGAGAAAAAATTTCTCCTCATCTCTGCCTCAAATGGGCAACCCCTTATTTTTAAACAGTGACCCCTAGTTCTAGATTCTACCGGGCAGCATCCTAGTGAATCTGCATTGTACCCTCTCTAAAGTCTCACTATCCTTCATATAATGTGGCGTTGGGCTAGAACTTCCATGGATCCTATCAAAGGGATGGAAGCATGGTGATGTTGGACTTCCACCGGCTACTTTTCTCTGCAGGTGACCCCATCCCATATCATGGCGACAGAGTGATTTAAATATTATGGGAGGCCACTGCCCCACTTTGCCTCTCCAGGAGGGGGAAATCCTCCTCCTGTCCCTTACTGGGCTAAAGATTTTTTTTAAATTTTAAAAATTATTGTCTTCATAGGAAAGGGAGTAGCAGCATTTTGGTCCATCAGGAGGGTCCAGAATGGAATCCATGCCTGCTCTTGCGTGTGGGATTAATTCCTTCTGTGCACAGGTTTTAGCACATCTCTTAGTATGTCCACAAAAATTCTTGTCTGAACTATTTAAATGTAGATGTTAACCTGCTTAAAATAAATGAGTTAATGGCCCTGAAATTGCTGCTGTAACTTTGGCGGGAGATCACGAAACCCCCAGAGAAATAGCATAAATGGCCACCATCAGCCATTTACGGCATTTCTCTGAGGTTTCTGCCAGTCTCCTGCTGAAGTTATGACAGGAGTTTGGGAGAATTTCAGAGTCAGTGAACATATTAACAGGTCTGGTAAAATTAACACACAGAGGGAACTAAATTTTGTTGCGTGCAATTGTGACTGTACTGGCATTCTGCCATTCCATGATGCAAGCTAGAAGGTTCACAGAACTGCACCACTGCTTTATTTAAAAAAAGTGTTTCCTTGATAAACCAAACTTATGTGGAAAGTAAAATCACACACTAAATATAATCCATGTTGTCTAATATTATCTTGGCCAACAACCAGTGCAGGAGAGAAAGAATGGAACTGAACAGGTGGAAAGTTTAAAAAAAAGTAGCACACATTCAGTAGAATGTATTTGTTGCTAACATTGAAATTTGACATCTTTTTTACAAATGGATCAGTTCCTCTTATAATGTCATCCTTCTAATTGACCTCAATATGCCATGTTCTGTGATGCAAAGTGCATTTATACATAAAGTAATTACATCTAAAATTGAGTACCAGCTTAAATATTGCAGTTTGTTTTGGTTTTATACTGCAGTTGCTGGTTGCTGATTTAAACTGTCTGTGTGGAGTTTGCACATTCTCCCCGTGTTTGCGTGGGTTTTCTCCAGGTGCTCCGGTTTCCTCCCACAGTCCAAAGATGTGCGGGTTAGGTTGATTGGCTATGATAAATTGACCCTTAGTGTTAGGGGGATTAAATACGTGGGGTTACAGGGATAGGGTGGGATGTGTGTTGGTGTAGGGGTTACGAGGATCGGGTGGGATATGTGTCGGTGCAGGCTCGATGGGCCGAAATGGCCTCTATCTGCACTATGGGGTTTCTGTGTGATTCTGTGTTCTGTGTAAATAAAACCTTTCTAAGATGAGTACTCCTCTTATAAGAACATAAGACGTAGGAGCAGGAGTAGGTCATTTGGCCCCTCGAGCCTGCTCCGCCATTCAATAAGATCATGGCTGATCTGATCTTGGCGTCAACGCCACTTCCCTGCCCGCTCCCCATAACCCTTCACTCCCTTACCATTCAAAAATCTGTCTATCTCCACCTTAAATATATTCAATGACCCAGCCTCCACAGCTCTCTGGGGAAGAGAATTCCAAAGATTCACGACCCTCTGAGAGAAGAAATTCCTCCTCATTTCTGTTTTAAATGGGTGCCCCCTTAATCTGAAATTATGCCCCCTAGCTCTAGATTCCCCCACGAGGGGAAACATCTTCTCTGCATCTACCCTGTCAAGCCCCTTCAGGATCTTATATGTTTCAATAAGATCCCCTCTCATTCTTCTAAACTCCAATGAGTATAAGCCCAACCTGCTCAACCCTTTTTCATAAGACAACCCCTTCATCTCCAGAATCAACCTTGTTAACCTTCTATGAACTGCCTCCAATGCAAGTATATCCTTCCTTAAATAAGGAGATCAAAACTGTATGCAGTACTGCAGGTGTGGTCTCACCAACGCTCTGTACAGTTGTAACAGGACTTCCATACTTTTATACTCCATTCCCTTTGCAATAAAGGCCAACACTCCATTTGCCTTCCTAATTACTTGCTGTACCTGCAAGCTAACTTTTTGTGATTCAAGTACAAGGACCCCCAGATCCCTCTGTACCTCAGCATTTTGTAATCTCTCCCCATTTAAATAATAATTTGCTTTTTTATGTTTCTTACCAAAGTGGATAACCTCGCATTTTCCTGCATTTTCCCACATTATACCCCATCTGACAGATTCCTGCCCACTCACTTAGCCTATCTATATCCCTTTGGAGATTCTTTGCATCCTCCACACAATTTGCTTCCCACATAGATTGTAAATAGTTGAGACCCCAGCACTGATCCCTAGTTACAGTTTGCCAACTTGAAAATGACCCATTCTGTTAGTTAGCCAATCCGCTATCCATCCATACTAATATATTACCCCCAACCCCGTGAGATCTTATCTTGTGTAGTAACCTTTTATGTGGCACCTTATTGAATGCCTTCTGGAAATCCAAATACACGACATCTACTGGTACCCCTTTATCCACAGAGGAGACATTATACTTGGCAAGACTTGGGGGGTGATTTTAATCCTACCCTTCTGGCCGAAACCGGGCTGGTGGGCAGTTAAAATGCACCGGGTTACTTACCTGCTAGAAAGGTGCTCTGATCCCACTGACTACGATTTTTGCTCAGGCTTCTGTACAGGCGGCTAATCCATCTACGCAAAGCGTTCTTTAAATATGCAGATTGGGGTCCAGTGATGTCACGGGGTCCCAACTATGATTTCAACTCAAGCTGAAGGGGAGAAGACTCCGTAGCTTTCCTGCCATGCTGGAGAGAGTCAGGACCTGTCGGAAAGATGAAGAGGCCCAAATAGGTAAGTTTTTAAACTTTCCTTTTTGGGGCCAGGAGGAGCAGGTGTGCTCCTTAAAGCCCCACAAGAAAAATCACGACTTTCCCTACTCCGGGCTCCTTCCCTTCCCTCTCGTGAGTCCCTCTCAGAACTCCCTTCCCCACACCTACCATCATGCTGGCAGGCAATCAAGGGCCACCCGATTTTCCGCAAACTGGCAGCTACTTCCCGCCCTCTTCCCTCATATTTTTTTTTGGGGGAGGGGTGTCGACCAACAGCGTATTAATGAGGCTGAGTGGTTAAAATAGCCGTGGCTTCATTCTGTCATGGGTGGGTGAGAAATTAACTCACCAGCTCAGTTTCCACCCCGTGGCCGCAATTTTGCCAGCGCTCAGAGTGCGGGTCCGGAAGCGGGTCCGCTGTCCAGATCGAAATGATTGACAGCAGGTTAGGAACCCGCTCCGAACCCGCCTCTATGTAAGTTTCCAAAGTATTGAGTTTGCGATTTCAGAATAGACCCAATACCAAGTGACAGGGGAGGCATTTGTTAAACGTTTGTTAACTACTATTTTGCCAGCCTATTTCTATTTTCCCACTTTTTTAACAGGGTTCACAGCATTCGGAGATCACGTCAGGTAAGTAGGTCAGGTTCTCTATGTCTCCCCATTGCTGTGAATAGGTGATAGCTGCAAAAGTGGTATGAAAGCTACCATTTCACAGCTAGTCACTTTCCAATGCCCAAAGCTTGAGCCTTCAGGAGTTGGAAGACACTTTTGAGCTTTATGCAGTTTGGAAGTGTTTGGAGTAAACTCTCTATCCACTGTCACCTCCTTGGAGCAAGCTCTCTCATCATTGGCAGATCACTTCTGTCATTTCAACGTCAGCTGCCATCTATTCTAGCAATATCAGTGCCCTTGAAAAAATCTCACTTTTGTCCTCAGAATCCCTCCACGATCAGTGCCATCACCAGGCACACCAACAACAAATTCTCTGCAATCACCTGATGCTGCACAGGACACAGGGCATCAGCACCCGACAACATTGCCCAGGAGGCCAGCGTTGGCATCACCATGGCCAGATCTACTTCACTTGGTGCTGTACACCCTGGCTGCCACATGATGCACCAGGTTGACACCAACCCACACCAAGCCATTCCTTTCACATTCATTGATGTAAGAAAACTACTAGGCACTTGGTCTGAGTATTAAACAAGGCTTTAATCAACTGTTTTTCAACATGGAGATCTAGCTGTGTCCTTCACTAGTTCCTGTTAAAGAATGTCTTGAGCAAGCTGGGCCCATGTCCAAGTATTTATACTCTCCCTGGACAGCGCCACCAACAGGCCACCCAGTATTATTTCATAAGTCATTTCCACATGAATGACAAGATTCATGTCATTCTTCCTGCCTGAAAGATTGGAAGTCCGGCAGCTTCCTTCTACCGAATTAATCGGGCTAAGAATCATAGCTGTCTGTTCCCAAATCACTCAGAGCGTGGAGCAGGTTGCAGTTGATTAAATTGACATAAGAAAACTACTAGGCACTTGGTCTGAGTATTAAACAAGGCTTTAATCAACTGTTTTTCAACATGGAGATCTAGTTGTGTCCTTCACTAGTTCCTGTTAAAGAATGTCCTGAGCAAGCTGGGCCCATGCCCGAGTATTTATACTCTCCCTGCACAGTGCCACCAGCAGGCCACCCAGTATTATTTCATAAGTCATTTCCACATGAATGACAAGGTTCATGTCACTCATCACAATTGGGGGGTGGTGGGGGGGTGAAGTTATGTCTCACCATTCACTGGAACTCACTAAGACATTTCCAAAGGTGAGCACAGATCTGTCCAATAAGGTAAAATGGTGAAAATATAGATTTCAATGTTTGACAACACATTAACAGAAACTTCACATGAACATTGGCTAAACCACCCAGGTGCCTACCCTTGTGTGTTGTTAGTTGGTATGCTTGCAGTAGGTTGAGGGTGAGTGTGAGGGGTGTCTAGTGAGATGGGGAAGTGATAATGTAGATAGAGAGGGATGGGTGGAGTTCATGTGAGTAAGGGTATGCAGGAGTAGGGTAGGAAAGGCAGAGTGATGGGGATGTGATGAGTGGCACAGCAGGATGAAGTTGAGTGTGGCTTGGCAGTAACGTTTCGTGATCTGCTCAGATCAGTGAAAGGTTGGCGCCATTGCAGCCTGGTCCTCCTGATGACATCCCGGCTTATGTCCTCCTGTGCAATGTGCAACCAGGCCGCGTTGATCTCCTGGGGAGGTCTCTTCCACTCATGGGAAGGGAAGAGAGCCTCCCTGCATGCTGTGACTCCCTCTATAAGCAAATGGACGGAGTCATGGGAGAGCCTGGGTGCAGCTGTACACCTTTGTTCAGTGCTTGTCAGTGTTTGCAGCACCGCAATGCTGTAGAATACTGACAGCAGAACTGTCAAAAACAAATTGGACATGGCCACTTTAAGGAAACCGGCTGATGACGGGTCATCAAATGACATCATCAGACCCACTTCCTGTTAATTGGCCAGAAACCTTGCAGGGCGGACTTAACAAGCCCAGTCAATGAAAAATCACTTGGAGAGTGCGGGCTGCAGTAGGCAGCGGGCTGGGACCACGATACTGACTCTGGCCAACTCGGACCCACCTCGGTCTGCGAAATCGCGGCCCTTGTTTTTAACAGATGTCTATTTTGCCTGAATTTACTCTGTTTGAAGAACACCCTACTGTATGGCTTATTATATGCAACTGCTTTGTCCACTATTTTAAATGCCCCAGTAAAGTAGCAAACAAAGGAACTGCATATGACCATGTAACAAATTTGTACTTGAATCTTTACACATCATAAATTCAAGGCCTAAGTTTATACTGTAATAAGGGAAATAAAGCATTGCTTCAGAAATTGCTTGTTGTTGCAAGCTTTCTCTGTGTACATTTTAGAAGTATGATACTATCAGTGATGTCCACCTATTCTCAGAGAGATGCAAATCTAAAGTCTGATTGTTAAATAATGAAATTAAATAACAGTAGCTCTCAAGTTTCTATGGTTTGATGCACTCAGTGAGTCATCTAATTCAGTGCATAGGTTTCTTTGTAAAATCAATAAATAAGTGACTTGTTACATATTCATCATTGTCTTACATTCAAACAGTTACTTATTCATCATTCACTAACTCATTGGGCTCGATTTTGCCAGGCCCAAGGAGGCGGGATTGGAGGCGTGTGAGGTGGTAAAATCGCAAAAAATGGCGGGCGGGCCCAATCTCGCCTCCATCCCGCCTCCGAGCAATTTTCCCAAATACGTGTTTCTGACCCCGTTTCCAAGAGGCGGGATAGGCCCTTAAGGCCCTTAACAACCACTTAATTGCCTCTATAATCCCATTTTGAGAGGCCTTTCTGATTTTACCACTTTTCCCACATCCTGCACGTCTCCTCTGGAACACGCCAGTGAATTCTGGCGGCCTCACAAGTGGACTGCTTACTAACAGCTGCAGCTCCACCATTAAAAGGGAGTTTTCAGCAATCATCATTTGCAGGTGGCAGAACTTTTAGCAGGCATACCCATTGTTGTGGAAGTTTGGAGCCTGACACCCATCTCCAGTGTGACCTCCTGGGAAACCCCTCTCGCCACCTTGACTGAGCGCTTCCTCAACTGAGGCATATACCAGAAGCATGGGAACCATTTCGTTCCTTTCCTCCTGGACATCAGATTCGGATGAAGACCAGCTGTGGCAGCAGCAGAAGCATGAACAACAGCACCACCAACAACAGCAGCAACAACAGGAGGGCCAAGCTGCTGCTCACCCACCTGAAGCTGCACAAGCCAGAAGGCGCCAGCGCGCGACCACATTGCTGCCCAGGATACAAGGGACGCACTCATCTTGGCCAGATTTGCTTAGCCTGCACAAACAAATACTTTTGCCTCGCATCTTCTTATCAAACCATCGACAATAACCAAGAACCTGTGGGTTCCTATTACTCTGACCACCATACTGACAATTGCAAGTCACCCTAAGCCCTCAATGTGGAAGTCCCATTAGCGAAATGACACACGCCACAACTGCAACAGTTTGCCATCAGGATTTTTAATGGCAATAAGCAACTGATGACTTTTCAAAATTAAACACAATATTACACCCAAGTGACTACCCTTGTGAGTACTTGTGCATTATCTTCCTCTTACGCGCGCTCCTACGTGGTGCTTCCCCTGTGGCGTCAGCAGATGTGGGGGCCCCTTGCTCACTTTCTTGCTGCCCCTGTCTTGACACCTTTGGCGGGCGCCCTCTGGGGTTGCGAACCTGTGAGGGCTCGGCAACAGTCTGCTGCTCCTGCGGCTGTGCAGGGGTTGAGACGCCGATCTCAGTTGGGTGGGGACTCTGGTGGGGCTCTGACCGAGGGCTCTGCAGTGGCATGGTCGTGTGAGCACTTGGAGAGGAGCCCCCACTTCCTTGTTGTATGCCACCAACATCCCTCTCATGGGTCAGCCCCACTTCAGAGCTAGCAAGTGGCTGGACAGTACCTTGCTGCACTGCAGGGGGGACATGAGGACTCGTTTCTGCACTGGAAGTCCTACTCCAGAGGACTTGCATGAAGGTCTGGTTTGTTTGATCAATAGCTGACCATCGCTCCTCAAGAGATGTCAGTCTATTCTGAACAATTACCATGTTTTCCATACCTTGGCATCTAAGCTCCTCCATGGACGTAGCCATCCTCGCTTCTATCATAGCCATCCTCTCCTCTATGGTAGCCAGCCTTACCATGGAAGTAGCCGTCCTTTCCAAGGAGGTAGCCATTCTTTCCGTGGTGATGCATTCATGCGCCAACGCCTCCACAAAGGCTCTGCTCATGTTAGCGATGGACTCCTCCATTCGCTCCACACGCGCAGCGACCCTGGAGACAAAACCTGCCAGAGACTCCTGCACCTGTTCCTGGAGTTCCAGACCGCTCTCCTTCTGGATGGACCCAGAGACACAGGGTCGACATGCAGCGGAGCCGAGCTGGGAGCGTCCTCTCCACTGCGAAGAGGACTCTCCACTGCTGTCCCTGTCTCCACCATCTGCTGATGCTCACTTGTGAGCTGTGATACACCAGGTGACAATTCTACTCTATGTGACGAACGTCCCACCGAGGTGTGAGTGTCTGCGCTGGTGCAGAGTGCGCTTAATTCTGCTGACAGCACGCCCTCAGAGGTTGGTGCTTCCTCTGAGGAGTTTGGAAGCTCAGGCTCTTCCTCCTTGTCAGTGGGGACAGGGGCTCTCGATGGCCCTGTGGGGGAGTAAAGGGAAGAGTTAGAGATGTGAGGTAAAGGTTGCATGCACATTGAATTGAGCAGATCATCATAAGTCAATCTGTTAGAGCATCAGAATCATTATCAGTCACTCATGCAATGTCAATGAGAGAGATACCAAACTATTCTGTCACCAGCTTGCTGTGATGCGCTCGCCTGTCCGTTCCCCACTTGGGAATCCTCCTCGGCAATTTCCAGGGCCGCCTCCACCAAGGTGATGAGTTGGGCTACTGAGGGTGGCTCTCCTCCTCTCCTCGCTCTTGCCCTCTTATTGTGGGCTCTCTTTTACTGTAATGAGGGACACAAGTGGAGTTGGAGTGAGAATGAAGGAGTGAGTGTAAAGAATCCATAGCATAGATGCTTAGAAGGAGACAAAGGGCCCTCCCTGTGTGTTGTAAGTTGTTGTCATTGCGTCACAGTGATAGGGAGTGTAAGGGCTGTATGGTCGAATAGTTAAGTGAATGTGACCATAGAGAGAGAGGGAATGGGTAAGGGTGCAGGGATGTCAGTGTCAAGTGGGATGTGGAGGAAGAGGTTGGCAAAGCAGAGTGCTGGTGAGGAGAGGTGATGGGGATGAAATTGAGGGTGATGAGAAAGTCATACTCACTTTTCCTGTGCGGAGAAGGTCATGAAACCTCTTCCTGCACTGCAGCCAGGTTCTGCGGCACATAGAGATGGCATTGCCCTCCTGGGCCATTTGCAGCCACACAGCTTTAGTCTGTTGTGGTTGCATTTTTCTCCCTGAGGAAGGGAAGAGCACCTCCTTATTAGATATTGCTCCCTGCACTAGAGCTTGGAGGGAGGCTCATCAAAGCAAGGTGCACACTTTTGCTTGCTGGTGGACATGGTCGGTAAATGAAGTCTTGCATAAAATGTCCAAAGCATTTCCAGTCTCCAGAAGAAGCAAGGCTGCTTGCAGGCCAGAATTTGTTCATTCCTGTTTGGCATAAAAATAAAACAAAAAAGGTGACTCAACTGTGGCTAAAAAGGGAAATTAGGGATAGCATAAGATCCAAGGAGAGGACATATAAATTGGCCAGAAAAAGCAGCAAACCTGAGGATTGGGAGCAGGTTAGGATTCAGCAAAGGAGGACATCGGGATTAATTAAGAGGGGGAAAATTGAATATAAGAGTAAGCTTGCAGGGAACATAAAAACTGACTGTAAAAGCTTCTATAGATATGTGAAGAGAAAAAGATTGGTGAAGTCAAGTGTAGGTCCCTTGCAGTCAGAGTCAGCAGAATTTATAATGGGGAACAAAGAAATGGCAGACCAATTAAATACATACTTTGGTTCTGTCTTCACAAAGGAGGACACAAATAAGCTCCCAGAGATGTCGGGAACATAGGGTCTAATGAGAGGGAGGAAATGAATGAAATCAGTATTTGTAGGGAAATGGTGTTAGGGAAATTGACGGCATTGAAGGCCGATATATCCCCAGGGCCTGATATCTACATCCTAGGGTACTTAAGGAAGTGGCCCTAGAAATAGTAGATGCATTGCTAGTCATCTTCCAAAATTCTGTAGACTCTGGAATAGTTCCCATGGATTGGAGGGTAGCTAATGTAACCCCATTATTTAAAAAAGGTGGTAGAGAGAAAACGGGGAATTATAGACCGGTAAGCCTGACATCGGTAGTGGGGAAAATGCTAGAGTCCATTATAAAAGGTGTAATAGCAGAGCACTTGGAAAACATTGACAGGATCAGACAAAGTCAACATAGATTTACAAAAGGTAAATCATGCTTGACTAATCTACTGGAATTTTTTCAGGATGTAACTGGTAGAATAGATAAGGGAGAACCAGTGGATGTGGTGTATTTGGACTTTCAGAAGGCTTCGAGAAGGTCCCACATAAGAGATTGGCGTGCAAAGTTAAAGCACATGGGATTGGGGGTAAGGTACTGACTTGGATAGAGAACTGGTTGGCAGACAGGAAGCAAAGAGTTGGAATAAACGGGTCTTTTTCCGAGTGGCAGGCAGTGACTAGTGGGGTACCGCAGGGATCGGTGCTAGGACCCCAGCTATTCACAATATTTATTAATGATGATGATCTAGGCGAGGGAACTAGATGTAATATCTCCAAGTTTGCAGACGACACAAAGCTGGGTGGGCGTGTGTGCTGTGTGGATGATGCAGAGAAACTCCAGTATGATTTGGACCGGTTGGGTGATTGGCAGATGCAGTATAATGTGGATAAATGTGAGGTTATCCACTTTGATGGCAAAAACAGGAAGACAGATTATTATCTGAAAGGCAATAGATTGGGAAAAGGGGAAGTGCAACGAGACCTGGGTGTCCTTGTGCACCAGTCGCTGAAGGTAAGCATGCTGGTGCAGCAGGCGGTTAAGAGGGCAAATGATATATTGGCCTTCATAGCGAGAGGATTCGAGTACAGGAGCAAGGATGTCTTGCTGCAATTGTACAGGGCCTTGGTGAGACCACACCTTGAGTATTGTGTGCAGTTTTGGTCGCCTTATCTGAGGAAGGATGTTCTTGCCATGGAGGGAGTGCAGTGAAGATTCACCAGACTGATACCTGGGATGGCAGGAATGACGTATGAATAGAGATTGGGTCGATTAGGCTTATATTCACCAGAGTTTAGAAGAATGAGAGGGGATCTCATTGAAACTTATAAAATCCTAACAGGACTAGACAGACTAGATGCAGGAAGGATGTTCCCAATGGCAGGGGAGTCCAGAACCAGGGGTCACAGTCTAAGGATAAGGGGTAAGCCTTTTAGGACTGAGATGAGGAGGAATTTCTTCACCCAGTGAGTGGTGAACCTGTGGAATTCTCTACCACAAAAGGCAGTTGAGGCCAACTTATTAAATATATTCAAGAAGGAGTTAAATATATTTCTTAAGGCTAAAGGGATCAAGGGATATGGGGAGAAAGCAGGGACAGTGTACTGAATTTGGATGATCAGCCATGATCTCATTAAATGGCGGAACAGGCTCGAGGGGCCGAATGGCCTACTCATGCTCCTATCTTTTATGTTTCTATGTTTCTAAATCCAGCAGCACTGATGATGTCATCAGAGGCAACTTTCAGGATGGAAAGACTAATTGGGCCAGGGGTTCCCACACGCTAGAAATCAAGTGTCCAATTAGGGGAAAATCGCACTTTTTTCCCACTTCACATCGGAGTCGGCATCCTGACACGAACACCACCTGACACGCCCCAGCCCGACCCCAATGGCAAAATCGAGCCCATTATTTACCTTTTAACAGTCAAAAAGAAAACAGGAACTAGTTGCGTATTTGCTTTTCATCATTTGTCATTAACAATGTGGACTTTAGACATAGAGAGAAACAGATAGCGAGCCTGTCCATTTTGTTCCTGCCAACAGTAATTGGTAATGACATCAATGGGGAAGCCAACATGGAGGTGATACTGAATCCAGCAGTAGAAGGAAGTTGAAATGACACAACCATTGAAACATCCTCGATTAATGATTATTGTAGCAGTGGCACTTCACTCCATGATACTGTGAAGCTGAGTAACTTCTCAAAGATCCTGTGGTGTACCTGTGGTGTATGTAACCTGTTCCACCTTAAGAGAACTTAAGCCTGTTCCACCTTAAGAGATGTACTACTTTCTCTGGCTGCTGTATACGTAATACCGGTGGTGACCACACCGGTATATAAGCACTGTGTAGTAATATTGTATATTCAGTATAGTCCCTACCTCCAACCAGTAAAGACCTGTTGAATTTACTCTTGTAGTCTGTGTAGTAATTATCACTATAACACACAGACTTAACAGATCCGATAATGCAATCAATCCTTATACTTTACATAAAAGTAGATTTTGAGAAAAAATCAGCTAAAAAAGGATCAACATCAATCATAATTTTTAAAATATGCAGATAAGCTCTTTAAACACATAAAATGGAACGATCTAGTGCACACCTTTCTAGGTTGTAGTATCATGAGCTGAATAGTTGTCTGAATTCTAACTTGTTGTTTGCCCACCTAAGCATTAATAAAGAAACTGTCAAACTCAAATTTTATTGTGTTTTTTTTTATTCGTTCATGGGATGTAGGCGTCGCTGGCAAGGCCAGCAATTTTATTGCCCATCTCAAATTGCCCTTGAGAATGTGGTGGTGAGCCGCCTTCTTGAACCGCTGCAGTCCGTGTGGTGAAGGTACTCCCACAGAGCCAGCAACGATGAAGGAACGGCGATATATTTCTAAGTCAGGATGGTGTGTGACTTGGAGAGGAACTTGGAGGTGGTGGTGTTCCCATGCACCTGCTGCCCTTGTCCTTCCAGGTGGAAGAAGTCGCGGGTTTGACAGGTGCTGCTGAAGAAGCCTTGGCGAGTTGCTGCAGTGCATCTTGTAGATGGTACACACTACAGCCACGGTAAGCTGGTGGTGAAGGGATTGAATGTTTAAGATGGTGGATGGGGTGCCAATCAAATGGGCTGCTTTGTCCTGGATGGTGTCGAGCTTCTTGAGTGCTGTTGGAGCTGCACTCATCCAGACAAGTGGAGAGTATTCCATCACACTCCTGACTTATGCCTTGTAGATGGTGGAAAGGCTTTGGGGAGTCAGAAGGTGAGACACTCGCCGCAGAATACCCAGCCTCTGACCTGCTCTTGTAGCCACAGTATTTATGTGGCTGGCCCAGTTAAGTTTCTGATTAATGGCGACCCCCAGGACGTTGATGGTGGAGGATTTGGTGATGGTAATGCCGTTGAATGTCAAGGAGCGGTGGTTAGACTCTCGCTTGTTGGAGATAGTCATTGCCTGGCACTTGCGTGGCACGAATGTTACATGCCACTTATCAGCCCAAGCCTGAACATCGTCCAGGTCTTGTTGCATGTGGCATGGACTGCTTCATTATCTAAGGAGTTGTGAATGGCACTGAACACTGTGTAGTCATCAGCGAACATCCCCATTTCTGACCTTATGTTGGAGGGAAGGTCATTGATGAAGCAGCTGAAGATGGTTGGGCCTAGGACACTGCCCTGAGGAACTCCTGCAGCGATGTCCTGGGGCTGTGATGATTGACCTTCAACCTCCACAACCATCTTCCTTTGTGCTAGGTATGATTCCAGCCAGTGGAGAGATTTCCCCCCAATTCCCATTGACTTCAGTTTTACTAGGTTTCCTTGATGCCAGACTTGGTTAAATGCTGCCTTGATGTCAAGGGCAGTCATTCTCACCTCACCTCTGGAATTCAGCTCCTTTGTCCATGTTTGGACCAAGGCTGTAATGAGGTCAGGAGCTGAGTGGTCCTGGCGGAACCCAAACTGGGCATCAGTGTGCAGGTTATTGGTGATTAAGTGCCACTTGATAGCACTGTCAATGACACCTTCCATCACTTTGCTGATGATTGAGAGTAGACTGATGGGGCAGTAATTGGCCGGGTTGGATTTGTCCTGCTTTTTGTGAACAGGACATACCTGGGCAGTTTTCCACATTGCCGGATAGATGCCAGTGTTGTAGCTGTACTGGAACAGCTTGGCTAGAGTCACGTTTGTTCTGGAGCACAAGCCCTCAGCACGACAGCCGGGATGTTGTCGCGGGCAATAGGCTTTGTTGTATCCAGTGCACTCAGCCATTTCTTGTTATCATGTGGAGTGAATCAAATTGGCTGAAGACTAGCTTCTGTGATGGTGAGGTCCTCAGGAGGAGGCCGACATGGATCATCCACTTGGCACTTCTGGCTGAATATGGTTGCAAATGCTTCGGCCTTGTCTTTTTCACTCACGTGCTGGGCTCCACCATCATTGAGGATGGGGATATTCATGGCGCCTCCTCCTCCCGTTAGTTGTTTAATGGTCCACCACCATTCACGACTGGATGTGGCAGGACTGCAGAACTTTGATAGTTATAGAGTTATAGGGGGAGAAATTCGGTTGTTAGCGCCACCGATTAACGCCTAAAGTGGCCGAGAAGTGGGGTGCTAGCCAATTTCTGGGCGGGCGTAAGGCGCCTAGCGCCTCGCCCCATATTGAGCATGAATTTAGCGCCGGCGCTAAATCTTAGCGCCCGCTCATGGGCGCAGGCTGATTATGACGTCATTTGAGTGTGCAACGCCTTTTGGGTGCCCCGGACCGGAAATTCAGTGGCGCCCCCCTCCATAGCACCTGGCGCTAATAGTGACAGCTTACCTGGGCCTTACCAAGTCACTCTCGGGCTGGAGGAGCGTTATTTAAAGGGGACTGGTGTGGTTTAAAAGCGGCAGCCATTTTTGGAGCACAACTTCCTCGATAGCTACAAAGAGTTGCTGAGCTGCACACTGAAAGCCATTTAACCACTGAGCCAGCGCAGTCAGACGATCTTCAGCCTTCTGACCATCACCTTGCTGTTGGTGAGCCTTGACAACGGGGGACCTTCCTGTGGGCACTTATTATGGGGGCTGCATTGGAGGGGAACGTCCTGCTGCTGAATCATCTGGAAAGGGCACTGAGATGCTGGGAGAGGGGGGCGGGCATGGCCAGATGGAGGAGGGCCAACAGACGTCGCCACAGCAGACCTTACGCTGGCAGGGTTTTCCGACAGCAGTTTTCCTACATGAACATGCCGGAGGAGCAGTGTGTCAGAAGGCTGCGATTTAGAAAGGAGGTGGTGACTGAGCTGTGCCAGCTGCTTCAGCCAGATCTGCAGCCTCAGATAAAGTGCAGGACATCTCTGTCGGTGGCTGAGAAGATGCCTGCTGGCCTGAACTTCTACGCGAGCAGCTCTTCTCAGGCTGCGCGTCAGAGGCTGATCAGAAGTAGCTTCTAGGCCCCTCTCACGGAATGCTTGCTGCCATTCCAAGAACAGGAATGGAACCGGTCTGATACCCCCAAGCCTGTGAAGGGCAAGATGCATGTAAATAGCAGGCATGGCCATTGTAAATGAAGAAAGTGTTTCATTACACAAAATGTGGTTCCTTCAAACATGAAAAAGCTATGGCAACAGAAAGCAAAACTAATACACTGACACATAACTGCCTCTCACACCCGGGAGACTGTCCAAAACATAAATCACATTCCGACCATCTTCCTTGGCCTTGATTCCACTGCGCCAACCAAAGCATCCAATGCCCCATCAGTGAGGCGTTCCGCCCTCTGCCTCACCCTTTCCATGTTTTGCGAGGCTGGTGCGCCACAGGTAGGCTCCCACCGCTTTGAAGGCCTACAAGGCAGTGAGTGTGTCTGGTGATGTCAATTGACCTGCCCCTTTAAGAGCTGGCCGGCGCCAATGTGTCTCAGGGAAAGTGATTATTGACAACACCCTCGCTGCGCCCCGCCGCCGCGAAATTGGGTTGCGCCGCCGGGTTAGCGCCTTAAGAGTAGCGTGCAGCGCTTGATTTAGTGCCGCAATCACCTTTAGGGGCGCTGCAACCCACTATCACGCTAGGTGGTGCTAAATTGCGCCTGGCGCTAAATTTGCGCATCGCCAGGACTAGCGCTCCAAACGCGGCTATACAGAATTTCTAGAGTTATACAGCACAGAAAGAGGCCCTTCGGCCCATCGCATACACGCCGGCCATCAAGCCCTGTCTAATCTAATCCCATTTTCCAGCATTTGGTCCGTAGCCTTGTATGCTATGGCATTTCAAGTGCTCATCCAAATGCTTCTTGAATGTTGTGAGGGTTCCTGCCTCTACCACCCTTTCAGGCAGTGAGTTCCAGATTCCAACCACCCTCTGGGTGAAAAAGTTTTTCCTCAAATCCCCTCTAAACCTCCTGCCCCTTACCTTGAATCTATGCCCCTTTGTTATTGACCCCTCTACTAAGGGGAAAAGTTCCTTTCTATCCACCCTATCTATGCCCCTCATAATTTTGTATACCTCAATCAGGTCCCCCCTCAGCCTTCTCTGCTCCAAGGAAAACAACCCCAGCCTGTCCAGTCTTTCTTCATAGCTGAAGCGCTCCAGCCCAGGTAACATCCTGGTAAATCTCCTCTGCACCCTCTCCAAAGCAATCACATCCTTCCTATAGTGTGGCGACCAGAACTGCACACAGCACTCCAGCTGTGGCCTTACCAGCGTTTTGTACAGCTGCATCATAATCTCCCTGCTCTTATATTCTATGCCTCAGCTAATGAAGGCAAGTATCCCATATGCCTTTTTAACCGCCTTATCCACCTGTTCTGCTGCCTTCAGGGATCTATGTACATGCACACCAAGGTCCCTCTGATCCTCTGTCTTTCCTAGGGTCTTACCATTCATTGTGTATTCCCTTGCCTTGTTAGTCCGTCCAAAATGCATCACCTCACACTTTTCAGGGTTAAATTCCATTTGCCACTGTTCCGCCCATCTGACCAACCCATCTATATCGTCCTGCAGACTGAGGCTTCCCGCCTCGTTATTTACCACCCCACCAATTTTCGTGTCATCTGTGAACTTACTGATCATACCTTTTACATTCACATCCAAATCACTAATGTAGACCACAAACAGCAAGGGACCCAGCACCGATCCCTGCGGTACCCCACTGGACACAGGCTTACAGTCACAAAAACAACCTTCCGCCATCACCCTCTGCCTTCTGCCACTAAGCCAGTTTTGGATTCAATGTGCCAAGGCACCCTGGATCCCATGGGCTCTTACCTTCCTGACCAGTTTCCTATGCGGGACTTTATCAAAAGCCTTACTGAAATCCATGTAAACCACATCCACTGCACTTAATTAGCAATCTTGTTGTACAAGGCCCCTTGGGTCGGAGCGATCATAATATGATCGAATTGTTCATTAAGATGGAGAATGAAGTAGTTGACTCAGAGACAAGGGTCCTCAATTTAAATAAAGGAAACTACGATGGTCTAAGGAGCGAGTTGGGTAGGATTGATTGGGGAATGGCACTCAAAGGGTTGACAGTGGATAGGCAATGGCAAACATTCAAAGACCGAATGGATGAGCTACAGAATTTGTTCATCCCGGTTTGGCATAAAAATAAAACAAAAAAGGTGACTCAACCGTGGCTAACAAGGGAAATTAGGGATAGCATAATATCCAAGGAGAGGACATATAAATTGGCTAGAAAAAGCAATAATCCTGAGGATTGGGAGCAGTTTAGGAGTCAACAAAGGAGGACAAAGGGATTAATTAAGAAAGGGAAAATAGAATATCAGAGTAAGCTGGCAGGGAACATAAAAACTGACTGTAAAAGCTTTTATAGATATGTGAAGAGAAAAAGATTGGTGAAGTCAAGCGTAGGTCCCTTACAGTCAGAATCAGGGGAATTTATAATGGGAAACAAGGAAATGGCAGACCAACTAAATACATTCTTTGGTTCTGTCTTCACAAAGGAGGACACAAATAACCTCCCAGAGATGTCGGGGAACATAGGGTCTGATGAAAGGGAGGAACTGAAAGAAATCAGTATTTGTAGGGAAATGGTGTTAGGAAAATTGATGGGACTGAAGGCCGATAAATCCCCAGGGCCTGATGGTCTACATCCCAGGGTACTTAAGGAAGTGGCCCTAGAGATAGTAGATGCATTGCTGGTCATCTTCCAGAACTCGATAGACTCTGGAACAGTACCCATGGATTGGAGGGTAGCTAATGTTACCCCACTATTCAAAAAAGGTGGTAGAGAAAAAGCGGGGAATTATAGACCGGTAAGCCTGACATTGGTAGTGGGGAAATTGCTGATGTCTATTATAAAAGATGTAATAGCAGAGCACTTGGAAAGCAGTGACAGGATCGGACAAAGTCAACATGGATTTACAAAAGGTAAATCATGTTTGACTAATCTACTGGAATTTTTTGAGGATGTAACTGGTAAAATAGATAAGGGAGAACCAGTGGATGTGGTGCATTTGGACTTTCAGAAGGCTTTCGATAAGGTCCCACATAAGAGATTAGTGTGCAAAATTAAGGCACATGGGATTGGAGGCAAGGTATTGACTTGGATAGAGAACTGGTTGGCAGACAGAAAGCAAAGAGTTGGAATAAACGGGTCGTTTTCCGAGTGGCAGGCAGTGACTAGTGGGGTACCGCAAGGATCGGTCCTAGGACCCCAGCTGTTCACAATATACATTAATGATCTGGATGAGGGAATTGGATGTAATATCTCCAAATTTGCAGACGACACAAAGCTGGGTGGGAGGGTAAGCTGTGAGGAGGATGTCGTGAAACTCCAGTACGATTTGGACAGGTTGGGTGATTGGGCAGAAACATGGCAAATGCACTATAATGTGGATAAATGTGAGGTTATCCACTTTGGTGGCAAAAACAGGAAGGCAGATTATTATTTGAATGGCAATAGATTGGGAGAAGGGGAAGTGCAAAGAGACCTGGGTGTTATTTGTATTGATTTGTATGTGGGTTCAATGACGACACATTCATGAAAGAGAATGTCTTTTAATCTAAAGTATGTTCAACTCAGTTAACAGCATTACAGGAGACACCATCTTAGAGATCCATCTAAAATGAAACTAAAACTAAACTAAACTCTCTCTCTCACATGCCCTCTGCTGGTCGGGCATAAATAATCAAACAGGCAAATATGCTGGTAAGGCACAATAATCAAACAGGCAACTACCATCACTATTTGCTGATATCATTACATCTCCGTTTCTTAAAACAAAAGTATTTTACTTTTATCTAACAACATGTTTTCTTTGTATTACTCTGCATTTTAACTGTACCACTTAATGAACTTACATTATCATTATCATTATCAAGGTTTTTTAACCTTGTTTTGTGTGTTCACATGAAATATGAAAATACACTAGAACTTGAAGAGAGAATAAGATAACATTACTTCCTTCTATAACAAGAGTCCTTAAACTTGCTCAATGAGTCTCTCAGGAGGCTTTACGCGTCTTGAGGATTTTCTGATTGATTGACCTTGAATCTGAGTTGTTGCCTCAGATGATGATTTCTCAGCTGTGTGATCAGGTTGTTCAACAGTATCAGTCTTTTGACCTGCTGTGTGATCAGGTTGTTCAACAGTATCAGTCTTTTGACTTGCTGTGGCTGGTCCCATGAGAAGATCTCGACGATTTCTTCGCAGAACAGCACCCTCATTTGTCTGAATGGTGTATGATCTTGGTTGGACTTCACTCAGGTCAGTTCCCTTCTGAGTCCATATGTTTATTTTGTCTTTGAACCTTACTTGGTCACCAGTGTGGAGTTCAGGTAGGTTTTGTGTTCCTCTGTCATAGTAGTACTTTTGCTTTTCTTTCTGTTGTTCTTTGAACTTCCTCACTTTCTCCCCCTCTTTTGTTTTCAGGAGGTTCTCCGGGATGGGTAGGTTTGACCTTAGCAGACGTCCCATAAGGAGTTGGGCTGGTGACATACCACACTCGAGCGGCGTTGTGCGGTATACAAGCATGCTCTGGTAGAAGTCAGTTCCACCGTCTTTTGCCTTGTACATCAGTCTTTTCACTGTCTGGACCGATTTTTCCACTAGTCCATTGGACTGTGGAAAGTGAGGACTTGACGTTGTGTGGACAAAGTCCCACTCTTTGGCAAAGTGTCGGAAACTTGCATTGTAAAACTGGGGTCCGTTGTCTGTGAAGACCTCGCTTGCCACGCCATGTCTGGAGAATATGGCTTTCATACATGTTATCACAGCATCTGCAGTGGTGGTGTACAGTCTACAAACCTCTGGATACAGGGAGTAATAGTCTGTGACTACAAGATAGTCCTTCCCTTGACATACGAATAGGTCAGCGCCTACCTTCTGGTAAGGTCTGTCTGGCGCTGGGTGTGGCTTTAGTGGTTCCACCGGATTGCTTGCTCGATATTTCAGGCATATTGTGCAGTTTGACACCTCATTTGTCACATCTTGGTTGATTCGTGGCCAGTACATCACCTCTCGTGCTCTTTTCTTGCACTTTTCGATTCCCAGATGTCCTCCATGGATCCTTTTTAGCATCTCTTTTCTCAGACTCTTTGGGATAACTATTTTACTTCCTTTGCAGATGATGTCTTCGACCAGTGATAGTTCTGCCCTGCAGTTCCAGTACTCTGCCATGTCAGGTGAGCAGTCTTGCTTCATGTTGGGCCATCCATCCAAGATGCTTTTCCTCAGTCGTCTCATTGTTTCATCTTTGTTTGTCTCAGTCTTTATGAGCTCCATTTTTGCATCTGCTATTGGCAGTGCACTTGAGATCATGTCCACGTAGGCGTTCACTTTTTCATCCATTTTGGTGTTTGCGGGCTCACTTGGGTCAACAGCTCTGGACAACGTGTCTGCTGTATACATCAGCTTACCCGGTGTGTACGCAACATTCAGTGTATAGCGTTGCAGCCTGATCATCATTCTTTGTATTCTAAGCGGACAACTATTTAGTGGCTTTTGGAACAATGCAATCAAGGGCTTATGGTCAGTCTCTACACTGATTGCTTGTCCTGCCACAAACTGGTGAAATCTTTCACAGGTGTATGTGATGCTGAGCAGCTCCTTTTCTATTTGAGCATATCGCGTCTCCGCATCTGTCATTGAGCGCGATGCATATGCAATAGGTTGCCAGTAGTCATATTTTTGCAGAAGAACGGCACCGAGCCCACTCTGTGATGCATCTGATGATATCTTGATGGGTCTCGCTGGGTCATAAAACCTCAGAACTGGTTCCTCTGTGAGCAGTTTCTTTAGATCGCTCCATGACTTCTCATGCTCATGATTCCATTCCCATTCTATGTTCTTTTCAGTTAGTCGTCTCAGTGGTGCCATCTTTTCTGAGAGGTTGGATATGAATTTACCCATGTAGTTGATCATTCCATTAAACCTCTGCACTTCCTTTTTGCATTGTGGCTTTGGCATATCCTTGATGGCAGACACCTTTCTGGGATCTGGTCTGATGCCCTCACCGCTAAGGATATCTCCCACGAATGTCAGTTCTGTCACCCCGAGCTGGCATTTCTCTCTATTCAGCTTCAGGTTTGTTTTCCTTGTTGCTTCCAGCACTTTTTTCAGTCTCTCGTCATGCTCAGTTCTCGTGGTTCCCCATACTATGATGTCATCCATTGATGTATCAACTCCCTCCAGGTGCTCATAGATCATATGGATAGTTTTGTGATACACTTCAGGAGCTGAGGCAATGCCAAATGGTAACCTTAGGAATCTGTATCTGCCAAATGGACTGTTGAACGTGCACAGTCTTGAACTTGCCTCGTCCAGTTTCATCTGCCAAAATCCTGATGATGCATCTAACTTGCTGAAATACTTTGCATTTGCAAACTGTGACATGATTTCCTCACGTGTAGGAAGCTTGAAATGCTCTCTATTGCTCTGTTTAGATCTCTTGGATCGAGGCAAATTCTGAGCTTTCCATTCTTTTTGTCCACAACGATGAGGGAACTCACCCACTCAGTTGGCTCATCTATTTTCTGAATCACGTTCAGGCTTTCCATCCTGTCCAACTCTGCCTTCAGTTGCTTTTGAAGAGCAAACGGAACTTTTCTGCATGGATGTATGACCGTTGGCATACTTTTATCTACCCTGATCGTGTGTTCTCCTGGAAGGCAGCCTAGACCCTGAAATAGGTCGTTGTACTCTTTCATGAGTTCATCATAGACTGTCTCTCCTTCGCTTTCCACAACGAGGACTCTCTTTACCAGGTTCAGTCTCTCACAGGCTTTTAAACCTAGTATGGCCTGCACATCCTTTGGCACCACGATTAATGCTAGCGTGT
This sequence comes from Somniosus microcephalus, assembly GCF_052327205.1. Taxonomy (NCBI): domain Eukaryota; kingdom Metazoa; phylum Chordata; class Chondrichthyes; order Squaliformes; family Somniosidae; genus Somniosus; species Somniosus microcephalus. The sequence goes on from NC_140992.1 coordinate 77,971,170, forward strand.
GCTCTCTGTCCTTGTGTGTCACTTTGACAATGCATTTTCCTTTCACTGGTATATCAGTACCTGAGTATCCTGTCACTTTCACTTTTATTCCATGTATCTTTGGTCTGGGTCTAATTTTCTTAAAATCAGTCTCTGATATCACATTAACTTGTGCTCCAGTATCCAATTTAAATGGAATGTGTATGTCATTCACTTTTAGTGTCAACATCCAGTCTCTTTTTTCTTTTTTGTTTTCAGACACAACATCTACATAGAACTCCTCTATCTCGCTTTCATCCACTGCATGGACCTTGCTTTGTTGCGCTTGGTTCTTGCAGCAATGGGCATAATGGTTGTTTTTGTTGCAACTATTGCATGTTTTACCATATGCTGGACACTTTTTTGGTGGATGCTGTGTACCGCATCGACTACATGACTTTCGATTGTCCCTTTCATTCTTGTTCGCTGGCCACGCCTCTTTTTTCACATTGGCGCTCTTTTTGGTAAACGGTATGTGTCCGTTCTTTCTCACTGCATCCACGTTGCAGCTACTGTCACTGAACAGCTCCTTTGCCTGCGACTTCACAGTCTCTGTAGCCCTACATAGTGCTATGGCTTTTCCCAGGTCTAGATTTTGCTCTCTTAGCAGTCTTTCCCTTAGACCATTATCTGGAATACCACACACCAGTCTGTCTTTTATCAGCGAGTCTGTCAGTCCCCCAAATTCACACATTTTGCTTCTGTTTCTCAGTTAAGTCACATACTGATCAATAGTCTCTCCCGTTTTCTGTACACATGTGAAAAATCTGTGCCTCTCAAATGTCACGTTACGTTTAGGTATGCAGTAGGCCTCAAACTGTTCCATTATTTTATCCAACTTCATTTTGTCTCCATCAGCAGCGAATGTGAAGTTATTATACACTTCCAGCGCTTCATCACCCACGACATGTAAGAACACTGACGCTTTCATTTTATCACTTTTCTCGTCAGCTCCGATTGCCGCTAAATACAACTCCAAACGTTGTTTGAACCTCCTCCAATTTTCAGCCACATTACCTGTCAACTGAAGCTTCGCCGGTGGGTGTAATCCTACCATTTTTCACTTCGTTAGCTATTCTCCAATGGTAAGTAACGATGTTCTCTTTTGGCTTGCTAATATGTGGAGAGGTGATTTAACTTCAGATTTTTCCTCTTCATCTCTTTCAATCACTTCTTCTGACACCATGTATTGATTTGTATGTGGGTTCAATGACGACACATTCATGAAAGAGAATGTCTTTTAATCTAAAGTATGTTCAACTCAGTTAACAGCAATACAGGAGACACCATCTTAGAGATCCATCTAAAACGAAACTAAAACTAAACTAAACTCTCTCTCTCACATGCCCTCTGCTGGTCAGGCATAAATAATCAAACAGGCAAATATGCTGGTAAGGCACAATAATCAAACAGGCAAATACCATCACTATTTGCTGATATCATTACATTATTGTGCACCAGTCGCTGAAGGTAAGCATGCAGGTGCAGCAGGCGGTTAAGAAGGCAAATGGTATGTTGGCCTTCGTAGCAAGAGGGTTCGAGTACAGGAACAAGGATGTCTTGCTACAGTTGTACAGGGCCTTGGTGAGACCGCACCTTGAGTATTGTGTGCAGTTTTGGTCACCTTACCTGAGGAAGGACATTCTTGCCATGGAGGGAGTGCAGCGAAGATTCACCAGGAATGACGTATGAGGAGAGATTGTGTCGATTGGGCTTATACTCACTGGAGTTTAGAAGATTGAGAGGGGATCTCATCAAAACCTATAAAATTCTGTCAAGTCTGGACAGACTAGATGCAGGAAGGATGTTTATGATGTCCGGGGAGTCCAGAACCAGGGGCCATAGTCTAAGGATAAGGGGTAAGCCATTTAGGACTGAAATGAGGAGGAACTTCTTCACCCAGAGAGTGGTGAACCTGTGGAATTCTCTGCCACAGAGGGCAGTGGAGGCCAGTTCATTAAATATATTCAAGAAAGAGTTGGATATATTTCTTAAGGCTAAAGGGATCAAGGGATATGGGGAGAAGGCAGGGACAGGGTACTGAATTTGGATGATCAGCCATGATCTCATTGAATGGCGGAGCAGGCTCGAAGGGCCGAATGGCCTACTCCTGCTCCTATCTTCTATGTTTCTATGTTTCTATACCCTCATCCACACACCTAGTCATCCCCTCGAAAAATTCAATCAAATTGGTCAGACGTGATCTTCCCTTGACAATGCCATGCTGGCTATCCCTAATTAATCCCTGCCTCTCCAAGTGGAGACCAATTCTGTCCCTCAGAATTTTTTCCAATAATTTCCCTACCACTGATGTTAGGCTCACTGGCCTGTAATTCCCTGGTTTATCCCTACTACCCTTCTTGAATAATGGTACTACGTTAGCTGTTCTCCAGTCCTCTGCCACATCCCCTGTGGCCAGAGAGGTTCTGAAAATTTGTGTCAGAACCCCTGCAATCTCCTCCTTTGCCTCACATAGTAGCCTGGGATACATCTCGTCTGGGCCTGGGGATTTATCCACCTTTAAGCCTGCTAAAACTGCTAGTAATTAACTAGAAGTGACAAAGACTTAATTTTCTCAAGCAAATTCCTATGATATACTGTAATAGTAGAGTGCAACTGGTGGCAACTATGATGATGGCAAGTATCTGATGAAACTGTTAAATGCTGAAAGACCTGGAGAATTTGTGCTGTGATTGGTGAAATGGGACAGAGCAATCACAAGCAATACCACAGCACTGTGGAACACATGGTTACCCATGGGGAAAAAGTAAAGATACTCACAAGACAGACAAATAGTAATTGTGGTTGCCTGTGATTAGAGAAATGGGGAGCCTTTGTTGCAACCAATTATTTATTTCTGAAAGGCTAAAGAAATACATCTGGGGTAATCCAACCATAGTCTGCAAGAGTGATTTGGACCAGAATTAAACAAGAGACAAAAAGTTTATGTAATGATGAAGATTAGTGGCAAGAATGCTAACTGGGAGGATTACAGAAAACAACAGAAAGAGACAAAGAAAGTAATGACGCCAAAGAGGGAGTATGAAAACACTTGCAGATTATGGCCCAGAAATTGGTGTCGGGGGCTTGCCGCGCGTGCAAGCCCCCGATCTGCACTCACCCTGCGCGCTGACATCTGAAGCCCCGGCCTGCTTGCATTTCCTGTGACAGGCCCGGTTCAGATGTCAGCCCGCAGTGCTTACCTGATCCAGCGGCGTAGTTAGTGCGATGTGCCGGCTGGGATCAGGTGAGCACTGTACAACCAATCAGGGGAGGGGAAGGTTCATTCATGAGTTTGAGAGTAAGAACTGTCAAACTCATGAAAACTACGAGGGCCCAAAACACTATTTAAAAACTTTAAATAAAAATTTAAAAAACTTCCCAATCATTAGATTAAGTATAAATAAGTTTAAAAAAATAATTTAAACAATTTTTCTTTTGAAAAAAATAAATTTTTAATAAAAAGGGTCTAAAACTAAACTTACCTTATTGTAGATTCTTTAAAATAATAAACCTGTGGGAAAATTTTTTCTAAATTACACTAAAACACCACTTACCTGTAAAAATAAATACTTACGTGTGCTTTTTACAAGCGTAAAGACCAGAGGCCTTTACACATGCGCAAATCCCCCAAAACAGAGGAAATCCAAGACGCACGCGCTGCCCACTACAGCACACGCGCTAGCCTCTTCAACTCTTGGGTTAGAGGAGAGGAAATGCCGGTTTTCAGCGCATGCGCTGTGCATGCTGAAAACCGGCATTTCCTCCAGCCAGACGCGTGAGTACCCCTTCCGTACTCACACGTTTGGGGAGGAATTACTGCCCCTATATGAAGGATAACAGCAAAGGTTTTTATAAGTACATCAAGAAAAAGAGAATGGTAAAGGAGGAAGTGGGCCCATTAAACAGAGATTTAAGTATGACAATAATAGAGGGCAAGGACATACTGGAACTCCTGAATTAATATGTTGTGTTGGTCTTCACAGTGAGCAAACAGTGTACAGTACCAGAGGTAAATTGAAAAATTAAGATTAGTAAAGGGGATAAACTGTTAGGCATTAGTTTAAATAAGAACATTGTAATGGATAAAATAATGGGATTGAAGCCAGACAAATCTCCCGGCTTAGCCAATTTTCAGAGGGCATTAAAACAAACAGCGGAAAAATTGGGAATGCATTAGTTCTAATTTCCAAAGATTTCTCGATTCAAAAAAAGATAGAGGATTGGAATTTAGCAAATGTCACACTATATTCAAAAGAGGAAGGGAAAAACCAAGGAGCTACAGGCCAATAATTTTAATGTCAGTAGTGGGAAAATTGCTAGAATCCATCATCAGAGACAGAGTAAGTGAGCATTTGGAAAAGTATAGGGTACATCCAGCACTCCCACGCTCTCAGTAGGATCTGCACTGAAAGAGACTGTAGGTTGGAGACAGGACTACCACATTGTTTTCTGACTTACACTCCTACCAAACAGCTAGCAAAAGTAGTAAAATTGCACAATAGTTGCCGTATTACATGGGCACGAAGGACACACTTCCTGGCCATAATATCTAACGTTTTTAGATATGGTTACATCACAACTAGTAAAGTTACTGCACTGCCTGTAGGGGGTGGTGTGGTTGGCGCGTGCGCCCAGTCAGTTATGCCCCTGACTGTTTGTGAGCGGTTCGAATCGCTCCCACGCTCCTGGGTTCTAGACACTGGACTTAGGTACAGGTGGCGATACAGAAAAGACTTGAGTAGACAAGTGGTTTGGATGTAAGAAAACCAAGATTTTATTAAAATAGAAATTAACACAATCTTATGAGAAGTTACTAGTATAAAATCACAGGCAAATACAAAATAACTATACTTATACAGGGAAAAATTAAGATTAGTAAAGGGGATAAACTGTTAGGCATTAGTATAAATAAGAACATTGTAATGGATAAAATAATGGGATTGAAGCCAGACAAATCTCCCGGCTTAGCCAATTTTCAAAGGGCATTAAAACAAACAGGGGAAAAATTGGGAATGCATTAGTTCTAATTTCCAAAGATTTCTCGATTCAAAAAAAAGATAGAGGATTGGAATTTAGCAAATGTCACTCTGTATTCAAAAGAGGAAGGGAAAAACCAAGGAGCTACAGGCCAATAATTGGCACACAGCACATCAAGGGAAAACAACTATCTTAACAATCCCCTTATCCTTATCCCACCCCTTATATCTAACTAGATTAAGCTATGAGGGGCCAGAATTCATGCTCACCAATCCAAAATAAAGCCAACTGTTAACGAGTGCAAGTTTTGAGGTCTGCTCTTTGGTCCTACTAGGTACCCCGTCGCCACGTGGTCTTCAGGGGCGCGGTGCTGGATCTGCTGCTGCGACACACTTTTTCCCCTCCGCTGCCGTCGTCGTCTCGTCGCGATGGGCTCTCCTCTTCTACTCCCTCGGGCGGTCGTCGGCGGCACCGTTCTGCCTACAGGGCAGTTGGCAGTTTTACCTGCCTAGATTTTCCTACCCAAGCTTAAGAACGCCAGTCTATTCGTCGAGGCGTGGCCACCTGCATTTTCGCAATGTTCAACAAGATGCTTGTCTTCCCAAGCACCAGCTTATAACTAGGCGCTTGTTTTTTTTACCGATACATTTTTCGCTGCCCTGCTCTGCCCTTATCATGTTATTATCGTCTTCTTCGTCTCATAGAAACATAGAAACATAGACGATAGGAGCAGGAGTAGGCCATTCGGCCCTTCGAGCCTGCTCCGCCATTCAATGAGATCATGGCTGATCATCAAAATTCAGTACCCTTCCCTGCCTTCTCCCCATATCCCTTGATCCCTTTAGCCTTAAGAAATATATCCAACTCTTTCTTGAATATATTTAATGAACTGGCCTCCACCGCCCTCTGTGGAAGAGAATTCCACAGGTTCACCACTCTCTGGGTGAAGAAATTCCTCCTCATTTCAGTCCTAAATGGCCTACCCCTTATCCTTAGACTATGACCCCTGGTTCTGGACTCCCCGACCATCGGGAACATCCTTCCAGCATCTAGTCTGTCCAGGCCTGACAGAATTTTATAGGTTTCGATGAGATCCCCTCTCAATCTTCTAAACTCCAGTGAGTATAAGCCCAATCGACACAATCTCTCCTCATACGTCATTCCTGCCATCCCAGGTATCAGCCTGATAAATTTTCGCTGCACTCCTTCCATGGCAAGAACATCCTTCCTCAGTTAAGGCGACCAAAACTGCACACAATACTCAAGGTGCGGTCTCACCAAAGCCCTGTACAACTGCAGCAAGACATCCTTGTTCCTGTACTCGAACCCTCTTGCTACGAAAGCCAACATTCCATTTGCCTTCTTAACCGCCTGCTGCACCTGCATGCTTACCTTCAGCGACTGGTGCAGAAGAACACCCAGGTCTCTTTGCACTTCCCCTTCTCCCAATCTATTGCCATTCAAATAATAATCTGCCTTCCTGTATTTGCCACCAAAGTGGATAAACTCACATTTATCCACATTATAGTGCATTTGCCATGTTTCTGCCCAATCACCTAACCTGTCCAAATCGTACTGGAGCTTCATGACATCCTCCTCACAGCATACCCTCCCACCCAGCTTTGTGTCGTCTGCAAATTTGGAGATATTACACCCAATTCCCTCGTCCAGATCATTAATATATATTGTGAACAGCTGGGGTCCTAGGACCGATCCTTGCGGTACCCCACTAGTCACTGCCTGCCACTCGGAAAACGACCCGTTTATTCCAACTCTTTGCTTTCTGTCCGCCAACCAGTTCTCTATCCAAGTCAATACCTTGCCCCCAATCCCATGTGCCTTAATTTTGCACACTAATCTCTTATGTGGGACCTTATCGAAAGCCTTCTGAAAGTCCAAATACACCACATCCACTGGTTCTCCCTTATCTATTTTACCAGTTACATCCTCAAAAAATTCCAGTAGATTAGTCAAGCATGATTTACCTTTTGTAAATCCATGTTGACTTTGTCCGATCCTGTCACTACTTTCCAAGTGCTCTGCTATTACATCTTTTATAATGGACTCTAGCATTTTCCCCACTACCGATGTCAGGCTTACCGGTCTATAATTCCCCGCTTTTTCTCTACCACCTTTTTTGAATAGTGGGGCAACATTAGCTACCCTCCAATCCATGGGTACTGTTCCAGAGTCTATTGAGTTCTGGAAGATGACCAGCAATGCATCTAGTATTTCTAGGGCCACTTCCTTAAGTACCCTGGGATGTAGATTATCAGGCCCTGGGGATTTATCGGCCTTCAGTCCCATCAATTTTCCTAACACCATTTCCCTACAAATACTGATTTCTTTCAGTTCCACCCTCTCATCAGACCCTATGTTCCCCGGCATTTCTGGAAGGTTATTTGTGTCCTCCTTTGTGAAGACAGAACCAAAATATGTATTTAGTTGGTCCGCCATTTCTTTGTTCCCCATTATAAATTCCCCCGATTCTGACTGCAAGAGACCTACACTTGACTTCACCAATCTTTTTCTCTTCACATATCTATAAAAGCTTTTACAGTCAGTTTTTATGTTCCATGCAAGCTTACTCTCATATCCTATTTTCCCTTTCTTAATTAATCCCTTTGTCCTCCTTTGTTGAATCCTAAACTGCTCCCAATCCTCAGGATTATTGCTTTTTCTGGCCAATTTGTATGTCCTCTCCTTGGATCTTATGCTATCCCTAATTTCCCTTGTTAGCCACGGTTGAGTCACCTTTTTTGTTTTATTTTTATGCCAAACTGGGATGAACAACTTCTGTAGTTCATCCATTCGGTCGTTGAATGTTTGCCATTGCCTATCCACCGTCAACCCTTTGAGTGCCATTCCCCAATCAATCCTACCCAACTCGCTCCTCAGACCATCATAGCTTCCTTTATTTAAATTGAGGACCCTAGTTTCTGAGTCAACTACTTCATTCTCCATCTTAATGAAGAATTCGATCATATTATGATCGCTCCGACCCAAGGTGCCTCGTACAACAAGATTGCTAATTAATCCTTTCTCGTTACATAATACACAGTCTCGCCGGACTACTATACAAGTCCTGGGCTACCTGCTTGACTTTGTCTCGCCCCTTTCTGCGGGCTGGGCGTCCTGGATGGCTATGGACTTGGGTCTCGTTCCCCTCCCCTGCTGTTGGTATGGTGCAACTGGTTACTGAAAATCTGCTACGGGAAGAGAGCCCGGGGCACGAGTACGAGCGGCAGCCCAAGAGGCCGGAGCCACAAGAGCAGAGCAAGAGCCAGGAGCAAGAGCGGGAAGAGAGCGATTGCTACCCAGGGCCTTCAGTTATACTCCTCACGATAACCCTTATCTGCGCGCCAAATCAGGTTAGTTCATTGTTCCAATCTTGGCGGGCTAGTTTAAATAATTGTAGCAATCTAAACTAACTGATTTTAGATGGCCATTGATCGCACCCAATGGCCTGCTGTCTGAGCTGTATTGTTATTAATGCATTTTAATCAGCCTGTCCAGCCTCGATGGCTTCCTTAAGCTGTTTCCGATTATTTATGCAAACAACTTGAATGCCTCAAGTATAGACCTAACTGGTTTTGGTCTGTCTACGATTTGGCTTAATGCATATTCAGAGTTCTGTCTGCTTTCCAAAATACAAAGTCTTTCTTCACAGAAACTGCATTTTAGGTTTCAATTTCCCCAAAAGCTGCTTGTGCCACAGAGTCCAAGCTTTTAAAATCTTGCAGGCTTTTGGCCACGAGGTGCAGACGCCATCTTTGGGTACCCTTTTTTTTAGTGTCCATGCAGAGTCCCTTTTATTAATAATAAACTTTGGGGAAATGTGGAAATTTTGTGAATCTTACACGCCCCCCTGTGATACTAAAACTTGCTTGAAGTATCATTCTTACAAGGTGAGCAAAATTTTTCTGACCCTCCATAGTCAACCTTCCCCTGTAATTACCTATCTAATACACACACGACACATGCATTTCCCATTCCGCGAAAATGTAGTGTACATCAGCATACATAGAATAACCACAGACTTTTACACACATCCAAGCATGGAGGGGGTCCAACGCTCCTGCACCACTTGGTACACATACATCTTTATTAAATGCGTCGCAAAAAAACAACAGAAAACCTTTATTAAAAACAACAAACACCAAAAAAACAACAATCTTTAATAAGAATACAAGGAAAAGACTTAAACAGGCATATCTCCCTCTACTTTCACATAATGTTCCTTCCAGATCCTCTGGTTTCGGAATTCTAACAACTGACCTTTTCCCTTACATTGAATGCAAACTAGATACAACACTATCCCTAACTGACAAACCACGAGAATGTGGGAAGCCAGTCTGATCCACGAAGGGACCTCTATGTTATTGAAAATGTCCCACCAGGGTGGAATCACAATATCCAATATCTTAGTCCCTATCTCTACTGTTTTCTGCTCTAGAGTGTAAAAATGTTTCTGCGAAACTGTAACGGCTTTGAGTATTTTGGTAAGGTGTTCAGGGAGAGGGGGAATTTCGTAGCCAAAGTGCGCTATGTACTTTTGCAAATTCATAAAATTCTCCTTCACAGTGAGGTGAACAGTGGAGGGTTCAGGAATGGGGACAATTTGCTCCTGGGCCACTTGAACTTCTGCCTCAGGTTTAAAACAGAAGCTGCTGTCACTAACCGGACCACCCACACTGCGGTTTTGAATAGGCATTCAAGTGCTGGGGACACAGGATTATGTGTGCTCCCCGGCTCTGGCACCCTGAGAGGTCAGTACCTGTCATAGCGTGCTCCCACTTTATGACGTAAGGCAGGACCGCTGTGAAACGAATGTGTGCACCCCCTTGAATGACTCCAATGTTCTCAACCCTGTATACCTGCACGGGTCGGGCTGTCCTACCCATGACCGGCATCCTAACTACTACTCCCATGATCGTGTGGTTGGACCGCCCACAATCCACGGGGACTGGGTAGGCCTCGGAAGCTAGCCGGAGTTGGCACGGGCTTAATGCATTCTCAAATGGGTGGAGGGCTGTGAGGTGTTTGTTGCTGATCCAGGAGGGGACTAAACCCTGCTTTAAATCCTCCAGATTACTGCGGCCCTCGCCCAGTAACCACGCCCTGTATAGCATGCACACCTCATTCTGCGCAGCCTGGTCAAAAGCATTTCTGTCCTCCCTTATGAGGGCATTTACCGTCTTTGCATGCTTCTCCAACTCAGCTATGATCTCTTTTAAATGGACCGTCATGGCCTGGTCCTCATGCAACTCCGAGCCCACTACCTTGTTCTCATCCAGTAATATCTTCTTTAACTGTGTTTTTAAGCCATTTATCTGGGTCTGTAACTCTATGTCATCCAAACTGTTGATGACAGAGGACCCAGTATTAAACGCAGTAAAAACATCATTTCATACTCCCCTTCTTTGCCTCCCTGCATTACCCAAAAACTCTCGGTTTGTGGTGTACAGTTCAGTTTTGTCCACGTGGGCGAAATCGAACTCATAAAACTTCTTGAACATGTCCTTTAATAGGGCCTGGTATAGCTGCTCTGTTTCTTTGGGACACCACTCAGGCAAATGTATCTCGGTGAGATTTAAAATCACGGAGGCTACATAGTGTACCCCCGGTACAGCATCTGATCGGTAGGTACTAGTACCAACCCATTCCCTGGTCCCTTGGTGGTGGTGGGGCAACCGTCCCTGTGTATACTCGCCGCCTGCGCCATGTGTGGGGGCTTACCGGGGCGGGTTACAAGCTCAGTGGCGTTGACTGGAATCGGGGAGAATGGGACTGCGCACACCTTCCGGCTGGCATCCCACCTCATCCCCTTCCCAGTGTCGTGCCACTGCCGGTGGAAAATAATGCATATGCCTGTGGGGCAGACCTCCTCTGACCCCCACATACAGATATAAATCCCTTGGTCCAGTTCCCACCATTTGTCCCAACACACACTTAATCCTCCCACAGTCCAAAGATGTGCGGGTTAGGTTGATTGGCTATGATAAATTGACCCTTTGTGTTAGGGGGATTAAATACGTGGGGTTACAGGGATAGGGTGGGATATGTGTTGGTGCAGGGGTTACGGGGATCGGGTGGGATATGTGTCGGTGCAGGCTCGATGGGCCGAAATGGCCTCTATCTGCACTGTGGGGTTTCTGTGATTCTGTGATGAGTCCCTGTAATCGTCCGGTGGGTGTTGTTCCCCAACCGTTCCCACTTGACTTCAGGGTTCCTCATATCTTTGCTCAGCTTTCTGAGCCACCACCACGTATCCAGAGGAATGTGTCCTTTACATGTTAAACATACACGCTTTCCAACGGTGACGCTGACCCTCGTGGTAACGACCCCATACCCTGGGGCACAGGAGGGAGGTCTCCCTGTACGTGAATCCGGTTTGGCTGTAGTACTGAGATGAATTGGACCCCAGCCATCCTGGCCACCTGCCCTCGTGGACGTAGACGGCGGTCTCCTCCGCATCCCGTTCACCGCTTCCATCGGTCGCTATAGGCGCCTTGTCTCCCGAGCACCCGTAGATGTGGGAATCTTGCACATCGCCTCGTCTTCTGGCGCTCATCCCAATCAGGGCGAATAGGATTATGATCCCTGTAGTGTATGTACTTTGCAGAAGGAACTATATTCTGCAGCCCCTGTATACTGCAGTACCAGTAGTGACCACCCCTGTATATAAGCCTGTGTAGTAACATTTGCATAGTAGTTCCAGGTTGCCTCCATTCAGTAAAGACCTGTTATAACCAACTCCTGCAGTCCGTGTCTCAATTATACACGGACATAATACTGGCGACGAGCAGATACGAACTTACCTACAGTCTGCACCACCTCATGGGGATCCATCCCTGAAGCGAAGTTATCAGAGGTTGAGGCCAGAAGGAAGAAAGAAAGAGAAGAAACGGGTGTCGACCGTGGACATCCGCCTCTGAGTCAGCGGAGTTGAAGATTTGCAGGAGAGGCTGTCGAGAGTGGGGCTTGATTATCCTGTCGATGGTGCTTCAGCTAATCGGGCTGGTGGCAGGTAGTACACTGATCCTTCCTGGGCTGCGGCGGTCTAGAGCTTGAGCGGGTGGTTTGCAACGGAGCCGAGCAGCGTTGTCGGGAAGAGGAGAGAGAGAGAGGGTGGAGCACACAGGGCGCGGCCGGTGCTACGAAGCCGGGCAGCGTACAGACCCGAGAAGAGGGAGGCAAGAGTCCCGCAGGGTTGTTCCGGCGACGGGGAAATAATAAAAATTAAACGCGCAGAAAGCCGCGAGGAGCTGCAGTTTGCCACGGGAACCGCGGAGAGCGGTGTTAGCAGCAGCGCGGGGGGAAGTGCACGAAGACCATAGGGCATCACCATCAAGGCATAAAACGCCAGCAACAACGCTAGCAACAGCGGAGAAGACAGAAAGCGCGGGAGGCGCCATCTTAATCCAGCGGGGAAGAAGGCAAAGCGCGGGCGGCGCCATTTTGTTAAATCGGGGAAGAAGGCAAAGCGCAGGAGGCGCCATTTTAGATTTCCAAGATGCCGAAGACTGGCAATCTCACTGCCTTCGATAATGCAATAGAAGACTGGACCACGTATGTGGAAAGAGTCGAGGTATATTGCGAGGCAAACGAAGTAGTCGATGAGAAAAAGGCATCGGTACTGCTAAACTTAATGGGCGCAAGAACGTACAGCCTATTGCGGGACCTGATTACTCCAGCCAAACCGAAGGCGAAGAGTTTTAACGAAATTGTTGCTATCCTACAGGAACACCTAAATCCTACACTGCTGCTGATAGCAGAAAGATTTAAATTCCACAGGAGAAATCAGCATAAAGATGAGAGCAATGCTGATTACCTTACGGAACTACGCAAGCTATCAAAGCACTGCCAGTTCGGAGCAGGACTGGCAGATACCTTAAGGGACAAATTTGTCTGTGGACTCCTGAGTGAAGGAACCCAGAAGAGGTTACTCTCAGAGAAAGAGCTGACGCTAGATAAGGCTTTCAGCGTGGCAGTATCGTACGAAGCAGCAGCAAGGGGAGCTGCGGAAATACAGCAAAAGCCACAGGAATACGGCACCCACGAAATGACACGGGGATTTGCAAAATGTTATCGCTGCAGCAGAACAACCCATGACCAGAAGGACTGCTGGTTCAAGGACAAAATATGCAGGCAATGCGGAAAGATGGGACACATTGCACGAGTTTGCAGGTCTGGGAAGAAGACCAACGACAACAAAAAGGCTACTAAGGAACCATACAGGAAAGTACAAAAGATGACGGACAGTAGTTCCGAAGACCAGATGAGCGATAGTGAATCCGGGAACAAGAGACTAAGCTGTCTCAAACTTCACAACGTAATTGCAAAAGAGGATCACCGAACCATTTGGGTCACCCTCACAATAGCAGGGTCCCAAGTCAAAATGGAATTGGATACAGGATCAGCTCTAACCATCATGAATCGACGAGACTACGAGCGGCTATTCTCACACATACCCTTGAAAGAGACATCCATTGTCTTGAAGACGTATACGGGGCAAAAAGTATACCCCAGAGGAAAAATAAGGGTGCCTGTCGAATACAACGGCAAGGAAAGACAGAAATTGTATCTGTACATACTGCAAGATGGTGGACCACCGTTATTGGGACGTGAATGGATCAGAAAGATAAGTTTAGACTGGCACTCCATTCAGGCACTGACGGTGGCTGGTAAAAAGGATGACGACGTCACTCCTGGACGATTGTCAACAATCTTAGCTAACGCCAAAGAGGTATTTCAACAAGAACTGGGACCTCTTAAAGGCATAACCGCCTTGATAAAAATAGAAGAGAATGCAATTCCTAAGTTTTTCAATGCAAGACCGGTACCATATGCAATTCGCCCAGCCGTCGAGGCAGAGCTGGAGAATCTGGAGAATGCAGGCGTGTTATCTAAGGTAGACTGGAGCGAGTGGGCGACACCCATCATTCCTGTCATGAAGAAAACGTTAAACAAAAAGTCTGAGGAGCCAAGGAAGGTTCGCATCTGTGGGGACTTCAAGGTGACGGTGAACCCATTCCTTCACACAGTACAATATCCTCTTCCAAGGATAGAAGATATCTTCGCCTCACTATCTGGAGGGAAGCGTTTTACAAAAATTGACCTAGCACAAGCATATTTGCAGATGGAGGTTGCAGAATCCTCTAGGAAGTATCTCACGATAAACACTCACAAAGGTCTTTATCAGTATAATCGACTGGTATTCGGAGTAGCATCAGCTCCGGCGATATGGCAAAGAGCGATGGAACAAGTCCTGCAAGGAATTCCGGGGACTCAGTGTTACTTGGACGACATCCTAGTGACAGGTGAAGATGACAGTGAACACCTTGCCAACCTAGAGCAGGTGCTCACTAGACTACGTGAACATGAACTACGGGCCAATCGCCCCAAGTGCGAGTTTTTTAAGAAGCAGATATCGTATTGTGGCCACGTGATTGATGAAGAGGGGTTACATAAGTCCCCTGACAAAATTGAAGTGGTAGTTAAGGCTCCAGCACCTGAAAATGTGTCGCAACTGAGGTCATTCCTCAGATTCGTGAATTCCTACCATATGTTTTTGCCGAATTTGTCCACAATTCTGCACCCACTGAACGCCCTACTACAAACGGGAGTAGCATGGAAATGAAGCGATGAATGTAAGCGGGCCTTTCAGAAGAGTAAGGACCTAATCACTTCAAGAGAAATATTGGCTCACTACAACCCATCACTACCGATAGGACTGGCGTGTGATGTGTCTCTCTACGGCATTGTGGCGGTACTGTCACATAAATCCCTTGATGGTTCAGAGAGGCCGATAGCTTTTGCGTCACGCTCGTTAACTTCAGCCGAGCGTAACTACGCCCAGATTGACAGAGAGGCCCTCAGCCTGGTGTGGGGGGTGAAGAAGTTCTATCACTACCTGCACGGTCAGAAATTTACTCTACTTACTGATCATCAACCCCTTGTCTCCATTTTCAACCCTCAGAAGGGCGTACCAATAATGACAGCACAATGGCTACAGAGGTGGTCCCTTTTCCTAGGGGCACACCAATATGACATCGAGTACAAAGGAACTAAACAGCATGGGAATGCTGATGGATTGTCGCGCCTACCGTTGCCGACGGTGGAAGAAGAACTTGCAGTGGATCCAGTGGAGATATTCCACTCGACCATAGTCGAATGTCTCCCTGTGACGAATGCAAACATAGAAAAGGAAACACGAAATGACCCAATGCTCTCCTGGGTCTATGATTTAACGGTGAAGGGATGGCCAGCACATGGCGAACCACTGCTGCCAGCATTCTCGCCGAGAAGAGAACAGCTGTCAGTGTGCAGAGGAACATTGATGTGTGGATCCAGAGTAGTAATTCCACCCAAATTGAAGGATAGAGTGCTCAATGAGCTTCATGAGGGTCATCTGGGAGGGGTAGAAATGAAGAACTTAGCCAGAGCGTTTGTGTGGTGGCCAGGAATCGATAGAGAAATCGAAGAGATGACCAAGAGCTGTACAGGATGCCAGAAGGTCCAAAATGCCCCACCACAAGCCCCTCTACATCCATGGGAGTGGCCCTCATCTCCATGGCAAAGGGTGCACATTGATTTTGCTGGTCCATTTATGGACTCGATGTTTTTAATTGCGGTGGATGCACATTCAAAGTGGCCAGAGGTAATAAAAATGTCCTCAACCACCACAGAAAAAACTATCACAGTCTTACGAACCATATTCGCCAGGAATGGGCTGCCTGAACAGATTTGCTCCGACAATGGACCACAGTTTGTGTCTGAAGAGTTCCGAAGGTTCTTAAAGAACAATGGTGTTAAGCATTACACATCCGCCCCATATCATCCAGCCACTAATGGATTGGCCGAGAGGTTCGTTCAAACATTCAAGGAGGCTATCAAGGCAATGTGTAATGAGGATATACCCCTACAGCACAAGGTGGATAATTTCTTATTTGCCTACCGGAATGCGACACATGCGGTTACCAACCAAATTCCAGCCATGATGTTCTTCAATCGAAGACTACGATGCCGCTTGGATCTGGTTAAGCCAAACATCAGAAGAGATGTGGAGAACAGGCAGTTTCAGAATATGAATGAAAGGCCGACCAGGAGTTTTAAGATAGGTCAACCAGTTTTGGCCCGGGACTACCGCACAGAGAAATGGCAGCCAGGAACGATCTGTACATGGCAAGGACCTCTAATGCATACAGTGGACGTTAGAGAGAGTATTGTAAGGCGCCATGCTGACCAGATTCTAGAGTCACTGGGAAACGTCAACTCCACACCATGATCTGATACACCTGGCGATGAAACCGAAGTACCAATTGCATCTACCTCAGAATCGGTGATATTGGAAGCAGACGAACCAAACAACAACATTGATCCCGACTCAACGTTGCCAGAAGAACCTGATACCCCAAAGAGGCGTTATCCAGACAGAATCAGGAAGCCTCCTCAAAGACTGAACTTATAATTGCTTAACTTCAACTAATGTATCTAGCAACTGTAATTGTAAATATGTTATTTCATTGTTAATTGAATGTTATGTACTGTTTAGCTAAAAGGGGAGGAATTGTAGTGTATGTACTTTGCAGAAGGAACTATATTCTGCAGCCCCTGTATACTGCAGTACCAGTAGTGACCACCCCTGTCTATAAGCCTGTGTAGTAACATTTGCATAGTAGTTCCAGGTTGCCTCCATTCAGTAAAGACCTGTTATAACCAACTCCTGCAGTCCGTGTCTCAATTATACACGGACATAATAATCCCCTTCATCCTGAAAGTCTTTCTGCTAAAAGATATAAAAACATGCAGCCAGGTCCCCAAGAGATTCTCTGGCTTGGTGAAGCATGGTCGGGTCCCGCGACCTCGACCCCAATATATACACTCTTAGCAGATTCCTTACTTAAAACCTTACTTAACTTAAACAAAAACTTAAATTTAACGATAGCCAAAACTTAAAATACCTAAACTATATACATCCGCTGCCCATCTCCGGGCAGCCAGAAAAATCCCTGGTCGGACTGCGGCTTGCCGCTACCCCCGGCGTGACCGCATCATCCTGCACTGTTGGTCCCTCGCAGCCCGTGGCTGCTGGCTGAGGACCTCTGTCCTTGGACCTCCCCTTGACTCAAGGGGCGGCCCTTGTTACTGGAGGGCTGGTGACCATGGCTTTCTCGGCTGGGGCGTCCGTTGGGACCTTCTAGGGACTTTGGCGGGTGGGGCTTTCTTGGCTGATAGGCCATTAACCCGAAACGCTGCTCCCTCAGGCTTGACCTCTCCCGAACCTGGGCTAGGGGCAGGTAACTCTTCACAGCCTGCTGCTGCATAGATACATAGATACATAGAAGATAGGAGCAGGAGTAGGCCATTCGGCCCTTCGAGCCTGCTCCGCCATTCAATGAGATCATGGCTGATCATCCAAATTCAGTACCCGGTCCCTGCCTTCTCCCCATATCCCTTGATCCCTTTAGCCTTAAGAAATATATCCAACTCTTTCTTGAATATACTTAATGAACTGGCCTCCACCGCCTTTTGTGGCAGAGAATTCCACAGGTTCACCACTCTCTGGGTGAAGAAATTCCTCCTCATTTCAGTCCTAAAGGGCTTATTCCTTATCCTTAGACTATGACCCCTGGTTCTGGACTCCCCGGCCATCAGAAACATCCTTCCTGCATCTAGTCTGTCCAGGCCTGACAGAATTTTATAGGATTCGATGAGATCCCCTCTTAATCTTCTAAACTCCAGTGAGTATATGCCCAATCAACACAATCTCTCCTCATACGTCATTCCTGCCATCCCAGGTATCAGCCTGGTGAATCTTTGCTGCACTCCTTCCATGGCAAGAACGTCCTTCCTCAGGTAAGGCGACCAAAACTGCACACAATACTCAAGGTGTGGTCTCACCAAGGCCCTGTACAACTGCAGCAAGACATCCTTGTTCTTGTACTCGAGCCCTCTTGCTACGAAGGCCAACATGCCATTTGCCTTCTTAACCGCCTGCTGCACCTGCATGCTTACCTTCAGCGACTGGTGTACAAGAACACCCAGGTCGCTTTGCACTTCCCCTTCTCCCAATCCATTACCATTCAAATAATAATCTGCCTTCCTGTTTTTGCCACCAAAGTGGATAACCTCACATTTATCCACATTATAGTGCATTTGCCATGTTTCTGCCCAATCACCCAACCTGTCCAAATCGTGCTGGAGTTTCACGACATCCTCCTCACAGCATATCCTCCCCCCCAGCTTTGTGTCGTCTGCAAATTTGGAGATATTACATCCAATTCCCTCGTCCAGATCATTAATATATATTGTGAACAGCTGGGGTCCTAGGACCGATCCTTGCGGTACCCCACTAGTCACTGCCTGCCACTCAGAAAATGACCCGTTTATTCCAACTCTTTGCTTTCTGTCCGCCAACCAGTTCTCTATCCAAGTCAATACCTTGCCCCCAATCCCATGTGCCTTAATTTTGCACGCTAATCTCTTATGCGGGACCTTATCGAAAGCCTTCTGAAAGTCCAAATACACCACATCCACTGGTTCTCCCTTATCTATTTTACCAGTTACATCCTCAAAAAATTCCAGTAGATTAGTCAAGCATGATTTACCTTTTGTAAATCCATGTTGACTTTGTCCGATCCAGTCACTGCTTTCCAAGTGCTCTGCTATTACATCTTTTATAATGGACTCTAGCATTTTCCCCACTACCGATGTCAAGCTTACTGGTCTATAATTCCCCGCCTTTTCTCTACCACCTTTTTTGAATAGTGGGGTAACATTAGCTACCCGCCAATCCATGGGTACCGTTCCAGAGTCTGCGAGCTGAGAGTCTCCGCCCCCAGGTCCCATGGCTGGGTCCGGGGCAGGGTTTTCGCCCTCAGGTCCCTCCCCCTCGTCTGGATCCCAGAAGAGTGGGGGAGTGTCCCAATCAATGGGCGGGATGGCCTCTCCCTTCAAGCAAGCCACAGCGCCTGCCTGTGCAGTCTGTGAACTCGCTCCTGCTGCAGGCTGAGGATCTCTATCCTCACACCTTACCCCAACTGGCTGTTTTCCCCTTTCAGGTTTAAACAGTTTGCACTGATTAATATAACCAGCAGCCTGTTTTAAAACCTCGTCCGCTGCCCCGAACGGGCCTTCTAGGGGCTCCCCGTTCTCTTCCCTTACCGGGATGGCCTCACAGACGGGATCTTGGGCCCGGACCTGCTTTAGGTCCGGGGCCAAAACTACCCCCTGTGTGCCTCCCTTGTCCCGGACTGCGGCTACCGGGCCTGCTCTACGGGGATCCCATAACTCTCCTTCCCTAACCCTCTGCTCGGCCACCTATTTGGTCCTTTGGTTACCCTCCCACGTGGTAGGGATGGATCCTAAAACTATGGCCAAAGGTTTGGCCATATCCCCAGCCTGCTCGTTCCCTGTAGATCCCATTAAGCTAAATGGGACCTCGTTAGACCTGGGTGGATTGGTCGGGTCTTCCGAATGGACCACCATGCTGGAAGCTCCAGTGTCCACCGAATATCTCCCCTGCACCGTCTCCACCCGCATCTTAACACAGGGCCTGTTCCCCTCATCGTTTTCAAGGGGACACAGGTCGACAGGCTGTGCTGGTTCTAGTCAGGGCTGTGGGTTGGATGGGGCTGACGGGGTCAGAGCACTGGTAGCGGCTGCTACTCTCCCCTGGCCAGTCAATATGGACCTCATGGCATCCAAAAATGACTCGACTGTGGCGGGAGCGATTCCTGCCTCCGCCTTTTGGGCTGGGGCTGTGGAATTCTTTCCCTTGTTATCTTTCCAAGGGTTTTTGCACTCCTTCCACCAGTGACCATCCTTCCCACACCCGTAACAATTGGTCTTTGTGTTGGGGGGGTTACTCCCTTCCTGGTGCCACTCTTTCCTACCCGGTCCGGGTTTTACCTCATGCATCTTTCCCTTGGGTGGGTGTACATCGGCTCCCCTACCATTTTTATAGGCCAGAATGAGCTGCCTAATCACCGTAAGTTCGGTGGTCTGGGGATATTTGGGGTCGAACCAGGCTTCTGCCTTGGCCCGGACCTGTGGCATGCTGTTCGCCACCAGGCAACGGAGCCAATGGGCCAGGAGATCCCCGTTCAGGAACACTCGGTCCAGCGTCCCCGGACAGGCCCTCCGGTACACCGGCCACAGCCGGTCCGCAAAAGCCTGCGGGGTTTCCCCTGGGAGCTGGATCGTCTTCTCCACACGGGAGAAAGGACTTCCCTCATTCACCCCCATGGCCTCCAGAACTGCATCTCTAAGCTCCTCGTACCCGCTCTGCCCCCTGTTACACTCATCAGAGAGGGATTGGAGGAGACTGCTCTCCAGGGAGAATAGCAGCATCTTGGCCTTCTCAGCGTCATCGCAGTCATTGACGCTGGCTGCCTGATCTACTTTCCTGAAGTGGATCGAGGGGTCTCCCTTTTCGGAGAGCCTCGGGATATGGTTGACCATAGCCCTAAGCTGTTGGGTGTTAAAGGGTAATACGAACTGGTTTTGGAGGGGTCCCTCATTGTCGCCATTGGCGGGTGGGCCGCACCTCCGATGCCGTGCTGGGCACATTGGTCCCGGCTCCGACCTCTCTGGCGGGGGTTGCTCCACCTCTGGCTCCACCTCTGGCTCCACCCCCCCTTGCTGCCAAACCTCACTGAAACTTGGCACTACGGGCGGTGGTCGTGAGATCTCCTCTCTCTCAACCGGGTCGTCCCTAGGCACTACCGGTGATGTTGGAACTGTCCTCCCCTCGTTCCCCATAAAATCTGCGTGGCCTGCCTTTGGGCTTATGAGGCATACCATGACTTTTGGCTTCCGGAGGGCCCGGCTCAGATTTTCTATCCTTTCTTTACAGGGGCCGTGGTCTGCCTCCTCAAACCCTTGTTCACTCGCTAGCTTATATGCTGCCTTTACCTCCTGTACTTTCTCTTCCTGTTCCCTAATCTGCCTTGCCAAGCGGGTGTTCTTCTCCCGCAACCTTAACTCATTTCCCTTGGCCTCGGTGACTTGGCACCGTAGGTATTACAACTGGGCCTTGTGTTCTCCCATTAACTGCACTCTCTAAGCATGCAGTTGCAGCAGGCGGTTAAGAAGGCAAATGGTATGTTGGCCTTCGTAGCAAGAGGGTTCGAGTACAGGAACAAGGATGTCTTGCTACAGTTGTACAGGGCCTTGGTGAGACCGCACCTTGAGTATTGTGTGCAGTTTTGGTCGCCTTACCTGAGGAAGGACGTTCTTGCCATGGAAGGAGTGCAGCGAAAATTCACCAGGCTGATACCTGGGACGGCAGGAATTACGTATGAGGAGAGATTGCGCCGATTGGGCTTATACTCACTGGAGTTTAGAAGATTGAGAGGGGATCTCATCGAAACCTATAAAATTCTGTCAGGCCTGGACAGACTAGATGCTGGAAGGATGTTTATGATGGCTGGGGAGTCCAGAACCAGGGGTCATAGTCTAAGGATAAGGGGTAAGCCATTTAGGACTGAAATGAGGAGGAATTTCTTCACCCAGAGAGTGGTGAACCTGTGGAATTCTCTGCCACAGTGGGCGGTGGAGGCCAGTTCATTAAATATATTCAAGAGTTGGATTTATTTCTTAAGGCTAAAGGGATCAAGGGATATGGGGAGAAGACAGGGACAGGGTACTGAATTTGGATGATCAGCCATGATCTCATTGAATGGCAGAGCAGGCTCAAAGGGCCGAATGGCCTACTCCTGCTCCTATCTTCTATGTTTCTATGTTTCCTGATTCAAGGCCTGCAAAGCTACTAACAACTTCTCCCCTGCTAGAGCCTTATCCTGGATCTCCAGGGCTGACTCCCTTAACTCGACTGCCTGTGCTGCAATGAGCCTGTCCAAAAGCTGGACCTGCTTTTTGAAACACATCAACCAAACTGCCTTCTCGAAGGACTTCTTGTGTTCCTTTCCCTCTGTCCACTTAGCTGCTGCATCTACCGGACACCCAGCCCTTAACAGAGTGGTGATCCACTTCTTAGTGATATTCACCTTGCTAAACACATAATCAGAAATCCTTTCCTCCATCATGGTTTGCTCATCCAAAACATTGTCTACTGTATCGCAACCCTGTTGCCGGTGTCCTGTCGCGGTCGCCATTCTGTAGGGGGTGGTGTGGTTGGCGCGTGCGCCCAGTCAGTTATGCCCCTGACTGTTTGTGAGCGGTTCGAATCGCTCCCACGCCCCTGGGTTCTAGACACCAGACTTAGGTACAGGCGGCGATACAGAAAAGACTCGAGTAGACAAGTAGTTTGGATGTAAGAAAACCAAGATTTTATTAAAGTAGAAATTAACACAATCTTATGAGAAGTTACTAGTATAAAATCACAGGCAAATACAAAATAACTATACTTATACAGGGAATGGGGAACACACGGCATATCGAGGGAAAACAACTATCTTAACAATCCCCTTATCCTTATCCCACCCCTTATACCTAACTAGATTAAGCTATGAGGGGCCAGAATTCATGCTCACCAATCCAAAATAAAGCCAACTGTTAACGAGTGCGAGTTTTGAGGTCTGCTCTTTGGTCCTTCTAGGTACCCCGTTGCCACGTGGTCTTCAGAGGCCCGGTGCTGGATCTGCTGCTGCGACACACCTTTTCCCCTCCGCTGCCGTTGTCGTCTCGTCGCGATGGGTTCTCCTCTTCTTCTCCCTCGGGCGGTCGGCGGCGGCACCGTTGTGCCTGCAGGGCAGTTGGCAGTTTTAGCTGCCTAGATTTTCCTACCCAAGCTTAAGAACGCCAGTCTATTCGTCGTGGCGTGGCCACCTGTGTTTTCGCACTGTTCAACGAGATTCTTGTCTTCCCAGGCACCAGCTTATAACTAGGCACTTGTTTTTTTTTACCGATACGTTTTTCGCTGCCCTGCTCTGCCCTTATCGTGTTATTATCGTCTTCTTCATCTCTACTCGTCTCGTCTCGCCGGACTACTATACAAGTCCTGGGCTACCTGCTCGACTTCGTCTCGCCCCTTTCTGCGGCCTGGGTGTCCTGGATGGCTATGGACTTGGGTCTTGTTCCCCTCCCCTGCTGTTGGTATGGTGTAACTGGTTACTGAAAATCTGCTACGGGAAGAGAACCCGCCACGAGGCCAGGGCACGAGTACGAGCGGCAGCCCAAGAGGCCGGAGCCACGAGAGCAGAGCAAGAGCCACGAGAGCAGAGCAAGAGCCAGGAGCAAGAGCGGGAAGAGAGCGATTGCTACCCAGGGCCTTAAGTTATACTCCTCACGATAACCATTATCTGCACGCCAAATCAGGTTAGTTCATTGTTCCAATCTTGGCGGGCTAGTTTAAATAATAGTTGCAATCTAAACTAACTGATTTTAGATGGCCGTTGATCGCACCTAATGGCCTGATGTCTGAGCTGTATTGTTATTAATGCATTTTAATCGGCCTGTCCAGCCTCGATGGCTTCCTTAAGCTGTTTCCGATTATTTATGCAAACAACTTGATGGCCTCAAGTATAGGCCTAACTGGTTTTGGTCTGTCTACAATTTGGCTTAATGCATATTCAGAGTTCTGTCTGCTTTCCAAAATACAAAGTCTTTCTTCACGGAAACTGCATTTTAGGTTTCGATTTCCCCAAAAGCTGCTTGTGCCACAGAGTCCAAGCTTTTAAAATCTTGCAGGCTTTTGGTCACGAGGTGCGGACGCCATCTTTGGGTACCCTTTTTTTTTAAATGTCCATGCAGGGTCCCTTTTATTAATAATAACCTTTGGGGAAATGTGGAAATTTTGTGAATCTTTCATGCCTCTTAACATAAGCTGTAACATATATTCACCCATTTACGCAGCCCTGAGAGCTTGAACAGAATATTTCCTTCTAGAACTGGAAAGAAAGAGGGAAAATATGACCTAAATTATACACTTGGGGTTTTCTCCAGAAGGTTCCGTGTGAAGACAAAGGGCGCTATGGCTGGAATTTTCCTCCACGATCCCAGCAGAGAATGATAGAAAATGTCATTGGTGAAGCCTTTTTGCCGCCTCGATTGGGATACCCTTGCCTCCAGTGGCCAGCAGCTGACCATTTGCAAATGGTGGCGGGGTCATGGGGCCTGGGTCCCTGGCAGATTTTTCCCTTGTCTGTCCCACTTACTGCAGCTTAGGGTTGACAAAGAGTGGGTGGTGTTAGGCCCTAGGGAATGTTGGTAACTAACCTGGGTTCCCCCAGTGGAGGGAGAGAGCCTTCTTGCAGCCTCGTCTCCTTCCATTCTGGCCCCCCCACTTATCTTTTGTAAGCCTAGTTCTCTGCTGAGGCTGTTATCAGGCTACTAGTCTTCTCATCTTTTGTCAGTTCTGCCCCTTTAACTTCCCAACTTCTCTTCTGGTACTGCAGTGATCTTGCTGCAGCATTGCTGGGGTTTTGCAGTCAGGCAATGGCGGGCTCCCTCTTAGTGGTACCATCGTGAGCCTGGCATTCACACAAGACGAACCCAACCCTGGAAACTGGATCAGGCTCCCAGCAGCATCGGAGGTGTGGGCAAAAGTCCCACCCACCAGAACACCACCACTAGGACAATCCCTGCTGAGGTCTCTGTCTAATCACCAATAATACCTTGCCAGAGAAAACTTTCAAATAATTTTCAATTCATCTATCCCCAGTCCTAGCTTGAACCAGAAGAGCAATTTGGTTCGAAGCAATATAGAACCAGGGCAATCTATATTCAGTTGGCTTCCTGTATTAACAGTTGTTCAGTACAGTGCATTTTTCTTTTGTGTTTATATCAACTACTAAATGTGCCATTAGAAAAATTAAACAGACTATTATGTAAAGCATTCCATTTACCTTTTAACTGTCTGGGATCCTGCTCCCTCCTGCCAACAACTTTTAAAGGACATTTGAAGCATTACCTTTTGAAAAATTACATTCTAAAATTTTTAAAGTTGCTATTTACCCTTTACACTTGAATTTGGCAACTGACCATGTCCTAAATCATCATAGCTGTTTAGGATTTAGAGCGTATCCTTCAGTATCTATTGCCTGATATAAATAACCTGTTTGGTTCCATCCAAAAGTAATTATGGAATATAGGCTTCATTGAATTGGGCTTCTACAAAAATGGAGATATAACATTTCATACTAGCTTTTCCAATTATGATACTTTTAATCCACATTTTATTTTTTTCTCATCTTTAAGATCCTGTGCTAAATATGAATCCCAGATTGACAGGATAGACATAGAACCTGTCTCCAGATATTTATCAATGCCTCTCTGTAACTGCCCATGGGAAAGTACCCGAGGATCACCTGGGATACTTTATCGTGATTTTTCCCATTCTCCTGCTAAACAAAAGCACCAACCCTCAATGGTCTAACCAAGATCACAAAGTCATATAATGGAGAAATCCCAGGTACAAATCCGTATCTTAACACTCTTTGCTGCAACATGTTAATACATTAAATGAACTATATTTCTTGATTTGCTTAATTAGAATTAAAATGTTACTTACAAAACGAGCACGAGCAACAAAATCAGTGCTAGAGCTTCAATGGCTTTCAGTGACACAACTGTATATCAGCTGTACCCTAAACACGAGTAAAGTTATTATTAGTTTGAAAATGTTAAATGTATGGACTTGTTGAGTCGAACAACTCATGGAGAGCAGAAGAAACAGATTCTACATAAGATAAAAAAATATGCTCAAAGGATAAAATAGACTTTCCTAGTCCTACATGATGGGGTAGAAATTGGTCCTTGTTGTGCCCATTTTAAAAGCGTAAAGTGGGTGCAAAAAGGACCAATTTTGGGACGCAACATCCTGTACCCAAACAATGCCTGCAAAATGGTCGTCCCAAAATTAGGTTGGTCCATTCTTAGGCATCCGGGTGGCCACCAAAAACAGGTGGTGAGCTCGTTACATATGATAATGAGGAGCCTAACCAGAGACTTTTGGGCCTACATTAAATATTCAGGGTGATCTGCTGGCACCTGTCATGCCCCCACAGGCAGCTTTCCCAACAGAAGTATGCAGTTTCGGGCTACCTACCTCGCTGGCAGCGGCCCTCAAGTAAGTCCCAGTGGGGGAGAGAAGAGCGGGAGGGGTGCCTATTGTGGCCAGTAGCGGCCAATGGAAATACTGTGGAGTCAGGAGGACTATTCCTGCTCTTCCTGGCTCCACAGAAATTTTAAAAACAAATATTCACTTACATTTTCAGTGGTGGCCGCTTGCTAGGCCACAGCCACATCCCAAAAACCTAACCCAAGGCCTGCTCTGTTCAGGGCAATCTTTTTTGGTAAGGGTCCTTAAACAGGTGTTGAGCCCCTTTTTTGCATGTGCAAGGGCCCTAACGTCTGTTTTAGACGGCCACCAAAAATGTAAATATCCCTACAGGAAACTTTGTGTTATCCGGAGGCTAAATGTCCGGCAAGCTCGAGCCACCGGCAAAAATCAGGAGCCGTTTTGTTAGGTTTTTTTTCTTCTCGTGGCTTTTTTTTCAACAGTCAGGCTCTGTAAAGTCTCTCTGAAGCTGTTGCTAAGCGACAGAGATACTTCCAAGGTACAGCCGACTGTTTAGAAGCTGTTGCTAAGCAACAGTGTTTGTTGCCAGATACGGAGCTGAAAAGCTCCATATGCTTCAACATTAACGCTGGTTTGTCCGGCAGTTTTGAGGGAGCGGCAACAGCTCGGTCCCGAATGTGCCGGATAACACAACGTTTCCTGTATTTTGTTCTGGACCTTTTTCATGCCTCTTTGGGGTGCAGCATTCTGCAGTCCGAAATTGGTCATTTTTGCGCTGTTTTATGCCTGGAAAATGGGCGCAACAAGGACCAGTTTCTACCCTGAGGGCCGAGGGCCAAGTTTTTGCAATTCTCGGACCTCCATCTTCAGGTGCAAGGATCGTTCCGTGCACCCATTTGACGCTTTCAAAATTGGCCTAAAGGAATTTCTAGGCCAATGAGTCAGACAGTCATTCAGTATTATTAATAGGACGACTTTTACCCTCTTTTTTAGGCAGCACATATAATTGTCACACCTTCCAGTAAGTCCAATAGCAGGTCAGTTGGGACATTCCATTTTATAATGGGTAAGTTCAAATAGGCATTTAAGAAGTCTTTTTCTAATCCAGCACACTAACAGTGCTTAAAATACATAATTATAACCTGGTCAAACTACTGTGTGATGTAATGAAGGAATTATTCTTAGCTTCCAGGGTCTTCTAACAAAGGTTTAATGTGTTCAGTAATAGAGTCTCTTTTTCTGATCGTCAGCACTGTAATTTTACTGAGTAGGTTGTTAACACATTCAACAAGTGAAATTTTGATTCTATGTTGTCATTTGTAAGTGGTATTTAGTTTATGAAATTTCAAAGAAAGAACAATGTCTGAAGATAAGAGTAAGTCATCGTTTTGAGGGTTTTTTGCATCAATAAACAGTTTTCTGTCTAATAATTCACAGTCTCTTAGATAGACCATATAAATACTATAGTAGCACAGTCGAATAAAGGTTATTAGGAGTTCACTCACATTGAATGGGTAATTTTCTCAATAGGTACACAATAACCTTCGTCAGCTTTGTATAATGAGTATGAAGTTATTATTAAAGAAAACAATATCACAGCTGTTTTTTCTTGTCTTTGTTTTATCTGTCAGCATTATCCTAACCATGCAACCTTACAAAGATTTTAATGAGAAGAAACTGTAATGACTTATATGAATACACAAAAAAAACTGGGGAGAAAAAATTCAGCAGAAACATGGAAAGCTGTCATGGGCACTGCCTATTCTTCTGTCAATGCCCTAAACACTTTCATGACATAGCCCCGAATTTAATCACTACTTCCAGCATTATAGAGGTGTTAGAATGGCATAACTGTACTTTGTGAACAGTCAATTGGAGCATTGAAAGTACATGAGAACCATGAGTTAAACTGAGGTCCTGGGGGAGGTGGGACCAGTACAAACTGGATGGTTGGCACCTGGGTAGGACTGGGACCGATGTCCTAGGGGGAATGTTTGCTAGTGCTGTTGGGAAGGCTTTAAACTAAAATGGCAGGGGGTTGGGAACCTGCGCAGGGAGACAGAGGAAAGGGAAGCAAGAATAGAAACAAAAGACAGGAAGGAGAAAAGCAAAAGTGGAAGGCAGAGAAATCAAGGGTGTAAATCAAACAGGGCTACAGTAAATAATAATTCTAAAAGGACTAAGAGTGCTGAAAAAACAAGCCTGAAGGCTTTGTGTCTTAATGCGAGGAGCATTCGTAATAAGGTGCATGAATTAGCTGCGCAAATAGATGTAAATGGATATGATACAATTGGGGTTATGGGGGCATGGCTCCAGGGTGACCAAGGCTGGGAATTCAAAATCCAGGGGTATTCAATATTCAGGAAGGACAGGCAAGAAGGAATGGGAGGTGGGGTAGCATTGCTGGTTAAAGAGGAGATTAGCACAATAGCAAGGAAGGATATTAGCTCTGATGATGTGCAATCTGTATGGGTAGAGCTGAGAAATACCAAGGGGCAGAAAACGTTAGTGGGAGTTGTATACAGACCCCCAAACAGTAATGCTGAGGTTGGGGATGGCATTAAGTGGGAAATTAGAGACGCGTGCAATAAGTGCACAGCAGTTATCATGGGTGACTATAATCTACATATAGATTAGGTGAACCAAATTAGTAACAATACTGTGGAGGAGGAATTCCTAGAGTGTATACGGGATGGTTTCCTGGACCAATATGTCGAGGAACCAGCTAGAGATCAGGCCATCTTAGATTGGGTATTATGCAATGAGAAAGGATTAATTAGCAATCTTGTTGTGCGAGGCCCCTTGGGGAGGATCGATCATAATATGATAGAATTCTTCATTAAGATGGAGAGTGAAGTAATTGACTCAGAGACTAAGGTCCTGAATTTAAATAAAGGAAACTACAATGGTATGAGGCGTGAGTTGGCTAGGATGGATTGGAGAGCGTTACTTAAAGGGTTGACGGTGGATAGGCAATGGCAAACATTTAAAGATCGCATGGA
The DNA here is from genome assembly GCF_052327205.1 of Somniosus microcephalus. NCBI lineage: Eukaryota > Metazoa > Chordata > Chondrichthyes > Squaliformes > Somniosidae > Somniosus > Somniosus microcephalus. The sequence continues at coordinate 78,000,159 of NC_140992.1, forward strand.
TGAACTACAGAATTTGTTCATCCCTGTTTGGCATAAAAATAAAACAAAAAAGGTGGCTCAACCATGGCTAACAAGGGAAATTAGGGATAGCATAAGAGGACATATAAATTGGCCAGAAAAAGCAGCAAACCTGAGGATTGGGAGCAGGTTAGGATTCAGCAAAGGAGGACAAAGGGATTAATTAAGAGGGGGAAAATAGAATATGAGAGTAAGCTTGCAGGGAACATAAAATCTGACTGTAAAAGCTTCTATAGATATGTGAAGAGAAAAAGATTGGTGAATTCAAGCATAGGTCCCTTGCAGTCAGAGTCAGGGGAATTTATAATGGGGAACAAAGAAATGGCAGACCAATTAAATACATACTTTGGTTCTGTCTTCACAAAAGAGGACACAAATAACCTTCCAGAGATGTCGGGGAACATAGGGTCTAATCAGTATTTGTAGGGAAATGGTGTTAGGGAAATTGATGGCATTGAAGGCCGATAAATCCCTAGGGCCTGATAATCTACATCCTAGGGTACTTAAGGAAGTGGCCCTAGAAATAGTAGATGCATTGCTGGTCATCTTCCAAAATTCTATAGACTCTGGAACAGTTCCCATGGATTGGAGGGTAGCTAATGTAACCCCACTATTTTAAAAAAGTGGTAGAGAGAAAATGGGGAATTATAGACCGGTAAGCCTGACATCGGTAGTGGGGAAAATGCTAGAGTCCATTATAAAAGATGTAATAGCAGAGCACTTGGAAAACAATGACAGGATCGGACAAAGTCAACATTGATTTACAAAAGGTAAATCGTGCTTGACTAATCTACTGGAATTTTTTGAGGATGTAACTGGTAGAATAGATAAGGGAGAACCAGTGGATGTGGTGTATTTGGACTTTCAGAAGGCTTCGATAAGGTCCCGCGTAAGAGACTAGCATGCAAAGTTAAAGCACATGGGACTGGGGGTAAGGTATTGACTTGGATAGAGAACTGGTTGGCAGACAGAAAGCAAGAGTTGGAATAAACGGGTCTTTTTCCGAGTGGCAGGCAGTGTCTAGTGGGGTACCGCAGGGATCGGTGCTAGGACCCCAGCTATTCACAATATATATTAATGATCTAGACGAGGGAACTAGATGTAATATCTCCAAGTTTGCAGATGACTCAAAGCTGGGTGGGCGTGTGTGCTGTGTGGAGGATGCAGAGAAACTCCAGTATGATTTGGACAGGTTGGGTGATTGGGCAGATGCATGGCAGATGCAGCATAATGTGGATAAATGCTAGGTTATCCACTTTGGTGGCAAAAACAGGAAGACAGATTATTATCTGAATGGTAATAGATTGGGAAAAGGGGAAGTGCAACGAGACCTGGGTGTCCTTGTGCACCAATTGCTGAAGGTAAGCATGCAGGTGCAGCAGGCGGTTAAGAAGGCAAATGGTATGTTGGCCTTCATAGCAAGAGGATTCGAGCACAGGAGCAAGGATGTCTTGCTGCGTTGTACAGGGCCTTGGTGAGACCACACCTTGAGTATTGTGTGCAGTTTTGATCGCCTTATCTGAGGAAGGATATTCTTGCCATGGAGGGAGTGCAGCGAAGATTCACCAGACTGATACCTGGAATGGCAGGAATGACGTATGAAAAGAGATTGGGTCGATTAGGCTTATATTCGCTAGAGTTTAGAAGAATGAGAGGGGATCTCATTGAAACTTATAAAATTCTAACAGGACTAGACAAACTAGATGCAGGAAGGATGTTCCCGATGGTCGGGGAGTCCAGAACCAGGGGTCACAGTCTAAGGATAAGGGGTAAGCCATTTAGGACTGAGATGAGGAGGAATTTCTTCACCCAGAGAGTGGTGAACCTGTGGAATTCTGTACCACAGAAGGCAGTTGAGGCAAACTCATTAAATATATTCAAGAAGGAGTTAGATATATTTCTAAGGCTAAAGGGATCAAGCGATATGGGGAGAAAGCAGGGACAGGGTACTGAATTTGGATGATCAGCCATGATCTCATTAAATGGCGGAACAGGCTCGAGGGGCTGAATGGCCTACTCCTGCTCCTATCTTCTATGTTTGTATGTTAATCACGGCCAATCAGCATTGACTTCTGAAAGACTTGACCAATTTTATTTAATTCTTCGAAGAAATAATCAAAAGAATAGATAACAGAAATCTAGTGGCTGTAATTTGAATATTTTTTCAAATGTATGTTAAATATTTTTCCCCAATGGGTTCATTTCTATTCAACATGAAAAGGGAAATATCAGAATCCTGAAATATCCTGGCACTTGGATCATCAAGTAACCCCAGATAGTCATTCTCAGGTCGAACATTCTCAGGTAGAACATAGCATCACAATTTAGCTGAAATTTGACTTTCAAGTTGTTTAGGAGCATGTTGGCATATAATTTGTTAGCATATTGGTCTTCCACAGATTGAATAACTTCAGGTGAGAGAAAGTTACTTTTATCTCAGTCACAATCAGCTTCGACAACAAACAACAACAACTTGCTTTTATAACAACAGAAAATGCTGGAAAAACTCAGCAGGCCAGGCAACATCCGTGGAGAGAAAATAGAGTCAACATTTCAGGTCAAAACCCTTTGTCAAGACTGAAAAAGCACAGGAAATGAAATAGATTAAAAGGCCAGGCTGGGAGAGAACAAAAGAGAAGTGAAGAGACATTAAGAGGTATTCAAAACGAGGCGAGATGGTGATAGGACTAGTGGAGAGAAAAGACAACTCTAGATTAGGTGTGAAATGCGCTAGCAGAATGGGAGACAGCTGCCATGTGGGAGAGAAAAAAAGGTGGGGGAGGGCCAAAACAAAGGTGGGGATAAAAAATAAGTAAAAATGTAATGGGGGGCCGAGGTTATGATCTGAAATTGTTGAACTCGATGTTGAGTCCGGAAGGCTGTAAAGTGCCTAATCGGAAGATGAGGTGCTGTTCCTCGAGCTTACGCTGAGCTTTCGTGGAACAATGCAAGAGCCCGAGTACAGTGAGGTCTGAGTGGGAATGGGGCAGTGAATTAAAATGACAGGCGACCGGAAGCTCAGGGTCATCCTTACGGACTGAATGGAGGTGTTCCGCAAAGCAGTCACCCAATCTGCGTTTGGTCTCCCCAATGTAGAGGAGACCACATCGTGAGCAGCGAATACAGTATACTAGATTGCAAGAAGTACAAGTAAATCACTGTTTCACCTGGAAGGGGTGTTTGTGGCCCTGGACAGTGGGAAGGGGGGAGGTATAAGGGCAGGTGTTACATCTCCTGCACTTGCACGGGAAGGTGCCGGGCGAAGGGGAAGGGGTGCTGGGGGTGATAGCGGAGTGGACTAGGGTGTCTCGGAGGGAGCGGTCCCTACGGAATGCTGAAAGGGGAGGGGAGGGGAGGGGAAGATGCGTTTGGTGGTGGGATCACTTTGGAGGTGGCGGAAATGGCGGAGGATGATCCGTTGAATGTGGAGGCTGGTGGGGTGATAGGTGAGGACAAGGGAACCCTATCGTGGTTCCGGGAGGGAGGGGAAGGGGTGAGGGCAGAAGGGCAGGAGATAGAACGGACATGGTCGAGGCCGTGTCAACCACGGTAGAGGGGAATCCTCGGTTGAGGAAAAAGGAAAACATGTCGGAAGCACTGGTGTGGAAGGTGGCATCGTCGGAGCAGATGCGGCGGAGACGGAGAAACTGGGAGAATGGAATAGCGTCCTTACAGGAGGCGGGGTGGGAGGAAGTGTAGTCCAGGTAGCTGTGGGAGTCAGTGGGCTTGTAGTGAATGTTGGTCAATAACCTATCCCCAGAAATGGAGACGGAGAAGTCGAGGAAGGGAAGGGAAGAGTCGGAGATGGACCATGTGAAGGTGAGGGAAGGGTGGAAATTGGAGGCAAAGTGAATGAAATTGTCTAATTCAGGGCGAGAGCAGGAAACGGCACTGATACAGTCATCAATGTACCAGAAAAAGAGGTGAGGGAGGGGACCCGAGTAGGTCTTGCTTTTATATACTGCCTTTAACATAGTAAAACATCTCAAGGCGCTTCACAAGAGCGTTATCAAACAAAATGTGACACCGAACCACATATGAACATAAGAAATAGGAGCAAGAGTAGACCATATGGCCTATTGAGCCTGCTTCATCAGTCAATAAGATCATAGCTGAACTTCTACATCAACTCCACTTTCCTGCCTGCATCCCTTGATTCCCTTAGTGCCCAAAAATCTAGCGATCTCAGTCTTGAATATACTCATCGACTGAGCAGCCACAGCCCTCTGGGGTAGAGAATTCCAAAGATTCACAACCCTCTGAGTGAAGACATTTTTCCTCAACTCAGTCCTAAATGGCCGACCCCCTATCCAGAAACTATGACTAGTTCTAGCCAGGGGGAACAGCCTCTCAGCATCTACCCTGTCAAGACCTCTAAGAATTTTATACATTAATAAGGAGTATTAGGACAGGTGACCAAAAATTTGGTCAAAGAGATATGTTTTAAGGAGCGTCTTAAAGGAGGACAGAGAGGTAGAGAGGTGGAGAGGTTTAGGGAGGGAATTCCAAAGTTAGGGCTTAGACAGCTGAAAGCAAGGCCGCCAATGGTTGGGCATAGGAAATCGGGGATGCACAAGAGGCTAGAATTGGAGGAACACAGAGTTCTGAGGGTTGTAAGGAAAAAAAGGAAAATCTTTTCTCTGTTACTGTGATGGGACAGACATCTCTCACAACTTGCTGCCACCAGTATGATACATGATACATTTTTAGGATATTTTAATGAGCCATTCCCTCTTGCAATAATCATGCTGTACTTCCCATAAGCGGACCTTGCATTTCTCAAGAACACGAAGCTGCAATCCTACAGTTTTCTGCCCCTGAACAGACCTCATATCCTTTAGTAGTCACACAATCCTAGCTTGCATGTGCCCACTGCACTTTATTTATCTCCCAACCCCCTCCAGAAGACATTATTAACACATCACTTTTTAGCAGGGTTCAGATTCTAAATGAACTAACAAGAGTTATTTACGGAAATTAAACAAGTAGGACATACACAGAACAGCACAAGCTTATGTACAATGATCTTTTAAAATTACACTCTGCTTCCAATAAAAATGAATGTAGTCAGAGCCTCTTAACCAACAGTCTGTAACACACTGCAACGCTTGCTTTCAGTTCCGTTTCAGGCGGGACCACCCTGGTTCCCACGCTTTTGTGCTTCTGTCTTTCTCTCCATCTAGTCTCTCAAGCTAGAGTGCTTTAATGTTCCATAGCCTTTGAACTGCCTGGAATGCAGGATGAATTTCAAGTAGAGATAAAATAATACAGATTGATTTTACAGACTTGATTGCATAGTAATTTCTCAGTTAGTCCCATTTCCAGGTTAAATGAACCACAGGAGCGAGAGAGTCATTCACAACTCCTGAACAGTCGTCCTGGCTTAATTAACAATTTAATACTTTTGGAAGCTGAAGACAAAAGCCATCTCCTGAAAACTAAACACACCAGGGTTGGATGACTATCTTGAACCAGCCCTAACCTTTGCACTTTATACAGAGCACAGTGCACTAATTTATAGTTATAATATACACAAAACTAATTCTGTGCTATGTATCTATGTAAAATGACAGTACCAATGGAATTTGTCACAATTACATTATTTCAATCTGACTTTTATCTTTTAACAACAACTAATATTTCATTATTGCTAACTTAAAGAACTACTGTAGGAGTCTGTGCACTCCTAACAAAAACACTGTGAACTAAACTGGTAGTTAACAAACTTAGTTTAATGCACTGAAAGTATTACAAAACAAAAACGCAGGAGAAACTCCAAACAGGTCTGTACACTAGCTCACTCCACGAGGACTAACTGGAAATGCCCTCCAACCCTGACGTCATGACGTCATCACGTTTCCCGCCGTTGGGAACGTCACGTGACCCACGTGATGACGTCATCGCGTCAGATCGCGATTTTATCGATCCCGCGCTGTTTAAACAGGGCAAACATTAAAAGGTAACAATAATGATTAAAGACAATTGTACAAGTTACTGTGAGAGTCTCTTTGGTGGCTTTGCCACATACGCCCCCCCAGAATTGTCTTTAATGAGGAAAGTCAATCGCCGAGGAGGTCGGACAAGCCTGTTTGACCGACTCCTAAATTCCCGGAGAGGAAATGCTGAGCAGGTGGCAAGCTGGCAGGTAGCACGGTGCAGTTAGGCGTAGTGGCGGCCGGCCCCGGCGCGGAGGCTGCACCAGTTCGACCGGCTGTTCGAGGTTCAGGTGCGCAGGTTTGAGGCGATCAACAGAGATGTGATCAGGCTTGCCCCCGACGTCGATCACAAAACTCTTGTCCCCGGTCTGTAGAACCTGGAACGGACCTGCATAAGGAGGTGCGAGCGGGGTACGATGGCCGTCTTGGCGCACAAAGACGAACTTGGCCTTTGACAGCTCCCCAGGGATGTTGGAAGAAGGCAAACCGTGCTGCGAGGTCGGAACTGGGCGGAAACACTGAGCCATGTCCCGATGGGCCTCTCACTGACTGGCTGCAGACCACGGCCGTGTAGGGGACGGCAGGAACTCGCCCGGAACTCGAAGTGGCTGACTGTAAACCATTTCCGCGGCCGACAACTGTAGATCCTCCTGCGCAGTCCCAGCATTACCCACGGCAGTTTATCGACCCATGCTGCATCCAGAAGGCTGGCCCTGAGCGACGCCTTCAATGAACGGTGGAACCGCTCGCACAAGCCGTTCACTTGCGGGTGATCAGCCGTAGTGCGGTGTAGTTTAGTGCCCAATACTGAGGCCACCTCATTCCATAGTTCCGATGAAAATTGCGGCCCGCGATCCGACAAAATATCCACAGGGACACCAAACCGGGCTACCCATGATGAAATGAAGGCTCGCGCGACATCCGCAGAGGTGGTGGACATCAGGGGAACCGCCTCCGGCCACCTCGTGGTGCGATCCACCATTGTTAGAAGGTGCGTAAAACCATGGGATGGTGGAAGTGGGCCCACTAGGTCAATGTGAATGTGGTCGAAATGCCGCTCCGGTACCTCGAAGGTGGCCAGAGGGGCCCTGACGTGCCATTGCACCTTGGCCCGTTGACAAACCACACAAGTGTTCACCCAGTCGTGGACGTCTTTGCGTATTCCTCTCCATACAAATTTGGAGACTAGCAGCTTCTGCGACACTCGCACTCCAGGATGCGACAGCCCGTGTATGGCGTCGAAAACGCCTCAGCGCCAGGTGGACGGCACAATCGGACGGGGTGCACCCAACGAAACGTCGCAGAGTAGAGTGGTACCTGCCGCATGGAACGGTACATCTCTCGGCTGGAGGCTGGCGGGGATAGAACGAAAGGTCTGAGTCTCCGGGTCGGCAGTCTGGTCGGCTGCCATTCTTGCGAAGTCAATGCCTAATTGAATGGCCTGGACGGCAGCGCGGGAGAGGCAATCAGCGATGATGTTGTCCTTGCCGGCCACGTGCCTGACGTCAGTGGTGAACTCGAAGATGTAAGTCAGCTGCCATTGTTGCCGAGCCGACCACGGTTCAGTTGTCTTGGCCATCGCGAACGTCAATGGTTTGTGGTCAACAAATGCAGTGAAGTGGCGCCCTTCGAGGAGGAATTGGAAGTGGTGGATGGCCAAAAACAAAGCTAACAGCTCCCTGTCGAAAGTACTGTATCGACGTTCGTGCCATTGCAGCTGGCGGCTAAAAAATGCCAGAGGCTGCCATGCGCCATCGACCCATTGCTCCTGGACGGCCCTCACAGCGTAATCCGATGCGTCTGTCGTGAGGGCGATGATAGCTCCTGGCAGGGGATGTGCCAACATTGTCGCATTCGCGAGCGCGGTCTTCGTATCCTCGAAGGCGCGGCCCATTTCTTGCGACCAAACCACGGGCTCCTTTCCCGTCTTGCCCCTGAGGGCCTCGTAGAGCGGCCGCATGAGCTGTGCGGCCCTGGGGACGAACCGGTGGTAAAAATTAACCATCCGCAGGAACTCCTGTAAGGCTTTCACGGATTCGCCTCCACCTTAGCTTGAAGCAGCGTTGCCCCTGCGGAAGTTATGCGGTGGCTGAGAAAATCGAGCTGCGCCAGGCCGAAACGGCATTTGTCCGGGTTCACAATGAGGCTGTGCTGTGGAAGCCGTCGAAAAAGGACACGGAGATGCTTGAGGTGTTCATCCTTTGTGGTGCTAGCAATCAGAATGTCATCCAAGTAGACGAACAAAAAATCGAGGTCCCGCAGAACCGAGTCCATAAGGCGCTGGAACGCCTGCGCCGCATTTTTAAGCCCAAAGGGCATGCGGAGGAATTCAAAAAGTCCAAAAGGGGTGATGACAGCCATCTTTTGGACATCCTGGGGGTGCACTGGGACCTGATGGTACCCACGGACGAGGTCGACCTTTGAGAATATTGACTTCCCCGCCAAATGCGCAGAGAAATCTTGTATGTGGGGGATGGGGTAACGGTCGGGCATCGTTATCTCATTGAGGCGACGATAGTCGCCACAGGGCAGCCATCCCCCGCCGGGCTTTGGGACGATGTGGAGCGGTGAAGACCAGGGACTACTGGACTGGCGAATAATCCCCAGCTCCTCCATCGCGGTGAACTCCGCCTTTGCTGCCGCGAGCTTGATGGGCTCCAAATGCAGCGCCCTGGCGTAGACGGGAGAGCCGGTTGTCGAAATATGATGCTCCACCCGATGCTTGGCGGTCGAAGCTGAAAAGGTGGGCTTTGTCAGCTCGGGGAAGTCCCCGAGAAGGCGTGAGAAGCCGTCGGGAGGTGGCCGCGCGCAGGAGACCGAGTGCGGTGCAGCCGTGCTGCGCGCACCTGAAATACCGTCGAGCATGGCGGCGTGAGCGAGACGTCGATTTTTCACATCCACCAACAGGCCGTTGACACCTAATAAGTCGGCGCCCAAAAGGGCCTGCGAAATTTGAGCGGTGACGAAATCCCAGGTAAAGCGCTGGCCACCGGAACAGACTTGCACCCGTCGTTTCCCGCAAGTGCGGATCATACCCCCGTTGGCAGCTTGGAGGGGGGGACCCCGTCCGCCGGACCGAAGGTCGGGGACCGAGGCGGGAAGTATGCTGCACTGTGCCCCCGTGGCACACAAAAAACGACGGCCTGAGATGGAGTCGGTTAAATACATGAGATTCCCGGAGTCGCCGATCGCCATCGTGGCCGCGGGGGCGCACCGGACCCGGTGTTCGTGACTCGCGGCGGTCTGTTCGACGGTCTGGGCACAAAACCACACGGTGGTCGGCAGCAGTGGGCCTTCGGGCCGAAACGAGTGTGGTAGTAACAGTAACCGGCCGTCGGAGGCGCCGGGGCCGGGGCCGGGCCCCTCGGGGCGGGGCGTTGCGCGATGGCGCAGTATTGCTGCCGGACCGCGTAAATTTTATCCGCCTCTTCGGCGAGCACAATGTAGTCCCCGGTGTCCGATCTGGCGAGGGCTGCCTGGACGTGTTCGGGCAGCTGCGTAAGGAACAGCTCGCGGAACAGGAAACATGGGGGTTCGGACCCCAGGAGCGTTAGCATGTGGCTCATTAGTTCCGAGGGTTTGGAGTCACCTAACCCTGGTAGTGTCAGTAAGCGGCGAGCGCGCTCCGCCTTGGTAAGGCCAAATACCTGCAGCAGCCGAGTCTTGATGGCTACATACTTGTCAGCATTCAGGGGGTTCTCCAGAAGGCTGATGATCCTCGACGCCGTCGAGCTATCGAGGGCGGAGACCACGTACAAATATCAGGTCTGGTCCTACACGATGTTGCGGAGTTCAAATTGCGCCTCGGCCTGCACAAACCAGGAGGCCGCCTGTTGTTCCCAGAATTGGGGGAGCTTCAAGGCCACAGCGTTGGCATCCATCACTGGCCTGCATTCCGTGTCCACTGCAAAAAACGATCACGAGGATTCGGGGTCACCAATGTAGGAGTCTGTGCACTCCTAACAAATACACTGTGAACTAAACTGGTAGTTAACAAACTTAGTTTAATGCACTGAAAGTATTACAAAGCAAAAACGCAGGAGAAACTCCAAACAGGTCTGTACACTAGCTCACTCCACGAGGACTAACTGGAAATGCCCTCCAACCCTGACGTCATGACGTCATCACGTTTCCCGCCATTGGGAACGTCACGTGACCCACGTGATGACGTCATCGCGTCAGATCGCGATTTTATCGATCCCGCGCTGTTTAAACAGGGCAAACATTAAAAGGTAACAATAATGATTAAAGACAATTGTACAAGTTACTGAGAGTCTCTTTGGTGGCTATGCCACACTACAACATTTTTCTGGATGTCAGAAAAAACATACTAACAATGATTAGATTAGTGAGTTCTCAGCCATTGCAGATGCTTAATGCAAATGAATTATTATCATGTTGAATCTCAGGTGTTGCAGCTTCCCAGTAGGTGATGAAGCAATTAATTATAAATGATTTCCTTATGGCTCACAGCAGTACATATGCAATGTGCATATTTAAAGATTTTAACAAACACGAAAATTCACTAACACACACCAATCCAAATAGTCTGCCAGATGATCTGAGCCAAGTGCTGCCAATGAATCTTGTAACATGTTATTTTTCAACACCTGGCCAGTAATATTCTGCACTCTTTTTGATTTACTGCTGACTCCGCTGCGGACAGCTTTCCCAATAAAATGGATTGTAATTTGTAAAGTTTGAGTTTTCTATTTTAAAACTGAGCAACAGCAGCAAATTTGCCAATTTCAGCAAGGCAAGTCAATTCACGGTTTGAAATCCCTGCAGAACTGTCAGTTATTATTACCTGGCCTTTGGCATTTTGTGCTACAGCATAATTATGGATCTGAAAGTGTTACTGACTAGTACTGGATTGGTATTCAAGCAGATTTGGAAGAAATTTGCCGAGTCCTCACGCCCCACCCTACAAACCTCAAGTGATAGGGAAGTCTTTGTTTGCTGATAACGCTAGAGAACTAGTACACAAATAAAATCGGATATTCATAAGTAGGAACATGGTCTGGATGTAATCCTGGGAGCATGAATGATAGGACTGCCATATAACCACTACATATTGGCACTAATTCAGCATTCACAATCCGACAATACGCAACCAGAGAGCACCTAGGCAATGGAAATATAAAGCTAGTACAGAAGAGACCTTCTCAAAATGGAATGACATGCCAAGGTGAAAGAAATATTTTTCTTAATTCCGTATCAGAAAGATGGACAGAATATTTTCAAATTTCATACTATTGTCATTATTTTATATATATGCACAGCCTTGCAAAAAATACAGCTACACAAATTCAAAGTATGTTAGTTCAGCAATGCATTCTGTATCTCTCCCCCTACCTCATCCACTAGCAGCAAAGGACCATCACAACTAGTTGCAATCCATTTCATTCTATTGCCTGCAGTTCTACTGTATCCTACTCTGATTCATACTGTTCTTTTCCAAATATCTTATGATCTCCCATGCTTGTTCTTTCACACAGGTTCATGTATAATTCCCATTTTGCTGTTGAACTATTTCCATTCTTAAGTCCCAAGCCATATCAATCAATGGAATTATACAGCAACAAGCAGCTAGTTCATTCTGAGTTCCTCATTTAAAATGTGTTCTTACTGTTTTATATTCCATCAGGAGTTCAATTTTGCAATTTTCAATACTGTGTTATAAATAATTACAGACACACCCATTCTCGGATATCTAAAGAGTTTTATAATTGACCAGTTAAAATGCAAGGAACTTTATATGAGTGCAACTTCAATGTTCAACAAAACAAGACAAGAAAAAAATTAGTGAAAGGATCAATTTAATTTAGATTAGGTAATAATGATTGAAGCAATTTGTTCCCAGCTGTTCCAAGAATTGAACCTGCTTCAGTGTTCAAATCGTAGTGGTGCTTTCTAAGATGGCGTGGGCTTGATGGGCTGAATGGCCTTTTCTCACTCCAAATTTTCTCATGTACATACATAGGTACATAAAATGCCACACAGCAACTTAAACACTGAGAACAGACCAAAGAATAACAATATGATACGGATAATTTCTGAAAGTAGATTTTGCTTGATTATCAGGACTGAGCTCTTAGAATGGTCATTATTTGCATATGCAAAGGTACAAACACCTGTTTCAAGCATGGGCAATGCACGCAAATTTTTTTGCCATTTGCCGATGTGGCGGGTGGTGTACCTCTGGCTCATAATGAGCATGCACTTCCTGCCTGGCATATTGGAGGCTTATGAGGCTGTTTAGTGCCCGAAAAATGGGCGCTGTGCAGTTGAATTTCTGGATCGATCAGTTTCCACTCTACGGGGGGAATTTTCCCAGCCCTGGGGAGGCAGGTATGGAGGCGGAACTGCCGGGAAAATGGCAGAAACTGGGAGTGGGTACCGACCCCACTCCCAACCCGCCTCCATGCCATCTTCCCGGGAGGCAGGTCCCTGACTCGCGCAGGGACCATTCTCCTCGAGGCGGGAAGGGGATTAGAGCCAGTTAACTGCCTGTTAACAGGTAGTTAATAGGCAGTTTTGAGACTTATTCCCACTTTACCACTGCAAGTGTGGACTTCCCGATGGCTGCAAACCTCGCCAGGGTCAGTGAGGCGAGCAGTGGGTCTGCGGGGGTGAGAGGGATCGAGTAGACATGAGTGATGGGTGCAAGTGTGGAGAGGTAAGTATGAGAGGTGAGTGTAAAGTGTTGAAAAAAGTTTCCTCACCTTTGCTTCTTCCTGCAGGCTCCAACCCTTGCGGATCCGGAGGTGCCTCATCTCAACAGCAGAGATGACAGAATCGCGGCTGCATTCTCAGGTGCAGCAGCCATCTGCTTTCTGCTGAGGAGAAAGGTTTTGGTTAGCCTTCAGTGCAAGGGCTCACCTTAGAACAGAGATTGTCAGTGTTTGACAGCTTCTCAAAGTGTATGACGTTTCATCTGAAACCCGACAACTAGCAGTCCCGCCCCCAACATTGACAAAATCCAGCCCGACATGTTATATCGATACTGATGATTTTATTTCTGACATTTTTATAAGTCCCCAATTTAACAACATTTGTAATTGCTCTGAAAATATTAAATAATGCTTATTGCAAAACTATTTCATGGATAGATGCACTCATTATATTTTATATCCATAATAATCTGTAAATGATATATTAAATAGCAACAGAGAAATCAGTTTTCCACATTCCAGTCATTCTATATAATTCCAAAATGGTGATTGATATGTATCTGGGAAATGTGAAGGAGATAGCCATATATAGCTAAAATTATAATATCATACTGATTTTCACGAAACAGTATTGAAACCCACTTCTTCGCTATTACCTGTAATTAGGTAATAAAAGCTATCAATGAGCATAAATGGAACAGTGATCTTATTGTTATCTGGAAGGATTTCTGGCACAACAGCAGAGCAGTGGAACAATAATGTATTCACTGGTTGCCAAACTCCAGACCAAAATCATTTGAATGGCTTTAAGACCCTTCATTAACTGAGTTATCATCATTTGAAGGTCTTAACTCTATTCTTGCTAAAAGAGTGATGGGTTTGCACCTAATCCTGGACTAATCAGACCTATGGTAGTGTAAGTGACAAGTCAGTGAGTAGAGAATTGTTCATCTCTGACAGTTTATGACATCATCTTATAATTTGATGACTTGTTTATCACATTTCATTGTGAATGTCGTGATAGGGTTTCTTTTATTGATGCTCTAGTATTGTGCTATTGGATATTGCAGTGCTTGATCGGATATTTGTGTTGCGGGGGGAAGATTAATGTCAAAATGAAAATTAAAATGTTAAAGGTGTTCTTTGTACAATTCAAGATCAGCAGTTTCCAAGGATGTGATTAGTACTGGCACTAACAATAATATTTGTAGCTTTCACAAGGGTACAACTACTAGCAAATTAACTTAGGCAGGCAAAATGTTTAAATAAAGATAGACTCAAAATGACTCATCTGAAATATTAACCACTCTTTCTGTCCCTTTTAGATGCTCACTGATGCTGTGTATTCCAAATATTTCCTGTTTTTATTTAAGATACATTTAATTCATTTATTACCTGTGAAATAATTTATTACCTGTGTTTTAACCATAAGAACTGAGCAACAAAAAGAACACTGCAACTGGATATTTTAGGACACGTTAGCTGAATCCCCAGTTTATTATTTTACCTCAGTTGAAGGTTTTACCCTTCCTAAAGAGTGTATCACCACATCACCCAGGTCCTTCTTGTTTTCACCATATGACTGTGCTCCTTCCTCCTTGGAGGGCTCCCCTCTATTCAGCTTTGCAGTTTGTTATAATAATTGAAATCCTAAGTTATACTCTTGATTGGGTTAAAGCTTTATCTCATATTTTTGGCATTAAGGACATTCATTCCTGCCAAGAGGGGAGCCAAGCAATTATCACATCTTTTCTACTACAGCATTTGCTTCAGTTCTCTGTAGCATCTGCTAATCCCATATCATATTAGATAAAGAGAGTTAATGGGGTGGGATTTTCAACCTTGGCGTAAAACAGGTACGAAGTCGGCGGCTCAAACCATTTCCAGCGACAGGCCTCATTTGAATTTTACCAGTGAGCTGTGGATGCCAAACAGGCGCTGTGTTGCAGCTTGCCAGTTTTGGATGGTGCAAAATCCCCCAGCTTCTGCATGGAGCCAGCTGGCAGATAGGGCCTATTCGGCGAGTGGGGACAGGATTCTGGGGAGCCAAGAAAAGGCCAGCAGTGGGCTGAAAGATTGTGGTGGGGCTTGGAGGAGCATGAATGCAGCTTCTGGCCCCAGAAAAAAAAAATTGACAAACTCCAGAAATTATCTTTTCTTGCGGTCCTTCGGATTGCTGGTTAGGCCATTCAACACGCAGTACAACTGGGACTAGCATGCACGGCACATGCACCAACCCTTTGTATATTAACCATTGCCATTATATGGCAATCGGGGTCCTATAACTGGTGTATGCCCCCCCGATTTGCATATCTAAACAGCCTCTCACTATTTAAAAGCCTGCCTGAAAATTGAATCAGGCGGGCAAATGGGTATCCATGGTGCCCACCAGACCTTCCTCTGCTGATCGCCCATTGTTTCAGGTAAGAAACAGGTGGCAGTTGAAAATCCCTCCCCACCATGTTTAAGCTATGCCATCCTATAGAAGATAAGAACATAAGAATTAAGAGCAGGAGTAGGTCATATGACAGCTCAAGCCTGCTCCGCCATTCAATAAGATCATGGCTGATCATCGACCTCAACTCCACTTTCCCGCCCGATCTCCATATCCCTTCATTCCCCTAGAGTCCAAAAATCTATCTATCTCAGCCTTGAATATACTCAAAGACTCAGCATCCACAGCCCTCTGAGGACGAGAATTCCAAAGATTCACAACCCTCTGAGCGAAGAAATTTCTCCTCATCTCAGTCTTAAATGGCCTATCCCTTATCCTGAGACTATGCCCCCTAGTTCTAGACACTCCAGCGAGGGGAAACAAGCTCTCATTATCTACCCTGTCAATCCCCTTCAGAATCTTGTATGTTTCAATGAGATCACCTCTCATTCTTCTAAACTCTAGAGAGTATAGGCCCATTCTACACAATCTCTCATCATAGGACAGCCCTCTCATCCCAGGAATCAATCTAGTGAACCTCCGTTGCACCGCCTCCAAGGCAAGTATATCCTTCCTTAGACAATGAGATAAAATCATGTCAAAAGTATAGTACAGTTAAATATGGTATTAGAGTTCAACTGAAGTATTTTCATTTAAACATAGTTACCTTTGCTATTCAATTTTGAGTATGCATCTGTGCATGTTTATCTAGAGGGTGTAAGGAATGCAAAGCTTTTGTGCCTCCATGGTGCCCTGTATATAAAAACTACATAATTGAGTATTACTTTTAAATTGCCTCAACACTTTAATGAAAAAGATAGTTGAAAAACAACACAGTTCTTTATGTCCGACAGATATATCCCAACAGTATGGCTGAGATCATTTAACTACAATATGGGGACTCACGGTGTAAATTTGCATCACTTTTACGACCCCCTCTCCTTCAGTTATACCATAGTTGCCTTGCTTATGAGTTTAAAAACAGTGTTATCGTTAACCGATTCAAAACTGCCTAAAATGTTGATGCTGCAATGCTAGTTCTTGCTCCCTGTGAAAAATCTTACATTGGTACATTTTATAAAATGTTAAACAGAATGCTATTAGTTTCAAAGAGTTTGGCTAAATAGATCTCATTTTACCATGTTCTTTATTCAGACTGTAAAACGGAACAAAACAAGGCATTACTGCTTTAAAAAATAAATCTACATGCCAGATATTTAGATGTTTCTTTCCAAACAGTTGTAACTTGAACTCTACCATGTCCCAGAAAAGCAGCCACTGAAACACTGTATCCAAACTATAGCCAGAGTCTGTTTTCAGACATTATCGCCCTTTGTAATTTTCTTTAGCTAGCAAGCTATGCTGATTCATCTTGAGATACAGACCTTTTTAAAGCATGTTTTGGTAACTTTAGATTTAAAACACATGAAGCAATTGATCTACCTTATGCTGACTCCTGGGGTTTACTCATATTACTTGTGTTGTGCGCTCAATCAGATGCCTTTTGTGTTCATCAGAGCAGAAAAAGCAAACCACCTTTTAATATTTCACTCTGAAAAGCATGTTTTAAGAGATTGTAACCTAAGGACAGTCCTTTC
The DNA here is from genome assembly GCF_052327205.1 of Somniosus microcephalus. Taxonomy (NCBI): domain Eukaryota; kingdom Metazoa; phylum Chordata; class Chondrichthyes; order Squaliformes; family Somniosidae; genus Somniosus; species Somniosus microcephalus. The sequence goes on from NC_140992.1 coordinate 78,016,819, forward strand.
TTTACGTGGAATATATATTGTCAATCGTATTGTTCTAAAAGAAAGTAACAGTTCACAAGTATTTTCAATTGCACACGAAATTATTAATGAGTTACATTCAATCACTTTCAGTGTTTCAGTTACAAAATGAAGTTTAAAATGTTCTACTTCTATTTCTAGCTATTCCAGCATTCCTACTAACCAACTAAATTTGACTTTTTAAAAAATCTTTGCAAAACCTGACACTTCAGAAGTAATTGCACTAAGTTCATTGTTTTCTTTTTTAAAACGTGCTATAAAAACTACATTTAAATTATGTTTAATTTATTCTTTCACTTTAGAGTGTCACAAAGTATGTAGAGGAATAGCTGAAGTACATATCTGGTAATTAAGCATCATTCACCCAAACATTATCTGATAACAATTACTTTTAATTAAAAATCCATTCACCTTTATTTGCTGAATCTGGGTCCACCAACTGTAAAGAACTTGTTTTAATTTTTTTTTGTCAAGCAATATACGAACTGGTGCTGACACAATAGTTTTTATCATACAGTACATTTCATGAGAATAAAATTTTGGCCTGGGCTTTTGGGACACTTATCATTTCACAACCTCATCAGCACGTCTGCCAATGCATTTAGAAGCTGTATTTTTTACCAATAACTCTTCTTTTTACTCTGGCACAAGACGACTAAGTTAGTATCTAATTCAAAGTACACTGCACTGGAGCAGCCTATTATACAGGGACTGTGAACTCATGTTAAATACCAAATTTATACATTTTTCCAAGATTATAGCTAAATTGTTCACCTTTTGTGTAACCTATCAGCACCTTGTGTTAACAACAGAAAATTAAAAATAACAAACATAAAACAATTCGCCTTTTAAAAAAAAAATTAAAAAATTCAAGCAAGCTCCAACTGCCTGGTGTGCTATTAAGTCATAATGACCAGAAGGCTCAATTCTCATTTTATGCCAAGTTAGTTGGCCTCAACCTAAGCCACAGTCAGGATGGTACAATTGGGCTCCACACTTTGAAAGGCCACTTGGGCATGGCAATGGAATGTGCAGGTAAACATGGACGTGTAGGAACGGTAGTTCCTATCTGAATAATTGCAGTTCGACTCAGTAAATCAAAACAACAAAATTTAATAACAACGAGGTTAACTAGTAAACTACAGGAGAAGATGTATACAGGCCTGTTCAGGCTGCAAGGCACTCGAAGACTACTGGAAGGTTCTGGAAACTGACATCATGACGTCATCGCGTTCTTCGCGCCACTGGCGGTCACGTGATCGGCGTCATGACGTCATCACGTAGAGTATAGGAAGGTACATACAGTATAGTTAACAAACAGTTTAAAGGTGCAGTACGTGGCTGCACCACAATGCAGTTAAAGAGATTATTCTCAAATGTTCTGAGTCTCTTAGTGGCTCTGCCACAGGCCCCCCCCGACAGAATTCTCTTTAACAGACAGTGTCAAATGAACAGGAGGCTTGATAAGCCTGGTCGAGCGACGGCGAAACTCAGGCAGCGGGAATGGAGCGTTGAAGGACGAGTCGGTTCTTGGCTGTGTCTGGAGCGGCACGACAGGCATGGAGGAAACCAGAGGTGCTAGTGTAGGCGACGTGGAAACCGATGCAGGCGGTTCACTGGCGGGCTGGTGCTGAGCTGGTCCAGCGGTCAACGGAGGCCGACCACGGCGAGGCAGTTGAGCAGCAACGACTGGTTCACTCCAATCGAGATGGGCCGGTTTAAGTCGGTCGATAGAGATGGTATCTGGTTTGCCACCGACGTCAACCGTGAAAAATTTTTCACCCGATGCGATGACACGAAACAGTCCAGCATAAGGTGGTTTTAACAGGCCTCTTTGAGCGTCCTGCCGAATAAAAACATACTCAGAGCTCATGAGCTCTGCCGGGACATGAGGCCTCTGTAGGTTGTGATTTGAGGTTGGAATAGGCAGGAAATTCTTGGCCACCTCCTGATGCTGGAGGAGCTGCTGAGCCACAGACCACGATTCCGTGTGTGAAGGGATAAAGTCACTTGGTACCCGAAGTGGCTGGCCGTAGACTAACTCGGCCGATGAAGACTGGAGATCATCCTTGGGGGCTGTTCGAAGGCCTAGTAACACCCAGGGGAGCCTGTCCACCCAGTTGGAACCACGCAAGCTGGCCCGGAGTGACGCCTTGAGCGACCGATGGAACCGCTCGCACAGGCCATTCGCTTGCGGATGGTATGCGGTGGTGCGGTGCAGCTTGGCACCCAAACCTTGCGCGACTGCCATCCACAACTCTGACGTAAATTGTGGGCCTCTGTCAGAGGAGATGTCGGATGGTACCCCGAACCGAGCTACCCACGATGAAACGAACGCCCCAGAGACGTCTGATACAGTAGTAGCACTCAATGGGATCGCCTCTGGCCACCTGGTGGTACGGTCCACTACCGTCAGGAGATGTGTGAAACCTCGCGAAATGGGAAGAGGACCCACTAAGTCCACGTGTACGTGGTCGAAACGGCGTTCTGGCACCGGAAATTCAGCCAGTGGAGCTTTGACATGGCGATTAACTTTTGCTTTTTGACAATCCACGCAATGGTTTGTCCAGTCCTGGACGTCCAAATGCATTCCTTTCCAGACAAATTTACGGGACATTAGCCATTGTGAAGCAAGCATCCCTGGGTGCGATAAACCATGTATGGCCTGGAAAATTTTCTTACGCCATTCCAACGGCACGATGGGCCTGGGCACTCCCATGGATGTGTCACACAAAAGCATGGTTCCCGCCGCCTGGAACTTAACATCAGCCACCTGCCAACTGGAAGGTGTGGTCGGTATGCCTGTACTTCGGGATCTGCCCGTTGCTCTTTTGCCAACCCAACGAAATCGATACCCAGGTGGACTGCCTGGACTGGAGAACGGGAGAGACAATCGGCCGCGAGATTATCTTTGCCGGACACGTGCCTTAGATCCGTCGTAAACTCGGATATAAAGGTGAGGTGGCGCTGCTGGCGGGCTGACCAACGGACGCCCTTCTAGGAGAAAACGGAAGTGTCGGACGGCTAAAAACAGGGCCAACAACTCCCTGTCGAAAGTGCTATATTTTTGTTCGTTCTTGCGAAGCTGGCGGCTGAAGAATGCTAACGGCTGCCACACACCATCAACCCATTGCTCTTAAACCGCCCCGATAGCATAATCGGAGGTATCTGTAGTGAGGGCGATGGTCGCGCTCGGTAACGGATGAGCAAGCATGGTTGCGTCTGCCAACGCCGCCTTGGTGTTAAGGGACGCCTGGTCCATCGGCAGCGTCCAAGTGATGGCATCCTTTCCCGACTTCCCTTTGAACACTTTGTACAGCGGCTGCATCAACTGGGCTGCCTTGGGGACGAACCGGTGATAGAAATTCACCATCCCCAGAAACTCTTGCAGGGATTTGACTGTGTGAGGCCGTGGGAATGCTGTAACTGCCTCTACCTTGGTAGCTAGTGGGACGGCGCCGTCCGAAGTGATCTTGTGTCCCAGGAAATCGATGCTGGATAATCCAAACTGGCAATTGGCGGGGTTGATGATGAGGCCGCGCTGGCTGAGACAGGCAAAAAGTGTGCGCGAATGCTGTAGGTGTTCCTGCGAATCTCTACTGGCGATGAGAATGTCATCCAAGTAAACAAAAAGAAAGGGCAAATCTCGTAACACAGAGTCCATGAGCCATTGGAAGGCCTGCGCTACGTTTTTCAACCTGAAAGGCATTCAGAGGAATTTCAAAAGTCCGAACGGTGTGATGACTGCCGTTTTGGGGACATCTTGCAGTTGTACAGGGACTTGGTGGTAACCGCGGACGAGATCCACCTTGGAGAAAACAGAGTTGCCAGCCAGATGGGCCAAAAAGTCCTGAATATGAGGTATTGGATACCTGTCCGGTGTAGTGGCTTCATTTAGACGTCGGTAATCCCCGCAAGGTCGCCAGCCACCGCCTAGTGGGGAGGACCAAGGGCTATTGGAGCGTTGGATGATCCTGAGGCATTCCATGGTGTGTGAAATAAAGAATAGATTTGCCTTTCTAATCTAGGCTTTATTAACTTAAAAACCCTGTAGCACATCTTTCAACACCCAGCCCCAACTAAAGGCTGGAAAGAACTGAATTTAAGATGGCCACCACAAATCACATGACATCAACTACCAATGAGATTACAGCATATATCCCAAGGCAGGAAACAAACAACCAATCACAATACTTCTTACTAAACATAAAGAATAATCACCACATTCACCCCTCCTTTTAAAATATACTCCAACCTAAATAACCTTTACAATTTATAATTAATTATTTACAACTAAAACTATGCACAGACAAAATAAAACTATTCAACATGACACAATACTAAGTGAGCAACAACAAATAGTAACATTGCACATAAGTATTAAGTATCTCTCAACTAAAACAATATAATATAATATTTCAACAATTTTAAAACATTACTATCAATTTAAAAGTCCATTTTCAATCGGTCGACCGGATATCTTGTTCATGTCGACCTTCTTAACCTTGGTGAAATTCCTTGCCCTCCCACACCAGGAGACACAGAAGTATCTTCTGCAGGAAGGCTATCCATATCCCGATTTTCAACGGTTTCCGGATTAAAAATCCCATCAGGAGGTAAACTGGGACGGTCATGAACATCCATCGAGGGCTGACTAATAGAAGTATAATTATCTGCAGTCGGATTGGAAATATTCGTAGTATCTGTAACAGCATCCACATTATCTGAATCATGACTATTGTTAATATCCTCAGAAGAGGGCTGGCCACCACAAGGAGCCAAGTCTTTAATTGAAACGGTACTTTCTTTCCCATCTTGGAATCGAATATGAGCATATTGGGAATTTGCCTCCAACAGCTCCACCTCCTCCACTAAAGGATCATATTTTGACAATCTAACATGGCGTCGAAGCAGCACAGATCCCTGCATAGTAAGCCATGAAGGTACCAAATATCCTGTAGTAGATCTCCGCGGATAGTTAAAGAGCCTTTCATGGGGGGTCACATTAGTAGCCGTTGAAAGCAATGATCTAATGGAATGCAGGGCATCAGGCAGTACCATTTCCCACTGTGTATTCTTAAGGTTCCGGGATGTCAAAGCCAACATAACTGCCTTCTAGATCACCCCATTGTATCGTTCGCACTGTCCATTACCCTGGGGATTATACGGGGTAGTTCTGCTAGTAGAAATTTCCCGACTCTGAAGGTATTCCTTCAACTGGGAAGACATAAAAGAACTTCCCTGATCCGAATGGATATACGCAGGCATCCCAAAGATGACAAAAAGTTGAGTCAGACATTTGATAACTGTAGCAGCTGATACATCTGCGCAAGGAAAAGCAAAAGGGAACCTTGAAAACTCATCCACAACAGTAAATATATATCGGTTTTGAGTAGTTGAAGGAAGAGGCCCCTTAAAATCGATGCTCAAACGCTCAAAAGGAGAAGTAGCCTTTATAAGGTGAGCTCGTTGAGGCTTAAAGAAATTCGGTTTACATCGAGCACAGATAGAACATGATGAAGTCATCCGCTTGACGTCTTCAACTGAAAAGGGCAAATTCTTACTGCGTACGAAGTGTATCATCCTCGTAACCCCAGGATGGCATAAGGCATTGTGAAGATTAATAAGCGTATCTCCGTGAATCACAGAACAATAAGCCCTCAACAGCGCATCAGCAGCAACATTATCCTTCCCCGGACGATAAACTATATCAAAATGGTAACATGCCAACTCAATCCTCCACCTCATTATTTTATCATTCTTAATCTTTCCAAAATGTTTGACATCAAACATAAAGGACACAGACTTTTGATCAGTTACCAACGTAAACTGTCACCCTCATAAACAATGTCTCCATTTACGCAGTGCTTCTACTATTGCATACGCCTCTTTATTGAAGAATGCCTTTTTTCACTATTGTTCAAGGTACGTGAGAAAAAGGCCACAGGTCTTCCATTTTGGTTCAGAGTAGCCCCAATTGCAAAATCAGAAGCATCCGTCTCAATCACAAAAGGAACCTGCTCATCAATAGAATGCACAACTGCTCCAAGGATATCCTTTTTAAAATTATCAAAACACGTCCTGGCCTCCCATGATAGAGGATATGTCGTAACCCGAATAAGAGGCCGGATCTTCTGTGAAAAATTTGCAATCCAATTAGAATAGTAAGAAAACAGTCCAACAACTCATTGCAAAGCCTTAGAATTAGTAGGACAAGGTAAATCAATCAATGGTCGCAGACGTTCTGGGTCTGGTTTAATCTTGTTTCCCGAGATAATGTACCCCAGTAGATTTACCTCAGTGGTCGAAAAGGTACACTTCTCTTTATTGAAAGTTAAACCAACTTTTTCCGCAGCTTGAAGGAATCTTTCTAAATTAGAATCATGCTCCACCCTTGATTTGCCACACACTGTGATGTCATCTAAGTATGAAAAGGTGTCAGAGAGAGAGTTATCACTTATAAAAGCATCCATTGCCCGTTGAAAACAAGCAACACCATTAGTAACACCAAATGGTATTCGGCAAAACTGATACAGCTTTCCACCAGCCTCAAAGGCCGTATATGGTTGATCCTTCTTAACAATAGGAATCTGATGATAAGCACTCTTTAGGTCAATAGTGCTAAAAACCTTATACTGAGATACTTTATTGATAAGCTCATCAATCTTAGGCAAAGGGTACGCATCTAATTGAGTATACCTATTAATAGTTTGGGAATAGTCTATCACCATTCGTTTCTTATGTCTCTCGTTAGTCGTGACAACTACCTGTGCCCGCCAAGGCGAACAACTAGGTTCAATGATTCCTTCCAATAAGAGACGTTGAACTTCAGAATTAATAAATTCTCTATCCTGACTGCTATACCTTCTTGACTTGATAGCAATTGGCTTACAATCCGGCATCAAATTGGAAAAAAGTGATAATGGAGAAATGGATAAAGAGGTTAATCCACAAATAGATAAAGGTGGCTTAGTCCCTCCAAATGAAAGACTGAGAGACTCGTGTAACTGAAGCACATCATGACCAATCAAAATATCCGCACAGAGATTAGGCAAAACAGATAGGCGTATATCAGTATACATATTACCTAGAAGAATCAATTTCACAAGGCAACAACCAGCTACTTGTGAAGTGAGAGTCGTCTGAGCCATACACACCTGATAGGAAACAGGCGAAATTTTCAAATGCTTCTCCTTTGCAAACTGAAGACTTATAAAACTCTCGGTACTGCCCGTATCTATAAGGGCCTTCACTTCCAACCCATTAACTTGGGCCGTAACTATAGCTTTGTTTAGGCCATGAGCAAATGCAGCAGAAATTGATGCAATAAACGCCCTATCTAAAGGCTGAATAGTCACAGAGGAGGTAATTGAACCTGATGATTTACACACACGTGTGTAATGACCTCTCTTGCCGCATTTACTACACACAGCCTCCCGAGCAGGACACTTCAGACGAGGGTGCCGGACGTTCCCACAAAAATAACACTTCTGAATCCTAGAGGCAACAGCCGCTGAAGTAGAAACTGTTTCAGAATCTAGTAAACCACTCCTATTAAGTCCACATAATTCCTTTTCATCCGGAACTGCCGAAACCACAGTCACAGGCCGATTAAAAAGAGCATAAGAATCCGAACTTCTCTGAGCCACATCCAATGTAGAAGCTTGCTCAAAAGCACTCTTAAGATCCAAAGTCTTATTTTCTAACAACCGCTGACGAATTGATCTAGACAGTAATCCATTAATAAAAGCATCCCGTACCGATTCTTCCTTATATTCTTCAGCCGTCACGGCCTTATAATTACAGTTAACACTAAGGCACCGAAGTGCTTGTAAATAAGTATCCAAAGATTCTCCCACCTGCTGCCTACGGGCAGATAGAAGGTGACGTGCAAATACCTCATTCTTTGGTTTAACAAAAATCTTTTCCAATGTAGAAATAGCCACTTCATAAGTTTTACAGTCCAAAATATACTTATACACATCCGGAGCAATGTAGTTGATCAGCATATTCAGCTTATTTAGAGACTCTTGATCCAACACGCCCAAAAAGTTTTTAAATGTACAATACCAGTGTTTCCATTTATCATCCACTCCTGCAGAATTAGGGTCAGCATTGAATCATTCTGGTTGAAGATATCGCTCCATTCTGACATAAAGTTAATAAATTGAAATAAAGAATAGATTTGCCTTTCTAATCTAGGCTTTATTAACTTAAAAATCCTGTAGCACATCTTTCAACACCCAGTCCCAACTAAAGGCTGGAAAGAACTGAATTTAAGATGGCCACCACAAATCACATGACATCAACTACCAATGAGATTACAGCATATATCCCAAGGCAGGAAACAAACAACCAATCACAATACTTCTTACTAAACATAAAGAATAATCACCACAGTGTGAAACTCGGCTTTTGCCGCTGCGAGCTTGCCTGGTTCCAACCGACGTGCCCGGGCATAAACCGGTGGTCCCTTCATCGTGATGTGATGCACCACTCCATGCCTCGTGACTGCTGCTGAAAAAGTAGGCCTGGTGAGCTCTGGAAACTCCCCGAGCAGGCGCGTAAACCCGTCCTGTGCTGTAAGCGTACAGGCAATCGACCAGGACATGGTGGTGCTGCGATGGCACGGCAGTGCGTGGAAGGTGGACGCATTTATGAGTCGGCAGTGTTGGACGTCGACCAGAAAGCCGTTGGAGCAGAAAAAATCGGCCCCCAGGATAGCCTGCGAAACTTTAGCAACAATAAAGTCCCAAACAAATCTCTGACCGCTGAAGGTTAAATTGACTGTCCATTTTCCGAACGTGCGGATATCCGTGCCATTAGCTGCCTCGAGGGGTGGACCGTGCCTGCCGGATTGCAGATCTAGCCTTGAAGCTGGCAGAATACTGCACTGGGACCAGTGTCGCACAAAAATCGTCGCCCTATCATGGAATCCGTGATGTACAGCAGCTTTCCCGCCGAACCAACCGCCATGGTGAAGTGGATGTTTTTTTTAGACCCAGTCAGTTTTGCCGAAGGGCGCGGGCTTGGTGAAGTTTTTTTTTGGCGAGAAACTGCAGGGCGGGTGGCAGCATCGAGCTTTGGCGCCAAAACGGGCGTGGTATGCACACCAGCCTGCAGAAGGAGGGCTGGGCTGCTCCCGCGTGGGGGAAGGGCACCTCGTGGCTGCACAATACTGCTGCGCAACAGTAAAAAACTTGTCTGCCTCTGCCGCAAGTTCTACACAGTCCGTGATCGGAGAATTGGCCAGGGCCGTCTGAACCGGTTCTGGTAGCTGGTTAAGGAAAAGTTTGCGGAACAAAAAACATTGGGGCTCCGAACCCAAAGAGTGAGCATCTGGCTCATCAGTTCAGAAGGTTTTGAGTCCCCGAGGCCGGGCATAGCAATAAGCCTGCGTGCGCGCTCCGACTTATTGAGACCAAACACCTGTAGCAAACGAGTTTTAAGAGCCTCATACTTGCCCTCTTTTGGTGGATTGCCCAGGAGGCTGTCAACCCGCGAGGCCGTGGTGCTGTCGAGAGCGGAGACCATGTGAAAATAACGGGTCGAATCCGCTGTAATCTCTCGGAGTGAGAACTGGGCTTCTGCCTGGAAGAACCATGCTGATGGCTGTTGTTCCCAGAACTGTGGAAGTTTGAGGGCGACGGCGTTCGTGTTCATTCTTGAATCTCAATGAAAGTTGTTCGATGAGATCGGGGTCACCAATGTAGGAACGGTAGTTCCTATCTGAATAATTGCAGTTCGACTCAGTAAATCAAAACAACAAAGTTTAATAACAACGAGGTTAACTAGTAAACTACAGGAGAAGATGTATACAGGTCTGTTCAGGCTGCAAGGCACTCGAAGACTACTGGAAGGTTCTGGAAACTGACGTCATCGCATTTTTCGCGCCACTGGCGGTCACCTGATCGGCATCATGACGTCATCACGCAGAGTATAGGAAGGTACATACAGTATAGTTAACAAACAGTTTAAAGGTGCAGTACGTGGCTGCACTACAATGCAGTTAAAGAGATTATTCTCAAATGTTCTGAGTCTCTTAGTGGCTCCACCACAGAAGTCTACTTTAACAACAGCCAAAAACTTTTTTTGGTGGGTGGGGGGAATAGAGGAAGAGTAGGGAAAGTTGGAAAAAAAATTATATCAAACGCTAAAGGAACTGTATAAGAAGACTGCATTTATTTTTCAGCGGCAATTCCTGATTGACATGAAGGGATAATTACAGTCCTAGCCCTTTTGGGCTACCCCAGATCAGGCGTATTCCCCAGACGTTCACCTTCAACTTAAGTTAGAGATAGCCGAATTCCATAAGATGCTTATATGGGTCTAAAGGTTCAGGCTATCTCTCCCTAATGGAAAGGAATGACAGAAGATATTACCGTCCTCATGATAGTTCTTTTAATAAGTTGAACTAGACTGTAACCTTCCGGATATTATAAGGGTCCGGAATACCCCCCAGAATTCTGCAACTCCTTACAAAAAAGTGTACAGAAATGTGGGTTCGCGAGTCTATACAGAATTACTCTTTGAGACAATTCTAAAAATATATAGTTTTATTTAAGAGCTGACATTCAGTTAACATCTGTTGAATCAGTCGCAACATTAACAATTCAAAATACAATTAGCTTACATTTCTTATTTCTCAGAGATCCTTATTCTCAAATCTTTACTTCGTTACATTTCTTATTTCTTATTTATTTCTAAATCCAGAACATCCACCAAAATCAATCACTTTGACTTCCCGAGACTCATAGTTAAAGACTTACAGAGATTCCTCTGAAGAGTTGAGAAACGCTTTGCCCGTTCAGCGTGTTCTGACTTTTCTGTTAAAAAGGTCTTATTTTTATACCCTTTTGGCAGTGGTTTCTTCTTTGATGTTCTCTGCTGATGTCAGCTAATTGTCTTTATTGATACCTCTTTTGAATGCTTTCTATCTTACTATCAATTCAACTATTGCATGCATAATTATTTTTCTACCTTTAAGTGTTTCAAAAACCATCATAAAAACAATGACAGCAATGGTTTCTGTTTGATGCCATTCTTATCGAAGATTCTTCATTCAATTCTTAATATTGGCTTTACTGGTTTTTACAGACATTGTGACTCTCCTTACTGCTCCAAGTTCAATACAAGCACAATGCAATTGCTTGGTGCATCTATTGAAGTCATATTTTCAAAGCCTTCTTGTTGGTATTATATTTACAATATGTAAATCAAAACCACTTTAACTGTGTGTTTACTTGTTTTCTAGCTATCTCAATTGGTTGCATATTTAATCTTATGGTTCCTGTTTTCCAAGTTTAACATTAAACTATTTGACCAGCAGGTTTCTTTACTTGATGTCATGTTTCAAAGGCACATGCCTCTTTTAATGTTTGTATTTCTGTTTTACATGTTAGCTCTTCACACTTTAAACTGGGTCTTCTCATTGTGTTCGTTGCAAACCGTAGACTTTTCGGAAGTGCCAATGGTTTGCTTCAATCTTTCATTGTTTTAGTATATTTAACTAATTCCCATTTCAAAGCTTGTTTACAACTTTGTTATCAACTGATCTTTTCTCAGAAGCCTGTATTTCTGTTTGCAGCCTTGTCTGCTGAGACTTGTGTCTTTAAGGCTTTAGATTTTTAAACCCAATATATTCTGTATTAATAATATCAGAATTCTGTTCATAGTATCGTGTATTTCTCTGAATCATGGCTATTCCTTCACAGACAAATAGAGTTTTATGTAAAGCCAGTTATTCACATTAGAGCAATTAGTCATCAGATCTCACAAGTGGAAGAAAGATAGGCATGGTCAGATATTACTGAAATGGGCACCAATTTATTTATTTAATTTCCTCAAGTCTACAGTAATGAAAACAGTTCAATTCTCAGCAGACATGCCTGCAGTATTCAGGCTTTGTTGTCACTATGTTTTGTACTATTCAGCATTATGTTGTTGCTCAGCATCACTTCAGGATTAAATTTAATTTCTCTCAAACGATAAAGGTCTTTAAATCCTTAAAGGGTTATATGCTTTCTTGAGAAATGGTGGATATGTTCATTCATTGTGAATGTTAAATACGTAAGACCAACAGGGGAGAGGATCTGAAACTTCTCTGTATTCAATCAAGGAGAGGAGTCTAGCCACTTTAGCCCATTACACGATTTGGAGTGGTGTGCAGTGCAGTGGTAATGCACATCAGAAATATGTTTAAATAAGAATTTAAATATTAATTTTGATTTAGCCTTCTTTTCATGTTCCCAAATAAAAAGACAATGGTGGAGACTTTCCCAAGGTTCTCCCAATCTCCTGCCATAATTTTGGCGGAAGATTGATGGACACTCTGGTGAGTGACATCAGGAGAAACCCCCCCCCCCCACCCTCCCCCCTCCACCCCGGTAATTCCAGGCAACTCTGTGTTGTGATTAGCATCACCAATACTAATGGCAAAGTTACTTTCTTGTCCTTTGTAAAAGTTACAGAATTGACTAGTGAATCTTGTTGAATGCTTTAAAAATGGCATTGCCAGAAGGAACCAAAAATCCAGTAGGATTCACAAGCTATGATTTTCCTCATTGCTTTGACAGCAACTACAGGACTGTACTGTAAATGTAATTCACTTGCAACTATCATTGTACTGTCAGGTACATCCAATATATTGCTGCTTATTTTATAAACTGAATTATAGTTAGTTTTACACCAGCTAAAAAAGGTGTGAAGCCCAAATGCTTTAACTAGATTGTTCATTAGTTATTGGCCCAGTAATTCGGGTCCCAACACGTGAGTACGGAAGGGGTACTCACGCGTGGGCCTGATGGAAGTGCCGGTTTTCAGGATGCACAGCGCATGTGCTGAAAACCGGCATTTCCTGTCCTCTGAACCAAGGGGTTAAGAGGCAGAACGCGTGCGATGTATCAGGCAGCGCGTGCGCGCTGAAATTCGTTTTTTTGTAAAGAGTTGCCCGTGCGTAAAGGCCTCCGGTTTTTACGCTTGAAAAAAACAGACATAAGTACTTAGTTTTACAGGTAAGTGGTCTATTAATACAATTTAGAATTTTTTTTCCACAGGTTTATTATTTTTAAAGAATTCACAGTAAGGTAAGTGTATTTTTAGACCCAATTTGTTAAAAAAAAAAATTTTTAATTTGATTAATTGTTTAAAATAGTTTTTTTACAGTTATTCATAGTTCATTTATTTAGTGGGATGTTTTTTTAACTTTTATTTGTAGTTCAAGTGCTGTTTTGGGCGCCCTGAGTTTTCATGAGTTTGACAGTTCTTACTATCAAACTCATGAATGAACTTTTGCAACCTCCCATTGGTTGCCCAGTGCCCACGTGATCCCAGCCGGCTCATCAAAATAACTACACTTTAATTCAGTTTAAAACTACTTTACATTCTTCAAAATAATGTAAAAGTATTTCAAACTTTATAAAAGTTACCTAAAGATTAATAAAAATACAAAAAATGTATTTAAAATGCTGCTCTGCATGTAAAATTGCTTTGCAGCTTGTGTTAAAAATTGGGGGCATGGCCTATGTTAAGGAGACCTCAAGGGGCGTGTCTAACTTAGACTCCGCGCTCGAGGCTTCGTGCTGGCTGCACTCCTGGGCAGCGTGACATCAGACGCTGCCTGGGAGTAATCAACTGAAAACAGGAATTGCAAGCGTCCCGGGAGCAGAACGGCAGGCGCGCCGGGTAAGTGCACATCAGGGGCTTGCACGCGCGGCAAGCCCCCGAACCTAATTTCTGGGCCATTATCTCAATATTAGAAAGTAGATTTAATTTCTTAAACCAACAATTGTGAAATGGCTTCATGCAGTTAAGGACAAGCAAAACCATACAGGATAGAGTAACAGCACTGAGTGAAAGTCAATAAATTGTTTCTTGAAAGAATGCACTGTGGCATATATTACCATGAGAACCTCCTGAAAATAAAGATTATTCTTCTGAACATGGGTGCTTATGAAATAATTATGAGTTAGCACCGCACTTCTATTTAGTCAAGTAGAGATAAGTGCTGCTATCATGCTTGCATGATAACTGTATAAAAGATGAGTCAAAAAGCAGCTAAAATGCTTCTGTGTTCTCACCATAAAATTCTGCCTTGTGTCTGTACCATTTTCTATTGGTACTTATGACTGGTACATTAAAGGTTATAGAATGCTACACCACACAACTCTACGGAGGTGAAATTGGTCTTTGATGCTACCGCAAAATGGGTAATAACAAATCAACAGTCCATTGTACACCCTGCCTGAAAAGAAAAACAGGCTGCCGATTCGTGATCACCCATTTTGTGCTGCTGCTGAAGACCAATTTCACCCCCTACTTGTTTAATTTTTGATCCCACCAGAGTTTTCTTCAAAGTTGTGCATTTAACTCTGGCAGCTAAGCATTGCATTTCAAATTCCAGCCTAACTTAATACTCAAAAGCTTACATTGAGAATGTTCTACCAGTTCTCAGCATAACTGTTTCTTGCCAGAGCATACCATCTCATGGAGAAAGGGAAGCAGATTTCTGCTTCTCAGAGAATACCATTCCATGAAAAGACTCTTATATCGCTTCTTCCTCCTCCATTCTCCATTAAGCAGAGCCTCTAGTCAGCCAAGCAAAAAGCAGGTTTAAAAACAGCAGTAGAGCTATGCATTCCCTCAGATAACGAACAAAAGCATAAAAATTAGGAGCAGGAGTAGGCCATATGGGCCTTCGAGCCTGCTCCGCCATTCAATAAGATCATGGCTGATCTTTGACCTCAACTCCACTTTCCGGTCCGATTCCTATATCCCTTGATTCCCCTAGAGTCCAAAAATCTATCTATCTCAGCCTTGAATATACTCAACGACTCAGTATCCACAGCCATTTGGGGTAGAGAATTCCAAAGATTCACAACCCTCTGATTGAAGAAATTCCTACACATCTCAGTCTTTAATGGCCGAACCTTTATCCTGAGACTATGCCCAATAGTTCTAGACTCTCCAGCCAGGGGAAGCAACCTTTCAGCATCTACCCTGTCAATCCCCCTCAGAATCTTATATATTCCAATGAGATCACCTCTCATTCTTCTAAACTCAAGTGTATAGGCCCAATCTACTCAATCTCTCCTCATAGGACAACCCTCTCATCCCAGAGATCAATCCAGTGAATCTTTGTTGCACCGCCTCTAATGCATGTACGTCCTTTCTCGATAAGGAGACCAAACAGTACACAATACTCCAGCTGCGGTCTCACCAAAGCCCTGTAAAATTGTAGGAAGATTTCCTTACTCTTGTACTCCAACCCCCTTGCAATAAAGACCAACATGCCATTTGCCTTCCTAATTGCTTGCTGTACCTGCACACTAACTTTCTGTGTTTCCTGTACAAGGACACCTAAACCTCTCTGAACACCAACATTTAATAGTTTCTCACCATTTAAAAAATATTCTGTTTCTCTATTCTTCCTACCAAAGTGAATAACCTCACATTTCCCCACATTATACTCCATCTGCCATTTTATTGCCCACTCACTTAACCGGTCTATATCTCTTTGCAGGCTCTTTGTGTCCTCCTCACAGCTTTGTATCGTCAGCAAACTTGGATACATTGCACTCAGTCCCTTCATCCATGTCATTAATATAGATTGTAAATAGCTGATGCCCAAGCACCGATCCTTGCGGCATCCACTAGTTACAGCCTGCCAACTGAAAAATTACTCGTTTATCCCTACACTCTGTTTTCTGTCCATTAACCAATCTTCTATCCATGCTAATATATTACCCCCAACCCCTTGAGCCCTTATCTTGTGTAGCAACCTTTTATGCTGCACCTTATCGAATGCCTTTTGGAAATCTAAATATACTACATCCACTGGTTCCCCTTTATCTACCCTGCTAGTTACAGCCTCAAAAAACTCTAAACATGATTTCCCTTTCATAAAACCATGTTGACTCTGCCTAATCATATTTTGATTTTCTAAGTGCCCTGTTACCACTTCCTTAATAATGGATTCCAGCAATTTCCTGATGACTGATGTCAGGCTAACTGGCCTGTAGTTCCCTGTTTTCACTCTCTCTCCTTTCTTGAATAGCACAGTTACATTTGCTACCTTCCAATCCACTGGGACCGTTCTAGAATCTAGGGAACTTTGAAGATCACAACCACCACACCATTATCTCTGCCGCCATCTCTTTTAGAACCCTAGAGCCATCAGGTCCAGGGAATTTGTCAGTTTTAAGTCCCATTATTTTCTCAAGTACTTTTTCTCAACTGATATTAATTACTTTAAGTTCCTCACTCGTATTAGCTCCTTGGTTCCCCGTTATTTTTTGTATGCTTTTTGTGTCTTCTACTGTGAAGACAGATACAAGGGGCAGGATTTTCATTGGGCTGTGGTGGCGGGATTGGAGGCGTGTGGGGGTTAAAATCGCGAAATCAGGGGGCACGAACCCATCCAGCTCCCAACCCGCCTCCATGCCAGTTTCAAAGGAGGCGGATACCCGACCTGTGCTGGGATCCGCCTCCCCGAGGCGGGAAGGAGATTAGTGCCTATTTTTATTGCTGAAGTGTGGGATTCCCGACGGCTCCAAACCACAGCAAGTTAGCGATGCGGACCGTCGGGCTGAAGGGCTTGGAGGGTTCGAGATGTCCGGTGTTCAGGTGAGTGATGGGTGCATGAGTGTAAAGGTAAGTGTGTTTGCTGTGTGTAAAGTGTTTAAAGAAGTTTTACTTACCTTTACTTACCTTTACAGCCTTCCTTCCTTCAGGTCTCAGGAGTCCCTCATCTCACCAGCACAGAAAGCAGAATGGCCGCGAGCTGTCAAAAGTTGTAGCATTCAGCTTTCTGTTCTGGAGAGATCTCTAAATCAGCCTGAGGGGAAGGAATTAACTTGGAGTACAGATTGTCAGTGTTCGACAGCTTCAAACAGCAGTCAAACGCTGATATTTCATCTGTCAAAAGCTCTTGACAGATGAAATGTCAATCTGTGATGTCACCTGTTGCTGGGTGGCCCTTAATTGACCTTGCTGAGCCCGCTAGGCGGGCTCAACAAGTTCAATCAAGTGAAAATCGCGTGGATTGGCCACAACTCGATGGAGGCGGGACTACAACCCCGAAAGTTGTAGTCATGCCTCCAGTATCAAAATCCAGCCCAAAATATTTGTTTAAAGTCTTAGCCATTTCCTTGTTCCCCATTATAATTTCACCTCTCTCAGCCTTTAAGGGACCAACACTTCCTCTTAACATAAGAACATAAGAACTAGGAGCAGGAGTAGGCCATTTGGCCCTTCGAGCCTGCTCCGCCATTCAATAAGATCATGGCTGATCTTCTACCTCATCTCCACTTTCCTGCACTATCCCTATATCCCTTGACTCCCTTAATATTCAAAAACCTATCTATCTCTGTATTGAATAGAAACATAGAAGATAGGAGCAGGAGTAGGCCATTCGGCCCCTCGAGCCTGCTCCGCCATTCAATGCGATCCTGGCTGATCATACAAATTCAGTACCCGGTCCCTGCTTTCTCCCCATACCCCTTAATCCCTTTAGCCTTAAGAAATAAATCCAACTCTTTCTTGAATATATTTAATGAAATGGCCTCCACCACCCTCTGTGGCAGAGAATTCCACAGGTTCACCACTCTCTGGGTGAAGAAATTCCTCCTCATTTCAGTCCTAAATGGCCTACCCTTTATCCTTAGACTGTGACCCCTGGTTCTGGACTCACCGACCATCGGGAACATCCTTCCTGCATCTAGTCTGTCCAGTCCTGTCAGAATTTTATAAGTTTCAATGAGATTCCCTCTCATTCTTCTAAACTCCTGCGAGTACAAGCCCAATCGACCCAATCTCTCCTCATACGTCATTCCTGCCATCCCAGGTATCAGCCTGGTGAATCTTCGCTGAACTCCTTCCATGGCAAGAACATCCTTCCTCATATAAGGCGACCAAAACTGCACACAATACTCAAGATGTGGTCTCACCAAGGCCCTGTACAACTGCAGCAAGACATCCTTGTTCCTGTACTCAAACCCTCTCACTATGAAGGCCTACATACCATTTGCCTTTTTAACCGCCTGCTGCACCTGCATGCTTACCTTTAGCGACTGGTGCACAAGGACACCCAGGTCTCGTTGCACTTCCCCTTCTCCCAATCTATTGCCATTCAGATAATAATCTGCCTTCCTGTTTTTGCCACCAAAGTGGATAACCTCACATTTATCCACGTTATACTGCATCTGCCATGCTTCTGCCCAATCACCCAACCTGTCCAAATCATCCTGGAGTTTCTCTGCATCCTCCTCACAGCACACACGCCCACCCAGCTTTGTGTCGTCTGCAAATTTAGAGATATTACACCTAGTTCCCTTGTCTAGATCATTAATATATATTGTGAATAGCTGGGGTCCAAGGACCGATCCCTGCGGTACCCCACTAGTCACTGCCTGCCACTCGGAAAAAGACCCGTTTATTCCAACTCTTTGCTTTCTGTCTGCCAACCAGTTCTCTATCCAAGTCAATACCTTGCCCCCAATCCCATGTGCCTTAACTTTACACGCTAATCTCTTATGCGGGACCTTATCGAAAGCCTTCTGAAAGTCCAAATACACCACATCCACTGGTTCTCCCTTATCTATTTTACCAGCTACATCCTCAAAAAATTCCAGTAGATTAGTCAAGCATGATTTACCTTTTGTAAATCCATGTTGACTTTGTCCGATCCTGTCACTGTTTTCCAAGTGCTCTGCTATTACATCTTTTATAATGGACTCTAGCATTTTCCCCACTATCGATGTCAGGCTTACCGGTCTGTAATTCCCCATTTTCTCTCTACCACCTTTTTTGAATAGTGGGGTAACATTAGCTACCCTCCAATCCATGGGTACTGTTCCAGGTTCCATCGATGTTGGAAGATGATCAGCAATGCATCTACTATTTCTAGGGCCACTTCCTTAAGTACCCTAGGATGTAGAATATACTCCTTTTGCTATTCTCTTCCTTTTTACATAATTTTAGAAGCTCTTACAGTCTGTTTTTATATTTCTTGCTAGTTTACTCTCATATTCTATTTTCTCCCTTTTTATCAGTTTTTTAGTCATCTTTTGCTGGTTTCTAAAGCTCTCGCAATCCTCAGGCTTACTACTATTCTTTGTAACATTATAAGCTTCTTCTTTTAATCTAATACTATCCTGGACTTCTTTAGTTAGCCACGGATCGATCACTTTTCCCATGGAGTTTTTATTTCTCAATGGAATGTTTGCCACTGCTTAAATACCATCATACCTTTTAATCTAATTTACCAATATACCTTAGCCAACTAGCCCCTCATACTTATGGAATTGGTTTTGTTTAAGTTTAAAACTCTCATTTCCGCCTGAAGTATTTCACTCTCAATCTCAACGTGAAATATTATCATATTACGATCACTCTTCCCCAGAGTATCCTTTACTGTGAGATTACTAATTAACGCTGTCTTATTACACAATACAAGATCTAAAATAGCCTGTTACCTGGTTGGTTCCATAAAGTATGAAATGAGAGCCATAGGTTAAGTATACTTGCCTTAGTCCAGAAAGATTTGCTGTCGAATGCTGCCATTACCAAAGATACAATAGCTAAGAATAGAGGGCATTGAATAAATACAATTTGGAGAAAACTAGTTGGTTTTATATAATTGTCCACCTTCTGCAGGCTGGGTACACATTACACAAGTCATTTCTTTTTATTTTGCTTTCTCTTCCAATTTTCCTTGTTTATCTCTCCTCTCCAGGGACAATCCATCCTGTGTTATGGTTCTACAGGTGGGAACAGCACATTACTGGATTTTCTTCATGTTAAGCTTAGACAAGGGATGCCGTTGGGCTATCCTGCCACCACTATCAAGATTGACCTTGTCCTTACCCAATTTCCAGATAAAAGCACTTCCAGCAAGGGTCACTAGATAGCAATCAGGACAGAGAACTCTAGTGGATTATTTTTCTTTTTGTTATCACAGAGACTGACTCTATCTCTATCTCCTCTCCTCTCCACACTCGTCCCCTCCGATTGCCCTAGCTAATATCACCTTGCTCAGCACAGGACATGAATTAACCAATGGATCTTCTTGTATTGCATGGGTCAATGCCACTCCAAATAATACTTTTACACAAAGCCATCAGGGGGCAGGTACACATATTGAGGCTTTCTGAGTAACAGCAGCTCTATCTGAATAAAAGATTATGGAGGCAAATATAATCTCACTTTATAATAGCAAATGGCCCGTTGAAGGAATGACAGCATTTGTTTAAAAGTAGCTTACTACCTCGATTATGTCCACTTCAATAAAACAATGAAGGCACAGGGGCACTTGGAGAATTAGACAATGAGGAAGTGGGCCTTATATTGAAGTAGGTCTGATGACTTTTGGAACTGGAGAATCAGTTTGCTATTGCATTATTAATTACTGTCAAATTTCTAAAAGAAAACTCACAGAACTTTCCTAAGCCTAGAAAACTAAAGTGCCGGCCATTGCTTTCCATTTAAACTCTATTCTATTGAAATGTTTTAGTTGTGGCAATGCAGGAAATTTCTCCTCCTGCTCTGCTGCCGTAACTTTGCTGGATGTGCAGTGGAAACCCCTTTTGAGCGTATAAACAGGGTTTCCTCTGCAAATCCGGCAAAGCTACAGCTGTGGAGTGCTGTGAGGAACTTCACCCCAAGCTTGTCTTTTAATAGAAAAAAGTGACAGTAAATGAGATACAACAATACTGTGCAACTTGAAATCTATATACAATCATTCTTTATTTAAAACTTTTTTTCTTCCTTTCCGAGGTCAAGGATCGCAAGCTTCATCAACTCTTGAACACCAATGCCCCTCCGGAACCTTCTTCCCCTTCACTTTGCTCTGACCCCATCCCTTCTCCCAATCTCACCCCCTGCAGCGTTTTCACTATCCCCTCTGACCTTCCCCTCTCTGACCCCGAACAATCAGTCCTCAGCAAAGGCCTGAGTTTCACCCCCTTACGTCCCCACCTCAATGAATTTCGAGCTCAGCACAGTGCTGAGCTCCTTTTCCACTGCCTTCGTCTCCGTGCCCACTTCCCTGGCCAGGAGTCTTCCCCCTGCATGGCTGACCCTTTCTCCCGCTTTCAGAATTCTCGTTCTACCTGGACCCCCTCCCCCTGGTCTCTTACCCTCTCTAGATCTTTTCATTGCTAACTGCCACCATGACATCGGCCGTCTCCATTTCTCTGCTCCCCTCACTCACTCCAACCTACCTCCCTCTGCACTTGCAGCACTCCATTCTCTCAGATCCAACCCCGACATTGTTATTAAACCTGCTGACAAGGGTGGTGCTGTTGTTGTTTGGCAAACCGACCTCTACCTAGCGGAAGCTGAACGCCAACTCTCCGATACCTCCTCCTACCTCCACCTGGACCATGACCCCACTACCAAACATCAAACCACCGTTTCCAAGACTGTCACTGACCTCATCTCCTCTGGAGATCTTCCCCCCGCGGCCACCAACCTCATAGTTCCCCAACCCCGCACAACCCGCTTCTACCTCCTTCCCAAGATCCACAAACAGGACTGCCCTGGTAGACCCATCGTTTCAGCCTGTTCTTGCCCCACGGAACTTATCTCTTCCTATCTCAACTCTATCTTTTCTCCCCTTGTCCAGTCTCTTCCCACCTACATCCGCGACTCTTCTGACGCCCTCCGCCACTTTAACAGTTTCCAGTTTCCTGGCCCCAACCGCCTCCTTTTCACCATGGATGTACAATCCCTCTACACCTCTACACCTCCATCCCCCACCAGGATGGCCTGAGGGTGCTCCGCTTCTTCCTTGAACAGAGGCCAAATCAGTATCCATCCACCATCCTTCTCCGCCTAGCTGAACTTATTCTCATATTGAACAACTTCTCCTTTGACTCCACTCATTTCCTCCAAATCAAAGGTGTTGCTTTGGATACCCGCATGGGTCCTAGCTATGCCTGCATTTTCGTGGGATATGTGGAACACTCTTTGTTCCAGTCCTACTCGGGTCACCTCCCTCACTTCTTTTTCCGGTACTTTGATGACTGTATCGGTGCTGTTTCCTGCTCTCGCCCTGAACTAGACAATTTCATTCACTTTGCCTCCAATTTCCACCCTTCCCTCACCTTCACATGGTCCATCTCTGACTCTTCCCTTCCCTTCCTCGACTTCTCCATCTCCATATCTGGGGATAGGTTATTGACCAACATTCACTACAAGCCCACTGACTCCCACAGCTACCTGGACTACACTTCCTCCCACCCCGCCTCCTGTAAGGACTCTATTCCATTCTTCCAGTTTGTCCATCTCCGTCGCATCTGCTCCGACGATGCCACCTTCCACACCAGTGCTTCCGACATGTCTTCCTTTTTCCTCAACCGAGGATTTCCCTCTACCGTGGTTGACACGGCCCTCGACCGTGTCCGTTCTACCTCCCGCACTTCTGCCCTCACCCCTGCCCCTCCCTCCCGGAACCACGATAGGGTTCCCCTTGTCCTCATCTTTCACCCCACCAGCCTCCACATTCAATGGATCATCCTCCGCCATTTCCGCCACCTCCAAAGTGATCCCACCACCAAACGCATCTTCCCCTCCCCTCCCCTTTCAGCATTCCGTGGGGTCCGCTCCCTCCGAGACACCCTAGTCCACTTCTCTATCAACCCCAGCACCCCTTCCCCTTCGCCCGGCACCTTCCTGTGCAAGCGCAGGAGATGCAACACCTGCTCTTATACCTCCCCCCTTCCCACTGTCCAGGGCCCCAAACACCCCTTCCAGGTGAAACAGCGATTTACTTGTACTTCTTGCAATCTAGTATACTGTATTCGCTGCTCACGATGTGGTCTCCTCTACATTGGGGAGACCAAATGCAGATTGGATGACCACTTTGTGGAACACCTCCGTTCAGTCCGTAAGGGTGACCCCGAGCTTCCGGTCGCCTGTCATTTTAATTCACTGCCCCATTCCCACTCAGACCTCACCGTACTTGGCCTCTTGCATTGTTCCATGGAAACCCAGCGTAAGCTCGAGGAACAGCACCTCATCTTCCAATTAGGCACTTTACAGCCTTCCAGACTCAATATCGAGTTCAACAATTTCAGATCATAACCTCGGCCCCCATTACATTTTTACATATATTTTTTATCCTCCCCTTTGTTTTGTGCCCTTCCCCCTTTTTTTTCTCTCCCACATGGCAGCTGTCTCTCATTCTGCCAATGCATTTCACACCTAATCTAGAGCCGTCTTTTGTCTCTTTACTAGTCCTATCACCATCTTGTCTTGTTTTGAATACCTCTTAATATCTCTTCACTTCTCTTTTGTTCTTTCATCCCCATTTCCCAGCCCCCAAACTGGCCTTTTAATCTGTTTCATTTCCTGTGTTTTTTCAGTCCTGATGAAGGGTTTCGACCTGAAATGTTGGCTCTATTTCTCTCTCCATGGATGTTGCCTGGCCTGCTGAGTTTTTCCAGCATTTTCTGTTGTTATTTCTTTATTTATTGGTTGGTTGCTATCTACTAAACAAAGGTGACTGAAAGGAGTTTCACTGCACTGACTTTGTGAGGCTGACATAGGGCCATAAAGCCAATTATAATATTAACAGAGGAACAGAGAATTTTCCAGTAATGGCTGTAGATTATCGCTCAAACAGTTGCTGACCCAATTGTTCATCCTGTTGTGTATGAGTTATCATGCTTCAAAAACCGCTGTGATCTCCAATAATAGCACTGCTGTAGTCCACATAAACTTGAAACTATGTGTACTATAATTGTGTAAGTAATGCTGAGAAATGATTTCAACGATGCTGTTTAAGGGTTTAGTCTTTGAGAAATCTGGGTAAATGGCAAAGCCCCAAAATACAGGGTGCCACCAAGGTTTAAAAGAGTTACAGAAAAGATGAGGTAGTTGTGTGATACCAACCGTGTGATTTAAAAGCATTTGAGGTTATGGATGGAAGGGAAGACGAAGGGCTGTAAGGAGATCCATAATTTTGAGATCCTGGGAAAGATTAAGTTAGAGGAGAAGACATTTCAACAGAGTGAGGATGCAGGGAAGAAGTGTGTAGAATGACATATTTGCTGTTTAAAAGATTGTTATTATTACATAATGGTTATTAATGTAGCTGATGACAGCATCTCAATCATTTGATTAGATATCTACCTTGTAATTGTTCCCCTGCATCCATTATTCTCCATTTTGCCAATAAGAGCTACAGAATAAATAAATGAGCTTATAAAGTATCCAGACAATCCCAGTCCTTCCCACCCACACTTCCCAGTCATAACCTAACTGCCGGATGGTGCTTTTATTGTTATAGTGGCAGGTTTCCAAAGCAACTGAAATATTTAATGTAATGATGAGCCATATTTTGTGACCCCCATGGGTGCATACGAGGTGTGTACACGCCCGTAGGGGCTGCGCAAGTGCCGGGTTTAGGCATGCGAAGCGCATGCGCTGAAACCCGGCACTTGCGATCTGTCAAGAATTCTCTCGACAGATCCTCCGCATCCTCGGGAGAAGGGCCTCTGCTTTTTGCACAACTTCCGTCCGCTGAATGCCTGTCAAATTCTTACATCTGGTAAAAGCAGGTGTAAGGCCTGCTTTTCCCAGCATAGGAGTTTTAAAAAATAGAAAAGTAAAATTTGATCACTCATTTATAAATTAAAAATGCTCTTCAAAAAGATAAGTTTATTTTCAGCCCAGTAAAAACATTTAATTTTTTTTTCAGAAAATTAAACTTTTGCTTAAAATATTTAATTAAATGGTATTGTAATTAATTTTAAATATGTAATTTAAAAAAATGTATTTAATGTGTTGGTGTAATTTTTAAGTGATCCCCATTCATACTTATGACAGTTCAGTACATACAGAACTGTCAAAAATATGAATGGGGATTCTCTTCTTTTATTGGTTGGGCCGGCCCACGTGATCCCAGGAGCGCCTACGAACTGCTTGTGCCCCTGGGATACGTGGGGCTCTGCCCGTGTGGACCCGGAGAGGCTCAGGATCGCAAACCGCCATTCCTCCCGGGCCACCAGGTACTTTCGTAGACATTTTGCAGGTCGGAGGCGTCTGCCTGCGGGAAGCCTCCGATCGCAAATGTTGGTCCAATAATACCGCGTCAGTTTGAAGCCTGTTAAAAAGTAACTATGCAACATGTATGTGTAAAATTATATCAGTGTTTGCAATTTAAATAACTACTCATCTAGAACTGAAAGCTGCATCAGCTATTTTGTTCATAATAGGGAAACTCACTAGCAAATGACCAGTTCCATACATTCCCTTTA
Source organism: Somniosus microcephalus (assembly GCF_052327205.1). Classification (NCBI taxonomy): domain Eukaryota; kingdom Metazoa; phylum Chordata; class Chondrichthyes; order Squaliformes; family Somniosidae; genus Somniosus; species Somniosus microcephalus. The sequence continues at coordinate 78,042,096 of NC_140992.1, forward strand.
GCCAGCCTTTTTGAGAACTGGTTTTTCAAGCTGAAACAAAGTATTTTTAAATATGCAGACAAATTATAATGCACATAGAAAGTAATTAATCTAAAATATATCAGCATTGAAGAAGTAAAATCTGGCCAGGAGGTACTAAAAACTCTAGTAGTGGCAGGAGTGCCATCTAATGGTCTACATGAGAATTGACTGAAGTGTATGACTCTGACTTGAGAACTGTAAGGGCTCGATATTAATGGAGGAGCCGGGACGGAGTCGTGTTGCTTGGTGGGCAGGTTCCGGTCCCGCTGCCAGTTTAATCCGCTCCAGCTTTGCAATTTTAATTCAATTGGCCTATTAAGCCCCGGCAGGCGCGCTGGCTGCTGCAATGAGTGGGAGCGGGTCTGTTGCTCTCCACTAATAAGGTCATTGCTGCAGTGGTTCTTAAGGAGCCCAGTTAGCCCCAACCTCTCATTTCTCCTTTCGGCTGCAGTTTGGATGGTCCCTGGCTACAATGAGTGCTGGCAAATCAAAGGCTGCTCCCAGGTTCGATGAGGACTCCCTCCAAGCTCTTGTGGAGGGAGTAAGAGGGAGCAGAGACATCCTGTTCCCTCGGGATGGCCGGAGGAAGCCTCCTCAGCAAATGAAGACAGCCTGCCTGCACATTGCTGAGAAGGTCAGCACAAGGCCTGTCTGTTCACGCACCTGGGTCCAGTGCTGGAAACAATTGAATGATCTTCTGCTCACATGACACTTACCTTCACTCTGCTTCCCTCCTCTTCTCATCACCAGCACTCTGCTTTGTAAGCCTGCTCCTCCACATCCCAACTTACCCTTACTTCCCTTGCACCCTTACCTATCCATCTCTCTCTCTCTGTACTGAATCACTTCACCATCCTGCTATGCAGCCCTCACACTTGTTAAGTCCACGCCTCAATAATACACGGACTTCGGGAGAACAGTTTAACAGGTACTTTACTGAACAGGAGGCAGCGTCAGACTGAAAATACAGAATCCTGCTAGGGCCTTTTATACAGGGGTGGTCACTGCCGGTACTGCTGTCGAAGACCAGTTATTCCCTTAAAGGTACATACACAACAATTCCTCCCCTTTTAGATAAACAGTACATAACATTCATTTGACAACTAAATAATAACTAATTACAATTACAATTTTCTCGGTACTATATACATCAACTGAAATAGTCATTTATAAGTTCAGTCTTTGAGGAGGCTTCCTGATCCTGACTGGATAGCGCCTTTCTCGAGTATCCTGTTCTGGCGGTGGAGTCAATTCTGGCTCATTGTCATTGGTTGGTTCGTCAGCTTCCAATACCCCTGCTTCTGAGGTAGACGCAATCTGTACTTCGGGCTCATTACCAGTTGCACATGCTTGTGGTATAGGTTTGGCTTGTTCCTGTGACTCTAGAATCTGGTCAGCATGGCGTCTCACGATGCTCTCTCCAACGTCCACTGTGTACATTAGTGGTCCCTGCTGTGTGCATATCGTTCCTGGCTGCCATTTTTCTGTTCGGTAGTCGCGGGCTAAGACTGGCTGCCCTATCTTGAAGCTCCTGGTTGGCTTCTCATTTATGTGCTGGAACTGCTTATCCTCAACATCTCGTCTTATGTTTGGTTTGAGCAAATCCAAGCGACATCTTAGTCTCCGGTTGAAAAACAGTACGGCTGGAGTTTGGTTGGTTACTGCATGTGTCGCATTCCGGTAAGCAAACAAGAAGTTATCCACCTTGTGTTGCAGTGGTATGTCGTCATTATACATTGCCTTTATGGCCTTTTTAAAGGTCTGAACAAACCTCTCAGCCAATCCATTTGTGGCTGGATGATATGGGGCAGATGTGTGCATTGAGTGCTGCTGGAGTTTTGGTAAGTGGGAGAAAAATCATTTAAGTGTATTTTGTGAATTTTAGTGTGTTAAGAAGTCAATTATTTGAAGTAAGTTTAATTTTTTAAGGGTATATTAAACTATTGGCAGTTTAAACCGGAAGTAGAATCTGGGTATAAAAGGGGAGGGGCTAGTGCTGTGCACGGAGTGCTTTGTGCATTGAGTGCTGCTGGAGTTTTGGTAAGTGGGAGAGTTCGGGCAAGTGGGAGGTGAAGGTGTGTTTTTTGCTCTGTTTTTCCCCCCACTCCCAGGCTTAGACAGCACTGCGGAGGCGGAGCAGCGAGATGAGTCAACCAAACAGGCCCCACAGACAGTATTCAAGGAGGAGATTGGTGATCAGATGGTTGGTTGGTTTTCTTCCTTCTCTTCTCTTTTATACCTTTAAGTTGGTAAGTCCTATTGAATAGTGGTGTGATATTATCATCTATATCCGGGCAGGGTCTTCATAACTAATAATAAGAAATTTAAGTAATTATATAGAATGGAGCAGGTGATGTGTTACTGTTGCGAGATGTGGGAGCCAGTGGACCCCATTGAGGCTCATGGTGATTATATCTGCGACAAGTGTTTGCTGCTAGAGAAACTCAAGTTCCATGTTATGGAGCTTGAGACCGAGCTTCAGACACTGCGACACATCAGGGAGGGGGAGAAGTTCCTGGACTCTATGTTTCAGGAGATGGTCACACCGATGAAGTTAATTACTGCAGATGTAGTCCGTGGGCAGGGACAGGACGGTGTGACTATGAGTGAGGAAGGTACAGGGATCCAGGATGTAGTGTTGAAGGAGACGCAGCCCTTGCTCTTGTCCAGCAGGATCGAGGTTCTTACTCCCCGTGAGGGCAGGAGTGGGGACTGCAGGGAGGATGAGCAACCTGGCCACAGCACCGTGGTACAGGGGGCCATTCAAGTGGAGGGAGTAAAAATAAATGTTGTAGTGGTAGGGGATAGTATCATTAGGAGAATAGATAGGGTTCTCTGCAGTCAAGAGCGGGAGTCCCGAAGGCTGTGTTGCCTGCCCGGTGCCAGGGTTAAGGACATCTCTTCTGGGCTGGAAAGAAACTTGGAGTGGGAGGGGGAGGATCCAGTTGTCGTGGTCCATGTTGGTACAAACGACGTAGATAGGACAAGGAAGGCGGTTCTGTTAAAGGAGTATGAGCAGCTAGGGGTCAAATTAAAAAAAAACCTCAAGGGTAATAATCTCTGGGTTATTACCTGAGCCACGAGCGAATTTGGCTAGGATAAATAAAATTAAAGAGTTAAATGCGTGGCTCAAAGACTGGTGTGGGAGAAATGAGTTTTGCTTCTTGGGACACTGGCACCAGTACTGGGACAGGAGGGAGCTGTTCCGTTGGGACGGACTCCACTTGGCCAGTGCTGGGACTAGAGTCCTGGCGAATCATATAACTAGGGCTGTAGAGAGGGCTTTAAACTAATTAGTGGGGGGGAGGTTTCTAGAGAGCAAATAATAGAAATGACAACAGAGAAGGTCATAGACTTAGGCAGCAGTGGGGGAATTAAAAAACAGAACGTGTCAGGAAGGGACAGAAGGTATGGAGTAAAAAGTAAAGTACTAAAAAGGGAAAAAACAGGAACTAAGTGTTACAAAACATATTTGAAAGTTCTTTACCTGAATGCACGTAGCATTCGTAATAAAATGAATGAGTTAACGGCACAAATAATTACATATGAGTATGATCTTGTGGCCATTACAGAAACATGGCTGCAGGGTGACCATGACTGGGAATTAAACATACCAGGTTATTTAACAATCAGGAAGGACAGGCAGGAAGGGAGAGGAGGTGGGGTGGCTATGTTAATAAAGGAAGGAATCACTAGAATACAGAGAAATGATATTGGGTCAAAGGGGCAGGTTAGTGAAACAGTTTGGGTGGAGATAAGGAATAATAAGGGGAAAAAAACACGAGTGGGTGTAGTCTATAGGCCTCCGAACAGTTGCAACTCTGTTGGACGGAGTATTAATCAGGAAATAGTTGAGGCTTGTAATAAGGGAACAGCTATAATTATGGGGGATTTTAATTATCATATTAACTGGACAAATCAAATTGGGCAGAGCAGCCTTGAGGATGAGTTCATTGAGTGTATTAGGGATGGGTTTCTTGAGCAGTATGTAACTGAACCGACCAGGGGGCAAGCAACCTTAGATTTGGTCCTGTGTAATGAGACAGGATTAATTAAAAATGTCCTAGTAAAGGATCCCCTTGGAATGAGTGACCATAACATGGTTGAGTTCCATATTCAATTAGAGGGTGAGAAGGTTGGATCTCAAACAAGCGTGCTGAGCTTGAATAAAGGAGACTATGAAGGTATGAGAGCGGAATTGATTAGAGTGGACTGGGAAAATAGATTAAAGGGTAAGACGGTACATGATCAGTGGTGTACATTTAAGGAGTTATTTTACAACTTCCAAAAAATATATATTCCACTGAGGAAAAAAGGGTGTAAAAGAAAAGATAGCCATCCGTGGCTAAGTAAAGTAATTAAGGATAGTATCAGACTAAAAACAAGGGCATATAAGGTAGCCAAACCTAGTGGGAGGATGGAAGATTGGGAAGTCTTTAAAAGACAGCAAAAAATAACTAAAAGATTGATTAAGAAAGGGAAGATAGATTATGAAAGTAAATTAGCAAAAAATATAAAAACAGACAGCAAAAGTTTCTATAGTTACATAAAAAGAAAAAGGGTGGCTAAAGTAAATGTTGGTCCCTTAGAGGATGAGACCGGGAAATTAATGGTGGGAAACATGGAGATGGCAAAAACACTGAACGATTATTTTGTATCAGTCTTTACAGTAGAGGACACTAAGAATATCCCAACACTGGACAAACAGGGGGCTCTAGGCGGGGAGGAACTAAATACGATTAAAATCACTAAGGAAGTGGTACTTGGTAAAATAATGGGACTCAAGGCAGATAAATCCCCTGGACCTGATGGCTTGCATCCTAGGGTCTTGAGGGAAGTGGTGGTAGGGATTGTGGATGCATTGGTAATAATTTTCCAAAACTCACTGGACTCAGCAAAGGTCCCGGCAGATTGGAAAACTGCTAATGTAACACCCTTATTTAAAAAGGGTAGTAGGCAGAAGGCTGGAAACTATAGACCTGTTAGCCTAACATCTGTGGTTGGTAAAATGTTACAGTCCATTATTAAGGAGACAGTAACGGGACATTTGGATAAACATAATTTAATAGGACAAACTCAGCATGGTTTCATGAAGGGGAAGTCATGTTTGACAAATTTGCTTGAGTTCTTTGAGGAAGTAACATACAGGGTGGATAAAGGGGAACCAGTGGACGTAGTGTATTTAGACTTCCAAAAGGCATTTGACAAGGTGCCACACAAAAGATTATTGCTCAAGATAAAAAATCACGGGATTGGGGGTAATATTCTGGCGTGGGTGGAGGATTGGCTCTCTAACAGAAAGCAGAGAGTTGGGATAAATGGTTCGTTCTCAGATTGGCAACCAGTAACTAGTGGTGTTCCGCAGGGGTCAGTGCTGGGTCCCCAACTCTTTACAATCTATATTAACGATTTGGAGGAGGGGACCGAGTGTAACATATCAAAGTTTGCAAATGATACAAAGATGGGACGGAAAGTAGTGAGTGAGGAGGACATAAAAAACCTGCAAAGGGACATAGACAGGCTAAGTAAGTGGGCAGAGATTTGGCAGATGGAATACAATACTGGAAAGTGTGAGGTTATGCACTTTGGCAGGAAAAATCATAGAGCAATTTATTATCTTAATGGCAAGAAACTGGAAAGTACTGTAGTACAAAGGGATCTGGGGGTCCTGGTGCACGAAACTCAAAAAGTTAGTATGCAGGTGCAGCAAGTGATCAAGAAGGCCAATGGAATGTTGGCTTTTATTGCTAGGGGGATGGAATATAAAAACAGGGAGGTATTGCTGCAGTTGTACAAGGTATTGGTGAGACCGCACCTGGAATACTGCATACAGTTTTGGTGTCCATACTTAAGAAAAGACATACTTGCTCTCGAGTCAGTACAAAGAAGGTTCACTCGGTTAATCCCGGGGATGAGGGAGTGGTCATATGAGGAGAGGTTGAGTAGATTGGGACTCTACTCATTGGAGTTCAGAAGAATGAGAGGCGATCTTATTGAAACATATAAGATTGTGAAGGGGCTTGATTGGGTGGATGCGGTGAGGATGTTCCCAATGAAGGGTGAAACTAGAACTAGGGGGCATAATCTTAAAATAAGGGGCTGCTCTTTCAAAACTGAGATGAGGAGAAAATTCTTCACTCAGAGGGTGGTAGGTTTGTGGAATTTGCTGCCCCAGAAAGCTGTGGAATCTACATCATTAAATAAATTTAAAACAGAAATAGATAGTTTCCTAGAAGTAAAGGGAATTAAGGGTTACGGGGAGCGGGCAGGAAATTGGACATGAGTCTAGGTTCGGAATGGTCATGGCCCTGTGGGTAGTGGAGCGGGCCCAGGGGCCGTGTAGCCTGGTTCTGCTCCTACTGTGTTCTAATTCTGTGTTAGATTTCAGGAGATGGTTTTATTCCTGTTCCTGGCTGGGGTGGAGATTGCCTTTACAGAAGGTAAGTACTGTAGAAAATATAGGGACAGAGTGATCTCCTGGAAGAATTTTGATCGCCTAGATGGGTCGGAGAGGAATTTCCCAAATTGGCCATTGGGTCTTTATCTGGTTTTTCGTCTCTCCCGGGAGATCACATGGGTTCGGGTGGATGCAGAGTGATAGAAGATTTGAGGTTAGGATCAGATCAGCCATGATCTTATTGAATGGTGGAGCAGGCTCGAGGGGCCGATTGGCCTACTCCTGCTCCTATTTCTTATGTTCTTATGTAATGTTTCACCCCATTATTCTTCAGGAACCTCCGGAAATCCTCAGACACAAACTGTGGGCCATTGTCGGAACAAATCTGTTCTGGCAACCCATTCCTGGCGAAGATGGTCCGTAGGACTGCAATTGTTTTCTCCGTGGTGGTGGAGGACATTTTAATGACCTCTGGCCATTTCGAATGGGCGTCCACAGCGATTAGAAACATTGAGTCCATAAATGGACCAGCGAAATCAATGTGTACCCGTTGCCATGGAGATGAGGGCCACTCCCATGGATGTAGCGGGGCCTGTGGTGGAGCGTTTTGGACCTTCTGGCATCCTGTGCATCTCTTGGTCATATCCTCGATTTCTTTATCGATTCCCGGCCACCACACAAACGCCCTGGCTAGGCTCTTCATTTTTACCCCTCCCAGATGACCCTCGTGCAGCTCATTGAACACTCTATCTCTCAACTTGGGTGGAATTACCACTCGGGATCCACACATCAAGGTTCCCCGGCACACTGACAGCTGTTCTCTCCTTGGCAAGAATGCTGGCAACAGTGAGTCGCCATATGCTGGCCATCCCTTGACCGTCAAATCATAGACCCGAGAGAGTGTCGGGTCATTTCGGGTTTCCTTCTCAATACTTGCGTTTGTAACAGGCAAACATTTGACTATGGTCGCATGGAATATCTCCACAGGGTCCACTGCAGGTGCTTCCTCCGCCGTAGGCAACGGTAGGTGCGACAACCCATCAGCGTTTCCATGTTGTTTCGTATCTTTGTACTCTATGTCATACTGATGTGCCCCTAGAAAAAGTGACCATCTTTGCAGCCGTTGCGCCGTCATCACCGGAACGCCCTTCTTTGGGTTAAAAATTGAGACCAGGGGTTGATGATCAGTCAGTAGGGTGCATTTCTGCCCGTGCAGATAGTGATTGAACTTCTTCACCCCCCACACCAGGCTGAGGGCCTCCCTGTCAATCCGGGCGTAGTTACGCTCGGCTGAGGTTATGTGAGCGCAATGCAAAGGCTATTGGCCTCTCTGAACCGTCACGGAATTTGTGTGACAGCACCGCTCCAATGCCGTAAGGTGACGCATCACATGCCAACCGAATCGGTAGTGTTGGGTTGTAGTGGGCCAATACTTCTTTTGAAGTGATTAGGCATTTACATTCCTGAAAGGCACGCTTACACTCATCACTCCATTTCCATGTTACACCAGTTTGAAGCAGGGCGTTCAGTGGGTGCAGAATTGTAGATAAATTCGGCAAGAACTTATGGTAGTAGTTCACCAACCCGAGGAACGACCTCAGTTGCGACACATTTTCCGGTGCTGGAGCCTTGACTACAGCCTCAATCTTGTCCGGCGACTTATGCAACCCTTCCTCATCAATCATGTGGCCACAATATGAGATTTGTCTCCTGAAGAACTCGCATTTGGGACGGTTGGCTCGTAGCCCATATTCCTGTAATCTCGTGAGCACCTGTTCCAGGTTGGCAAGGTGTTCATTGTCATTTTCGCCCGTAACCAGGATGTCGTCCAAATAACACTGGGTCCCCGGGATCCCTTGCAGGATTTGTTCCATTGCCCTCTGCCAAATAGCCGGGGCCGATGCTACCCCGAATACCAGTCGATTGTACTGGTAAAGGCCTTTGTGAGTGTTTATCGTGAGGTATTTCCTAGATGCTTCTTCCACCTCCATTTGTAGATACGCTTGAGCCAGGTCAATCTGTGTAAAACGTTTCCCTCCAGATAGTGAGGCGAAAATATCTTCTATCCGCGGAAGCGGATACTGTATTGTGTGCAGGACTGGGTTCACAGTCACCTTGAAGTCCCCACAGATGCGAACCTTCCTTGGCTCCCCAGGCGTGCTGCTCAATGCTTTCTTCATTACAGGAATGATAGGTGTGGCCCACTCACTCCAGTCCACCTTAGACAGCACCCCCGAACACTCCAGACTCCCCAGTTCAGCTTCCACGGCTGGGCGGATCGCGTATGGCACCGCTCCGGCCTTGAAAAATTTTGGGGTTGCATTATCCTCAATCTTTATGGTTGCCTTTACTCCTTTTAGAGTCCCAAGTCCTTGTTGGAACACCTCTTCCGTGTCAGATAGAATTTGTGACAGACGTCCAGGTGCGACGTCATCATCTTTTTTGTCAGTCACAGTTAGTGCCAGAATGGAATGCCAATCCAATTGTAGTTTTCGGATCCATTCACGTCCCAATAATGGTGGTCCTCCATCTCGTAGTATATACATGTATAGTTTCTGTGTTTCCTTTCCGTTATATTCAACTGGCACCCTTATTTTTCCTCTGGGGTAGACCTTTTGCCCCGTGTATGTCTTCAATACAATGGACGTGTCCTTTAAGGGTATGTGTGAGAATAGCCGCTCATAGTCTCGTCGATTCATGACAGTTAGGGCTGATCCTGTGTCCAATTCCATCTTTACTGGGGACCCTGCTATCATGAGGGTGACCCAAATGGTTCGGTGATCTTCCTTTGCGATCACGTTGTGTAACTTTAAACAACTTAGTCTCCTGCTCCCGGAGTCCTTATCACTCTCCTGATCTTCTGAACTACTGTCTGTCAGTTTTTTTCCTTTCCTGTACTGTTCCTTAGTAGTTCTTGTCGTGTTGGTCTTCTTTCCCGACCTGCAGACTCTTGCTATATGTCCCATTTTTCCGCATTGCCTGCATATTTTGTCTTTAAACCAGCAGTCCTTCTGCTCATGGGTTGTTCTGCCGCAGCGATAGCACTTTTCGGCTCCATACGCCATTTCGTTAGCGCTGTATTCTTGTGGTTTCTGTTGTATTTCCGCAGCTCCCCGTGCTGCTGCTTCGTAGGATACTGCCACGCTGAAAGCCTGTTCTAGCGTCAGGTCCTTCATTGAAAGTAGTCGTTTCTGGGTTCCTTCACTCTGGAGCCCGCAGACAAACTTATCCCGTAAGGTGTCTGCCAGTCCTGCTCCGAACTGGCAGTGCTTCGATAACTTGCATAGTTCCGTAAGATAGTCAGCATTGCTCTCATCTTTGTGCTGGTTTCTTTTATGGAACTTGAATCTTTCTGCTATCAGCAGTGGTGTAGGGCTTAGGTGTTCCTGTAAGATATGAACAATCTCCTCCAAACTTTTCTCCATTGGTTTAGCTGGGGTAATTAAATTCCGCAATAGGCCGTACGTACTCGCACCAATCAGTTTTAATAATACCGACGCCCTCTTTCCATCGGCCACCTCATTTGCCTTGCAGTACACTTCAATTCTTTCCACATACGTGGTCCAGTCTTCTACCTCGTTGTCGAAAGCAGTGATACTGCCACTTTTCGGCATCTTGGGCGATTTAAAATGGCGCCTCCCGCGCTTTTGCTTCTTCCCCAATGGAATAAAATGGCGCCTCCCGTGCTTTTGCTTCTTCCCCAACGGGATAAAATGGTGCCTCCCGCACTTTTGCTTCTTCCCCTTACTGCCACGCTGCTCCTAGCGTTCTACAGGGTAATGGCGGCGACCCGCAGCTTCGGCGCGTCTCGCTTTCCTTCCCCCCGTTTAGTTTCTCTCCGCTGTCCTGTTCTTGAGCACCGACTGCGCCCTGTGCACTCCACCCTCTCTCTCTTGTTTTCTTTTCCCGGCGACGCTGCGCGGCCCATTTTGTAGAGGCGCTCGATCGAGCTTGAGCCCGCCGCAGTCCGGAAGGGTCAGCGCGCTACCTGCTGCCAGCACGATTTGCTGGAACCACAGTCTCTCCCGCAATTCTCCGAACACCGATGAATTCTTTGGGCGGTTGCCCTCGGTCGATGCCCGTTGCTCAGACTATGACCTTCCAGGACCCTCCTCTCAGGCGAGATCCCCGTGAGATGATGCCACACTGCAGGTGAGTTCGAACTTACTCGTCGCCACTGTTAAGTCCGCGCCTCAACAATACACGGACTTCGGGAGAACAGTTTAACAGGTACTTTGCTGAACAGGAGGCAGCGTCAGACTGAAAATACAGAAGCCTGCTAGGGCCTTTTATACAGGGGTGGTCACTGCCGGTACTGCAGTCTAAGACCAGTTATTCCCTTAAAGGTACATACACAACAACACTTACTCTCACTGTTATGCAATCACAATGACTAACAACGCACAGGGAGGCTCCTTCCTCTTGCCACCTCACTCCATCTTGGTCTCCCTCTAAGCTTCTATCTTCTGGATTCTTCGCACTCACTCCACCACTCTCACTGAAACTCCATTTGAAACTCTTTGCAGGAAAAGACAGCAAACAATAAGAGAGATCCAATACAGGAGGAGGCCCTCCATTACTCGCTACACTTACATTAGCTGAGAAGTCTGCTCACAAAATTGTGGGAGGTGACGAGAAGCTGGAAGTGGGGGACGGAGAGACGGGCGCACTAGACGAAGCTGGTGACTGAATGCATTTTCAATCCCTCCCATTAAGATTTCATGATTGACTGCAATGGCATATGATGTTCATAGAGATTAACTTTTGAGCATCTGCACAATAGGAAGTGTCGGCTACCTAAAAATCAGATGTCTAACTCATGCGTTTACTCCCCCACAGAGCATTGAGAGCCCCCCTCCCCACTGTCCAGGAGGAAGAGCCAGACGATTCCCCAGAGGAACCTGCAGCCTCTGAGGGAGCAGCGTCACCAGGACTCAGCGCACCCAGCACCAGCACAGATACGCACACCTCGGTGGGTCCTTCGTGACATAGAGTAGTGTTGTCACCTGGTGTATCACAGCTCACAAGTGAGCATCAGCAGATGGTGGAGACAGAGACAGCAGTGGAGAGTCCTCATCGAAGGTTGCAGGACGCTCCTAGCTCTGCTGAGCTGCATGTAGATGCTGTGCCTCTGGGGCCATCCAGAAAGAGCGGTGCTGGAACTCCATAGATGGTCTGCTATGGAGGATAGATGGGCATCTATTGAGGAGAGACACCAGAGGTACATGGATATTCCCATTATGAGGACTGTCTGTACAGAGACGGGTCCTCATGGCCCCACTGATATGCAGCAAGGTGCTCTCCAGCCACTTGCTAGCAGTGAAGTGTGGGTGACCCATGAGAGGGATGTTGGTGGCAGACAACAAGGAAGTGGGGGCTCCTCTCCAAGCGCTCACACTCCCATGCCACAGCGGAGCCCTCAGTCAGAGCCCCAGGTTCCTCACCCAACTGAGATGTCTGTCTCAGCCCCTGCACAGCAGCAGGAAGAGCAGATTGTGGAGAAGCCCTCCTAGGCTCCCAACCCCAGAGGACGCCCGCCAAAGGCGTCTAAGCAGCCGCAGTATCAAATTGAGCAAGGTGCCTCTACATCTGCTGAAGCCACAGGGGAAACACCACGTAGAAGCACGTGTAAGAGGAAGTTGAAACACAAATAGTCACAAGGGTAGTCACTTGTTTGTTTTGTTATGTTGTTATCTTTACAATGTCATCCTTTTGTGATGTTATTTACCTAAAGTGATGGCAAAGAGTTGAAGTTCTGGCCTATGTGTTGTGGGAAGTGGAGGTTGTTTGCGCTCAGACACAGTGGCCAGAGGGTATTCCAAGGAGGTCACACTGCAAATGGTTTCCAGCTAGAACACTCATAAGATTAGTAGTGCTGAAAAAGGCTTGGGCAAACCTCACACCACCAAGTTGTGGCATCTGAGACGCAGAGATGTTGCAGGAACGCTGTGAAGCTGCTCGAGCAGCTGACAACAGTTCAAGCCCTTGCTGAACCAGGCTCGATTCAGCGGGCGTGTTTTTGTGTGTGATAAAGCCATACAGCGAGACAAGGACTCGAAGAGGCGAGTTATTAGGATTAATAAGAGTACTTTATTAACAACTGGGAAACACGTTTACAGACAGCCTGCATCAGCATCCTGGCATTCCACCTTGTGCTGACCTATACAGGAAGCGAAACCTCTGACCTTAACAGGAAGCAAACCTCTGGCTACAGCACCACCTGGTGGATAACCTTAATCATAACATCCCAGATTACTATATCCCTCCCCCCTTAAGATTTCAGTATGAATTTCTTAACAAACAACCATTCCTGAGGGTCACATAAGGAGTCTCCATTCATCATGTTCCATACCTGATGAATCTAACAGTTCAGTTTCAATCTCTCTGGTGGCTTGCGAGCCCTTTGTGAACGTCTAACAGTGAAGTCCCTGATTGTTTGTGGTGAAGCCACCAGCTGCTCCTGAGCAGTGCTCAGAGTATCTGACTCTGCAACGATGGTTTCCTCTTGACGAATACGTTCCTGTGGAATTGTCTCTGTCCCTGGTGGTGGTACCACAGATGCACTTGGATAACTGGGGGCAACCCTGTCTTCAGTCATTGCATCTGGAACCTTCATTTCAATTTCCCCTTGTCTGGGAAGTATCTGATCTACATGTCTGCGTACTATCCTACCATCTCCCTACATGACCTTGTATGATACTGGACCTGTCATTGAGTCGATGAAGCCAGGAATCCACTTTGGTCCATAACTGAAATTCCTGGTAAGGACTGCATCTCCTCCACCAAACCTTCGGCTCTTTGTTCTTTTGTCATGATTCTCTTTTTGTTTGTTTTGTCTGTTTTCCATTTTCCTTTTTAGGTCTGGGTGGACAAGGTCAAGAGTGAAGCATAGTCTATGACCTAATAACATCTCAGCCAGAGAGAGTCCTGTGGTGGATTGAGGTGTTATTCTGTAGCTGAACAGAACCCGTGACACTTTGGCTGCTAAACTCCCTTCTGCATTTTTTTTCATCATCTCCTTAAATGTTTGTACGGCTCTCTCTGCAAGTCCATTCGAGGACGGATGATATGGAGCTGAGGTCACCTACACTATGCCATTTTTTCTCAAGAACTCTTTTGTCTCTGTACTCACAATACAAGTGGCATTGTCACTCACCACGATCTCCGGTAGCCCTTGATTACTGAAGCTCCAACGCAGGCAGTCTATAGTAGTAGTGGCGGAAGCAGAATTTACAGGAAAAACATCCATCCATTTGGAATGTGCATCAATGATTATGAGGAACATCTTCCCCATGAATGGACCCGCATAATCTAAGTGCAATCTTCTCCATGGTTTATCCGGCCACTCCCAGGGGTGGAGAGGAGCCACTGCTGGTGCCTTCCGGTGTTCCTGACAAGTGCTGCATGTCTTGACTAGATTTTCTATCTCCTCATCTAGCTTTGGCCACCACAAGTAACTCCTAGCCAAGGCTTTCATACGCGAGACCCCAGGATGACACTGATGTAGTTGCTCTAGGATAGACTGTCGTGCTGGCTGTGGAATAATCACTCATGCTCCCCACAACACGCAACCATCCTGCACACTCAGCTCTGTTTTCCTGACACTGTAGGGTGTGAAGTCAGCCCCTTCCGGATGCTGTGGCCATCCCCTCACCACATATTCTCAAACTCTGGACAGTACGGGATCTTTACCTGTCCATGTTCTTACTTGCTCTGCAGTCACAAGTGCCGTGTCAGTGTCCTCCAACATCAAAACTCTCTCCTCTGGAGCTGCACGGATAGGTGTGCCTGGCAGTGGAAGACGGCTCAAGGCATCTGCGTTCCCATGGTACTTGCCCGTGCTGTAGACGATGACATACTCATATGCCCTCAACGTCACTGCCCACCTCTGGATCCGGGGTGACACCATCTGTGGAACTGCTTTCATTTCATTGAAAAGGGAGAGAAGAGGTTTATGATCGGTGCATATGGTGAACTTCCTGCCATATATGTACTTGAGGAACCTCTGTAACCCAAACATTACTGCTAACCCCTCTTTGTCTAACTGGGAATAATTTTTTTCCGCTGGTGTTAGAGTTCGGGACATAAACCCTATTAGTCTTTCAGTTCCATCTTCCATGCAGTGTGAAAGAACTGCCCCCACCCCGTAAGGTGAAGCGTCACAAGAGAGAATGATGTCTTTCTCTGCATTGTAGTGAACCAGCACATCAGACGACAGCATCTGTTTCTTGGACTGTTCAAATGAAACCCCCTGCTCCTCTCCCCACTGCCACTATGTCTCCTTGCGCAGTAGTTTGTGAAGAGGTGCTAACACAGTTGACAAGTTTGGTAAAAACCTGTTATAATATTTCAGCAGTCCCAGGTAAGCTTTTAACTCAGCCACATTTGTAGGAGCAGGGGCATCCTGCAGTGCTTGTACTTTCTCCTTGAGTGGATGGAGCTCGGTGGCATCCACTCTGTGTCCCAGGAACACTGCCTCATTCCCCAGGAAAGTGCACTTACTTCTCTTGAGCTGGAACCCTGCCCTCTCCAATCTCTGTAGTACCTCTCTCAGAGTGCTCAGATGCTCCTGGTCGGTTCTTCCCATCACGAGAATGTCATCCAGATAGATGGAAACATGTGGAATCCCTTGCAGTACACCTTCGATTGTCCTCTGGAAGATAGCTGGACTAGATGAGACACCAAACGGTAAGCGGTTATATGTAAGCAAGCCCTTGTGTGTATTTATGGTGACATACTTCTTTGATTCATCATCCAGTGTAATCTGCAAGTAGGCATGACTCATATCCAACTTTGTGAATTTCTTTCCTCCAGCCAGGTTTGCAAAGAGATCCTCTGTTTTGGGAATCGGATACTGCTCTAGTTTGGACACCCGATTGACTGTCAATTTATAGTCTCCACAGAGTCTTACCGAATTGTCCAGTTTTAAAACAGGTACTATGGGAGCTGCCCATTCCGAACATTTCATTGGCTCCAGTATGTTCTCTCTCAATAGACGGTGAAGCTCAGCCTCCACCTTTGGCTTCATGGCATAAGGCACAGGTCGTTGTTTATAAAACCTTGGCGGTGCCTCCTTGTCTACATAAATCTTAGCTGGGGGGCCATTAAATGTGCCAAGTTCCTCCTTGAACACATTCTCATGTTCACTCAACACTTCTTGCAAAGTCAACTGTTTGCCTGCATCTATTTGATGTACTGCTCCCCAGTCTAATTTAAGTTCTTTTATCCAGCCCCGACCTAACAGGTTTGGTCCGGTACCCGATACTATAACTACAGGTAGCTGTTCCACTGTGTCCCTGTGTTGCACAGTTACATTAGTTGTACCTAATGTCGCTACTCATTCACCTGTATATGTTTTAAGATGCAGGGAACAAGGCTTTAAATCTGGAACTTTTGCACGGTTCCACAATTTTGAGTACTCTGCCTTGTTCATTATGGTCACGCCGCACCTTGTATCCACTTCAAAGTTCACCTTAGAGTCATTTACTGTCAGTTGCAATGTGATAGGAGCCACTTTTGGAATGTTCTCTAACATGCTATACATTATGAACATGTCCTCTTCTTCCTCAGCTTCCCCGCTGATGTGGTGTGCTCCATGTTTTTTCACTTCTCTCCCTTGGTTTTGCTCTCCTCCCCCTTTTGGTTTTGATTCCTCCACAGGTGATTTCGCCCTGCAAGCTCGTTTAATGTGCCCTTGTTTCCCACACTTGTAGCACTTTTCCTCCAGAAACCGGCATTCACTCACCAGGTGATCGCCCTTGCATCTATAACATGCCTTCACATGCTCACGTTGTGGTTTCTGACGCATGTTCAACTTGTGCACAACAACCTGACCTGCAACTTGCGTAGCATTAGCCCTGTCTGAACCCTATATTTCTTTTACATCTCAGTTCGCTGTCTCTATGGCTTGAGCAAGTTCCAATGCTTTTTCATAAGTAAGCCCAGTCTCGGATAATAATCTGTGCTGCATTCAGTCGTCCATTATTCTGCAAACTAGCCTATCTCTCAGCATTTCCTTCAGGTTGTTCCCATAATTGCAATCTTGTGCTAATTTACGCAACACCGCTACATAGTCCATTACGCTCTCTTCCTCTTTCCTGTTCCTTGAATTAAACTTGAACCGCTGTACAATCTCACTAGGCTTAGGGTTGAAATGTTCTTTTAGCAAGGCCACTAATTCAACAAATGATTTGTCTCCAGGCTTTTCAGGACTGAGCAAATTCTTCATCAAACTGTAGGTTTGGCTTCCCACTGAACTAAGCAGAATGGCTTTCCTTTTTCCGGCATCATTTATTTCATTTGCTTCGAAAAAATAACCCAACACTTCACAGTATTCTTCCTAGGTTTGTGCTTGAATATCAAAAGTGGAAACCGTTCCTACTGTGGCAGCCATGCTCTCTTCCAGCTTGTAGCTAACTTTAGCTCGTGACTTTGTTGTTTAAACGTCCCAGCAGACTTTTCTTCTTTATGCAGGGTCCTTTAGTTGCCTCGTCGCCAAATGTGATAAATCCATGTAGTGAGACAAGGACTCGAAGAGGCGAGGTATTAGGATTAATAAGAGTACTTTATTAACAACTGGGAAACACATTTACAGACAGCCTGCATCAGCATCCTGGCATTCCACCTTGTGCTAACCTATACAGGAAGAGAAACCTCTGACCTTAACAGGAAGCAAACCTCTGACCTTAGCAGCAGCATTGGCTACAGCACCACCTGGTGGATAACCTTAATCATAACATGTGAAGGTGGGCAGGATGCTGAAAAAACACCAAAATTGGAACAGGCAGTGAAAGTAGGATGATTACGGCAGTTAGCAAGCTGCTAACTGCCTTAACTGCCTGTCCCGCCGTTTGCTGTCAGGTCAGTTCGGGAGCGGGTGACCCGACACTTGCGAAAATCGCATGGAGGCGGGTTCGCATCCCACCAGCAGTTTTTCCGATTTGTAAGTGCGTTTTAGAACACTCCTTGTGGAGCAGGAGGCGGTCCCTCAAGCAAATCTTCTGCCGACCCACCCCCTCTCTGCCCCCACCCCCAACAAATGCACGATTTTTCCCTCCCTCCCAATTGCGATTGTTATGTATTGTGTGTTCTCCTCCCACCTGCGGTGGCACGGTCACAGCAGATAAATGGTTGGGGTTGTTCTCTTGGTTAAGTTTTAGCTCTCTTTGTTCGGGTCTCTCCAGAACCTTCTTTTTGAATAAAGCACTTCATGTTTGAATCTCTGAGTTCTGAGTTCTAAATTGTGTCTAGGTAGAAAGGTACAGACACAACAAAGTGGCGACAAGGATCAGATGAATCTGCGTTGTGGGAACTTTCTTGTTTTCGACTACAAAACACTCGGAACAGAGATTGCAGCATTACATTAATGTTATGGGTGCAGTGAGTAACAGAAATTAAAATTTGAAACGTGAGATGGCTACTATATTCGGAAACATCGGTGATTTTGATAAAAATGTTGAGCAATGGAGCGCTTATACGGAACGTTTTGACAATTTTGTTTTGGCGAATGCGGTGGCAAACGATAAGGTCGTGCCTACCTTTTTGAGTATACTGGGAGCAAAGACATTCAACTTACTTCGCAGCCTTGTACAGCCAGATAAGCCAGGAACTAAAACATATAAACAACTAGTGGAAATTTTTGGAGCACATTTTTCACCAAAACCTCTGGTTATTGCTGAGAGATTTAGATTTCACAAACGGAATCAAGAGGAGGGGGAATTAGTGACGATGTTTATTGCTGCTTTAAAAAGGTTGTCAGAACACTGCGAGTTCAAGGAAGTGCTGAATGACACCATTAGAGACAGACTTGTGTGTGGTCTGCAAAGTGCAGCCACACAGAAGCGCCTTCTTACTGAGGACAACCTTACTCTTGAAAAGGCCATAGAAGTTCATGTCTCCATGGAGATGGCGGAAAAGGAGGCTCACCAGTTGAGTTCAACAGGGAGAGTTCACAGGGTGTCGTCTGAGCCTAAAGGTGCGCGGAACGGCACATGTTACCGTTGTGGGAAAACGGGCCATCACGCTAATGACTGTTGGTGTATGGAGCTGGAATGCCGAAATTGTGGAAAAAAAGGTCACATTGAATGGGCCTGTAGAGGTAAAAAAAAAAGAACAGACAGAGCTGGGAAGCATGAAAGCAAAATGTCTGTATTTGGACAAGAGAAGAAAAAGAGTGTTCATTCAGTGCAGTATGATGGAACAAGCAAAACAGAGGGGAGCGACACCTCTGAGGAGGAAGAGGTGCACATACTGACGGTTGCAGGTGGTCCAAATGGCTACTGGGTGTCACCACTGGTGGAGGGACAATCAGTGCAGATGGAGGTGGACACAGGCGCGGCTGTGTCCCTTGTTTCAGACACTGTCTACAACAAAATGCTAAAGCATCTTACCCTTCAGCCAACAAACATTGTGCTAAAGACGTATACCGGCGAACCTGTGGCCATGAGAGGCGCCATTGAGGTGACAGTTAAATTGAATGGACAGACTGCGAAACTGCCACTATATGTGGTAAAGGGAAATTACCCATCTCTACTGGGACGTGCGTGGCTAGAGAAAATCACGCTGGACTGGCCTGCAGTCCGCATGATGTCAAAAGGGGAGTCAGGTCTGACTGCAGTTTTAAACAAACATGCAGAACTCTTCAATGGTGAACTTGGGAGCATGAAAAAGATCAGCGTGAGACTGGACATTAAACCTGACAGCAAGCCAAAGTTTCACAAAGCCCGACCTGTACCCTATGCAATTAGGCCAAAAGTTGAGGCTAACTTGGAGGCCTTAGTCGAGAATGGAGTCCTGGAGCCTGTGAGCGTGAGCAAATGGGCCACACCCATTATTCCTGTCCTGAAAAAGGATGGATCTGTTTGAATCTGCGGGGATTTTAAAGTGACTATTAACCCGGTGCTGTCTGCGGAACAGTACCCTCTTCCCCTCATTGGTGATCTTTTTATGGGCCTGGCCGGAGGGCAAAAGTTCAGCAAAATAGACTTATGCCAGGCTTATCTACAAATGCATGTCAATGACAAATCAAAGGAGCTGCTGACAATTGAGACACACAAGGGGCTAGACGGGTACTGCCGCCTTCCATTTGGAATTACGTCGGCCCCTGCTCTATTCCAAAGGGCAACGGATCAGATTTTGAGTGGACTGCCAGGAGTCCAGTGCTACCTGGACGACATCCTTGTCACTGGGACAAATGAGGAGGATCATCTTCTGAACTTGGATGCGACACCACAGCGACTGAAAGAGTTCTCAGAGTTCGTAAGGACAAATGTGAATTCTTTCAGTCTTCAGTTGAGTACCTGGGGCATGTGATTGACGCTACTGGCCTGCATAAGGTGCCGTTAAAGGTCAAGGCGATCATGGAGGCCCCAGCACCCCAGAATGTATGCCAGTTATGTTCATTTCTGGGGCTACTTAACTACTATGGGAAGTTTATTCCAGACTTAGCAACATTGTTGAAGCCATTACATCAGTTGCTATGTCAAGGCAAAACATGGAAATGGACTGAACTGTGCAATGAAACTTTCACCCAAGCAAAGAAAGCATTGCTGAAATTGGAGGTCCTGACACACTTCGACCCAAAGCTACCCGTGCAGCTAGCATGTGATGCATCACCATATGGTGTGGGAGCAGTCATATCCCACATCATGCCTTCTGGGGAAGAGAAACCTATCGCCTTCGCATCACGCACCTTGAACAAGGCCGAGAGTAACTGCGCAGATTGAGCGCGAGGCTTTCGGAATCGTTTTTGGAATTCGAAAATTTCATCAGTACCTGTTTGGGAGAAGGTTCACACTCCTGACGGAGCACCGTCCATTGACTTCAATCTTCGGGCTCCACACCAGAATTCCGTCTCTTGCTGCAAGCAGGATGCAAAGGTGGGCTTTACTGTTGTCAGGACACACATATGACATCAAATATCGCAAATCAGACTTGTACGGCAACGCAGACGGTCTCTCAAGGCTGCCCTTGCCTGTTACTCCCCCAGAGCCTCGTCAGATAGACATCTTCTACTTTAGACAAGTGGAGGGAGCACCTGTCACTGCCGTTCAGGTGCGAAAGTACACCGGCAACGATCCAGTCCTGTCTGAGGTAATGGACGATGTCATTCGAGGGAGAGCTATAGGAGATTCTCCTAGTTTGAAACCTTACGTTTCAAAAAGAAATTAGCTCTCCATCCAGGCAGGTTGTCTTCTTTGGGGACGCCGTGTCATCATTCCGCCACTTCTGAGGGAACCTATACTGCAACAGTTTCATACAGGCCACAGTGGGATGGTTCAGATGAAGGAAATGGCAAGAAGCTACTTCTGGTGGCCAGGTCTCGATGGAAATATTGAGGAGAAAGCCAAAACATGTTCCCCATGTCAAAGGGTCCGGAATGTTCCACAGCTGGCAACCCTACACCCCTGGGATTGGCCTGAAGAAGTGTGGCAGCGAGTACATGTGGACTTCGCCGGTCCTTTCGAAGAGAAGATGTTTATGGTGGTTGTGGATGCTCGTAGCAAGTGGCCGGAGGTCACTGTGATGAGGTCTACCACGGCAGAGAAAACAATTGAGAAACTTGGTGAGATGTTCAGCCGTTATGGCTCACCGGAACAACTCGTAAGTGACAACAGTCCACAATTTGTATCACAGGAGTTTGCCACCTTCCTGCATGTGAATGGTGTCCAACACATCAGGTCTGCGCCCTATCATCCCTCTACTAACGGCCTGGCAGAAAGGTTCGTGCAAACTTTGAAGCACGCCTTGAAGGCATCGCAAGGTCAGGGCTCAATCCACCAATGTCTGAACAGCTTCCTGTTGTCCTACAGGAACGAGCCGCATGCCACAACCAAAACTTCCCCCACTTCGCTCATGATGAAGAGGCAGTTGCGGACAAGTTTTGACTTACTCAAACCTCCAAGGGCAGAACAGGTTGTCCATCGTCAACAACAAGTTCAAGTTGAAAAGAGAGAGAAAAGAGCCAAGGAGAGACGGTTTCATCCTGGAGAGCACGTCCTAGCTCGAAAATACAACACTGGACCGAAATGGGTTCCTGCTACAGTGATTGCGCAGACGGGCCCTGTGTCTTACATGGTTGAGACTGCTGAGGACGTCGTCTGGAGAAGACACACAGATCAACTGTTGCTAGGAGCAGAGACAGCCACAGAGGCTCCAACGGCTGGTTGGCCTGAACTGTTTCCGGATGATACCGCAAACCAGCATCCTTTGCCACAGTGCTCTTCTCCAACACAGGAAGTCAAAGAGACTGTTCCACCTGTGCAAACTCCTGACTTTCGACTGACATAGGCACCTTCTCTATCTAGGCCTGTGTCAATGCCTACTGCTGTGGAAGCCAGCGATGACCGCCGGTATCCTGTCAGAGAGCAGTGGCCTCCAAGACGCTTGGATCTGTAGGCTTAGTGACTTACCCACAAGACTGGGGCAGAATAAACCCCAGGGTAAAGTCAGGGTTTGAGGCAATCTACCTCTACCCTTGGTTAGTTGAGTGCATTGAAAGTAACTTACCTGTTGAGGAATAATGTGGACCTTTCATTTAAGAGGGGAGGAATATGTTATGTATTGTGTGTTCTCCTCCCACCTGCGGTGGCGCTGTCACAGCAGATAAATGGTTGGGGTTGTTCTCTTGGTTAAGTTTTAGCTCTCTTTGTTCGTGTCTCTCCAGAACCTTCTTTTTGAATAAAGCACTTCATGTTTGAATCTCTGAGTTCTGAGTTCTAAATTGTGTCTAGGTAGAAAGGTACAGACACAACAGCGATCCGATTTCCTCCCCCGCCCCACCAAACCCCCATCTTTCCTGAATGCTGGGGACGGTTCCCAATCGTCCCCAGCTGCGGCCCTCTACCGCAGGCTTTCCCGCCCGACTGTTGGCCAGCCTGTCAATCTGGCCGGCTGCCAGGCAGGAATCGGAATTAAAAAAAGATATTGTGGTCTTGTCATTAAAATTGGCAAGACCTCCACATCCCTGGGATTACCACATTCGCCCACTCTCCGCTACTGCACTCACCTGCTCCCTCCCTGCCTCCCTGTAAATATCGGTGCCCTTGTGTCAGTGTGTCTCTAAAACTGTAATTAGTCTGTGGTGTCACATGGTTAACATGGATCAATCAAATCCCAACAATACCATGTGATAAAATACCAATAAAATCCCCATAAGAACACATAAGGCAGTCATATTTTTTGTTTCATACTTTTATTTTTAAATTTCTGTTGTTAAATTATTTTCACCAAGCCTCACACTCACGGCAACCTCAGGCCCACGCTTTCTCACCCCAGGCCTTGAATTTTCCTATTCCTATTTGCCAGCTGACAGAAATCCAAATCTGTTCCATCAGCCACCTCACTAAGCTGTTCCGCTCTTGGGCTGTGCTCCAAGTGAAAGGGTTGTAAGAAGTTTGTCAGTTTCTATAAGAATTGCCATTAAATTTAATTTTGCAACAAACCTGAGACAGAAAAGCATTAGAAAAGCAGGAATAAACAACTTAAGAACAGAGTTCGAATCAGATGACTCATGACAAATGGTTTTCTAGTGCTGGAGTTGGGACAAGCACTGAGTAGAGACAAAACTTAACGGGAAAAATTGGGTATCGCCCATTTTGGGGCGCTAATATTGGCCGGGTGCAAAGTTTAGCGCCCGGCACTAATTATCACCTCCAAACGCAAAATTCACCTCTATCACCCCTGGAAGTGATTTGAGCACTAAATCAAGCGCTGTACACCTCTCTAAAGGCACTTACATCGAGGAGCGAGGCGCTATCTTAAAACGCTACTGAAGCTCAGATGATGTCAGTTACCATGGAACCCAGACAGACTGGCGCCATCCAGTTCTTAAAGTGGAGGGTCCATCTTGCTACCCAGCCACATCCTGCTCATTGCAGCGTTGACTCTGGTGCTAGAAAGACCTACCATCATTGTGCTGAAAGTACTGATGGATAGGCCCAGGGGGAGAGCTTGTCGCTTTAGTGACTAGGCCTTGGTGGCTCTGGTTGGCGCTGTCGAGCAGCGATGGGCAGTGCTGTACCCAGAGAGTGGCAGGAGGCCATTGCCCCAGGAGTACCGAAGAGTGTGGAGGGAGGTGGCTCAGCACGTCTCCTCAAGGAGCCTGGTGCCGAGGACTCACACTCAGTGTTGGAAGAAGTTCAATGGCCTCACTCAGGTCATCAGGGTGAGTGATTGCTTTTCAATACCTCTACATCCCTCCATTTCAACTTCACTCTGTGCCCAGAGGGGTTAAAAACCCAAATACTCAGCATTCATCCAAGACTTATGGCCATCTCATAAAACACACACGCACATTCCACTCTTTGCACACATTAAGGGCTATTCAACGATGGGAGGCGCTTCAGCAAAACACATGGCTACACACATCAAGGGCTATTCAACTGTGGGAGGCACATCAGCCAATCACATGGCTGCACACATCAAGGGCTATTCAACTGTGGGAGGCACATCAGCCAAACACATGGCTGCACACATCAAGGGCTATTCAACTGTGGGAGGCACATCAGCCAATCACATGGCTGCACACTCAGGCGCTGTCCTTTTTCTTGTAGGCCAACCTCTTTCATAACAGACGGGAGCAGCAATGCACGAGAGGAGGACCGGTGGACCTACACCCCCTGACTGAGTTGGAGGACAGAGTGCACAGGATCATAGGTCATAGGTGCCGTGGCCATTGGAGAGGTTGACCCCCTTGGGGACAGCAATGGTATGTTCATCAGCTTTCTCCCCTCTCTCATACCACTTGCCCCTCACAACACCAGCCTTTTACACTTTCAATCCAACTAACTGTCTCCAGTCCTTGCTCCCTTCCTGTCCCCTGTCCTCACGCTAAAGCCACTCTTGTACCTTCCTGCTTTCAGATAGTGAACCACCAGCTGACCAGCCTGTCCCTCAACCTCCCAGTGGCAGCGACGCGCCAGACGAGGAGGAAGAGGAAGCCGGAGCCTCACCGCCTGCGTCTCCCGAGGGTGACACATCAGACACTGGGGCCATGCCGTCCCTGGAGGGGAGCAGGGGGTTAGGGTCTGATGAGGGCGAAGCGCCTAGACCCAGCCTGGGCTGCAGCAATGCCATGGGGGTAGGGAAGCTTGGGGGCCATCTCTCCGGAGGGTGAGTAGGCGCATGAGTGCTGCTGCACAGGACTCGGATGAGGACCTCGACATCGCGGCCATGAATACCCAGGCCTTGAGCATGCACACTGAGCTCATGGGTGCACTGGCAAGGGTGCCCGACAGCATGGATGCACTGGCTAGGAGCGTGGAGGAATCCACCACTAGCACAGCTGCCATCTGTGCGTAAACCCTTGAACCCATCCTTGCCTCGTTGCAGAGGATGTTGGAATTGCAGGGAGTCTGTAGTGAACCAGAGTCCATGCCGCATGTAATGGGTGAGGTGGCAGGATCCATTGCAGCACAGGCCGACACAACGCAACAGCTTAGTACTGCAATTGAGTCATTGGCTGGTGCTGTCAAATCTCAGACTGTTCTAATGCAGTCTTACAGTGATGTTACGCAAGCACTGACTGCTGCCATCCTTGCTGGGTTGTCCACAGTCCCTCGGGAATCTCACGGTACCACAGCAGGCCACCAATCTGTGCTCGAGCAGATTGCTCCGGATGCTGAGGTGCTGCCCCGTGGGAGTGCCAGTGTGTCGGTCAAGCAGGAAGGTGCTGTCCTCTCTCAGGATGGCAGCATTCCTGCTCCCAACACTGCCACTTCCCCATTGCACTTGGCACGGCCTGCAACACAGCCAGCCCAGACTGCTGCTGCCCATGCAGAGTTGGTGCAGTCTGCAGCCGGGCCCTCCAGGCCCAGAGCTGGTCGAGGGCATCCTTCAAGGGCATCTGCAGTCTCAGGTTCTGACAATCAGCAGCCTTCCACCAGCCTTGCTGCAGACACCGGGGCCACATTACGGAGGTGCAGTAGGGTGGGAAGGTGGGAAGGGTGCAGGGGATGGAGGTCACCCTCGAAGGCCCAACAGTAGAATCTGTAAATAAATGGGGGGAATGTTTGTGGGAAAGTTAGAGGCTGTTGTTATTATATTTGTTTACTGTTTTGCCGTTTATCTCCATGGTGTGAGAACGAGTTCATTCATAATTTGTTGGGTTTTTTTCTAATTATCCTGAATAAATGACAGAGTTTGTAATATAAATAATTTTTTTAATTCTAACTTTACGGCCTAGAAATTCATTATAGCCACTTTTGGGGTGGTAAAGTCGGGCGGCCGCTAAAGTTTGCGCCCGGCGCAAATTCGAGGTCACTTCGCCGATATTCATTAGCTTCGCCCTAAGAGTTTGCTCGAGCGCTAAAACTGGCGATGCACGGCTCTCTTTAGGCGCTAAGCCGGCGGCCCGGGCACTAACACCGGAAGGTGGGCGCAGGGCAGGTGCGGCGAGCTGCTGATTGACGGCAGACACTCTGGCTCCGGCGAGCTCTTAAAGGGGGAGGGTGGATTTGTTTTTTTGAAAGGCCGAGACTGCTGTATTTGTGTTGTTGGGGAGGGCTTCTCTCCATCAGTTTGTTATGTGGAACAACAACAACAACTCCTCCTCCTCCTCCTCCTCCTCCTCCTCCTCCTCCTCCTCCTCCTCCTCCTCCTCCTCCTCCTCCTCCTCCTCCTCCTCCTCCTCCTCCTCCTCCTCCTCCTCCTCCTCCTCCTCCTCCTCCTCCTCCTCCTCCTCCTCCTCCTCCTCCTCCTCCTCCTCCTCCTCCTCCTCCTCCTCCTCCATCATCATCTTTGTCTCTCACAAAGTGTTGCAAAACGGCTGCCTTTTCTACTGCAGGAGTGCCCTTTAATTTGCGCTCCCCGCGGCCCGCCTCGGCTGTGTACCGTTCCACTTCACAGTCGTTCAGGCCGCCAGGCGCACAATGGGGCGGCGCGAGTGAAGTTCCGGGCGCACAAAGGGCGTTGCACGACGAAATGACGTCATGATCTGCGCGCGCAGCTGAGCGCGCGCAAAAACTTTGCACCGGCGCTAAATGTCTACTGAAGTTGGGGCGAGGCGCAGATCGCGCTGTGCCCGGGCGCTAAGCGCCTAGCGCTCGAGATCTGCTCCTCCTAAGGCGTTAACGGCTGGCGCAGCCAACTGAATTTCTAGGCCTACATCTTTGCTGATTTGACTCATTGCAGCTTTGCCCGCAATAGGGGGTGTGGAATGCTTTCGATGATGTGCTTCTTCATCCCAGAAGCCATCTTCTCAGTAAGGGTTTAGAATCGGTGTCTTATGAGCCGTTCACGGACGGCCCTTGCAGTGGCAACATTGTGTGCCTCCCTCCCACGTTGATGCTGCTGATCCATCTCTTCATCCTCCTCCTCCTCCTCTCCCTCTTCCTCCTCCTGCTCAGGTGGTCCACCAATCCTTGGTGGCAATGGCTAGGTCCTCATGATTGCAATGTTATGCAGCATGCAGCACACAACAATGAAAAGGGAGACTCGCTCGGGAGAGTACTGCTGGGCTCCTCCTGAGTGGTCCAGACACCGGAACCGTTGTTTCAAGACGCCAATCGTCTGCTCTATGAGGTTCCTGGTGGCGCTATGGCTCTCATTATATTGCAGCTTGGCAGTGGTGTTGGGGTTATGGAGCAGTGTCATCAGCCAGTGCAGAGTGGATAACCCTTGACCTGAGGAGCCATCCACTAGGTTGACACAGTGCTTGGAAGAGGTCTGTAACACCAGTCTGTCGCAGGATAAAAGCACCGTGGCTGCTGCCAGGATAGTGGGCATTGACGGCTGGTATGAGCTGTCTGTGGTCACAGACCAACTGGACATTTAAAGAGTGGAAGCCCTTGCGGTTTCGGAAGACCTCTGCATTTTCATGCGGTGCCCGCAATACCACATGTGTGCAGTCAATGGCGCCCTGAACCATAGGGAAGCCCGCTATCCTAGCAAAGACACATGCGCATTCGCGCTGTTTGTCCCGGGTCATGGGGAAAAAGATGTACTGGCGTCTCCTTTTATACAAAGCATTTGTCACCTCCCGGATGCAACAATGCACAGTGAACTGCAAGATATTCGCTATGTCCCCAGTAGAAGCCTGGAAGGAGCCACTGGCATAAAAATTCAGAGCCACTGTCACCTTCACTGCCACTGACAGAGACGTCCTGGTCCTGAGCTGAGGCTGCAGATTTGGTTGCAGGAGATGTCAGAGCTCAGTGACCACCTTCTTGCTGAAGCACAGCCTTCGGAAACACTGCTCCTCAAACAAATGAATGTAGGAGAATTACTCCCTGAATACCCTGGGAGGGTAAGGGCTCCTGTGCAGAGGCCTGTTGGCCCTCCTCCTTCTGACCACATTTGCCACTCTCTGCGCCTCTGCTGCCTCCAAATGTGAAGCTAGATGATGACGCCCTGAGTTTGTGCAGCCCCCATAGAAGCTTCTAAATATGGTAAATATTAACCTCAAAAGTGGTTCTCAGGACCCAAAACTCCTTCGGACAGCGTCCAATCTCTCCAGATGTCTCTCTCCCTCTCAACCTGCGTGTTCCAAAAATTTTGCCAACAAGAAAAGGCAGGAAGCGGCCGCCTTTAAATAGCGCTCCCCCAGCCCCTTCCCGACTTGAAAACATTCCCATCTACCAGGCGCTGAGGCAGGTGGCGCGACTTAATATCCGGTCTGGGGCGCTACCGGGGTGTTGGACGCTCGACTGACGTCACGATCTGTGGGCGCAGGAGATCGTGGTGGTAGTATTTAGCGCCAGCGCAAAATGACTGGTCAATTTCAGGAGCAGCGTTAAAATCGTCGCGCTCAGGCGCTAAGTTCCTAGCGCCCCTTTAGCGTCCCCCCCCCCCCCGGAGACGCTGACGGGGTTCACTAACCAACCAAATTTTTACCCCGTTAACAAGTTTATTGTAAAATTAAATTTAATCCAACACATTTCTGGCTTTAACTCTCTCACTTCCAACCCTGCTGACTTTTCTGGCTTGGCGCTAATCCTAATGTGTTAATTTTTAAATATCATAGCATGTCAGTGAAGCATCTTCTGCAAATTCTTTCAAGACAATTCGTGATATGGGAATTTATATAGAAAATTCCACATTTATTTTCGCACAAATGAGAGGTAAATAATAATGAATAAAGTGAAATAAAAGTCTTGCTCCTGTCCACTCCGGTGTCTCCTAACCCCAATTTCTTTTCCATCTGATGGCCACTCCACCCCCACTCCCAGAAACACCCCCTGTCATGTCAAATATGGGAAGTGCTGGCTTAACGTAGGCAATACCAGTCAGCCATCAAAGTCTCACATGCAGCTGGTTTACATGCAGAGTCTTTGCATTGCACAGCCCAGAGAGGTCTAGAGTCACTAGAATCCCAGCAGTCTATAAGCAAAACCCTGCAGCCAAACAATTTCACTGCTTTGAAAAATAATTCACTTATTAGGAATGGTAGGTTAGATGTCACACATCTAAAATAAAACGTCAGCACCATGGCAAGTCAAGCTGCTAACAACCACTTACTACACAATAGAGGAAATGAATGCACTTATGGCGACACGCCACCATTGGACATAATCCGCTCACGGCGGCACGGACAGTTTACGCAGGCGCACTGCCGGCAGCAGCCGCCCCCAGCCGGGGGCCCTTTCCTCCGGCAACTTGTTTCCCGCAGGGGCAGGCTGCCGGGAGCACTTCCTGTCTGGGGAGTATTTAAGTGGTTGCGCGGGCTTTTCAAGCTCTCTTTTTGCCATGATGTAAATTAAAGCAGTTGTGTTCCATCAACTCCGGTCTCGACTCCCACGTTTACCGCGGTATCTCAACACACTACACTTTACTTGAACATTGTGCTGAGTGTTTGTTTGTTTTTGGTTACAGGAAAGCAGAACACCAGCAAAAGGTGACATTTGAGAACTGAGTATGATATAGTTTAGGACATAGTCAGCATTGCTGGTGCTGTTGCTAATTTCTCAATGGCATTTCATCCTCTTACTCTGCCATCCTGGTCATCAAGCTGCACACTCAGACCTCTTTTCAGGGCAATATTGTGGAGAATGTGGCAGACAACAATTATTATGGAGACCGGGAGGGGCGTTATACTGTCAGACTGTATCTGCTCAATCCAGGCACCATTGATATGTTGCAGGAGCTTCACTTCAACTGCACTCTGCTGGCCACATGGGTGTCATAAACCATGGCTACATGAGGTGCCTTGGCCTATTCTGCCTGATGCCAGTCATCCTGTCTTAATTCCCCTTCAAATTAGGGAGGCACAGATAATTGCCTTAAAAAAAAGTCACCATGAGAGCTTCCAAGAAAACAAACATTGGCCTGCATGGTTCTGTTCTGCTGATCGTATATCATGTCCACACCAAATTCTGGGTCATATAGCATACATGCGCAGGGGTCCAAAGGCAACAACAACGGGGATAGAGCAGGGGAATGGGACTGACTGGATTGCTCTACAGAGAACCGGCACGGACTCGATGGGCCGAATGGCCTCCTTCTGTGGCGTTATGACTCTGTGGGCTAGAATTTCCCAGGGCCGTGGAGGCAGGATTGGAGGCGTGTGGGGTGTTAAAATCGCGAAATCGGGGGGCACAAACCCATCCCGCCCCCAACCCGCCTCCATGCCCATTTCCCAGGAGGCAGGTACCCGACCTGTGCTGGGAGCCGCCTCCCTGAGGCGGGAAGGGGATTAGTGCCAATTAACTGCCTGTTAACAGGTAGTTTAAATAAGTTTTACTTACCTTTACTTACTAATGCAGGCTTCCTTCCTTCAGATCTTGGGAGTCCCTCAGCCCACCGGCACAGAAAGCAGAATGGCCGCGAGCTGTCAAAAGCTGCAGCCTCTGCTTTCTGTTCTGGAGAGATCTCTAAATCAGCCTGAGAGGAAAGAATTAACTTAGAGTACAGATTGTCGGTGTTTGACAGCTTCAAAGAGCTGTCAAACACTGATATTTCATCTGTCAAAAGCTCTTGACAGATGAAATGTCAATCTGTGATATAACCTGTTGCCGGGTGGCACTTAATTGGCCTGCTGAGTCTGCTGGGTGGGCTAAACAAGGTCAATCAAGGGAAAATCGAGTGGGTTGGCCACAACTCGATGGAGGCGGGACTTCAGCCCCAAAAGTGGGAGTCCCGCCTCCTATTCGCCTCCATTGATAAAATCCAGTCCTATGACTCTATGATTGCAGGAAATTACCATTTGGGGTCTGAGAAAGCCAGTAGTTCTGTAGAAATGTGCTGCCCTTTCATACTTCTGCTGTTGATCAGTGGGGAAAGTGATGAGGGACACAATTCGATACCTTAGCGCCTCACGTTAGCGGCAGCAGATGGTGCTAACGGAGCGCTAGAGCATTACCACCGGGGCGAGGCGAGGCGAGACGAGGCGAATCCCACGCCGCACACCAAATCCCGACACCCCCCCCAACCCCACCCCCGCAGCGCCGCTGCTAACAATTAGTGGCAACTAAAAAGTAGCTACATTTATTCGTTAAAAAATCAAAGTGCTACACTTGGATACATTAATGGGGGCTGTACTGACAGTCGGCCTCACCCTCCAGGATCAACGGTGGAGGGAGCGGAGGCAGCGAGAAAGACTGGAACATGTGCCCAGAGGGAGGAGGAGGGCCATTAGGCCTCTGAACAGGAGGCCTAACCCTCCAAGGGTATTCTGAGAGCACTTCTCCTACCTCCAATAAAGTGAGGAGCAGTGTATTAGAAGGCTCCACTTCACCAAGGAGGAGGTCACGGAACTCTGCCACCTCCTGCAACCAGACCTCCAGCCTCCGATCAGGGCGACCATGGCTCTCTCAGTGGCAGTCAAGGTCACCGTTGCCCTCAATATCTTTGCCAGTGGATCCTTCCAGTCTGCAACAGGAGACATAGCTAACATCTCACAGTTCGTTGTCCATCGCTGCATCTGGGAGGTCACAGAGGCTCTCTAGAATAGGAGAAGGGATTACATTTCCTTCCCCATCACCAGAGAGAAGCAGGATGAGCGTGCATGTGGCTTTGCCAGGATAGCGGGCTTCCCCATGGTGCAGGGTGTCATTGACTGCACCCATGTGACTTTGCGGGTGCCACATGACAATCCTAAGATCTTCCATAACCACAAAGGCTACCACTCACTTAATGTGCAGTTGGTGTGCAACCACAGACAGCGAATCCTCAATGTCAATGCCCGCTATCCTGGCAGCAGCCATGATGCCTTCATCCTGCACCAGACCGGTGTGCCAGCACTCTCCCAGCCACCACGTTAAGCTCGCGGCTGGCTGGCTGGAGAAAAGGGCTATCCGCTCTCCACCTGGCTCATGACTCTCCTCCGCAACCCCAACACTTCTGCCCAGCACTCATATAATGAGAGCCATGCTGCCACCGGGAAAATCATCGAGCAGACCATCGGGGTGCTCAAGCAACGGTTCCGCTGCCTTGACTAGTCGGGAGGAGCCCTCCAGTACTCAGCTGAGCAGATGTCCCATTTCGTGGTGGTCTGCTGCATGCTCCACATCTTGGCCCTCATGAGGGCCCAGCCCTTGCCACCATGGATTGCAGGACCACCTCAGGAGGAGGAAGAGGGAGAGGAAGGGGAGGAGGAGGAGGAGGACAAGGAACGAGGGAGGAGGGAGTCACTCAATCAGCCTTCCGGAAGGACGGTCCGTGACCACCTCCTCAGACTGCGGTTCCAATGAATTTCACCCCAGATCCTCATTGCTCACCACATCCCCATCATTCCATCCCTGTCACAGGCCATATCACAGCACAAAGCTGAAATGAGACACACCACAAAAGAATCCAAACTGAATTAATAAATTTATCAAAAATCAGTTAACATAAATTTATAACAAAAATATTAACTATTCACCCTTGTGCAATCCCTTAGTTGTTATTGTGCCTTTGCCTACTCTAGTGCTCCTACAAAGTGTTGGCCCAGTGGCTGCAGCACAGCTGGTGGAAGGCTGCTGAGTGTCCGTGCGGAAGACTTCAGATGGACTTGCAGGACGCCCTCAACCAGTTCTGGGCCTGGAAGGCCCGGTTGTAGACTGCATTACCTCAGCATGGATGGCAGTAGTCTGGGCTGGCCTGATGACAGGCAGCGACAAGGGCAATGATGGAGTGTCAGTGTTGGGAGCAGGAATACTGTCATTCCCCCAGGGCAGCACCTCAACATCCCTAGCAATCTGTTGGAACACAGATTGCTGGCCTGCTGTGACACCGTCGACGGTGGAAGACCCAGCCACAATGGCAGCAGTCAGAGCTTGCTTGGCATCAAGCTGAGGCTGCATGAGAGCAATCTGAGATTGGATGCCACCAAGCATAGACTCCATTACAGCACTAAGACGTTGTGTCATTTCCGCCTGTGCTGCAATGGAAGTTGCCAGATCGCCCATCACACGCAGCATCAGGTCTGGGTCGCCACGGTCTCTCTGAGAGTCTACCATCCTTTGCAGACTGGAAATGATGGGCTCCATGGTGTGCGCAGAGCTCTGTGCAATGTTGGAGGTGGACTCCTCCATGCTCCTTATCATTGCCGAGAGGCTCTCAAGCACCCTTGCCACTGCACCTATCATCTCTGTGTGCATGCCCATCACCCTTCTTCTAAAGGCCTCCCCATCGAGGTCCTCATCTAAGTCCTGTGCAGTAGAACTCGCATGTGAACTCACCCTCCGGGGAGCTGGCCCCCAAACTACCCTTTCCCCCTGGCCTTGTTGCAACCCATTCGTCCTTGGTGCCTCACCCTGTGCTGACCCCACTACTATGCTAGCCTCTAAAGAATGCGTAGTATCTGAGCTGGTGTCTGCGGGTGAGACATGCAGTGACACAGTGTGTTCTTCCTCCTCCTCTTCTCCCACCTCACTCTCTATGGTACCCTCAGGGACAGGTTGCTCAGGTGCCTGCTGATTATCTGAAAGCATAAAGGCACAAGAGTCGGGTTAAGGTGGGGGGAGGGGGGCAGGAAGGGACAAATGCATGGAGACAGCATGATTAGCTGGAATGTGCGAAACACTTGTGGGGTGATGGGGAAGTGGGGTGTGAGAAGAAGGAATAGTGATGAACAAAACGCTGTTGTCCCCAAGGGGGTAAACATTGCTGGTGGCCATGGCGCCCACCACCTGGCGCCCAATACTCTGAAACAGTCTAGTCTCCAGCGCAGACAATGGTTGGGTGTCGGCTTGTCCCTCGCCTGTGCGCTCCTGCTCCCTCCTGTTGTGAGCCACCTTGGCCTGCAAGAGAAAGGAAAGTGTGTGAATGTGGAGCAATGTGTTTGGGTGATGTACCTGCAATAGTTGAATAGCTCTCATTGTGTGCAAGGTGTGAGATGTGGGTGTGAGTGTTGGTAGGTGGAGATTGTTGGTGGGTGAGTGCTGGGAGTGTGGTGCTTTGGACAGTGTGTGCAGACTGTGATTCAGATGACAGTATGTATCATTTGTTGAAGCATTCACTCACCCTGAACACCCGAGTGAGGTCGTTAAATTTCTTCCTGCACTGTGTGGGGGTCCTGGGGACCACAGTGCTGCCCGAGACGTGCTGCGCTACCTCCCTCCACATGGTGCGGAAGACTTGCAGCGATGGCCTCCTGCCACTTGCTGGGTAGAGCACCGCCCTCCATCTCTTCACAGCGAAACCTATGCCTCCAATGTTTGATTGCAGAATCTGCGGGCTTTCTCCCTGGGGCATGAACCTGCCATGAGTACAGCTGCTTCAATCCTAACATAGAAACATAGAAACATGGAAGATAGGAGCAGGAGTAGGCCATTCGACCCTTCGAGCCTGCTCCGCCATTCAATGAGATCATGGCTGATCATCCAAATTCAGTACCCTGTCCCTGCCTTCTCCCATATCCCTTAATCCCTTTAGCCTTAAGAAATATATCTAACTCCTTCTTGAATATATTTAATGAACTGGCCTCCACCGCCCTCTGTGGCAGAGAATTCCACAGGTTCACCACTCTCTGGGTGAAGAAATTCCTCCTCATTTCAGTCCTAAATGGCTTACCCCTTATCCTTAGACTATGACCCCTGGTTCTGGACTCCCCAGCCATCAGAAACATCCTTCCTGCATCTAGTCTGTCCAGGCCTGACAGAATTTTATAGGTTTCGATGAGATCCCCTCTCAATCTTCTAAACTCCAGTGAGTATAAGCCCAATCGACACAATCTCTCCTCATACGTCATTCCTGCCATCCCAGGTATCAGCCTGGTGAATCTTCGCTGCACTCCTTCCATGGCAAGAACGTCCTTCCTCAGATAAGGCGACCAAAACTGCACACAATACTCAAGGTGCGGTCTCACCAAGGCCCTGTACAACTGCAGCAAGACATCCTTGTTCCTGTACTCGAACCCTCTTGCTTCGAAGGCCAACATACCATTTGCCTTCTTAACCGCCTGCTGCACCTGCATGCTTATCGGCAGTGACTGGTGCACAAGAATACCCAGGTCTCTTTGCACTTCCCCTTCTCCCAATCTATTGTCATTCAAAAAATAATCTGCCTTCTTGTTTTTGCCACCAAAGTGGATAACCTCACATTTATCCACATTATAGTGCATTTGCCATGTTTCTGCCCAATCACCCAACCTGTCCAAATCATACTGGAGTTTCACGACATCCTCCTCACAGCATACCCTCCCACCCAGCTTTGTGTCGTCTGCAAATTTGGAGATATTACATCCAATTCCCTCGTCCAGATCATTAATATATATTGTGAACAGCTGGGGTCCTAGGACCGATCCTTGCGGTACCCCACTAGTCACTGCCTGCCACTCGGAAAATGACCCGTTTATTCCAACTCTTTGCTTTCTGTCCGCCAACCAGTTCTCTATCCAAGTCAATACCTTGCCCCCAATCCTATGTGCCTTAATTTTGCATGCTAATCTCTTACGCGGGACCTTATCAAAAGCCTTCTGAAAGTCCAAATATACCACATCCACTGGTTCTCCCTTATCTATTTTACCAGTTACATCCTCAAAAAATTCCAGTAGATTAGTCAAGCATGATTTACTTTTTGTAAATCCATGTTGACTTTGTCCGATCCTGTCACTGCAGCTCCTTCTCCTTGATCTACTGCTGCTTGCTGAGGCAGCTGCACAGCCAGCAATGCTGAGAACCTCCCCTTTAAGAACTGAAAAAAGCCTGTGGCAATCATGACTTGTGATTAGACTGCACCTGATAGTCGTCCACCCCTTTGAGTGTACTCTTTTTGTTTGGACCAGAATCAAATTAACTGTAAATTAAACAAAACTTCAAATGAAACTTAAACAAATCAAATTAAAATTTGGTTGTCCGGGTTGATGACGCACTCCAGTCCCCGCGGCGCCCACCGGTCGCGGAAAAACTCAAGCGTGCCGGCGGACACCACGTCCCTTTGAGTGTAACGCCAATGAGCTTAGGTTTTAAAACTTGAATTAGGACTCCAATCATTTCTTTGAGCAGTGAGCACGAATTTTGCGTGCAGTCTAAAGCATTAGTGCATGGTACTAATTCTCCAACTTTTCTAATTTTACCGCCCATTCCTGGGCTATAATTAATTTCTAGTCGATGAAGTCATTGGTCCTCCTGAGTAATACAACTGTGATTTCCTAGATACATCTGTTGGCAGTTAACTGCCTGATGGCTCCAGTACTTGCCTGAAGGAAGCTTAAGGCATAAAAATTGTTGGTCTTGCTGACTTTGATGGACACCTCCTCTATCAGTGGATGTTAAATGCTATGTAAAGGGATTTCTGAAGGCAGAGCCTTGCACATGTTTCCTTGCTAAACCTCAGCTTCCTTGGGCATATCTCTACTGTCATTACCAGGTAGCTGTGTATGTTTGGGAGACCCACTATGTAGCAGAACAGCAGGATTTACATAGGATTACATAGGATTACATAGGATATATGGCACAGAAACAGGCCATTCAGCCCAACCAGTCCATGCTAGTGTTTATGCTCCACTTGAGCCTCCACCCATCTTTCCTCATCTAAATCTATCAGAATAACCCTCTATTCCCTTATCCCTCATATGTTTGTCCAGCCTCCCCTTAAATGCATCTATACTATTCACTTCAACCACTCCCTGTGGTAACGAGTTCCACATTCTCACCACTCTTTGGGTAAAGAAGCTTCTTTTGAATTTCCTATTGGATTTCTTGGTGACTATCTTATTTTGATGGCCTCTAGTTATGCTCTTCCCCACAAGTGGAAACATTCTCTCTGTATCCACTCTATCAAAACCTTTCATAATTTTATAAACCTCTATTAGGTCACCCCTCAGCCTTCTTTTTTCAAGAGAAAAGAGGCCCAGCCTGTTCATCCTTTCCTGATATGTATACCCTCGCATTTCTGGTATCATCCTTGTAAATCTTCTCTGCACCCTCTCCAGTGCCTCTATATCCTTTCTATAATATGGCGACCAGAACTGCACGCAGTACTCCAAGTGTGGTCTAATCAAGGTTCGATACAGGTTTAGCATAACTTCCCTACTTTTCAATTCTATCCCTCTAGAAATAAACCCTAGTGCTTGGTTTGCATTTTTAAAGGCCTTGCTAACCTGTGGCGCAACTTTTAGTGATTTGTGTATTTGTAATCCGAGATCCCTTTGTTCCTCTACCCCACCTAGACTCGCACCCTCCAAGTGATAAGTGACCTCCCTATTCTTCCTATCAAAATGTAATACCTCACATTTGTCTGTGTTGAACTTCATTTGCCAATTATTTGCCCATTCTGCAAGTTTATTAATGTCCTCCTGTAATTTGTTGCAGTTCTCAGTATTGATTATCCCCCCCCCGCAATTTGGTATCATCTGCCAATTTAAAAATTGTGTTTTTGATTCCAAAGTCTAAATCGTTAATGTAAATTGTGAACAGCAGTGGTCCCAGCACTGACCCTTGTGGAACACCACTACCCAACTTCTGTCACTGTGAATAGCTACCCTTTACTCCTACTCTCTGCTTTCTGTCTTGAAGCCAGCTAGCAATCCATTCTGCTACTTGTCCCTTGATTCCGCATTCTCTGACCTTATTCATTAGTCTATTATGTGGTACCTTATTAAAGGCCTTTTGAAAATCTAGATAAGTTACATCTACTTTGTCTACTCTCTCTGTTACCTCTTCAAAAAAATCAATAAGGTTGGTCAAGCAAGATTTTCCCTTTTGAAATCCATGCTGACAATTCATTACTATACTTTTCATTTCTAGATGTTCTTCTATTCTCTCCTTTAGTAGGGATTCCATTATTTTTCCTACCACCGATGTTAAGCTGACTGGCCTATAGTTCCCTGGACATGTTCTGTCCCCCTTCTTAAATATAGAAACATAGAAACATAGAAGAGAGGAGCAGGAGTAGGCCATTCGGCCCCTCGAGCCTGCACCGCCATTCAATGAGATCATGGCTGATCATCCAACTTCAGTACCCCGTTCCTGCCTTCTCCCCATATCCCTTGATCCCTTTAGCCTTAAGAAATATAGCCAACTCCTTCTTGAATATATTTAATGAATTGGCCTCCACTGCCTTCTGTGGTAGAGAATTCCACAGGTTCACCACTCTCTGGGTGAAGAAATTCCTCCTCATCTCAGTCCTAAATGGCTTACCCCTTATCCTTAGACTATGACCCCTGGTTCTGGACTCCCCGGCCATCGGGAACATCCTTCCTGCATCTAGTCTGTCCAGGCCTGACTGGATTTTATAGGTTTCAATGAGATCCCCTCTCAATCTTCTAAACTCCAGTGAGTACAAGCCCAATCGACCCAATCTCTCCTCGTACGTCATTCCTGCCATCCCAGGTATTAGCCTGGTGAATCTTCGCTGCACTCCTTCCATGGCAAGAACATCCTTCCTCGGATAAGGCAACCAAAACTGCACACAATACTCAAGGTGCGGTCTCACCAAGGCCCTGTACAACTGCAGCAAGACATCCTTATTCCTGTACTCGAATCCTCTTGCTACGAAGGCCAACATACCATTTGCCTTCTTAACCGCCTGTTGCACCTGCATGCTTACCTTCAGCGACTGGTGCACAAGAACACCCAGGTCTCTTTGCACTTCCCCTTCTCCCAATCTATTGCCATTCAAATAATAATCTGCCTTCCTGTTTTTGCCATCAAAGTGGATAACCTCACATTTATCCACATTATACTGCATCTGCCATACATCTGCCCAATCACCCAACCTGTCCAAGTCATACTGGAGTCTCACAACATCCTTCTCACAGCATACCCTCCCACCCAGCTTTGTGTCGTCTGCAAATTTGGAGATACTACATCCAATTCCCTCGTCCAGATCATTAATATATATTGTGAACAGCTGGGGTCCTAGGACCGATCCTTGCGGTACCCCACTAGTCACTGCCTGCCACTCGGAAAACGACCCATGTATTCCAACTCTTTGCTTTCTGTCCGCCAACCAGTTCTCTATCCAAGTCAATACCTTGCCCCCAATCCTATGTGCCTTAATTTTGCACGCTAATCTCTTATGCGGGACCTTATCGAAAGCCTTCTGAAAGTCCAAATACACCACATCCACTGGTTCTCCCTTATCTATTTTACCAGTTACATCCTCAAAAAATTCCAGTAGATTAGTCAAGCACGATTTACCTTTTGTAAATCCATGTTGACTTTGTCCGATCCTGTCACTGCTTTCCAAGTGCTCTGCTATTACATCTATTATAATGGACTCTAGCATTTTCCCCACTACCGATGTCAGGCTTACTGGTCTATAATTCCCCGCTTTTTCTCTACCACCTTTTTTGAATAGTGGGGTAACATTAGCTACCCTCCAATCCATGGATACTGTTCCAGAGTCTATCGAGTTCTGGAAGATGACCAGCAATGCATCTACTATCTCCAGGGCCACTTCCTTAAGTACCCTAGGATGTAGATTATCAGGCCCTGGGGATTTATCGGCCTTCAATCCCGTCAACTTCCCCAACACCATTTCCCTACAAATACTGATTTCTTTCAGTTCCTCCCTCTCATTAGTCCCTATGTTCCCCGACATCTCTGGGAGGTTATTTGTGTCCTCCTTTGTGAAGACAGAACCAAAATATGTATTTAATTGGTCTGCCATTTATTTGTTCCCCATTATAAATTCCCCTGATTCTGACTGCAAGGGACCTACGCTTGACTTCACCAATCTTTTTCTCTTCACATATCTGTAAAAGCTTTTACAGTCAGTTTTTATGTTCCCTGCAAGCTTACTTTCATAATCTATTTCCCCCCTCTTATTTAATCCCTTTGTCCTCCTTTGCTGAATCCTAAACTGCTCCCAATCATCAGGTTTGCTGCTTTTTTTGGCCAATTTATATGCCCTCTCTTTGGATCTTATGTTATCCCTAATTTCCCTTGTTAGCCACGGTTGAGTCACCTTTTTTGATTTATTTTTATGCCGAACTGGGATAAACAAATTCTGTAGTTCATATAGTTATTACGTTAGCTTTCCGCCAGCCCTTTGGCACTACACCTTTTTCTAACGAATTATTAAATATGTGTAGTAATGCCTCTACTATCTCCTGCCAAGATTCTTTTAAAATGCGTGGATGCAATCCATCTGGACCAGGGGTTTTATCCTCTTTGAGTTTGATTAGTTTATTTAATATATCCCCCTTTTTTTAATTTTAATTGCACTTATCTCATTATTCATCTCATCATCCAATGTCATGTCCACCTGTTCCATCTCCCTGGTAAATACCGAAGCGAAATAATGATTTAATATTTCTTCCATCTCCCTATCTTTACCTGTGGTATTGTCCTGTCCATCCCTTAATGGCCCTATTCCCATCCCAACCTTCCTTTTTTTTATTATAATATATATATATGTGGCTTTCACACCCACATATCTTTGCTCAGCAACTTTCTCCGGCTCCGACTTATTCCACATGGATTCCAACTGAAATTCCACCTTTCATGTTTTGGATCCACCCAGGATTACAAATATCTCCGAGATATTCTCGAACCACTGCTCTCGCCATATCCTGAGATCCACGTTCAACGCCATGCGTCGCCACATTAACACTCTCGACCTCTCTCTTCAGCAGCACCAACGCACTCTAATCAAAGCTGTCCTGGTCCACAGTTCCATTTCATCCTTCGCCTCATCCGGCGCTTTAACAAAAATCGTTTTTTCTTCGTTTCAGGTGTCAAGGATCGCAAGCTTCATCAACTCTTGGACACCCTTTTGAGCGTGTAAACAGGGTTTCCTCTGCAAATCCGGCGAAGCTACAGCTGTGGAGTGCTGTGAGGAACTTCACCCCAAGCTTGTCTTTTAATAGAAAAAAGTGACAGTAAATGAGACATACAATACTGTGCAACTTGAAATCAATATACAATCATTCTTCTTTATTTAAAACTTTTTTTCTTCCTTTCCAATGTCAAGGATCGCAAGCTTCATCAACTCTTGAACACCAACGCCCCTCTGGAACATTCTTCCCCTTCACTTTCCTCTGACCCCCCTTCTTCCAATCTCACCCCCTGCCGCGTATTCACTATCCTCTCTGACCTTCCCCTCTCTGACCCCGAACGATCAATCCTCAGCAAAGGCCTGAGCTTCATCCCCTTATGCCCCCACCTCAATGAATTTCGAGCTCGGCACGACGCTGAGCTCTTTTTCCGTCGCCTTCATCTCTCTGCCCACTTCTTTGGCCAGGAGTCTTCCCCCCGCACAGCTGATCCTTTCTCCCGCTTTCAGAATTCTCTTTCTACTTGGACCCCTCCCTCTAGCCTCTTAACCTCTCTAGATTTTTCAATTGCAAACTGCTGGCGTGACATCGGCTGTCTCAATTTCTCTGTTCCCCTTACCTACTCTAACCAACCTCCCGCTGAACTTGCAGCATTCCATTCTCTCAGATCCAACCCCAACATTGTCATTAAACCTGCTGACAAGGGTGGTGTTGTTGGTGTTTGGCGAACCGACCTCTACCTAGCGGAGGCTGAACGCCAACTCTCCGACACCTCCTCCTACCTCCCCCGGACCATGACCCCACAACGGAACATCAAGCTACCGTTTCCAAGACTGTCACTGACTTCATCTCCTCTGGAGATCTTCCCTCCACTGCCGCCAAGCTTATAGTTCCCCAACCCTGCACAGCCCACTTCTACTTCTTTCCCAAGATCCACAAACAGGACTGCCCTGGTAGACCCATCATTTCAGCCTGTTCTTGCCCCACAGAACTTATCTCTTCCTATCTCGACTCTATTTTTTCTCTGTTTGTCCAGTATCTTCCCACCTACATCCACGACTCTTCCGATGCCCTCCGCCACTTTAACAGTTGCCAGTTTCCTGGCCCCAACCGTCTCCTTTTCACTATGGATGTCCAATCCCTCTATACTTCCATCCCCACCAGGATGGGCTGAGGACACTCCGCTTCTTCCTTGAACAAAGGCCCAACCAGTCCCCTTCCACCACCACCCTCCTTCGCCTGGCTGAACTTGTTCTCACATTGAACAACTTCTCCTTTGACTCCACTCACTTCCTCCAAATTAAAGGTGTTGCTATGGGAATCCGCAAGGGTCCTAGCTATGCCTGCCTTTTCATGGGATATGTGGAACATCCTTTGTTCCAGTCCTACTCAGGTCCCCTCCCTCACCTATTTTTCCAGTACATTGATGACTGTATCAGTGCCGTTTCCTGCTCTCGCTCTCACCCTGAACTAGAAAATTTCATTCACTTTGCTTCCAATTTCCACCCTTCCCTCACTTTCACATGGTCCATCTCCGACTCTTCTCTTCCCTTCCTCGACTTCTCTGTCTCCATCTCTGGGGATAGGCTATTGGCAAACATTCACTATAAGCCCACTGACTCTCACAGCTACCTGGACTACACTTCTTCCAACCCCACTTCCTGTAAGGACTCTATTCCATTCTCCCAGTTTCTCTGTCTCCGCCGCATCTGCTCTGATGATGCCACCTTCCATACTAGTACTTCCAACATGTCTTCCTTTTTCCTCAACCGAGGATTCCCCTCTACCGTGGTTGACATGGCCCTTGACCGTGTCCGTTCTATTTTCCGCACTTCTGCTCTCACCCCTTCCCCTCCCTCCCGGAACCACAGTAGGGTTCCCCTTGTCTTCACCTTTCACCCCACCAGCCTTCATATTCAATGGATGATCCTCCACCATTTCTGCCATCTCCAGTGTGATCCCACCACCAAACACATCTTCCCCTCACCTTCCCTTTCAGCATTCTGAAGGGACCGCTCCCTCCGCGACACCCTGGTCCACTCCTCTACCACCCCCAACACCCCTTCCCTTTCGCCCAGCACCTTCCCGTGCAAGGGCAGGAGATGCAACACCTGCCCTTTTACCTCCTCCCTTCCCACTGTCCAGGGCCCTAAACACTCCTTCCAGGTGAAACAGCAATATACTTGCACTTCTTGCAATTTAGTATACTGTATTCACTGCTCACGATGTGGTCTCCTCTTCATAGTTCCTCGTTGCCTTCCTCGTTGTTTTTTTGACTTCTCTCCTGATCCCTTCATATTCTCTCTTATCATGCACTCCTGTGCTGTCTATGTACTTAATGTATGCCTCGTTCCTTACCCTCAATTGTTTCCTTATGTCTTTATGCATCCATGGAGTCTCATTAGTGTTTAGTTTGTTCTTTCCTTTTAGCGGAATATATTTTTCCTGCACTCTGTTGAACACCGTTTTAAATGTTTCCCATTGTCGTTCTACATCATTGTTTGCCGATATTGTTGCCCATTTTATCTTCCCAAGTTCTATTCTCAGCCCCTCAACATCAGCTTTTCTCCAATCTATTAACCTGGTTTTTGTCATACTTATATCCTTCTCTATTATCATCTTAAAGCGTATTATATTATGGTCACTATTGCCTATATGTTTCCCTACTTTTACTTCTCTTATCTGCTCTGGCTCATTCCCCATAACTAGATCCAATAGTGAATTCTCCCTTGTTGAGCTCTTTACATGTTGGGTTAGAAAGGAGTCCCGTAGATATTGTAGGAACCCCATTTCCTTATACCCTTTACCTACCTCTTCTGTCCAATTAATATTGGGGTATTTGAAATCCCCCATCATTATTATTCTATTTTTTTTACTCATTTCTCTAATTTGTCTGTATAGTTCTTCCTCCACCTCCCTTCCACTATTAGGTGGTCTGTAGACTACGCCTATTAGTGTGATTGATCCTTTATTATCTTTTATCTCTATCCATATGGATTCTATTTTTGTCTTGCTGATATCTACGTCCCTTTTTCCTACTGCTATTATGTTATCCCTAATAAGTACAGCTACTGCACCTCCCATTTTTCCCTCTCTATCTTTTCTAAATATGTTATACTCTGCAATGTTTAATTCCCAGTCCTGATTTTTCTGTAGCCATGGGCTGGATTTTGCCAGCCCTGGGGAGGTGGGTTTGGAGGCGGGACTGCTGGGAAAATGGCAGAATTTGGGGCCGGTTGCCCAACCCACCCCCAACCCGCCTCCGTGCCATCTTGCCAGGAGGCGGGAAGCCGTCCCGCACCGGGTCCTGTGTCCTTGGAGGCGGGAAGGGAATACAGCCACTTAACTGCCTGTTAACAGGTAGTTAACAGGCAGATAAGAGGATTATCCCCATTTTGCCCACACAAGTGCGGGCCTCCCGTAGGCTCCGAAACCCGCCAGGGTCACTGAGGCGAGTACTGGGTCTATGGGGGTCGGAGGGGTCCAAAAGTGTGCTGTGGAGGTGAGTGATGGGTGCAAGTGTGGAGAGGTGAGTATCTGAGGTAAGTGCAAAGTGTTAGAAAAAGTGTACTTACCTTTGTTTCTTCCTGTAGGCTTCACTCGGTGGGTATGCGGAGAGTCTCGCGGTAGAGATGACAGATGGCCGTTGCATTCTCCAATGCAACAACCATCTAATTTCTACAAAAGAAAGAGGTTTGATGAGGTCTTGAATTCAAGAACTCAT
The DNA here is from genome assembly GCF_052327205.1 of Somniosus microcephalus. Taxonomy (NCBI): domain Eukaryota; kingdom Metazoa; phylum Chordata; class Chondrichthyes; order Squaliformes; family Somniosidae; genus Somniosus; species Somniosus microcephalus. Next base: position 78,086,319 of record NC_140992.1, read on the forward strand.
CAAATTACAGAGAATGTCAGTGTTTGACAGCTTCACAGAGCTGTCAAACGATGACAATTCATCTGTCAAAAATTTGACAGATGAAACGTCATATGTTGACGTTCTCTGTAACCGGTTTTCCCTTAATTGGCCTGCTAAGCCCGCTGGGAAAATAGCTTGGGTTGGCCAGAAGTTGATGGAGGCAGGACTGAAACCCAACAAGTGGGTGTCCCGCCTCCAAAAGCTCCCCATTGGCAAAATCCAGCCCCATGTCTCAGTAATCCCTACTATGTCTGGTTCCTCCCAACGCATGATTGCCTCCAGCTTCCCTGCTTTATTTCGGACACTGTGTGTATTGCTGTACAGACAGTTTAACCTCATTTTTAATAAGATTTCCTCTCACTTTATGTTTAACCATCTTTTAGACTCCTGTTCTATAACTCTATCTGCTCCCTTGCCATCCCTTACTTTATTCTTTCCTATACTCACTTTCCCTGTTTTGTTTATATTTAGGCTGCCTACATTTCTTGTAGCTCCCTCCCCACCTTCTTACTAGTTTAAAGCCTTTGCCACCTCCCTATTTACCCTTTTCGCTAGGACACAGGTCCCATCCCGGTTCAGGTGGAGCCCATCCCAGAACTGGTGCCAGTGTCCCATGAAAAGGAACTCCTCTTTCCCAAAGCAGCCCTTTAGCCACGTGTTAATTCTCCTGATCTGTCTGCGTCTATGCCAATTTGCACGTGGCTCGGGTAATAACCCAGAGATTATTACACTCGATGTCCTTCTTTTTAATTTAGAGCCTATCTCCTGAAACTCTTTCAGCAGGACCTACCCCCCTGTTCCTACCTATGTAATTTGTTCCAACATGGACCACGACAACTGGATTTACCCCTCCCTTTCCAGCTGCCGTGAGATATCCCTTACCCTAGGCAACACACCCATCGGGATTCTAGATTTAACATATGTGCCGCCTGACATCATGGGTAGTTCTTTCCTGCTCTGGCTGGTTCTCCCTTGCCAAATCCTGTGCGTCACCTGAGAGCCGGTTTGTGCTCGGCTGAGGCCTAAGGAAAGGCCCCAAACCTTTAGATGGGAAAGTAATTGATCCCAGAGTACTTTCTGAAGTACCAGAATGGCTTCCTTTGCAGCACGCATTTTTGTTTTGGCCTGGGAAGTGCTAGAGTTAGTGGTTGAAGAAGAAACTATGTCAACATTCAACATTAAATTGGATAGCTGGATGAAGGAAAAGGAGATAAAGGGATATGTTGCCGATGACAGATGCCCAAAGTATATTGTCACTGCTTCAAAGCCTGCTGCGGCAGAGTTGTAAAAGTAACAAATGTGCCAGACAACTGCAATAGCACAGAGAGCTTTGTATTAAAAAAATCAACATATTTGTAAACATCAAGTAAACTCTTTGGTGTATTTTCCTCCAGTCACTAATATGAATGAAAACAATGATTCTCTGTTTTATATTCATACTGATTTTTGTTATTCACATTGGCGACTGAAGGAAAAATCTTGAATGATAATAAGCTTTAAAAATCATTAACAGTTTCTTGCAAATCTTTGGTCGCCACATGCTGGCACCCCCTCCATAATGCTAAACTTCAAGCTTTCTGTGCTATTGCTAATTGAGGAGAATAACAAATTATTTGTAAAGAGTTTGAACAGGAAGCCATGAAGCAGATGCAATTTCATGCTGCCACAAAGCCAATAAAATCTAGCCCACGAGGTCATGGAGCTGGACACTTATGCACCCTCTAGAACATGGAACAATCTGTGATGCGGGGGACGTAAAAAGAGAAAGAAAGGAAGAATCAATTTAAAATGGGCACACTTTTCATATGAAAAAGGTCATATCCTACATATTCTGGAAAAATGTGTGGGTGTTTTTCTCAAATCTATTATAGTATAAAAGAAAGTATTCAGTGAGCTTTTGATTAAACTCAGAAGTACTATTAGATCCACAGTGATAAAAATATTGCTGTAATTACACTGGAACTCAGATCTAATAGCTATATAAAGTGTAGGTGCCTTCTTCTCAAGTATTTTTGCCTAAGATTCAGCATGGTCTTGGCTTCTATAATTCTGTCATGAGCTTAAAACCATAGAAAGCATTTTCCAGATTAACACAATAAAATTATTGCAGATTATAATTAGTTTGTCCCGCAATTCAATTCAAATGCAAATATTTTATGGGATTTCTTCAAATATATATTTGATTGGCAGTTTTCTTTTAAATTTGACAGTTTAAAAAAATCTGTTTGGTCCTGCTTATTTTTTGAATGTATTTATCAACCTGTCTTGTTCAAATCGGCAAATCTGTATGTAGCCTTTAAAGAGAGATAGTCAAGCCAGAGACCTTGTGTAGACATTGAGAAAAGGGAAAGAAACCACAACATAAGAATATTACTTATACCATAGTTTAGAACACAGTTGTGACCTAGTTATTCCCCTCTCAAGATGCAGTGGCCAGCTATAATTTCCCTATTGCTGTCCTAGCAGACATCAGCTAACTCTGTACAGAGCAGGGATCAAGCCTGAGACCACCTGCTCGGCATGGCTGAGCAAATCACTGCATCAACTTGCTGACCCATGGGAAGCTGCTCTGTTTATTCTTTTGAAGAGAATGTGCAACAGTGTTGGCATTGCAGACCTCGAAGGTTAGTTTCCCATACTTGTAATGCAATGACTATATTTAGCCCTCACAACAGTAAACTGGATAAAAACAAAAGCATCTGTTTGTATGCTGTTAGTCACAGAAGGGTTTAGCTAACTGATGAAAAGGTTCAGCTCACGGAGTCCAACCTAACAGTCCGAGATCCACACAGCAATTCCAGGAAAATATCAGCACAGGTTAAAACTTGTTGTGTACAATGGACATTTTTATTAACATGCTCACTGAAAATAAATTGCTAACTTGAGACTGGACATTCGAAAATCCATTCCTGCTTTTATTACTGTTATCATTCATACATTTATGGCAGTACATTCCAAGATTAAGCATAACGCAAAGCATTAGTGCCAGCATTTCATTGAGATGTTACATTCAGAAATTGCACTGGAGAGGATTTATGTAAACAGTGCACTATATGAATCAGTGCAGTTTCATACACTTCTGAGGTGCACATAAATCATACTCACCTTCTACTTTTGTTAAAATCTTGAATATCAATGATTCCATTTGTTTATTCCACCAGAGCTAGCAAACCAAGCTCTTTTTTAACCATTGCCCCGTTACTGCTGGACAATCAAATCACAAAATTGGAACAGAATTTGCTAAAATAGCATCAGGTATATCCCCGGCACAAATGTAATCTGTGCATTTTTCCCAAACAGCAGGACAAAAAAATAGCAGCAACGAAAAGTACACCCAATCAATAATCTCCTGCGCCTGACAGTACATTTCATTATATACAAGTCAGAAGACCCATGGAACACTTGCTCCATGGCCACAGCAATTTTCAAGCCTGCCATTGTAGGAAAGATAAGGCACAATGCATATGATAAAAGCCCAATCAGCTGTATTAATTTAATTTATTAATTTCAATAGCTTATACAAAACAGGTAGTTATCACTGACATTTCCAGGATGAGAAAAGAAATTTACTCATTTATTTTTACCAGTGTGAGAGGAGGCTTATGCTGCAATGACAGCAGCACTGCATACAAATCTGGCTGAAAATGTAGAATTGGCATTAAGTTCCGAAACTTGCTTTGCTGGATGTACTGTCAAACTAAGCCATGGAGGCATTTTTAAAATACTATTTTTAAATCGAATTCAGTTTATTTATAGAAGATGCTGCAGATCTGTTTTGCTGACACACATGCTGGGCACTGCTTATCGTCAGATGAAGAACTGCTTTCCTACATATTTAGATAGTTGTGGTATTTAAAAATAAATAGCAGAGAACCATTGGAATTATTCTTGTATTATTTAATTCCCTACTCTTACCAGAAATTCTTGCCTGCAAGCAATAAATTCATGTTGGCAAACATTCATTGTACTATTTCCTTGTATATAAAGCAGTATTGCTTTTCATATAGGATAGATGGAAGCTGATCATTAGGACTTTCTTGATCTTACCATGAGCAGTGTTTCAAAGAAACTGATAAGATTATGAGAGTTATGAGACTATCATGCATTCATAATAAATAGTTAAGCGGTCTTAATGCTGGTGATGTTTCATAATAAGGGTGGAATTACCCGTTAATTAAACAATTCAATGGTGATGCAAATATGGCTTCTATGAAGTCTGAAGGTAAATGACACTGTAATCATAGTTATAATAGAGTGGAGATTAAATAAATTAAAATGAGGCTTATCAACCTTGCACAATAGTTAAAACCTCTTGCTATGTGATTGATTTCCAAGGAATGCTCAGGCCTGGACATACATGAGAACACAGACACTGCAACCAACCATCCTTCCAATCAGTCAATAATGATCCTTTGAAAAATCCATTTGTCCTTTGCAGACTCAAAAAAGCATTTCTTTAAAAAGGTCTGGCATCGGTAGTTCCAATCAATGATTTATATCATCTCGACCCTACCCCACCAAACTGCTGACCACCCAACCTCCCTGCCTGGCCCCCATGTTAGCTGATATTGTTAACAGTTTCCTCTCCTCAGGTACTACCCCCCTCCCCTTCAAATCTGCCTTCATCACCTCTCTCCTCAAAAACAACCACCCTTTACCCTCTGTAAGATTTGCAAAATTTCTGCATTTCCCCGAAGGCTGTTATTAATAAACGGGACCCTGCGTGGATATTTTAAATCAAAAGGGTACCCAAGATGGCATCTGTGCCTCGTGGCAGAAAGCCTGTAGGATTTTAAAATGGACTCTGCTACGCAGACAGCTTGTGGATCGAAACCCAAGCTGCAGTTTTCTGTGAAGAGAGACTTTGTATTTTGAAACCAGACAGGACTCTGAATTATGTATTAGACCGAATTGGAGACAGCTCTAAATTCAGTTTAGGCCTATAGTTAAGGCCATCAAGCAGGCTACATATCACAGAATCACAGAAACCCCACAGTGCAGATAGAGGCCATTTCGGCCCATCGAGCCTGCACCGACACATATCCCACCCAATCCCCGTAACCCCTACACCAACACATATCCCACCCTATCCCCGTAACCCCACGTATTTAATCCCCCTAACACTAAGGGTCAATTTATCATAGCCAATCAACCTAACCCGCACATCTTTGGACTGTGGGAGGAAACCGGAGCACCCGGAGGAAACCCACGCAAACACGAGGAGAATGTGCAAACTCCACACAGACAGTCGCCCGAGGCCGGATTCGAACCCGGGTCCCTGGCGCTGTGAGGCAACAGTGCTAACCACTATGCCACCGTGCTGCATATAATCGGAAACAGATTAAGAGAGCCATCGAGGGTGGACAAGCCCATCAAGGAACATTCATGACAATACAAGTCAATTATCGGGCCGGTAGATGCGATTACCGGCCATCTAAAACCAGTTAGTATGGATTGCTACCATTATTTAAAATAGCCCGCCAAAATTAAGACAAAGAACTAACCTGATTTGGCGCGCAGATAAGGGTTTTCGAAAGGAGTATAATTGAAGGCCCCCGGGTAGCAATCGCAGGCTCTCTTCTCTTCTCTTCTCCCTCTGCCTGCCCTCGTGGCTGCCGCTCTTTCCCCATCCCGCGCTTACCCCTGGCCTTTGCCCGTGCATTTTGCCACTCCATCGCCCCAGCATTGCATTGGGCGGACACGGACAATTCAGGTCAGGCGAGGCGGGACGCGACGAGGGGAGGAGGGAAGACCAACTGAGGGAGACCAGCTGAGGAGACCGACTAAGGAAGACCGACTGAAGAAGACCAACTGAGGAGACGAACTGAGGGGAGGCTTCGAATTATCAGGCCTTCAGCCTCAGCCGACCTTCGTATATCTGCACACCAACTCAAACTGTCGGCTGGTGACGAAGAATCATCCCTGCAAGGTAAAGTACACAAACAGAGACTTTAACTTTGGGGTACTCGAACCTGGACAATGCCCTTGCAGTGCCCGGAGACCACGTGATGACGGCAGGCTCCAGAGAGCACCAAGAGCGAACCCCGAACCTCACCGCTGTTTTGAGTCCAACAAACCCTTTTGATTGGTGAGCATGAAGTTCTGACCCCTCATAGCTTAATCTAGTTAGGTATAGGGGGTGGGATAAGGATAAGGGGATTGTTAAGATAGTTGTTTTCTCTCGATGTGCTGTGTGTTCCCCATTCCCAGTATAAGTATAGTTATTCTTTTGTATTTTTGCCTGTAGAAGTGTACACTAGTAATTTTCCATAAGATTGTATCAATTTTTTTCCTCTTCAATAAAATCTTGGTTTTGTTTACATCCAACCACCTGTCTACTCGAGTCTTCTCTGTACCGCCGCCTTGTACCTAAGTCTGGTGTCTAGAATCCAGGGACGTGGGAGCGATTCGAACCGCTCACAAAACAGTCAGAGGCATAACTGCCTGGGCACACGCGCCACCACCACAGGCCACCCCCTACAGAAATGGCGACCGCGGCAGGACACCGGCAACAAGGTTGCGATGCAGTAGACAGTGGTTCGGATGAGCGAACCGTGATGGAGGAAAGGATTTCTGATTATGTGTTTAGCAAGGTGAATATCACTAAGAAGTGGATCACCACTCTGTTAAGGGCTGGGCGTCCGATAGATGCAGCAGCTAAGTGGACAGAGGGAAAGGAACACAAGAAGTCCTTAGAGAAGGCAGTTTGGTTGATGTGCTTTAAAAAGCAGGTCCAGCTCTTGGGCTCATTGCAGCACAGGCAGTCGAGTTAAGGGAGTCAACCCTGGAGATCCAGGATAAGGCTCTCGCAGGGGAAAAGTTATTAGTAGCTTTGCAGGCTTTGAACCAAGACAGAGTACATTTAGTGGGAGAACACAAGGCCCAGTTGGAATACCTACGGTGCCAAATCATCGAGGCCAAGGGAAATGAGTTAAGGAAGAACGCCCGCTTGGCAAGGCAGATCAGGGAACAGGAAGAGAAAGTACAGGAGGTAAAAGCCGCTTACAAGCTAGCAAGTGAACAGGGGTTTGAGGAGGCAGACCACGGCCCCTGTAGAGAAAGGATAGAAAATCTGAGCCGGGCCCTCCGGAAGGCAAAAGGCATGGTATGCCTCATAAGCCCAAAGGCAGGCCAGGCAGATTTTATGGGGAACAAGGGGAGGACAGTTCCAACGTCACTGGTGGTGCCCAGGGACAACCCGGTTGAGAGAGAGGAGACCTCACGGCCACCACCCGTAGCGCCCAGTTTCAGTGAGGTTTGGCAGCAAGGGGGGGTGGAACCGGGGGTGGAACCCGAAGTGGAGCCAGAGGTGGAGGCGGAGGTAGAGCAACCCCCGCCCGAGAGGCCGGAGCCGGGACCTATGTGCCCGGCGCAGCATCGGAGGTTCAGCCCACCTGCCAATGGCGACAATGAGGGACCCCTCCAAAACCAGTTCGTATTACCCTTTAACACCCAACAGCTTAGGGCGATGGTCAGCCATGTCCCAAAGCTTTCCGCCAAGGGAGACCCCTCGATCCACTTCAGGGAAATAGAGTAGACCGCCAGCGTCAACGACTGCGATGACGCTGAGAAGGCCAAAATGCTGCTATTCTCCCTGGAGACTAAGCTCCTCCAATCCCTCTCTGACGAGTGTAAGAGGGGGCAGAGTGGGTACGAGGAGCTTAGAGATGCGGTTCTAGAGGCCATGGGAATGGATGAGGGAAGTCCCTTCTCCCGCGTGGAGAAGACGGCCCAGCTTTCTGGGGAAACCCCGCAGGCTTTTGCGGACCAGCTGTGGCTGGTGTACCGGAAGGCTTGCCCGGGGACGCCGGGCCGGGCGTTCCTGAACGGGGATTCCCTGGCTCCGTTGCCTGGTGGTGAACAGCTTGCCACAGGTCCGGGCCAAGGCCGAAGCCTGGTTCGACCCCAATGATCCCCAGACCACAGAGCTCACGGTAATTAGGCAGCTCACTCTGGCTTACAAGAATGGCAGGGGAGCTGATGCACACCCACCCAAGGGGAAGGTGCATGAGATAAAACCAGGAGTGCAGAGTAGGAAAGAGTGGCACCAGGAAGGGAGTAACCCCCCCAACACAAAGACCAATTGTTACAGGTGTGAGAAGGATGGTCACTGGCGGAAGGAGTGCAAAAACCCTTGGAAGGATAACAAGGGAAAGCAGCCCACAGCCCCAGCCCAAAAGGCGGGGGTAGGGACCCCTTCCGCAGAGGTCGAGTCACTTTTGGACGCCATGAGGTCCTTACTGACTGGCCAGGGGAGAGTAGCAGCCGCCATCGGTGCTCTCACCCCGTCAGCCCCATCCAACCCACAGCCGTGACTAGAGCCAGCGCAGCCTGTTTATCTGTGTTCGCTCCGATATGATGAGTGGAGAAGACCCCTTTTGGAGATGCAGGTGGAAAAGCTGACAGGGACCTATCTGTTGGACACGGGGGCATCATGCACCGTGATCTACTCAGCTAACCTCATCACCTCACCCCTCTCCAGCGGGGTCCCATACAGTCTATCAGGGTTCACGGGTAGGGAACAGGTCGGCTCGGTTTCCATCCCGCTCGCCATTCGGATAGGACCGCTCCACTCCAAGAGGACGTGTGTCCTGATGAAATGGGATGTGGAGGGTGGAAGAGGGGTCCTGGGAGCCTACTTTATTGTAGGCCACGGGATCCTAGTGGATTTGAGGAATCACTGCCTTTGAGGGATAGGCAATGTAAAGAACGGAGAGATCGTAGTTATCCCGGGTAAGGAAGGGAAAGGGACCCTCTGCACCATGAAGCCCAAAGAGGATTATAACCTCAGGCTCATGGTCAGCAACACCCCACCAGAGTTCCAGGCATTGCCCACCTGGCCACATTTGCCACTCACAAACACGACTGCGGGAGGGTCACAGGGTTTGAGGTCAGCGTAGACGGGGACCCCATAACCCGACCACAGAAACAGTATAACTTCCCCAGAGAAGCAGAGCCGGACATGGAAGCAGCCATGTCCTCGTTAGTGCAGCAGGGAGTTCTGAGACCGATAGTGAACCACGTGAATTCTCTGTTATGGCCGGTCAGAAAGCCGGACAATTCCTGGAGGGCCACGGTGGACTATCGGGTGCTCAATAGCAACATCCCAGCCTGCGCATCCACAGTAGCAGCAGTTGCCGACCTCATCGGGAGTATTCCAGCATCCGCAACCACTTTCACGGTGCTGGATATTTCAAATGGGTTTTGGTCGATCCCTGTAAGGAGGGAGGATCAGTACAAGTTTGCCTTTATGTTTAAAGGGCAACAGTACACGTGAAACTGTTTGCCACAGGGCTTCCACAACAGCCCCAGCATTTTCCATCAGTGCATGGCCGACAGTTTGAAGGATTTTAGCCAGCTTGTTGGTTCAATATGTGGATGACCTGCTCCTGTTCACTGATTCAAAAGAGGAGCATGGCCCACTATTGGCCGAACTGCTGGAGCTGTTAGGACAGAAGGGTTTCAAGGTAAATCCCAAGAAAGTGCAGATTGGCCAGCCGGAGGTGAAATTCCTCGGTCTGACCGTGCGCGCTGGAGAAAGGGCCATAGATAAGGCTAGGAGGGAGGCGGTACAAGAACTACCGGTCCCTAACACAGTAACGGGTGTGAGGTCATTCCTAGGGCTAACCAGGTACTGTAGAGACTTCATTAAGGACTATGCAGCTACCGCAGCCCCTCTGCTCCGGCTCCTACACAAGGGAGTGGAGTGGCTTTGGGATGAGGGTTGCCAGGCAGCATTTGTCTGGCTCAAGAAGGACTTGCAGACCGCGCCAGCTTTAGGGGCTATAGATGGGGGGAAAGAGTTTTTCCTGGAGGTAGCAGCCAGCGGGGACAGCCTCAGTGCTGTGCTGCTGCAAGAGTGGCACAGCCAGCTGCAGCCGGTGGTCTACTCCTCCAGGATACTCACAGATGTGGAAAGGAGCTACTCCAATTGTGAGCGGCATCTTTTGGCCGCATATTGGGCTGTGAAAAGATCATTGATCTTCACAGGCACCTCTCCCATCACCCTGCTCACCCATCGCACACCCACCCAGATGCTTCTGGACGGGAGGATCAAGGATGGAACAGTGAGCAGTGCCCGCATTGCCCGCTGGACCTTGCTCCTCTCACAGATGGATCTGAAGGTGAAGGGTCTCTGTGTTCCATTGAAGAGGTTTGGGAAGTAAACATAGGTTTACGGGCCGGGATACATCCCACAGGCCGCAAGATCTATGTAGACGGTTCCAGCACGGTATCTGCTGGCGAGCGTCTCACGGAGTGTGGAGTTTAGGACCCAGCGGCAAACATTGCCCTGGCGATTAAGCTCCCCGGCACCATGAGCGCCCAGCAGGCTGAACTGTCCGCAGTGGTGTACGTTGTTACACACCCCGAAATCTTCCCCACCCCCTACACGATTTGCTCGGACAGCATGGTCATGTGCAATTCGTGTACGGAGTACCTGGCCATCTGGTCCCGCCGCGGATACACCTCCGCTGACGGGAGACCCCTCACAGTAAAGCCCCTGCTGGAAAAGATCCTGGCAGCAGTGGGGGAGGAAGGGGAGGTTTTCATTCACAATGTGAAGGCCCATTCCTCCACAGAACTCCACGGCCAAGGCAACCAGCAGGCTGACTTGCTCGCCAAGGAGGGTGCCCGCACAGGCACTTTCTGGGACCCATTTGGGTCCAGACCCATGGCGGCGGTCAGAGGTAGGGACGGGACCCAAGGGAGTGTAGGAGTAGCGTTAGCCCCGGACCTTAAGACGGTCCAAGCCCAAGACCCCGTCCTAAAAGCAGTCCTCGGTGCAGTTACTGAGGGAAAGGGAATGGAAGGTCCGTACGGCACAGCGACTCGCTCCGTTAAAGAGGGTATGCTGTTCCGGGGGGAACAGTGGGTTGTGCCGCAGCAGCACCGGAGGGAATTCCTGCAACTGGCGCATGAGGGTCCAGGAGCAGGACACCCCGGGCCTGAGACCACCTGGCAGCGGGTGGAGCAGGCGGGATGGTGGCCGGGACTCAGGGACGATGTCTGCGAGTTCTGTGCAGGCTGTCTTGTGTGCGCTGCAAACAACCCTGACCCCCACAAAAGGAAGGTCCCTATGGGACACGTCAGGAGGGTAGAGGGACCATGGCAGTCGATACAAGTCGGCTACATCGGGCCCCTGCCCACCACCCAGGGAGGCTATAAATACTGCCTAGTCCTGGTGGACGTGTTTACCAAATGGGTAGAGGCTTTCCCCTGCAAGACTGCCACAGCTCTGGGTACTGCCAGGGTCCTAGTCTGGGAAGTGTTCTCGAGTTGGGGACTACCACAGTTATGGAGTCCGACCAAGGGAGCCACTTCACCGGACAGGTGATGCAGAACACCCTGATGCTGCTAGGCACCGAAGGGAAATGGCACGTAGCCCACACCCCCAGTCATCGGGGATTGTAGAATGCATGAATCGGACCCTGAAAGAAAGGTTAAGAAAGGAAACGGTGGACTCGCCCCATAAATGGGCCGAAGTCCTACCGTTGGTTCTGATGGGGATCCGGGCCAGCCAATCTAAAAGCACAGGGTACTCCCCGTACGAACTAATGACTGGCAGGATTATGCGGACCCCCACCCATGTACTAGCCCCGGTGCTCACGGAGGGTCAGCTCAGAGAGGTAAACCGGGACAGGTTTGCCCGAAACCTCTTTGAGCACCTGAAGCAGGTCCATGGGCAGGTGGCTGGGAGCATGGGAAGGCAGCATCGGAGTAACCGATTGCTGCTCGAACCGAGAAAGCACCATGAGTGGGAAATAGGAGATCAGGTTATGGTGAGGAATAATGCCCGAGTAGGTAGTTTGGAACCATTGTACATGGGGCCCTACAGTATTGTAGATAAAGCCAGCCCCATGGTTTACGCCGTAAAGATGCCCCGGCGTGCAAAATGGTTCCATATCATCCAGTGTAAGCTGTTTACACCTGAAAGGGGAAAGCAGCCAGTTGGAAAAAGGTCTGAGGATAAAGATCCTCAGCCTGCAGCAGGAGCGAGTTCACAGACTGCACAGGCAGACGCTGTGGCTTGCTTGAAGGGAGGGGCACTCCCCCACTCTTCTGGGATCCAGACGAGGGGGAGGGACCTGAGGGCGAAAACCCCGCCCCTAACCCAGGTGCAGAGAGGGAGGGACCTGAGGTCGAAAACCCCGCCCCGGACCCAGCCATGGGACCTGGGGGCGGAGACTCTCAGCTCACAGCAGCAGGCTGCGAAAAGTTACCTGCCCCAGCCCAGGTTCGGGAGGGGTCAAGCCTGGGGGAGCAGTGGTTCGGGTAAAGGGCCCAGCGGCCAAGAAAGCCCCACCCGTCAAAGCCCCTAGAAGGTCCCCGCGGACGCCCCAGCCGAGAAAGCCATGGTCACCAGCCCTCCAGTTACCAAGGGCCATCCCTCGAGTCAGAGAGAGGTCCAAGGACACAGGCCCTCAGCCAGCAGCCACAGGCTGTGAGGGACCAACAGCCAAGGACGGTGCGGTCACGCCGGGGGTAGCGGCGAGCCACAGTCCGACCAGGGATTAGCCTGGCCGCCCGGAGACGGGCGGCTGATGTATCTAGTATAGTTTAAGTTAAGTTTAAGGAAAGTGTAATTATTTGGCTTAAGTTTGGGTGTTTATAATTTAAGTTAAATAAGGTGATGGGTAGTTTCAAGTTAAGTAGTCTGTTAAGAGTGTATCTTTGGGTCGAGGTCGCGGGACCCGACCATGCTTCACCAAGCCAGAGAATCAATTGGGGACCTGGCTGCATGTTCTTTTACATCTTTTGCAGAAAGATTTTCGGGATGGAATGGATCGTGATCCTATTCGCCCTGATCGGGATGAGTGTGGAGAGGAGGGGCGACGTCCAGGACTCCCACATCTGTGGGTGTTCGGGAGACAAGGCGCCCCTGGCGATCGATGGGAGCGGTGAACGGGATGCGGAGGAGACCGCCGTTTACTTCCACGAGGGAAGGTGGCCAGGATGGCTGGGGTCCAATTCGTCTCAGTACTCCAGCCAAACCGGATTCACATATGGGGAGACCTCCCTCCTGTGCCCCAGGGTACGGGTCGTTACCACGAGGGTCAACGTCACCGTTGGAAAGCGTGTATGTTTGACGTGTAAAGGACACATTCCACTGGATAGATGGTGGTGGCTCAGGAAGTTGAGCAAGGACATGAGGAACCCTGAAGTCGAGTGGGAATGGTTGGGGAACAACACCCATCGGACAATTACCGGGACTCATGGAGGACTAAGCGTGTGTTAGGACAAGTGGTGGGAACCGGATCAAGGGATTTACATCTGTATGTGGGGGTCAGAGGAGGTCTGCCCCGCAGGCATATCTATTGTTTTCCACCGGCAGTGGCACGACACCGGGGAGGGGATGAAGTGGGATACCAGCCTGAAGGTGTGTGCGGTCCCTTACACCCCGATCCCAGTCAACGCCACTGAGCTTGTGCCCCGCCCACGGCGCAGGTGGCGAGGTTACCCAGGGAAGGTTGCCCCACCACCACCAAGGGACCAGGGAATGGGTTGGTACTAGACCCCACCGATCAGATGCTGTACCAGGGGGTACACTACGCGGTAGCCTCCGTGATTTTAAATCTCACAGAGGTACATTTACCGGAGTGGTGCCCCAAAGAAACAGAGCAGTTATACCAGGCCCTATTGAAGGACACGTTCAAGAAGTTTTACGAGTTCGATTTTGCCCACATGGACAAGACCGAACTCTACACCACCCACCGAGAGTTTTTGGGTGATGCAGGGAGGCAAAGAAGGGGTGTATGGAATGATGTTTTTACTGCATTTAATACTGGGCCCTCTGTCATCAACAGCTTGGATGACATAGAGCTGCAGACCCAGATAAACGGTTTAAAAACACAGTTAAAAGGGATATTACTGGATGAGAACAAGGTAGTTGCATGAGGACCAGGCCATGACGGTTCATTTAAAGGAGACCATAGCCGAGTTGGAAAAGCACGCAAACATGGTGAATGCTCTCATAAGGGAGGACAGAAATGCTTCTGACCAGGCTGCGCAGAATGAGGTGTGCGTGTTACACGGGGCGTGGTTACTGAGCGAGGGCCGCAGTAATCTGGAGGATTTAAAACAAGGTTTGGTCCCCTCCTGGATTAGCAGCAAGCACCTCGCAGCCCTCCACCCTTTTGAGAATGCATTAAGCCCGTGCCAACTCCGGCTAGTCTCTGAAGCCTACCCAGTCCCCGTGGATTGTGGGCGGTCCAACCACACAATCATGGGAGTAGTAGTTAGGATGCCGGTCATGGGTAGGACAGCCCGACCCGCACCGGTATACAGGGTTGAGAACATTGGAGTCATTCAAGGGGGTGCACACATTCATTTCACAGCAGTCCCGCCTGACGTCATTAAGTGGAAGCACGCTATGACAGGTACTGACCTCTCAGGGTGCCGGAGCCGGGGAGCACACATAATCCTGTGTCCCCAGCACTTGAATGCCTTTTCAAAACCGCAGTGCAGGTTCAGAGCTGCTGACGCGAAGCCTATAAATTGTACCATGGAGGCAATGGCACAAGGCCATGTTCCCCCGCAGGTAGCATATATAGGGGGTGGGACATATTGTGTCACCACCGGCGCGTCCCACTACCAGCATGGACAGCATAGCTGGTGTCCGGTTAGTGACAGCAGTTTCTGTTTTAAACCCGAGGCAGAAGTTCAAGTGGCCCAGGAGCGAATTGTCCCCATTCCTGAACCCTCCACTGTTCACGTCACTGTGAAGGAGAATTTTCGGATTTGCTGAAGTAAGTAGCACACTTTGGCTACGAAATTCCCCCTCTCCCTGAACACCTTACCAAAATACTCAAAGCCGTTAGAGTTTCGCAGAAACATTTTTACATTCTCGAACAGAAAACAGTAGAGATGGGGACTAAGATATTGAATATCGTGACTCCACCCTGGTGGAACATTTTCAGTAATATAGAGGTCCCTTCGTGGATCAGACTGGCTTCCCACATTCTCGTGGTTTGTCAGTTAGGGATAGTGTTGTATTTAGTGTGTATCCAGTGTAAGGGAAAGGGTCGGTGGTCAGAATTCCGAAACCAGAGAATTTGGAAGGAACACTATGTAAAGGTGGAGGGCGATATGCCGGTTTAAGTCTTTTCCCTGTATTATAAGTAAAGGATTGTTGTTTCTTTGTGTTTGTTATTTTTAATAAAGGTGTTTCTTTTGTTGTTTTTTTGCGATGTGGTTTAATAACAATGTGTGTACCAAGTGCTGCAGGGGTGTTGGACCCCCTCCATGCTTGGATGTGTGTGTAAAGTCTGTAATTTTACTCTCTGTATGCTGATGTACACTACATTTTCGTGGAATGGGAAGTGCATGTGTCGTGGGTATATTAGATAGGTAATTACAGGGGAAGGTTGACTATGGAGGGTCAGAAAAAATTTTGCTCACCTTAAAAGTATGATACTTCAAGCAAGTTTTAGTATCACAGGGGGGAGTGTAAGATTTGCAAAATTTCTGCATTTCCCCGAAGGCTGTTATTAATAAACGGGACCCTGTGTGGATATTTTAAATCAAAAAGGGTACCCAAGATGGCATCCGTGCCTCGTGGCAGAAAGCCTGTGGGATTTTAAAATGGACTCTGCAACGCAGACAGCTTGTGGATCGAAACCCAAGCTGCAGTTTTCTGTGAAGAGAGACTTTGGCCTAGAAATTCAGTTGCTTGCGCCACCAGTTTGCGCCCAAAGAGGCCACTCAGAGGCTTTAGCACCACTGGCCACAACCACCGCGATATTTAGCGGGGCGCTAATGGCGGCGTTAGCCTGTAGCGCTGCGCCGCCACCGATGACGTCATCGGTGTGCGCAGCGCCCCGCTACCGCCACGAACGCCATATTAGGTCGCGCCCGCCTCTTCCGCGCCGGCCGCAAATAGCGACCGGTAAACAGGGGCCAACCTGTGGCGGTAGTGGTGCGAGTTAAGGTGGAGGTGCGGCCGGCCGCTTTTTCGGCGGCCGCCTGCCCGCACCTCCGTCCCCGGCCTCCTACACCCCCCCCCCCACGGCATTGCCGGCTGTTTCCCGAGAGCCCGGCACTTCTCCTTGGTGCCGGGCTCATTTGCCGGCACTCGTGAGCGGGGATCGCGCTGTTGCAGCCACCTCCCCCTTAACAGTGGGAGGAAGGCCTGCAGTACCACAGCGTGCCGTGCTGCAGCGGGTGGCGCTGCGGCACTTTGCGCGCCGATATTCAGTTTCAGCGCCCCAAGCAGGGCGCGGGAAGCCTCGTTTAGCGGCCGGCTTCCATTTGGGGCGCAGAAACTGAATATCCCGATGGCGCAAGCGGCTCTGCGCGCAGCGGTAATTCCGGCGCCCAGGCGAGCTTGGCACCCCAAACTGAATTTTTAGCCCTTTGTATTTTGAAACCAGACAGGACTCTGAATTATGTATTAGACCGAATTGGAGACAACTCTAAATTCAGTTTAGGCCTAAAGTTAATGCCATCAAGCAGTCTACATATATAATTGCAAACAGATTAAGAGAGCCATCAAGGGTGGACAGGCCCATCAAGGAACATTCATGACAATACAAGTCAATTATCGGGCCGGTAGATGCAATTACCGGCCATCTAAAACCAGTTAGTATGGATTGCTACCATTATTTAAAATAGCCCGCCAAAATTAAGACAAAGATCTAACCTGATTTGGCGCGCAGGTAAGGGTTTTCGAAAGGAGTATAATTGAAGGCCCTCGGGTAGCAATCGTGGGCTCTCTTCTCCTCCCTCTGCCCGCCCTCGTGGCTGCCGCTCTTTCCCCGTCCCACGCTTACACCTTGGCCTTTGTCCGTGCCTTTTGCCACTCCATCACCCCAGCATTGCATCGGGCGGACACGGACAATTCAGGCCAGGCGAGGCGGGACGCGGTGAGGGGAGGAGGGAAGACCAACTGAGGGAGACCAACTGAGGAGACGAACTGAGGAAGACCAACTGAAGAAGGGAAGACCAACTGAGGGAGACCAACTGAGGAGACCAACTGAGGAAGACCAGCTGAAGAAGACCAACTGAGGAGACGAACTGAGGGGAGACTTCGAATTATCAGGCCTTCAGCCTCAGCCGACCTTCGAATATCTGCACACCAACTCAAACTGTCGGCTGGCAACGAAGAATCATCCCTGCAAGGTAAAGTACCCAAACAGAGACTTTAACTTTGGGGCGCCCGGAGACCACGTGATGACGGCAGGCTCAAGAGAGCACCAAGAGCGAACCCCGAATCTCACCGCTGTTTTGAGTCCAACAAACCCTTTTGATTGGTGAGCATGAAGTTCTGACCCCTCATAGCTTAATCTAGTTAGGTATAGGGGGTGGGATAAGGATAAGGGGATTGTTAAGATAATTGTTTTCCCTCAATGTGCCGTGTGTTCCCCATTCCCTGTATAAGTATATAGTTATTCTTTTGTATTTTTGCCTATAGAAGTGTACACTAGTAATTTTCCATAAGATTGTATCAATTTTTTTCCTCTTCAATAAAATCTTGGTTTTGTTTACATCCAACCACCTGTCTACTCGAGTCTTCTCTGTACCGCCGCCTTGTACCTAAGTCCGGTGTCTAGAATCCAGGGGCGTGGGAGCGATTCGAACCGCTCACAAAACAGTCAGAGGCATAACTGACTGGGCGCATGCGCCACCACCACAGGCCACCCCCTACACCTCTGTCCTTGCAAACTATTGCCCCATCTCCAATCTCCCTTTCCTCTCCAAAGTCCTTGAATGTGTTGTCGCTTCCCAAATTCGTACCCATCTTTCCCGCAATACTGAATCCCTCCAATCCAGTTTCAGCCCCTGCCACAGTACTGAAACGGCCCTTATCAAAGTCACAAATGACATCCTATGTGACTGTGACCATAGTAAACTATCCCTCCTCATCCTTCTCGACCTGTCTGCAGCCTTTAACACAGTTGATCACACCATCCTCCTCCAACGCCTGTCCTCCGTCGTCCAGCTGTGTGGGACTGCACGCGCCTGGTTCCATTCTTATTAATCGAGTCATAGCCAGAGAATCACCTGCAATGGCTTCTTTTCCTGCTCCCGCACCATTACCTTAGGAGTCCCCAAGGATCTATCCTTAGCCCCCTCTGCTTTCTCATCTACATGCTGCTCCTTGGCGACATCATTCAAAATCATAACGTCAGTTTCCACATGTATGCTGACGACACCCAGCTCTACCTCACCACCACCTCTCTCAACCCCTCCACTGTCTCTGATTTGTCACGCTACTTGTCCGTCATCCAGTATTGGATGAGCAGAAATTTCCTCCAATTAAATATTGAGATGACTGAGGCCATTGTGTTCGGTCCCTGTCACAAACTCTGTTCCCTAGCAACCGGCTCCATCCGTATCCCTAGGAACTGTGAGGCTAACCAGAACGTTTGCAACCTTGGTGTCATATTTGACTCCGAGATGAGTTTCCGGCCACATATCCACTCCATCACCAATGCCACCTACTTCCACTTCTATAACATTGCCTGACTCAATCCCTGCCTCAACACATCTGCTGCTGAAACCCTCATCCATGCCTTTGTTACTTCTAGACTTGAGTGTTTCAACGCTTTCCTGGCCAGCCTCCCATTTTCCACCCTACGTAAACTTAAGCTCATCCAAAACTCTGCTGCCCATATTCTAACTCGCACCAAGTTCCATTCACACATCACCCCTGTGCTCGCTGACCTACATTGGCACCTGGTCAGGCAATGTCTCAATTTTAAAATTCTCATCCTTGTTTTCAAATCCTTCCATGGCCTCGATCCTCCCTATCTCTGTAGCCTCCTCCAGCCCTACAAGCCTCCGAGATCTCTGTGCTCTTCACGCATCCCAGATTTTAATCACTCCTTGGCAGCTGTGCCTTTAGCTGCCTAGGCCCTAAGCTCTGGAATTCCCTCCCTAAACCTTTCCACCTCTCTACCTCTCTCTCCTCCTTTAAGACGCTCCTTAAAACCTACCTCTTTAGCCAAGATTTTGGTCATCTGCCCTAATATCTCCGTCTTTGGCCTGGTGTCCAATTTTGCTCCTGTGAAGTGCCTTGGGGCGTTTTACGACATTAAAGGTGCTATATAAATGCAAGTTGTTGTTGTATTAGAATGCAAAATTGAAGATATTCCCTACATGAGCTGTAAAGCATGCAACAATAAATGGTAAGAACATAAGAACATAAGAAATAGGAGCAGGAGTCGGCCAATCGGCCCCTCGAGCCTGCTCCACCATTCAATAAGATCATGGCTGATCTGATCCTAACCTCAAATCTTCTATCACTCTCCATCCCACCCGAATCCATGTGATCTCCCGGGAGAGGCGAAAAACCAGATAAAAGAC
The DNA here is from genome assembly GCF_052327205.1 of Somniosus microcephalus. Lineage (NCBI taxonomy): Eukaryota > Metazoa > Chordata > Chondrichthyes > Squaliformes > Somniosidae > Somniosus > Somniosus microcephalus. The sequence continues at coordinate 78,105,645 of NC_140992.1, forward strand.
CCAATGGCCAATTTGGGAGAAAAAATCTGGGAAATTCCTCTCCGACCCATCTAGGCGATCGAAACTCTTCCAGGAGATCACTCTGTCCCTATATTTTCTACAGTACTTACATTCTGTAAAGGCAATCTCCACCCCAGCCAGGAACAGGAATAAAACCATCTCCTGAAATCTAACACAGAATTAGAACACAAGAAGTAGGAGCAGAACCAGGCTACACGGCCCCTGGGCCCGCTCCACTACCCACAGGGCCATGACCATTCCGAACCTAGACTCATGTCCAATTTCCTGCCCGCTCCCTGTAATCCTTAATTCCCTTTACTTCTAGGAAACTATCTATTTCTGTTTTAAATTTATTTAATGATGTAGCTTCCACAGCTTTCTGGGGCAGCAAATTCCACAAACCTACCACCCTCTGAGTGAAGAAGTTTCTCCTCATCTCAGTTTTGAAAGAGCAGCCCCTTATTTTAAGATTATGCCCCCTAGTTCTAGTTTCACCCATCATTAGGAACATCCTCACCGCATCCACCCGATCAAGCCCCTTCACAATCTTATATGTTTCAATAAGATCGCCTCTCATTCTTCTGAACTCCAATGAGTAGAGTCCCAATCTACTCAACCTCTCCTCATATGACCACCCCCTCATCCCCGGGATTAACCGAGTGAACCTTCTTTGTACTGACTCGAGAGCAAGTATGTCTTTTCTTAAGTATAGACACCAAAACTGTATGCAATATTCCAGGTGCGGTCTCACCAATACATTGTATAACTGCAGCAATACCTCCCTGTTTTTATATTCTATCCCCCTAGCAATAAAAGCCAACATTCCATTGGCCTTCTTGATCACTTGCTGCACCTGCATACTAACTTTTTGAGTTTCGTGCACCAGGACCCCCAGATCCCTTTGTACTACAGTACTTTCCAGTTTCTTGCCATTAAGATAATAACTTGCTCTATGATTTTTCCTGCCAAAGTGCATAACCTCACACTTTCCAGTATTGTATTCCATCTGCCAAATCTCTGCCCACTTACTTAGCCTGTCTATGTCACTTTGCAGGTTTTTTATGTTCTCCTCACTCACTACTTTCCTTCCCACCTTTGTATCATCTGCATACTTTGATATGTTACATTCGGTCCCCTCCTCCAAATCGTTAATATAGATTGTAAAGAGTTGTGGACCCAGCAGTGACCCCTACGGAACACTACTAGTTACTGATTGCCAGTCTGAGAATGAACCATTTATCCCAACTCTCTGCTTTCTGTTAGAGAGCCAATTCTCCACCCACGCCAGAATATTACCCCCAATCCCGTGATTTTTTGATCTTGAGCAATAATCTTTTGTGTGGCACCTTGTCAAATGCCTTTTGGAAGTCTAAATACACTATGTCCACTGGTTCTCCTTTATCCACCCTGTATGTTACTTCCTCAAAGAATTCAAGCAAATTTGTCAAACATGACTTCCCCTTCATGAAACCATGCTGAGTTTGTCCTATTAAATTATGTTTATCCAAATGTCCCGTTACTGTCTCCTTAATAATGGACTCTAACATTTTACCAACCACAGATGTTAGGCTAACAGGTCTATAGTTTCCAGCCTTCTGCCTACTACCCTTTTTAAATAAGGGTGTTACATTAGCAGTTTTCCAAACTGCCGGGACCTTTGCCGAGTCCAGGGAGTTTTGGAAAATTATTACCAATGCATCCACAATCCCTACCGCCACTTCCCTCAAGACCCTAGGATGTAAGCCATCAGGTCCAGGGGATTTATCCGGCTTAAGTCCCATTATTTTACCAAGTACCACTTCCTTAGTGATTTTAATCGTATTTAGCTCCTCTCCCCCTAGAGCCCCCTGTTTGTCCAGTGTTGGGATATTCTTAGTGTCCTCTACTGTAAAGACTGATACAAAATATTTGTTCAGCGTTTTTGCCATCTCCATGTTTCCCACCATTAATTTCCCAGTCTCATCCTCTAAGGGACCAACATTTACTTAAGCCACCCTTTTTCTTTTTATATAACTATAGAAACTTTTGCTATCCGTTTTTATATTTTTTGCTAATTTACTTTCATAATCTATCTTCCCTTTCTTAATCAATCTTTTAGTTATTTTTTGCTGTCTTTTAAAGACTTCCCAATCTTCTACCCTCCCACTAGATTTGGCTACCTTATATGCCCTTGTTTTTAGTCGAATACTATCCTTAATTACTTTACTTAGCCACAGATGGCTATCTTTTCTTTTACACCCTTTTTTCCTCAGTGGAATATATATTTTTTGGAAGTTGTAAAATAACTCCTTAAATGTACACCACTGACCATGTACCGTCTTACCCTTTCATCTATTTTCCCAGTCCACTCTAATCAATTCCGCTCTCATACCTTCATAGTCTCCTTTATTCAAGCTCAGCATGCTTGTTTGAGATCCAACCTTCTCACCCTCTACTTGAATATGGAATTCAACCATGTTATGGTCACTCATTCCAAGGGGATCCTTTACTAGGACATTTTTAATTAATCCTGTCTCATTACACAGGACCAAATCTAAGGTTGCTTGCCCCCTGGTCGGTTCAGTTACATACTGCTCAAGAAACCCATCCCTAATACACTCAATGAACTCATCCTCAAGGCTGCTCTGCCCAATTTGATTTGTCCAGTTAATATGATAGTTAAAATCCCCCATAATTATAGCTGTTCCCTTATTACAAGCCTCAACTATTTCCTGATTAATACTCCGTCCAACAGAGTTGCAACTGTTCGGAGGCCTATAGACTACGCCCATTAGTGTTTTTTTCCCCTTATTATTCCTTATCTCTACCCAAACTGTTTCACTATCCTGCTCCTTTGACCCAATATCATTTCTCTGTATTATAGTGATTCCTTCCTTTATTAACATAGCCACCCCACCTCCTCTCCCTTCCTGCCTGTCCTTCCTGATTGTTAAAGATTGGTAAGAATGTGGAACTCGCTACCACAAGGAGTAGTTGAGGTGAATGCTTTTAAGGGGAAGCTAGATAAGCACATAAGGGAAAAAGGAATATAAAGATATGCTGATAGGAATAGATGAAGAGAGTTGGGAGGAAGCTATTGTGGAGCACAAACACTGGCATAGACCAGTTGGGCCGATGGCCTGTTTCTGTGCTGTAAATTCTTTGTAATGTAATATGCAATACTAAACAAATTGTTACAAATGCTTATGATTACATCTGTCAGACTAATTAGCATCAGCCAACTCTTGTTAGGATTAGCATGGCAAAGGAATATCAAGTCTTCTTTTACCTCAACTCGTAGCTAGCACAACTTTTTACATGGCAGCATCCATGGTTGAGAAATAACTATTACAGAATTTCTTTAAGAAGCAGCCTGTTAATATTCTGTTGTGAGCATAACAATTCCTGGCAAACTAGCCAAGCCTTCATCAGGATTCAACTGTTTATAAATAGAAGCTATGTAAAGGAATGAGCCATACCTATTCAGAAAAATACAGCATCCTATGAACAGAATTCTGACTTTATTAAAACATGACAAACTGGGTTTAAAAATCTAAAAGCCTCAACGACACAAAGCTGTAAATAAAGGCTTTTGAGATAAGATGAGTTGTTAACACAAAGCTGTAAACAGAATACAGGCTTTTGAAATGGGAATTGGTTGTTGACACTGAAACAATGGCCCTATTGAAGCAAAGAGTTGGAGCTTCCAGAAAGTCTGGGAAGAACACAATACTATAACTCAGTTAAATTGTTTTAAACCAACACTTGGTAAACAGGCACATGAAAGAGCACAATGGAATAATGTTAAGGTGTCATAAACCTACACATCGGGAAACAGAAACACAGAACATTAAAGAACCATATGCCTTCATAAATATGACATCAAATGAAAGACAGGAGACATAAGTCTGTAATACAACCAATTGAGGTTAGGAAGACAATCATGTACTCGGTTGAAGCGTTTTTAATTTACATGTTGTAAAAGATACAAACAGAAGACTTTGTAAATATGACATCAATAGATGCACCAAGCAATCACATTGTTTTTGTGTTGAACTTGGAACACTTAGGAGATGCGAAGTCTGCTTACAACCAGCTATGGTGATTTAAGAATTGAATAGAAGTCCTTCGTAAAAATGGCATCAAATAGATACATCTGTTCTAACCGTTTTTTATGATAAGTTTTGAACACCTACACAGCAGACAGAATCCTGCAAGCTAACAGCTGAATTGACAGTAAGAATAGAAAAAAGTCAACAGAAAGATGACTAGAGATAATTAGCTTACATCAGCAGAAAACTTCAAAGGATATACCACTGAAAAAAGGGTATAAAATATAGAACTTTCAAATAGGAAGACAGAAGTCGCTGAAAGGGGCAAAGCGATTCTCACTCTTCAGAGGCAGGCTCTGCAAGTTTTTAACTCTTTGGCCTAGAAATTCACTGGCATGGGGTGCCAGTCTAGCCAGGGCACCGGAAGTACTGCCCCGGAAGGAGTCACGAGCGCCCGCTGGAAATTCAGTTTCAGTGCCCCAAACGGAAGCACGGCACTCCTCGAGGCACCCCGCATCCCTCTTAGGGCGCTGCAACTGAAAATCACAGTGCAACGTGCCACAGCACCACATGCTGCGGCATGGCACGCTGCGGTACTGCAGGCCTTCCTCCCCTTCTTAAAGGGGAGGGGCCTGCTGCAGCGCGATCGGCGATCGCGAGTGCCAGCAAAAGAGCCCGGCACCGAGGAGAAGTGCCGGGCTCTTGGGACACAGCTGGCACAACGCGGGGGGGGGGCTCAGGAGGCCGGGGATGGTGGTGCAAAGAGGTGCTGGCAGGTGGCCAGCAATAAAAATGGTTGCCCCACACCTCAGCGCCTCTACTGCCGCAGGTAGGCCCCCCTGAACCGGTCACAAATTGCGACCGGCATTAAAACAGGGGCCGCTACCAAATTTGGTGGTCAGGGTGGTAGCAGGGTGCTGCGCACACCGATGACGTCATCGGTGGCAGTGCAGCGCTAATGGCTAGCGCCGCCATTAGCGCCCCGCTAAATTTAGCGGGAGGCATGGCCAGTGGCGCAAAACCCACTAAGTGCCCTCTTTGGGCGCTAACGGGTGGCGCAGACCACTGAATTTCTAGACCTTTGAGTCTCGGGGATCAAAAGGGTACTTTTATTTGATTTGGGTGGATATCCTGGATTAGAAATAAGTAAGAAATGTAAAAATGTAACAAAGTTAAGATTTGAGAATAAGGATCTCCGAGAATAAGAATTGTAAGCTATTTGTTTTTGGAACTGTTAAAGTTGCGATTGAATCACCAGCTGTTAACTATATGTCAGTTCTTTAATAAATCTATATATTTTTAGAATTGTCTCACATAGTACTTCTGTATCAAACTCACAAACTCAATCTCTGTACACTCTTTGGTGAGGAGTTGCAGAATTCTGGGGGAGTTTTCCGGACCCTCATAATATCCGGAAGGTTACAGTCTAGTTAAACTTATTAAAAGTGCTATCTGGAGGATGGTAACATCTTCAAGTCGTTCCTTTCCTTTAGGGATAGATAGTCTGGACCTTTAGACCCAATTAAGCGTATTATAGGATTCGGCTATCTCTAACTTTAGTTGAAGGTGAACGTCTGGGGAATACGCCTGATCCGGGGTAGCCCGAAAAGGGCTAAGACTAGTAATTATCCCTTCAGCTACAAAGTAAGAATTACTAGTCACCCCCAAAAAGTCCATAATATCCGGAGCCTGAAGTGTCCTGATCTAAAATGGAATTTCAAGTTTAACCTGTCACTAGCATAATCCTAGTTAAATGCTACCCAGGTGCCAAGACGGGATGCTTTCAATAAATTCAGTAAACCGCATCTGCTTGAGTCTTTGCTCTAATTCTGGCTGAAATACAAAAACTGAGGCTTTCTGTGATATTCAGAAAATGAGAATAAACATCCAGCTTTTCTCATAACCCTAGCTTGTGGCATCACCTAAGGACTTATTGATGGACAACAACCATTTGCAAACAATCCCCTGGGTAAACATGGGTGCTACACCATATAAATAGCATTCTTTATAAATTGAAGTTAGTTCAGTTCTATATAAAGAACAATGTCTGTTCTAAAAGTTTGTAATTATATTCACACAAGTGGTAGAGATAAAACACTCTATAAAAACGAAGTATTCATTTTTATAGTGAAAAATGTAACAAAAGTATACACTGTAAAAGCATTTTTTTTCATAAACTTGGCTAAAACTCTTTCTCCCTCCTCTTATGTCCTCAGATGTTTTCCCATTAGGCTATTATTGATTGCAGAATAGGGGGTTACCTTCAGACTGTAGCTGTTACTGTTAATCCAAGGATTTTAAATTCATTACAGTGCAGTTCCATGATCTCTGCACCAGCAGTTATGTGCCTCTGGAGGAAAAGGAAATGAAACGAACCTGAGTATACTCTGCAGTAGCTATATTTTACTAGCATCTTGGTTACGTGCTGACTGAAAAGGTTGAAAAGAAGGATACACATTACAGCAAAATGTATCCACCATTTTGTTTGATGAGAATTTCAGCAAACCACAGGAAGAAAATAAACTACAGAATGACATGGAATCTGCTCCCATTAAATCCTGCCATGTACATGCTGTGTTGCATCAAAGTGCACAAATACTGAAAGGTTGATTTTATCAGAGAGCACTTGTAGCCTGAATAGAAATGATTTATCTCAAAAGTGCCTATTTTACAGCTGTTTTTAGTTATCCGCATTCAAGATCCGATTTAATATATTGGCTCGGATTTCACTGCAATGGCGACCATGGTGACACAGGTCAAAAGTTACACCGTTGCGCTCCCTGATCCTCCAGTGGCGAATTCATTCCACAATTTGCTGGAATAATAATTAGTATATGCCACAGCGAGCATAGCAGTGAACCGGGAGTGGCGTGTCTAATACACAATCAAGGTACCGCATCCCAACACAGAATGAAACAACAGGTTAATTAACAGGGACATGTTAAGAGCAATGGCTCTGATCTGATAACATGGCGATGGGTCGCAATACATACAATTTTTTTAATTGTAGTATATAAACCATTGATATAATTATATATTCTACGTTGTAGAATCTACAGAAAGAAGGAAAGTTGAATTCAGTACCTAATTCACTGGATTCTTCATCCAGCTGTGGCTGTGATTAAATGAACTGATGTCTGATTGGACGGGGTAGATGCGGAGAGGATGTTTCCCCTCAGGGGGCAATCTAAAATGAGGGGGCATAGTCTCAGAATAAGGGGTTGCCCATTTAGGAGGGAGATGAGATCCGACCAAAGAACACACCCGCCAACTCAACAGACTAATCAAGACCTTCGATCCAGACCTTCAAAGCATCCTACGTGCTCTCATCCCACGTACTCCCCGCGTGGGAGACTTCTACTGCCTCCCAAAGATACACAAAGCCAACACACCCGGACGTCCTATCGTATCAGGCAACGGAACCCTGTGTGAGAACCTCTCTGAATACGTCGAGGGCATCCTGAAACCCATCGTACAGGGAACCCTCAGCTTCTGTCGCGACACTACAGACTTCTTACAGAAACTCAGCACCCACGGACCAGTTGAACCAGGAACACTCCTCGCCATAATGGACATCTCGGTACTCTACACCAGTATCCCCCACGATGACGGCATCGCTGCGACAGCCTCAGTACTCAACACCAACAACAACCAATCTCCAGACGCCATCCTACAACTCATCCGCTTCATCCTTGACCACAATGTCTTCACCTTCGACAACCAGTTCTTTACCCAAACACACGGAACAGCCATGGGGACCAAATTCGCACCCCAATACGCCAACATCTTCATGCACAAGTTCGAGCAAGACTTCTTTGCTGCACAGGACCTCCAACCAACGCTATACACCAGATACATCGACGACATTTTCTTCCTATGGACCCACGGCGAAGAATCACTGAAAAGACTACATGATAACATCAACAAGTTCCATCCCACCATCAAACTCACCATGGACTACTCCTCAGAATCGGTTTCATTCTTGGACACACGAATCTCCATCAAAGACGGACACCTCAGCACTTCACTCTACCGCAAGCCCACGGACAACCTCAGGATGCTCCACTTCTCCAGCTTCCACCCTAACCACGTTAAAGAAGCCATCCCCTATGGACAAGCCCTGCGAATACACAGGATCTGCTCAGACGAGGAGGAACGCGATGGACACTTACAGACGCTGAAAGACGCCCTCGTAAGAACGGGATATGATGCTCGACTCGTCGATCGACAGTTCCGACGGGCCACAGCAAAAAATCGCATAGATCTCCTCAGAAGACAAACACAGGACACAACCAACAGAGTACCCTTCGTCGTCCAGTACTTCCCCGGAGCGGAGAAACTACGCCATGTTCTTCGCAGCCTTCAACATGTCATCGATGATGATGAACACCTCGCTAAGGCCATCCCCACGCCTCCACTACTCGCCTTCAAACAATCGCCTAACCTCAAACAGACCATCGTTCGCAGCAAATTACCCAGCTTTCAGGAGAACAGCGACCATGACACCACACAACCTTGCCACGGCAACCTCTGCAAGACATGCCAGATCATCAACACAGATACCATCATCACACATGAGGACACCACCCACCAGGTACATGGTACATACTCATGTGACTCGGCCAATGTTGTCTACCTCATACGTTGCAGGAAAGGATGCCCCGGAGCATGGTACAGTGGCGAGACCATGCAGATACTGCGACAATAGATGAACGGACACCACGCAACAATCGCCAGGCAGGAGTGTTTCCTCCCAGTCAGGGAACACTTCAGCAGTCAAGGACATTCAGCCTCCGATCTTCGGGTAAGCATTCTCCAAGGCGGCCGTCGAGACACACGACAACGCAAAATCGTAGAGCAGAAACTGATAGCCAAGTTCCGCACTCATGAGGACGGCCTCAACCGGGATCTTGGGTTCATGTCACACTACATGTAACCCCACCTGACGTAGGGTCATCCAAACTCGAGTCGTCATTGGCTTGTTCTCTCTACACAAATGCGGCCGGACCTGCTGTGATTTCCAGCAAAAAAAAATGTTTTTTGTTTGTTTTTTGTTCAAGCTTAGGGCAGCGGCCCTCCGGAGGGGTCCAATTTGACTCTTTCTTCTTCGGTTGCTGCACTGCGGATCCCTCTGTCTGCTGTTCTGGATCATTGGTTGTCTCATTGGGTTCGCTGCTAAAAAAAAAAAATGTTTTTTTGTCTGGTTTTTGTTTTTCATACAGACCCCAGCATCTGCAACATTTTACCCCTTGTGACCCCACCTCATTGTTCTTTGATGTAATGTTTTCCTGACTGACCTGTTTGGACACCATTCACACCTTTGATTGCTGTGATTATCTCTCTGCTGAGGTGTGATAAATGGCAGTTAGAAAGATTACCTGTAATCATCTGGCATTATTCTCTGACTATATAAGCTATGTCTTTATGCATCTCTCCACTTCACCTGATGAAGGAGCAGCGCTCCGAAAGCTTGTGATTTCAAATAAAACTGTTGGACTATAACCTGGTGTTGTGTGACTTCTTACATTTGTCCACCCCAGTCCAACACTGGCAAATCCATACCATATTTTGTATCAAACAGAAGAAATGGAGCATTTGTGACAGCTTCTGGGGTCTAAAGTTAACGTGCAAAGCATTGTGAATCTCGATAAGCAGCACTTCATCTTTCGATTAGGCACTTTACAACCTTCCGGGCTCAACATCGAGTTCAACAATTTCAGATCAGCACCACTGCTCCCATTTTTTTCAGACAGCAAGTACTGGTAATGATTCTGCTGCTCATTTAATCTCTCCTGCTTTCCACCCTATCACAAGCCTTCCCTTTTGTTCATTCCCCGCCCCCCCCCCCCAGCCCTCTCCCTCTTTCCCTGCCTCTGAGCTTGCTTAAAACCTGTTACATCTATAACATTTTCCAGTTTTGGCGAAAGGTCACCAGCCCGAAACATTAACTCTGTTTCTCTCTCCACAGATGCTGCCTGGCCTGCTGAGTATTTCCAGCATTTTCTACTTATATTTCAGATTTCCAGCATCTGCAGTATTTTGCCTTTGCATTGTGAATCCCCAGCAATTTTGACAACACTTCATGCCTTCAGCACTTGATTGAGTCTGCATCCCTATAAATATTTTTTCATGTTGGAAAGTCGACTTTAGAAAAATGTGCAGACTGGCTGCAAGTGATTATATTCCGAATGCATGTAATAGGTACACAACCACAATTCAGCATATCATTGACATAACCACAGAGCTCTGATATGAGGAATAAAAGGTCTTGAAGGGTTATGGGGAAACGCTGGGTGTGGGACTAAATTGGACAGCTCTTTCAAAGAGCCGGCACAGGCACAACATGCTTGTAAGGTGTCTCCTCTATCTACTGCAGAGGAAGTGCTAGGTCTTTCTCATAGAGCATGAAGATTATCTCTAGTGGAGATGATTGGAAGCAATCTTTTGAAGTAAATGAGAAAGGTGGTGTTCTTACAACAAGATGATACAGCAATGTTTCCATTTTTGGGGGTCCAACTTGCTGAAGTGATAACTTCATGAATTCCAGCACAAAACGGCACAGAAAATGCTTCCAAATGGCATGTATCAAAGTAGTAATGAGATGGAGCGGACCTCAGTCTACAGTTCCAAACGCCATACAGGGATTATTTGGAGACGATTCATAGTAATACTTAAACTGTGACCACAGACAATAATATTCCCCAAATATACAATAAAACTAAGAAACAGAATCGGAAATCAAAGGCTTACCCAGTCTTCAAAGCATACAATGGTGGTAATTTTAACTTTAGGCGATGGTGTAAAATGGGTGATAATGAATCAGCTGCCCATTATACACCACGACCGATTCTCCTTTGGAAGGGGCAATCAGTCTGGGTGTAAATTCGTTGGCAATTCAATATCAGCAAGAATCATAATTTCCACTTTGGAATTTTTTTTTAATGTATTATGTACAATATTTCAACATGTGCTATGGACTCCACAGATGTTGGCATCAAAATTTAAATTATTTTTTATTTTGGATAAAGAGGAAATTTAAATTTTAACGACAGCAGTTGTCATGTGAATTTGATATGGTGACTAAGACATGTAGTTAGCTACAGTGGAATGAAATATACCAGATCTAAGAGGTGGAAACAGCTCCCATCATCAATGTTGTCACCAAGAAATCGCTAACTGCAGAATTTACTTTTCAAATCAACTTCAAACTCATTACAAAGATTAAATTACTTTTTGTGTCACAATAAACTTTTCAAATTTGATTAACGACTATTCAAGTATCATCCTGGCCTTGTCGTATCAAATAGAATTGACAAATAAAGCTCTGTCATGTTCTCTGTAATTATATAGCTATTTAGAAGATTCACACTGTTAATACCTGCTTCTGACAGGCTTTAATAACACACACTCTCTACCCATGAGAGAAATAGTGCCAGATGAGCCAAAATGGCTGATTGTCGCCCATTTTGATGAGCTAGCAGGGCTTTGCATACATTCAATGTAAAAAGAGGAAATTGTGTGTGTGACTTTAATACACAAAGAACAGTTGTGCCTGTTAGATCCGTGATTCTGAGAGTATGATGTTTTTCAATAACCACACGGATGCTGTAACTTAACAATCAACAGGTGTTTACTGGAGTAGGGTAGTCTCAAGACTGGTGGTATAGAGGCATGCTCAAGGCTTATATACAGGTGTGGTCACTGCCGGTACTACAGTATACAGGAGCTGTAAAAGTAGTTCTCTCTTAAAGGTACATACACTACAATTCCTCCCCTTTTAGATTAGCAGTACTTATAATATTCAAATAACAATTAACACTTTAACATGTACATTAAACAACAATAGTCCATTTATAGATTCAGTCTTTGGGGCGGCTTCCTGATCCTTTCGGGATAGCGCCTTTCCTAAGGTTCTTGTTCTTGGTGCGGAGGCGATTCTGGCCCCTTTTCGTCGGATAGTTCATCGGTTTCCACTGCTACTGGTTCTGAGGTAGATGCTACCGGTATGTCAGGTTCATCCCCAGGCACTCAAGACATGGGGTTGACTCGTTCCTGTGACGCTAAGATCTGATCGACGTGGCATCTCACAATGTTCTCCCCGACATCCACTGTGTACATTAATGGCCCCTGCCTTGTGCATATCGTTCCGGGTTGCCATTTCTCTGTTCGGTAGTCACGGGCCAAGACTGGTTGTCCTACATTGAAGCTCCTTGTCGGCTTCTCATTGATGTGCTGGAATTGTTTATCCTCAACATTTCTTCGCACATTTGGTCTGAGCAAATCCAGACGAGATCTCAACCTTCGGTTAAAGAACATCATGGCCGGGGTCTGGTTGGTGACTGCATGTGTCGCATTTCTGTAGGCTAATAGGAAATTGTCCACCTTATGCTGTAGTGGAATTTTATCGTTGCACATGGCCTTTATCGCCTTTTTAAAGGTTTGTACGAACCTCTCAGCCAATCCATTTGTGGCTGGATGATACGGGGCGGATGTGTAATGCCTGACCCCATTCCTTCTCATAAATTTCTGAAACTCTTCGGACACAAACTGTGGTCCATTATCAGAGCAAATCTGCTCTGGCAAGCCGTTCCTGGCAAATATGGTCCGTAGGACTGCAATCATTTTCTCTGTAGTGGTTGAGGACATTTTTATCACCTCAGGCCATTTCGAGTGAGCATCCACTGCTATTAAGAACATTGAGTCCATGAATGGACCAGCAAAATCAATGTGCACCTGTTGCCATGGAGAGGAGGGCCACTCCCATGGGTGTAGAGGGGCATGTGGTAGTGCAGTTTGGACCTTCTGGCATCCTGAGCAGCTCTTGGTTAGGTCCTCGATTTGTTGATCGATCCCCGGCCACCACACATAAGCCCTAGCAAGGCTTTTCATTTTCACCCCTCCCAGATGACCTTCATGAAGCTCATTTAGCACTCTCTCCCTTAACTTGGGTGGAATCACCACTCGGGATCCACACATCACTGTCCCCTGGCATACTGACAGCTGTTCTCTTCTGGATGAGAATGCTGGCAACAGTGAGTCGCCATGTGTTGGCCATCCCCTCACCGTCAAATCATATACCCGAGACAGTGTCGGATCATTGCGGGTCTCCTTCTCTATATCCGCGTTCGTTACTGGCAATCGTTCAATTATCGACAAATAAAATATCTCGATAGGGTCCACTGCTGGTGCTTCCTCCACAGTAGGCAGTGGCAGGCGTGATAGCCCATCAGCGTTTCCATGCTGTTTCGTGCCTTTATATTCTATTTCATATTGATTCGCCCCTAGAAACAGGGACCATCTTTGTAACCATTGTGCAGTCATCACTGGAACACCCTTCTTAGGATTAAAGATGGAGACAAGTGGTTGGTGGTCAGTCAGCAAGGTGAACTTCTGCCCATGCAGATAGTGGTTGAATTTTTTTACTCCCCATACTAGGCTGAGGGCCTCCCTGTCAATCTGGGCGTAGTTGCGCTCGGCTGAGGTTAGTGACCGAGACACAAAGGCTACTGGCCTCTCCAACCCGTCTGGGAATTTGTGCGACAGCACCGCTCCAATACCATAGGGTGATGCATCACATGCCAAACGAATTGGTAGTGCTGGGTTGAAATGGGCCAACACCTCTTTTGATGTGATCAATTCTTTACACTTCTGGAAAGCTCGTCTACGTTCGTCATTCCACTTCCATGGCACCCCTGTTTGCAGTAGGGTGTTCAGTGGGTGTAATACCGTGGACAAATTTGGTAAGAACTTATGGTAGTAGTTTACCAGCCCGAGGAACGACCTCAGTTGTAAAACATTTTCCGGTGCTGGAGCCTTGACTACTGCCTCAATCTTTTCAGGGGGCTTATGTAACCCCTCTTCATCGATGACGTGGCCACAATACGAGATCTGCTTCTGGAAAAACTCGCACTTGTGGCGATTAGCTCGTAGCCCATATTCCTTTAATCTGGTGAGCACCTTCTCCAAGTTGGCGAGGTGATCACTGTCATTTTCGCCCGTGACCAGGATGTCATCCAAATAACACTGGGTCCCTGGAATCCCTTGCAGGACTTGATCCATCGCCCTTTGCCAAATAGCCGGAGCCGATGCTACCCCGAACACCAGCCGATTGTATTGATAGAGACCTTTATGAGTGTTGATCGTGAGGTATTGTTCGAGGCTTCTTCTACCTCCATTTGCAAGTACGCCTGGGCTAGATCAATTTTGGTGAAGCATTTACCTCCAGATAGCGAGGCGAAAATATCTTCAATTCGTGGAAGCGGATATTGTACCGTGTGAAGGACTGGGTTCACTGTCACCTTAAAATCCCCACAGATGCGGACCTTCTTTGGTTCCCTAGGTGTATTACTCAACGACCTCTTCATTACAGGAATGATGGGTGTACCCCACTCGCTCCAGTCTACTTTGGACAGTACTCCTGAACGTTCCAACCCTTCCAGCTCTGCTTCGATGGCTGGTCTGATCGCATAAGGCACTGGTCTGGCCTTAAGAAACTTTGGGCTTGCATTTTCCTCTATTTTAATCATTGCTGTTATGCCTTTTAGTGTTCCGAGTCCCTCCTGGAAAACTTCTTTTGCGTCAGTTAGCATTTTTGACAGTCGCCCATGTGTGACGTCATCATCCTTTTTGGCCTCAACCTTCAGTGCCTGTATGGAATGCCAATCTAATTGTATCTTCCGGATCCATTCACGTCCTAGCAGTGGTGGTCCTCCATCTGGCAATACATATAAGTCCATTTTAGGTATTTCCTGGCCTTTGTATATCACTTTCACCCGTATTTTTCCTTTGGGGTAGACTTTTTGCCCCGTGTACATCTTCAAGACAATCTCTGTAGCTTTTAAGGGTATATGTGAAAATAGCCGCTTGTAGTCCCTTTGGTTTATGACTGTTAGGGCTGATCCTGTGTCCAATTCCATTTTCACTTGGACTCCGTCTATCTTGAGTGTAACCCAGATAGTCTGGTGATCCTCCATTTTGGTTACCTTATGTAGTTTCAGACAACCCAGCTCCTTGCTTCCGGAGTCTGTGTCACTTTTCTGTTCGTCTGAACTACTGTCCATCACCTTGTGTACCTTTTTGTACTTCTCCTGTGGAGATTTCTTGCTGTTGGTTTTCTTCCCAGACCTGCAGACTCTTGCTATGTGTCCTGCTTTTCCACACTGTCTGCACACTTGGTCCTTGAACCAACAATCCTTCTGGTCGTGTGTTGTTCTGCCGCAGCGATAACACTTCCCTGTTCCATAGGACATTTCATTGGTGCCATATTCTTGCGGTCTCCGTTGTATCTCTGCAGCGCCCCTTGTGGCTGCTTCATGTGATACTACCATACTGAAAGCCTTGTCCAGCGTACGATCCTTTTCTGATAGAAGCCGTTTCTGGGTTCCTTCACTTTGAAGCCCACACATAAACTTGTCCCTTAACGTATCTGCTAGTCCCACTCCAAACTGGCAGTGTTTCGATAGCTTGCGCAGTTCCGTTAAGTACTCAGCATTGCTTTCGTCTTTGTGTTGGTTCCTTTTATGGAACTTAAATCGTTCTGCTATCAGCAGTGGTGTGGGGTTTAAGTGGTCCTGTAGGATTTCTACTATGCTTTCGAAATTCTTATTCACAGGCTTCTCTGGGGTTATTAGGTTTCGCAGTAACCCATAAGTTTTTGCACCCATGGAATTTAACAAAACCAGTGCTTTCCTAGCATCTGGCACTTCATTCGCCCTGCAGTACACTTCAATACGTTCCACATATGTCGCCCAATCTTCGACTTCATTGTTGAATGTAGAGATACTGCCACTCTTTGGCATCCCTGGGTGTGATTTAACTGTCAAAAATGGCTTCTCCTGTGCTTTCCCTTCTTCTCCGCTGACACAAAATGGCGTCTCCCGCGCTTTCCTTTCTTCCCGCGCTCGCCCTTCTTCTCCGCTGCGGCTTCTAAAAATGGCGTCTCCCGTGCTCTTCCTTCTTCTCCGCGGCTCAATGGCATCTCCCGCGCTCTCCCTTCTTCTCCCCGCGGACACTGTTCAGCCCTTGAGCCCTGGCTGCGCTCTGCGTGTTTTTTTTTCTGTGCACCTTTCCCGTTTCCGCCGCTCGGTCCTGAACCCGGCTGCTGCTTTACCCTCTCTCTCTCCG
Organism: Somniosus microcephalus; assembly: GCF_052327205.1. NCBI lineage: Eukaryota > Metazoa > Chordata > Chondrichthyes > Squaliformes > Somniosidae > Somniosus > Somniosus microcephalus. The sequence goes on from NC_140992.1 coordinate 78,121,799, forward strand.
TTTTGTTTTTCCTCGACGCCGCTCGGTTTTCAACCCCCGGCTGCGCCCTGTGCGCTTCACCCTCTATCTTACCCCGTCGACGCTGCTCGGCTTTTTCTCTGCCGTCGGGCGGCTCCAGCCGCCGCTGTCCGGGAAGGGTCTGCGCTGTACCTGGTACCTGTCGTCAGTCTGTTGCTGATCATCGTGGCTGGGGAACCAAGCCCGGCTCTCCACAGCCTCCCCTGCGATGTTCACTCTCTGCCGGACGACTGGGTGGTTGCTCGTGGTCGACGCCCGTGTTTCTGGCCTCGACTTTCTTCCACCGCCCTCCCGGAGCGAATCCTCGAAGGGAAATGCAGAGTTGCAGGTAGATTCGAATCGACACTCGTCGCCACTGTTAGATCCATGATTCTGAGAGTATGATGTTTTTCAATAGCCACACGGGTGCTGTAACTTAACAATCAACAGGTATTTACTGGAGTAGGGTAGACTCAAGACTGGGGGTACAGAGGCATGCTCAAGGCTTATATCGAGGTGTGGTCACTGCCGGTACTACAGTATACAGGAGCTGTAAAAGTAGTTCTCTCTTAAAGGTACATACACTACAGTGCCTGTGCAAACAAAAAAAGTACAAATGTAACTAGCAAATAGAAAATCAACTCCAGAAGCTTACTTTTGTTCTAGCTTTCACAAAGAGAACTAAGCAACTGGCCCAGTAAAATTCCAAATTGAAGCTGCATTCTCTAAACAAAGGACATCTGAAACAAATGCAGATCAGTAATAGGGTTAAAAGGAGATACTTTAGAAAACTGATGGAGCTAAAACAAAATCGCTTCACTTTAGTCAGACTGTAATGCTCAAGAAAGCTTTTAAAGAAGATGTGCTGGTGAAGGGCTTGTCCCAGTGAATAAGTCTGAGGAATGTGACCCTCAAATGAAGGGTGACATTTTCGCTTAACAACAGAATGTTAGATTTGCTAAGATATTTTTAGCATGAATTCTAAATTCCCTGTGAAGGATTGGAAGTAAACAAGTTCGTCTGGTCTGGCCTAATTTTTTTAAAATAGGGATAGAATTATATAAATCCAAAATGTAATAATGAAATTCCAGTTGTTTACAGAGCAGTGAATTTTGAAAATAACAGGTGAACCCAATCCCGAGGACAGATTTCATCAGTTTAATCTGCATTCATTGACAGGTCACTCAATTTCTTAATTATTGGCTGCCCAGTAGGTTAGGGGATAGTATCCCAACATGTTTATACCATCATGAAAGAGACTGTGGTATATATTGCAGGAATGTAAAGCACTGTGTTGGCATGGGGACCTCAAGCTGATGAAAGCACAGCTTTGAGTGGGGTAACCTCTCCAAAAGGGATACAGTTCTTTTTTAGAGGTTAAATTAAAACTTACAAATTTACAAACTCTTCTTCGAAAATAGTTATTATGCATGTCCCTGGGAACCTTCTCCTGAAGTTACTGCAGAATTTTTTAATCAGTTTTATGTGACTCAACAACTATTAAATTGGCCGTCTGAAGTACAGGTCTTGTTGAACAAGTACTCATTTCCTCTCAATAAAAACAGAACAAGCTGCCCATTGTCCCGCAAGGCTCCCCTGGAAAGTTTAGGATGCATAATGATCTGAGTAGCTTTCCAACATCAATTCAATCTGGATATCACTGTGAACTGAGACAATAGATTCAGCCAGCTTCAAATCCAGCTGAGGATTGGTGGGGAGGCGGGGAGGGGGGCCACACTTCTCTGGTGGCAGAGGTCCCTTTTTAGAGGTTGCAATAAAATCTGTTTTGTCAAGCTAATGCCCAACAAGAGCAGCAGCAGGCCTCACTATATCTGTCGGTGAAAACGTATAGGTACCTCCACAAGCTACATAAGCAATCTTGTCAATACACAAGCTTGAGTAGCAACAAAAAAAAATTCATATAACCTTCCAATAATAGTCCAAGGTCTAACAAGAACAACATTTGTATATCTGAGGCTTTTACCTCATTTTATTTCACAAGATAATAAAACATTTTTTAAATGTATTGTAGTTTACAGATAATTGTCGACTGGCAACTCGGGTTAACGGCCACTGAAAATGGACGCAGTGATACCCAATAAAAATTTGTGCTGGAGGCTAAGCCCAGCGCTAATTTACTGTGTAACGCCCTCCTGGTGGTGTTAGTGCAGGCCTGGAAGTCGAAGTGCCCGTCCTGAAGTGGCGTTCCAGTTTCTAACAGCCTCTGGGAGCGAGGCTGTGGACGTCGCAAGGAATTGTGGGCAATTAAAAGGGCTATGAATTAAAGCGGCAATGTGTTGAGAACTAATAAAAATTAAAATGAAGTGAAAAATGCGGTTTTCAGCCCTTATTGCCTTTTTAAAAACATAACATTAAAAAGAAGTCACAAATGGGAGTCTTCAGCACTTAAAGCTGAATTCCTTTCAGAACCTCAAAAAATGGGAAAAGTGCCTCAGCAATAACACAAATGGCTCAGCAAGCCAGGGAAGGGACACCCAGGGTCTCACACACAGCACTCCAGCTTTGTACAGGGGGTCAACACTGCAAGAGAGGTCCTCTACCCACAGGGGCCAGGAGGCCCTCCAGAAAGAAGGATGTGGGACCACATCACTGAGGCAGTCACTGCCAGCAGTGTTGCCCCCACCACCTGGCTCCAGTGCCCAAAGAAGCTTCATGACCTCAGACCACTGGTCAAGATCAGTGAATGCACCTTCAAAAGCCATCTCCTACCAACTGAATCACTAGCCTCACACACTGCTCAATGCCCGACTCTCCACCCCCACCCCCCAATCACTCATCTACCAACAATCTTACCAATCACGGGGCACATCCACATTCCTAGCTTCACCTCACCCCCTTGGAGGAGACGGTGCTGGCCATTCTTGGCAGGGGCATGGCTGAGCCCTTGGAGAGCGGCGGAGCTGAAAGGATACAAGATGCTGGTATCCTCATATGTTATTCTCCTTCTGGCATGTACTTCTTGCTTTCCCACCCTCCCCTCAACACAACTCCACCCTTGTGCCTTCCTCATTTCACACACCCAAGAAATGCAGCCTGCCCAGCCAGTGGTTGTCAATAAAAGGGAGAGGACAGTGAAGAAGAACAAGAAGAAGAAGAAACACCATCACTCAATTTGACACTCCCAGCAACCAGCTCCTCAAGGTCGACCAGCAAGGCCATTTGCAGTGTCCCCCACTGAAAGTGAGCAGCCTTCCATCAGCCATGCTGCAGCACCTGGGGTAGCACTGCATGACATCAGTAGGATAGGCAAAGGTACACACAGGACAGTCACTAAGGGAATGCATATGGGTGATGAGTTGATTTCTTGGTGTCATATTGGATGAATAGATGTATAAAGTTGGATTGGAAATTTTGCTTTGTGGTGGCTTTTATTTCAGCATCATGGCCAAAGAGGACACTGTGGTGGTCAGTAACAGAGGGAAGGTAAGGTGTGGGGCTAATGTTGAAAGGGGAATTGGGGTTATGGTCACTGCTAACGCAGGCGGATGATTCGATCCTGGATATCCCAGCCAGAAAGAGGCTGTCTAGGTTGCATCCTTCCTTCTGCTTCTTCCTCTTCTGCTTCCCCCTCTTCGGTTTCTTCCTCTTCGGCTCCCTCCTCTTCTGCGTCTCCCTCTTCCCTCTGCGAGCGGATACTGTAAATCTGAAATGACAGCATAAAATGCTGGAAATACTCAGCAGGTCAGGCAGCATCTTGACCTGAGACGTGTACTCTGTTTCTCTCTCCACAGATGTTGCCTGACCTGCCGAATATTTGCAGCATTTTCTTTCTTCTCAGCGGCCTTCCTTTACCATCCGAGGTCTTGCAAGCATCCAGCAGCACTCCCTACACACTTAAAGAACTTTTATAATCTATTGCAGCAAGCCACTATTTCAACAAAATTAAAAAACAGTCCAAAAGCTTAAATGCATACTTACCTGAAAGATGTGTGTGTCCCTTTAAGAGGTGCTGACAGTGCCTCTGTGAGTCTGCTTGCACGCTGGATTTATCTGTCGTGCTTAGGGCCCAGCGCTGAACTCAGCGGTAGGGTCGAAGTTTGCCATGGTGATATTAAGTCGGCGTTGTACGCTGACTGACGTCACCACTCCGCCATTTTTCTTGGCAGTGCGATACCTCTTAATGGCAGCGCTACCGGGCCTAGGAAAATGGAGGCCGCTGCGGGACCCGCCACCACCAGCTGGTGAATCTGGAGAGTGTCTCTATTACAATAGCGGAGAGAGGAATGGCATACCAGTACGGTGGGTGTTCAGCCGCGATTATCGGCAACAGCAATTTCTAACCTAGCCAGGAACAGGATTACCTCAAACATGACAGACAATTTCTAAAGATATTAACACGCCAAAACTCAGTGCTTCTCTGCAACTCACTGAACTATTTTTGTCAAAAAGAAAACCAACATTTGTTGTAAGGTTATTAAATCTCAAGAAGTGAGCAAGTTAAAGTAGTCCCTGTATTTGTAAATCATAAAAGCAGAATCTGTTTGTTGTAACTTGGGTATCAACTGACAGCTCCTTTTACTGCCTTGGCACCATCTGTTATTCATTATTTCTGTGAGTAGTTTGATAATATTTTTTCTTCTCATACCTTGGCTGTTGTTTATTTGCAAAGATTTATTTTGAAATGTTTATGCAATACAAGTGCAAATGTCTGTACAATTAGTTGTACAGTATATGGGTATTAGTGGCTGGAATTTATTACATTTTGACTTCAAGTTCAAATTGTGCCCCAAAATCCAAAACTTGTTCAATAAAAAGCTTTACTGAATGTCAGCAACTATTTTGAATTGTGGTTCACAGATGAAAAGAATGCACCACCACACAAAGCCGCCCTTGTCAGTAAGCTAAGGAACAGACAGATATACCATTGTTAAGAAACTACCTATCACCCACCTCACTAATCTGCCTTAGATCATTAAGCATCTTCTAATTGATATGCTCTCCACACTTAAAAACACAAAGGACGACTATATTTTACTAAAGGATCAACTGGATGAAGTCTCTATTGCATTTCTTATTGTTTATTTTCCAACCGCTGACTCTGCTCAGGCTGTTGCTAGTATTTTCTTAACCACATCTTAGCCCAAACAAAATTCTGATAGGGAACGTTAACTGAATTCTTAATCCTTGAACAGCATACCCTTTAGAACTTTACAGCAAATCTTCAATATTGTTAGAATCTAAAACATACCCTCAAGATTCAGATTAAGTTGAACACCTGTACTCTTACATTGCAGACTGCAGTAGAGGTTCTATGTTGCGTGTCATATTCCTGCAACCTTTTGAATGAATATTATCAATTGTGCCCCTTTAAATGGCACCCTAAGTTTCTCCCATTTATTTATTTTAATTACTGCTAAGGACAAAAAGAAACTTGAGATCATCCTTGGCCTCCCAGTGATAGATTGATGAGGCTGTACACAAACTCACATTAATTTTGCATGTGCTTGAAAAAGAAAGGAAAGCAACTCAACAGTGAGCTTGGAAGGCCTTTACAAACAATCCTTAGAAACAACCTCTTACTGGTAAACAGCTAATGAATTGGGCTTCACTTACAGGCCATAGAGAGCGTGTGATCTGATTTACTGACACGCACTATTGTGAACATAGGGTCAGGCCAGGTCATTTACTAGCCTGTTCCCTTAAAACACAGTATGCTCCCCAGGATATTACATTTATTCATAGTATTTCTGAAACAATACTTAGCTTGAGCTACATTTTATTCAGTATACCTCCAGTTATTTTGTGCAATTCAAGGCATTGTGCATCAATGTACATCATAGTCTAATTTTATTTTTACTTTAACCTTATTTTGTCCCTTGAAGCAATGCAAAGTAATCATATTCACACAGCTCACGAATCCGTTCATAAAAAATGTGGCTTAAAGTCTACAATCCACGGTATTGTTTAGTCAGTGTGCGGTGGAGTATTTGAAGTGGCAGTCTATTAAATAGTGAATTTGCTTTAGGCAAGGTTTTTATAAAGAATTTTGTACAGATGTCACATTAATTTTGCTGATTATTCCAGCAGCCTCTGTTTGCAAAGGTTTACTTTTAATAAGCAACTGCTGTATGATATGTCTGACGAATTTCTGCTGGCTCCAGTGAAGGTGAATGCTGTTCTAATTTACTATGCTACTGGCACCTTTCAAACTATTGCAACTGTGGATACCAATCAGTCAGCAGTGTTCAAAATCATTTCACCAGTTACTGCTGTTTAACTCAGAAGGATACAAAGCTGTATCAACTTTCTAATGCACCACAGCACCAATGGAAAATTGAATTATTCTTTGCTATTTCTGACTTCCCTGATGCCTCAAGTTCCATTAACTCTATTCACATACACAACAATGCACCTACAATGAACCTGCTGATTTATACTAGTAGGAAAAGCTTTAAGTCTATGAAGCTACATAATGCCAGGAATATCATCACGAATGTGCGAGCCAACTATCTGGTAGTGTCCATGACTCATTTATCCTTGCTAATGCATAGCTAAGCTGGCGATTTATGCAAGAAAATTTGCCTGGTGGATGACTGCCAAATAAGGCATTAACCTACAGTATTTTCATTGTGTTTAATGCCAGTCTTCCTTTAGCAGGGGACGGAACCTATAGTCTGAAGAATTGCTCATAACTCCAGGATCAAATCCTCAGGATAAGAGAGATACAATGGTACGCATACTACTGCCAGGATAATCATAGTGTGTGCATCTGGAATTTTAACAGCTTGTTGTGGATTGATTCTATATACACCTGTTAAGACTATTTTGGGCAGTAAATGCCAGATAATTATACATTTTTACCACCAAACCAATGACATAAAATTTATCACATTTACTAATGTAAGTTTACTGTCAACAATAAGTTATCCCATCCAATTCAATGGTAGATATTTAACAACATAAATGAACAGCCTAAACACATCGGCCTAGAAATTCAGTTGGTAGCACCAGCCGCTAGCACCTTAAGAGGGCGGTAAGTGGGGCGCGAAGCGGCTAGCGCCCGGGCGCGGCGCAATCTGCGCCTCTCGGGAACTTGAGTGAAGAATTAGCGGCGGCGCAAAACCGCAACACCCACTCAGCTGCGCGCGCAGATCCTGACGTAATTTCATGGTGCAACGCTCTTGGTGCGCCCCGAACCGGAACTTCAGTGGCGCCCCCCTTCTTTCCGCCTGGCGCTCGCTGTGATTGGTTGAGTGGAATGGTTCTCAGTCGCTGTGGGGCTGGGGGGGTGCTATTTAAAGGGGACTCTTCCTGCATTCTTTGTGGTAGCCATTTTGGACCACTCCTTCTGTGTGAAACATAGAAACATAGAAGATAGGAGCAGGAGTAGGCCATTCAGCCCTTCGAGCCTGCTCCGCCATTCAATGAGATCATGGCTAATCATCCAAATTCAGTACCCTGTCCCTGCCTTCTCCCCATATCCCTTGATCCCTTTATCCTTAAGAAATATATCCAACTCTTTTTTGAATATATTTAATGAACTGGCCTCCACCGCCCTCTGTGGCAGAGAATTCCACAGGTTCACCACTCTCTGGGTGAAGAAATTCCTCCTCATTTCAGTCCTAAATGGCTTACCCCTTATCCTTAGACTATGACCCCTGGTTCTGGACTCCCCGACCATCATAAACATCCTTCCTGCATCTAGTCTGTCCAGGCCTGACAGAATTTTATAAGTTTCGATGAGATCCCCTCTCAATCTTCTAAACTCCAGTGAGTATAAGCCCAATTGACACAATCTCTCCTCATACGTCATTCCTGCCATCCCAGGTATCAGCCTGGTGAATCTTCGCTGCACTCCTTCCATGGTAAGAACGTCCTTCCTCAGGTAAGGCGACCAAAACTGCACACAGTACTCAAGGTGCGGTCTCACCAAGGTCCTGTACAACTGTAGCAAGACATCCTTGTTCCTGTACTCGAACCCTCTTGCTACGAAGGCCAACATACCATTTGCCTTCTTAACCGCCTGCTGCACCTGCATGCTTACCTTCAGCGGCTGGTGCACAAGAACACCCAGGTCTCTTTGCACTTCCCCTTCTCCCAATCTATTGCCATTCAAATAATAATCTGCCTTCCTGTTTTTGCCACCAAAGTGGATAACCTCACATTTATCCACATTATAGTGCATTTGCCATGTTTCTGCCCAATCACCCAATCTGTCCAAATCGTACTGGAGTTTCACGACATCCTCCTCACAGCTTACCCTCCCACCCAGCTTTGTGTCGTCTGCAAATTTGGAGATATTACATCCAATTCCCTCGTCCAGATCATTAATATATATTGTGAACAGCTGGGGTCCTAGGGCCGATCCTTGCGGTACCCCACTAGTCACTGCCTGCCACTCGGAAAACGACCCGTTTATTCCAACTCTTTGCTTTCTGTCCGCCAACCAGTTCTCTATCCAAGTCAATACCTTGCCCCCAATCCCATGTGCCTTAATTTTGCACGCTAATCTCTTATGTGGGACCTTATCGAAAGCCTTCTGAAAGTCCAAATACACCACACCCACTGGTTCTCCCTTATCTATTTTACCAGTTACATCCTCAAAAAATTCCAATAGATTAGTCAAGCATGATTTACCTTTTGTAAATCCATGTTGACATTGTCCGATCCTGTCACTGCTTACCAAGTGCTCTGCTATTACATCTTTTATAATAGATTCTAGCATTTTCCCCACTACCGATGCCAGGCTTACCGATCTATAATTCCCCGCTTTTTCTCGACCACCTTTTTTTGAATAGTGGGGTAACATTAGCTACCCTCCAATCCATGGGTACTGTTCCAGAGTCTATCGAGTTCTGGAAGATGACCAGCAATACATCTGATACGCTTATCAATTACTTCATAAAAGGTGATGAGTCGAAGAAGAGATGATGAGTCGAAAGAAGAGATGAATAAGGCTTTTATTAGCTAAGAAGAGACCATGCTTCTTCGTGAGTGACTGAACAAGTCTGAACGAAACCCACACAGTGGTGGGTGGAGTCAGCTGAGGCATGCCTCCATACACAGCGCCACCCAGAGGTGGCAATATACAATACAGTGGTTTACCACATTCACCCCTTGTTTAATGTGAAGTCCGGCGGGGTGAAGGGTACTACAAGTTAAGTCTATCAGGAGGCCTTGTCTGACGTCCTGATCGTCGTGGTGGCGGCGGTGGTGTTGCAGCATCCGACGTCGGGTCTGGTGTCTGGGTGGTTGGCGAAGATTCCTGGGGCTTTGGCATGCCGTCTGCAGGGGTTGGGTTGGGAGGGGTGGTGGGGGATAACAGTGGTAAGGGGGATAACGGTGGTAAGGGGGATAACGGTGGTAATTCAGGGGTACCCGAGGGTGCGAGATCTCGTATGGAGACCGTGTCCTCCCGCCCGTCTGGGTATGTCACCCAGGCATACTGGGGGTTGGCGTGTAGGAGGTGCACCCGCTCGACCAGGGGGTCCGTTTTATGCGTCCTCACGTGCCTCCGCAGTAGGACGGGCCCAGGAGAAGTCAACCATGCCGGTAGCGAGGTTCCCGATGTAGACTTCCGGGGGAAAACGAACATTTTCTCATGAGGGGTCGCATTAGTGGCAGTACAAAGCAGTGACCGAATGGAGTGAAGCGCTGCAGGGAGGACCTCCTGCCAGCGGGAGGTCGGAAGGCCCTTAGATTTTAGTGCTAAGAGGACTGCCTTCCAAACCGTCGCGTTCTCCCTTTCCACCTGGCCGTTCCCCCGGGGGTTGTAACTGGTGGTCCTGCTCGTGGCGATACCTCTTGTTAGCAGGTACTGCCGAAGTTCGTCGCTCATGAACGATGAGCCCCTGTCGCTATGTATATAGCTGGGGAACCCGAACAGAGCGAAGATGTCATTCAGACACTTGATGACCGTGGTACTGGTCATGTCTGGGCAAGGGATGGCAAAGGGGAAACGGGAGTACTCATCAACTATGTTGAGGAAGTACACATTGCGGTCAGCGGAGGGGAGGGGCCCTTTAAAATCGACGCTCAGGCGTTCGAAGGGGCGGGTGGCCTTGATCAGGCTTGCTCTGTCCGGCCTATAGAAGTGCGGTTTGCACTCGGCGCAGATTTGGCAGCTCTTGGTCATGGTCCTGACCTCCTCGATGGAGTAGGGCAGGTTACGGGATTTGATAAAATGGAAAAACCTGGTGACCCCCGGGTGGCAGAGGTCATTGTGGAGGGACTGCAGCCTATCACTCTGCGCGTTGGCGCATGTACCACGTGATAGGGCATCTGGGGGCTCATTGAGTTTCCCTGGCCGATACAAGATATCATAATTGTAGGTGGAGAGTTCGATTCTCCACCTCAAGATCTTGTCGTTCTTGATTTTACCCCTCTGCTTATTATTAAACATAAAAGCTACTGAACGCTGGTCAGTGAGCAGGGTAAATCGTTTCCCGGCCAGGTAATGCCTCCAGTGACGCACCGCTTCTACAATAGCCTGGGCCTCCTTTTCGACGGAGGAGTGTCTCGTCTCGGGGCCCTGGAGGGTCCTTGAGAAAAAGGCCACGGGTCTGCCCGCCTGGTTAGGGCGAAGTCGGAGGCATCGCTCTCCACTTGGAAGGGGATGGACTCATCCACCGCGTGCATTGCGGCCTTCGCGATATCGTTCTTGATAAGAGTGAAGGCTGCACACGCCTCTGGTGTCAGGGGGAAGGAGGTGGCTTTGATGAGGGGCCTGGCTTTGTCTGCATAGAGGGGCACCCACTGGGCGTAGTAGGAGGAAAAACCCCAGGCATCTCTTCAGTGCTTTTTGGCAGTGGGGAAGGGGTAGCTCCATTAGGGGGCGCATTCTGTCGGGGTCGGGCCCGATGACTCCGTTCTCCACCACGCAGCCGAGGATGGCCAGGCGCTTGGTGTGAAACATACATTTTTCCTTATTGTACGTTAGGTTCAGCCGTTGGGCCGTACGGAGGAAATTTGCTAGATTAACGTCGTGGTCCTGCTGGTCGTGGCCGCAGATGGTGACGTTATCCAAATAGGGGAAGGTTGCCCGCAGCGCGTTCTGGTCAACCATTCGGTCCATCTCCCTTTGGAAGACCGAAACCCCGTTGGTGACGCCGAAGGGGACCCTAAGGAAGTGGTAGAGGCGGCCGTTTGCCTCGAAGGCAGTATACTGGCGGTCCTCATGGCGGATGGGCAGCTGGTGGTACGCTGACTTAAGGTCGATGGTGGAGAATACTTTGTATTGCGCAATCTGATTGACCATATCAGATATGCGAGGGAGGGGGTACGCGTCCAGCTGGGTGTACCGGTTTATGGTTTGGCTGTAGTCGATTACCATGCGGCGTTTTGCAGTGGTTTTAACGACTACAACCTGGGCTCGCCAGGGGCTAGTGCTACCTTCGATAATGCCCTCCTTCAAGAGCCGCTCCACCTCAGAGCTGATAAAAGCTCTGTCCCCGGCACTGTACCGCCTGCTTTTGGTAGCGATGGGTTTACAGTCGCGGGTGAGGTTAGCGAACAGGGGAGGGGGGGGGACTTTTAATGTGGAAAGGCTGCAGGTGGTTTGCAGCGGGCGATTTAAAAGTTGTTGGTTGCAGACTGTGAGTGGGGGGAGGGGTCCACCGTATGCTAGTGTGACACTCTTAAGGTGGCACTGAAAATCCAACCCTAGCAGGACGGCAGCGCAAAGACGGGGCAGGACTAGCAGTTTAAATTTTTGATATTCAGTGCCCCCTACTGACAGGGTCACCACACAGTAGCCGCTGATGTCCATTGACTGGGACTTGGACGCCATAGAAATGCGATGGTGCGTTGGCAGAATCGTGAGGGAGTGGCTACGTACCGTGTCGGGGTGGACGAAACTCTCTGTGCTCCCGCTGTCGATCAGGCAACTGGTGGCGCGGCCGTTTACCGCGATATCCATCATGGAGCTGGATAGATGGTGAGGGTGGCCTTGATCCAGCGTCACGGAGGCCAGTATGTGGCTTAGTGAGTCACTATAGTCATCCGCCGAGACGGTGGTCGGTTCCGGTGACGAAATGGCGGTTGAGTGCGTTGGATACGATGGCGGCGGATGCCATGCGGCCGGGGGTACACAAAATGGCGGATAAGATGGCTGCTCCCACGGCCCGCACGCTGCGCTGCTGGCTGGCTTCCCCTTGCAGGCGTTAGCGTAATGGCCTTTCTTCCCGCAGCCCGAGCAGGTAGCTGTCTTAGCTGGGCAGTGCGCTCTGGGATGTTTTAACTGGCCACAGAAATAGCATTTTTGGGCCTGGTTACTGGGCATCGAAGCAGTTCTTACCGGAGGCTGCTGTCTCGGTTGGGTCGCTGCAGCGGTTGGTGCCGGGGGCGGCGGTCCCGTGTCCCACGGTTTCGATTGCCATGTCTCGGCGCCGTTACGGGGCTATGCCTCGAGGTTTCGGTGGGCCTCCTCTAACGAGAGCGCAAGGGCAATGGCCGTCTTCAGGTCGGGTTCCTTGCTTTCTAGCAGTCTCTGCCGGGTGTGGTCTGACTGGAGGCCCCTGACGAAGGCATCACAGGCGAGTCCCTGCGCGTGCTCCACAGCCGTTACCGCTTTACAATCGCAGTCTCTGCAGAGTGCCAGTAGCGCCCGTGCAAATGCCCCTACCGATTCTCCCGGTTGCTGCCTGCGGGATCCCAAGAGGTGTCGGGCGTAAATTGTGTTCACTGGGCGCGTATATTGCCCTTTTAGTAGCTCGAGGGCCGCCACGTACGTATTAGAGTCCCGGATTAGCATATATACTTGATGGCTCACCTGGGCGGTCAAAATTTTCAGTTTGTGATCCTCCTCTGTAACCTGTGAGATTGCGAGGAAGGATTCAAAGCAGCTCAGCCAGTGTTCAAACTTGGCTGATGCACCCACATCTTGAGGGTCGAGGTCCAGGCGTGGTGGTCTGAGGGCTCTCAGCAATGTCTGCTGTATCCGTTGCTGTTGTTGCTCCTCAGGTGTCGCCATTTAACTTTTAGCTAATAAAATTGATACGCTTATCAATTACTTCATAAAAGGTGATGAGTCGAAGAAGAGATGATGAGTCGAAAGAAGAGATGAATAAGGCTTTTATTAGCTAAGAAGAGACCATGCTTCTTCGTGAGTGACTGAACAAGTCTGAACGAAACCCACACAGTGGTGGGTGGAGTCAGCTGAGGCATGCCTCCATACACAGCGCCACCCAGAGGTGGCAATATACAATACAGTGGTTTACCACAACATCTACTATTTCCAGGGCCACTTCCTTAAGTACCCTGGGATGTAGATTATCAGGCCCTGGGGATTTATCGGCCTTTAGTCCCATCAATTTTCCTAACACCATTTCCCTACAAATACTGATTTCTTTCAGTTCCACCCTTTCATCAGACCCTATGTTCCCCGGCATCTCTGGGAGGTTATTTGTGTCCTCCTTTGTGAAGACAGAACCAAAGTATGAATTTAGTTGGTCTGCCATTTCTTTGTTTCCCATTATAAATTCCCCTGATTCTGACTGCAAAGGACCTACGCTTGACTTCACCAATCTTTTTCTCTTCACATATCTATAAAAGCTTTTACAGTCAGTTTTTATGTTCCCTGCAAGCTTACTCTCATATTCTATTTTCCCCTTCTTAATTAATCCCTTTGTCCTCCTTTGTTGAATCCTAAACTGCTCCCAATCCTCAGGATTATTGCTTTTTCTGGCCAATTTATATGTCGTCTCCTTGGATCTTATGCTATCCCTAATTTCCCTTGTTAGGCACGGTTGAGTCACCTTTTTTGTTTTATTTTTATGCCAAACTGGGATGAACAAATTCTGTAGCTCATCCATTCGGTCTTTGAATGTTTGCCATTGCCTATCCACCGTCAATCCTTTGAGTGCCATTCCTCACTCAATCCTACCCAACTCGCTCCTCAGACCATCGTAGTTTCCTTTATTTAAATTGAGGACCCTAGTCTCTGAGTCAACTACTTCATTCTCCATCTTAATGAAGAATTCGATCATATTATGATCGCTCAGACCCAAGGGGCCTCGTACAACAAGATTGCTAATTAATCCTTTGTCGTTACCTAATACCCAGTCTAAGATGGCCTGATCTCTGGTTGGTTCCTCGACATATTGGTCCAGGAAACCATCCCGTAAACACTCCAGGAATTCCTCCTCCACAGTATTGTTACTAATTTGGTTGGCCCAATATATATGTAGATTAAAGTCACCCATGATGGCTCCTGTGCCCTTATTGCACGCTTCTTTAATTTCCCTTTTAATGCCATCCCCAACCTCCGCCTTACTATTTGGAGGTCTATATACCACTCCCACTAATGTTTTTTTCCCCTTAGTATTTCTGAATTCTACCCATACAGATTCCACATCATCAGAGCTAATATCCTTCATTACAATTGTATTAATCCCTTCTTTAACCAGTAATGCTACCCCATCTCCCTTTCCTTTTTGCCTATCTTTCCTGAATATCGAATACCCCTGGATGTTGAGTTCCCAGTCTTGGCCATCCTTGAGCCACGTTTCCGTAATCCCAACCAAATCATATTCGTTTACCTCTATTTGCGCAGCCAATTTGTCCACCTTATTACAAATGCTCCTCGCATTAAGACACAAAGCCTTCAGGCTTGTTTTTTTAACGCACTTAGACCTATTAGAATTATTATTTACTGTGGTCACATTTGACTTAAACCGTTGATTTCTCTGACTGCCACTTTTGTTTTTCTCCTTCCTATCTTTTGCTTTATCCCTGTTTCCCTTTCCTCTGTCTCCCTGCTCAGGTTCCCAACCCCCTGCCATTTTAGTTTAACCCCCCCCCCGAACAGTGCTAGCAAACCTCCCCGCAAGGATATTTGTCCCGCTCTGGTTCAGGTGCAACCCGTCCGACTTGTACAAGTCCCGCCTTTCCCAGAAGCAGGCCCAGTGATCCAGGAAACTAAAGCCCTCCTTCCTGCACCAACTCTTTAGCCACGCATTCATCTGCTCTGTCCTCCTATTCCTATACTCACTAGCACGTGGCACCGGGAGTAATCCAGAGATTACAACCTTTGAGGTCCTGCTCTTTAATCTGCTACCTAGCTCCCTAAATTCTTGCTGCAGGACCTCATCCCTCATCCTACCCATGTCATTGGTCCCAATGTGAACCACGACCTCTGACTGTTCACCCTCCCCCTTCAGAATGCCCTGAAGCCGTTCAGTGACATCCTTGACCCTGGCACCAGGGAGGCAACAAACCATCCTGGAGTCACGTCTACGGCCACAGAAACGCCTATCTGTACCCCTTACGATAGAATCCCCTACCACTGTTGCTCTCCCACTCTTTTTCCCCCCTTCCTGAGCAGCAGAAGCACCCCTGGTGCCAGGAAGTTGGCTGCTGCTGCCTTCCTCTGGTAAGTCATCCCCCTCAACAGTATCCAAATCGGTATACCTGTTTGAGAGGGGGGTGGCCACAGGGGTCCCCTGCACTACCTGCCTGCCTCTACTGCTCTGCCTGATGGTCACCCATTTCCCTTCTGCCTGTGCAGCCCTTGCCTGTGGTGTGACCAACTCACTAAACATGTTATCCACGACCCTCTCAGCATCGTGAATGCTCCAAAGCCCATCCATCCGCAGCTCCAGCGCCGCAATGCGGTCTGCTAGTAGCCGCAGCTGGATGCATTTCTGAGAGAGAGAGAGATTTGCAGAGACAAAGGGAGAGAGCTTTCTGCTTTGACTCAGCGCTCGGAGAGGTACTTCTGGCTTCAGCCCAGAGCTTTGCAGTTGGATTGATTTTTCAGTGCCATAGCCTTGAGTGGCCACATATAATGGGGGCTGCAATGGGTGGAAACGTTGGGTTTCTCCATTGCATTGAAAGGGCTCAGAGACGCTGAGAGAGAGTGCCAATCATGGCCAGACGGAGGAGGGCCAACAGGCGTCGGCACAGGAGGCCTTACCCTCCTAGGATATACCGCCAGCACTACTCCTACCTCAACATGTCTGAGGAGCAGTGCATTTGGAGGCTTCGATTCAGAAGGGAGGTGGTCACTGAGATCTGCCACCTGCTTCAGAGAGATCTGCCGCCTCAGCTGAGGAGCAGGACGTCTCTGTCGGTGGCAGTGAAGGTGACAGTGGCTCTGAACTTCTATGCCACTGGCTCCTTCCAATCCGCTACTGGGGACATTGCCAATGTCGCCCAGGTCGCGGTGCATTGCTGCATCCACCAGGTCACGAATGCCCTCTTCAAAAGGAGACGTCAGTATATTTCCTTCCCCATGACCCTGGACAAGCAGCAAGAGCGTGCAATGGGATTTGCAAGAATAGCGGGCTTCCCCATGGTCCAGGGTGCCATTGACTGCACGCATGTGGCTTTGCGGGCGCCTCTAGAGAATGCCAAGGATGACCGCAACCGGAAGGGGTACCATTCGTTGAACGTGCAGTTGGTGTGTGACCACAGGCAACTCATACTAGCTGTCAATGCCCACTTTCCAGGCAGCAGCCACGACACCTTCATCCTGCGCCAGACTTCTGTGGCAGACATTTTCGAAGCACCGGCTCACCCAGGAGGCTGGCTTCTCGGGGACAAGGGCGATCCTTTGTGCACCTGGCTGATGACCCCGCTCCGTGCGCCCACCACCCCTGCTGAAAAGCGATACAATGACAGCCATCAAGCGACCAGGAACATCATTGAGCACACGATCGGCGTGCTAAAGCAACGGTTCCGCTGTCTGGACCATTCCGGGGGAGCCCTACAGTACTCGCCTGAGCAAGTCTCCCATTTCGTTGTAGTGTGCTGCATGCTGCACAAGCTGGCTATCCTCAGGACTCAGCCACTGCCAGCAGACATTGGAGGACCACCAGAGGAGGAGGAGGAGGAGGAGGAGGAGCACCAAGACGGGAGGGAGGCACAAAGTGCAAGGGCCGTCCGTCAGCGGCTTATTGCAAGTCGGTTCTAGGCCCCCTCTCAGGGAATGGCTTGTGCCATTGAAAGAACATGAATGGAGCCGCTCCGCAAACCCTGAGCTGGTCAAGGCAACAAAAATAGTTCAAAGTGCAAACATCCACAATCTGAATAAAGAGAATTATTTATTTAACAAACTCTGTGCCCTTCCCGCATGACAAACAAATACAGAGAAACCCCCCAAAAAACAGTCAGACACATAACTGGCTCACACAACCTGGAGACAATGAACAAAAGAGTTAAACAAAAATGACCATGACCCTCAGCCTTCACAAAAAAAAACACAACATTTTGCCACACCTCCTACTTTTTGGCCTGCAAGGGTGATCTGCCTCGCTTGCGAGATTGGCCCCTTCCCGCCCTGCAGCTCCTCCGCAATGGGACCCCAGTGGCTGCAGCAAGGCTGGGGGAAGGCTGCTGAGGGTCAGATAGTGAGTCAGCAGATGCCCTTGGGGGACGGCCTGGACCAGCTCTGGGCCTGGCGGGCCCGGCTGCTGACTGCTCCAACTCTGCTTGGGCGGCAGCAGTCTGTCCTATGGGTGGTGGCAGCTGCAGTGGAGGAGTGATAGTGCGGCCAACCTGACAGAGCACAGGCACTCCCTGGTCGGACGACACACTGGCACTCGCATGGGCCAGCACTGAAGCATGCGCAGCAATCTGCTGAAGCACAGACTGCTGGCCTGCTGCGGTGCGGCGAGGGCCCTGGCAAATCCTGGCCGAACCAGCGAGGGTGGCAGCAGTTAGTGCTCGTGTTGCCCTGATCTGTGTCTGCATCAGACCAGCCAGTGACTGCATGGCACGACTAAGCACTTGGCTGGAAGCCGCCTGTGCTGCATCGAAGTCCAGCAGACTCCTTGCTTGTGCTGCCCCGAATTCCTGTACACTCCTTGCCAGTGACTCTATGGAGTCAGGCATCCTTGCCATTGCAGCCATGAGCTCAGTGTGCCTGCGCTCCGCCTGGACGCCCATTTCACCAAGGAGCTGCACCTCCTCTGCGCTCACTGTAGCAGGACTGGAGGCCACACTCACCCTCCGGGGAGAAGGCCACCGAGCTTCCCTACCACCCCCCCCACGTTGCTGCAGCTCACTGGGCCCCGGAGCTTCACCCTCCTCAGACCCTTCCCCCCTGCTCCCCTCCAGGGAAGACGTGTACCCATCATGGCCATGGGCTGCCTCGGCTGCGGGTGGCACTGATGTTCCAGCTTCCTCTTCCTCCTCCTCGCCTTCCGATTCACTCACAGTGCCAGCTTGAGG
The DNA here is from genome assembly GCF_052327205.1 of Somniosus microcephalus. Taxonomy (NCBI): domain Eukaryota; kingdom Metazoa; phylum Chordata; class Chondrichthyes; order Squaliformes; family Somniosidae; genus Somniosus; species Somniosus microcephalus. Next base: position 78,139,928 of record NC_140992.1, read on the forward strand.
GCCCGCCTCCTCACCTGGCGAATCAGCATCTGAAAGCAGGCAGGTACAAGAGTTGCTTTAGTGTGAGGACAGGGCGGCAGCGAGGGAGGCAGCTGAATGCACTGCATTGGTTCGATAGTGGCAAAGGATGCTGGTGTGAGGCACAAGTGGAAAGAGAGAGGTCAAAAAGGTGATGACCTTACCATTGCTGTCCAGAACGGGGTCGGCATCTCCAGTGGCGACGGGGCCAATCAGCCGGCCTGCCATAATCCGCTCCACTCACTGCTCCAGGTCGCTGAGGTCTTTAAGTTCAGGACGGCCTCCCCCAGTCCGTTGCTGCTGCCTCCTATTGTGGGCCAGCTTGCCCTGCAAGAGAAAGGACAGGCTCTGAGTACAGTGTCAAGCCATGATCTTGCCTGCACTGTCTCCCATGGTGGAATAGCCCTGACAGTTTCAAGCCCTGATCTTGGCTGCACTGCCTCCCATGGTGGAATAGCCCTGACAGTGTGAAGCCCTGATCTTGGCTGCACTGCCTCCCATGGTGGAATAGCCCTGACAGTGTGAAGCCCTGATCTTGCCTGCACTGCTTCCCATGGTGGAATAGCCCTGACAGTTTCAAGCCCTGATCTTGGCTGCACTGCCTCCCATGGTGGAATAGCCCTGACAGTGTCAAGCCCTGATCTTGGCTGCACTGCCTCCCATGGTGGAATAGCCCTGACAGTGTGTAAAGTGGTGAATGTGCATGTGATTTTCATGAGAGTCCCATAGGTGTTGGATGAGGGCTGGGCATTGGGGCTTTCAGGACCCTTTGGCCATAAAGTGAGGTGCACATGCAGGGATGAAGAGGATACTGGAAAGGGTACTCACCCTGACAACCCGAGTGAGGTCATTGAACTTCTTCCTGCATTGCGTTGGTGTCCTAGGGACCATGCTGCTGGAGGTCACTCTGTGTGCCACCTCCCTTCAAGCTTTTCTATATTCGCTGGGCAGCGGCCTTCTGCCACTGTCAGGAAAGAGGATAGGTCGCCGGCGCTCCACTGTGCCAACCAGAACCTTCATGGCCCCCTCACTGAAGCGCTGCGCTCGCTCCCTGGCCTTCTCCATGCTCGTGGGCGTAACGATGTCGCAGCAGGTCTGTCCAGGCCTAGAATCAGGGCTCCAATGTGCAGGGCGTGGCTGCAAGCCAAATCGACCCTCCCCCTTTAAGAGGTGACCGGCGCCAGCGTGTCTGCCTGCAATCGCTAACTCGCCGCACCTGCGCTGCACCCGCCCTTGGTGGTAGCGCCTCGGCTCGCCGGCTTAGCGCCTTAGGATAGTCATGCACCGCCTGTTTTAGCGCAGCAGCAACCTCTTGGGGCGATGCAACTCAATTTCGGTGAGGGTGGCGCTAAGTTGCGCCGGGCGCTAAATTTAGCGCACGCTCGACTGTAGCGCCCCAAACGTGGCAATACTGAATTTCTAGGCCATCTACTTTTGATTACATGCTCTCCCTTAGGTAGAAGTGGTATGACAGAAGACCCAAAAATAACCAATGATAAACAACATAAAAAATTCCAGAATTCCTCTGACGGCCTAGATAAAGGCTCTGCCCAGCAGGTCCCAGGTTTAATTCCCAGGATATGTGTAATTATGTAATCTCAGCGATACAACAATTGGGGCACAAAATTGGCTTTGCTGCCCTAAGCAAAAGAAGTAAATTAATAAATCGGCATTGCTTCTTTTCCTGATCTGTATCCTATGAGCCCTGATGGAACTGCATTTGTGTGATCTTTGAATGATCAGGCTTGACTCCGGCTATCCATGGGTGAGGTTTTGACTACGTTCATCAGGCAAAAATGAGGTAGTACCCCAAAAATCGCAAGGGAAACTTCCCACTGTGCTCATATTGCGGTGATGCCATTTTGTTTAGGTCCTCTTGATAGGTGACCCATGAAGCTGTCTGAAGCAGTCGTTAGGTTAATTTTGATATTTAGATTGGGATTCTTTGACGTCAATAGGGTCCCAATGCCATTTTGAGTGATCAAGGCGGAAGCAGCACTGAGGGGCAGTACAGGCTGGAATGGCCAATAGGGAGAGCTATTAAAAGGGGCATTCACCTGCAAACGGTCACATGTCAGGAATCTGCTGGAAAGTGCTTTGATTGTATTTTTGGAGTCTTTCACATATAGTTTTCTGCTACATTTTTCCAGAATCTCTGTATTGACATCAAGGAGGGCCTGGGAAATTTGGAGGATGGAGTGATTCTTGCCACTCACCTGTGGGTGGAGAAGGAGGAGAAAGAGGAGCACCAGCAGCAGCAAGGGGAACATAATAGAGCTGTATTAGGACCAGTGAAGGCAGCACGCTGGCAGAGGGCTGCTAGAATGCATCCTTACTCTCAGCATAGTGTATACAGACCAAGGATTTCATACGTGTAGCTAACAGAGGGGCAATATTGGGGAGGCTAAGGTTTTCCAGACCTGCACAGCCTCCAACAGGAGGACCTGCTGCCAAGTCAACAGCTGGCCACTCTTTGCTTGTGGCCCTTAACCTTTATGCCTCGGACTCCTTTCAAGCTGCAGTGGGGGACATGGCTCACATCAGCCAATTTTCAGGCCACACCTGCATTAAACAAATGACGGATGCACTTTTCATTAAGTCCCCTTGGATGCCTTGTGCCAACAGGAATGAGCTGTGGGGTTTGCAGCAATTGCAGGGTTCACCTAAATGCAGGCAGTCATTGACTGCACGCATGTGGCCATCAGGGCCCTACCAGCCAGTGGCATTCCTTAATATGAAAGGGCACCACTCTCTTAACTTGCAGGTGTCTGTTTTCCTGGAAATTTTCATGATGCTTACACAATCCGTCAATCCACCATCCACCTCCCTCCCCCCGGTTACCCCCTCACCTCCCCTCCTCCCCCACTGTTTGACGAGCAAGAACAGGTCTCAGGTTGGCTATTTGATGACAAAAAGCACCCTTTCTAGACATGGGCCATGACACCTCTGCGGAACCCTTGCACTCTGGCCTAACAACGATACGATGTGAGCCAGCGTAGCACTAGTGCAATCATTGAGCAGACAATTGGCATACTCAAGTAACCAGAAAGAGTGTCCTGCATCATTATGGCTTGCTGCGTCCTGCACCTTACCCCATAGTGCTTTTCTTAAGTGATTTTCTGCCTATCCTACTGCTACTTTGAAATAGTCCCCCAGTGACTTGAGCATGGATGGTGGAAGGCTACTGGTGCTCAGATGAGGGCCCTTGAGGCGCTTGTGTTTGGCAACCTCTAGGAGGGCCCGGTTGCAGACTGCAACATCTCGGCTGCTGCAGGGACAGTCCGGCACAGTTGGCTTTCCTGCACCATGGTAGCCATTGGTTGAGTGGATGGCAATCTAGCTGATGTTCACAGAAATCACAGAAACCCCATAGTGCAGATAGAGGCCATTTCGGCCCATCGAGCCTGCACCGACACATATCCCACCCGATCCCCGTAACCCCTACACCAACACATATCCCACCCTATCCCCGTAACCCCACGTATTTAATCCCCCTAACACTAAGGGTCAATTTTATCATAGCCAATCATCCTAACCCGCACATCTTTGGACTGTGGGAGGAAACCGGAGCACCCGGAGGAAACCTACGCAAACACGGGGAGAATGTGCAAACTCCACACAGACAGTCACCCGAGGCCGGATTCAAACCTGGGTCCCTGGCGCTGTGAGGCAACAGTGCTAACCACTATGCCACCGTGCTGCCCTCGAGATGTTGTCCTCTCTCATGATGACAGCATATGTGCCACTTCCATTGAGCCACCGCCACTCCCAAGGGGCGGCAGCTCATCACTCTTCTGTGGGAAGAGCAAACTTCACGAGATCTGAGATGCAGTTGAGGCCCTATCCAGTTGTTCCACCAGCCTTTTTGAAACCGGCGGTGATGGTAGAGCCCAGACCTGAATGACACCAGTTTGAGCTGCAATCAAAGACCTGGTGCCACAGTCCTGTGCCGAGGGTCTGGCTGCAGCACACACAGAGGTGACCACACACTCCATGGTGAACTGCAGAGAACTCATGCCACTGGCCAGAATGCCGTACGTGTTGGAGTTGTACACCTCCATACTCTCAGTCATCCTAGGCAGGCTGTCCAATACCATCAATAATTGCTGGTGCATATCAAGCAGTTTCCTTTTGTAGGCTGGGCCTTTGAAATGGGTATCTCTATTCCCCACAACAGAGCTGGGCCTTCTGCTAATGTGATCAGGCAGCCCACCCAATTGCTCCACCCACCAGCTGCCCGAAACTCACCACTGTCAAAATCTACCCCCAAATTTAATAGCCTCCCATCTAGTGTCGTACATGAAGAATGGCCACTTTGATGAAGTACCAAAGGGCTGCCTGCACTGATGAAGTGTACCACAGCAAAGTCAGCCCTTTAGGACAGAAGGGAGAAAATTGGAAAAGAAATGCCAAGAACCTGTTCAATTTAACTCACAAGGGATGAACAAGGCAATACTTTTAAATAAAATTGCAGCTTAAAACAAAAAGACAGAACTGAGCACAACTGCTATGTATTTTTTGTCTTGCTTTTAAGCATAATTTCCAAGCTCTCATAGAAATTTAGGCAACAGACAATGGCCCAGAAATTCGGGTCTCCACGGGTGAGTACACACGGGGTACTCACCCGTAGGCCCAATGGATGTGCCGGTTTCCTGCATGCACTGTGCATGCGTGGGAAACCGGCACTTCCGTTCCCCTGAAAGAAGGGGTTCAGAGGTCAAACGCGTGCGCAGGAGAGGCTGCGCGTGCGCATCGAACTTATGTTTTTTTTGCAGGTTTTCCTGGGAGGGTAAGTCTCCAGAAGTTAGACATGTAAAAAGCAGTCGCAAGGCCTGCTTTTTACAAGGTAAGTGGTGAATTAATTAAAATTAAAACATTTTTTCCACAGGTTTATTATTTTTAAATACTTTAAAGAAAGGTAAGTTTATTTTTAGCCCCGTTAGAAAGTAAAATTATTTTTTTCAAAAATTTAAATTATTGTTTAAAATAGTTATTTCATGTAATTTATAGTTTATTTTAAAAATGTGATTTAAAAAAAATTTATTTGAAGATTTAGTGATGTTTTGGGGCTTATAGTATTTATATGTTTGACAGCCCTTCCTGTCAAACTTATGAATGAAGCATTCCCTGCTCCGATTGGCTCTCCATGGCCCACGTGATCCCAGGGGACGCATCGAACGAACTGCGCCCCTGGGATACGCAAGCACTGTGCGCCGGCAGTTGGAGCAGGCCCAGGATCGCAATTCCACGGGGGCCCACAGCTCAAAGGCCGGCATGCAAGGTAAGTGCAGGTCGGGGGCTTACACCCGCGGGAAGCCCTCGACCCGAATTTCTGGGCCAATAAGAATCACTAAGGAAAGACGGAACACTAAAACATTGTCATTATTTGGTACTGGGTGGTAATCTGTGTTGAAACACTATCCGTTCACCTTTGGAATATGGGTTTGAGTACAACCTACTCAGGAATGATAATGGTCTGTTCTTTCTTGACAACATTGAGGGCTCATAACTGAAATGAGTATTGGCAGCCTCAATTTATTCCCAGGAGGTATGAGCCTGCAGCACAAAACCACCATCATGTTTAGTACTAATTTGCTCATCTTGCCAGCAGACAGTACAAGGACAGAATACAAATAGAAACCGTCTCCTCTAGCGTTGCAACTGAAGCAAATTTTCATTAAAATTAAAATACAGTGTAATATCCACAGCAATATAAGAGGTTCACTTTAAAAATTATTCCACAGGTCAAATTTTAAGGGCCATAACTTTCCAGTCCAAAAAACCTCCTTTTATCCCTACTCTTCTTCTGCCCTCCAACCATCACTTTATCCATATTGCCACATTCCTCTCAATTTCATGTGACATTATCTACGCCATAAACCTCTTATGTGGTACCTTATCAAATGCTTCTTGAAAATCCATAAAAACCATAAGCAATGCATTTCCTTTATCTTTCCTTTCTGTTGTTTCAAAGAATTCTACAAGATGACTTTTACACATCTGTGCTGACTGGCCTTGATGAAATCATGTTTCTCCAGGTGCTTAGCAATTTTGTCCTGAAATATTGGCCTGGATTATGCGGGGTCAATGACGGCGTACGCCATCGTGAGCCTTGTAAAAGGCCCCGCAAGTTCCGGGTTTCTGCATGCGTTGCAAGGTTCGCCTTGACAGATCCTCCAAACCGAAAGTAAAATCATTTTCGCTGGCGCAGAGTGGGGCTATTTGCCCAACTACCGCCCAGCAAATGCCCACGAAACCCTTATGCCTGGTAAAAGCAGGTGTAGGGCCTACATTCACCAGCATAAGGGTTAATATAAATGTTAAATTAAAAAATTTTAAATAAAAAGTCATCCACAAACATTTAAAATTAGTTTATGTATATTTATTTTATTGCAAATGCTTCATTAAAGGGACTTTTAATTAAATGTCAAAATGGGAACATTTATTTTTATTAGAATTATGTAAATTCTTTAATTATTTGGGGATTCCATTGCTTGTCATTAGGGGATTCCGATCGGAAATGACAGCAATGGAATCTTCCTTTCAGATCGGAGGACCTGGCCCTCGTGACCCCAGGACGTTTCCGAACCGGCTGCTTCCCTGGGATCCGTGGGCCTTTATGCAGGCCCAGGACCCAGAGTCTCCAAAGCCCGGGAGCCAGCAGGTAGGTTCAGAGTTTTTTACAGGTTGGAGACGTACTCTAGAGGTATGCCTCCGACTGCAAATTGTAGCCCAATATAGACTCTAGCAATCTACCAGCAACTGAAGTGAGACCAACTGGCCTTTCATTTCCTAGCTTTTCCCTGCCTCCATTTTGAGGAAAGGTTATACATTTGCTACCCTCCAATCCTCTGATAGAATTTTCCTTTCTAACGAACTTTGAAAAATTATAGGCAGAGCTTTCTTCTCTAGTTTCCCCTCTGGATCTTCATACATAAACCATCAGTTCCTGGTGACTTTTAACTTTGAGTAACTCTGTTAGTATCATTTTTCCTCCAAACCTGACCTCTTGTGAATCCCTTGCTTCCTTCGCCCCACCATTGGTGGCAGTGGCTTTAGCCGTCTAGCCCCTAAACCTCTTCACCTCGTCACCTCTCTCTGCTCTTTTAAGGCGCTCCTTAAAACATACCTCGTTGACCAGGCTTTTATTCACCTCTCCTAATATTTCCCTCTTTGGCTCATTGTAAATTTTTGTCTGATTGCGTGCCTGTGAAGCACCTTGCGACTGTGTACTATGTTAAAGGTGCTATATAAATTCAAGTTGCTGCTGTTGCTGTTGTTATTTAATATTTCTACCATTCCCTCTCCCTCTTCCACAAGCCATCCTCCTTCATATATTAGCAGTCCTAACTCTACCCTGACTACTAAGCCAGTCATTATTTGAAAAGCTCTAGCAGGAGATATATAGCAAACATTGGCCGCATCGGCGGGTCCGGTGTGGCTGGGGTCAGTAGCGGGTCCTGACCTCGCTGATGGCTCTATCCCGCTCAGTAGAATGATTTTACCGTGATTGGGCTTGTTAAGCCCGTCCAGCACGTTTGCCGGCCAATTGAAGGAAGCGAGTCTGATGACGTCACATGATGACACATCATCAGCCGGTTTCCTTAAAGGGACCAGGACCACATTGATTTTGATAGCTGCGCTGTCAGTGTTCTACAGCATTGAGGTGCTGCAAACACTGACAAGCACTGCACAGAGGTGCATATGCACCCAGGCTCTCCCATGACTCCCTCCATATGCTTATGGAGGGAGTCACAGCACACAGGGAGGTCCTCTTCCCTTCCAATGGGCGGAAGAAACCTCCCCAGGAGATCAACGCAACCTGGCTGCACATTGCACAGGAGGACACAAGCAGGGATGTCGTCAGGAGGACCAGGCTGTAGTGGCGCAAACCTTTCAATGATCTCAGTCGATCATGAAACATTACTGTCAAGGCACTCTCAACCTCATCCTGCTGTGCCACTCATGACATCCATATCACTCTGCCTTCTCTACCCTACTCCTGCACATCCTTACTCACGTCAACTTACCTTGCACCTCCACCCACCCCTCTCGATCTACATTATCACTTCCCCATCTCAATAAACACCCCTCACACTCACCCTCATCCTAATCCAATCATACCAACTAAAGAAAGAAAGATTTGCATTAACATAGTGCCTTTCATGACCACTGGACGTCTCAAAACGCTTTACAGCCAATGAAGTACTTTTGGAGTCTAGTCACTCTATTAATGTAGGAAACACCGCAGCCAATTTGTGCACAGCAAGCTCCCACAAACAGCAATTTGATAATGGCCAGATAATCTGTTTTTTTTGTTATGTTGATTGAGGATAAATTTTGCCCAGGACACCGGGGATAATTCCCCTGCTCTTCTTCGAAATAATGCCATGGGATCTTTTACGTCCACCTGAGAGAGCAGACAGGGCCTCAGTTTAATGTCTCATCTGAAAGACAGCACCTCCAATAGGGCAGGACTCCCTCAGCACTGCACTGGAGTGTCAGCCTAGATTTTGTGCTCAAATCCCTGGAGTGGGACTTGAACCCACAATCTTCTGCCAACACACTTGTGTGTTTTAGCCAATGTTCATGTGAAGTTTCTGTTAATGTGCTGTCAAACATTGAAATCTTTATGTTCAACACTTTGTGTTCTTGGACAGATTTGTGTGCACGTTTGGAAGTGGCTTAGTGAGTTGCAGTGAATGGTGAGTCATAACGGTACCCCCTGCAATGGTGATGAGTGTGAATGGAATGGCTTGGGCATTGTAGGGATGGTGTTGGTGTGGGCTGATGCCAACCTGGCGCATTACGTGGCAGCCAGGGTGTACAGCGTCAAGTGAAGTAAATCTGGCTATGGTGAGGCCATCCCTAGCCTCCCGGGCAGCAATGTGGTTGGGTGCTGATGCCCTGTGTCCTGTGCAGCATCAGTTGATTGTGGAGAAGGTTGGTGTTGTTGTTAGTGCTGCTGGTGTGCCTGGTGCTGCTGGTGTTGGGGCTGATTGTGGTGGGATTCTGAGGACCAAGGTGAGATAGTTTCAAGGTCACCAATGCTGATGTAATAGATGGCTGGTGAAGCTGAGATGACAGAAGCGATCTGTCAATGGTGAGAGAGGTTGTTCCAATGAGGTGACACTGAATACAGAGTTTACTCCAAACACTTGCAACCTGCATAAAGCTCAATCTGTCTTCCAAATGCAGTAAGCAACAACCACTGAGCTTGGAAAGTGAACAGTTGTGAGTTGGGAGCTTTTATAGCACTTGTGCAGCTGTCAAGTAAAGAGATCATTTTATGATACCACAACTCCCGACCTGCTTACCTGATATGATCCCCGAGCAGCGTGGAACCCATGGGCGACCTCGTAAAATTTAAAGGTGAGCTTAAAATACTTTTTAAGCGGCTCTTAACAAGGTCATAATGACCTAAATTACCTCCCCCACCGCTGCGTGTTGGGTCTGTTCAGTGTTGACAGACCCAACATCTGGGAAAGTCGGGTCGCAGCAGGTTGACAGTGGGTTCCCAAACGGCTGCCAAGCCACCAAACGCACCCGTTGACCCCCCAAAAAGTTCCCCCCATTAAATTTGTGAGACAATATTACAGCTTTGGATGCATTCTTCATCACTACACCATTGGGAGTTTAAAAAAATCCACTTTTGCAGCCTCAATCACACATACATCACATATCTTTCCCCAGCCAAGAGGACAGGAAGATAACCTATCCCAGGCCTCTGGTAATGTAACTGCCAGGTATGTGATAATCTGCTTTGATTCGAGCTCCAAATTTTCCTCATTGCTTGTCTGGAAATTCCCAGCTCTGCTTGGTATATAACTTGTAACTCCAACAAGCTGTCTGAAAATGAGGATTGTGCTTTGTGCAGCACCACAGACACTGGCCTATGTTGTGCACTCTATTATATAGTATTTTGGTACAACATGTTTATGTTACTTTTAAAATATTCCAAGCAAATTTAGAAAAAAACGCTTTGGCTGCTGATGTTAGAGACCAACATATTGTCTGCCATAGCAGCAGGAGGTTATGGCACAGCATAAAAAATAGTCCTTTTTTTTACTCGTTCCTGGGATGTGGGCTTCACTGGCAAGGCCAGCATTTATTGCCCATCCCTAATTGCCCTTGAGAAGGTGGTGGTGAGCCGCCTTCTTGAACTGTTGCAGTCCGTGTGGTGAAAGTACTCCCACAGTGCTGTTAGGTAGGGAGTTCCATGATTTTGACCCAGCAACGATAAAAGAATGGCGATATATTTCCAAGTCAGATGGTGTGTGACTTGGAGGGGAACTTGCAGGTGATGGTGTTCCCATGCGCCTGCTGCCCTTGTCCTTCTAGGTGGTAGAGTTCATGGGTTTGGGAGGTTCTGTCGAAGAAGCCTTGGCGAGTTGCTGCAGTGCATCTTGTAGATGGTACATACTGCAGCCACGATACGTCGGTGGTGGAGGGAGTGAATGTTTAAGGTGGTGGATGGGGTGCCAATCAAGCGGGCTGCTTTGTCCTAGATGGTGTCGAGCTTCTTGACTGCTGTTGGAGCTGCACTCATCCAGGCAAGTGGAGAGTATTCCATCACAGTCCTGACTTGTGCCTTGCAGATGGGGGAAAGGCTTTGGGAAATTAGAAGGTGAGACACTCACCGAAGAATGCCCAGCCTCTGACCCGCCCTATAGTAACAGTATTTATGTGGCTGGTCCAGTTAAGTTTATGGTCAATGGTGATTCCCCAGGATATCGATGGTGGGGGATTCGGTGATGGTAATGCCGTTGAATGTCAAGGGGCGGTGGTTAGACTCTCACTTGTTGGAGGTAGTCATTGCCTGCCACTTGTGTGGCACGAATGTTACTTGCCACTTATCAGCCTAAGCCTGAATGTTGTCCACGTCTTGTTGCATGCGGACATGGACTGCTTTATTGTCTGAGGAGTTGCGAATGGAACTGAACACTACGCATTCATCAGCGAACATCCCCACTGCTGACCTTATGATGGAGGGAAGGTCATTGATTAAGCAGCTGAAGATGGTTGGTTCTAGGACACTGCCCTGAGGAACACCTACAGCCATGTCCTGTTGCTGAGATGATTGGCCTCAAACAATCACAATCATCTTCCTTTGTGCTAGGTATGACTCCAGCCAGTGGAGAGTTTTCCCCCTGATTCCCAATGACTTCAATTTATCTAGGGCTCCTTGATACCATGCGCGGTCATAGAAACATAGAAACATAGAAACATAGAAGATAGGAGCAGGAGTAGGCCATTCGGCCCTTCGAGCCTGCTCCGCCATTCAACGAGATCATGGCTGATCATCCAAACCCTAGCACCCGGTCCCTACACCGACAGCCATCCCACCCAAGCCCTATCCCCATAACCCCATAACCCCACGTATTTAATCCCCCCTAACACTAAGGGTCAATTTTTTTATCATGGCCAATCAACCTAACCCGCACATCTTTGGACTGTGGGGGGAAATCGAAGCACCCGGAGAAAACCCACGCAAACACGGGGAGAATGTGCAAACTCCACACAGACAGTCACCCGAGGCCGGATTTGAACCCGGGTCAAATGCTGCCTTGATGTCAAGAGCAGTCAATCTCACCTCACCTCTAGAATTCAGCTCTTTTGTCCATATTTGGACCAAGGCTGTAATGAGGTCTGGAGCCAAGTGTCCTGGCAGAACCCAAACTGAGCATCAGTGAGCAGGTTATTGGTGAGTAAGTGCCGCTTGATAGCACTGTCGACGACATCTTCCATCACTTTGCTGATGATTGAGAGTAGACTGATGGGCGTTAATTTGCTGGGTTGGATTTGTTCTGCTTTTTGTGGACAGGACATACCTGGGCAGTTTTCCACATTGTCGGATAGATGCCAGTGTTGTATCTGTACTGGAACAGCTTGGCTAGAGGCGCGGCTAGTTCTGGAGCACAAGCCTTCAGCACGATAGCCGGGATATTGTCGGGGCCCACAGCCTTTTCTGTATCCAGTGCACTCAGCTGTTTCTTGATATCATGTGGAGTGAATCGAATTGGCTGAAGACTGGCTTCTGTGATGGTGGGAGTAGCAGAGCACTTGGAAAACAGTGACAGGATCGGACAAAGTCAACATGGATTCACAAAAGGTAAATCGTGCTTGACTAATCTACTGGAATTTTTTGAGGATGTAACTGGTAAAATAGATAAGGGAGAACCAGTGGATGTGGTGTATCTGGACTTTCAGAAGGCCTTCGATAAGGTCCCGCATAAGAGATTAGCATGTAAAGTTAAGGCACATGGGATTGGGGGCAAGGTATTGACTTGGATAGAGAACTGGTTGGCAGACAGAAAGCAAAGAGTTGGAATAAATGGGTCTTTTTCTGAGTGGCAGGCAGTGACTAGTGGGGTACCACAGGGATTGGTCCTTGGACCCCAGCTATTCACAATATATATTAATGATCTAGACAAGGGAACTAGGTGTAATATCTCTAAATTTGCAGACGACACAAAGCTGGGTGGGCGTGTGTGCTGTGAGGAGGATGCAGAGAAACTCCAGGATGATTTGGACATGTTGGGTGATTGGGCAGAAACATGGCAGATGCAATATAACGTGGATAAATGTGAGGTTATCCACTTTGGTGGCAAAAACAGGAAGGCAGATTATTATCTAAATGGCAATAGATTGGGAGAAGGGGAAGTACAACGAGACCTGGGTGTCCTTGTGCACCAGTCGCTGAAGGTAAGCATGCAGGTGCAGCAGGCGGTTAAGAAGGCAAATGGTATGTTGGCCTTCGTAGCGAGAGGGTTTGAGTACAGGAACAAGGATGTCTTGCTGCAGTTGTACTGGGCCTTGGTGAGACCACATCTTGAGTTTTGTGTGCAGTTTTGGTCGCCTTATCTGAGGAAAGATGTTCTTGCCATGGAAGGAGTTCAGTGAAGATTCACCAGGCTGATACCTGGGATGGCAGGAATGACTTATGAGGAGAGATTGGGTCAATTGGGCTTGTACTCGCAGGAGTTTAGAAGAATGAGAGGTGATCTCATTGAAACTTATAAAATTCTGACAGGACTGGACAGACTAGATGCAGGAAGAATGTTCCTGATGGTCGGGGAGTCCAGAACCAGGGGACACAGTCTAAGGATAAAGGGTAGGCCATTTAGGACAGAAATGAGGAGGAATTTATTCACCCAGAGAGTGGTGAACCTGTGGAACTCTCTACCACAGAAGGTGGTGGAGGCCAGTTCATTAAATATATTCAAGAAGGAGTTGGATATATTTCTTAAGGCTAAAGGGATCAAGGGGTATGGGGAGAAGGCAGGGACCGGGTACTGAATTTGGATGATCAGCCATGATCGCATTGAATGGCGGAGCAGGTTGGAGGGGCTGAATGGCCTACTCCTGCTCCTATCTTCTATGTTTCTATTTTTCTATGAGGAGGCCGATATGGATCATCCACTTGGCACTTCTGGCTGAAGATGGTTGCAAATGATTCAGCCTTGTCTTTTGCACTTACGTGCTGGGCTTCGCCATCACTGAGGATGGGGATGATCATGGAGCCTCCTTCTCTCGTTAGTTGTTTAATTGTCCACCACCATTCATGACTGGATGTGACAGGATTGCAGAGCTTTGATCTGATTCATTGGTTGTGGGATTGCTTTGGTCTGTCTATAGCATGCTGCTTCTGCTGTTTAGCATGCATGTAGTCCTGTGTTGCAGCTTCCCCAGGTTGGCACCTCATTTTTAGGTATGCCTGGTGCTGCTCCTGGCATGCTCTTCTACACTCCTCATTGAACCATCAACCCTGGCTTGATGATAATGGTAGAGTGAGGGATATGCCCGGCCATGAGGTGTGACTGTTTCTATGTACCATTACTTGTTCATTTTGTTTTTATAGGGACAGAGTACATCTGAACCTTAAGTCAACTAAATATCTCAAACGTACATCCTCGTCTTAAGGTGCTTGAATGAAAATGATCTGATGCTACTTTGCATATATTTTATTATTAAAGGGAACAGCTCAGTTTCCTGCAGTACATCAACTGTGTCACCTGATCCGTTAACGCATTTCCTATACCATGCAGCTCCTGTGAGAATAACTTTGTTTTGCTTTTCTATTTATAATAAGCATACAATTGAGCACTCATGCCACCAGCTTTAAATAGATCATGACACACCACTGACAACTACCATATCGCCTGTACCATTTAAAACAATTATATAAAGACAGTTACTGTATTACAGAAGAAGGAATTTATTAAATTTCTTTCTTTGAACCTCTGATATGCATTACATGTAATTTAGAAACTGACAGCACTCTCCTACTAGCCTCAGCTTACCTTATACTCCTGGGAAAACCCTAGTTGTATTACTAGGCCACAGAAACTTCATTAGGGCTTAGGAGAATCACTTATTCAGCAACAAACAAAGATTCTGCTGATTTCAGCATATGTCTGGCAGTTGCAGTGAATCCAAGATCACAGAAGCAGCTTAGTACTACAGTGTTATTAAAGAACATGGATAATGTTTGTTGTGAAAGTAAACCAGCAATGTTCTCTCAGATTCTTACAATGCTGTGAATGCCTCTGTTTCTATAGAATAACCATAGGAGTTTTTCATAAGTCTCAATATGCCTAAATTCATTACAGACAGTTGCACGAACACCCAGAATAACTGAAAACAGAGTTGTATGGTAAGACCAGTCAGTCTAAACCACCATTTTATGTTGTAGGAATTGCTAAATTCCTAACCAAAGGACTGAGATCGAGTCAGTCTGTCAACCAAACGAAGTTTGATACTGTTTTGCAGAAATGGCAATCAAAACACAGGAGAACTAACTAACAAGTCTATGCTCAATGCTGGCTCCACGAGGACTGAGGGAAAACGCTCCTCAGTCTGACGTCATGACGTCATCACGTTTCCCACCGTTGGGAACGTCATGTGACATCATCGGGTTCGGTCTTAATCCTACAGAGACCGCGCTATTTACATGCAGTAAAACGAATACAGGTACAGATTCATTCTGTTACAAATAATTATGTACATCGATATAAGAGTCCCTTGGTGACTCTGCCACATGCGCCCCCCCAGAATTGTCTTTAACAGTGAAAGTCAATCGAAGAGGAGGTCGGACAAGCCTGTTCGAATGACTCCTATATTCCTGGAATCGCCAACCGCCATCGCGGCCGTGGGACATCCCTCAGGCTCGGTCTTCCTTTCCCGTATTTGGTGCTGGTGTTTTTTCTTCGGTTGAGGCGTGAAACTGCAGGGAGGCCGGCAGCATCTGGCTCTCGCGCCGCAACGGGCGTGGTAAAAACACAAGCCGGGCGATGGAGGCGTCGGGGCGGAGTCCACGAGGGAGGGGCGCCTCATGGCGGCGCAGAATTGCTGTGTGGCCGCATAAATGGTGTCTGCTTCGGCGGCAAGTGCTACGCAATCCGTAGTATCCGATCTTGCGAGGGCTGCCTGTATCTGCTCGGGCAATTGACTCAAGAACAACTCTCAAAAGAGGAAACATTGCAGTTCGGAGCCAAGGAGTGTGAGCATCTGGCACATTAACTCCGACGGCTTGGAGTCGCCTAACCCGGGCAGTGTCAGTAAGCGGCGTGCGCGCTCCGCCTTCGTGAGGCCGAAAACCTGAATTAACCGCGCTTTTAGCGTGCTGTACTTGCCGTCGACCGGGGGGTTTTCAAGCAGGTTGATGATCCTCGAAGCCGTGGAGCCGTCGAGTGCGGAGACCACATAGAGGTAACGGGTCAGATCCGCCACGATGTTTCGAAGGTCAAACTGAGCTTCCGCTTGCATGAACCAGGAGGCCGCCTGTTGTTCCCAAAACTGAGGGAGCTTCAAAGCCATCGCGTTCGCTTCCATCGTTTCATTGCGTTGCGCTTCCTCCGCAAAGATCGTTCGCGAAAGTTCGGGGTCACCACTGTAGGAATTGCTAAATTCCTAACCAAAGGACTGAGATCGAGTCAGTCTGTCAACCAAACGAAGTTTAATACTGTTTTGCAGAAATGGCAATCAAAACGCAGGAGAACTAACTAACAGATCTATGCTCAATGCTGGCTCCACGAGGACTGAGGGAAAACGCTCCTCAATCTGACATCATGACATCATCACGTTTCCCGCCGTTGGGAACGTCACGTGACCCATGTGATGACGTCATTACGTTCGGTCTTAATCCTACAGAGACCGCGCTATTTACATGCAGTAAAACGAATACAGGTACAGATTCATTCTGTTACAGATAATTATGTACATCGATATAAGAGTCCCTTGGTGGCTCTGCCACAATGTAACTATTTTTCTAAATAATTAAATAAAAATTGAAGCTTTTTGACACACTATTATTTAGAATCACTGTACAAATCGCACAGTACAATTTTTTTGAGTGTAATATCAACCTGTTACCAAAATGTTATATTCTGTAAGTCCAACAATTACATCAGTTTTAAGTGAATGGAAATTCACTCATGTAAATTGTTTGTAACTCTAATCACAGCAATATTTTGTGCTGCACCAATTAACACTCAAAGTGATATTCAGCAGTGATTTAACATTGTACTGGGGTTTATTTGAGATAAATGTTAGAAAAATCCTTACTATGAAGGAGAAGAAAATCTCGAGGACCTTATTGTGCCCATTTTTCAGGCAGAAAATAGGGGCTCAGAGGTCCACTTTAGGGGGTTGACATCCTGCACCTGAGCAGTGCCAGAAACACATCCACGCCATATTCGTTTGGGTGCTAAAGACCCTGGCATCAGCCTAAAACAGTTCTTAGTCCCCTTGCATATACTAATAAGGGGTCTAAAGGCTGTTTTAGGACCCCTTTCCCAAATCTTCAACAACTAGACAGAGCTTGCCCCACACAAGCTCCAACTGGTTTTTACAGTTCTACAGCTAGTGGTCCTTAAATTTGGCTTTAATCTTTTTTAACAAGTTATTTTTCTGCGGAGCCAGAAGAAGCAGCAGTTTTCATTCCACTTGCACAGAATTTTAAACTATGTGCTTCCCAACTATATTGGTATTTCTAAAACCATATACCCACATGCATAAAAGCCTTGCATCTAGCATGCCTCTGTCATACACCAGATTTCACACTTTGTTACAGATACAAAACAATCTTTAAAACATTTTTAAAAAAGGAGAATGAATGCTAGTTTGAAGAACTTGAAGTTTGCATGAGGTACAAATCTCTGATTGATCTCAGCAGTTTATAAGTAGCTACAATTACTTGAATTGTCTATTTAGAGCAGTGGCCTTAAAGCCACAAGCTATGTTAGCAGTTGAATATCATAACCGTGCTTCAGACTACTCAAGATCAATTCCATAGGAGATCTGCTATATAATTTTTATACCTGCTTTTATAATCTGTGCATGTCTATGTGCTTAATAATACCTGTTAGTGCCTTAATATTTAAAGTAACTGATGTTTATACTCACTTTAATACTGTGTAAAAGAAGTAGCTGATCAAGCCTATTCTGGCCTACCTAAGCCCATTCCCCCATGTTTAACCTACCAATCAAAAGATGTCACTTAAGACTTGCATTGTCTCATCTATATGAGCCTTAATTTTCATTACTTTATATGTAGAAAAGATGACCTTAATAATATATTATTATGTAATACACATCACTGTGTATCTGTGTATCAGAGGCTCCTGTGCCACATTCTATAAAACAGTATGTAAAATGGAGACAAGTGCTAAACTGGATGGTTGTTATTCAGTCAACTCCTCATGCTCTTCTAGAACCTGACCCTTATTTGGAGCTATACTCACTTGGTTCCGATCAACAGAATTGTCACAAAACCAGGAATGATGAAGGTTGGTCTAAGCTGAAAGAAATTTTTTTTTAACTCAAAAATAAACATTAAATGTGAAATATGAAGGGGTAGTAAATTGAACACTCTGCAATCTCCAGCAGTGGAAGGCTTATAACAACTGCTTGACATCATGTGCTGGTTCACAAACGTCATCTCCAAGCTGTTAATGGAGACAACGAGGTAGAGTTTCCGCTTTGGGCGCATCTGGTAGTGCTTGAAATTGTGCTGGTTTTTCCAAAGTGAAGTTATGGTTCAAGTTTCCGTTCAAACTCATTTGCATAATCACAAATGTAAAATCTTCCATGAACCAGCGGAATCGGGCAGCGTAATGGAATGGAATTGTTTTTTTTTCTTGCATTAAAAATTATTTATTGACGTATTTAAGAGTGGTAACCTGGTGCAGTTTTATTAATACAGCAGAAAATGGGTTTATCAAAAAAAATAAGCATTTTTAGTAAAGAGTGCCTAGTCCGCCACCTGTGAGTAACCTGATTTCAAATCACTGAAAATTACTTTTAAAATGATACAAAACCATTTACTAGGCTTCATTGGTGTACACTAGTCAATGTCTTAGTAAATTAAATATTTTTAATATTTAAAAACTTTTAAAACGTGCCGACTAGCGCCTAAACAAACAAGCTGCCCAGGAGGGGAGGAAAAAGAGTGGGAGAGCAATAGTCGTAGGGGATTCTATAGTAAGGGGAACAGATAGGCGTTTCTGTGGCCGTAGACGTGAATCCAGGATGGTTTGTTGCCTCCCTGGTGCCAGGGTCAAGGATGTCACTGAGCGGCTGCAGGGCATTCTGGAGGGGGAGGGTGAACAGCCAGAGGTCGTGGTCCACATTGGTACCAACGACATAGGTAAAAAGAGGGATGAGGTCCTGCAGCAAGAATTTAGGGAGCTAGGGGCAAGATTAAGGAGCAGGACCTCAAAGGTTGTAATCTCTGGATTACTCCCGGTGCCACGTGCTAGTGAGTATAGGAATAGGAGGATAGAACAGATGAATGCGTGGCTAAAGGGATGGTGCAGGAGGGAGGGCTTTAGTTTCCTGGATCACTGGGTCTGCTTCTGGGAAAGGTGGGACTTGTACAAGTCGGATGGTTTACACCTGAACCAGAGGGGAACCAATATCCTTGCGGGGAGGTTTGCTAGCACTGCTGGGGGGGGTTTAAACTAATTCGGCAGGGGGATGGGATACAGAGTGGAGCTATAGTAGGGGGTGATGTACAGCCAAATAAGGAGGAAAAAACAAGTCAGCAGGGAAGGCAGAGCAAAGATGTGAAGGCAAAAGGGAATATGGCAGGGCTGGAAGGCATTTATTTTAATGCAAGGAGTCTTGCAAATAAGGTGGATGAACTGAAGTTGTTGTTGAACACATGGGAGTACGATATTGTTGCTATCACGGAGACATGGTTGAGGGAGGGTCAGGACTGGCAGCTAAATATTCCGGGGTATAGAATCTTCAGGCGAGACAGAGGGAGGTGTAAAAGGGGAGGGGGTGTTGCAATATTAATTAAGGAGTCTATTACTGCTGTAAGGAGGGATGATATATTAGCGGGTTCCTCTAATGAGGCCATATGGGTAGAACTTAAAAACAAAAAGGGGTCAAGCACCTTGCTGGGAGTGTACTATAGGCCCCCAAACAGTCAGGGGGAGATAGAGGAACAGATATGCAGGCAGATATCAGAAAAGTGTGAAAATAATAGGGTAGTAATAGTGGGGGATTTCAACTTCCCCAATATAAATTGGGATAGTCAGAGTGTGAAAGGCTTGGAGGGAGCAGAATTCTTAAAGTGCATCCAGGAAAGCTTTTTGAGCCAACATGTAGAAAGTCCTACAAGAGAGGGGGCGGTACTGGACCTAATTCTAGGGAATGTAGCCGGGCAGGTGGTGGAAGTGTCTGTAGGAGAGCATTTTGGCGATAGTGACCACAATTCGGTGAGATTTAAGGTGGTCATGGAAAAAGACAAAGACGGCCCGGAAATCAGGGTTCTAAATTGGGGGAAGGCCAATTTTAATAAGATAAGACAGGATCTGGCAAAAGTGGACTGGGAGCAGCTACTTATAGGAAAATCCACATCAAAACAGTGGGAGGCTTTCAGAAGGGAAATAGAGAGAGTACAACACCAACATGTTCCTGTAAAGGTCAAGGGTGGGACCAACAAGCAAAGGGAACCTTGGATGACAAAGGATATACAAAAATGCATTAGGAAAAAAAGGGGGGCTTTTGGCAGTTACAAAAGACAAAAGACGGTGGAAGCCCTAGAGGAGTATAGGAGGTGCAGGGGCATACTTAAAAAGGAAATTAGGAGGGGCCATGAAATAACACTGGCGAGCAAAATAAAGGAAAATCCTAAGATGTTTTATAAGTATATTAAGGGCAAGAGGATAACCAGGGAAAGGGTAGGGCCCATTAGGGACCAAAGTGGCAAGCTGTGTGTAGAGCCAGATGAAGTAGGTGGGGTTTTAAATGAATTTTTTGCCTCAGTGTTCACTATGGAGAAAGACGATGTAGATATAGAAGTCGGGCAAGGGGACTGCGACATACTTGAACATATTAGCATCGAGAGGGAGGAGGTACTAGCGGTTTTAGCAGGCCAAAAAGTGGATAAATCCCCAGGCCCGGACGAGATGTATCCCAGGCTGTTGTGTGAGGCAAAGGAGGAGATTGCAGGGGCTCTGACACAAATTTTCAGAACCTCTCTGGCCACAGGGGATGTACCAGAGGACTGGAGAACAGCTAATGTAGTACCATTATTCAAGAAGGGTAGCAGGGATAAACCAGGGAATTACAGGCCAGTGAGCCTAACATCTGTGGTAGGGAAATTATTGGAAAAAATTCTGAGGGACAAAATTAGTCTCCACTTGGAGAGGCAAGGATTAATCGGGGATAGTCAGCATGGCTTTGTCAAGGGTAAATCATGTCTGACCAATCTGATTGAATTTTTCGAGGGGGTGACTAGGTGTGTGGATGAGGGAAATGCTGTGGATGTGGTTTACATGGACTTCAGTAAAGCTTTTGACAAGGTCCCGCATAGGAGACTGGTCAAGAAGGTAAGAGCCCATGGGATCCAGGGGGCCTTGGCGCGTTGGATCCTAAACTGGCTGAGTGGCAGGAGGCAGAGGGTGATGGTCGAAGGTTGCTTTTGTGACTGGAAGCCTGTGTCCAGTGGGGTACCTCAGGGATCGGTGCTGGGTCCCTTGCTGTTTGTGATCTACATTAATGATTTGGATGAGAATGTAAAGGGTATGATCAGTAAGTTCGCGGATGACACGAAAATTGGTGGGGTGGTAAATTGCGAGGAGGAAAGCCTCAGGCTACAGGACAATATTAACGGGTTGGTCAGATGGGCGGAAAAGTGGCAAATGGAATTTAACCCGGAAAAGTGCGAGGTGATGCATTTTGGACGGACAAATAAGGCAAGGGAATACACAATGAGTGGTAGGACCCTAGGAAGTACAGAGGGTCAGAGGGACCTTGGTGTACATGTACATAATTCCCTGAAGGCAGCGGAACAGGTAGATAAGGTGGTTAAAAAGGCTTATGGGATACTTGCCTTCATTAGCAGAGGCATAGAATATAAGAGCAGGGAGGTTATGATGGAGCTGTACAAAACGCTGGTGAGGCCACAGCTGGAGTACTGTGTGCAGTTCTGGTCGCCTCACTATAGGAAGGATGTGATTGCTTTGGAGAGGGTGCAGAGGAGATTCACCAGGATGTTACCTGGGATGGAGCGCCTCAGCTATGAAGAGAGACTGGACAGGCTGGGGTTGTTTTCCTTGGAGCAAAGAAGGCTGAGGGGGGACCTGATTGAGGTGTACAAAATGAGGGGCATAGATAGGGTAGATAAAGAGGAACTTTTCCCCTTAGTAGGGGGGTCAATAACAAGGGGGCACAGATTCAGGGTAAGGGGCAGGAGATTTAGGGGGGATTTGAGGAGGAACTTTTTCACCCAGAGGGTGGTTGGAAGCTGGAACTCACTGCCTGAAAGGGTGGTAGAGGCAGGAACCCTCACAACATTCAAGAAGCATTTGGATGAGCACTTGAAATGCCATTGCATACAAGGCTATGGACCAAATGCTGGAAAATGGGATTAGACTGGACAGGGAGGGATGGGCGGCGCAGACACGATGGGCCGAAGGGCCTCTTTCTGTGCTGTAAAACTCTATGACTCTATGACTCTAAGCTCAATTTGAAGACCCTCCTCGAACGGTCGCAAACGAGCGCAATTGGCGGAAATTCGCCATCCTCATTATTTTAATCTGGGGGCGGGGCCAGTTTTGTGGGCGAGGCTGGCTACCAGCACGATGTTTTTTAAACCAGGGTTAAACAGATCAGCCATGATCTTCTGGAATGGCGGAGCAGGCTCGAGGGGCCGATTGGCCTACTCCTGCTCCTATTTCTTATGTTCTTATGTTCTTATGTAAAGATCGCGGAAACTTGATTTACGCTCAACGTAACTTGCGCTTAAAGTTCCGTGATCTTTTACACTGGTTTGGCCGATTTCAGGCAGATTGCGCTGCAAACCAGCAAAAACTCCAGGCCTATCGTTTTTTATTAAGCTGTTTACGTATACAAAAACTGTAAAAAGACATTTACTTTTATTCAACAACAACTTGCATTTATATGGCATCTTTAACATAATAAAACTTCCCCAGAAACTTTACAGGAGCATCACCAGACCAAATTTGACACCGAGCCACATAAAGAGATATTAGGACCAACTTTTTGTTAGTGACCAAAAGCTACCTTAATAAACTTGTTGCAAATGATACGTAATCTGCCCCTTTTGAGTATATATATACTATTAGCTTCTCATTTATATCGTGTAGCTTTTGAGGGAGTGAGATAATTTACCCAGTTTGTATATTTTATACAGTGTCATTTTGTAGCTTAATTATTTATTACAACGCAGATTGTGACACTATCCTCGCTAATGTTTTGGGGAGTTTATCACTTGTGTGCATACATTACTTTATTTTCAGGTTAATAAAAATGGTCCCTTGAGGCTGAGGGGAATCTTCTGTTGAATTAAACCTAACTCTCTGGCTTATCTAGCTGTACCCTAATGCTAGTTGACTTGAAAGCTTGACAGAAAAAGGTTTGTTCTTGGATTTTGAAGTGTATTCTGCTGGAAAAACAGCAAGGCTGTGGAACACCAGGTTACACCGACTTAACAATGTAGTATCAGTATAATGACCTTGAAGTTGAAGAAGTGCAGGCACCAGTATAAAAGAGAGCTGTGGAAAGTCAGTGACAAGGCTTTATAATTGCTGTATAAGTTTACATCTGTAATCAATAAAAATTGTCAAAATAAATTTGTGTGCAATATTTTTATCTTAAAATCTTTTAAAATGGTGATGTCAAATTTTGCTTAACATTCTCAACACCCATAAGAGCCTCAATTTTCCTATAATTTTATCGTGGAACATTTGAGATACTTACCAGTTACACAGATTCTAATGTTATTACAACAACAACTTGTATTTATATAGCGCCTTTAATATAGTAAAACGTCCCACAGTGCTTCACTGGAATGTTATAAAACAAAAATTTGACACCGAGCCACATAAGAAGAAATTAGGGCAGGTGATCAAAAGCTCGGGCACAGAGGTAGGCTTTAAGGAGCGTCTTAAAGGAGGAAAGAGAGGTAGCGAGGGGGACAGGTTTAGGGAGGGAGTTCCAGAGCTTAGGGCCTAGGCAACAGAAGGCACGGCCACCGATAGTTGAGCGATTATAATCAGGGATGCTCAAGAGGGCAGAATTTGAGGAGTATAGATGTCTCAGGGGGTTTTGGGGCTGAAGGAGATTACAGAGATAGGGAGGGGTCGAGGCCATGGAGGGATTTGAAAACAAGGATGAGAATTTTGAAAGTGAGGCGTTGCTTAACCAGAAGTTAGCGAGCACAGGGGTGATGGGTGAACGGGACTTGGTGCGAGTTAGGACATGGGCAGCCGAGTTTTGGATGACCTCAGGTTTACATAGGGTAGAATGTGGGAGGCCAGCCAGGAGTGCTTTGGAATAGTCAAGTCTAGAGGTATCAAAGGCATGGATGAGGGTTTCAGCAGCAGATGAGCTGAGGCAGGGTGGGGGACGGGCAATGTTACAGAGGTGGAAATAGGCGTTCTTAGTTATTTTGTGGATATGTGGTTGGAAGCTCATTTCAGGGTCAAATATGACACCAAGGTTGTGAACAGTCTGGTTCAGCCTCAGACAGTTGCTAGGGAGAGGGTTGGAGCTGGTGGCTAGGGAACGGAGTTTGTGGCGGGAACCAAAGACAATAGCTTCGGTTGCTGCGTCCGTGTATAATAAGACACAGACTGCGGAGAACGGTACAACAGGTTTTTACTCAACGTGGCTCACACTGCAACTGATCTGTACAGATTACTACTCAGGGCTATATACAGGTGTGGTCACTGCCGGTACTACAGTATACATGAGCTGTAAAAGATAGTTCCCCACTTAAAGGTATATACATTACAATTCCTCCCCTTTTAGATTAACAGTACCATAACACTCATTTAACAACTAAATATCAAACTAATTACAATTAACACTTTTAACATGCAACATTAGCTGAAAATAGTCTATTTATATATTCAGTCTTTGGGGAGGCTTCCTGATACTTTCTGGAAAGCGCCTTTCCCGAGTGTCTTGATCTTGGTGCAGAGGCGATTCTGGCCCCCTGTCGTCGGTTGGTTCATCAGCTTCCGATGCTACTGTTTCTGGGGTAGATGCGACCTGTACGTCGGGTTCATCACCAGGTACGTATGGGCGAGGCATGGGGTTGACTTGTTCCTCTGACTCTAGGATCTGGACAGCATGGCGTCTCACGATGCTCTCCCCAACGTCCACTGTGTACATTAGTGGGCCCTGCCGTGTTCATATCGTTCCTGGCTGCCATTTTTCTGTTCGGTAGTCATGGGCCAAGACTGGTTGCCCTACATTGAAGCTCCTTGTTGGCTTCTCATGGATGTGCTGGAATTGCTTACTCTCAACATCTCTTTGTACGTTTGGTCTGAGCAAATCCAGGCGAGATCTTAACCTTCGGTTAAAGAACATCATGGCTGGGGCCTGGTTGGTGACTGCATGTGTCGCATTCCGGTAGGCGAACAGGAAATTGTCCACCTTGTGCTGCAGCGGAATGTTGTCAATGTACATAGCCTTTATTGCCTTCTTAAAGGTTTGTACGAACCTCTCAGCCAATCCATTTGTGGCTGGATGATACGGGGCGGATGTGTAATGCCTTACCCCATTCTTTTTCAAGAACCTCCGGAACTCTTCTAACACAAACTGTGGTCCGTTGTCGGAGCAAATCTGTTCTGGCAAGCCATTCCTGGCAAAAATGGTCCGAAGGACTGCAATAGTTTTCTCCGTGGTGGTGGAGGATATTTTGATGACCTCAGGCCATTTCGAGTGCGCATCCACGGCTATTAAAAACATTGGCCTAGAAATTCAGTTTGGGCCCGCCAGCTGGCGTGTGCCCAAAAGTTAGCGCTGCGCGCGGTGCCAGTTGCGCCCGTGAGATATTCAGTTTCTGCGCCCCAAGTCAGAACCGGGCGCTGTTCCAGGGTGTGCCCGCCTGCGCTTGGGGCGCTGAAACTGAATATCAGCGCTCTAGGTGCCGCTGCGCCACCCGATGCGGTGCGGCAGGCTGCGGTACTGCAGGCCTCCTCCTTCTCTTAAGGTGGAGGAGGCTGCAACGGGGAGATCGCCACTGGATTGTGCCGGCAAATGAGCCCGGCACCACGGAGAAGTGCCGGGCTCGCGGAAAGCAGCCGACAATGCCGCGGGGGGGGTGGTGGAGGAGGCCAGGGAAGGAGGTGCAGGCAGGCGGCCGCCGAAAAAGCGGCCGGCCGCACCTCCACCTTTATGCGCCCCACTAAGGCTGCAGGAAGGCCCTGGTCTCCGGATGTTAGTAGCGGCCGCCACGGAGGAGGCGGCTACTGAAGATGGGGGTCGGGGCGGTAGCGGGGTGGAACCGGGGCACTGCGCACACCGATGACGTCATCGGTGCCGGCGCAGCGCTACCGGCTACCGCCGCCATTACCGCGGCACTCAATATCAGCGCTACCACCCCTACTGGCGCAAAAGCCCTCTTTGGGTGAAAACTGGGCGCAAAGCCAACTGAATTTCCAGCCCATTGAGTCCATGAATGGACCAGCAAAATCAATATGCACCCGTTGCCATGGAGATTAGGGCCACTCCCATGGGTGTAGAGGGGCCTGTGGTGGTGCATTTTGGACTTTCTGGCATCCTGAGCAACTCTTGGTCAGGTCCTCGATTTGTTTATCGATTCCCGGCCACCACACATAAGCCCTGGCTAGGCTTTTCATTTTTACCCCTCCCAGATGACCCTCATGAAGCTCATTGAGCACTCTATCCCTTAACTTTGGTGGAATTACCACTCGGGATCCACACATCAAGGTCCCCCGGCACACTGACAGCTGTTCTCTCCTTGTCGAGAATGCTGGCAACAGTGAGTCGCCATGTGCTGGCCATCCCTTCACCGTCAAATCATATACCCGAGACAGTGTCGGGTCATTTCGGGTTTCCTTTTCGATA
Organism: Somniosus microcephalus; assembly: GCF_052327205.1. Classification (NCBI taxonomy): domain Eukaryota; kingdom Metazoa; phylum Chordata; class Chondrichthyes; order Squaliformes; family Somniosidae; genus Somniosus; species Somniosus microcephalus. The sequence goes on from NC_140992.1 coordinate 78,166,301, forward strand.
CAAGTGTTAGTTACCGGTAGGTATTCAACTATAGTCGAATGGAATATTTTGACAGGATCCACTGCTGCTGCTTCCTCCGCAGTAGGCAGTGGCAGGCGTGATAGCCCATCAGCATTTCCATGCTGTTTCGTGCCCTTATATTCAATCTCATAGTGGTGCGCCCCTAGAAAAAGTGACCATCTTTGTAGTCGTTGCGCAGTCATCACCAGAACGCCCTTCTTCGGATTAAAAATGGAGACAAGAGGCTGGTGATCCGTCAGCAAGGTGAATTTCTGCCCGTGCAGATAGTGATTGAACTTTTTCACTCCCCACACTAGGCTGAGGGCCTCCCTGTCAATCTGGGCGTAGTTACGCTCGGCTGAGGTTAGTGATCGTGACGCAAAGGCTATTGGCCTCTCTGAGCCGTCCGAGAATTTGTGCGACAGCACCGCTCCAATGCCGTAGGGTGACGCATCACATGCCAACCGAATTGGTAATGCTGGGTTGTAATATAGAAACATAGAAGATAGGAGCAGGAGTAGGCCATTCGGCCCTTCGAGCCTGCTCCGCCATTCAACAAGATCATGGCTGATCATCCAAACCCTAGCACCCGGTCCCTACACCGACAGCCATCCCACCCAAGCCCTATCCCCGTAACTCCGTAACCCCATGTATTTGAATCCCCCCTAACACTAAGGGCCAATTTTTATCATGGCCAATCAACCTAACCCGCACATCTTTGGACTGTGGGAGGAAACCGGAGCACCCGGAGAAAACCCACGCAAACACGGGGAGAATGTGCAAACTCCACACAGACAGTCACCCGAGACCGGATTTGAACCCGGGTCCCTGGCGCTGTGAGGCAACAGTGCTAACCACTATGCCACCGTGCCAATACCTCTTTCGATGTGATTAGTGTTTTGCTCTTCTGGAAAGCTCGTCTACATTTGTCACTCCACATCCATGGCACCCCAGTTTGCAGTAGGTTGTTCAGTGGGTGTAGCATTGTAGACAAATTTGGCAAGAACTTATGGTAGTAGTAGACCAGCCCGAGGAATGACCTCAGTTGTGAAACATTTTCTGGTGCTGGAGCCTTGACTACTGCCTCAATCTTCTCTGGGGACTTATGTAACCCCTCTTTATCGATAACGTGGCCACAATACGAGATCTGTTTTCTAAAATACTCGCATTTGGGGTGGTTAGCTCGGAGCCTATATTCCTGCAATCTAGTGAGCACCTGCTCCAGGTTGGCAAGGTGATCACTGTCATTTTCGCCCATGACCAGGATGTCGTCCAAATAACACTGGGTCCCTGGGATCCCTTGCAGGACTTGTTCCATTGCCCTCTGCCAAATAGCCGGAGCTGATGCTACCCCGAATACCAGCCAGTTGTATTGGTAGAGACCTTTATGGGTGTTGATTGTGAGGTTTTTTTTTGATGCTTCTTCTACCTCTATTTGCAGATACGCCTGGGCCAGATCAATCTTAGTGAAGCGTTTCCCTCCAGATAGCGAGGCAAAAATATCTTCAATCCGCGGAAGTGGATATTGTATGGTGTGAAGGACCGGGTTCACTGTTACCTTAAAGTCCCCACAGATGCGAACCTTCCTTGGTTCCCCAGGCGTGCTGCTCAATGACTTTTTCATCACAGGGACGATGGGTGTAGCCCACTCGCTCCAGTCTACCTTGGACAGTGCACCTGAACGTTCCAGACTCTCCAGCTCTGCTTCGACGGCTGGGCGGATCGCATAAGGTACCGGTCTGGCCTTAAAAAATTTGGGGCTTGCGTTTTCTTCGATTTCAATCGTCGCTGTCATGCCTTTTAGTGTTCCGAGTCCTTGCTGGAACACTTCTTTCACATCAGTTAGTATCTTTGACAGTCGCCCAGGTGTGACGTCGTCATCCTTTTTGTCAGCCACAGTCAGTGCCTGTATGGAATGCCAATTCAGTTGTATTTTCTGGATCCATTCATGTCCCAGTAATGGTGGTCCTCCATCTTGTAATACATACAGGTCTAGTTTTGGTGTTTCCTTACGTTATATATAACGGTCACCCTTATTTTTCCTTTGGGGTAGACTTTTTGCCCCGTGTACGTCTTCAAAATAATTTTTGTGTCTCTCAAGGGTATGTGTGAGAATAGCCGCTCATAGTCCCGTCGGTTTATGACTGTTAGGGCTGATCCTGTGTCCAATTCCATCTTTACCTGGACTCCTGCTATCCTGAGAGTGACCCAAATGGTTCGGTGATCCTCCGTTGTGATCACATTATGTAGTTTCAGACAACTCAGTTCCCTGCTTTCGGAGTCATTATCACTCTTTTGTTCGTCTGAACTATTCTCCGCCATCTTATGTACCTTCTTGTACTTTTCTTTGGTAGGTTTCTTATTGCTGGTTTTCTTTCCCGACCTGCAGACTCGTGCTATGTGTCCTACTTTTCCACACTGTCTGCACACTTTGTCTTTGAACCAGCAATCATTCTGGTCGTGTGTTGTTCTGCCGCAGCGATAGCACTTCTCTGTTCCATATGACATTTCGTTTGTGCCATATTCTTGCGGTCTCTGTTGTATCTCTGCAGCGCCCCGTGCTGCTGCTTCATATGATACCGCAATGCTGAAAGCCTTTTCCAGCTTAAGGTCCTTTTCAGATAAAAGCTGTTTCTGGGTTCCTTCACTTTGAAGCCCACACACAAACTTGTCCCTTAAGGTATCTGCCAGTCCCGCTCCAAACTGGCAGTGTTTCGATAGTTTGTGCAGTTCTGTTAAATAATCAGCATTGCTTTCATCCTTATGCTGGTTCCGTTTGTGAAACTTGAATCTTTCTGCTATCAGCAGCGGTGTGGGGTTTAAATGTTCCTTTAGTATCGTTACTATGTCTTCAAAACTCTTTTCCATTGGCTTCGTTGGGGTTACTAGATTTCGTAATAAACCGTATGTCTTTGTACCCATTAAATTTAACAACACCGACGCTTTCTTGTTATCTGACACCTCATTTGCCTTGCAGTGCACCTCTATTTGTTCGACATATGTAGTCCAATCTTCGACTTCATTGTCAAATGCGGTGATACTGCCACTCTTCGGCATTTTGGGTGTGGTTTAAAATGGCGTCTCCCAATGGCTTAAAATGGGGTCTCCCGTGCTTTCCTTCCTTCCCCGCTGCTGCCAACACCGCTCCCGGCGGTTCTCCTGGCAATGGCGGCGCCCTGTATGTTTCTGCGCGTCTCTCTCTCCTTCTCTCCGACGCTGCTCGGCCCCTGAACACCGGCTGCACCCTGTGCGCTCTGCCCTCTCTCTCTCTCCCCCGTCGATGCTGCTCGGCCCTTTGCTGTGCCGCTCGGTCGGGCTCTAGCCCGCCGCTGTCCGGGAAGGGTCTGCGCACTACCTGTTGTCAGCCCGTTTCGCTGGACCACCTCGACTGGAAAGCCAAGCCTGGCTCTCGACAGCCTCCCCCGCAATTCTCGAGTCTCTGCTGGATGACTGGGCGGTTGCCCGTGGTCGACGCCCGAGTCTCTGGCCTTGACCTCCAATCCACTGATCTCCAGGAACGAATCCCCGGGAGGTGATGCAGAGTTGCAGGTAGGTTCGAACTTGCCTCGTCGTCAATGTTGCGTCCGTGTATAATAAAACACAGACTGCGGAGAACGGTACAACAGGTGTTTACTCAACGTGGCTCACACTGCAACTGATCTGTACAGATTACTACTCGGGGCTATATACAGGTGTGATCACTGCCGGTACTACAGCATACATGAGCTGCAAAAGATAGTTCCCCACTTAAAGGTATATACATTACATCGGTCTTCCCCATATTTAATTGGAGAAAATTTCTGCTCATCCAGGACTGGATGTCGGACAAGCAGTCTGACAATTTAGAGACCGTGGAGGGGTTGAGAGAAGTGGTGGTGAGGTAGAGCTGGGTGTCATCAGCATACATGTGGAAAGTGATTCCGTGTTTTTGGATGATGTTGCCAAGGGACAGCAAATAGATGAGAAATAGGAGGGGGCCAAGGATAGATCCTTGGGGGACCCCAGATGTAACGATGCGGGAGTGGGAAGAGAAGCCATTGCAGGTGATTTTCTGGCTATGATTAGATAGATAAGAATGGAACCAGGCGAGTGCAGACCCACCCAGCTGGACGACGGTGGAGAGGTGTTACATAGAAAACATAGAAACATAGAAGATAGGAGCAGGGGTAGGCCATTTGGCCCCTCGAGCCTGCTCCACTGTTTAATGAGATCATGGCTGATCATCCAAATTCAGTACCCTGTCCCTGCCTTCTCTCCATATCCCTTGATCGCTTTAGCCTTAAGAAATATATCTAACTCCTTCTTGAATATATTTAATGAATTGGCCTCCACTGCCTTCTGTGGTAGAGAATTCCACAGGTTCATCACTCTCTGGGTGAAGAAATTCCTCCTTATCTCTGTCCTAAATGGCTTACCTCTTATCCTTAGACTGTGACCCCTGGTTCTGGACTCCCCGGCCATCGGGAACATCCTTCCTGCATCTAGTCTGTCTAGTCCTGTTAGAATTTTATAAGTTTCAATGAGATCCCCTCTCATTCTTCTAAACTCCAGCGAGTATAAGCCCAATCGACCCTCTCCTCATACATCATTCCTGCCATCCCAGGTATCAGTCTGGTGAATCTTCGCTGCACTCCCTGCATGGCAAGAACATCCTTCCTCAGATAAGGTGACCAAAACTGCACACAATACTCAAGGTGTGGTCTCACCAAGGCCCTGTACAACTGCAGCAAGACATCCTTGCTCCTGTACTCAAACCCTCTCGTTACGAAGGCCAACATACCATTTGCCTTCTTAACCGCCTGCTGCACCTGCATGCTTACCTTCAGCGACTGGTGCACAAGGACACCCAGGTCTCGTTGCACTTCCCCTTCTCCCAATCTATTGCCGTTCAGATAATAATCTGCCTTCCTGTTTTTGCCACCAAAGTGGATAACCTCACATTTATCCACATTATACTGCATCTGCCATGCTTCTTCCCAATCACCCAACCTGTCCAAATCATACTGGAGTTTCTCTGCATCCTGCTCACAGCACACACGCCCACCCAGCTTTGTGTCGTCTGCAAACCTGGAGATATTACATCTAGTTCCCTCGTCTAGATCATTTTTATATATATTGTGAATAGCTGGGGTCCTAGGACCGATCCCTGCAGTACCCCACTAGTCACTGCCTGCCACTCGGAAAAAGCCATTTATTCCAACTCTTTGCTTCCTGTCTGCCAACCAGTTCTCTATCCAAGTCAGTACCTTGCCCCCAATCCCATGTGCTTTATCTTTGCACGTTAATCTCTTATGCGGGACCTTATCAAAAGCCTTCTGAAAGTCCAAATACAACACATCCACTGGTTCTCCCTTATCTATTCTACCAGTTACATCCTCAAAAAATTCCAGTAGATTAGTCAAACACAATTTACCTTTTGTAAATCCATGTTGACTTTGTCCGATCCTGTCACTGTTTTCCAAGTGCTCTGCTATTACATCTTTTATAATGGACTCTAGCATTTTCCCCACTACCGATGTCAGGCTTACCGGTCTGTAATTCCCCATTTTCTCTCTACCACCTTTTTTGAATAGTGGGGTTACATTAGCTACCCTCCAATCCATGGGAACTGTTCCAGAGTCTATCAAATTTTGGAAGATGACCAGCAATGCATCTACTATTTCTAGGGCCACTTCCTTAAGTACCCTAGGATGTAGATTATCAGGCCCTGGGGATTTATCGGACTTCAATCCCGTCAATTTCCCTAACACCATTTCCCTAAAAATACTGATTTCTTTCAGTTCCTCCCTCTCATTAGACCCTATGTTCCCCGACATCTCTGAGAGGTTATTTGTGTCCTCCTTTGTGAAGACAGAACCAAAGTATGTATTTAATTGGTCTGCCATTTCTTTGTTCCCCATTATAAATTCCCCTGATTCTGACCGCAAGGGACCTACGCTTGACTTCACCAATCTTTTTCTCTTATCATATCTATAAAAGCTTTTACAGTCAGTTTTTATGTTCCCTGAAAGCTTACTCTCATATTCTATTTTCCCCCTCTTAATTAATCCCTTTGTCCTCCTTTGCTGAATCCTAAACTGCTCCCAATCCTCAGGTTTACCGTTTTTTCTGGCCAATTTATATGTCCTCTCCTTGGATCTTATGCTATCCCTAATTTTCCTTGTTAGCCATGGTTGAGTCACATTTTTTGTTTTATTTTTATGCCAAACAGGGATGAACAAATTCTGTAGTTCATCCATGCGATCTTTGAATGGTTGCCATTGCCTATCCACCGTCAACCCTTTGAGTAACATTCCCCAATCAATCCTACCCAACTCGCGCCTCATACCATCGTAGTTTCCTTTATTTAAATTCAGGACCCTAGTCTCTGAGTCAACTGAGTTGGAGGAGAATGGAGTGGTCAACCATGTCAAAGGCTGCAGACTGGTTGAGAAAGACGAGGAGGGGTAGTTAACCTTTGTCCCAGTCACAAAGGATGCCATTTGTGGCTTTGATGAGAGCCGTTTCAGTACTGTAGCAGGGAGGATACCGGATTGGAGGGATTCAAACATGGAAGTGGGCACGGATTTGGGAGGCGAAAACACATTCAAGGGCTTTGGAGAGGAAAGGGAGATTGGAGATGGGGCGGTAGTTTACTAGGACAGTGGGGTCAAGGGTTGTTATTTTGAGGAGAGGGGTGAAGACAGCAGATTTGAAGGAGAGGGGAACAGTACCTGAGGAGAGCGAACCATTAACAATGTCAGCTAACATGGGAGCCAGAAAAAGAAGTTGGGTGGTCAGCAGTTTAGTGAGAATAGGGTCGAGGGAGCAGGAAGTGGGTCTCAAGGACAAGATGAGCGTGGAGAGGTCAAGAGGGGATATCAGAGAGAAACTGGAGAAAGATGCGAGTTCAGGGCTAGATCAGGGGGGAACCTTAGAGGAAGTTTGGCCCGGTTGGCTATTGGAAGGAAGGGAAGTGGCAGAGGCACACAGAGTGGATGGTCTCAATCTTAGAGATAAAGAAGTCCATGAGCTCCTCACACTTGTTGTTGGAGGTGAGTGTGGAGGAGACAGGGGAGAGGGGTTTAAGAAGATGGTTAGCAGTAGAGAATAGGAGCCGGGGTTTATCTTTGCATTCCAGAATGATCCTGAAATAGTGAGCAATTTTGGCAGACAAGAGGAGGACCCAATAATGCTTTGTGGTCCAGCCAGATCTGGCTAAACCAGTTGTCTGCCATATCTGTTCAAGTCTGTGTCTCTTGGACTTGAGGGAGCAAAGATGAGGGCTGTACCAGGGGGAACAGCCAGGGTGAGAGAGAGTAATGGTATTAATAGGGACTAGGGCATCAAAGCTGGTGGTGAGGGTGTGGTTGAGCAGATCGGTAGTTGCAGAACTGTCCTGATGAATGGAGGGCCAGAGGCTGGACAGTTGGGATTTCGTAAGTGCAGTTGTAAGAGAAGTTGGGAAGAGAGTTTTTTTCCAGGGGCGGACACAGAAGGAAGTAGGGTTGGGTGGGGGAAGGGGGATGTGGGTGAGGATGTGATCATGAGATGGCCTTATCTGCGATTGACACAGTGGGAATAGCGAGGCCACGAGAGATGGCAAGGTCAAGGGGATGACCGTGAATATGGGTTGGGGAGTTCACATGGAGGGAGAGATTAAGGGAGGATTGGAGGCTAGTGAAGTCAGAGGAGAGAGATCCTGATGAATTGAAATGGAGGTTAAAATCACCGAGGTTGAGAAGTTGTTCGGTGCAGAGGCTAAGGGAGGAAAGCAGTGAAGATCTCTCGGAGATAAAATTTTTATGGTACTTGGGTGGGCGGTAGAGAATGAGAATTTTAAATGAGAGGTGAGAGTAGTGGAACAAGATGAGATGCTCAAAGGAGGAGAAAGTGCCAGAGGAGTAGAGGGACAGACCAAGGTGTGATTTGGTGATAAGCGCCACGGTGGCCTGGGCGGTTCAAGTGGTGGAAAGTATAGCCAGACAGGGAGGCTTCATTTAAGGATAAGGTGTCATCCCCCCTCAGCCAAGTTTCCGTCAGGGCCATGATGTCAATGCAATCATGCATATTAAGCTCATGGATGGCAAGGACCTTGTTTGCAACTGAACGAACATTTTGCCGGGAGATGCAGAGAGGGTCAGTCACTGTCATCATCCACAGGGTCAGCGCTTGGAGGGGTGAATTGGATCAGGAGGAGATTGGCGTGCTGGACGGGAAGGTCGGGGAGAAAGTAGGATGGGACAGTTGGGGTTGCTACTCGTGAGGAGGCAGCGACGCATGCCATGGTGGGCTCTTCGTAGGATGCCAAGAAAGGCACAGAGGGAAGCTGTAGGCTTATCTAAAAGGGGGTCAAGCCTGGGACGGCGGCAGGAGAGTAGGAAGATCGAAGAGTAATGAAGGGTTGGGGTAGGGATTCGGGAGGGCAGAGTATCCGAGAGCAGAGAGATGAAAGGTGGCATGGTGATAGGAGAGATCGGTCAGGGAGGGATAGAGAGAAAAGTAAAAGGGGGAGAAAGAAATGGAAATAGAAGTGGATGGCTCGGGCCTGGAGCGGCAGCCAAAATGCGCACGCAAATGGACACAGGGAAAATCTCAAGTTACATAGGCCTGATTATGTAGCAATTATAGGGATGCATATTTCCTGGTAGTAACAGGGAATAGGTTGGTGACAATAATAGGGAGTCCAGAGTTAAAGTTGGAGGTCCCGTGTGTTAAATCTCAAGAGTTTATTAACCTTGCTTGTATAACAATTAAAAGAGTATGCAGGAGACAGAGTTCAGTTAACAGCCATTACTTCCAGAAGAATCTCTTCCACTTAATACACTCTATTTCCCATAGTGCATTGCACATCACAACTACGGTAAGCTATGTGGAACAATTCAAATACAACATTCAAAATACACAATATCTCCTCCCCTCTTACATTAGATGTCCCAATAGAACCACAAAATTTTAAAACGCAATAACCTGTTATACCCATGGGGATTATTCTGCCCCAGATAAAGGGTAAGCCTCTGAACTATAAGTTCAAACGTATAGGGGGCCGCCGCTCTCTGGTAGGATACCGGCAGTCAACCTGGCTCTCCAGTTCATTGTCTCTCACAGGTGACATCACCACAGGTGTAGGCAGCTGAGGTGCCTGTATACAGGTCTCCCTTGCTGATGAGATAGGGGCTGAAGCGGCTGCTTCCTCAGAAGGTGAGCCTCTCGGTGTAGAAGGCGGATGACCCACAGCGTCACCCAATGGCAGATAAACTGCTGTTGGTGGTTCAGTGGGTGTTGCTGCACTTCGTAGAAGCTGATCGGTGTGTCTCTTCCAGACAATGTCCTCGGGTGTCTGTACAGTGTAGGATACTGGACCAGCCTGTGCAATGACAGTAGTAGGAACCCACTTAGGTCCATCACTGTTCCGTGCCAACACATGTTCACCTGGACTGAAGACTCTGTCTTTGGAGCGTTGTTCACGTCGCTTGATCTGCTTGTCCTGCTGATACTGTACCACATCTTTCACCTTTGGCGGTTTCAGCAGGTCGAAGTTGGTTCGTAGCTCTCTTTTGAGCAGTAGAGTGGCTGGTGATGCTTTTGTGGTCGCATGTGGTGTGTTCCTGTAACTCAACAGGAAACTATTCAGGCGCTGATGAAGCGTTCCCTGGCCTTGCGATGCCTTTAGAGACTGTTTCATGGTCTGAACAAACCTCTCAGCTAGACCATTGGTCGCAGAGTGGTATGGTGCAGCCCTGATATGTTGTACACCCTTCACCTGCAGGAATGTAGCTATTTCTTGTGACACCCACTGTGGACCGTTGTCTGAGACAAGTTGCATCAGAGATCCAAATCGGCTGAACACCTCACCTAACTTCTCGATGGTCTTCTCAGCGGTGGTGGACCTCATTATAACAACCCCTGGCCACTTACTGTGCGCGTCAACAGCCACCAGGAACATTCTCTCCTCGAATGGACCTGCAAAGTCTACATGAATGCGGTGCCATGCTTCCTCCGGAAAGTCCCAGGGGTGAAGAGGTGCAAGCTGTGGCACATTACGAACTCTCTGACATGAGGAACAGGTTTTAGCTTTGTCCTCAATCTGTCCATCCATACCCGGCCACCAGAAGTAGCTCCTCGCTATTTCTTTCATACGAACCATTCCGCAGTGTCCGGAGTGTAGTTGCTGTAACACTGGTTTCCGTAGCGATGGTGGAATAACCACTCTTCTTCCCCACAGCAAACATCCAGACTGCACCAACAGTTTGTTTCTCCTTAAGAGATATGGTTTCAGGTTTGGGTCATCGCTGTCAAGCTTGCCCCTGACGATAATGTCCAGCACTGCAGACAACACTGGGTCATTTCTGGTGTTTCGTCGGACCTGTGTCGAAGTAACAGGTGCGTTCTCCACCTGCCTAAAATAGCAGATATCCATGCTACTCGTCATAGGCTTGGTGACAGGCAGCGGCAACCTGGAAAGACTGTCGGCGTTGCCGTGCAGGTCAGACTTACGATATCTAATGTCAAAGGTGTGTGCAGACAACAGCAGCACCACCTTTGCATTCTACTCACAGCAAGTGACGTAATCCCTGTATGTGGCCCGAAGATGGTCGTGAGAGGGTGGTGATCTGTTAGTAGGGTGAACTGTCTCCCGTACAAATATTGGTGAAACTTGCAAATGCCAAAAACGATGCTCAGTGCTTCTCGTTCTATTTGGGCGTAGTTAGTTTCAGCTCTGTTCAAAGTCCTAGATGCGAATGCTATCAGCTTCTCTTCTCTGTTTGGCATGATATGAGAAACAACCGCTCCCACACCATATGATGATGCATCACAAGCTAACTCTATTGGTAATGAAGGGTCAAAATGCGTCAAAGCCTCTGACTTCAGGAGCGTGTCCTTTGCTGTCATGAACGCCTCCTGGCACTTGTTAGTCCATTCCCACTTCTTGTCTTTACATAGCAACCAATGCAGCGGCCTCAGCATTGAGGCTAGGTTCGGTATGAACCGTGCATAGTAGTTCAGTAACCCTAGAAAATAAGGCAGCTGGCTGATATTTTCAGGTGCTGGGGCATCCACGATTGCCTTGGTCTTGGATGGTGCCTTGTGAAGGCCTGTGGCATCGATCACATGAACGAGGTACTCAACCGATGCCTGAAAAAAATCACATTTATCCCTGCGAACTCTGAGTCCATAATCCCTCAGTCTCTGTAGCGTTGCGTCCAAGTTACGTAGATGGTCTTGGTCATCACACCCAGTAACTAAGATATCATCTAAGTAGCACTGGACTCCAGGCAATCCACTAAGGATCTGGTCCATAGCACGTTGGAAAAGCGTTGGAGCTGATGTAATTCTGAAAGGAAGTCGACGATACCCAAATAGGCTCTTGTGCATCAAAATAGTCAGCATTTCTCGTGACTGTTCATCCACATGCATTTGCAGGTAGGCTTGACAGAGGTCGATTGTGCTAAACTTCTGGCCCCCAGCAAGTCCCGCAAACAAATCATCAATATGGGGAAGCGGATATTGCTCCACTGACAATACAGGGTTAACAGTTACTTTAAAATCTCCACATATCCTAACTCCACCCCCTTTCTTGAGCACTGGTACAATGGGTGTTGCCCATTCACTCACGCTGACTGGTTCTAGTACTCTGCTTTCAACTAGGGCTTCTAAGTCAGCCTCGACTTTTGGTCTGATGGTATAAGGTACGGGTCGTGCCTTCATGAACTTGGGTTTGCTATCCTGCTTAATACGAAGCTTCACAGTAATATCTTTCATGCTACCCAGTTCTCCATTAAAGACTTCTGCATGTTTCTTTAAGATGGCGGGTAAGCCTGGATCATTGTGTGACATCATGTAGACTGATAACCAGTCTAATTTTATTCTCTCCATCCATGAACGTCCCAGTAGGGAGGGGTAGTCTACTTTAACTACGTAGAGTGGTAACTTCCTAGTTTGTCCATTCAATTGAACTGTGACCTCAGTGATACCTCTCACGGTTACTCTTTCACCGGTATATGTCCTTAATGCTAGGTTAGCTGGCTGAAGTGGAAGGTGCTTTAATGTCTTTTTGTAGACTGTCTCTGACATAAGAGATACTGCTGCCCCGGTATTGATCTGCATTCGCACAGGCTGCCCCTCTAGCAAGGGTGAGACCCAGTAGTCATGCGAATCCCCAGCTACAGTCAGCACGTTCAGTGATAGTTCCTCCTCTGAAGTGTCACTTGCCTCGGTTTTGTCCTGTTCTACAGAGCGGACATGCTTCTTTGTCTTTTGTCTTAATGTTTTTTTCCTTCCTTCCATCGTTGATGTTTTCTCTGTGTCCTTTTTATTTCTGCATGTGCGCTGAATATGTCCCTTTTTACCACAGCTGTGGCAATCCATGTCCACACACCAGCATGCAGACGCAAGATGCCCCATTTTGCCACAACGGAAACATGGCCCTTGACTCTCTGTTCTAACTTTGTGCACTTTTTCTGTTGCACTCAACTGTTGAGCTTCCTTAGCTGCCAATTCCATGGAAATACTGATTTCAATGGCCTTTTGTAGTGTCAGATTACTCTCCGTTAATAGTCTCCTCTGTATGGCTTCAGTTCTCATACCACACACTAGCCTGTCTCTTATAGTATCATTTAGCACGTCATTAAACTCACAGCGCTCTGATAGTCTTTTTAGTGCAGCTACAAACATGGTCACTGTTTCTCCTTCTTCCTGGTTACGCCTGTGGAATCTAAACCTCTCAGCTATGACTAGGGGTTTGGGTGAAAAATGTCCTTTTAGTATGTCCACAATTTTGCTATATTGTTTAGTCCCTGGTTTATCTGGATGCACTAAAGTACGCAAAAGATTAAAAGTCTTTGGTCCCATCACACTTAACAATGTAGGTACTACTTTGTTCCCTCCAATGTCATTTGCTTGTGTGAAGTATTCAAATCGTTCTGTGTATGAGCTCCATTGTTCGACATTCCCATCAAACAGTCCAATGTTACCGATAATTCCAGCCATTTTCCTTCTCTCAGGCTCCTAATTATCATTCACTAAGGATCCTTCCAATGTTGAGCTCACTAAAATCACTATCAGTTATTTAGTGCTTCAATTCACAGATCGTTTCACAGTTGAATAAATGTCCTTCCCGATTTACTCACTGCTTTTCCTCCCCTTCCTCAAGTCGTTAGTACCTTATACGTCGTCTCGTCTTCCCGCCATTGCAAGCTCCTTTCCTCAAGCCAGCCTCACTTTAATTAACTGTCCACGGCAAAATAAACAGTTTTAAACACGTAAAACCCGACTATCTTCCGCACAGCAGAGCCAAGTAAGTTCAGACGTCCTCGTCGCCACTTTTGTTAAATCTCAAGAGTTTATTAACCTTGCTTGTATAACAATTAAAAGAGTACGCAGGAGACAGAGTTCAGTTAACAGCCATTACTTCCAGAAGAATCTCTTCCACTTAATGCACTCTATTTCTCATAGTGCATTGCACATCACAACTACGGTAAGCTATGTGGAACAATTCAAATACAACATTCAAAATACACAACACCGTGGAGGGAAAAGGTTGACATAGGTAGGATGGAGTCAGCATGGAGCATCGACGAACTGTTGTCCCAGTTCGGAGACAGGTGCAGCAGGTGAGTGAAGTCCAGAAGCTATTTGAAGGGTAGAGAATTGAAGGATGGAGATTATTGCCGTGGTAATGAGAATCGGTTGCGGTGCAGGAAGATGATGGCGATGTTGACGTGAAGTCGGAGGTCACCATAGATCAGAAGCAGAAGAGGAAATGTAAAGCCACACAAGCCAATGACCAACAAAGCAGAAAAAACAATCAAACGAGTCACCCAGCTCAGCAGAGAAACAGCCACAGTGGGGAAGATAATTTTTTAGCAGCAAATGAGTCTTACGGTGTAATCCATTACAAATAAAAACAAAGTGGCTGCATATTTTGGTAGCATTTTAAGTCTGCTGTTCTTGAAATAAAATTAGTCACAGTTGCATTGTCCTAACTTTAAGGTTGAGTATTTCACTGCTGATGAAAATCTCTTGCAATGTCAAATGAAGTTTGCATCAAACAGTTATTTTTTGAGGCTATAGCTTGGGAAAGGCTGATCATTTTCTATATTCTAAATCCTTCTCAGCAATGGGACCTGCTCACGATTCTTCAGCCATTAATCCTCCGTTACGTTCCATTTTACCGTCTGCAATATTTAGTCATGGCAACACTAAATGTAATTTTTCAGTCAGACAGAATTGTTCCCCCGAGGTAATTTCTGCTCACATTTGATGCAAAGAAAGTCTCTGGAGAATTTTCAGGCTGCAGTTGTCCATGACAAAGTCACCTTCTTCAGTATTACCTCATTGTTATCATAGTAAACAAAGCTTTAACTGCTTATGATCCACTGGCAACTATTCAAATCCAAGCATGATTTTTGGAATGTAAGATTTTCTGTTATAATATTTAAGCAACACATTCAAAAATTGGAACTGTCATAAGAAAATTGACAGCTCACTTCTAAGCCACTAATTGACTTTAAAAAGATTTTTCATCTCAGCTTTATTTTGTAGTGAGTTAGCTAGGAGATGAAGTGGAATGAATTCAATATTTTTGCAGAAAGGGGTAGAGATACGTTGAATCCCCTATTATTAAACCCCTTTCAGACTGTAGCTTGGATAAATTTCCAAGAACTACAAAATGGTCTTTGATTTTTTTTTTAGGAAAGTAAAAATCCAGCTTTTAATAGCAGAAAAGAAATACTAATGGGTTGTAAAAACTTTTTAAGTTTGTACACATGCATGCACACATACACAACAGAAACTTTCTTGGAATATCAGCTCTGAAGGAGCTAAAGATGCTTATTTATGAATTGTGACTCTAGTATTCCAATTCAAATCCAGGCCTGACTGATGGGCGCAATCTCCTCTCTGCTAACTATAACAATGGCGCACAAAATGAGTTTTGACAGTCTCAACCAATTTCCTCAGGGGATAGATTCAGAACACAAAATTGCTCCCTGTTTGGGAAGCTCACTTAGAAAGGCCATAAATATGCCGTGTGTGAGAAATGGATATGTCGCACTAATAAAGCATCAGCTGCTTTTCTGCGGTTGGAGTTGAAGCACTTTGTGAAACATCGTGTTGTGCAATCTCAGACCTGGGATCATTTAATGCTGAGATCAGGTGCCCAAAGTGGAAATATGTTCCATTCCCCAACACAAACATCCCTCTCTTCGATGAGTCCAAAGATCTGCCAAAAATTAAATAAATGAGTACCAGTACTATACACCTTGGATATCTAAAGCTTTGGTTGAAATTTATTCATATGAAATACAATAAGCTACCAAAGAAACAGTCTGTCAGATCTTGACAGCAGCCAATTGGCAGAAACATGTGCCCCTGCTGTGAAGGAATATGCCATATTCAGAAAAATACACCATCCTATGAACAGAATTTTGACTTTATTAAAACATGACATACTGGGTCTGGAAGCCTCAATAATCTAAAGCTGTAAATGGCACACAGGCTTTTGAGATAAGTTAAGTTGTTGACACTGAAACAAAAGCCCTATTGAAGCAGCAGGTTGGAGGTTCCTCTAAGTCTGCAGCATTGGAAAAAAGACAATAGCCATACCCAGTTTAAGTGTTATAAACCAACACTTCGGAAAGAAACAAAGAACATTAAAGAAACATATGCCTTCGTGAAAATAACATCAAATGAAACATGGGAGGCACCAGCCATCACACTGTTTCTGTGCTGAACTTGGAACACCTAGGAGACACGAAGTCTGTGTTGCAACCAGTTGAGGTATTCTAAATGCAAAAGATACAAACAGGAGACTTTGATAAAAATGACATCAAATAGAACCACTGCTGTCACATTGTTTTTTATGATAAACTTGAGACACCTACACAGCAGAAATAATTCTGCAAGCTACCAGCTGAACTGACTAAGAATAGCAGGGGTCAGCAGAAAAATGACTAGAGATAATTAGCTTACATCAGCAGAAAACTTCAAAGGACATACTGTTATAAATCTCATCATTCATCAAGAAACTGCTCGTGAAATAACGCTGGATGGCCATCAGGTGGCACCGTCCAAGGAGTATAAATACTCGGGTGTCGGCCCCAGCTAGCCAAGGACATTTTGTAAGACAAGGAACTAGTGAAATACAACTAGACCTCCATGTTCTGAAACAAGTTGATTAAAGCCTTGCCTTATGCTCAAATCAAGTGTGTAGTGAGTTTTATTATGTCAATTTAATCAACTTGATATCGACTCCACGCTTTGGGTGATTTTGGGAACAGCCAGCTACGACTTGAACCGTAGAAGGGAACTCAGACAAGTAATCGATCCATCATGGAGAAACTACTCAGACCTGCCCGTCTCGACATGGACCCGAATTCACTTACAGCTGCTAAGTTATGGAAACACTGGTATCATGCTTTCAGCAACTTCCTCAGGGTGTGTGGTGAAAATATTCGTGATAAATTAGAGATACTTGCTAATTATGTATCCCCTCATGTGTTCGATTATATCGAAGACTGTGTAGACTATGACACCGCTATTCAAATACTACAGCAGCTATATATCAAGTCTGTAAATGAAATTTTTGCTCGGCATCTACTGGCCACAACTCGACAACAACCCAGGGAATCACTTGACGAATTCCTTCAGAAAATTTGCAGGCTCAGCAAGGATTGTAATCTTAAAGCTGTTACAGCTGAGCAGTACCAGGAGGAGTTAATTCGTGATTCCTTTATTAATGGGATTGCATCTCCCTTCATACGTCAGCGTCTGTTGGAGAATAAAACCCTCAGGTTACAGGCTGCCTATGACCAGGCATGTTCTCTGGACTTAGCAAAGAGGAATGCAGACACCTATTTTTCACCACATTCACGGGCTGCTGTTATCACTTTTAGTGACTCTTTCGATAGGCCTCGGGCGGAAGCCCTCATGGATGATGACTCCAACCCGCCTGATGACAACCCTACCCTAGAAACCTACACTGATGATGACCCCACCCTAGCGGCACCTTGGCAATCTGGAAGGAAGTGTTTCTTCTGTGGAGGTGCGTTCCATTATAGGAAATTTTGTCCTGCTCGTAACGTGACCTGCAATCATTGCAGCAAGAAAGGTCACTTTTCTAAGGTATGCCAGTCAAGAGCCGCTGTTAGTAAGAAAGGCCACTTTTCTAAGGTTTACAGGTCAAGAGCTCCTGTTAGTTTTGCAGCTACTATCTATAAAACTGCTCCTCCTGCAAGAGCCACTACTAAGGTTACAGCTGCAATCTATAAAACTGCTCCTCCCCCAAGAACCACTACTAAGGGTACAGCTGTCAAGGGTAAAACTACCCCTCCTCCCATCACAGCTGCTTTTCCCCAAAGTCTGTCCCCATGCAGCCACGCAGGTTTCGGTAAATGGACACATTTTGAGTGCACTAATCGACTCATGCAGCTCTGACAGCTTCATTAGTGAGTGGGCTGTCAGTAAGTTAAAACTGCATATTTACCCCTCAGACAGGGAAATTGCAATGGCTCTGACAACACTGACCACCAATTCTTCCGGCTTTTGTCTTGCCGACCTTATTCTCAATGGCCGCACTTATTTCTCCACCCGGCTTGGGGTGCTCAAGAACCTATGCAGTGATGTGCTTCTGGGACAGGATTTCCAGAAACAACACAAAGACTCACTTTTGAGTTTGGGGGGTCAAAGCCAGAGCTTATTATTTCCAAAGTACCATTTTGTGTGCTTTCGGCGGCTTCGCTCGACGAGCCCTCTTTGTTTGCCAATCTTTCGCCACGATGTAAGCCCATAGTCACTAAATCACGACGTTTCAGCCAAGATGATCGATCCTTTATTGAGAAAGAAATCTCTCGCCTTCTAGCTGATGGTATCATTGAGTCATGTTCATCTTCCTGGCGGGCTCAAATCATCGTTGTTAAAAATCCTCTGAAGCAACACAAGAAACGTCTTTGCATCGATTACTTGCAAACTATTAACCAGTATACCGACCTGGATGCCTACCCACTACCACGCATCGATGACATGGTCAATAACCTTGCCAACTACAAGGTATTTTCAACTTTTGATTTAAAGAGCGCATATCATCAAGTGCCGTTAAAGGACTCTGACAAGAAGTATACAGCCTTTGAGGCCAATGGTCGGCTTTACCAGTTTTGTCGCCTTCCATTTGGGGTCACCAATGGGGTGTCCGTCTTTCAACGGGCAATGAATAGCCTAGTCAAACAGGAGAACTTAATGGACACTTTTCATTATCTGGATAATATCACCATTGCTGGTCATGACCAGAAGGAGCATGATGCCAACCTCCAGAAATTTTTTGACGTTCTCCGTCATCGCAACTTAACCTTAAATGGGTCCAAATCTGTGAAATCAGTACCATCAGTCAACATCATTGGCTACTGGGTGGGCAACGATGTTACCAAACTGGATCTGGAGCGACTTCGTCTGCTTCAGGAGCTCCCTCCCCCTACAAATCTCGGCTCTCTTCGTCGGGCACTCGGCATGTTCGCCTATTACGCGAAATGGATACCCCACTTCTCCAACAAGATCCAGACCCTGCTTCACGCAAAGTCATTTCCATTGGAGGTAATGGCTATTTCAGCTTTCAACCTCCTCAAGCGACAACTGGAAAAAGCCACGCTTCGTTCCATTGATGAAAATCTTCCTTTCGTGGTCGAGTGTGATGCATCGGATGTGGTGATCTCTGCTACCTTGAATCAAGGTGGTCGACCCGTTGCATTTCTGTCCAGAACTTTGCAGGGTAGCGAGCTCCATTATCCTCCTGTCGAGAAGGAGGCTACAGCCATCATCGAAGCGGTACGTAAATGGAGTCATTTTCTCGCTCATCTCCATTTCACACTTATAACCGATCAGCACTCTGTGGCCTTTATGCTGGATAACCGGAAACGCACTAAGATCAAGAATAACAAAATACAACTCTGGAGGATGGAATTGGCCGCCTTTGGATAGACCATACATTATCGACCCAGCAAAGAGAATGTGGCCCCGGATACCCTCATGCGGGCATTCAACTCTTCTATATCAACTTCGACTCTGGCGGATCTGCATACTGACTTATGCCATCCTGGCGTTACCCGTATGTTTCACTTTGTGCGATCTAAAAATCTCCCATTTTCTACGGAAGATGTGAAAAGAACGTGCTCCTCCTGTAGAATTTGAGCGGAATTAAAACCGCAATTCTTCCGTCCATCGGATGGCTCGCTCATACACACTATGCAGCTTATACAGCGACTCAGCATTGACTTTAAAGGGCCATTGCTCTCCTCAACGCGAAACACCTATTTATTGACTATGGTGGATGAATATTCACGCTTTCCCTTTGCTTTCCCCTGTCCCAATAAGCTTACTTCCACAGTGATCAAATACCTTGATCAAGTCTTTTCCCTTTGCGGTACGGCCAATTTCATCCACTCTGATCGGGGTCCATCCTTCATGTCAAGCAAACTCAAAAGTTATCACTCCCAATGGGGAATCACCACCAGTAAAACGACACCGTACCATCCCATCGGTAATGGACAGGTTGAGAGATACAACGCTATCATTTGGAACGCTGTTCATCTTGCGCTGAGTTTATGCAACCTACCAGACCAGCAGTGGGAAACTATGCTCCCTGCTGTGTTGCATTCCATCAGGCCTCTCCTTTCTACGTCTACCAATGTCACACCTCACGAGTGATTCTTCAGCTTCCAGTGTCGCTCCACCCATGGGACGTCTCTACCATCATCGTTGGGAGCTCCCAGCCCTGTGCTGCTCCGAAGATTTGTCCGATCATCTAAAACCGATCCTCTCATCGACAAGGTAGAATTCACAGACGTCAACCCCACAGACGCGCACGTGCGGTACCCGGATGGCCAGGCGTCCACCGTTTCACTCCGGGACCTGGCTCCCTGTCCGGCCGGTTCCACGGACCCAACCGATAGAGGGGACCACGAGGATGATGCCGACACTCTGCGCTCCCCCGAAGATGATGCCCTACCTGGGGCATCAAGAGATCTGCCAGCTGCCCCGCCGGATCCACTCGGGGAGCCAAGCGCTCCCCGTTGGATGGCCACCCGAGGCCAGGACGCCAGTCAATCCCCGGCTATCCAACAGGATGAAGTCAGTTCTGCACCTGTTGGGACCCGCACCCGAGTCACGATCTCCCCAGCCTCCCTCAGGTCCATCAGAGCAATACAGGCCCTGTCGATCCACCGGTACGGATCAAGCAGCCCAGGGACCAAGACACGGTCCGGGGAGACGTGTCTGCCAGCCATAAACAAAAATCTAAGAGATTGAGGCTATTCGTGGTCCGCCTGATCCGCTAAGAGGAAGTCGTCGGACTTCCAAATCTTTTAGGCAGGAAGAATGTTATAAATCTCTTCATTCATCAAGAAACTACTCGTGAAATAATGCTGGACGGAAAGCTGGTGGCGCCGTCCAAGGTGTATCAATACTCGGACGTTGGCCCCAGCTTTCCAGGGACATTTTGTAAGACAAGGAACTAGTGAAGTACAACTAGACCTCCATATTCTGAAACAAGTTGATTAAAGCCTTGCTTTATGCTCAAACCAAGTGCATAGTGAGTTTTATTACATCATATACCACTAAAAAAGGGTATAAATATAGAACTGTCAAATGGGAAGATAGATTCGCTGAAAGGGGCAAAGCAATTCTCAGGCTTCAGAGGCTGGTTCTGTAAGCCTACAACTCTTTGAGTCTCAGGTATCAAAGGTATTTGATTTTGGTGGATATCCTGGATAAGACTAAGAAATGTAAAAATGTAACAAAGTTAAGATTTGAGAATAAGGATCTCTGATGATAAGATTTGTAACCTTTTGTATTTGGAACTGTTAAGAACATAAGAACATAAGAAATAGGAGCAGGAGTAGGCCAATCGGCCCCTCGAGCCTGCTCTGCCATTCAATAAGATCATGGCTGATTTGATCCTAACCGCCAATCCACTATCACAGAACCATCTCCTGAATCTAACAGAATTAGACACATGAAATAGGAGCAGGATCAGGCTACACGGCCCCTGGGCCCGCTCCGCTACCCACAGGGCCATGACCATTCCGAACCTAGACTCATGTCCAAATTCCTGCCCGCTCCCCGTAACCCTTAATTCCCTTTACTTCTAGGTAACTGTCTATTTCTGTTTTAAATTTATGTAATGATGTAGCTTCTACAACTTTTTGGGGCAGCATATTCCATGGACCTACCACCCTCTGAGTGAAGTAGTTCCTCCTCATCTCAGTTTTGAAAGAGCAGCCCCTTATTCTAAGACTATGCCCCCTAGTTCTAGTTTCACCCATCATCGGGAACATCTTCCCCGCATCCACCCAATCCAAACCCTTCACAATCTTATATGTTTCAATAAGATCGCCTCTCATTCTTCTGAACTCCAATGAGTAGAGTCCCAATCTACTCAACCTCTCCTCATATGTCCATCCCCTCATCCCCGGGATTAACCGAGTGAACCTTCTTTGTACTGACTCGAGAGCAAGTATGTCCTTTCTTAAGTATGGACACCAAAACTGTACGCAGTATTCCAGGTGCGGTCTCACCAATACCTTGTACAACTGAAGCAATACCTCCCTATTTTTATATTCTATCCCCCTAGCAATGAAAGCCAATATTCCATTGGCCTTCTTAATCACTTGCTGCACCTGCATACTAACCTTTTGAGTTTCGTGCACCAGGACCCCCAGATCCCTTTGTACTTCAGTACTTTCCAGTTTCTTGCCATTAAGATAATAACTTGCTCTACGATTTTTCCTGCCAAAGTGCATAACCTCACACTTTCCAGTATTGTATTCCATCTGCCAAATCTCTGCCCACTTACTTAGCCTGTCTATGTCCCCTTGCAGGTTTTTTATGTCCTCCTCACTCACTACTTTCCCTCCCATCTTAGTATCATCTGCAAACTTTGATATTTTACACTCGGTCCCCTCCTCCAAATCGTTAATATAGATTGTAAAGAGTTGGGGACCCAGCACTGACCCCTGCGGAACACCACTAGTTACTGATTGCCAGTCTGAGAATGAACCATTTATCCCAACTCTCTGCCTTCTGTTAGATAGCCAATCCTCTATCCATGCCAGAATATTACCCCCAATCCCGTGATTTTTTTATCTTAAGCAATAATCTTTTGTGTGGCACCTTGTCAAATGCCTTTTGGAAGTCTAAATACACTACGTCCACTGGTTCCCCTTTATCCACCCTATATGTTACTTCTTCAAAGAGCTCCAGCAAATTTGTCAGACATGACTTCCCCTTCATAAAACCATGCTGACTTTGTCCTATTAAATTATGATTATCCAAATGTCCTGTTACTGTCTCCTTAATAATGGACTCCAAAATTTTACCTACCACAGATGTTAGGCTAACCGGTCTATAGTTTCCAGCCTTCTGTCTACTGCCCTTTTTAAATAAGGGTGTTACATTAGCAGTTTTCCAGTCTGCCGGGACCTTTGCCGAGTCCAGGGAGTTTTGGAAAATTATTACCAATGCACCCACAATCCCTACCGCCACTTCCCTCAAGACCCTAGGATGTAAGCCATCAGGTCCAGGTGATTTATCCGCCTTGAGTCCCATTATTTTACCGAGTACCACTTCCTTAGTGATTTTGATCGTGTTTAGCTCCTCCCCCCCTTTAGCCCCCTGTTTGTCCAGTGTTGGGATATTCTTAGTGTCTTCTACTGTAAAGACTGATATAAAACATTCATTCAGTGTTTTTGCCATCTCCATATTTCCGACCATTAATTTCTCGGTCTCATCCTCTAAGGGACCAACATTTACTTTAGCCACCCTTTTTCTTTTTATATAACTATAAAAACTCTTACTATCTGTTTTTATATTTTTTGCTAATTTACTTTCATAATCTATCTTCCCTTTCTTAATCAATCTTTTTGTTATTTTTTGCTGTCTTTTAAAGTTTTCCCAATCCTCTATCCTCCCACTAGATTTGGCTACCTTATATGCCCTTGTTTTTAGTCAAATACTATCCTTAATTTCTTTACTTAGCCATGGATGGCTGTCTTTTCTTTTACACCCTTTTCTTCTCAGTGGAATATATTTTTTTTGGAAGTTGTAAAATAACTCCTTAAATGTACACCACTGATCATGTATCGTCTTACCCTTTAATCTATTTTCCCAATCCACTCTACTCAATTACGCTCTCATACCTTCATAGTCTCCTTTATTCAAGCTTAGCACGCTTGTTTGAGATCCAACCTTTCACCCTCTAATTGAATATGGAATTCAGCCATGTTATGGTCACTCATTCCAAGGGGATCCTTTACTCGGACATTTTTAATTAATTAATGTTGCAACTGAATCACCAGCTGTAATTACATGTCGCTTCTTTAATAAATCTATATATTTTTAGAATTGTCTCACATAGTACTTCTGTATCAAACTCGCAAACTCAATCTCTGTACACTCTTTGGTGAGGAGTTGCAGAATTCTGGGGGAGTTTTCCAGACCCAAGTAATATCCAGAACGTTACAGTCTAGCTAAACTTATTAAAAGTGCTATCTGGAGGACGGTAACATCTCCAGGTCGGTCCTTTCCTTTAGGGAGAGATAGTCTGGACCTTTAGACCCAATTAAACATCTTTAGGATTTGGCTACCTCTAACTTTAGTCAAAGGTGAACAGCTAGGGAATACGCCTGATCTGGGGTAGCCTGAAAGGGGCTAGGACTAGTAATTATCCCTTCAGTTGGTGCCCAACATGTGTGTTAACTCGTCTCACCTTGAATATCTATTAATGTCTCTTCTTTCATCCCCTCCCCCATTTCCCAGCCCCCAAACTGCCTTTTAATCTGTTTAATTTCCTGCCTTTTTTAGTCAGTTCTGAAGAAGGGTTTCAACCTGAAACATTGACTCTATTTCTCTCTCCATGGATGTTGCCTGGCCTGCTGAGTTTTTCCAGCGTCTTCTGTTGTTATAACAGAACAAGTTGTCTTAATCAAAATGGGCATCATTCTTGAATGATCCTACACTCATTTTTAAATTCCTCTCCCCAGAAATGGACTTAGAGCATCTCCCCATCATGGAGGATGATGATACGGAGGAGGGAATCAGATAAATACCTATGAGACTGCTTACAGAGTACCATCAAGTCATTTACTGTGATGGATCTTCAATGATGATTAAAAAAGGGACATCCCAACAATCTTCAACTGGGATGGGGATAGTAGTAGGGACTTTGAGATTCCTATTCTTTTTATCCAGAAGAATTACTGTCTATACCCCTTGGCCATAAGACAGCGCAATATGCTGAAGCTGCAGCATTACGGTATGCTTTAGAAAAGGCAGACCCTATTAAACCCACACTAATCTGTACGGATAGTGACTATTGTAAGAGGATATAACCAAGATCTAGTTTTCTGGGAACAAACAAATTTTACCAATCATAAGGGTAAACCCATAAAACATAAGTCATTGTGGGAAGACATTCTCCGTTCAAGAAAGGAGAAACAGAATTGTCAGGTGATTCATGTAAACGGGCATACCACTGGGACAGTACACTCAAAAGGAAAGAGCCTTGCAGACGAACAAGCAAAACGTTCGGTCTGCATGACACCCCCTTGAGAGGGGCCTGCCAATATTTGTGTAATCACTAGGGCAGAACGGGCAGCTAATCAGGATGAGGAACTGATTCAGCTATTAGGCCCAACAAAACAGAATCCACCAGGATATCCACCAAATTACTTTTACTCGGAAATCCCTAAGGGTATTGTGCTAGTTAAGTTGCCCAAGGGAAACCGAGAAGTACCCCTGAGACACAAATGAGAACAGCTTGTAAAAGAAGCTCACGAGGGCATAGGTCAAGCACATTGTGGTGCCAGAACAACATTCTACAAATTGACCCCCTTATATTGGTGGTCAGGCATGCTTAAGGCCAGTAAAACATATGTGGCAAATTGTGAGCCATGCTATTTAACCAATAAGTCATCACTAATTAAGCCACCACCATTGGCTCTTGTGAAAGCTGATGAGCCAATGGGAAAATTCTTTATTGACTTTATTGGACCACTTCCCCCATCTTTGGGATATAGACATGTTCTTGTTTGTGTAGATGGATGCACTTCCTTCTGCTGGCTGGTCCCCACAAAAACTGTTTCGGAAAATGCACTTGCCAAGGCTATTTCTGACATAATTACTGTAGCTGGTGCACCCAAAATCTTACACTCCAATCAAGGCAGAGCCTTTGTATCCAAGGTCTTCAAAGACTACTGTGAACAAAGGGGGATTGGGTTAGAGCACAGCACGCCACGTCATCCGCAATCAGCGGGGCTGGTGGAACGTAAAAATCAGGAAGTAAAAAAGCTATTGGTCAAACTGTTGAGAATCAGGGGGAATAAGTGGACCACCATCATTCCAGAGGAGCAGCTATCACTCAATAATGTGCCCACGTCTACATCAGGGACAGTGTCCCCTAAAACGCCATATATGTATGGGGTTGAGATGAATACACCGCTTACCCGTAGTTCTTTTATTGCCTCTACACTCTCTGAGTCCTTGACCCGACAGCGACAGTTAGATTTAAAAAAAGAAGTAACAGAGGAGATTCATCAAATTGATCAGAGGATAAGGGAGGCAAATAGGCAGAAAAAATTGACAAAGCATGGCAACGCCTAGTAGGAGAATGGGTACAGGAAAAGGAGTTTGAGCAAAAACCTGGTTGAAGACCGAAGTGGAAAAAATCTGTTCAAATACATACTGTTATTAACGAAAGAACAGTTAAAATACATATTAATCAGCCGAATGGCAAGCATATTCTTAAAACTGTCTCCATAAACAACCTCAAAAGATGTCCTGCGGGATACCGAAATGCAGGAACAATACAAGGTGCAGTCATACACTGTCTTTCAAGACCCAGCTTGGAGCACGACACAGGAAATGGATGCGATCGAATTACTGAAGATGGTCAGTCAGATGGTGTCGCCGGCTCCTCCACACGGTGCTTGGCAATGCCTCAGGAATTGGATTCGCGAAAAGTAACAACCAAAACAAGGAAAGATCAACAAGTTACTTCAACGAAGGAGGAAGACACCGTGGATGAAGAAGGAATCAACTGAGCGCCTGGTAAGGCCTTTACAAAAACAAGAATCTGTCCACACGCTGGATCGAAGGAACAACGTGTCAAGCTTCAGCTAGTTCTGAATGACGTCTCCTTGACTCGTATGAATAACTCACCTCTATGGAACGTACATCTGCCGATTGGACATTCTAAGTACATGTTGTTTTGCTCATTGCATGATAATGTACCTATCATCCTTTTAAATTGTGTTCAATTTAAAATAAAGCAAAACATTTTCCTAGGATGACTTAAAAGTAATTTTCATGTAGCACATGATTGTGCATCACCTGAAATTAATGTGCTATTGTAACCTTATTAGTAACATTGACCAAACTCTGCTCTGATGTTTTGAGCTCATTTTTGGTCAAGAGGGGGGTGTGAAGGAATATGCCATATTCAGAAAAATACACCATCCTATGAACAGAATTTTGACTTTATTAAAACATGACATACTGGGTCTGGAAGTCTGGAAGCCTCAACAATCTAAAGCTGTAAACAGCAAAAAGTCTTTTAAGATAAGATAAGCTGTTGACACTGAAACAATAGTTCTATTGAAGCAGCAGGTTGGAGGTTCCTCTAAGTCTGCAGCATGGAAAAAAGACAATAGCCATACCCAGTTTAAGTGTTATAAACCAACACTTCGGAAAGAAACACAGAACATTAAAGAAACATATGCCTTCGTAAAAATAACATCAAATGAAACACGGGAGGCACCAGCCATTACATTGTTTCTGTGTTGAAATTGGAACACCTAGGAGACACAAAGTCTGTGTTGCAACCAGTTGAGGTGTTCTAAATGCATAAGATACAAACAGGAGACTTTGATAAAAATGACATCAAATAGAACCACTGCTGTCACATTGTTTTTTATGATAAGCTTGAGACACCTACACAGCAGACATAATTCTGCAAGCTACCAGCTGTACTGACTGTAAGAATAGCAGGGATCAGCAAAAAAATGACTAGAGATAATTAGCTTACATCAGCAGAAAACTTCAAAGGATATGCCACTGGAAAAAGGGTATAACTATAGAACTTTCAAATGGGAAGATAGATTCGCTGAAAGGAGCAAAGCAATCCTCAGGCTTCAGAGGCAGGCTCTGTAAGCCTACAACTCTTTGAGTCTCGGGTATCAAAGATATTTGATTTTGGTGGATATCCTGGAATAAGACTAAGAAATGTAAAAATGTAACAAAGTTAAGATTTGAGAATAAGGATCTCTGATGATAAGATTTATAAGCTTTTGTATTTGGAACTGTTAATGTTGCGACTGAATCACCAGCTGCAATTACATGTCAGTTCTTTAATAAATCTATATATTTTTAGAATTGTCTCACATAATACTTCTGTATCAAACTCGTGAACTCAATCTCTGTACACTCTTTGGTGAGGAGTTGCAGAATTCTGGGGGAGTTTTCTGGACCCTCATAATATCCGGATGGTTACAGTCTAGCTAAACTTATTAAAAGTGCTATCTGGAGGACGGTAACATCTTCAGGTCATTCCTTTCCTTTAGGGAGAGATAGTCTGGACCTTTAGACCCAATTAAGCATCTTTAGAATTCGGCTACCTCTAACTTTAGTTGAAGGTGAACGTCTGGGGAATACGCCTGATCCGGGGTAGCCTGAAAGGGGCTAGGACTAGTAATTATCCCTTCACTGCCTTCTTGTTCACAATTTATATTAATGATTAAGACTTTGGAATCCAAAACACAGTTTCTAAATTTGCGAATGACACCAAATTGGGGGGATAGTCAATAGTGAAGAGGACTGCAACAAATTACAAGACATTAATAAACTTGCAGAATGGGCAGAGAATTGGCAAATGAATTTCAACACAGATAAGTGTGAGGCATTTTGGTAAGAAAAGTAATTAGGCCACATATTACTTGGCAAATAAGAATCTAAATGGGGTAGAGAAACAAAGGAAACCCAGAGTACAAATACACAAATCACTAAAAGTAGTGACGCAGGTTAATAAAGCCCTAAAAAAAAGCAAACCAGCACTAGGGTTTATTTCTAGAGGGACAGAATTGAAAAGTAGAGAAGTTGTGCTAAACTTGTATCGAACCTTGGTTCGATCACACTTGGAGTACTGTGTACAATTCTGGTCGCCATAATATAAAAACGATATAGAGGGTGCAAAAAGGATTTACAAGGATGATACCAGAAATGTGAGTTTATACCTATTAGGAAAGGATGAACAGCCGTTCTCTTTTCTCTTGAACAGTGACCTAATAGAGGTCTTTAAAATTATGAAAGGTTTTGATAGAGTAGACACAGAGAGAGTGTTTTCACTTGTGGGCAGAGCAAAACTAGAGGGCATCAATATAAAATAGTCACCAAGAATTCAAATAGGAAATTCTGAAGAAACTTCTGTACCCAGAGAGTGGTGAGAATATGGAACTCACTACCACAGAGAGTGGTTGAGGCGAATAGTATAGATGCATTTAAGTGGAGGCTGGATAAGCTTATAAAGGAGAAGGGAATAGAGGGTTATGCTGATAGAGTTAGGTAAGGAAAGATGGGAGGAGGCTCAAGTGGAGCATTAACGCCGGCATGGACTGGTTGGGCCGAATGTCCTGTTTCTGTGCTGTATATTCTATGTAAAAGCTGCCAATAACAATTCATTCTGCAGCATAATAGCATGTCCATTCTGAAATAGAAGACGACATTTAATCAGTTTCTAGTATTGCATAATCTATCTCATCATGTACACGCAAACATCTCATGACAACCTTCACATGCTCGATAACTTTTAAAATACAATGCCTAGAAAGATTTCTGCATAAGCGCACTAACTGCACAAAAAATGAGATCGATCTTGTTTTACCTTCACACAGATAGTGTTGCGAATTTTACAAATAATATTTATCATTCAGTGATAATAAAATATAACATTTGGAATGCCAGAACAAATAAAATATTCAACAATGCTACCTGCAATGCTAACATAGTGCATGGAAGTAAAGAGTGAAACTGGAAAAAATATAATGAGAGTGGTATTGTGCAAAAGGTTTTCCTCAGATACATTTTAGGCCAGCAAATTTAGAAAGATTGCATAGCTTTGTTCTTAGTGATTGGAGCAGCTCTATTTACCAGAACACTACTGCCATCTACAGCACAATACAACACTGCAATTGCTCATTGGTTCCAAAGTTGTTCTTCAAATTAAAAGTGAGCAATAAACAAATAAGAGAGTGTTCTACTGTAGAGCGCTAATTCCACCATCTTGGCATTCTGTAAAAATGAATCAGTAACAGAAATCACCTTTGACTAGCAGGCAGGACATACAACTTGCTGTCAGAAGGTCGTAGTATAAAGTTAGAAACTAAATTGTTTCGAAGTTGTTACAGTAAGAATCAAGTTATGATGTGCACAATAAGGGTCATTACTACAGGAAACTTTGTGCTATCCGGCACCGATGGGACCGAGCTGTTGCCATTCCCTCAAAACTGCCAGACACACCAGCGTTAATGTTGAAGCATACGGAGCTTTTCATCTCCGTATCTGACAACAAACACTGTTGCTTAGCAACAGCTTCTAAACAGTCGGCCCATACCTTGGAAGCATCTCTCTGAAGCTGTTGCTAAGCTACAGAGACTTTGCAGAGCCTGACTGTTGAAAAAAAAGCCACGAGAAGAAAAAAATCCTAACAAAACGGCTCCTGATTTTTGCCGGTGGCTCGAGCTTGCCGGACATTTCGCCTCCGGATAACACAAAGTTTCCTGTAATATATTCCTTACCCTATTACAGCTGGCAGGATGTAATAATATCTATTAGTTACTGCTATACTAGTGACGGCATATAAGGCCATGATCCATGGATCAGATAATTACAGTATGTGAATAATTAAAATAATTTTTAAGTGTTCTGAATTCAGAATTCTTGAAATTCAAACTTGACATTTCAGGGGTGATATTGGTAGTGGCACAATGGAAAAGAAAATCGGGCAGGGTGTAAAACAAGGTTCCGATTCACTACCACCCATATGCCCAAGACCAATTTTACCCCCTTCAGTTTTATTATTCATATAAATAATTCTAGAATGTGATCACTTCAATTGCAATACAGGTACTGCGACTGTTAATAATTTGAATTAAAGATATACACAAAGGGGGTCATTTTGACTTTGTGTGATAGTGTAAAACGGGTGATAACGAATCAGCAGCCCGTTTTACATCTCTCATGATTCTTATTTCCATTTATATCCATTGACTTCAATGGAAATAATCATCGGGCAAGAAGTAAAACGGGCTGCCATTTTGCTATCATCCATTTTACACTATTGCTCAAAGTCAAAGATAGATAGCTATTCCAATAGCAAGACATCCAAGACCCCACTAAATAAACAAGTTGCTAAAGTGCCAGCTTATACATGATTTCTAGGCTAATAATGCAATAGGCCTTTCCTTTTTGCAATGTTAATGTCATTAAAAACGCCTTTAAATTTTCTGCGATTGTTACATGTCACGAGAATTGATGGCTGCCATGATTGATGACAAACTTTAGCTAACAAAAAAACCCCATAATTTTTGTGTAATTGCGAGCCCTCGTGGATGATCACCAAGTCAAGTTGACTGATGGACTGTGTGCAACAAGTGAACGTGCCAAGTGGTTCAGCCTCACGGGGAATAATTCTGGCCAGGATATCTGGGAGTAAGTCTGTGTGAATGCCGAAAGGAAAGGCTCAATAACAGATGGTGTTCCCAGTGATTTCCTTGCCTCTGCAGCCAAAGTCACTTACATTAACATGAGGGATGCTAGCAAAATCAAAAGCTGTCATGAAATATCAGCGGTCAGAGGCTTAAAATGTTGCCAAAAAGAATAGTAAGCCTGAGGATTGGGAGGATTTTAGAATTCGGTAAAGGATGATCAAGAAATTGATAAAGAAAGGGAAAATAGAATGTGAGAGTAAATTAGCAAGAGATAATAAAAACAGATTGTAAAAGCCTCAATAGATATGTAAAAAGGAAAAGATTAGCGAAAGCAAACGTGGGTCCCTTACAGGCAGATTAAAAGCTGACAAGTCACCTGGACCTGATGGCCTACATCCTAGGGTTTTAAAAGAGGTGGCTACATAGTGGATGGATTGGTTTTGATCTTCCAAAATTCCCTAGATTCTAGAATGGTCCCCGCAGATTGAAAGGTAACAAATGTAACCCCGCTATTCAAGGAGGGAGAGAGAAAACAGGGAACTATAAACCAGTTAGCCTGACATCAGTAGTAGGGAAAATGCTAGAATCTATTATTAGGGACATGAAACAGGGCACTTAGAAAATCATAATATGATTGGGCAGAGTTAACACAGATTTATGAAAGGGAAATTGTATTTGACAAATCTGTTAGAGTTTTTTGAGGTTGTAATTAGCAGGGTAGATAAGGGGGAACCAGTGGATGTAGTGTATTTGGATTTTCAAAAAGTATTCAATAAGATGCCACACAAGAGGTTATTACAAAAATTAGGGCTCATGAGATTGGGGGCAATATATTAGCATGGATTGAGAATTGGTTTAATGGACAGAAAACAGAAAGTAGGAATAAATGGGTAATTTTTGGGTTGCAGGCTGTAAATAGTGGGGTACTGCAAGGATCCGTGTTTGAGCCTCAGCTATTTACAATCTATATAAATGACTTAGATGAGGGACCGAGTGTAACGCATCTAAGTTTGCTGACGATACAAAGCTAGGTTGGAAAGTAAGTTACAGAACTAGGTGGGAAAGTAAGTTGTGATGAGGACACAAAGAGCTGCAAGGGGATAGGGACAGGTTAAGTGACTGGGCAAGAACATGGCAGATGGAATATAATGTAGAGAAATGTGAAGTTATCCATTTCGGTAGGAAAAATAGAAAAGCAGAATATTTTTTAAATGGTGAGATTGGGAAATGTTTGTATTCAGAGGAACCTGGGTGTCCTTGTACACGAATCACAGAAAATTAACATGCAGGTACAGCAAGCAATTGGGTAACCAAATGGTATGATAGCCTTTATTACAAAAGGATTTGAGTATAAGAGTAAAGAAGTTTTACTGCAATATATAGGGCCTTGGTGAGACCACACCTGGAGTATTGTGTACAGTGTTGGTTGCCTTACCTAAGGAAGGATATATTTGCCTTAGAGGGAGTGCAACGAATGTTCACTGGACTGATTCTTGGGATGGGGGGATTGCCCTTTGAGGAGAGATTGAGTAGACTAAGCCTACATTCCCTAGAGTTTAGAAGAATGAGAGATGATCTCATTGAAACATACAACATTCTTAAGGGGCTTGACAGGGTAGATGCAGGGAGGATGTTTCCCCTAGTTGGGAAGTCTAGAACTAGGAGTCAGTCTCAGAATAAGGAGTCAGCCATTTAGGACTGAGATGAGGAGAAATTTCTTCACTCAAAGGGTTGTGAATCTTTGGAATTCTCTACCTCAGAGGGCTATGGATACTCAGTCGTTGAGTATATTCAAGACTGAGATCAATAGATTTTTGGATACTAAGGGAACCGAGGGCTATGGGGATAGTGTGGGAAGGTGGAGTTGATCTTATTGAATGGCGGAGTGTCGAATGGTCTACTCCTGCTCCTATTTCTTATGTTCTCAATATTACTGATATTAGTGGCTCTTAAGATGGTTCTTCAGATTGTCATGGCATATATATCTGATGCATTAGAGGCCTGCATTACAATCTAAAAGAAAATTGTATAGAATATTAAAAATGTACTGTAGCTGTATATTTATCTCCTATGTCTTTTTTTAGTGAACTGGGTAACTAGATGTTAACCCATTATTATGCTTAAGAATCACCAAATCAAACCACACATAAGTAGTTTCCTTTTGCAAAGTAAAGAGGTTGATTACCAGAAGGCAATGCAGTCAAATGTTATATATCCCAGTTTTCAAAAAATATTTTGGCAAGGTTCCTCAAAAAAGCTTGTTGGTAAAATGAGAATAAATGAGGTCAAGGAGGAAGCTGTAAATTTGATAATAAATTGACTTAATAGCAGCACGCAAAAGATAATTGCTGGTGGGAAGAGATCCAATTGAGTAATGGTGACCACTGGCATACTATAAGAATCAACTCTGGCACTTTTACTATTCTAATATTTATTTTGTTTTTTGAAAATTAGTATTTTGTTTTGCTTGTACACTGCTATAGGCCCAATGAGATGGTGTTCCTCGACTTTCAAAAGACTTTTGATAAAGTTTCACAAAAGGTTATTAATTAAACTCAACATTGTGGGGATTCAGGGTAAACCCTAGGAATGGATAAGAAACTGGTTGACGGGTTGGAGACAACAAGTACTCATGAGAAGAATGATGTCAGAGAGGGGTGGGTGGTAGTACTGAGTTGAGTGCCTCAGGGCTCAGTGCTGGGACCATTACAGTTTCTCATTCACATAAGTGACCTGGATTCAAAAACTCAACATAAAGTGGTGCATTTTGCAAATTATACCAAATTAGGAGGCAGTGAAATTGGAGGAGGCAGATCAGAAATTACAGAATGTTAGACAAGTTATACAAGTCAGCAGAACAATGGCAGATGAAATCTAATGAAGTAAATTGTAAAGTGCTACACAAAGGAAGAAATGATAGACAGCATGCCAACTCGATGAATGGAGTTAGAGACTAAACATTCCAACCAACAAAGCCAACTGATGTTGAACTACATAGTCAAAACAGTGGAATATAAGTCAGAGGAAGTAGCGATCAAATATTATACTACTCTGGTCAGACTGCACCTCGAATATGGCATCCAGTTCTGGTTGCCAAGAAATAAGAAAGACATTCAAGTGCTGGAGGCTATTCAGAGAAGAGCTACTAGGCTGATTCTCATATTAGCACATTGACTTATGAGGAAAGATTAGAGAAATTTATACATTTCATCCTAGAAGAGTGTCCTGATAATTACGGGTAGGATGCGGGGGTGGCTGAAGAACCCGGTAAGGCCGGAAACGCAAGGTCCAGCTGAACCTAGCGGTAGCAACTCATTAACAATTTTTTGTTCCGATTCACGCCTGGCAGCCAGCCAAATTGACAGCCAGGCCGGTGGCTGGGAAGGAACACCAGTGGCAGAAAGGTCCCCAGCAATCGGGAGGGGGGGAGAGATGCTGCGTTCAGGAGGGCTGTAGGGGAGGTTGGCAACCGAGACTGGGGAAGGGCAAAGGCTTCCTTGAGAGGCCTGGGAGGAGCACTCCTGCTCCTCCTGGAAGCAGAAGGAGTGCTGAAAAAGGCACTCATCTTACAGAGCCGGCAGTTCCCACACCCACCCACCTCCCCACCCCCCCCTCCTTTCACTGCCGGATTTCACGATCCCTGGGAAACCCGTGCACCATTGAAGGTCTGCCCATTCCAATATTTAAGTGGATTTCAATCTAAGAGGAAATGGTTGGGGGCCTAATAAATATATTCAAATGAGGGTCCTATAACATTGTTAGGACCGGAACAGCATTTTCACGTTGTAATGAATTTGTGACTTTGGACAAATGATTCCTTACAGTTCAGGCTCGAGTGTGTTGTTGAACATATGTTTATTATACAGCCACCAATAGCTTAACAACTATTACAGTTATATCGTAAGAATTTATACAACCTGGTTTCCCCGCAGGCCCATGGTGATCAGGCTTGGCCTCTGTAGACTGTGGGCTTCCGACCGTCCCCAAGAACTGCTCTGATTCTAAGCGGCGAGAGTCCTCCCTTTGTACCCTTTGGCTGTTATATACTATAAATTTCTTTCACACTAATTTAGTCACCCTGATGTGGCAGCTTCTTGTCTTAATATGTTCTGACTCTGGAATTATTTTATCCAACTGTCCTGCTTTTTGACAGTAAGTGGTAGATGTCCTCAGTCAACATGACTGTGTCAACCCCATCCTTATCTTAGCTCATCGTAGTTATTGTTCTCTTCAACTTGGTAAGCTCAGTTCCCATTGAGCGCCTGATGGAATACTTATGTGTCTCGAACCATGTCAATCAACTACTTCCTTATCCCATCATAAATCATGGCCATTTCCAGCATTACTTAAAGGGGTCCTTACCTGATCGCATTTAAATCACTGCAAATGATTGGCAGACACCTCTCAGTCATTTGTGGCTACAGAATCACTTTTTTGCTGCTTGTAGTGTGGCTAGACAACCTTCAGCAATCTTAAGGGGGTACTGGCAATGCGTTTTTTTCTGAAAAGGGAAATCATTTTAGCTATTTCATTCTGGCTAGAGAAAGAAGAGCAACAAAAGGTGGAAAGGTCAAATGGAGCTGCAAGAAGACCAAAGAGGAGAGCTCTCAGAAATCCTCATCCTCCCAGCAGGGTGTATACACAGAGTTACATACCTACACTTTTCAGAGGAGCAACGTTTAAGGAGGCTGTCACGGGCCTGCGTCACCTCCTGCAACCCACTGCCACAGCTGGCACTGCAGTGCATGTTTCAGTCAATGTTACTACAGCATCATGTTCTTTGCCTCCAGCTACTTCCAGGCTGTCACATCAGGAACATTTGTCAGGCTGCAGTTCATGCTTACATTAAGCAAGTGACTGATGCCATGTTTACTAAAACAAACAATTTCATCATGTTCCCTATGGACAATAGCAGGATAGGGATCTAGGGTTTGCGCACATTTTAGACTCTCCAAGTCCAGGCCATCATTGATTGCACACACATCAGTATGCAGGGTCCTGCAGACGAGCTCGCACAGTACTCTAACCAATGTTTTGAACACTTGCCTTATAGTCTGATTACCTTGTTCAAAAATACCAAAATACAAGCAATTATTTTACATACCTGATCAACAACTTCTAATGATTTCACACCAATGTATTTTTTTTAGTTCTTAGTGAATATTTCTTCACCACATCTAGTCAGAGAGTCAGTTATACAGCACAGAGAGGCCCTTCGGCCCATCGTGTCTGCACCGGCCATCAAGCCCTATCTATTCTAATCCATTTTTCCAGCACTTGGTCCATAGCCTTGTATGCTATGGCATTTCAAGGGCTCATCTAAATGCTTCTTGAATGTTGTGAGGGTTCCTGCCTCTACCACCCTTTCAGGCAGTGAGTTCCAGATTCCAACCACTCTCTGGGTGAAAGTTTTTCCTCAAATCCCCTCTAAACCTCCTGCCCCTTACCTTGAAACTATTCCCCCTGGTCATTGACCCCTCTACTAAGGGGAAAAGTTCTTTTCTATCTACCCTATCTATGCCCCATATAATTTTGTACACCTCAATCAGGTCCCCCCCTCAGCCTTCTCTGCTCTAAGGAAAACAACCCCAGCCTGTCCAGTCTCTCTTCATAGCTGAAACGCTCCAGCCCAGGTAACATCCTGGTGAATTTCCTCTGCACCCTCTCTAATGCAATCACATCCTTCCTATAGTGTGGCAATCAGAACTGCACACAGTATTCCTGCTATGGCCTAACTAGCATTTTGTATAGCTCCATCATAACCTCCCTGCTCTTATATTCTATGCCTCGGCTAATGAAGGCAAGTATCCCATATGCCTTTATCACCACCTTATCTACCGGTGCTGCTGCCTTCAGGGATCTATGTACATGCACACCAAGGTCCCACTGATCCTCTGTCCTTCCTAGGGTCCTACCATTCATTGTGTATTCCCTTGCCTTGTTAGTCCTCCCAAAATGCATCACCTCACACTTTTCAGGGTTAAATTCCATTTGCCACTGTTCTGCCCATCTGACCAACCCGTCTATATCGTCCTGTAGCCTGAGGCTTCCCTCCTTGCTATTTACCACTTCACCAATTTTCGTGTCATCTGCGAACTTACTGATCAGACCTCCTACATTCATATCTAAATCATTAATGTACACTACAAACAGCAAGGGACCCAGCACCGATCCCTGCGGTACACCACTGGACACAGGCTTCCAGTCACAAAAACAACCTTCGACCATCACCCTCTGCCTCCTGCCACCAAGCCAATTTTGGATCCAATGTGCCAAATTGCCCTGGATCCCATGGGCTCTTACCTTCTTGACCAGTCTCCCATGTGGGACTTTGTCAAAAGCCTTACTAAAGTCCATGTAGACTACATCAACTGCACTACCCTCATCCACACACCTAGTCACCCCCTCGAAAAATTCAATCAAATTGGTTAGACATGATCTCCCCCTGACAAAGCTATGCGGACTATCCTTGACTCTCCAAGTGGAGACTAATTCTGTCCCTCAGAATTTTTTCCAATAATTTCCTTACCACTGATGTTAGGCTCACTGGCCTGTAATTCCCTGGTTTATCCCTACTACCCTTCTTGAATAATGGTAATACGTTAGCTGTCCGCCAGTCCTCTGGCACCGCCCCTGTGGCCAGAGGTGTTGTGAAAATGTGTGTCAGAGCCCCTGCAATCTCCTCCCTTGCCTCACACAGCAGCCTGGGATACATCTCATCTGGGCCAGGGGAATTATCCACTTTTAAGCCCGCTAAAACCACTAGTACCTCCTCCCTCTCAATGCTAATTTGTTCAAGTATATCACAATCCCCCTGCCTGATTTCTATGCCTACCTCATCCTTCTCCATAGTGAACACAGATGCAAAATATTCATATTCTACCCTAGCTTTCTCCAGGAATTAAGCTTGTTCAGTCAAGCAATTACATCAAATATCCATTGTAAGTACCAGTAATGAGCATCAAATTGAATACTGATCTCAAAGGAATACAAGTTGGGCATTTCTCTAAATTTGTCCAAATTCAGATTATTTTTGCTGCAGGGTCTGCGCAATTCAAAGTGAGCCAAGAGATAAACAATTGTGTACATAATCGTAGCAAAATATAGCAGCAGATAGAAAATTGGTTGACGAACAGAAAATAAAAATCTAGTGTAAATTAGTCTTGCTCGGATTGGCAAAGGTTTTGAGGTGGTGTACCACAGGGGTTAGCACCGGGTTTACTTTTATTACTGATGCAGCACAGGAGGCCATTTCAGTCCATCCTGCCTGTGCCGGCTATGAAAGAGCTATCCAATTAGTCCTATTCTCTTGCCCTTCCCCCATAGACCTGCTAATTTTTCCCCTTCAAGTAATTATCCAATTTCCTTTAGAAAGTCATTATTGAATCGGCTTTCCACCACCCATTCAGGCAATGCATTCCAGATCACAATGACGCGCTGTGTAAAAATTCTTCTCATCTTGCCTCTGGTTCTTTTGCCAATTACCTTAAATCTGTCCCCTCTGGTTACCAACCCTTCTGCCACTGGAAACAGTTTCTCTTTATTTACTCCATCAAAACCCTTCATGGTTTTGAACACCTCTATTAAATCTCCCCTTAACCTTCTCTGCTCTACTCTATGGAGAGCAACTCCAGCTTCTCTAGTCTCTCCACATAACTGAAATCCAGCATCCCTGGTTGAAATGAAAAGTAAGTTGCCTTTCAAAAGCTAGGCTTTATTAACCTTAAAAACCAGCAGTACATCTTAAGCTCCCAGTCTCAACCAGACTGTGGAGAACTGAATTTAAGATCGCCACCACAGGTCACATGACATCAACTAACCAATAGGTTTATAGCATATATCTCAAGGCAGGAAAACAGGCAACCAATTACAATGCTTCTTATAAAACAAGAATAATCACCACATTCACCCCTCCTTTTAAAATATACTTCAACCCGGGTAGCCTTTGCAATTTACAATTAGTTATTTATGACTAAAACAATACATGTATAATATTTCAACAATTTTAAAATTTTACTATCAAATTATTTTAAAAGTCCATTTTTAATCGGTCAACCGGATATCTTGTTCGTGTCGACCTTCTTAACCTTGGTAAAGTTCCTTGCCCTCCCACACCAGGAGACACAGAAATATCTTCTGCAGGGAGGCTATCAATATCCTGATTATCAACGGTTCCTGAATTGGAAGTCCCATTAGAAGGTAAACTGGGAAGGTCATGAACATCCATCGAGGGCAGACTAAGAGAATTGTAAATGTCTGCAATAGGATTGGAAATATTCGTAGTATCTGTGACGACATCAACATTATCTAAATTATGACTATTGTTAATATCCTCAGAAGAGGGCTGGCCACCACAAGGAGCTAAGTCTTTAACTGAAACCGTACTTTCTTTCCCATCTTGGAATCGAATGTGAGCATATTGGGAATTTACCTCCAATAGCTCCACCTCCTCCACTAAAGGATCATACTTTGACAGTCTAACATGGCGTCGGAGCAGCACAGGTCCCTGCATAGTAAGCCATGAAGGTACCGAATATCCCGTAGTGGATCTCCGCGGATAGTTGAAGAGCCTTTCATGGGGAGTCACATTAGTAGCCGTTGAAAGCAATGATCTAATGGAATGCAGGGCATCAGGCAATACCATTTCCCACTGTGTATTCTCAAGGTTCCGAGATGTCAAAGCCAACATAACTGCCTTCCAGATCACCCCATTGTATTGTTCGCACTGTCCATTACCCTGGGGATTATACGGGGTAGTTCTGCTAGTAGAAATTCCCCGACTCTGGAAGTATTCCTTCAACTGGGAAGACATAAAAGAACTTCCCTGATCCAAATGGATATACACAGGCATCCCAAAGATGACAAAAAGTTGTCAGACATTTAATAACTGTAGCAGCTGATACATCTGCACAAGGAAAAGCAAAAGGGAACCTTGAAAACTCATCCACAACAGTAAATATATATCGATTCTGAGTCGTTGAAGGAAGGGGCCCCTTAAAAATCAATGCTCAGGCGTTCAAAGGGAAAAGTAGCCTTTATAAGATGAACTCGTTGAAGCTTAGAGAAATTCGGTTTACACCGGGCACAA
The DNA here is from genome assembly GCF_052327205.1 of Somniosus microcephalus. Taxonomy (NCBI): domain Eukaryota; kingdom Metazoa; phylum Chordata; class Chondrichthyes; order Squaliformes; family Somniosidae; genus Somniosus; species Somniosus microcephalus. The sequence goes on from NC_140992.1 coordinate 78,206,111, forward strand.
ACAGAGCATGACGAAGTCATCCGCTTGACGTCTTCAACTGAAAAGGGCAATTTCTTACTGCGTACGAAGTGTATCATCCTCGTAACACCAGGATGGCACAAAGCATTATGAAGATTAATAAATTCTTTATCTTGACTGCTATACCTTCTTGACTTGGTAACAATTGGTTTACAGTCCGACATCAAATTGGTAAAAGATGATAATGGAGAAATGGATAAAGAAGTTGATCCACAAATAGACAAAGGTGGCTTAGTTCCTCCAAAAGAAAGACTGAGGGACTCATGTAATTGAAGCACATCATGACCAATCAAAATATCCGCACAGAGATTAGGCAGAACAAATAGGCGTATATCAGTATATGTATTACCTAAAAGAATTAATTTCACAAGGCAACAACCAGCTACTTGGGAGGTGAGAGTCGTCTGAGCCACACACCGGATAGGAAACAGGCGAAATTTTCAAACGCTTCTCCTTCACAAACTGAAGACTTATAAAGCTCTCAGTACTGCCCGTATCTATAAGGGCCTTCACTTCTAACCCATTAACTTGGGCCATAACTATAGCTTTGGTTAGGCCATGGGAAAAGGCGGCAGAAACTGATGCAATAAACACCCTATCTAAAGGCTGAATGGTTGCAGAGGGGGCAACCGATTTACAAACACGTGCGTAATGACCTCCCTTGCCGCATTTACTACACACAGCCTCCCGGGCAGGGCACTTGAAACGGGGGTGCCGGGCGTTCCCGCAGAAATAACACTTCTGAATCCTAGAGGCAACAGCTGCCGAAGTAGAAACTGTTTCGGAATCTGGTAAACCACTCCTATTAAATCCACATAATTCCCTTTCATCCGGAACTGCCGAAACCACGGTCACAGGCCGATCAAAGGGAGCATAAGAATCCGAACTTCTCTGAGCCAAATCCAATGTAGAGGCTTGCTCAAAAGCACTCTTAAGATCCAAGGTCTTATTTTCTAATAATCGCTGACGACTTGATCTAGACAGTAATCCATTAATAAATGCATCCCGTACCGACTCTTCCCTATATTCTTCTGCAGACACGGCCCCATAATTACAGTCAGCACCAAGGCGCCGGAGTGCCTGTAAATAGGCATCCAAGGATTCTCCCGCCTGCTGCCTACGGGCAGATAAAAGGTGACGTGCAAATATCTCATTTTTGGGTTAAACAAAAATCTTTTCCAACGTAGCAATAGCCAATTCATAAGTTTCACAGTCCAAAATATACTTGTACACATCCGGAGCAATGTAGTTGATTAGTATATCCAACTTCAGAGATTGCTGATCCAACACACCCAAAAAGTTTTTAAATGTACGATACCAATGTTTCCATTGATCATCCACTCCTGCAGAATTAGGGTCAGCATTAAATCGTTCCGGTCGAAGAAATCGAAGATATTGTTCCATTATAGCAAAAGGTTAATAAATTGAGATGAAAAGTAAGTTGCCTTTCAAAAGCTAGGCTTTATTAACCTTAAAAACCAGCAGTACATCTTAAGCTCCCAGTCTCAACCAGACTGTGGAGAACTGAATTTAAGATGGTCACCACAGGTCACATGACATCAACTAACCAATAGGTTTACAGCATATATCTCAAGGCAGGAAAACAGGCAACCAATTACAATGCTTCTTATAAAACAAGAATAATCACCACACTGGTACCATTCTGGTAAATGTCCTCTAGTCTCTCCAAGGCCTTGACATCCTTCCTAACGTGTGGTGCTCAGAATTGGTCATAAATCTCCAGTGATTTATAAAGGTTTAGTACAACTTCCTTGCCTTTGTACTGTATCTGTTTATAAAGCCATTGATCCTGTATGCTTCTTTAATATTCTTCTCAACTTGTCCTGCCACATTCAAGGTTTGTACACTTGCACCTCCTTTAAAATTGTACCATTTAGTTTATATTCTTCCTACCAAAATGCATCACTCCACTTCTCTGCATTAAATTTCATCTGCCACGTGTCTGGCCATTTCAGCAGTCTGTCTATTTTCTCCTGAGGTGTGTTACTATCCTCCTCACTGTTTACTACATTTCTGAGTTTTGTGTCATCTGCAAACTTTGAAATTGTGCCCTGTATACCCAAGTCCAGGTCATTCATTTATATCAAAGAGCAGTGGTCCAAATACTGACCCCTGAGGGACAACATTAAATATATTCAAGGAGTTAGACATATTTCTTAAGGCTAAAGGGATCAAGGGATATGGGGAGAAGGCAGGGACAGGGGACTGAATTTGGATGATCAGCCACGATCTCATTGAATGGCGGAGCAGGCTCGAAGAGCATAATGGCCTACTCCTGCTCCTATCTTCTATGTTTCTATGTAACACTGTATACTTCCCTCCAGTCTGAAAAACAACCATTTACCATTACTCTCTACTTTTTGTCTCTTGCCTGATTTCATGGCCACATTGCCACTGTCTCATTAAGCCCATGGGCTTCAATTTTGCTAACAAGTCTATTATATGGTACTTTATTATCAAACACCTTTTGAAAGTCCATATCTATATCAACTACACTATCTCCATCAACCCTCTCTGTTACTTCAAAGAATTCAATCAAGTTATGGTGCGGAGATGCCGGTGTTGGACTGGGGTGGGCATCGTACATCGGCGAGACCATGCAGACACTGCGACAATGGATGAACAGACACCGCGTAACAATCGCCAGGCAGGAGTGTTCCCTTCCAGTCGGGGAACACTTCAGCAGTCAAGGACATTCAGCCTCCGATCTTCGGGTAAGCATTCTCCAAGGCGGCCTTCGAGACACACAACACAAAATCGTAGAGCAGAAACTGATAGCCAAGTTCCGCACTCATGAGGACGGCCTCAACCGGGATCTTGGGTTCATGTCATGCTACATGTAACTGCACCTGACGTAGGGTCATCCAGACTCGAGTCGTCGTTGGCTTGTTCTCTCTACACAGATGCAGCTGGACCTGCTGTGATTTCCAGCAAAGAAAATGTTTTTTGTCTGTTTTTTGTTTTTCATACAGACCCCAGCATCTGCAACATTACCCCTTGTGACCCCACCTCACTGTTCTTTGATGTAATGTTTTCCTGACTGACCTGTTTGGACACTATTCACACCTTTGATTGCTGTGATTATCTCTCTGCCGAGGTGTGATAAATGGCAGTTAGAAAGATCACCTGTAATCATCTGGCATTATTCTCTGACTATATAATCTGTGTCTATAGGCATCTCTCCACTTCACCTGGCGAAGGAGCAGCGCTCCGAAAGCTTGTGATTTCAAATAAAACTGTTGGGACTATAACCTGGTGTTGTGTGACTTTTTACATCAATCAAGTTAGTCAAACATGAAATAGAAACAGAAAATGCTGGAGATACTCAGCAGGTCAGGCAGCATCTGTGAAAAGAGAAACAGGAGTTGCCTTTAACAAATCTGTACTGGCTGCCATTTATTAACTCATATTTTTCCAAGTGACAATCAGTTTTGTCTCTGATTATTGTCTCAAAGTTTCCCATCCATCGATGTTAGGCTGACTGGCCCGTAGTTGCCTGGTTTATGCCCCTCCCCTTTTTTGAACAGGGCATACTCTTTTGAAATCTTCCACTCCTTTGGCACCGCTACCATATCCAAGGAGAATTAGAAATTGTGGCCAGAGCCTCCACCATCTCCACCCGTACTTCCTTCAGCACCCTAGATACATCCCCTCCAGACCGGATGATTTTTCTACTTTGATCGCTGTCACCCTTAGTACCACCTCTATATTTTTATCCTATCCAATTTCTCTACCTCCTCCTTTACTGTGGCATTGGCAGCATCCTCTTCTTTAGTGAAGACAAATGCAACATACTTATTTAGTACCTCAAGCTATGCCTTCAACCTCCACAAAATCTCCTTTTTGGTCCCTAATCAGCCCCACCCTTCCTTTGACTATCCTTTTACTATTTATGTTTATAAAATTTTTGGGTTCCCTATTATGTTACCCGCTAATCTATCATAAAAAGAAACAGAAATTGCTGGAAATATTCAGATCAGGCAGAACCTGTGGAGAGAAAAACAGAGTTGGAAGTTTCAGGCCCCTCAAACGTCAACACTGTTCTCTCTCCACAGATTCTACCTGACCTATTTCCAGCATTTTCTATTTTTATTTCAGATATCCAGCATCTGCAGTATTTTGCTTTTGTAATCTATTATCATACACTCTTTGCCCCTCTTCCTTTTCTGAATCTCCTCTGCACTTTCTGTATTCAGCTTGGTTTTTCTACTGTATTATGAGCCTGACATTTATCATAAGCCTCCTTTTTGTTTCATTTTAAATCTCTATATCTTTAGTCATCCAAAGAGCTCTAGCTTTGGATGTCCTTCCTTTCCCCCTTGGGGGAATCTGTCTAGTCTAAACCCGAACTACCTCCTCTTTGAAGGCTAATTTACTGTTTTTTCCTGACAATCTTTGATTCCAATCCACCTGGGGCAGATACCCTATCAACTTACTGAAATTAGCCCTCCTTCACTTGAATATTATCACATTTGAATGTTACTCATCCTTTTCCATAACTATTCAATTAATTGAAAGATGTTGATGGATGAAGAGACATAGGGGCTCAAATACATAATTCACTGAAACTACGCGTGCAAGTACATAAAGCCATAAAAGGCCAACAGCATTTCATGTTTTATAGAGGCACAAGTGAAGAAGTAGTAAGTTTATCTAAAACATTAGCAAGGCCACAGCTGGAGTACTGTGTGCTGTTCTGGGTTCCCTATTATAGAAAGGACATTAAACCTATTGAGAACGCACAGCATAGATTCAGCAGGATGATGTCAAGGATGCAAAGCTATAGTTATGAGGAGAGGCCCTGTTGTTCTGTTCACAACCCCTATACCAGTGGCAAATGGTTATGTCAATAGCATGTAGCTAATTAAATGAAAAGGTAGTTAGAGAAGGTCTGGTATAATTGACTTAATTCTGAATAGCACTGTATCCTACTAATTGATGCCGTGATTTTATTACCTTAAAACAATCAGCTACATTTCTAAAGAGGTGTCAGCCTTGGCTCAGTCGTAGCATTCTCGCCTGAGTTAGTAGGTCATGGCTCAAGACCCACTCCAGAGGCGTGAGCACATAATTAACCCTTACACTTCAATGCAGTACTGAGGGAGTGCTGCACTGTCGGAGGTGCTGTTTTTCGGGTGAGGTGTTAAACCAACCCCATTTGCCCTCTCAGGTAAATGTAAAGGACCCCATGGCAGTATGTGAAGAGGAGCAGGGGAGTTCACCCTGTCCTAGCCAGCATTTAGCCTTCAAACATCACAAAAAAGATAATCTGGTCTGTTTATCTCATTGCTGTTTGTGGGATGTTGTTGTGCATAAATTAGCTGCTGCATTTCCTACATTAGTGATGACACTTCAAAAACATTTAATTGGCCATGAATTGCTTCGAGATATCCCGAGATCGTGAAAGCCGAATGCAAGCTCTTTGTTTAGAAGGCAAGCGCCGGGAAATAAGGCAGTGACATACTTCCTTTAATCAGATATTTTTATTTTAAGAGGTTTTAATATAATTATGAATTAGACATATCAAACCAACTATTCGGTACTACTTCAAGTTGCATCAAGCATTGCTGTATACAGAGTTATCAGTAACTCATATTTGTAAGCCATCAGATCTTAGAATCTTGATTTCAAAAAGAAAAAAAACTTTTACACAGAAACAAAGCTTAATCTAATCCTTTGGTGATAAAGGAATAGTATGTAATGTAATTTTAAAAAGATGCAAGTCTCAAAAGGCCAGCAGAAAAGAGGTGCCGATATATTTATATCCATGCATACATATAGAAACTTTATATATCACTTCAGTTATCATGCTCTCCGAATTGTACAAGAGCAACCTACCTAAAAATGAGTCATTTCCTCTATTTCTACCAATTCCAAGATTAAATATTAATTTCAGAATATGGGCGTACTAACTGTAGGTACACTTTTGCATACGACAAGAGTTCTGATACTTCAGAATGTGCATAAAAGTCAGATCTTTACAGAGTGAACACCCGTATTACAGCAGGTAAGATTAGATAATGGTTCAGGTTACCATTATTATGAGCAAAAGAAAGAGTTTAATTTCAAGAAGGCTTTCTTCAGTCAATCATGTCTGCTCCCTCACCACCCGTGGCATCAACAGAAATATGAAGGTCCTCCAACATCTCTGCTAAACTGATCCGAGGAGCTCCATCATCATCTGTATCACTTTCAACTGGAATTTTTGAGGAATCTATGAACAAAAGTGGTTTATATTTTAAGGATATTAAATATGCTATAATCATATTAACTGAAATTTTGAGTATAATGAAGTTTCAAATGGAGCATTTTGAATCCTCAAATAATGTGACATCAAATAATATGCAAGTATCAACAGGATTCTGGATCAAATTTGCTGACTCTGACTACTGATGTTACATCCAGTCAGCACAATGGAGCATTGCAGTCAGAAGATTTGCCTATAATGCAAGATTCAGAAGCGGACACAGCTGATCTGGTATCCTCCATAGTAAATTTGGAGACTTGCAAGGTATAAAATCAAACAACTTCGATGCACTACACTCTTGCATTATAAAACTATTAATTTTTGCAGTTTTTACACCTGAAAAACCCAAGCACTGGAAAGCACTCTGCTGCCATCTAGAGGTAAATAATCAGTATTGCTTTCCATACATACTGGAAAACTGGACATACAAACCATCTATCTAAATATTCAAGCAGTTTTGAGTTATGTAATAATAGACAGCTTTGAAGGCGCAGTAGGAATGAAAACAACCCCTAATCCTAATGGACCAATGAGAAACCCCCCCTCATGGTAAGCATGTGCTTCGTATTGGCCGAGTACAATGCTGCCTTTATGCCCAATACTTCTCCACAAATGTACAGGCATGTACATTGATCTGTTAGGAAGACGGAGGTGGTTACTAGCTGATACAAGATGTTATTGCTCCACAAGGCTGCGGGGTAAATAACAACAAAGATTTCTATCAAAGAGAGATTCAGGGAGCAACGGGAAAGAGAAAAGTAATTTCCACTGAAAATACACTTATACTCCCTTCACCACAATAACATCAATGCTGTTGCCTTTTAAGTCATTTTCTCCATGAACCTTGTTGTAAAACTCACCCCGATAAATATTGATGTTTTTCCTAATGATATCATCATCTTCAAGGTCTTCAAGGAATTCCAAGTATTGTCTAGAATGTACAAAAATTCGTTATTTCATGTTCATTACCTCAGCTCAAAGCATCACACATTCCATTTTCCCCATACTATTTTTTTTAATAGATCATTTTGTCACTATTATGCAATTACCATCCAGAGACAAGGTTATCTTTGAGAGGTTAAATAGATTCAATTTAAAGGATCAGTAGCATAGTATATTAATTCAACGATGTGCTGCGTCAAGAATAAGGTGTGGTTTCCCAATGTTACCTATCCCAAAGTTCTCAGCAGATACTATTCATAGCGTCAGAGTCCTAACGGCCCATCGAGGCTGTGCCAGCTCTCTGTACAGCAATCCAGTCAGTCCCATTCTCCCGCTCTATCCCCATAGCCCTGCAACTTTATATCCAGTCTCCCCATGAAAACACCGGGGGAGAAATTGAGTATAGCCCCGTTTGGGGCGCCAGCGCGCTAAAAGTAGCGCCCCGGAAACATTCGCACCCCTGCACCAGAAATTGAGTGGTTGTGCCCCAAAGGGAAGCACGGCACTACTGGGGGCGCCCCGCATCCCTCTTGGGGCACTGCGAGTGAATATCGGGGCGCAGCGTGCCGCAACGTCGTGCTGCGGTATTGCAGGCCTTCCTCCCTTTCTTAAAGGGGAGGGGTCTTGTGCAGTGCGATCTGGGGCCCAGCTGGGCCCCCCGAGGATTGGGAGTGCAGGCAAAAGAGCCCGGCACCGAAGAGAAGTGCCAGGCTCTTGGTGCGCAGCCGGCACTCCGCAGGGGGGGGGGGGGGGGTTCAGGAGGCCGGGGACGGGAGCGCAGGCAGGTGGCCAACAACAAAAATGGCCGCCCCGCACCTCACCTTTAATTTGCGCCTCCCCGGCCGCAGGTAGGCCCCCCCTGAACCCGTCGGACATAGCGTACAGCGGTAAGTCAGGGGTCGCTGCCGAATATTGCAGCCGGGACGTCAGCGGGGCGCTGCGCACACCGATGACGTCATCGGCAGCGGCACAGCGCTAACGGTTAGTGCCACCACTAACGTCCCGCGGAATTTAGCGGGAGGCATGGGCATTGCCGCGCCCGGGCGCCAGTTGGCTTGCGACCCACTTAGCGCCCTCTTAAGGCGCTAATGGGTGGCGCAACCTACTGAATTTCTCCGAGTGTCTCTGCTTCCACCACTTCCATCGGCAGCAAGTTCCAGGTCCTCACCACTTGCTGCGTAAAATTTTTTCCTCACGTCCCCCCTGTATCTCTTGCCCAAAACCTTAAATCTGTGTTCCCTCGTCCTTGTACCATCTACTAGTGGGAACAGCCTTTCCCCATCTAGCCTATCCAAACCCGTCATAATCTTATACACCTCTATCAAAATCACCCCTAAACTTCCTTTGCTCTAATGAAAAAAAGTCCAGCTTCTCCAACCTGTCCTTGTAGCCAAGATCCCCCATCCCCAGAACCATTCTGGTAAATCTCCTCTGCACCCTCTCAAGGGCCTTCACATCCTTCCTAAAGTGTGGTGACTAGAACTGGATGCAATACTCCAGTTGTGGCCTAACCAGCGCTTTATAAAGGTTCAGCATAACTTCTCCACTTTTGTACTCAATACCTCTATTTATGAAGCCCAAGATCCCATATGCTTTGCTAACCACTCTCTCAATATGTCCTGCCACCTTCAGGGACCTATGCACATCAACTCCCAGGTCCCTTTGTCCCTGCACACTCTTTAAAACTGTGCCATTAAGTGTATATTGTCTCTCCCTGTTCCTTCTGCCAAAATGCATCACCTCACACTTCTCCATTAAATTCCATCTGCCACTTGCCTACCCATTCTGCTAGCCTTTCTATGTCCTGTTGCAGTCGATTGGTATCATCTTCACAGTTTGCCACACCCCCAAGTTTGGTGTCATCGGCAAATTTAGAAATTCTACTCCGTATGCCAATATCCAGGTCATTTATATACATCAAAAAAAGCGGTGGCCCCAGCACTGACTCTTGGGGAACACCACTGTCTACCATCCTCCAGTCTGAAAAACAGCCATTTACCACAACTCGTTGTTTTCTATCCTTAAGCCAATTCCTTATCCAAGCTGCCACTGACTCTCCTATTCCATGAGCCTCAATTTTGTTAACCAGCCTTCTATGTGGTACTTTGTCAAACGCCTTCTTAAAATCCATATAGATATAGACAACATCCATTGTATTCCCTTCATCAATCCTCCCTGTTACTTCATCAAAAAATTCAATTAAATTAGTCAAACACGATCTGCTTTTTACAAATCCGTGTTGGCTCTCCGTAATTAGCTTAAACCTCTCCAAGTGCCCGTTAATTTTTTCCTTGATTGTTTCTAAAACTTTACCCACCACTGACCGGCCTGTAGTTACTAGGATTGTCCTTACACCCTTTCTTGAACAATGGTGTCACATTTGCCACTTTCCGATCCTCAGGCACCTCCCCCGCATCTAGGGAAGTTTGGAAAATTATGGCAAGCCCTTCCACTATCTCCTCCCCCAATTCCCTTAGCAACCTGGGATGCAAGCCATCTGGACCAGACGACTTATCCACTCTAAGCATGCCCAGCCTTTCTGGTACATCCTGTCTATCAATTTTCACCCCTTCCGTTGCTTCTACCTTTTCCACTTCTACCAATATTTTGTCAGCATCCACCTCCTTAGTAAACACCGATACAAAGTACTCATTGAGTATTCTAGCCTTGCCCTGCACCTCTAAGCATATATTGCCTTCTTTGTCCCCAATAGGCCCCACCCCGCCTCTTACTATTTACATGCCGGTAGCAGATTTTTGGGTTCCTTTTATGTTAACTGCCATTCTACTCTCATATTCTCTCTTTGCCAATCTTATTTTCATCTTCACTTCCCCTCTCAACTTATTGTATTTGGTCTGGTTCTCCCTTGAAGAATTCACAACTATTTCCTAGCACTCTGTTCAAGAGCAAAAAATCTGTTCACCAGTTTAGACCGAAACTGGTGTATGATATTTGAAGACGGGGTGGGGAAAGATAAAATTAAAATTTAGTGAATCCAAAAGGACAACTATGCATACTTAACTATGGCCTCTCCTATTCTACATACAAATGGATATGATAGTGTAGTTTTTATGATATTAGACGAGCAACCCAGAGGTTAACGAGCTCGTCCTACCATGGCAATTTCTGAACCTGAATTCAAAAGATCTGGTAATTCTGGGCAAGCACCAGAAAAGGTAATCGACCATGAAAGTTGCCAGATGTTTGTAAAAAAAAAAATCAACTGGTTCCTGGCAATCCTTCCTGGTCTAGCCTATACTTGACTTCAGTCCCACACTGCATGGCTGACTCAGGAACAGGAGAAGGCCATTCAGCACCTCGAGCCTGTTCTACCATTCAGTTAGATCATGGTTAATCTGTACTTCAACTCCGTTTACACGCCTTTGCTCCATATATCTCAATATCCTTACACAACCAGGTTTAAGCAGGGTCATAAAGGGACATACAATTCAGAGCAGCTGAAGGCAGTTAATTGGGGGGGGAGGGGGGGGGGTGGGGGGGCAGGGAGGGGAGTTTAAACTAACTTGGCAGGGGGATGGGATACGGAGTGGAGCTATAGTAGGAGGTGATGCACAGCCAAATATAGAGGAAAAAACAAGTCAGTCTGAAAGGCAGAGGAAATATGTAACAGCACAAGGGCCGGATGGCATTTATTTTAATGCAAGGAGTCTTGCGAGTAAGGCAGATGAATTAGAAGATAGGAAACATAGAAGATAGGAGCAGGAGTAGGCCATTCGGCCCCTCGAGCCTGATCCGCCATTCAGTGCGATCATGGCTGATCATCCAAATTCAGTACCCGGTCCCTGCTTTCTCCCCATACCCCTGGATCCCTTTAGCCTTAAGAAATATATCCAACTCCTTCTTGAATATATTTAATGAATTGGCCTCTACTGCCTTCTGTGGTAGAGAATTCCACAGGTTCACCACTCTCTGGGTGAAGAAATTCCTCCTCATTTCTGTCCTAAATGGTTTATCCCTTATCCTTAGACTGTGGCCCCTGGTTCTGGACTCCCCGACCATCGGGAACATCCTTCCTGCATCTAGTCTGTCCAGTCCTGTCAGAATTTTATAAGTTTCAATGAGATTCCCTCTCATTCTTCTAAACTCCAGCGAGTATAAGCCCAATCGACCCAATCTCTCCTCATATGTTATTCCTGCCATCCCAGGTATCAGCCTGGTGAATCTTCGCTGAACTCCTTCCATGGCAAGAACATCCTTCCTCAGATAAGGCAACCAAAACTGCACACAATACTCAAGATGTGGTCTCACCAAGGCTCTGTACAACTGCAGCAAGACATCCTTGTTCCTGTACTCAAACCCTCTCGCTACGAAGGCCAACATACCATTTGCCTTCTTAACCACCTGCTGCACCTGCATGCTTACCTTCAGGGACTGGTGCACAAGGACACCCAGGTCTCATTGCACTTCCCCTTCTCCCAATCTATTGCCATTCAGATAATAATCTGCCTTCCTGTTTTTGACACCAAACTGGATAACCTCGCATTTAGCCACGTTATATTGCATCTGCCATGCTTCTGCCCAATCACCCAACCTGTCCAAATCATCCTGGAGTTTCTCTGCATCCTCCTCACAGCACACACGCCCACCCAGCTTTGTGTCGTCTGCAAACTTGGGAGGTATTACATCTAGTTCCCTTGTCTAGATCATTAATATATATTGTGAATAGCTGGGGTCCAAGGACCGATCCCTGCGGTACCCCACTAGTCACTGCCTGCCACTCGGAAAAAGACCCGTTTATTCCAATTCTTTACTTTCTGTCTGCCAACCAGTTCTCTATCCAAGTCAATACCTTTCCCCCAATCCCATGTGCCTTAACTTTACACGCTAATCTCTTATGTGGGACCTTATCGAAAGCCTTTTACAAGTCTAAATACACCACATCCACTGGTTCTCCCTTATCTATTTTACCAGTAACATCCTCAAAAAATTCCAGTAGATTAGTCAAGCACGATTTACCTTTTGTAAATCCATGTTGACTTTGTCCGATCCTGTCACTGTTTTCCAAGTGCTCTGCTATTACATCTTTTATAATGGAGTTTAGCATTTTCCCCACTACCAATGTCAGGCTTACCGGTCTGTAATACCCTGTTTTCTCTCTACCACCTTTTTTTGAATAGTGGGGTAACATTAGCTACCCTCCAATCCATGGGTACTGAAGGTGTTGATGAACACATGGGAGTATGATATTGTTGCTATCACAGAGACATGGTTGAGGGACAGGCAGCTCAATATTCCAGGGTATAGAATCTTCAGGCGAGACAGAGGGGGGTGTCGCAATATTAATCAAGGAGGCAATTACTGCTGTAAGGAAGGATGATATCTTAGCAGGTTCCTCTAATGAGGCCATATGGGTAGAACTTAAAAACAAAAAGGGGGCAAGCACTTTGCTGGGAGTGTACTATAGCCCCCAAACAGTCAGGGGGAGATAGAGGAACAGATTTGTAGGCAAATCTCAGAAGTGTAGAATTAATAGGGTAATAATAGTAGGGGATTTCAACTTCCCCAATATTAACTGGGATAGTCAGAGTGTGAAAGGCTTAGAGGGTGTGGAATTCTTAAAGTGCATCCAGGAGAGCTTTTTCAGCCAGCATGTAGAAAGTCTTACAAGAGAGGGGGCGGTACTGGACCTAATTCTAGGGAATGTAGCCGGGCAAGTGGTAGAACTGTCAATAGGAGAGCATTTTGGTGACAGTGACCATAATTCGGTGAGATTTAAGGTGGTCATGGAAAAGGACAAAGATGGACCGGAAATAAAGGTTCTAAATTGGGGGAAGGCCGATTTTAATATGATAAGGCAGGATCTGGCCAAAGTGGATTGGGATCAGCTACTTGTAGGAAAATCCACATCAGAGCAGTGGGAGTCTTTCAGGATGGAAATAGAGAGAGTACAATGCCAACATATTGCCGTAAAGGTCAAGGGTGGGACCAACAAGCCCAGGGATCCCAGGATTTCAAAGGGATATACAAGAATGGATTAGGCAGATACAAAGGACTAAAAACAGTGGAAGCCCTAAAGGAGTATAGAAAGTGCAGGGGGTTACTTAAAAAAAGAAATTAGGAGAGCGAAAAAGGGGCATGAAAAAACACTGGCGGGCAAAATAAAGGAAAATCCCAAGGTGTTTTATAAGTATATTAAGCGCAAGAGGATAACCAGGGAAAGAGTAGGGCCCATTAGGGGCCAAAGTGGCAATCTGTGTGTAGAGCCGGAAGATGTAGGTGAGGTTTTAAATGAATATTTTGCATCTGTGTTCACTATGGAGAAGGACGATGTAGGCATAGAAATCAGGCCGGGGGATTGTGATATACTTGAACAAATTAGTATCGAGAGGGAGGAAGTACTAGCGGTTTTAGCAGGCTTAAAAGTGGATAAATCCCTAGGCCCAGACGAGATGTATCCCAGGCTACTTTGAGAGGCAAGGGAGGAGATTGCAAGGGCTCGGACACAAATTTTCAGAACCTCTCTGGCCACAGGGGAGGTGCCAAAGGACTGGAGGACAGCTAACATTATTCAAGAAGGGTAGTAGGGATAAACCAGGGAATTACAGGCCAGTGAGCCTAACATCAATAGTAGGGAAATTATTGGAAAAAATTCTGAGGGACAGAATTAGTCTCCACTTGGAGAGGCAAGGATTAATCAAGGATAGTCAGCATAGCTTTGTCAGGGGGAGATCATGTCTAACCAATTTGATTGAATTTTTCGAGGGGGCGACTAGGTGTGTGGATGAGGGTAGTGCAGTTGATGTAGTCTACATGGACTTCAGTAAGGCTTTTGACAAAGTCCCACATGGGAGACTGGTCAAGGTGGTAAGAGGCCCATGGGATCCAGGGCAATTTGGCACATTGGATCCAAAATTGGCTTAGTGGCAGGAGGCAGAGGGTGATGGTCAAATGTTGTTTTTGTGACTGGAAGCCTGTGTCCAGTGGTGTACCACAGGGATCGGTGCTGGGTCCCTTGCTGTTTGTAGTGTACATTAATGATTTAGATATGAATGTAGGAGGCATGATCAGTAAGTTCGCAGATGACACGAAAATTGGTGGAGTGGTAAATAGCGAGGAGGGAAGCCTCAGGCTACAGGATGATAGACGGGTTGGTTAGATGGCAGAACAGTGGTAAATGGAATTTAACCCTGAAAAGTGTGAGGTGATGCATTTTGGGAGGACCAACAAGGCAAGGGAATACACAATGAATGGTAGGACCCTAGGAAGGACAGAAGATCAGAGGGACCTTGGTGTGCATGTACACAGATCCCCGAAGGCAGCAGAACAGGTAGATAAGGTGGTTAAAAAGGCATATGGGATACTTGCCTTCATTAGCCGAGGCATAGAATACAAAAGCAGGGAGGATATGATGGAGCTGTACAAAACGCTAAGTTAGGCCACAGCTGGAATACTGTGTGCAGTTCTGGTCGCCACACTATAGGAAGGATATGATTGCATTGGAGAGGGTGCAGAGGAGATTAACGAGGATGTTATCTGGGCTGGAGCGCTTCAGCTATGGAGAGACTGGACAGCCTGGGGTTGTTTTCCTTAGAGCAGAGAAGGCTGAGGGGGGGACCTAATTGAGATGTACAAAATTATGAGGGGCATAGATAGGGTAGATAGAAAGGAACTTTTCCCCTTAGTAGAGGGGTCAATAACCAGGGGGAATAGTTTCAAGGTAAGGGGCAGGAGGTTTAGAGGGGATTTGAGGAAAAACTTTTTCACACAGGAGGTGGTTGGAATCTGGAACTCACTGCCTGAAAGGGTGGTAGAGGCAGGAACCCTCAACATTCAAGAAGCATTTAGATGAGCACTTGAAACGCCATAGCATACAAGGCTACGGACCAAGTGCTGGAAAATGGGATTAGAATAGACAGGGCTTGATGGCCGGCACGGACACAATGGGCCTCAGGGCCTCTTTCTGTGCTGTATGACTCATGACTATGACAACAAAAATCTATCGATCTCAGTTTCAATAATTTTAATTGACCCAGCTACCACAACTTTTTCACTACCCTTTACATAAAGTGCTTCATGATTTCACTCCTAAATGGCCTGGCTCGACTTTCAAGATTATGCCCTCTTGTTCTGGATTTCTCCACCAGAGGAAATAGTTTCTCTGTATTTACCCTATCGAATCCCTTTATCATTTTAAACACCTCGATTAGATTTCCCCTTAATCTTCTAAACTTAAGGGAATACAAGCCAAATTTATTGCAACCTGTAATTTAATTTAAGGCTTGGTATCAATATGGTGCCTTAGCGCTGTATCTCCTCTATGGCCAATATACCTTTCCCGAATGCAGTACTCCAGATGGGGTCTGAACAAGGCTCTGTACAACTGAAGCATCACTTCCTCACTTTTGAATTCCAGCCCCCTCGAGATAAAAGCCAACATTACATTAGCCTTTTTAATTACTTTTTGTACCCGTGCACTAGCTTTTAGTTGACACCTCAATCCTGTTGCTCCTCCGTAGCTTCTAGGCTCTTACCATTAAAAAAATATTCCAATTAGTCTCCCTCAGATCCAAAATGAATGATCTCACGCTTTCCCATGTTGGACTCAATCTTCCAGAATTTTGCCCACTTAATCTGTATGGCCCTTTGTAACTTTATGTTCCCATCGAAACAACTTTCAGCACCTTATAACTTAGTGTCATCTGCAAACTTGGATATACAAGTCTATTCCTTCATCCAAGTCATTAATATATATGGTGAAAAGCTGAGACCCAAGTACAGATCCTTGGGGAACGCCACTTATCATATCCTGCCAATCAAAGAATGTTCCCTTTATCCCTACTCTGTCTCGTTCCTCCTAAACACTTACCGACCCATGTCACAAGGTTAGCTCCAATTCTGTGCACTCTCATTTTTGCTAATAATCTCATGTTTGGAATAAATGCCTATCGAACATGCTAGTGACCTCAAAAAATTAAACTAGATTAGTCAGACACAACCTACCATTACAAATCCATGCTGACTCTCCAATCAGCTCATACTAGTCCAAGTGTTCAGTTACTCTGTCCTTGATGATAAATTCCAGTAACTTCTGCACAACTGATGTGCAACTGTCAGGTCTGTAGTTACCTGGTTTAATCCCTCATTCCCTTCTTAAATAATGAAGTGACATTTGCAATTTTCCAATCCAAAGGCACAATTCCTGAATCTAGAGAACTGTGGAAAACTATGACCAACACATCTGCAATTTCCTCACCAATTTCTTTTAATACCCTAGGGAGGAAACCAGATCTTAAATCCCATTATTTTCTCCAGTACCATTAAAAAACTTATATTAAATCTACTCAGTTCCTCCCGTGACATTTTTAGATTCCCTTGTACCGCTGGTATTTTGTCCTCTTCCTCCATTGTGAAAACAGATACAACGTACTGATTTAACAAATCTGCCATTTCCTTATTATCCAAGGGCTCAATGTCCTCTGAAAAAGTGGCCTAGCAAGCACTTCTTTATAGTATTACAATACATTACATGGTATTTACAGCACAGAAACAGACCATTCAGCCCAACAGGTCCATGCTGGTGTTTATGCTCCACACGAGTTTCCTCCCACCCTTCTTCATCAACATATCCTTCTATTCACTTCTTGTTTAAAAACAATCACAATGGGGCAATAATCCAAGCATAACAGCACTGCTCGCATACAAAGAACAAATAAAAGATCTGCATGTTGTCCCTTGAGGTCATCTGTAAGCACAGGAACATCAGGAAGACCAAATCCATTGTCTTTGAACCACGTCACAAACTCTACTCCCTTGCCACTGATTCTATTCTCCTCTCAGCCAATTGTTCTGACCACATGAAGCCTTGGCAACCTGTTTGTTTGAACTTCAAATGCCATATCCTAACCATTAGCAAGACTGCTTATTTCCACCTCCATAATACTGCCAGTCTTCTCCCCTATCTCGTCCCTCTCTCACTGAAACCTTGATCCATGCTTTTGTCACCTTTTGACTTGATCCTTTTTGCTAGCTTCCCATTTTGCTACTTCCTGAAAGTCCAACTTATCCAAACTCAACCATCTGTATCCTGTCCCGCATCAAGTCCGACTGACCCATTCTCTCAGTGGCTGTCCGCCAAAACATTAAATTTAAAACAGTCATTCTCATTTTTAAATTTTACCACAGCTCACGCTATCCTATCTCAACAACCTCCTGCAACATGCTCTTGCATCCCATGATCCTACGGTTCTAGTCTTTTGTGCATCCTCCTCCATTTGTCTCACCATTGATAGAAGCCTTCAGCTATAGTGGCCCTACTCTCTGGAACCTCCCCTAACTTCTTTACCTTTAAAACTGTTCTCAAACAAGATTTCCGTCACAACTCCTAATCTCTCCTTCTGTGGCTTGGCATCTGTTCCCTTACTGTCTAGAAAACATCACAAGGTGCTTTACAGATTTAAGAAGCTATATAAATGCAAACTATTGTTGTTGGCCAATGTCAATTAATCCAGGTAAAATCATTTTTAGAATTGACCTTGGCACAGGAATACTACTACAGTATTGACTGAACTTATGCCACTATAGCTGAAGGTTAACTGTGTTGACATTTCATTAAAGAAATTTTTCATACATTTGTCCAATCATCTTTCAAAATTGAAATACTTTCATACAGCAACACAATTCATTCGGAGCAGTCTTCAGGAAAATAACACTAAATGTTGCTGCTGCAGTTCCTGGCTTTCCCAAGGAGACAGTAGGGGTGATCTGACTGCGTAGCTATAAGAAAAATGAGTGGCTAAGGCATACTAGCCAGAAGATTCTGCGCATATAATCTACAATATACCAATCAACTTTTCCCAAAAAGGCTTGGGTTGGAGTATTTAGTTTTCATGTATTTAAAAATAAATTTTTTGTTAGCTTTCAAGTTACTTTCAAAGTAACAGCCCCATAAATCTATTATATTGTGATTTCAGGGGAAAATAGGAAACTAGACTATACTTTTCATCATCTGTTCCCATGTCATCACAGTCCTTGTCCAGTTCTTTAAGCTTCCAGTTCCTACGATGATGCCGCCTACCCCGATCATAGCCCTTTTTAATCAATACCTAGTGGAAAAAGTATTATGGGTTACTAGACATAAATAATTGACTAGTTACTAGTCTTCACATTAATCTACACATCTATGTAGCAAAATGAGAAGTATCCCTTTACTTGGCCAGAAAATCTAGATTTAAAATCAGTTTGTTTATCCAAGATCATCTTAAACTACAAGATGCTCCAATTTGTTCAAAGCTTGATTGTTTGGAATGACATTACAATATTTAATTTTGTGCATTTAACAACCACCATCATTTCAGTTACGCCACACACAAAAAAATGTCACAAGATAGTGGAAAATAGTGGATGTAAAATGGGAAGGAACAGATACAAAAAAAAGTGTGCTAAATGCCAGTCAAAAAGAAGGGTTTTTAAAGAGTCTGTTGAAAACAAGGAGAGAGGTGTCAAGGCAGAGAAACTTAAGTAAATTGCACAGCGTAGCGGTGCACTGGCTCAAAAAATGAACATGATGGTAGATTGGACAGTGTACAGAACATAAAGTAAACCAGGTTACATGTCCAGCACCAGACCCACTACACTACCATAATCTTAAATGAGAACATTAGTAAAATCTCCCTTACCTTTCTCATGTAAAATAAAAAGTAAAAGAATTGCACATTACAAGAGTAGGAATAAGCAAAGAACATATTGTAAATAATGGTTACGTGACTGATTACATTGGTCAGTTGATTTGACATTTTTTGAATGAAGGGTACATTTGGTACACAATTAGGAACTGAATAGGTAGCATCTTCAATAATTTTGTTAAATACATTAAGTAATCTTCCGATAATCCTTTCTCTATTAATAGAATTCATTTTTAACCGTCTGCCCCAAGCAGAGGGGTCTGGCAGATAACATCATCCCAGGACTCCAACTGCATGCCATCACCAGTTGTTATGACATCCATAATGCATAGAATTAACTAGAAATTACAACACAGATACAAGCCATTTGGCCCAACCAGTCCATGTTGGTGTTTATCGTCCACACAAGCAGTAGCACTAAACCCATGAGCCGTTATTTCATTATTCCCCTTTCCTTCAACCACCTATCTAGCCTATTCTTAATGTTGACATAGTCTCTGCTTCAGTCACTAACTCGGATAGTGTATTTCATAGCCTCACTACTGTGTAATGTTTCTCTTGCTCTCGGTCCTAAATCTTTTACATTTAATATCTATTTCCCTCAATTCAAAATAGGTAGACTAGCCCCTAGATCTTCCCTTCCTCAGATGTTCATTAGTTATGCTCATTACATACTCTCACATAAATCACAGAGAAGGGAGAGCTGCAATATCATGGGAGCATCTTCACCTCCCCAAGACACACACCACCATAACTTGTACTAATATCACTATTCCTTCAATGTCGCTGGATCAATACCCTGGAAGTCCCTACCCGATAACGTGTGGGAGCACAAGGACTGCAGTAGTTCAAGAAGGCGCATCACTGCCTTCTCAGAACAACTAGGATGGGCAATAAGTGTCCCCACACCCAAAGAACAAATGAAACAAGATTTAAATATTGACTTAACACCTGGTTTCTTTACATTTTAAAAAAGTGCATGGAATAAAGCATAGGAACTAGAGTAGACCATTCAGCCCCTCGAACCTGCTCCACCATTCAATGAGATCAGGGCTGATCTGCGACCTAACTCCATATACCCGCCTTTGGCCCATATCCCTTAATACTTTTGGTTAACAGAACGCTATCAATCTCAGATTTAAAATTAATGGCTCTACCATCAATTGCCACTTGTGGAAGAGAGTTCCAAACTTCGATCACCCTGTGTGTGTAGAAGGGTTTCCTAATTTCACTCCCGAGAGGTCTGGCTCTAATTTTTAGACTATGCCCTCTAGTCCTAGAATCCGCAACCAGCGGAAATAGTTTTTCTCTATCTACCCTATCTCTTCCTCTTAATATCTTGAAAACTTTGATCAGATCACCCCATAACCTTCTAAATTCTAGGGACTATAATCCTAATTTGTGTAATCTCTCCTCGTAACTTAACCTTTGAAGTCCAGGTATCATTCTGGTAAACCTACGCTGCATGCCCTCCAAGGCCAATATATCCTTCCTAAGGTCTGGTGCCCAGAACTGCTCTTGGTACTCCAGGTGTGGTCTAACCAGGATTTTGTATAGCTGCAGCATAACCTCTATCCCCTTGTATTCTAGTCTTCTAGATATAATTAGCCTTTTTCATTATTTTCTGTGCCTGTTCATGACATTTTAATGATCTATGTACCTGGACCCCCAAGTCTCTTTTTAGCCTTTCACCATTTAGAAGTACCCTGTTCTATCCTTTTTAGGTCCAAAATTGGATGACCTCACATTTGTCTACATTGAAATCCATTTGCCAGTTTTGCCCATTCGCTTAATCTGTCGATATCACTTTGCAATGTTATGCTGCCATCTACACTGCCTACAAAGCAAAGATTAAATTAGGCAAAACCCTTCAGATCAATCTGTTTCAGAGTGGAGAATTTTAGGCATGACGTCCACTCTCGAATATTGGCACCACATTTGATTCATTAATGGAATACACATCCCACTGAACAATTTCCTATATCCTCCACTTACTAAGGGCATATTTGTTCCGTTTAAAACAAAATCAAGTTCATATTTTAGAAGACGGTTAACGAAAACATTTATATTCCTATTATAATTACAAGTATATTTCTTACCACATCAGGAACACGTTGGGGATTCATTTTGTTCACATTTTCATCATTGAGATTTGAATTAACCAGATCAAACCTAAAATAAAAAAATAATTTTATTTATTTATGTTTTGGGTTTACATGCACAACTTTTTTTTTATTCATTCACGGGAGGTGGGCATCGCTGGCAAAGCCATCATTTATTGGCCATCCCCAATTGTCCTGAGGGTGGCAGTGAACCGCCTTCTTGACAACTGATTGACTTGCTAGGCCATTTCAGAGGGGCATTTAAGAGTCAACCACATTGCTGTGGGTCTGGAGGCACATATAGGCAAGGACGGCATTTTTCCTTCAGATGGGTTTTTACGACAATCCAGTAGTTTCATGGTCACCATTACTAACACTAGCTTTTTATTCCAGATTTATTTCGCTGAATTTAAATTCCCCAGCTGCCATGGTGGGATTTTAACTCATGTCTCAGGCCTCTAGTCCTGTAACATAACCACTATGCCACTGTTACCAGGCTAAATGCATGGGAATCTGAATCAAGTCACTTCATTTGGGTGACTTGCACAAGAGCACCACTTAATGGCAGGTGAACAACAATTACAGTGCAACAGCCAACCGTTGGCATAGGCTTTTCATATGATAAAACATTGACACGCGCTTTTCCTATTACAAATGTTGACAAAAAATCATGATTAAAAAATCATGATACATGAAGATCAATATAGATGGGAAGTGCACGCCAGATGCAAAATGTTTAATATATTAGATGCATCAATATTTGAGTTTACAGAATCTCTCACAATTGCAAGTAAAGTACCATTCAGAGATTTAGGGTAATGAATATCAAACAAGTAGTTTATGAAAGAAAATAAAAAAATTCACAAATGTTAGTATATGCACTTAAAATGTGCTTCAAATTGTATTGTGCTGAAGGCAATTCACATCTTAAGAATTGTAAAACAGTATAACCTAAGTTAACTGCCTTTACTGACCCCAACACCAGGTCCCCGTGATTAAGCAAATGACCCAGATGAGTACGGCAATAGTACTGTTGATTAGTGTTCATCTCAGATGTTTTCTGTACCCAGACCTCAGCCAATGTATGCTAGAATAAAATTTGAAAGAATGTTATGAATAAAATCACAACTTAGCAGTCTGAAAAAAGTTCACATTTTGACAAAGAAATACTTTCTCCAGAAGATTCTTTTTAGCTACAAGGAAACAAAAAGGTGCTGCAATTCATTATATTTTTACCTATTACTTTGTAATATTTAAGATTACCAAAATATTCAGAAAGAAGTCCTGCAAATTTTATGTATCTGCAAAAATACAAGCTGAGAAAGCTATAAAATATAAAAGAGCATACAAATTATTTGAACCCATTTATTCTATTTATATCGAAATGCATACAATTGTTTCATGTACTGCATTAAAAAATTAGAACATTCTTTATAGCAGAGTAGTGTAACCTTCTCCTTCCCCTTCCACAGAGAAGATTACTGTGGAATACCAGCTGAGCACCAGCACAGTTTATTTTAAAATACAATTGGTAGCGTTGAAGAAAGTAGCAACACAATATCATAATTTATGAAGAACGTGAAAAGCAGCATTGCAGTGTCAGATGATGCTCTTGCCCTAAACTAGGGGCCAAAGTTTTATTTGCTTGCAGTGATGCCTAATCCAAAACCTTTTTAATTGGTGCTCGGTTGTGCTACTGGTGAGTAAACCTTCACTTGAGAAGAAAAAGAGGGAAGCATTGCTGATTCAGTCACCAGAAGGCAATGACATTTAGATTATGGGATGCAGTATTTTTGACTTCCATGCTAGGTCAGAGTAACAAAAGGTATAGACAGAAAAATCAAAATAAGGAACAAAAAAAAAGATACACAGCTGCGTTTTCTAACAAGTTTTAAAACCTTGCTTTCAGCATACAAGTTAACAAATAAAATTTATGGAAAAAACACAACATACTGTATACCCAAAGTACTGGCAAATCAACAGCAAGTTTCAATTATTAGAACAAAAGCAAAATACTGCAGATGCTGGAAATCTGAAATAAAAACAGAAAATGCTGGAAATACTCAGCCGGTCAGACAGCATCTGTGGAGAGAGAAACAGAGTTAACGCTTCAGGCCGATGACCCTTCGTTAGAACTGGTCATCGACGAAGGATCATCGACCTGAAACGTTAACTCTGTTTCTCTCTCCACAGATGCTGTCTGACCTGCTGAGTATTTCCAGCACTTTGTGTGTCAATTATTAGAAAATGTTTGCAACATTTTGATTTTGGATCTTTTCTTTAAGTGCACATACAATAATCTGAACAACTTATTTCAATAGAATTTCTAAAAAGCTTTCATTACAAAACATCAGAATTGTGAAATCATTTGCTATTTTACAGATGGTAAAATTGAGGTTGTCTAATTTTTGGTCAGGGGCTGCTCTCAAAACTCTTGGGAACTGTAACACATTGTGGGTTGGTGAAGCTGAAGGCGATGTCAAATGTCAACAGCCCAAGTTGCGATTTTCAGTCATGAGCCAGCCACATAATCAAGCACTTGCCCATCAACAGAGACAGTTAAAACCAGCAAGCTGCATCCAGTGATAGTCTGTCTGCTGTATAATCCCAGTTTGCTGTCCTATTACTGATGATGTGGCACTTTTGAGTGACTGACTGTTAGGAGACCCTAACTCAGTTGCTCTGTTAACCACAAGAAATGATTTCAGCCATCGTGTATCAAAAATTACCTGGAAAAGGTGGTCTCACACCTCAAAAGATAGGATTTAGTTGAATGATGAAAGCAGCTGGTGTAAAGCCAGACCAAAAAAAAGTTAAGCTTTTAAAGTTCAAACAAATTCAGATAGCCTATCATAAGCTTTTAAAGTTCAAACAAATTCAGATAGCCTATCAACTCACCCATGATTGAAAAAAATGAATCACATATCAACTATTTCAACAATTTAAAAAAATCCACACAGATGGTAGGAAGATGGTGATCAATGCCCCTTTCACGTGTTTGAGTGGGTGTGGAGTCCTGCATTCCCCTTCAGAAAGCTCCAAGCAAGAAATGGATATGTGGCTTCCACTTACATTATTGTGAAATCTTCAGTGCAGTACAAATTATTAATATATACTTGTCTCACCATCTCTCTATTACTCCTTTTCTCTTTTGTGGTCATTTTATTTATTCTCTTACTCTGTCTAAAAGGTCTATAGGTTTAATAGGCTTCCATTAATAAACATTTCTATACCAAGAGACATTTTTGCTGTACTGCATGATTAGTTAATTCCTAGAACATCAAATACTTAATTGAATTGCCCACTACAAAAAGCAGCAGTGCAGCCAAGCTGGTCATTGCCATCCAAAAGGCAGTTTCTTTAAATCTACACATTCAAGACAGAAAATGTTAAATTTCAAATCCCTTAGCATTTACTAGAATATTAAACAAGACACCCACATGCACTTGATGCACTGAATTTAAGGTAGACTTGTTTTAACTACGCAACAAAGGTCTACTTGATTACTGTGAAGCTGGCTGCTCAAAATAGTAAAGCATACGTTAAGGAAGTCTGCAAATTTTTAGAGTAGTAAAATCTCTCAATAATTGAATTTGCAGTTGTTTAACCAAGCTTTAACATCACCCCAAAGACCAGCCAATGTGAGAAAAAGTATCTAATATATGTAAAGACGGTAGAGCACTAATGAATGCCTGCTAGATTGGAAGAACCTGAATGCTTTTATTTATTCTTTCAATAATTCTGACATGAATATGGAAAACTCCATTTTTGCAAAAATTGCTTTCTACAAAAGAACTTTCTTAGACCCCCAAGCAGAATATTTCACTCCTCTTCATAGATTATCTGTTTACTTACTCTGGTGGATTTTGTGCCTGTACCAGGAACATGCTTGCAGTCTCCAACTGTGTCAATATCCATGACAATAAACTCCTCCAGCTGCCCAGGTTGATGCAGGTTGTAAAAGGGATAGCGCCAATATGTAGAGCCATCAATTTCAGCAACTACAAGTAATAAAAAAGATAAATTAGGACACTTCAGCCCTATCTATTGCGCTGCTTATTTCCTATTGCCACTGAAAAAATACAGCTATTATAATTACAAAAGCAGCTTTAAAAACTATAAGCAACACAGCTGATTTGGAGTAGAGGACAATGTTAACACGGGATTCAGATGAGAAATTGAGAGAAAGTGATGCTCAGGTAACAAAGTATTGTAGCCAGCTATTGTTTTCAATATCTACAGCCACTTTAATCCAAGTTTATTTTACTACTGCCCACATGGACTGTTCAAATCCACCTATAGTAGCCTGCATCATACAACAGAAGAAAAAGTTGTCATTACTTGCTGTAGCATATTACACAGTAAATTATCTTGCATTAGAAAACAGTTTTACTGGAGTGGAGCCAGAGTTAATCTACAAGAAAAATATTCACTCGCACTTTATTGTTCTATACAAAAATTTACATCACAACAAACACGGTGGCATAGTGGTTAGCACTGTTGCCTCACAGCGCCAGGGACCCGGGTTCAAATCCGGCCTCGGGCGACTGTCTGTGTGGAGTTTGCACATTCTTCCCGTGTCTGCGTGGGTTTCCTCCGGGTGCTCCGGTTTCCTCCCACAGTCCAAAGATGTGCGGGTTAGGTTGATTTGGCTATGATAAATTGACCCTTAGTGTTAGGGGATTAAATACGTGGGGTTACGGGGATAGGGTGGGATATGTGTCGGTGCAGGCTCGATGGGCCGAAATGGCCTCTATCTGCACTGTGGGGATTCTGTGATTCTGTGATTTTTCTACGGCTAGTAGAAATGAAGAAAAATTGCAGCGATGTCTGTAGTACACACAAACACCTTCAATGCAGCAACTGAAGTCTACAGAATGCAAGTGTGCATTAATTTAAGTACTACTGTACAAGCCTTGTTTTCATTAACAGTTAAACCCAAAAACAGACCATCTTAAATAATTTTACCACCCAGTAAAGATCCACTTGTTCAAATTCAATGCATCATGTGCAGATATAAATATAGTAGGATAATCCTGCATCATTACCATAGCAGTACTGGCATTATGTAATGGACAAACAAAATTCAGGATATACCCACAAATATAACAAAGAAAAACAGAAAAAACACACAATTGCACCATGACAATGAAAACACATTTTCTTTAGTTAGTTTACATTAACAAATACAGGCAGCATCTGTCAAGACAGGACGGTAGAGTTAGCGTTTCAGATCGATGACCTGGTTCTGACGAGTGGTCATCAAGCTGAAATATTAACCCTACCTTCCTTACCCAACACAAGAAGCTGCCTAACCTGCTGAGTGTTTCCAGCATTTTGTTTTTATTTCAGATTTCCAGCAACTGCAGTATTTTATTTTTTGTCAGCATTATTCCTGTTCTCACCTGAAGTAGTGATTCATGATGGAATATAGTTTCATGGGCACTGATACTCCTACAATAATTCACCCAAGTGGATATTCATATTGGAATGCCAGCTAGCTTTAAAATCACAGCAGGGGCATCAGAGCCAACCTTGGCCCCGTCTTCATGAACATCTACACACACTTTCCAGCAAAATGGATTGGGAATTGAGACTGATTTTAAACCTAACCTAGACCAGAGACATCAGGGGTAACTGTAATATTCACACTGCTGCCCTGGATGAGATCACTCACTCAGCACAAATCATTGAGTAAATGCACTGAGCCATATAAACTAGGAGGGTCCTAGAGCCATCTCATTATGTACTAACCGCATAATCACTCAGTAGCCCACTTAAAATCAGTCACTATTCTGCATTATGTCATAATCAGCTCTAAATTGTACCTTTTTATGAGCATTGCTTTCAATGATTAGCAGTTTTTCAACACTCGGTCTTCCCTACAATGCAATTGTGATGTTATGCTTCACCAGTTTAAATTATTCACTGCAAAATTACATTTCTTTTACAGGGAATTAAAAGCTGACATACATATACATTCAAGCTGTGCTCTCGGTTTGTGATAGTCAGAATCCCTCCGTTAGATTACAACCTTGAAGCTATCTCCACAGCATTCTTGGATGATAGGCACAACGAATCATCAATGCTACATTCTAACTGCAATTCCACACATCGCCTCTAACAAGAAACAGCTTACTTTGCAGATTTGAAAGTATGTAGCATCTCTTCAGTTATGTAAAATACCTATAATGTCCTCTGCGGAAAAAGTTAAAATTCAAAGATAAGTTTACTTTTAAAGTGGACCTCTCCCACGGCTGAGCATTTAAATTGCAGCCACAACCCAGTCAATGTTCGAGGACTTCTATTGCCAGTGGAAGACCGTTCCTCCCATCAAGCAGCTTAGCCTCAACAAATTCAAAGACGGGTTAGTGAAGTTTGAGTTCATTGTTATCATCATGAATGCCCAAAGCAACATAAGGTTACTGACATACCTCTGCTAAGTTTCCAAAGGCATTGTATTTCTCTTGATTGCAACTATCTTCTTTCCAACGTTTAATAAAAAGCCAGGCCAGACCATGGGAATTCTGCCCGCCCACCCCACACTGGAGAAATTTCAGATCCATGGGGAGGGGAGGTTAGTTTACCATAACCCCACTCCCCACCAGGAAAAGAAAATTACACCTGGAGGAGGGAAGACTACTTCACCACAACCCCTATCCACCCGCTGAGCACGTTTGTTGGCCCTCTCTGCCTTTCTTCCCCCATACTCTCCAAACAGTTCTCTCTCTCCCCTCCTTCGTCCTCATCAGGTGTCCACCTTCCCCTATTCTCCTCCACTCCCCACCCGTGTCCCCTCGGACTGATCTGTAAACTGCATTTGGTCTTGATTCTCCATGTGTAATGCACTGGGAGATTAACAAAAATTTCACTTAGACTTGAAATGCTACACTTTTATTGAACTAAAGCCACAAATCACATTTAGAACTGTGATTTGGATTCTCTTCCTCTCTTATTATTTTCACTCTTCCCATTTTCCAGGTTACACTCCTCCACCCAAGAGGGCAGGACAGTCTAGAAAACCACTGCTCCATGGCTGCAGTCAACTCCATTGTGATCAACCACTGGTTAATACCAAATGGAGTTGAGTGGGCCACCAGATCACCGACTAATTTACTGCAGTGCTAAAATGTGGAAACAAATACCATCAACAAACCCTCCAACTCAGTCCCTGTAGGCAGCATATATTCATGAAAACAATCATTTTCCAATATTACAGCACAAATATGAAGCAAAGGTGCTGTAGAAACTTACTCTGCAAGCTGTTAGGATCAATGAGGTGAATAGTACTGGTCACACGAACACACACACAGATCTGACTCATGTTTCCAAGGCTCTGTGCTAGTCGTGGCGACAAGCATACTAAATTGTCCTGTAAAAGAGGGAAATAAAGATTTTAACCATATAGACATGTAATGCCTTTGCTGTGAAATGTTTTGGTGGAACATTTCTACTACTTCATTATTGTTCAGGTTTAAAACTGAGCCACTAGATGTATCTGCTACTTTATGACCACTAATGTATCAATTTTTTTAATGTACGGTATTACAGGAAACTCTTTTATCCGGCACCGACGGGACCGGCATGGTGCCGGTTTATCAAAAAGTCCGGATTACAGAGTTATAGTTAAAAGGTACGAGAGCGCCATACACAGCAACAAATCCAGGCTTCCCTGTTGCTTAGCAACAGCTGCAGGAACCCCGGCCACAGACCAAGCGTCCCTGTTGCTTAGCAACAAGTGCAGAAACCCCCGATTACACAGCCAAGAATCAAGAAACGGCCACTAATATGAAGAAAAACTTAACTGAACCTACTCCTGAATTTTGCCGGTTAACCGAGATTTCCGGTTTGGGTGCCGGTAAATCGAGAATTTCCTGTATGTTCATGTGAGCTGTCTTGTTTACCTTCCCTTTCAAAATTCTGTTTTAAGTCTTTGTGCTGACATTAATGATCAGTGCACTTGGTAAAATGTTCATACTGAATGATTACTAACTGCAGTATAATCAGTGCATGCTTAGAATTAATAGTTGCTAGAAAACAACAGTGTAATTATGGAAATTTATTCCCCAGATTGCTGACAGGTCCAGGAAAGTGACAAACCTCTTGGACTAGGCCACCCATATACTCTGATGCTGAAATATTATAGTAATAAAGCTTTCACCATCAGGAACAGCTTTATTACAGTAATATTATTCATATAGAACTAACAACTTTTTATATAATACAAAAAACACTCATTCCTAAGAGCAGTATGGGAGGTACAAAGGTGTGTTAATTTTTCTTATTTTTCTTATTCATTCCAATCACAAAACCACGTTTTAAAAAAAGCGTAGCATGAAGAGTTAAATATTATTAGTATGCCAACTTTACACAATTGGAAGGCCTGCTCTACAGTGACATTGAGCTTTTTTTTTGGAAGTCACCCCAATGAAGCATCCATACTCGAAGATTAAACAAAACTATGAAGCGCCTTAAACACATTTTCATAGCAGTGACACTTAAGCATTGTTTTTAAGCAAGCATTATTTCTCACCTTACAGACTGGAACAATTTCCACAGAGAAGGTACTTTTGTAATTGTAATTGTTAGTGTGGACATCATGGGAAATTAGACGCTGAGATGCCTTGTACCTTCAAAAAACATAATACAAATGTTTGTTTTTGGATACACAAAAAACATAAGCCCAATGTATTTTCCAAAAAATTAATTCACTTTATGCATTGTACTAATATCTTCTGGAGACAGACAGGCTAGTCCAAGAATCTGCATCGTGTACTATTTTTAAGGTGATCTGCATATAAGGCAACCTTTCAACTTTCCAGCCAAAAAAACTGAGGTTGGACAAAAATGAACCTTGAGGCCAGCATTCAAAGAGTGAAGGCTTTGGCCAGTCCCACTCCATTTTATCCAGGGGTGACCCGCCATAATGTCAAGTATAACTGGCAAGTACAACAACTGCCTTTAATGTAGAAAAATGTCCCAAGGTGCTTTAGAGAAGTGCAATCAGCCAAAGAATGAGATATTAGGAGGTGACCACAAGCTGGATTATAAGTAGGGTCATAAAAGGAGTAGAAGGTTTAGGGAGGGTGCACAATGGGAGGCCGACCAGAAGAGTATTAGAATAGTTGAGTCTGGAGGTGACAATGGCATGGATAAAGGCTTCAGCATCAGATGGCCGGAGGCAGGAGTGAAACCGGGTGATATTATGGAGGTGAAAGTAGGCGGTCTTTTTAATGCAGATTTGAGAAGATGGGACGCCACAGTGGTTATTCCTACCAACGGCGTCATAGACAGACATATTTGCAGCAGATAGAGTGGTAAGGACGAGCTCAAGTAGGTCATTCCCTCATGTTGGCCCTCTCACCACCTGCCGCAAGGTCAGTCTGGCAGCTATGTCTTTCAGGATTCGGCCAGCTCAGTCAATGGTGGTAGTACCATTGAAGTTCTCCAGCCAGAATACATTCTGTGGTCTTGCTAGCCTCAATGTTTCCTCCAAGTGGTGTTCAGCATGGAAGAGTATTGATTCATTAGTGGAGAGTGGGCAGGCTTTATTCTTATATTTTGCAATGGTTTTGATACAACTTAGTGGCTTGCTAAGCCACTTCAGAGTGCAATTAAGAGTCAACCACGTTGGTGGTGGACTGGAGTCACATATAGGCTAGGCCAAGGAAAGACAGCAGGTTTTCTTCCCTAAAGGATGCTCAGCTCAGGGTTGATTAGGACACTGAAATTGCAAACAATCTGGTTCAGCCTGAGACAATGACCAGGAAGGTGATGAAATCGTTGGCACGGGTACAGTGTTTATAGCAGGGACCAAAGACAGTGGCTTATGTCTTTCCAATGTTTAATTGAAGGAAACTACAGCTTATCTACAACTGGATATCATACATGTGGAATCTGACCACATGTCTGCAATAATGTCGCCAAAGAGCAGCATGCAGACAAGGAAGAAGGGGCCAAAGATAGGTCCTTGGGGAGACTCCAGAGGCAACAGTGTCAGGGCGGGAGGAGTCATTGCTGGAAATGCTCTGGCTACAACTGGATAGGCAATAACAGAACCAAGTGTGGGAAGATCCACTGAGCTGGATAAGAATGGTGTAGTTGATGGCATCAAAGGCTGCAGAAAAGTCAAGGAAGAATAGCAGGATTAGGGCAGTTTTGAAGGCTGTGGCAGGGACAGAATCCTGATTGGACAGAGTTAAACAGGTAGTTGTGAGAAAGATGAGCACAGATTTGTAAGGCACAGCATGAACAAGGACATCGAGAGGAAAGGGAGATTGAAGCGGGGGCAGTGGTTTTCAAGAGGTTAATGGTGGGTTATTTTGGAGGACATGAGGGGAAATGGGAGAGATTTTAGAGAAAGATTCGGGTTCCGGGCTTGGGAATGAACGATGGGGACCGCAGCAGAATGGATAAGCTCCTTGCATTTACTGTTGGAAGTGAGGACGGAAGGGGCAGGGGAAGAGAGGTTTAAATCCCCAGGGCCCGATAATCTACATCCTAGGGTACTTAAGGAAGTGGCCCTAGAAATAGTACAGGAAACTCTTTTTTATCCGGCACTGACGGGACAGGCGTGGTGCCGGTTTATCAAAAAGTCCAGATTACAGAGAGGTATAGTTAAAAGGTACAAGAGCTCCGCACACAGCAACAAATCCAGGCTTCCCTGTTGCTTAGCAACAGGTGCAGGAACCCCAGCCACAGACCAAGCGTCCCTGTTGCTTAGCAACAAGTGCAGGAACCCCGATTACACAGCCACAGATCCAGGAACGGCCACTAATACGAAGTAAAACTTACCTGAACCTACTCCTGAATTTTGCCGGTTAACAGAGATTTCCGGTTATTTAGGTGCCGGTAAATCGAGTTTCCTGTAGATGCATTGCTGGTCATCGTCCAAAATTCTATAGACTCTGGCACAGTTCCCATGGATTGAAGGATAGCTAATGTAACCCCACTATTTAAAAAAGGGAAAATGCTAGAGTCCATTATAAAAGATGTAATAGCACAGCACTTGGAAAACAGTGACAGGATCGGACAAAGTCAACATGGATTTACAAAAGGTAAATCATGCTTGACTAATCTACTGGAATTTTTTGAGGATGTAACTGGTAGAATAGATAAGGGAGAACCAGTGGATGTGGTGTATTTGGACTTTCAGAAGGCTTTCGATAAGGTCCCGCATAAGAGATTAGCGTGTAAAGTTAAAGCACATGGGATTGGGGGTGAGGTACTGACTTGGATAGTGAACTGGTTGGCAGACAGAAAGCAAAGAGTTGGAATAAACGGGTCTTTTTCTGAGTGGCCGGCAGTGACTAGTGGGGTACCGCAGGGATCGGTGCTAGGACCCCAGCTATTCACAATGTATATATTAATGATCTAGACGAGGGAACTAGATGTAATATCTCCAAGTTTGCAGACGACACAAAGCTGGGTGGGCGTGTGTGCTGTGAGGAGGATGCACAGAAACTCCAGTATGATTTGGACAGGTTGGGTGATTGGGCAGATGCAGTATAATGTGGATAAATGCGAGGTTATCCACTTTGGTGGCAAAAACAGGAAGGCAGATTATTATCTGAACGGCAATAGATTAGGAGAAGGGGAAGTGCAACGAGACCTGGGTGTCCTTGTGCACCAGTCGCTGAAGGTAAGCATGCAGGTGCAGCAGGTGGTTAAGGCGGCAAATGGTATGTTGGCCTTCATAGCGAGAGGATTCGAGTACAGGAGCAGGGATGTCTTGCTGCAGTTTTACAGGGCCTTGGAGAGACCACACCTTGAGTATTGTGTGCAGTTTTGGTCACCTTATCTGAGGAAGGATGTTCTTGCCATGGAGGGAGTGCAGTGAAGGTTCACCAGACTGATATCTGGGATGGCAGGAATGACTTATGAGGAGAGATTGGGTCAATTGGGCTTATATTCACTGGAGTTTATAAGAATGAGGGGGGATCTCATCGAAACTTATAAAATTCTAACAGGACTAGACGCAGGAAGGATGTTCCCGATGGCGGGGGAGTCCAGAACCAGCGGTCACAATCTAAAGAGAAGGGGTAAGCCATTTAGGACTGAGATGAGGAGGAATTTCTTCACCCAGAGAGTGGTGAACCTGTGGAATTCTCTACCACAAAAGGCAGTTGAGGCCAATTCACTAAATATGTTCAAGGAGTTAGATATATTTCTTAAGGCTAAAGGGATCAAGGGATATGGGGAGAAAGCAGGGACAGGGGACTGAATTTGGATGATCAGCCATGATCTCATTAAATGGCAGAGCAGGCTTGAGGGGCCGAATGGCCTACTCCTGCTCCTATCTTCTATGGTTCTATGTAAAGAAATTATTCGTACGGGGGTTGGGGGGGGGGGGGGGGGGGCGGGGGGGAAAAGAAGCCAGGGGTTAAATTTACTGTTCAGGGTAGTCCTCCAGTTGTGGGTGGTTTATGCACAGGAGAATGAAGTCCAAAAGCACTTGTTATGCTCCAGCCAGATCACTAAACCAGTGCGTTGCAGATATACTCAAGTCGGTGAGGTGGCG
The DNA here is from genome assembly GCF_052327205.1 of Somniosus microcephalus. Taxonomy (NCBI): domain Eukaryota; kingdom Metazoa; phylum Chordata; class Chondrichthyes; order Squaliformes; family Somniosidae; genus Somniosus; species Somniosus microcephalus. The sequence goes on from NC_140992.1 coordinate 78,239,603, forward strand.
AGGTTAGCAGTGGAGATGCCGAGCAGGAAGGTCAACAATAAGAGTTGGGGTAGCTTGGGTTGCTGCTCACAAGTACAGTACTCAACCTCCACTTTGTGCAGCGCCAGTCTTTTCTTCAACTTAATTTTCATATTTGACAATACCTTCTACTTAAACCCTTCAAAAGCGGCATGTCATGCCTAAACCTCTCTGCCAGAGTACCTCTCTTTCCTCCTTTAAGACGCTCCTTAAAACTTACCTCTTTGACCAAGCTTTTGATCACCTGCCCTAATTTATCCTTATGTGGATCAGTGTCATATTTTTTGTCTTAAAATACTCCTGTGAAGCACCTTGGGACATTTTACTACATTAAAGGCGCTATATAAATACAAGTTGTTGTTGCTGTTGTATGTGGACATGTGCAGTTTACAGTCCTATTTCTTCAATATTCTACTGATATAGACAAAAAAAATTATTTGAAATTCAGTCTTTGTCTTGTCAGTAGCAGAATTGAAATGATCAAATATCTCTTTACACTTGCGTGTTTAATCAGAAGTCACACTGTAGCCGAGCTACTATCTAAATATCATAGGGAAGCCAGTGAATCAAAAGATAAGCACACAGAAAAACTATTAATCCAGGAACAAAAAGCTTTATCCCAGTGAAATATGTACATTTGCTGAAAAGAAAATCAAAATCTGACAATGGATGCGCAGCAATAACTAAAATCACAGTAATACCTGAAAATGTGTTGATCTGGGCTGGAACTCCAGAAGTGAATTAAATTTCTAAACTAAATCAAATGAATATGAAAGACCAGTAAAATATGGCCAAAGAGGAGTACCACAACGATGCAGCGGTCTTCAACAATGAGAAATCTTATTAACTGTAATGCAAACCAACTATTTTCCACTCACGGAGCAAAGCAGAGTGGGAAAAGAATGCCACAACAGATGTGAATCATGCTTCTAAATCACCCACCCAATTGGCCAGTCTCTAAATACAGGCTATTTAAAAACAAATTTTTGATGTGTACAAATTTGCTTCTCCTATTTTTTTCTACTACAGGAAAAAAAAAATTATCCGGCACGGACGGGACCGACGTGGTGCCGGTTCATCAAAAATTCCGGATAACCGAACGCTATAGTAAAAGATACGGAGCAAGCAACAAACCCTGTTGCTTAGCAACAGCTTCAGCACAATGTCCACAAGTTGCAAGCGTCTTTGTAGCTTAGCAACAGCTGCATCCACACCCTTGCACAGCAACACATGGAGGAAGGCAAGTAATAAAAGTTACCTGAACCTACTCCTGAATTTTGCCGGTTAACCGAGATTTCCGGTTATTTCGGTGCCGGTAAATCGAAAGTTTCCTGTGTACTGCACAGTAAATAATTATGGCAGACAGGATTTCCATACAGCACTTTTCCATTAATAAGAGTAGTAACAGACAAGTGAGTGCTCCTTGGAATGAAGATAGGAAACACAGGTGGTAACTTTGCTTCCCGGAAGATTGATACTGACCATTTGACTGCTTTGATGAAAATCTCCTATCTGCTGGTGGTAAGGGTCTTTTATAATGTTAATTTGGGCAGTCTCAATCCAATTCTGAGTGGGCCTGGGCCTACAGCACAAAATTGACAATCTCAGAAGACACAATGCTGAAGGTGGGGAGAAGTAAAATATTGCATCAGTACAGAAGTTACTGCCAAGAAACATTGTTGGAGCAGAGTAGAAAGCGCCAATCATATCATGCCTGACCTGGGAGTACTTGAGGCTAACACCAGGTATCTTTAGAGGGGAAAAAAAAAGGTCCAATCCCCAGCACTATCAACTTAATGTACATAAAAGTCAAAAGAAATGCTATGTCCTCTTTTTCGCTCAGGAATGACACTGTTTCCTCTAGATTAGGTCTATTCAGTCTAGTGACATGCCAAAACTATCTTATGCCAGGGATGGCTTCAAGATTCTGTTGGTGTTTCTTAAAAAATTGCAAGAATTCTCCAAAGGTTGCCCTTTAAAAGGAGACAGCTTTGTCTCTAGGTCAATCAGTAAACGTGAAATTCTTAGCCAGGTAGAACTGTTGTGTCACATATGTTGTGCTGCAAACTAGGTGTAGCAGCTACATCATTAAAGGAATATTTTTGGTTATATCTGTTTTTATATCTCTTGGAAGTTAATTCATTCTTTCTTCCTTTTGTTCCTAATGTAGCATAATGAAAAAGTGTTTGTAAATAACAATTTTAAAAAGGCTTGCCAACTGGTGTAAATTACAGCAAAAAAAAGTTACATTGATCCATACTACCTGCTCTAGTCCCACCCCAAAAAAATCTGTTTTGTGCCCTTTAAACTGAGTGGTGGGCCACTTCTATATAAAAAAATGTATAATAGACAATGAGGCATATTCTTGTTAGTAAACAGCATGTTAGTTTAAAAAAATTGAGTGATCAGAGAAACCTTTTAATGCCACATATATCCTTCACAATTGTTGCTTATTTTTTCCTGCGGTATAATTTCTATACCTACTTGCAAGGAACTGTACACTGCAGGAAGTCCACCATCTTCTGGGCATGTTGCTTGGAACCGTAATAGAAATCCAGACCATCTAAAAATCAAAATTCAGTCTGTGCTGAAGCTAAACTTTTGGTTATTTCAAATTATTCAAACAATCTCAAAAGAAATGGATATACATGAATGAAAATAAGACATGTCAAAACCCTGCACTGCTTTACCCAAACCTTATACATGGCTGAAATTTATCTTTCAAATATATGCAAATGTTAAAAGCAGAAGACGGTTCTTTAAAAACCTACAATTTAATTTTGAAAGTAAATTTTAGTTAGCATAAAGTCTTTGATTTTCCAGCTAATTCCAAACTGCATCTTTCAAACTCTATTTTGGACATCCATTAAATTTTATCTGTTTAACCTTGACATTATATTGTGCAATGATTATCTTATGCGTTCTTAATGATTTCATATACAATTCCTTTGTCTATTATTTTAACCAGACATTAATCTGCTGATTTTAAATGGGTTAATAATGTGGTAAGTTTTTAGAAAACAGGAAATTGAATTGTAGTAAATTTTACTGTAAGCTACTTTTCACCTATATACACACACACATGAGAATTCATAGCTTCCCTTGAAAACTGTTAGTAAAGGCAATATATAACTGAGCCATATGAAGCTGAAAGCCCCAGGTTGAATTTCCAATCTATCTTGAGTTAGCTGATCTCAGCCAGAACAGCAGTGGATGGCAAAATTCTCAGCCCTAATCACTAGCCACTGGCCCCTGCTGGAAAGCATACATGTGTGAACTTTGGGAAAAATGGTACAGGGCTCAGCCTCCAGGGTCAAATAACCTATCATCTCTAGTTCCCCAGACATTCAAATTATGACTTGATTAATGTACAGTTGCCTGTCAAACAAACAGTCAGCTTCATCAAAAGAAAAGGGGCTAAAATTTGTGGGAAAATATAAATACTGAGAATTCTAGGGTATTGCTAATCTAACCAAGGCAAAGAACTAGCTCACAATATTCACTTACCATGGATTTCCTTGACACGAAGCGTGTTTTGATGCAGCTTATGTTTAAGGATTAATTGTTCCAGGTAATAAAAAGTTTTCTTGTGTGACGTCTAAGGAGTAACCAACAGAAACAGGAAGGAAAAACTTTTCATTTAGCCAGAAATAAGATTTTAATATAATTATTTTAAAGTTATATTTTGTGAATAATCTTTACACTGAACTGTTCAAAACAAATAAAATTTCGGATAAGTAAGTCTGGAGTTAAAACCTGCTGCAAGACTTGATAGGGCACTTTTTGAAGACATCTATGGAATGATGGCAGGAGTTTCACTGAAAATATCATACGGATCAAAATTGTGGCAAAAGGTTTCCTCACCAATTATTGCAGGTTAATAGGCACACTTTGCTTGCAGGTCATGTAGTCCAGTACATTTAATTGTAACTGACAGTATTGTGTTTGTATTTATGGTAGTCAACAAGTTAAAATAAATGCTTATGTTAAGAGACAAAGATAACCACATTGTATCACTTTGGAAAACTTGAAATCAATTCTCATTTGTAACAAAAAGGAGGAAAAAGTAGATTTAATAGCTTACTTTCTGAGTATGCTGCTGTGATATTGGTATTACTTGCACAATAGCCTAGGCTTTAAACCTCCACCCTTAATTTTGGCATATCCCTAGCGAGCGGGATTTCTGCCTACCCCTAAAATTTCCATCCTGGACCCGGCCATATTTCCTGCCCAGAGTCATTATCAGAGGAGATTGGCTCCCTGGCCTATGCTGGGGAGCGGTGCCAATCTGGGGGTGGAAACGTGCTGCAGCAGGCCCCAGGAAGAAAGAGACAGCCAGTGCACTTCCTGTGGATTTTTTTTTTTTTTTTTTTTTTAAATTGATGAATTCTGTACATGGCGGTGGACTTCTGTATTTGGTCCAAAGACCCTTCATCAACATCTGAATGCTGGGAACTAATAGCATCCAATGTTAGAATAGCAAAAACGGGAAGAAACAAGTGTTTCTCTCATCCATATTTAATTTACATAGACCCAGCCACACTGTGACCCAAAGGGACCCAATTCCTGGGAGGTGCCGAAGTACGTCCCAAGTAGCTTGTCACCTCTGCCTGCCCCAGATCAGGCAAAAATCGGCGAATAGCCTAGGTCATAAACTTTAAGACACATTCAGAGTAAAAGTACATGAACTAAGGTACCTTTTCAAAAATTATGTTGAAGTTGATGAATTGTTACTTACATTTTACAGTTTTATTGCAGTATTATTCTGCTAAGCATGTTGAAATGTTAAGGCTTTTTAATATTACTTTTACACAGTTAAAACAGCATTTTACTCACCTTCTGTCGGACTTGTACTACTGCTTTCCAATAGTCTTTAGCTTCAACACGGTGGCAATCATCACACATCTGTTGCAGGATGACAAAATCTATCACAAAAACCTGCTGCAAGATTGTTCCACTCATTACCTGCACACAAAACTCGCTGTTAGAAAATTTAAAACAGGTCGAATACTAAATACTGCAATTTAATTGTAGAATTGCAGCCATAAATAATTTCAGTGATGTGCAAGGTCAGGACTGTTTCCTCAGTCAAAGAGTCAAGACACCCAGGAAATACACAGGTAGGCATAGACAGAAGGCTATGAGCAAGCTATCTGGCAACATCATCAGCTAGGGACAATGCATGGCCCAGCCCAAATAAAGGAAAAAAATCTAAAGCTATTGTATGGTATGAAAAACTGAGCACATTATCTACAAGACGTCCATCTCATAAACAAGGCCCTTGCCAACCAACAATCTCATCCTGGATGAGTGCAGCAACACCGTAGGCCTGGCTGAAACCTGGCTCATCAATAAATCACACTTTTCCCCTTCACTATGGCCATCCTGCCCAAATACAGATTCCTTGCTTAAACTCTCATGGAAGCTGTGTGGGGCTCATCTTCACTTATTCCCTTACTTATCTACTTTCAAAAATTTCAAACTTTATCACTTTCCAAATTTCCATTCAAGATCCTTAATGCTTCCCCTCAAGATATTCAATGCAGCAGGGTGAGAATGTTACCTCAGGAAGCAGGTTTTTTTTTTAAAAAAAAAACCACGAACACTTTCCTCTATAGGAAGGTTCCCCAATAAAAAGACAATAAAAGGATAGTTACTATTGTTGAAGAATAACTTTCTTCTCACCTCCTTTTGAATGGTAAGTTTGACCTTTAATCTCTTGGAATGAGGCTCAGTCCAAATAAAGCCTGCATCAATTAGCCGTACCTGAATAAAAGAAGCAATTGATGTTGAAGTTGCAAGCAAAAGTATCCCCGCAATTAACTTTTTCCATTAACAGATTTTCTACACAGAAATGAACAGTACTTTACTTCATACTTAGATTGTATAAAGATTCTAGGATGATGTCTTTGGTGCTCACTCAGTTCATCAAACCTTCCCAAAATGTCACAATACAACATTTATTTTTCCCTCTGCCAATTTTCTCCCCTCTTCTGAAAAAGAGTCAATTCTGCTGGTGTATGCCACAAATAACCCTCCTGAATATTGTCCAAGTGGCAATATTCACGTGAGCATTAACAGTGACCAGTGTGGGAAGGAGGGTGCGTTATAGCTAAGCCCGATATTATTCAAAAATTTACATTTCCAGCACAGTTCAATGGATAGACTTCAGGAACAACAAGCCTGACCAATTTCCACCACCTCCCTGCCCTGCCTCGCCCCACCTCACTCCCCTCTAGAGGAGCTGAAGCCAATTTAGTGCATCTATTGCCAGCCCAGCTGAAATCAGCCAACAGAAGAAACCAGAAATCAAACAGAAGGCCTTCTTGGTCTACATGACTCAGCTATTTAGACATTCGGGGGTTAGTCTAAAAATCACCCAACCCGGAATAGGACTGAACATCTTTCGGGCTTTCATTGACATAGGAGGACAGCCCTTAAAATGGTACTTTTTGTGTTCATCAGGATGAAATTCTCTCCCATTTAATGTTCATGGTCTTTAGTGTATTCGATATAATGTAGTTGAGTTGTGAAGTCAGATGGCGGAATCAAACCTGCCAGCTAGCAGGTAGTTCACTATGGTTATTAGGTATATATTGCGATCAGGAGCCACAGTCCTGTTTAGCATGCATGACCATGTTGATTTTAGTTGCATTTTCTACCAATAGAAAAATTCAGCAGAATCTTAAATAAAACAATTGACATCTTTACAGAATCACTGTACAGAAGTTGATGCCCTACTAGACAACTTCTTCTGTCAGTTTGTCAGTACTCATTGCTTAAATACAAAACATTCAAAAATCAAATAAATAAAGCAACGACTGCATTGACTTTCTTCATTTAAATTAACATTGACATTTCCCAGTTCCACTTCACAAAATTCAGCATCAAAAATTTACCGAAATAGCACTCAGATACAAGATAGAAGCAGGTTTGTATTTTAAAAATGTAAAGTATAAATAGATATTTAATAGAGGGTATGTCAAAAACGCAGGAACCTTTTTAAATTATAGACAATAGGCCTGAATTTGGGGTCGGAGGTGGGGAAGTGCCTCCGATCCACAAATAAAATCGCGCCTACTTTCTGCCTCGAGATCCACGGAGATTCGCGCTCCTGGGCCTCTACGCGTAGACATGTGCAGAGGCCCATGTATCCCAGGGGCGCACGCGGTTCGCAAGCGGCCCTGGGATCACGTGGGCTGGCCCAACCAATGAAAGGGGGATCCCCATTCATGCTTATGGGGATTTCGTACATACGGAATCCCAATAAGCATAAATGGGGATCACATAAAAAACATTTACATGCCAAATAAATACATATTTAAAATTTATTAAAATACAATTTAATTAAACATTTAAAACAAACATTTAATTTTTTGAAAAATAAATTAAAATGTTTTAAAGGGGCTAAAGCAACCTTAACTTATTTTACAGGTGTTTTAATGTTTAAATTATTGAAAAAAAATATTTTTATATTCATTTAAACTCTTAGGCCTAGAAATTCATTAAGGCGCTGCCAGCTTTGCGCCCAGTTAACGCCTAAAGGGTGATTTTGCGCCAAAAATGAGTTTGCGCAGATATTCAGCGCAGCAGTATTGGCGGCGGTAGCCGTTAGCGCTGCGCCGGCACCGATGACGTCATCGGTGTGCGCAGTGCCCCGGTTCCGCCCTGAAACCGCGCCGATCCCCATATTTAGTTGCGGCTGCCTCCTCCGAAGCGGCCGCAAACAGCGACCAGAAAACGGGGCCGTCCTGCTGCCTTAGTGGGGCGCTTTAAAGCGGAAGGTGCGGCTGGCCGCTTTTGCGGCAGCCGCCTGCCCGCACCTCCTTCCCCAGCCTCCTCCACCACCCCCCCCCCCGCGGCATTGCCGGCTGCTTTCCGCGAGCCCGGCACTTCTCCGTGGTGCCGGGCTCATTTGCCGGCACTATCCAGCGGCGATCTCCCCATTGCAGGCAGCTCCCCCTTAAGAGGAGGAGGCCTGCAGTACCGCAGCCTGCCGCTGCGCAGCGCCTGGCGCAGCGGCGCCAAGAGTGCTGATATTCAGTGTCAGCGCACCAAGCGGAGGCGGGCACACCCTCGTATAGCGCCCGCTTCCGAATTGGGGCGCTAACAATGAATATCTGACGATCGCTATAGGCTTCCCGCCCAGCGCTAACTTTTGGGCGCTAGCCAGCTGGCGGGGCCATAGTGAATTTCTAGGCCTTAAACTCTTACCAGGCATAAGAATTTCACAGGCATTCGCTATGCAGTAGTTGAGCAAATAGCCCAACTCTCCGCCCGTAGATGCCCTTTTCCCGGGGATGGCTACGATCTGTCAAGATTCTTGACAGATCGCAAGTTCTGGGTTTTCGCGCATGCGCTTTGCACGCGAAAACCCGGAACTTGCGGGGCCCTTACGGGCACCTATGCACCACGTACACACCCATAGGCACTAGAAAATACGGGCCATTAGTTGAGAAAATAGAATTCCAAATCATTGGCAAATTAGCAATGCTATTAGTGCAATAATTATTGCAGCTAATATAAGAGACTGCAAGTATTCATATACACCTGTGGAAAATATGAGGTCACTATCAAAGAATTTTGATAAGACCGGCTTGAAATCAATAACTAGGTAAAAATATAATTACAACTTTAAGCTATGAAGCATAAATATTTTGTGACCGCAATTAAATGATCCCTAAAATACAAAAACTGAAATGAATATCCATTTTGTCAGATGACTCGGTCTACTAACTTTGGTTAAAGGGGACTTCAGTTTTTTAAGACACAAAGTTAAAAGTTCTCTCGATTCCAATGCACATTGTATCCAGGTTCCTGGAGGTTGAAGATATCTGTGGACCAAAAGCAAAAGTCAACATCGGAGTTAAATTATCCAGGCAATCTTCTAGCTATTATTTATTAATAGAGGGGTAGATCTAGCATTAGGGACTGGGATTCATCCAACTCAGCTCCAGAAAATCTTACAAACAATGGGTGGCGAGGTCCTGGATGGACAAGCAGTGGGAAGTTACCAGTGCCATGTGCTGGTAAGCTGCATGGTTTTAGCTAGTTAAATTCTATGAGTATCACTGTACATACTTTAATCCCCAAGTCTTCATTCTGCACCTGAGAGATTGAACTTAGGTGAGAGAGTTATCTTCCTACATTGAGTATGCATCCTGCATCAGGCTTAGCTTAGTTTGGACATCCTTAAGCATGGCGGTGGATTTCTGCACGTATCACACACACAACTGACTTAACTTTAAATATTATTAATATTGTCTATTTCTTTTATCAGGTTCAACAGACCCAAGCTTGTTCTGGCAAAAAAATCACGAGAACATTATTTAACATGTTCAACACAATTTTGTTTTGCTTTCTAAGGATACACTACACAGATCAGACTAAGTGTCATATCACGTCACTTTTCATAATCATTGTAATGACTTTTAACTCAACTCCAAGTAGCTTCTTTGCGGATAAGAAGCCACTACAATATGAACAATTTGGAAAAATGCAGATTCCTCATAGTCCAGAATTGGATGATTAAAAGCAACCTTGCCTTCATGACACAAAATTTCCAATTATGCTCTTGGTTGGCATCACCTGTACTGCAGAATGTGGAAGCAGAACCGGCTGGTTGGAAAGAGGTCACAAATATTGATGATGGTAGGATGGCTCACTGACTAAGCCAATGAACATAGGCCTAAGGAAAAATGCTGTTTACACGGTATATTTTGTAGTCCACTGCAGGGTTGCCGTGGGAAAGTATCTCAATTGGAATGCTGTACTATCCAAGAGGCATTATGGAAATCACAAAAAAATGGTAATTTAGTTTCCATTTAGTATAAAAACAGTTAGAGATTATAAAGAATGAACAAATCAAATTTAGTTTCCTAACAATGGAGAAAGATGCATTTTCTGCACAAGAAAACTATAAAACCATTTACAAATGTATTTATAATTATTATATTCCCTAGTACAAAGGAAGTGTAGTAATTTTTTGCTGAAAATTAAGTGTCTAAATAACTGCTTTTATCCAGCAATCAATTATATCTCTGAATAGTTTAAATCAGTTTAAATGGTTTGTACATGAATATTTGTATCAAAGAGGAAATCTATTTGTATAAATTTAGTAATTCATAATTGATAGAAAGTATAAAATGTAAAAGCCTCAGAAAAGCCATGGGTTTGTCAAATCTTTTCAGTTCAATCTTTCCAAAGTCTATCCCACTAATTTAAATCTTTAAACAATGCCAAGGTGGTTGACAAAAAAATACAAACATTGGCCCATATTTTCCGATCTGGAAAAATCTACGCCCTTACCCGAGGGCTCCCGGGACGCACGCGCTTCCAATCCTGGGCCTCTCCAAACTCCAAATGCGCAGGGCCCATGTATCCCAGAGGCGCCTGCAGTTCGCAGCGTCCCTGGGATCACGTGGGCCATGGGGAGCCAATCAAAGAAGGGAATCTCCCTTCATACACTTGACAGGAAGACCCGTCAAATATATATGAATGGAGATCATCCCAAAAACATAGTAAAACTTTTTTAAAAATTCTTAAAAAAAATCACATTTTTAAAATGACTTGAAATTACAATAAATTAAATATTTTAAACAAAAATGTAATTTTTTGAAAAAAATTTAAGGTTTTTACAGGCATAAAAATAAACACTTTTTTTTTAAGTATTTTTTTTAAATGATAAATCAGTGAAATTTTTTTTTTTTTTTTACTTTTTTCAACTCTTATCCTGGTAAAAGCAGGCCTTACATCTGCTTTTACCAGGCGTAAGATTTCGAAGGGTTTTCTGCGGGCGGAGGGTCTCCAAAAAACAGAACTATCTGCCCGCAGAAGCCCTGCTCCAGGGCAGCCGGCGGATCTGTCAAGGCCATTCTTGACAGATCGGAAATGCCGGTTTTCAGTGCATGCCTGAAACCAGCATTTCCGATGTCCCTGCGAGTGGGTACACACCCGTAGGGATCGGAATATCTGTGCCATTATTTCAGAGTCCTGAATAAGCAAACCATCAATCAGACGTGTCCAGCACTCAACAATCCAGAGCAGAAAAATTGTGATAAATGTAATATTAACATCTTTTTAAACTCTGATCTACTGGTGGGTTGAATTAAATTGACTGACGAATGACTGATTCTGAAATGTTTCATCAATGTCGATACCAAATAATCATCATCTCGCCAAAGATTCATATGGCTACTTATTCTTAAGAATAGGGCACTTTTATAACAAGTAAATACTCTTAACAAAAATAAATTGGACAAGTTTCCGTTCAGCCATCACTAAAACCCTCCCCCTTACACTAAGTCATTCCAGATAAGAACTGACAGGCAAGCAACTCTTGGGCCTCTAAGGATACTGCTCTGAACTAGTCACTACGAAATGTCTAGGACAAGCAGATTGACTCTTCCAATTTAGTCTGCTTCAGGGAAGCATCGCATCTTTCCTTAGCAGACCAAAATTTATCATTTAAGATAGTAAAAATGAGTGCCTTCCCATGGCATTATCACATAAGCACACTTATCTTTAAGTAACAAAAATAGTACAAATTAATTCTAATCTGCAATCATTACCTTTCACATTGCTTGCAGAAATGAACATTGACTTGTTTTGGGATCCCTTCTGTAATGTCAACTTGGGTTCGCAAGCAGGCGACGCACATGTTTGCAGGATTTGGAGAGATGGGAATACCACACTGGCAGCATAGGCTGAGAATGGAAGGAAACCAATTCAATTTGAATACAACTAAGAGATTACTCTTTCAGTTTGCCAAACACATAAAAGTTAACTTTTTAACAGTTTGAATATCTATTCTACTGACAAGATATTGTATGACAGTACAATATTCTGTATTCTGCAAAGTAAGAAAACTAATAAGATTATAGTCTGAATCTTGTGAGAACAGATATGTGTAGCTCTCAGGCCATCTTAATTTACCACCTATACAGCTTTTTTTTTTTTTTTTAAAAACTTGAGGATTATGAATAGTGAGGAGAATTATGAATAACAGTGCAATATAATTTACTCCAAGGGCTCAGGTGACGTGAGCAAACTCCAACAGTTTATACATGATGATAGTCTTATATACTCTCCCAACCTTTTGTTAATAACGCTCAATAATAGAAAGTAATCCTATGGGGGATGGAAAGTTATGCATAAACTACTCCAGTTGGACATTTTAAGGTGCAAAAAGACATAGCTAATACTAAGAGTATGCCACAAACCACTAGGTTAGAATATGAAGCAGCGGTGAAGACAGTTCTCTGTTATACTGCTGCTAGGAAATTCTGAAACTTGGACAAAACACCTGGAAGAGTTTGCCTGGAGGTCAAATATACCAACAGGAGCCCATGGGGTTGGATTCCCAGTAAAGTTCTCCCGATTGTCCACTGCAACTTCAGTAGAAGAGCAATGGACACCCTAGAGAACAGCATAAATGCCATTATTCCAGGGTTTCCAGAGTTCTTCCATCGAATCCCCACAGAATTTCACCCCCATAAGGCTTCACAGAATCATGGAAAGATACAGCGCAGGAGGCCGCCATTCGGCCCATCATGCCTGTGCCGGCACGTTGGTAGAGCTATCCATTTAGTCCTGCTCCCCTGCTCTTTCCCCATAGCCCTGTAATTTTTTCCCCTTCGAGTATTTATCAATTCTATTTTGAATGCTATTATTGAACCTGCTTCCACCACCCTTTCAGGCAGTGCATTCCAGATCACAACAGCTCGCCGTGTAAAAAATTGTTTCCTCATGTCGCCTCTTGCTCTTTTTCCAATCACCTTAAATCTGTGCCCTCTGGTTACCAATCCTCTGCCACGAGAAATAGTTTCTCCTTATTTACTCTATCAAAACCATTCATGATTTTGAACACCTCTATCAAATCTCCTCTTTACCTTCTCTGCTCCAAGGAGAACAACCCAAGCTTCTCCAGACTCTCTACATACCTGAAGTCCCTTATCCCTGGTGCCATTCTAGTAAATCACTTCTGCACCCTCCAAGGTCTTGACATCCTTCCTAAAGTGTGGTGCCCAGAAGTGAGCACAATACTCCAGCTGAGGCTTAACCAGTGTTTTAAAGGTTTAGCAGAACTTCCTTGCTTTTGTACTCTATTCATAAAGCTCAAGATCACATATGCTTTTTTTTTTTTTTTTTTAAAAACAGCCTTCTCAACTTGCCTTGCCACCAAAGATTTATGGACATACACCCCTAGATCTCTCTATTCCTGCACCTTCTTCAAAATTGTACAATTTAGTTCATATTGCCTCTCCTCATTCTTCTTACCAAAATGCTTACCAAAAATTGCTTCACACTTCTCTGCATTAAATTTCATCTGCAATGTATCTGCCTATTTCACCAGTCTGTCTATGTACTCACATTTCCGAATTTCGAGTCATCTGCAAATTTTGAAATTATGCCCTGGTTAACCAAGTCCAGGTCATTAAAAGGTCCTAATACTGACCCCTGGGGAACACCACTGTTTACCTTCCTCCAGTCTGAAAAACAATTATTCACCACTCTCTCTGCTTTCTGCCTCTTAGCCAAATTTGTTTCCATGTCACTGTCTCTTTAATCCCATGGACTCATTGTAGCTCTGTGGCTCTTGCCGGACCAATGATCCTATAACTCTGTATTCAAGTACTTATTCAATTTTTCCTTAAAAGATGTAATGGTCACTGCCTCAACCATTTCCTGTGGCAAAGCATTCCATGCTCCAACAACATTCAATGTAAAGAGATGTCTCTTAACCAATGTTCCCTTTAAGCTGCGCAGCGCTCCAGGGGGCCCGCGCAGCCGGTGAGCCGGCTTTTAAATTGGAAAAAAAAGTGCACACCCTGACTTTTGAATGGGCCGCGCAGACCATTAAAGAGGCCTCGAGGCCCAACAAAACAATTACAGGGAACATTGCTCTTAGCCTCTCTCCTCATTCTCAGTGACAATTGTAAATTAACAGCCCCTCGTCACTGACTCCCCAACCAGAGGAAATTGTCTACATGTTCCATCAAAATCCTTCAGGATTTTTTTTTAAATTATTAAACCGACTTTTAAGTCTTTTCTGACGGGAAAGCAGTTGCTGGTGAATTTCAGCACTTCCAACTGGTAGAATTACTGTTTGATGCAGTATGCAAAAATAGTGGTAATGCCCTCACATTTTATGGCAAGTCCTACTGCTCAAGGTTCTTATAACTTACTGCTCACCAACAAGGGGCTCATACCTGACCTTATCAGTTCTCTACTGACCAGTTAGTAACTATTGCTCTTGGAGGGAGATAAGCAAAGTCTCTTTGGGATCATTAGCTGCAAATTAGCACCCAACAATGGAAGAATGGAACAGAGTTAATCCTCAGTAATCCAATATCTAAACAAGGTGGTGTCACTGTATTGTGGTGACTTCTTAGGCAGTCCCTCGGAACCGAGGATGACTTGCTTCCACATTAAAAATGAGCTCGCAGGTGACTGATGAGTCCAATGCGGGACCTACAGTCTCTGTCACAGGGTGTCCTTGAAGCGTTTCCTCTGCCCACCTGGGGCTCTCTTGCTATGCCGGAGCTCCGAGTAGAGCGCTTGTTTTGGGAGTCTCGTATCGGGCATGCGGACAATGTGACCCGTCCATCGGAGCTGATTGAGCGTGGTCAGAGCGTCGATGCTGGCCTGAGCAAGAACACTGACGTTGGTGCGCCTATCCTGCCAATGGATTTGCAGGATCTTGCGGAGGCAGCGTTGGTGGTACCTCTCCAGTGCTTTGAGGTGCCTGCTGTACATGGTCCATGTCTCGGAGGCATACAGCAGGGCAGGTATCACTGCTGCCCTGTAGACCATGAGCTTAGTGCCGGGTTTGAGGTCCTGGTCTTCAAACACTCTCTTCCTCAGGCGACCGAAGGCTGCACTGGCACACTGAAGGCGGTGTTGGACTTCGTCGTCGACGTCTGCCCTTGTTGACAGTAGGCTCCCGAGGTATGGAAAGTGGTCCACGTTGTCTAAGGCCTTGTCGTGGATTTTGATAATCGGGGGGCAGCACTGTGTGGCGGGGGCAGGTTGGTAGAAGACCTTTGTCTTACGGATGTTTAGTGTAAGGCCTATGCTCTCGTATGTTTCGGTGAAGGTGTTTACGATGGTTTGGAGTTCGACCTCCAAGTGAGCGCAGACGTAAGCATCGTCTGCATACTGTAATTCAACGACCTTGGATCTGGACTGGAGGCGACGGAGGTTGAACAGTTTCCCGTTTGTTCTGTAAATTAGCTCCACTCCAGTGGGGAGCTTACTGAGGGTGAGATGGAGCATTGCAGCAAGGAAGATTGAGAAGAGCGTTGGTGCGATGACACAGCCTTGCTTGACCCCGGTTCGTACGTGAATTGGGTCTGTGGTGGAACCGTTGGTCAGGATCGCGGCTTGCATGTCGTCGTGAAGCAGGTGGAGGATAGTGACAAACTTTTGAGGGCAGCCGAATTTGAAGAGGACGCTCCATAATCCCTCACGGTTGAGTGTCGAAGGACTTTGTGAGATCAAAGAAGGCCACGTACAGTGGTTGGTGCTGTTCCCTGCATTTCTCTTGTAATTGACGTGCGGTGAAGATCATGTCCATTGTGCCCCTTAGTGGGCGGAATCCGCATTGCGACTCTGGGAGGAGCTCTTCGGCCACTGGGAGAAGGCGATTGAGGAGGATTCTTGCGATGTGGGGACATATAAATAATTGGCACACAAGTTCTAGCTCCTCTGCAACCCAAGCTTGACTCATGGAGGATAGACCAATCACTGGAGACTAATTGTTCCCACTCAGTTCCTGCATCTAACAGATTCTTGCACACAGTTGGACAAGCAGTGGAAGCTTACCAGTGCTCTGCGTTAGGAAGCATCACGATTTTCATAGAATCTTACAGCACAGAAGGGGGCCATTCAGCCCATCATGCCTGTGTGGGCTCTTTGAAAGAGCTGTCTTATTTAGTCCCACACCCCAGTTTTCTCCCCATAACCCTGCAAATTAGTTCAAATTGCCTTTTGAAAGTTCCTACTGAATCTGATTTCACCATTCTTTCAGGTAGTGCATTCCAGATCATCATAACCCTGTGTGAAATAACTTCTCATTTGCCCTCTAATTCTTTTGCTAATGATTTTAAATCTATGATCTCTGGTTACCAACCCACTTGCCAGAGGAAATAGTTTCTCCCTACTTGCTCTATCAAAACCCCTCATAATTTTGAATACCTCTATTAGGTCTCCCCTTAACCTTCACTGCTCTCAGGAGAACAATCCCAGATTCTCCAATCTCTCCATATAACTTAAGTCCCTCATCTCTGGTATCACCCTGGTAAACCTCCTCTGTACCCTTTTCAAGGCCTTGATAACTTTCCTAAATTATGGTGCCCAGAATTGTACACAATACTCCAGCTGAGGCTTAACCAGAGTCAGCCAGTGGCTCAGTTGGTAGCACGCTTGCCTCCGAGTCAGAAAATTGTGGGTTCACTCCAGAGACTCGAGCACAAAAATCTAGGCTCACACTCCAGTGCAGTACTGAGGGAGTGCTGCAATGTTGGAGGTGCCGTCTTTCGGATGAGATGTTAAACCGAGGCCCCGTCTGTTCTCTCAGGTGGATGTAAAAGATCCCATGGCACTATTTCGAAGAAGAGCAGGAGAGTTATTCCCAGTGTCCTGGCCAGTATTTAATCTCACTCAACGTAACAAAATCTGATTATCCGGACATTATCACATTGCTGTTTGTGGGAGCTTGCTGAGCACAAATTGGCTGCTGCGTTTCCTACATTACAAGTGACTACACTTCAAAAAAGTACTTCAATAGCTGTAAAGCACTCTGGGACGTCCGATGGTCATGAAAGGTGCTATATAAATGCAAGTCTTTTTTTATTATTTGTAAAGCATGACTTCCTGGTTTTTGTATTCAATGTCCCTATTTAAAAAGCCAAGTATCCCATATGCTTTCTTAACTGCCATATCAACTTGCCCTGCCATCTTCAAGGATTTGTGAATATGTATCCCCAGGTCCCTCTGCACTTGCACCCCCCTCAAAATACCATTTAGATTATATTGCCTCTCCATGTTGTTTTAGTAAGATAATCTCCAACAGTAACCCTGTACACACTTCTGAATCCCCAAGCCTAGGCTCTTACCAACCTCTGTCCAAACTGTATGGGCTTAGCTTAGCTATGTCCTTACAGGAAAAGCCTGTGCATTGTATATTACGCATATATAGACATGCTTTACAAATAATAATGTGTTCAGGAGAATTTCCTTGACCAGCATGTTCTTGGCCCAACTAGGAAGGAGGCATTGCTGGATCTGGTGCTGGGGAATGAGGTGGGCCAAGTCAACCAAGTGTCTGTGGGAGAACACTTGGGTACGAGTGATCATCGTGTCATAAGATTTAGATTAGCAATGGAGAGAAACAAGGAACAATCTAGAGTGGAACTTCTAAACTGGAATAGGGCTAACTTCAATGAGATGCGAAAGGATCTAGCCAGGGTAAAATGCAACCAAAGACTGACAGGAAAAACTAACGGAACAGTGGGTGATCTTTAAGGAGGAAATGTTCCAAGTACAGGTAGGTACATTCCAACAAGAGGGAAGGGTAAGGGAACCAAAGTAAGGGCTCCTTGGATGATGAGGGAGATACAGAAGATGATGAAACAAAAAAGAGGGTATATGATGAATGTCAGGTGAATTCTTCAAGGGAGAACCAGACCAAATACAGTAAGTTGAGAGGGGAAGTGAAGATGAACATAAGATTGGCAAAGCGAGAATATGAGAGTAGAATGGCGGTTAACATAAAAGGGATAAAATCTTCTACCAGCATGTAAACAGTAAGCGGGTAGCAAGAGGCGGGTTGGGGTCTATTAGAGACAAAGAAGGTGATATATGCTTAGAGGTGCAGGGCAAGGCTAGAATATTCAATGAGTACTTTGTATCGGTGTTTACTAAGGAGGTGGATGCTGACAAAATATCGGTAGAAGTGGAAAAGGTAGAAGCAATGGAAAGGGTGAAAATTGATAAGACAGGATGTACTAGAAAGGCTAAGTATGCTTAGAGTGGACAAGTCGCCTGGTCCAGATGGCTTGCATCCCATGTTGCTAAGGGAATTGGGGGAGGAGATAGCAGAAGGGCTTGCCATAATTTTCCAATCTTCCCTAGATGCGGAGGAGGTGCCCGAGGATTGGCAAGTGGCAAATGTGACACCATTGTTCAAGAAAGGGTGCAAGGACAATCCTAGTAACTACATGCCGGTCAGTTTAATATCAGTGGTGGGTAAAGTTTTAGAAACAATAATCAAGGAAAAAATTAACAGGCACTTGGAGAGGTTTAAGCTAATTAAGGAGAGCCAACATGGATTTGTAAAAGGCAGATCGTGTTTGACTAATCTAATTGAATTTTTTGATGAAGTAACAGGGAGGATTGATGAAGGGAATGCAATGGATGTTGTCTACATGGATTTTAGGAAGGCGTTTGACAAAGTACCACATAGAAGGCTGGTTAACAAAATTGAGGCTCATGAAATAGGTAGGTCAGTGGCAGCTTGGATAAGGAATTGGCTTAAGGATAGAAAACAGCGAGTTGTGGTAAATGGCTGTTTTTCAGACTGGAGGATGGTAGACAGTGATGTTCCCCAAGGGTCAGTGCTGGGGCCACTGCTTTTTTTGATATATATAAAATGACCTGGATATTGGAATACAGAGTAGAATTTCTAAATTTGACAATGACACCAAACTTGGGAGTGTGGCAAACTGTGAGGATGATACCAATCGACTGCAACAGGATACAGAAAGGCTAGCAGAATGGACAAACAAGTGGCAGATGGAATTTAATACAGAGAAGTGTGAGGTGATGCATTTTGGGAGAAGGAACCGGGAGAGGCAATATACACTTAATGGCACAGTTTTAAAGAGTGTGCAGGGGCAGAGGGACCTGGGAGTTAATGTGCATAGGTCCCTGAAGGTGGCAGGACATATTGAGAGAGTGGTTAGCAAAGCATATGGGATCTTGGGCTTCATAAATAGAGGTATTGAGTACAAAAGTAGAGAAGTTATACTGGACCTTTATAAAGCGCTGGTTAGGGCACAACTGGAGTATTGCGTCCAGTTCTGGTCACCACAGGAAGGATGTGAAGGCACTTGAGAGGGTGCAAAGGAGATTTACCAGAATAGTTCTGGGGATGGGGGATCTTAGCTACAAGGACAGGGTGGAGAAGCTGGATTTGTTTTCATTAGAGCAAATGAGATTGAGGGGTGATTTGATAGAGGTGTACAAGATGATGACAGGTTTGGATAAGCTAGACAGGGAAAGGCTGTTCCCACTAGTTGATGGTACAAGGACTAGGGGACACAGACTTAAGGCTTTGGCCAAGAGATAAAGGGGGAATGGGAGGAAAAAAAAAATTACACAGCGACTAATGACGACCTGGAATTCGCTGTTGACGGAAGTGGAGACACTCAATGTTTTCAAGGGGAGACTGGATCGGCACTTGAGGGAAATAAACTTGCAGGGCTACGGGGATAGAGCAGGAGAATGGGACTGACTTGGTTGCTCTGCAGAGAGCCGGCGCGGACTCGATGGGCCGTTATGACTATGACTCTATAGGCCTGGATTTTGCAGTCAGCAGCGTAACTACGGATTACGCCGCCAGCATCCGAATGGAACGCGCACTTACCTGATGGGGACCCTCCTTTGAGAACTTGCTGGCAGACGCCACGTAGTAGAGGGCAGCGTAATAGCCCACAGATCCCAGGGCCGCACCGTGTGCGGAAGCGTACCTGGGATCACGTGGGCCGGTGCTCCAATCAGCAAACAGAAGGTCTCTCATTTATGATCATAGATAGATGTTTATGCACATTAAATTATGGAAGGCTCCAGTAATGAGAGTTTGGTTTTTCCCTTTCCTCCACTTTCTGTATGGATTTTTATTTAAGCTTACGCTGCACATCCATGCAAAAAAAATAAAACCCTCAATGTAGCAACTGCTTCCTTCAAACTTTTCATGGACAATAAATACTTTTCATGGACAAAATCCTAAAATGCTTTCACTTCCGGCCTCATATAGCTTTTTAAATGACTTGGATTTGTCAGGAGGTATCCCCTTACGCTGTGCCGGTTTGCATCAGCTGTAAAATTTTCAAGCGTAATTGGTGGGCAATTAGCTCAACTCTGCACCAGCAATAGGATTTCCCCGTCAGTGCGGATCATCTGTCAAGTCGGAACTTGACACGTCGCAAGTTTGGGATTTAGCGCACACGCAAGCTGAAATCCCGAACTTGCGGTCCATTCTAAAGGCGGTATGACGACGTAGTACGCCGTCACACCAACCAATTCTGGCCCATAAACTTTCAATAGTTGGTTTCAATACCCACAAGCATGACTATGGGCTTCCACTAGCATCATAGAAACATAGAAGATAGGAGCAGGAGTAGGCCATTTGGCCCCTCGAGCCTGCTCCGCCATATCACTTGATCCCTTTAGCCTTAAGAAATATATCCAACTCCTTCTTGAATATATTTAATGAATTGGCCTCAACTGCCTTCTGTGGTAAAGAATTCCACAGGTTCACCACTCTCTGGGTGAAGAAATTCCTCCTCATCTCTGTCCTAAATGGCTTACCCCTTATCCTTAGACAGTGACCCCTGGTTCTGGACTCCCCCGCCACCGGGAACATCCTTCCTGCATCTAGTCTGTCTAGTCCTGTTAGAATTTTATAAGTTTCAATGAGATCCCCTCTCATTCTTCTAAACTCCAGCGAGTATAAGCCCAATCGACCCAATCTCTCCTCATACGTCATTCCTGCCATCCCAGGTATCAGTCTGGTGATCTTCGCTGCAATCCCTCCATGGCAAGAACATCCTTCCTCAGATAAGGCGACCAAAACTGCACACAATACTCAAGGTGTGGTCTCACCAAGGCCCTGTACAACTGCAGCAAGACATCCTTGTTCCTGTACTCGAACCCTCTTGCTACGAAGGCCAACATACCATTTGCCTTCTTAACCGCCTGCTGCACCTGCATGCTTACCTTCAGCGACTGGTGCATAAGCACACCCAGGTCTCGTTGCACTTCCCCGTCTCCCAATCTATTGCCGTTCAGATAATAATCTGCCTTCCTGTTTTTGCCACCAAAGTGGATAACCTCGCATTTATCCACATTATACTGCATCTGCCCAATCACCCAACCTGTCCAAATCATACTGGAGTTTCTCTGCATCCTCCTCACAGCACACACGCCCACCCAGCTTTGTGTCATCTGCAAACTTGGAGAGGTTACATCTAGTTCCCTCGTCTAGATCATTAATATATATTGTGAATAGCTGGGGTTCTATGACCGATCCCTGCGGTACCCCACTAGTCACTGCCGGCCACTCAGAAAAAGACCCGTTTATTCCAACCCTTTGCTTCCTGTCTGCCAACCAGTTCTCTATCCAAGTCAGTACCTTGCCCCCAGTCCCATGTGCCTTAACTTTACACGCTAATCTCTTATGCGGGACCTTATCGAAAGCCTTTTGAAAGTCCAAATACACCACATCCACTGGTTCTCCCTTATCTATTCAACCAGTTACATCCTCAAAAAATTCCAGTAGATTAGTCAAGCACGATTTACCTTTTGTAAATCCATGTTGACTTTGTCCGATCCTGTCACTGTTTTCCAAGTGCTCTGCTATTACATCTTTTATAATGGATTCTAGCATTTTCCCCACTACCGATGTCAGGCTTACCGGTCTATAATTCCCCATTTTCTCTCTAACCTTTTTTTGAATAGTGGTGTAACATTAGCTACCCTCCAATCCATGGGAACTGTGCCAGAGTCTATCGAATTTTGAAAGATGACCAGCAATGCATCTACTATTTCTAGGGCCACTTCCTTAAGTACCCTAGGATGTAGATTATCCGGCCCTGGGGATTTATCGGCCTTCAATCCCATCAATTTCCCTAAAAATACTGATTTCATTCAGTTCCTCCCTCTCATTAGACCCTATGTTCCCCGACATCTCTGGGAGGTTATTTGTGTCCTCCTTTGTGAAGACAGAACCAATGTATTTAATTGGTCTGCCATGTCTTTGCTCCCATTATAAAGTCCCCTGATTCTGACTGCAAGGGACCTACACTTGACTTCACCAATATTTTTCTCTTCACATATCTATAGGCACTGAATAATGAAAAGTTCAGTTATAGAACTATTGCAAATACTGGAACTAAAGCAATTATTCTACTTACATATGTCCCTGGGTGCTTGCAGCAGGTTCCTTCATGTATTCCATCTCTTCTGACAATGTTAACCACCGCACCGCGTGCTGACCTGGAAGAGAAGCAGAAGCGAGACAGTCAGTCAGTCCACGTGCACCCCCTCCCCCCCGGGACCGCGCGGCGGAATGTCCATGTTTGAAAACCCTGCGGCCGTTAAACTGTGTCCTGAACACCAGCGTGAGCCCGGCACTCCGAGCCGGAACCTCCGCCGCCGCTTGTGTTTACCGAAATCCTTCGTGTGCCGCTCCTGCACCCAGGCCCAGCTCCCCAGCAGCCAACTCCTACTTGAAAGGAGAAAGTGAAATGGAAAGCCCGGCCGGCATTTCCCGGGTCGGGTTGGATTATTAGCCGGTCTCTCCTGCCCGCCTCTCAATGGCTGCAGCGGCTCCCTGACAGTGTGCCACCCACAAGCCCCCCGCTGAACATTTCCGGCTGCTCCGAATAGCTGGCCGCTCCGCGCCTGTGATCGGACCCGGTGAGATTGAAGATGCAGCGTTTAGAAATATGATATGTAAAACTGTACTGAGCAGTGTTGCTGTTTTTTTATTACCAAATTAAAAGATGCTTTGCTCAGACCGATAAATAGTGCAAGTGCCCAATGCTAATTGTTCCCCCATATATGCAAACTGTTGGACTATAACCTGGTGTTGTGTGACTTCTTACATTTGTCCACCCCAGTCCAACTCCGGCATCTCCACACCCTGAAAAACTGAGCAACAGTTTCCAAAAAGAGCCTCACATAGAGTTCAACAATTTCAGATCATAACCTTGTATCATAACCATATATATTCCTTTTTTTTAATTCACACTTTCGTCTGGGCTTTTTTCTTCCCTCCCACATGGCAGCTGTCCTTCATTCTGCCAGGGCCATTCACACTTCATCTAGAGCCATCCTTTATTCCTTGAATATTTCTTAATATCTCTTAATCTCCCCTGCTTTCTGTCCTATGTCTGACCTTTCCCTTTTGTTCTTTCATCCCCTCCCCCTTTTCCCAGCCCCCACTTGCTTTAAAATCTATCCCTGTTCTTGCTTTTTTTCCAGTTCTGACGAAGGTTCTTCGATCTGAAACGTTAACTCCGTTTCTTTCTCCACGGATGCTGCCCTGGCCTGCTGAGTTTTTCCAGCGTTTTCTGTTGTTATTTTGGAGTATAATAAGCCCATGTTTAGTTACATTAAAACATGCAGCGGGGCAACAACTTACATTCCATAATTTGTATAGAGGGACACTGGCAAAGACAGTATTACCATCACACATCTCAGATTACATTGATATCCAGTGAAACATCCAATCCACTGTGGCACAAAAATAAAAACAGGACAAGCAGCCAGACATACTGCCCAAGTGCAGTATTGCCATCCCCACTGCCTCATAAATCAGGAGACAAACTCTTAAAAATCATAATTGGTATAGAAATCATGAGTTTGTGGCGGAACCACCAGAGGATTACGGACAATTGTATATAATTCCTTTTACAGCAATGTAGTACAGCTGGGAGCTGCACCGTTAATGTATGTTAACTGTACTAGGGCTTCTTTCCTGTACTCCGCGTGATGACTATTGCACCTTGACCGAACAGTAATGAATAGAGGAGACGGAATGTACCTTTTACTATTTACTGAGATGGGTGGACATTACAGCACATTGTCTGCATGGCAGAACCCGAAACTGAAAGCGAAAGACAAAGTAAAACCGAGCCCCCCAGCACCCCCTTCAGGTAACACCCGGGAACTGGGACAAACTTAATTGAAGCAAAACTCCAAACACAACACTCCTTTCCCCCAGATAAAACCCCTTAGTCCTCCAGGCGTTTGGGACGGAATCTAACCCGACTTGAGCGCCGCTGGACAGGCATAGTCGGGGTGCCACTGCTAGCCGCAGGAAAACCTTCCTCCGTGGCTGATGACTCCGTGACACCTTCTGTCGATGTGGCTTCCGTCGTTGTTGCAGGAAGCAGGCTGTCACTGCCTGGCAAAGGTGGCGGAGACAATGGCCTAGCCTGTGACGTCTCTGTTACTCTCACCGGAGTACGACCCCGTAGCTGGTCTACGTGGCGTCTGTGTAGCTGGCCATCAGGTGTACGGACACTGTACGACAGGGGACCCGTGGCCTGCTCCACCATGGCAGGCATCCATTTGTCTCTTCCTGCATAGCAACGGGCAAACACAGTCTCTGACGGCTCGAACTGCCTGACGGTGCCCTGGTGCTTCTTAGCCAGCTCTTCTTGCTTTGTGTGCATCTCATCCCTGTAGTCCGGGTGTAGCCGGTCCAGTGCAGTCGCCAGCCGGCGACCCATCAGCATCTCGGCAGGACTCTTCCCCGTTGCTGAGTTTGGTGTGGTATGCTGTGATAACAGGAACCTGGCCAATCTGGTTTGCCAGTCCCCCACCGATATCCTCACCAGTGCCTCTTTTGTGGTTTGCACCATCCTCTCTGCCTGCCCGTTAGAGGAGGGGTGATAGGGCGCTGTGGTCGCGTGGCGGATCCAATTTCTGCCTGCAAAAGCCTTGAACTCCGCTGACGTGAAGGCTGCTCCATTGTCCGAAACCAGCACGTCGGGGACCCCATGTGTGGCAAACAGCAAACGCAACGCATTGATCACTGCACTGGATGTCATGGAGCTCATGATAGCCACCTCCAGCCATTTCGAATGAGAATCCACCACTATCAAAAAGACCTTCCCCTGAAATGGCCCTGCAAAGTCAATGTGGAGTCTTGACCATTTACGAGTGGTCCACTCCCAGGGGTGAAGGGGAGCCTTGGATGGGCTATGGCGAGTCAGCTGACATGTCTCACAGCTCTTTACCACCTCCTCCACGTCTCGGTCCAACCCCAGCCACCAGACGTAGCTTCTCGCCAACGCCTTCATGTGCACAATCCCAGGGTGTGCGTCATGCAGCATTTTCAGCACCTCCTCTCTTGCGGCGGCAGGAACCACCACACGGCTTCCCCAGAGCACGCAGTTCTTGTGTGCAGACATTTCATGGCGCCTCTGAACGAAGGGCTTGAAATGCTCCTCCTGGACCTCGGAGGGCCAGCCATGCAGCAGCCAGCGTAGCACCCGTGATAAGACTGGATCTTTCTGTGTGAGGCTGCCAATCCGCTGGGCATGGAGTGGGGCCTCCAGAACCTCCTCCAATAGCAGCACCTCCAGGGGTGGTGGCGTCTCAGCCATCGGCCGGTTCAAAGGCAAGCGACTCAGAGCATCAGCATTAGCCAGCATCTTCCCAGGCCTGTAGCAAAGTTCATAACTGTAGGCCCCCAACATCAGATCCACCGAAGCATACGCGGTGATATGATCTGGGGCATGGGCTTGGAGTGATGCAGGAGCCCCAAGAGTGGCTTGTGGTCTGTGTAGATGACGAACTGTCTCCCTAACAGGTACTGGCTGAACTTCTTTACCCCAAATATGATGGCTAGGGCCTCCTTGTCAATCTGGGCGTAATTACGTTCTGTTGTTGAGAGTGTTCTTGAGGCAAAACTGATAGGCGCTTCCCGGCCATCTGGCTCTATGTGACCCAACAGAGCTCCCAGCCCGTATGGTGAGGCATCACACACCAACACCAATGGCTTGTTTTCATCATAGTGTGCCAGAACCTTATCTGCTTGTAGCAGTTCCTTTGCCTGTCTGGAGGCTGTTTCATGAGCTGAGGTCCAGTTCCACACTGTTGCTTGGTCTAACAGCCTGTGCAGTGGCTCTAAGATTGTGGCTTTGCCCTTGAGAAAACAACTGTAGAAGTTTAACAGTCCGAGGAATGCCTGCAGTTCGGTCTTGTTCTTGGGGGTGGGAGCGCTCCTGATAGCCTCCACCTTCTCCGTAGTCGGATGCACACCGTCTTTGTCCACTCGGAATCCCAAGAACTCCACCCCATTGGCAGCGAACACACATTTCTCCTTCTGAAGGCGTAGTCCTACCTCAGCCAGCCGGCGTAGTACTTCCTGCAGCCGCTCATCATGGGCTTCCTGTGTCTTGCCTGTAATCAGTATGTCATCCAAGTAAGGCTGAACTCCCGGAACTCCAGCCAACAGGGTGTCCATGAACCTCTGAAAGATTGCCACAGCCGTAGACACCCCAAACTGCAGCCTTGTGGCTTGGAAAAGTCCTCTGTGGGTGTTGATTGTCAACAGCTCGGCTGACTCTTCATCCAGGACCAGTTGCTGGTATGCTTGCTTGAGATCCAGCTTGGTGAACAGAGTGCCTCCAGCTAGTGTTGAAAACAGCTCTGTAACTGTTGGTAAGGGATACACATCTGGTAACACAGCAGTATTAACCGTACATCTGTAATCTCCACAGATTCGCAGGCCCCCATCCTTCTTTGCAATGGGCACGATAGGGGTGGCCCAATGGGAGTTCTTCACTGGCAAGAGAACCCCTTGGTTCACCAGCTTATCCAGGGCCTCATCCACCTTCTTGCGCAACGCAAAAGGAACTGGTCACGCCTTGAAGAACTTAGGCGCTATCCCTGGGTCCACTTCGATTGAGACTGGCGGTCCCTGACAGGCCCCGAACTCACCAAAAACCTCTTCATAGTTCTCCAACATAGGCATTATGGGCTGTCGCTGTACCGTGTGTACTCCTGTCACTTCAATACCGAGGGGCTCAAACCAATCTCTGCCCAGCAGGCTTGTGCCCTGCCCCGCCACCACATAAAGTGGAAGTGTGTCCTTGACTGCCTGATACTTAACTTCCACATGAATCATACCCAGCACCTGGAGTTGAGCTTGGGACCACTGCCGTAGCCATCGCCGGGGGTTCACTTGACCACAGCCTATTGTAAGTCTCTTCACTTATCAACGAACACGCTGAGCCTGAATCCACCTCCATGCAGAGTGGTTCCCCATTCATGATCACATTTGCCGTGTATCCCCACCGTCTGTGGGGTAGCTGCTCAGCTTCCGTGGTATACACTGTGTACTCATCGTTGTCCTCCAGTGTCAGGGTGTGTGTCTGCGATGCTTGTGTTGGCTCTGCTGCAGCAGCCTGAGCTTTCTTCATGCAGACACGAGCTATGTGTCCTCTTTTCTTACAGAAATGACATACCGCTGACACAAATTTGCATGTAGTGGAACCATGGAGAGCCGCACAGCGGAAACATTTTCTTCCTGTCTCTTTAGTTGCTTCCATGTCTCTCGCAGCAGCAGCTGCGTGTGTGGTCTTGTGCACCTCCTCGGCGGCCTGAGATGGTGCTGCCTCTGTACGGAGCATACGTGTGTTCATCGATGCAGCCTCTGCTGCTAAAGCCTTCTCCTCGGCCAGCTGGAACGTCAGGGCCTTCTCCGCTAACAGCTGTCTCTGCAATGCCGAGTCCAGCACTCCACACACAATCCGATCATGGAGCATATTGTCTAACTGGTCACCAAAATTACAATGTAATGAGCGTTTCCTCAACTCAGCAATGTAACTTGAAATAGATTGTCCAGGCTGTTGTTTACAATTGTGAAAATGGAAACGCTGCACAATCTCTGAGGGTTTTGGGTTAAAATGTTTCTGCAGCTTCTCAATCAAATCAGCATAATCCACCTCACTAGGTTTACGAGGAGCCACCAATGAACGCAGGACGGGGTAAGTAGCAGCTCCGCATACACTTAGCAACACTGAGCACTTCTCTTCTTTGTCAATATTATTGGCCTCAAAGAAACACCCCAGTCTTTCTGCGTATTCCTCCCATGAACTGTCCTTATCCCCAGAGAACTCTTCAATACGTCCCAAGGTCGTCATAGTTTTAATGTGCACTGTCCCTTTAAGATCCACGGACTTTTTTCTTTTTTTTTAAAATTCTTTTTCTCCTCCGGCCAGAGTTATGGTAGCTACACTCACGGTAGTTGCCTGGCCCGCACAATACTCTGTCCACCATCTACATCGCAGCTAGCCAACTATCAAAATGCCATTGATATTGCTAGCTGAGTGGCCCGCTCGTCGCAATTTCCAATATCATGGCTGGAGGTTCGCATGTCTATCTCCGTCCTTCTAGAGAGTTCAACAGCCACCTCGTCGCCAGTATTGCATCTTGACCGAACAGTAATGAATAGAGGAGACGGAATGTACCTTTTACTATTTACTGAGTAAATGGGTGGACATTACAGCACATTGTCTGCATGGCAGAACCCGAAACTGAAAGTGAAAGACAAAGTAAAACCGAGCCCCCCAGCACCCCCTTCAGGTAACACCCGGGAACTGGGACAAACTTAATTGAAGCAAAACTCAAAACACAACAATGACGTCATGCCATCCATCACGTGATCTCTCAATGGCGGGAAGAACGTGATGACGTCATGACGTCAGAGCTCAGAACCTTCTAGCAGTAGAGCTCGGAACCTGCTAGCAGTTGAGCTCGGAACCTGCTAGCAGTTGAGCTCGGAACCTTCTAGCAGTTTCCAGAGAGGCTTTCAAGCAGACCAGACCTATTTGCATTGTATCCTACAGTTTCCTGTACAGCTTTGTTTGTTCATTAAATTTTATTGTTTTTGATTTTCTGAGTGATGGGCCTTCAATAACCACAAAACTAGAAGTTATAGACTTAAACAAGTTGGCTTTTAATCACTAAGATCAGAGCTAATATCTCAACACGCCGACTGGTTCACAGGAATGAGTCATACAGATCCTGGGATCTTTATGTAAGAGAAGTCAGGGGCGGAGCCACGAGCCAAGACCTGGAACCTCCCAGGTTAGTCGGGAAAGAGGAAGTGAAACTATACACAGTGGGGGAGGGTAATATACATGAGTGCAAAACGAATACAGGACCAAGACAAACAGATTTCATTACATTCACCCCTTCTATAGATTTAGTCCATCGGGGTGATGTTTCTTAAATGTTGGTATAAGTGAGTCTGTCAGGAGATTTTGCAGTTCTCAGTGATTGGCGCAAAGCCGGTTGGGGTGCCTCGAGGGGAGTGGATTCTGGTTCCTCCGCTGTCCGAGCCTCCGCAGTGTCTTCCAGGTTATCTGCAGTGTCCTCCAGGTTAAAGTTGGGTATTGATACCTCTGGGCGTCCTGTCTCTTTGTAGTGTAGGTCTTCATCGGGTAGTCTCCCATCGTTCTCTCCACTCCCCGAGGGAGCGAGGTCTTTTATGGAAACAGTGTCCTCTCGCCCGTCAGAGTATTCGATATAGGCATACTGAGGGTTTGCATGGAGGAGCTGTACCTTTTCCACAAGGGGGTCCGTTTTATGGCCTCTCACGTGCTTCCGCAATAGTACTGTCCCCGGAGACGTCAGCCACGCGGGTAGAGATATGCCCGAGGTGGATTTCCGGGGGAAAACGAACATCTTTTCGTGAGGGGTAGCGTTAGTGGCAGTACATAACAGAGACCTTACGGAGTGGAGCACGTCTGGGAGGACTTCCTGCCAGCGGGAGGTCGGAAGGCCTTTTGACTTTAAGGCTAATGTGACAGCCTTCCAAACAGTAGCATTCTCCCTTTCCACTTGCCCATTACCCCGGGGGTTGTAGCTAGTGGTTCTGCTAGTGGCTATCCCCTTCGAGAGCAAGAACTGGCGCAGCTCGTCACTCATGAATGACGTCCCCCTATCGCTGTGTATGTAGTTCGGCATGCCAAACATGCAGAATAGATTACAGAGACACTTGATGACCGTGGCACTGGTCATGTCTGGGCAGGGAATGGCGAAGGGGAAGCGGGAATATTCATCAATGATATTGAGGAAGTATACGTTACGGTCAGCAGAGGGAAGGGGTCCCTTGAAGTCCAGACTTAGGCGCTCGAATGGCCGTGTGGCTTTGATAAGGTGTGCACGGTCAGGCCTGTAGAAACGAGGCTTGCATTCCGCACAGATGCGGCAGGCTCTGGTCATTGCCCTGACCTCCTCGATGGAGTGGGGCAGATTGCGGGACTTTATAAAATGGTATAGTCGGGTGACCCCTGGGTGACAGAGGTCGTTGTGGAGACCCTGTAATTTGTCCGTATGAATGCTGGCACACATTCCCCGCGATAGGGCGTCTGGGGGTTCATTAAGGGCTCCCGGCCTGTACATAATATCATAGTCGAACGTGGATAGCTTGATCCTCCACCTGAGTATTTTGTCATTCTTGATTTTCCCCCTTTGTTTGTTATTAAACATGAAAGCCACCGACCGCTGGTTGGTGAGCAGGGTGAAACGTTTGCCGGCTAGGTAGTGTCTCCAGTGCTGCACTGCCTCCACTATAGCCTGTGCCTCCTTCTCGACAGAAGAGTGCCTGATTTCAGGTCCCTGAAGGGTTCGGGAGAAGAAGGCCACAGGTCTCCCAGCCTGATTGAGGGTCGCAGCTAAGGCAAAGTCTGACGCATCACTTTCGACTTGAAAGAGAATGCATTCGTCCACTGCACACACTGCAGCCCTTTCAATGTCCTGTTTAATACTGGTGAAAGCTTCCCGAGCTTCAGCTGATAGTGGGAAGGACGTCGATTTAATGAGGGGTCGGGCCTTATCAGAGTAATTGGGCACCCATTGGGCATAATACGAAAAAAATCCCAGGCACCTTTTTAAAGCTTTGGGATTGTGTGGCAGGGGCAGTTCCTTTAGGGGGCGTAATCGGTCAGGGTCCGGTCCAATTACCCTATCTTCCACCACACAGCCGAGGATACAGAGACGGGTTGTGTTGAAGGCACATTTGTCTTCGTTGTAGGTTAGATTCAGCTTTAGGGCAGTTTTTAAAAATCTCGCAAGATTTAGATCGTGGTCTTGCTGGTTGTGCCCGCAGATAGTGACATTGTCCAGATAGGGGTAGGTAGCTTGTAGTTTATTCTCGTCAACCATGCGGTCCATCTCACGTTGGAAGACCGAGACCCCATTTGTTACCCCGAAGGGCACTCTGAGAAAATGGTAGAGGCGCCCGTTCGCCTCGAAGGCGGTGTATGGGCGGTCCTCCGTTCTAATGGGGAGCTGGTGATACGCGGATTTGAGGTCGATAGTCGAGAAGACTCGGTATTGCGCAATCTGGTTGACCATTTCTGATATGCGGGGTAAAGGGTAGGCGTCCAGCTGGGTATAAATATTAACTGTCTGGCTGTAGTCAATTACCATCCGTTTCTTTTTGCTATTTTTAACTATGACTACTTGGGCACGCCACGGGCTGGTACTGCATTCAATAATGCCTTCCCGCAGGAGTCTGTCCACTTCCGCCTTGATAAAGTGTCTGTCTTCCAGACTGTACCGTCTACTTTTGGTCGCTATGGGCCTACAGTTCGGAGCGAGATTAGCGAATAAAGAGGGCGGGCTGATTTTTAAGGTTGATAGGCCACAGACTGTGAGTGGCGGCTGGGGCCCGCCATATGCTAGCGTGACACTTTCGTGGTGGCACTGGAAGTCCAGGCCCAAGATTACATTAACACAGAGTTCTGGCATCACGAGGAGTTTAAAATCCTTGTAGTCCGTGCCTTTTCCAGTCAGTGTTACCACACAGTAGCCCAAAATGTCCGAAGTGTGGGACTTAGCAGCCATAGCAATTCTGCTCCGTGTAGGGGTTACCGTTAATGAGTGCTGCCGTACCAGGCTAGGGTGGATAAAACTCTCGGTACTCCCACAGTCAATTAAACATTTCGTTAAATTCCCGTTTACCTGTATGTCCATCATGGATTTTGCCAACGGGTGTGGCCTGGATTGATCCACCGTGATCGAAGCCACTGTTGGGCCCTGGGCGGCCGTTGAGTCGGGAAAAGATGGCGGATCCCAAGATGATGGCACGCACGAGGCGGTGACGGAGTTGGAAATCGGATTCCCCCTGCAGACTTTGCTAAAATGCCCCTTTTTCTTACATTTGAAGCATGTAGCGTCCTTCGCTGGGCATCGTTGTCTGGGGTGCTTGGCCTGGCCGCAGAAGTAGCATTTCGGGCCTCGAGACATTGCCGCTGTAGTAGGACTCCTGGTGAACTTCTGTGTGGGGACTCCGGCGGCGTAGAGCTGGTCTGAGACCTGGATGGGGAAGATGGCTGATTCCAAGATGGCGGCCCCCGCGGCCCGCACGAGGCGGTGAGGGCCGCATGGCTGGAAGAATAAGAGTCAGAGTTTTTCTGGGCCACGTCCAGCGATCGCGCAGTGGCCACTGCCTTTTTTAAGTCCAGGACCTCCTTCTCCAGCAGTCTCTGCCGGATATAATTCGATTTGAGGCCCGTGATGAAGGAATCGTGGACCAATTCGTCAGAGTACGCGTTGGCCATCACGGCCTTGCAGTTACAGTCCCGGACCAGGTCCTTTAGGCCCTGTAAGAAATCATCCATTGATTCCTCTGGTCGCTGCCTGCATGTAGCCAGCAGATGTCTGGCGTACACTTCGTTTACCGGCCTCTGGTATTGGGCCTTCAGGATAGTGATGGCCTCCGTGTAAGAGGTGGCATCCCGGATGAACGAATAAATCCGATGACTTACGCGAGTAGTCAGTAGACTCAGTTTATCTACCTCGCTAGCAGATGAGGCCCCCGCGAAGAGTTCGAAGCATTTGAGCCAGTGTCCAAATTGATTTGATGCTTCAGCAGAATGTGGATCCAAGTCCAGACGCTCTGGTTTTAGGAGTCGATCCATCCTAGTATTCTTTAGTGATTAAAATTGATGGGCCTTCAATAACCACAAAACTAGAAGTTATAGACTTAAACAAGTTGGCTTTTAATCACTAAGATCAGAGCTAACATCTCAACACGTCGACTGGTTCACAGGAATGAGTCATACAGATCCTGGGATCTTTATGTAAGAGAAGTCAGGGGCGGAGCCAAGAGCCAAGACCTGGAACCTCCCAGGTTAGTCGGGAAAGAGGAAGTGAAACTATACACAGTGGGGGAGGGTAATATACATGAGTGCAAAACGAATACAGGACCAAGACAAACAGATTTCATTACACTGAGTCGATCTCAATTCTTCGGCTAGGAACCCCAGTTCCTACAAGTTGCTATTTATTTTCAAACATAAACCAATATAGATTGACAGTTGGTTTATAAACCTCATTAGTGGCTTTATTTAATCTTTAACAGGTCACAGCTCTTTACAAAAACTATATTACTGCATCTTAAAATGCTTTACAAAAAACTTTTAAAAATCCTACCTGTTATCACCACGTTGCTATGTTTGCGTACACCTCTTGAGTTTCAGGCGGTGATTTTTCAGTATCCGGTAAGCGAGAAATTATTGTATTCTAAACAAAAATTAAGAAAGTATTGCCCGGTTTTTCAAAGACTCAGGGAGGTGTGTGACCATGTTAATGATATTGATGTGGAGTCTGACGGTGGGTGATACTTGGGCTCAGGCCACTGTGGGCTCAGTACACAGATCTGTCCCAGGAGTGATAGCCACAGTCCTGCTCCGCAGTTCACTGTCTGCCCTATAGGCTGTTTACCACTCTCATCACAGCACCAACAGCTACCTGTGCCGTCTTCAATGAACAAAGTAATACTATGCAAGATGCTCACTGACCTGCTGCATATGCTCAGTATTTCCCGAGCACTCAGACCACGTGCTCCGAAGCTGCAGAATAATTTCGACAAAGCCGCCAAAGAGTTTCTGAAACAGTCCAACGTGGTGAGCTCCCGATTATTATAGTTATGTATTTCTACCATTTTTGATTAACATTCCTGATGTTCACAGTGTCTCCTTTCATCTCTGAATGAGTGACAGTTCACACACCATCTCATTCCTGATATAACAACAGAAAATGCTGGAAAAACTCAGCAGGTCAGGCAACATCCGTGGACAGAAATTTGAGTTGACGTTTCGGGTCGAACCCTTCTTCAAAACTGGAAAGAAAAGATAGATCGGAGGCAGGGCTGCGATCGGACAAAAGAATAAAAGAAACAAAAGAAGTAAGTATCATTCCTGATAATGCTTTCAGTCCTTGAAGCACACTCCACCCTCTTTCATTTGCTTGATTTGAATTGACATGCTATGGGAAAACAGTGCACCATGTGCGGCCTCCAGACGGGTCACCAGCAACGCGAGCCATAAGTCGAGGTGTGCGCGAAGAGAGCGCTGGGTGCCCACGGCACAGGAATAGAACACCCGCTACCGAAGGTTCCAATCCCTGAGCACGTGTCCCCGTGACCCATGCTGAGCAGCACTGCCGCACAGTGACCAATCGGAGTACTGCTGTGCTGTTCCACTCCCGTCCAGCGTTATTGCGTCATTCCCCGAGAAAAAACCCATTACATTTCACTGTTAAATCGCGATATCGCGAGTTGGGCTAAATTTTCATTAAAAATCGCGTGTCTCGCAACTAATTCAAGAGAGTTGGCATTACTGAAAGTTCATTCTTGACTTGCCAATGGCAGATTTTGGCAAGCATTGGAACAGATCCACAAGGCCATTGTGTTAAAAGATGTAAAGTTAAGTGTGTACTTATTTATTTTACCAATAGTGAGATTTGGGAGGGGCATGGTGTCATGGAGAAAGTTTTCCAGATCTTCCTTTTGGACATTGAATAGGTTGGTAGAGTCCCTGATAGATAAATTGTACATAATTTGAGGTACTGGCTTGAATGGTAAACGGGCCTTTTTGTATTCAACGTATTCTTATGTTTAAGACTTGTCAGAATTCCCCACAGTGGCCATTTGTTTAGTGGCATGTTTTTCAAGAAAGCTGACAACAGATATTAAAATTTGACAAAGACCACAAATTTCAAAACTGCAGCAGCCAATCAAAGGTCACACCACCATAAGACATAGATTTGCAGGCAATTAATTATCTCACAGTTGTGATATGAAGGTGGTGCTGGGGCCATAGACCCCACAATTCCAAAGACATAACCAGAAAAACAGATTGCTAACCATTCATCTTGTCGGGCTGTGGCTGCATAGGCTTTTATAATGTTTCCATGTTGAGGTTCCATTCCAAATCACGTACTGATTAAACCATAATGGCTTTCATTATCTGCATTTTGGTTGCTCACTCAAGAGGATGGGTTATCAAAAGTTAACCATTGACACAAATTAAACATAGAAACATAGAAGATAGGAGCAGGAGTAGGCCATTCGGCCCCTCGAGCCTGCGCCGCCATTCAATGCGATCATGGCTGATCATCCAAATTCAGTACCCTGTCTCTGCTTTCTCCCCATATCCCTTGATCCCCTTAGCCTTAAGAAATATATCTAACTCCTTCTTGAATATATTTAATGAATTTGTTGTGTCCGTCAGTAGTAAGACACAAGACTGCAGGAGAACGGTACAACAGGTGTTTACTCAACATGGCTCACTCTGGAACTGAACTGTACAGATTACTACTCAGTGCTATATACAGGTGTGGTCACTGCCGGTATACAGTATACATGAGCTGTAAAAAGTAGTTCCCCCCTTAAAGGTACATACATTACAATTCCTCCCCTTTTAGATTAACAGTACCATAACACTCATTTAACAATTAAATATCAAACTAATTACAATTAACACTTTTAACATACAACGTTAGCTGGAAATAGTCCATTTATATATTCAGTCTTTGGGGAGGCTTCCTGATACTTTCTGGATAGCGCCTTTCCCGAGTGTCTCGCTCTTGGTGCGGAGGCGATTCTGGCACCCTGTCGTCGGTTGGGTCATCAGCTTCCGATGTTACTGTTTCTGGGGTAGATGCGACCTGTACGTCGGGTTCCTCACCAGGTACGTATGGGCGAGGCATGGGGTTGACTTGTTCCTCTGACTCTAGGATCTGGTCAGCATGGCGTCTCACGATGTTCTCCCCAATGTCCACTGTGTACATTAGTGGGCCCTGCCGTGTGCATATCGTTCCTAGCTGCCATTTTTCTGTTCGGTAGTCGCGAGCCAAGACTGGTTGCCCTACATTGAAGCTCCTTGTTGGCTTCTCATGGATGTGCTGGAATTGCTTACTCTCAACATCTCTTCGTACGTTTGGTCTGAGCAAATCCAGGCGAGATCTTAACCTTCGGTTAAAGAACATCATGGCCGGGGCCTGGTTGGTGACTGCATGTGTCGTATTCCGGTAGGCGAACAGGAAATTGTCCACCTTATGCTGCAGCGGAATGTTGTCATTGTACATAGCCTTTATTGCTTTCTTAAAGGTTTGTACGAACCTCTCAGCCAATCCATTTGTGGCTGGATGATACGGGGCGGATGTGTAATGCCTTACCCCATTCTTCTTCATAAACCTCCGGAACTCTTCAGACACAAACTGTGGTCCGTTATCGGAGCAAATCTGTTCTGGCAAGCCGTTCCTGGCAAAAATGGTCCGTAGGACTGCAATAGTTTTCTCCGTGGTGGTGGAGGACATTTTGATGACCTCAGGCCATTTCGAGTGCCATCCACGGCTATTAAAAACATTGAGTCCTTGAATGGACCAGCAAAATCAATATGCACCCATTGCCATGGAGATGAGGGCCACTCCCATGGGTGTAGAGGGGCATGTGGTGGTGCATTTTGGACTTCCTGGCATCCTGAGCAGCTCTTGGTCAGGTCCTCGATTTGTTTATCGATTCCCGGCCACCACACATAAGCCCTGACAAGGCTTTTCATTTTTACCCCTCCCAGATGACCCTCATGAAGCTCATTGAGCACTCTATCCCTTAACTTGGGTGGAATTACCACTCGGGATCCACACATCTAGGTCCCCCGGCACACTGACAGCTGTTCTCTTCTTGTCGAGAATGCTGGCAACAGTGAGTCGCCATGTGCTGGCCATCCCTTCACCGTCAAATCATATACCCGAGACAGTGTCGGGTCATTTCGGGTCTCCTTTTCTATACGAGCGTTAGTTACCGGTAGGTATTCAACTATAGTCGAATGAAATATTTCGACAGGATCCACTGCTGGTGCTTCCTCCGCAGTAGGCAGTGGCAGGCGTGATAGCCCATCAGCATTTCCATGCTGTTTCGTGCCCTTATATTCAATCTCATAGTGGTGCGCCCCTAGAAAGAGTGACCATCTTTGTAGTCGTTGCGCAGTCATCACCGGAACGCCCTTCTTCGGATTAAAAATGGAGACAAGAGGCTGGTGGTCAGTCAGCAAGGTGAATTTCTGCACGTGCAGATAGTGATTGAACTTTTTCACTCCCCACACTAGGCTGAGGGCCTCCCTGTCAATCTGGGCGTAGTTATGCTCGGCTGAGGTTAGTGATCGTGACGCAAAGGCTATTGGCCTCTCTGAGCCGTCCGAGAATTTGTGCAACAGCACCGCTCCAATGCC
This sequence comes from Somniosus microcephalus, assembly GCF_052327205.1. Lineage (NCBI taxonomy): Eukaryota > Metazoa > Chordata > Chondrichthyes > Squaliformes > Somniosidae > Somniosus > Somniosus microcephalus. The sequence continues at coordinate 78,276,946 of NC_140992.1, forward strand.
GTAGGGTGACGCATTACACGCCAACCGAATTGGTAGTGCTGGGTTGAAATGGGCCAATACCTCTTTCGATGTGATTAGTGTTTTGCTCTTCTGGAAAGCTCGTTTACATTCGTCACTCCACTTCCATGGCACTCCAGTTTGCAGTAGGGTGTTCAGTGGGTGTAGTATTGTAGACAAATTTGGCAAGAACTTATGGTAGTAGTTTACCAGCCCGAGGAACGACCTCAGTTGTGACACGTT